>NC_083879.1:71166795-72515648 GCF_032452875.1 Bos javanicus | reverse complement strand
TTAGGATGTTTCTAAATTCTAATATTATAATAAGCACTGCTCTGAGAAACATGAAAGTGAGAGTTAGTCGCTCAGTCATGTCCGACTCTGTGATCCCATGAACTATATCCTGCTAGGTTCCTCTGTCCATGGAATTCTCCAGGCAAGAGTACTTCCTGGAGTTGGTTGCCATTTCCTTCTCCACGAGACCTTCCTGATCCAGGTACTGAATCCTGGTCTCCTGCATTGCAGGAAGATTATTTACTGTTTGAGTATTTGTACATAAATAGCTGTTTATAGCTGACTTTTTACCTTCTTCATCTTCAAAGTGGAAATCTTATTGAGTCGCAAAGAATGAACATTTTTAAGGCTCTTAAAAATAAATATTGTTAGATTATTTTATGAAAAAACTATTCTAATTTATATTTTGCCAATAATATACTACAGTGCCTATCAGACTTTGCCTTCATTAAGATGGGGTATTCTGGTTTTTCTGTTTTTTTTTTTTTTTTATGACTATTAGGCCTCTTTATTTCACTGAAAAACATTTGAAGTGTGAAAATGTGTGATGCAATCAGCGCCAGCAGCATCACGAAACAGCTTTAATTTATCAGGGTAAGAATTAATGTGTTTGTGTTATTTTATTACTTTTTATTCTTTTGCTGAAATTTCTTTTTTACCTATTCTTTTTCTAGATTGTGAGCCTAATGAAAATAGGAATTTCAATTTTTTAGGTATATTCTTTTCCAAGGACATCTTTATCAACTCTCAACAGTTTCTGGACAACTCATCTCAGTAATGGACTAGTGTTTCCGATGAACTGAAAACAAAATAACTCAAGATTCCATTATTATTATAACATCTTAAAGGGAGATCCCATAGAATATATTGGCAGAAAATAAGGAGTTTTGTTTAAGTTTTTATACCAGAACTCTCTGTAAAATTGTCATAATGCAAGTATGTCTGAGAGCCAGTGGGAAGTGACAGAAGTAATTCATTACTAGTAACAAAGTTCTGAAATGTGAGGATGATTTCTTTTCATGAATTAGATCACATTCAAGGATTTTATGTCCAGAAGAGGATACTAAGAAGTTTCAAGAGATCTTAGTTAAAAAAAATAATAATAATAAAAAGACAGCAGAAGCTAAAGAGACTGAATGTATTTGTCAGTTTGGAGATGGCTGATTATGGTCCTGAGATAGTTGTGGGGACCGGATGGAACAGTCTGGGGCAGTCTGACAGACTTCCAACTGCAGCAACCAATTCATTTATTTTTGAAGTGCTGAGTGTTTACAGCACTGGAAAATGTAGGGAATGTAAAAGAGAACTGTAAATCAGGACAAGTCTGGTACCATACATTGTGGATTGCATTATCTGAGAGAAAGCTAACACAAGAAAGGTAGGTAATTGAAAAATTAAAATTTTCAGCTCTAATCATTCTTCTTTTTTGCAACAGAAAATTTCAAACATGCATGAAATATCAAGAAAATAGTGTAATAAATTCTCATCATGCCCATCAATACAAAATTATCAACACCTTGCCATTCTTATATGTTTGACTCATAAAAAAAAGTCTGAATACATTAAAGGTTTCTTTAAAATCAATCTCCCCTCTGGCATTAAGGTATAATTGACAAATAGTATATATATTTAGATGTTCAACATGTTGACTTGATTTACATATACATTGTGAAATATTCATCACAACTGAGAGAGTCAATTCCTAGGTAGGTTGCTAAGAAGTCCAGGGTCCCCGAGGAGGAGAAAGGGGTCTGGAGCCCTCAAGAAGAAGAAAGGGGTCTGGGGCTCTCAAGGAGAAAAAGACAAACTTTTTTTTCCTACATCACTTTGTGGTAGTCAATATAACAATGTAGCTTGCTCCAGGACATGTTTCTCCTTCTTGAGAACTTTCTGACTAATCCTGTCATCTTCAAATGTGTGTTGTGGGAGGGGGTCTAGTAAAATATATAAGGCCTTGATAAGACTACCTAGTGGGGGCACTCTCCATCCCCCGCCCCCGTCCCCCTTCTGATGTCTATGTCAGAAGATTTCTCTGTCCCTTTAATAAAACTCTGCTACCCAAAAGCTCTTGAGTGATCAAGCCTGGTCCCTGGCCCAAAGCTAAATCTACTTTGGAGATCACAAATTTGACACCATTCACCATAAGCTATCACAACCAAGCCAATCAACATGTCCATTACTTCACACTTTTTCCATTTTTCTGTCTTTTTTTTTTTTCTTTTTTATGTTGAGAACTACTACTCTTTAAGCAAATTAAAGGTACACAGCAATATTATCACATTGCTGTACACCAGTTTTCTAGAACTTACCTTTTCATCTTGCATAACTGAAGCTAAAAGCCGTCATTAATAACACCAATCTTAGCCAAGGTATATAAAAATTATTAAAGAATAGTATGGTGATTTTGTTGAAGGTACGTAAATTTTGATATTTCTTCATTTAGAGTAGAAGGGAAGAGAAACTGTTGAGCTGGTAACTAAACACTTCTGAGTAGGAGCCCAAGATTTTGTTCATTCAGTCCTGCAGTCATTCATTCATTCACACAGCATATTCTAGGCACTTTTCACACACTTTACCCATGTACCAGTGAGACAACCATGCTGAACCCCAAACTTGGGTCCAAGACCTTGGACAAGGGCTGTTCTTGAGCCTCATCTTTCTCATCTGTAGGATAGGGATAATACTTTCCTGACCAGGACATTGTTAGAGTTGAAACTGAGGTAAGGTCCCCAGAAATGTATTTTGTGACATATGTCACTGTTACTTATCTAAGTTTTGAAAGCATGATGAAAGAAATTAGGAGGCAGTTTCTCTCCCCCCAGACTCCCCGTTCCCAATCTAAGAGGGCAGCAAAAAGCTCACAGAGGTTCCCTCACAATACAACATGTGAGATGCCACAGGACATCTCACATGGGCTGATCACGCATTCTGCCAGCTTTCTCCAGGCCTTCCCTGCAGCCCATGGGGAGCTTCGGAGCAGCAGAGGATGGCAGAGCCTGAGCCTCCCCTCTTCGCCTTCTGGGTGAGCCCCTGGGCTCAGAATAGGAGTTTCAGCAGAGTTTGCAGCCAGGTGGGATCCTTGGAGCTGGTTTGTTTGTGCTGTCCGGTCCACCCACCCTCCTCCATCAAAGAGCCGGGGCCTTGCCTCCCACTTGCTTGCGGCTTCTGGAAGCTTTGGCCTGACGGCCTCTTCGTCCTGCAGCCCCACACACACGGCCCTATTTCTCCCAGGGCCGTGACAGCAGCGCAGAGCCGGTGACTCGGAGGCGACGCGGGAGGTTGTGCAGTCCCGGGAGGCGGAGACCTGGCGGGCGGTGGGTGCTCCACCCCCAGCAGCCTGTGGCTCTCAGGGCCGGCCCAGCAGACCCCGAAGGCGGACTGGTCTCCAACATCCCCGCGGTCGCCTCCAGGAGCAGCGGGAGCCTCACCGCTGGCAGAGCAGCGCAGCGCCGCTCCACGCCCGCCCGGGCCGGCACGATGCCGCCGCTGTACCCGAAGGTGAAGCCCAACCCGCTGCAGAAAGCGAACCTCTGCTCGCGCCTGTTCTTCTGGTGAGCGCTCCCCGGCCGTGATACGCGGTAGTCACGGCGCCCTCCGCTGCCGCGCCTTTCGGAAACAAGTGTGGACCCTCCCAATGCTGTCCTGCTCCCCCTCTGCACCCTGGGAAGGCGGAGCACGACTGGGCAAGGAAGTGGGGAGCAGGGGTGGGGAGGGGACCCGGTGACCTGGTGGCGGAGATACAGGGTCTCCGTGCCTTGCCGCTGGCAGCCCCTCCAGAGCCAGAAAACAGGAAGCTGGAAGGCTGCCTTAGGGGGAATCACAGCCCAGAGGGAAAATGCACTGAACACCCGCCTCTACTCTTACAGGCTTCCCCTGAACTGCTCAGGAATTCCCAGTTCTGAACTGAAGCGTCATACCCCCATCCCCTACCCGCGTCCCCA
Source organism: Bos javanicus (assembly GCF_032452875.1). NCBI lineage: Eukaryota > Metazoa > Chordata > Mammalia > Artiodactyla > Bovidae > Bos > Bos javanicus. The sequence goes on along the minus strand of NC_083879.1, from coordinate 72,511,707 downwards.
GCCCCAAGCAAGCAGCTTATGAACAACTTCCTTTATCGAATAGTGCCCTGGACCGTTGTTGTTCAGTCGTTCAGTCCTGTCCAACTCTTTGCAACCCCGTGATGGCAGCACTCGGAGAAGGCAATGGCACCCCACTCCAGTACTCTTGCCTGGAAAATCCCATGGACAGAGGAGCCTGGTAGGCTGCAGTCCATGGGGTCGCTAAGAGTCGGACAGGACTGAGCGACTTCACTTTCACTTTTCACTTTCATGCATTGGAGAAAGAAATGGCAACCCACTCCAGTGTTCTTGCCTGGAGAATCCCAGGGACGAGGGAGCCTGATGGGCTGCCATCTATGGGGTCGCACAGAGTTGGACAGGACTGAAGCGACTTAGCAGCAGCAGATGGCAGCACTGCCGGTCTCTGTCCCTCACCGTCTCCGGAGTTTGCCCAAGTTCATGTCCATTGCATCTGTGATGTCATCTATATATCTCATTCTCTGACACCCTCTTCTCTTGCCCTTAATCTTTCCCAGCATCAGACCCTTTTCCAGTGAGTCATCTGTTTGCATCAGATGACCAAAATACTGGAGTTTCAGCATCAGTCCTTCCAAAGAATATTCACGGTTGATTTCCTTTAAGATTGACTGGTTTGATCTCCTTGCTGTCCAAGGGACTCTCAGAAATCTTCTCCAGCACCACAGTTCTTCAGTGCTCCACCTTCTTTGCCATCTTTCAGTAATGTCCCCACCTTTTCCCACATGCCCTGTGCGACAGGGTGTTCCAGCTCCACTGGGTTCCCTCTGCCCCCATGTCTATGACCATGTATTTCTTTCCCTTTCCCTTTCTCCCTGTGTGGCTCTCATTGTATAACCTGGTTCCCAGTTGTGACAAATTTCACGTGGGTAAAAAAATGAAAGGTTTTTTACTTAATGATTGGGAACACTATTGTTGAACATGTTTTGCTTTTGCCTGGGACGCACAGTCAGGACTGGAGGATTTATTTGACCAGCCCCTTTCCTTATTGTGGATATCTCCACTTCCACCTTTGGGGATCACTCTGGGGATAGGGTCCCTGAAGCCTGTGAGGTCTTTCCCAATCTCTAGCCTTCAGAGAAGCAGTGCATGGTCTTGATGCAGGTGGTCCTGCCCAGGAATCATTTGGTTCTGAAACCACTGAAGGGTCCCTGAGCCCAGAGGAAACACACAGATGAAAAACAGCTCAGAGAGTTGCAGCTCTTAACTGAAGTGTTCCATGTGGTAGCTGGGGCACTAACTATGTGGTCCTGAACCTTTGGGCTTTAATCACACTTGGGTGATTACTAGTTGTTTTATTTCTGGACCCTAACCCATTTATATTTCCCAAATTTCTAGTATTTCCTTCTTTTATGGGACAGCCCGGGGGATCCCCAGGGACTGGGAGCTCCTATGCTTGTTTTGATGGTGGTGTATTTAGTGTGTGTAGCTTCATCTCCTGGCCATTTGGTGGCCCTTAAGGAAAGAGGGGCCTAGAAGAAGGAAAATGGGTGTGGTTACTGTAAACAATAAGGTAGAAAAAAATTGTCCAGGCAAGGAACTTTCCAAACGCCTTCTGTTTGTGAATTTTCAAAGTGTATGTGCCTGGAAATGGGAAGGTGAGGACTTTTCATTGATTTGGGTAGGCACCCATTTCCAGTTTTCCTGCTGGAGGGAAAGGCACTGTTACCGCTTATTTTATACCTGAAGGCACTGAAGCAGAGAGGTTGAGTAAGTCGCTTACGGCCACACAGCCAGTAAGTAATGGAGCAGGATCCCAAGTCAAGCAGTCTGGCTCTAAAAACGGTGTTCCTTGTATATGTAACTGATGTCACCAAATTGGTCTCCCACCGTGTGCTGGGCTCTGAGCCCAGGCTAAGACCCCTTTTCTTGGGGTCTTGAAGAGGTTGCTTTTCCACTCAGTTTCCAAAAGCCAATAACTAAATTGATGGTGAGACTGGGACAGCACAAATTTTATTCAATGACCAAAGAATGGAGAAGCAAGAGTTTAGTTCACAAATCAACTTCTCAACCCAATTTGGGTCAAGGTAAAAGCAAGGATTTTACCTTGGAATTTTACCTGGGATTTCTTTGGAAGGAATGATGCTAAAGCTGAAACTCCAGTACTTTGGCCACCTCATGTGAAGAGTTGACTCATTGGAAAAGACTCTGATGCTGGGAGGGATTGGGGGCAGGAGGAGAAGGGCACGACAGAGGATGAGATGGCTGGATGGCATCGCTGACTCAATGGACGTGAGTCTGGGTGAACTCCAGGAGTTGGTGATGGACAGGGATGCCTGGCGTGCTGCGATTCATGGAGTCACAAAGAGTCGGACACGACTGAGCGATTAACTGAACTGAACTGAAAAGCAAGGAAATTGAATCAAGAGAGGGAGGAATATTCATGACTTATCTGAGAATAAGGGTGTGGTTTGGACCTAAAATTGAGGAAATGTTCATTTTTAGTCCTTGTGTGGGTTGTTGTCATGACCATGGTCAGCTGTCATGGCACTGGTGAGTGTGCCATTTAGCATACTAATATATTACAGCGAATGCATAAATGAGGCTCAGGGTCTAGGGGAGGTTAGATTTTTCACCCTTTTGGACCTGAAAGTGAAAGTTAGTCGCTTAGTCGTGTCCAACTCTTTGCGATCCCGTGGAATGTAGCCCTGCAGGTCCTCTGTCTGTGGAAATCCCCAGGCAAGAATACTGCAGTGGTTTGCCATTTCCTTCTCCAATTTTGGGCCTAGCTAGTTCTAACCAGTTTTTATTTTTCTCTGTAACTTCCTCATTTGAGCCTGAGACTCAGACAAAAACAGGAAGTGAAAGTGAAAGAGTTAGTCACTCAGTCATATCCAACTTTTCGTGACCCCACGGACTGTAGCCTGCCAGGCTCTTCTCTCCATGGGATTCTCCAAGCAAGAATACTGGAGTGGGTAGCTAAAATAAATATGATTGTCACCTGGCTAAAGTCCCAATTCTCACATCCAGATAAAGACCAGATAAAACTAATGAGGCAGTTGGGGATACACAGACCAAAAAGCAGGAGGAGAATAATTGTAAGGGGTCCTAAGAATGGCAGAAGCCCAGGAAGCTGAGATTACCCTTTTGATACTGTCCCAGATTTGTTCAGTCAGGGCCCTTCTTATTCTGAGTATTGGATCAAGCGACTTTCTCTTTGAATTTTTATTGGAGTATAGTTGATTAACAATGTTGTGTTAGTTTCTGCTCTACAGCAAAGTGAATCTCTTATACATATACACAGTCTTTTTTAAATTCTTTTCCTATGTAGGCCATTACAAAGTATAGAATAGAGTTCTCTGTGCTATACAGTAGGTCCTTCTTAGTTATATGTTTTATATATTATAGTGTGTGTATGTTAATCCCAGTGTCCCAATTTGTCCCTCCTGTCACCCTCTGGTAACCATAGCTTTTTTTTTTTCCTACATCTGTGACTCTAAGTCTATTTTTTAAAGACTTCATTTGCAGCCTTTACTTGCATTCCACATATAAGCGATATCATATGATATTCGTCCTTCTCTGTCTGCAAGCAGCCTTCTCTAACAGTCAGATTACACCGTCTTCTACTTGACCACTCATGTTAACATAGAAACAACAGGAACTAGTTGCAAGGGCACAAACTCCTCCTTGATCAGCCAGAAGGTAATCAGGAGCTATGCAGTGGTTGTTGTCATGTGGACCAGAGGCCCAGTGAAAATTTCATCGTTCTAAAGTTAGAGCTGGGTTCTTTAGTTGCTCAGGCCAATGTTCGAGTGGCCTGGGCCCTTTTTTGTTATTTTTGTTTTTTTTAGTAGCTTTGGCTTTATAAATTGTTCCTCATTGCTAGGCTCACCAAGGATGCTACAGGGGCGACAACTCCTTCCATTACCAGTCCAGTCCAGCTCCCTCCTGACTAGATGAATGGCTCCATTTAGATGGGAGGTGGGGTGATTGTAGTTGAAATCTGGATGTGACCTGGACTGGGGTGTGCACCTCTTATATCCCAGTATCCACTAGTAGAGTTTTCTTGGAGACAGTTGATGGCCCAATGTGGGTGGTCCTTGCCCCAGGGGCCTCGAGGACCCTCAGGGGCACACTGTGTTTGGGTTTTCTTATGTCATGTTTAGACTAATGGTGGTGCCCTTCCATCCAGGATACTGCTGCCACAGACCAGACCCCCCCAGTTTTGGTATGATCTTGTTCCCAGAGCCCTTGGGCATGGTCAGTATCTAGAGTCGGTCATGTCTGTAGGTGGAGGGCTCATCGGAAATATTGGTTGGGTCCCAAGAAAATAGGGATTTGACTAACACATACTCCTTTGCTGGGGTGGGGTGGCAATGGGGGTAATCTTGATGTTCCTGGGCAGAAGTCTGGGCATGAAGGGACTGAACGGTAGTTTGGTTATGTTCTCAGATGTTAGTGGAGTTTCCTGAAAGTATGGGGGCTATATTTATTCCCTGATTGAGGCTGAAGGTGGCAGACCCCACAGTCAGTAAAATTTCAGCCCTTATGAAAGTCTTGTGTTACATTTGAAAAGAAATTAATTGGCCAGGAAGTGGTAATGAAATGTGAAACCAGAGTTCTGTTCACGAAGCCTAAGACTGAATTTTGGGAAACTCGCAAACACAGAGGCAAAGTTTATTTTAGAAGATAGGGATATAAAGTCCTCTGCATAGACTCTGAGAGGGGGTGAAGGGCCCCCCAAAGGCAAGGATTATGGCAGTTTTATATCTTTTCTAGTATTGATCTATACATTGTGGGTTGATTCATGACTTCAATATACATCATTTTTGACCAATTAATGTAAATGTCACAATGTCCAGTTTGTCAATTTTATGGCTTTCTTGGATCCACCAGTTTCTCAGTTTCTCTAGACATTGCAACGCCAGCCCTCGACCCTTTCTCAAGACCCCAGACCATTATTTAGGGACCAAATGTATGCTTTAAGTGCTAATGGTATTCTTGGAGGTTTCTCTTGATAAACTGGACAGCAGTTAATAATTGTCTTGTCCTGGGTCTGAATGTTTTATGACCTTCCAGACCAGGAAGGGATTTCTCTGAATGCCTGGAAATTGGAGCACAGAGTGAGATGCTTACTTGAGAAGAGAAAAATTGAAATTAAAAAAGGAATTAAAAATTGAAATTAAAAAAAGTCTTACACTGTCTAGCAATTTCTGCTTCAATTATGGAGAGGACTATAAGAAAAATCAATGTATTCATTTTATTTGGAAAGTTAGGACATCTTCAGAGGGTCAGGGTCAGAAAGAGGCTCATGTGAGGGGAGTCTGACAGGGCTGTAAGGAGGTCAGGGTCCAGAGCCGGTTGGACTCAGGGTGGTGTATTGTAACATGATTCCCTGTAAAATTTCCTTTGTGTTATTAGCTGAACTAAGGAGGTCTTGAGACCACAAGGTTGCATCTTATGTGAATGTGACTGAGGCATTCTTGAGTCTGGTGGGCTTCCCTGGTGGCTCAGTGGTAAAGAATCCACCTGCCAGTGCAGGAGACACGGGTTTGATCCCTGAGCCGAGAAGATCCCCTGGAGAAGGAAATGGCAACCCACTCCAGTGTCCTTGACTGGGAAATCCCATGGACAGAGGAGTCTGGAGGGCCGCAGTCCATGGGGTCACTAAACCAGTCAGACACGACTTAGCCATTAAAAAACAACAGCAAAATCCTTGAGTCTGATATAGGTCAGAAAATTTAAGTGCTTGGTAATATAGGAACGTATCTACAGCCTTATCCACCATGGCCATTCAGCTCTATTCTGTGCTCCTGAACCAATGTAACATTATTTTGACTTCTAAATGTATTTTTCTTAATAATTAAAGTATGTACAATGTATGTTCAGTAGACCACAAACAGGGTATTTTAGTTAAGTTATATTCTGTGTAAGTCAGAGTGACTTATTGACACCCTGATATATGTGTTTGTAAGCATGTGTATAATTTTCTCCCTACGTCTTTGTATAGTTAAAATGTAGACTTTTTTTAAACAATGTCCATGAATATAGGATTCTAATTAAAGATATGTAATTTGAATATATATCACTCTCCTTTTAATGTTTAACAGGTGGCTAAACCCCTTATTTAAAATTAGTCATAAACGGAAATTAGAAGAAGATGACATGTACCCAGTGCTTCCAGAAGATCGCTCCCAGCTCCTTGGAGAAGAGCTGCAAGGGTGAGCACAGGCAGGAGGGAGTATGGTTAGAAGAGCGAAAATTTCTCTATGGGGCTAAAGGCTTGTGGGGAGGGGCCTTTGCTCCCTCCTGGGTCTTTGAGCCTCCTTCCCTGACACTGAAGCCTCAGCCCTTCATGCTGACCCCAGGCTTAGCTCACTTTGGAGGCTGGCGGAGCCTGTGTTCCCTGTGTGAATGGATGTGGAGGGAGCCCACAGCCATGGCCCTGGAGGCCAAGCTCTGTCTCCAGAGGTGGGGTGCCTGGAAGACAGTGTCTGCCCTTCTGAGCTGCTCATGACCTGTGAGTTCAACAAAGCTTAGCAGGAATTTGTTTCTAGAATCTGGGACTTTTCTCTGAAGACCTGGTCTGGTGCTTTTCCTGGTGCTTCAGTGTCTGCGCTGCTCATCTTTCGGGAGCCCTGTGAGCAGTTAGCCAGCATCTATGGGCAGCCACGGAGCGCCCTGTAGTGAAGGCTTGTCCTCTGCTCTATCCCTCCCCTGTTTTCCTATGGCAGGTCTGTTCCTTATTGTGCTTTGTCTTTCTTCACAGGTACTGGGATCAAGAAGTGTTGAGAGCCCAGAAGGATGAGCAGAAGCCTTCTTTAATGAAAGCAATTGTAAAGTGTTACGGAAAATCCTACTTAGTTTTGGGAATGTTAACATTTCTTGAGGTAAAAGCTTTTCCATACAGTGCTTTGCGTTTCAGTGTACCTGTGTCAGTCCTGAGATGGATGGACTGAGGCGGGGCGAGGACAGTGGTTTAAGATCTAAGGGTAAATCTCATCTAGGAATCATAATGTAGATCAGCAGTTGTATTTATCTTTAGAATAGACAGATTCTTAAAGGACTTGACCTCTGGAGATTACTATTTTTCTTTTAAGTGATTAAAACATGGTGTAATGGAAGGAGAGCAGCACTGGAAAGATATTTTATGCCATGTTAGGATGTTTTTGGTGCTCAATATAAATGTTGAGTGACCCTTGACCAAAAGAAGATCTTACAACCTCAGGGAATATGTGTCCTGTGGTTTGGAGGAAGTAAACTTCAGAGAACAGCGATCAAGAGATGGCAACAGATGGTAACAGATTCCAAAACAAAGGCCAGAAGCAGAGTTTTAATAAAGCGTTCAGACAGTAATTTGAAGTAGAGGATTTATGTGGCAACAACAGACCTATGTTCAACAACATGGAACTGAACATTATTTTTCATACAAAGTTAAAAGCACATTGTATTTCATTCCTTACCATTTTACCAGTCCCCATCTCTTTGAGAGAGACAAGCTTCATCTAAATTATTTCATCTGATTGATGACTGTCATTTATAACTTTATTGCTACTTCTGTCTTGGGTATTCCTTTGGAAAAGTTGTATGGATTCATTACATATTCTAATGTATTATCTATAGATTGTAAGACAAAGTGAAACATGTACTGAGGATACTTTTTAAGTTGAATTGTCTTTATACTTAGAAATGTCTCCTAATAGTAGGCTTCCCTGGACGAGAGTTCTGACAAAATGTGGTCCACTGGAGAAGGGAATGGCAAGCCACTTCAGTATTCTTGCTTTGAGAGACCCATGAACAGTATGAAAAGGCAAAAAGATAGGATACTGAAAGATGAACTCCTCGGGTCGGTAGGTGCCCAATATGCTACTGGAGATCAGTGGAGAAATAACTCCAGAAATAATGAAGAGATTGAGCCAAAGCAAAAACAATACCCAGTTGTGGATGTGACTGGTGATGAAAGTAAAGTCCGATGCTATAAAGAGCAATATTGCATAGGAACTTGGAATGTTAGGTCCATGAATCAAGGCAAATTGGAAGTGGTCAAACAGGAGATGGCAAGAGTGAACATCGACATTTTAGGAATCAGCAAACTAAAATGAACTGGAATGGGTGAATTTAACTCAGATGACCATTATATCTACTACTGCGGGCAGGAATCCCTTAGAAGAAAAGGAGTAGCCATCATAGTCAACAAAAGAGTCCAAAATGCAGTACTTGGGTGCAATCTCAATAACAACAGAGCAATCTCTGTTCGTTTCCAATGCAAACCATTGAATATCACAGTAATCCAAGCCTATGCCCCAAACGGTAATGCTGAAGAAGCTGAAGTTGAATGGTTCTATGAAGACCTACAAGACCTTCTAGAACTAACACTCAAAAAAGATATCCTTTTCATTATAGGGAACTGGAATGCAAAAGTAGGAAGTCAAGAGATTCCTGGGGTAACAGGAAAATTTGGCCTTGGAATACAGAATGAAGCAGGGCAAAGGCTAATAGAGTTTTGCCAAGAAAACGCACTGGTCATAGCAAACACCCTCTTCCAACAACACAAGAGAAGACTCTACACATGGACATCACCAGATAGTCCATATGAAATCAGATTGATTATATTCTCTGCCACCAAAAATGGAGAAGCTGTATACCATCAGCAAAAGAAGACCAGGAGCTGACTGTGGCTCAGATCATGAACTCCTTATTACCAAATTCAGACTTAAATTGAAGAAAGTAGGGAAAACCACTAAACCATTCAGGTATGACTTAAATCAAATCCCTTAAGATTATACAGTAGACATGAGAAATAGATTCAAGGGATTAGATCTGATAGACAGAGTGCCTGAGGAATTATGGACCGGGGTTTGTGACACTGTACAAGAGGCAGGGACCAAGACCATCCTCAAGAAAAAGAAATGTAAGAAGGCAAAATGGTTGTCTGAGGAGGCTTTACAAATAGCTGTGAAGAGAAGAGAAGCTAAAGGCAAAGGAGAAAAGGAAAGATACACCCATTTGAATGCAGAGTTCCAAAGAATAGCAAGGAAAGATAAGAAAGCGTTCTTCAATGATCAATGCAAAGAAAGAGATGAAAGCAATAGAATGAGAAAGACTAGAGATCTCATCAAGAAAATCAGAGATACCAGTGAAACATTTCATAAAAAGATGGGCACAATAAAGGACAGAAATTGTATAGATCTAACAGAAGCAGATGTTAAGAGGAGGTTGCAAGCATACATAGAGGAACTATACAAAATAGATCTTTATGACCCAGATAATCACAAAGGTGTGATCACATGCCTAGAGCCAGACATGCTGGAAGGTGAAGTCAAGTGGGCCTTAGGAAGCATCACTAAGAACAAATCTAGTGGAGGTGGTGGAATTCCAGTTGAGCTATTTCAAATCCTGAAAGATGATGCTGTGAAAGTGCTGCACTCAATATGCTAACAAATTTGGAAAACTCAGCAGTGGCCACAGGACTGGAAAAGGTCAGTTTTCATTCCAATCCCAAAGAGAGGCAAGGGTAATGAATGCTCAAACTGCCACACAATTGCAGTCATCTCACACGCTAGTAAAGTAATGCTCAAAATTCTCCAAGACATGCTTCGATAGTACATGAACCAAAATCACTGCTGATGGTGACTTCAGCCATGAAATTAAAAGATGCTTGCTCCTTGGAAGAAAAGTTATGACCAACCTAGACAGCATATCAAAAAGCAGAGACATTACTTTGGCAACAAAGGTCCATCTAGTCAAAGCTATTGTTTTTCCAGTAGTCACGTATTGATGTGAGAGTTGGACTATCAAGAAAGCTGAGCGCCAAAGAATTGATACTTTTGAACTGTGGTGTTGAAGAAGACTCTTGAGAGTCCTTTGGACTGCAAGGAGATGCAACCAGTCCACCCTAAAGGAAATCAGTCCTGAATATTCATTGGCTGATGCTAAAGCTGAAACTCCAATACTTTGTGTACCTGATTCTAAGAACTGAGTCATTGGAAAAGACCCTGATGCTGGGAAAGATTGAAGGTGGGAGGAGATGGAGATGACAGCAAACGAGATGGCTGTATGGCATTACCAACTCAATGGACATTAGTTTGAATAAACTCCGGGAGTTGGTGATGGAAAGGGAGGCCAAGAATGGTGCAGTCCATGGGGTCATGGAGACTCAGACACGACTGAATAACTGAACTGAACTGAACTTCCTGGTGCTCAGAAGAATCTGCCTGCAGTGCAGGAGACCCTTGTTTGATCCCTGCATCAGGAAGATACCCTGGAGAAGAAAATGGCAACTCACTCCAGTATTCTTTCCTGAAGAATTCCACGAACAGAGGAGCGTGGCAGTGTCCAGTCCATGGGGTTGCAAGGAGTCAAACACGACTAGCGACTATTATTCACTCAAATTTGGACTGGAACCCAGAATAACATAAGACAGTTGAGAGTTGCTCAGCATAATTGTTGACTTTCTCAGGTCACATATGATAAATGCTTTCCTAGGAAAAGATCATCCCCTTCCTGTGGAACAGAACCTGGGGTCCTGTGTCTGGGCTGGAGCTGCCAGAGCTCCCAAGATCACTCCCTTCCCTGGGCTGCCCCCTCCCCATGGGCCAGGTCAGCCAGGCCAGAGCCCCCCGTGGGGAGGAGCTCCAGCTTCACCATGAATTGTGGAGAACTCATGTACCCTCCATGCAGGTTTCTGTCCTGGGTGAGTTCTCATGAATTCTGCTTGTCTGGAAACCCTGGGGCCTTGGTGTGTACTTGTGACTAATGCCAGGTACCTGGTTGGATGAGTGGCCTCTGGTTTAATATTGGATCATATCCTGTAGCAGATCTTTCTCTGCTGTCCCTGGTTCTCTAGTTTCTCTTTGGTACCAGATGATAAAGAGGCTTGAAGGCAAGTGGGTCTCAAAGCATAGCCCATGTGGGTTTTCTTGCTGTCCTGGGCTGTCGGCTCCTTAGGTGCAGTTGCTAAGCCTCGAATGGATTCCATCCTAATATGAGTCCTGGGTCTTGGCTGTGGCAGTTCATGGGAGAAGCAGACATAGAGGGAGAGGCCACAGGATCTGGGGTTCTTCCTGAGAGGGAATCTGCCCCACTGTGGTGCTGGGAGTGTTGACTTCAAAGTTTTCCAGACTCAGTAATACTTCCTGCTGGGGATCCAGGAAGGCCAGGCCTGGGGCTGCATAAGGGGCAGCTGGTAGAGCCCGGGGCCCTCTTTTAGGAGATTGGTTGTTGGGTGGTCATGGCAGAGAAGTGGGGAGTAGAGGACCTTGAATGTAGGGGCTCATCTGTGTGGTAGTACTACTATTACTAGTAGCAGTAGCAGTACTAGTTATTTAAATTGATTTTATGAAGCAAATTTCCATGTTGTGATCTATCTGTACTGCTTGTTGGTCTTTATATTTTTGATAATGAAACATCTAAACTCATCCCAGGATTTTCTAAAACACAAACATGTTTCCTTTTAGATCTTCAGCCCTCTTTCAATTCCTCCAGTGCACAGAAAGCCCCGTGGATCATCCATGATCCCAAGCAGTGTGCTCTTTCCACCCACAGCACAAGCAGGGCCTCCCAGGTACTCCTGGCAGCACCAGTGGGAAAAAGTGGGGTGACACCAGTCCAGGGTGAGGCTCTTAGGATTCTGAAATATGAAAACCTCTGTCCTATGAGAACTGTGGAGTATCTCTACCACTTGGAGAAACAGGTACCAGGCTGGGGAGCCCTTGCAGGTCAATGCTAATTAGAACAGAACAGGCAGAGAGTTCCCAGCACCCTGGCCCCTGTGTGAACCTCCATGGGGACTGCAGGTGGGGAGGACACAGGTTTCCGCATACCTAGGGCTCTCAGGGTGGAGAAGAGGAGCCTGAAGTTTCTGCCTGGGCCAGAGACACAGAGACCACTTCCCCAGGTCATCAGGGCTTCTCTCTGAGAGGTGAGGTTTCCATTGCTGGTGTGTAAGTGGGGTGACCTCAGAGACCTGGAGTGGGTTTACCAGTCTCCTGAGAGGGGAGGAGTAGCTGGGAGTTATGTCCTCTTCCTAGGACCCTTAGATGTGGCCCAGCCTTGTCTGGACACTTGGCCTTTGTTTGAAGCCACTTTTGCTGATGGTCTCTGGTCCAGGTGGAGGCTGTGGGAAGCATGTGTGTGTGTAAATGTTCACTTTGGAGCTCAGCTAATGGGCAGGAAGTAAACAGAATCCTCTGCATCCCACAGTGGGCTTTGTGCCTCGACTCATGGCTGGTTCCCTGAGAGCTGAGTGGACTTTGCATTTATTCCCCAACCCTTTCTTCCATGTGTCCCTCACTTTGCCCAGTCCAGGAGGGTGAGGAGTGGCTGCTGGTGGCAGAGATACTGCGGGCTGAGAGCAACCACTGAGGACCACACAGCAAGGGAGAGGAGGAGGGGGCCTTGAGCAGAGTGGACAGGAACCTGCAGAGCAGACCTGCTGTGTGCTCCCTGCTGGTTCCTGAGAGCATCGCATTAGCCATTAGGTGTTGGTAATACCCACAGTGATGACCTTGAGTTATAAATTAGGGTTTTATATCCACCTTCTTTTCTTTTTCTAAGCATATGTAAGTTTTTAATGTAAAGTTAAAAGAATTTTTTAAATTGAAGTATGATTGGCTTACACTGTTATATTAGTTTCTGGTATACATTATTTTAATATTTTATATGGTACATGATAAGTTTAGTTACTATGCAAAGTTATTCCAATATTATTGAATATATTTCTTATGTTGTATATTATAATCCTATGATTAATTTATTTTTTAAACTTTTATATATTTACTTTTTTGCCCCTGATCCCCTTTTACTTATTTTATAATTTGGAGTTTGTACCTCTTAAGTTCCCTCACCTATTTCACTTGTTTCCTGCACCCTCCTCAGTCCATTTTCTTTGTGTAGTCAGGGAGGTAGGAGACTCTTTTTAAAAGATTGCATTCATAATGATTAAAAATTTTAGCAATCTGCTTAGAAGTGAAACTTTAATTGCAGTCTAGAAAATTTGGCTTTATACATGGCTTTTCTCAAGAGTTCTTATTCCACTGTGACCACCTGTGAGCAACAATGAGTTCTCCAAGCCCTTTGGAAACCAGGCTCTGCCATAAAAATAGAGTAAATCTCTTACCAGGACTTCTAATAATAAAAGTGATGAAAAACCCTTGTTTTTATGGTGATTTCAGAGCTCTCTGAGCTGTCCTATCTCATTTAGCTATCCCAGGGTTCCTCCGAGGCAGGCAAGGCAAGATATTTTCACAGATAAAGACCTGGGGGCCGAAGAGGGCACACGGTGGGCTTGGGGTCCTGTGACTGGCAGGTGGCCGACCTGGTCTCTGAGGCACTGTGCTCTGACTGCTAGACCCATGTTCTCTGTGTTCTGTCCTCTCCTTCCACAGCCTCCACCGAGGCTCAGAGCCAAGAGGAGCTGCTTTTCTAGCTCTGGCCCCTCTGTCAACTGCTTTCTATAGTGGTTTTTTGGTTGTTGTTGTTTTGTTTTGTTTTGTTTTGAATTTCCTGTAGATTTTTAAGAACATTTCAAAAATGCAAAAACAGAATGAAAGGTAACACAATGTGTCACTCCAGAATAGGGCATTCTGGCAGAAAAATTGTTGTGAGTTGGTTGTGTTTTTCAGAAATAGACACAGGAGAAACTCTGAAGACAGAGTAGAAGTTATTCTTCTGAGGGACATTTACTCTGATAAAGGAAATCTCCATTTGTAAAGGTGTCTCCCTCTCTGTACCAGAAAAAGAAGGATGGCTCTAAATCACAGCAGAATCCTGTTGAAGGACAGTCTTCAGGAAGAATGAAATCTGCATAGCAAACCCAACCCTAGTGTAGTTTAAGCTGCTTTTCCTATTAACCTCTCATAGGTGCCCCATCACCTTTTCTTTTGTCTTTAGCTGGGGATGGTATTTAAGGTGATGGCTTGGGCCATCTCAGGGAGTTACTCAGTTCTTGATATTTCGCATGTGTATCAGAAATATACATGTTAATAAACTTCTGTTTGATTTTGTCCTGCTATTCTGTCATTTCTTACAGAGATCCTCAGCTAAGAACTCAGAAGGGTAAAGGGAAATAAGCCTCTACGTCACCCTAAGTCAGCTTCAATAATTGCCATAGTGAGCAGTCTTGATTCATCTGAAACTCACCCTCACTTCCCAAGATTATTTTAAAGCAGTTTCAAGACATCATATCATTTTTATCCATAAATATTTTAGTATGTATCTTTAAAAGATATGGAATCTCCCCCATTAAACATATTTAGCATAAACATTTTTATTATTATTCATAAATATTAACTTTAATATCATTAGTATCTAGCCAATGCTCACAGTTGTCTTTTTCCCCTTTTCTGTTGGAAGCAGTATTAAATAAGGTACACTTGGCTGACATAGGTTATACAATTGCTTTTCTGTTCCCCCCCCACCCCATGTCTCTAGGTTGTTTGTCCTGTAGATATTCCCACAGCCTGGATTTGGCTGATCGGATCTCCCCCTGTGTCAATTCACATGTTCCTCTGGCACCTTAGGTTGGTGTTTAGGTCTAGAAGTTTGATGTAGCTCATTTGGATTTTCTTCACCCCCTTGTCTATGTAGGAGGTAGGGTTGTATATATCCGTTATAAGGTACATAACATCTTGTGTGTGTGTGTGATGTTGGAGCTATTCATGATCCTTGCTCAAGGTCCCTTAATTTATTAAGAGTTGCAAAATGAAGATGTTTTAAGCTCTTTGGTTAATACTGAACTATGGTATTTATTGGGACAGTAGGGGAAAATAATTTTTTCAGTTTTTAAAACCTGTTTTCAAGATGATGAAGTGGTTCTCCTCTAGTGAGGAGAGGGGATAGTGAGTTTTTATTGCTATTTGCTTGGTTTGGTTTTGTGAATGTCGGTTTGAGCTCATGGATTTAAGCATTTCTGATCAGCTTCAGTCCATTTCATTTGTTATGCTTGTGCCAACCTTTGGCCATATTTGAGCAGTGGGAGTATATTCAGGTTGGGTCCTGAGTCTTTTGCACATATTCTAGAATTCTTGGCTAGTTTTTCTTTTTTTTTCTTGTCTTTTGCTTTGTTTTTTGCTTTCTGATATGACATGATATTTCTAGTTCATTTTGTACAGCATTTGCTCAGCCCTGGTTCTCCAAGCAGCCCTGTCTTCTTTTAGTGTGAAATGGTATTTAAAGACTATAGTCTGGGTGCTAGAGGAGCTTATTGCTCTTGGTTATTGTTTCTTGGCTTTTTTTTCATTAGACAAAGTAGAATACATTTTTTAAGGTAAACAAATATGTTTACATGGGTGTTTCCAATCCAAGTCAGATGCAGGACACTAGTGTTTTTACTTCATCTTATTGTGCTTACATCTATGTCTCTTTTCTCCCATCATCCATTCTCTTTGTCCCAAGTCTAAGCCCAATTCTCATTGATATCAACATAATTATTCATTTGTTTTTTCTTATAATGTGATTTCTGAAAACATTATAAGATTTATCTTTTTGCAGTTCATATTGTCTTCATGTGGGTGTATGATGCAGAGAATGTGTTTTCAAATTGTTTTGTTTAAAACCACTTTTGATAGTTCTTTTTTGTATGGCTCTTTGAACCAACAGGATGGGTAGATATATAGGTAGTTTTATTTAAATTTACTCTGAAATTTTAGGAATTGCTTTTCAAAAAATTAGTTCTTTTATAATTATAATTCTGTATAATGCTTTCATGATTCCAAAATCAAGACAAGGCTACTTTTAAAGAAGGCTGATATCCTTGTTAGCTCTATTCTAATTCTCCTTCTCCTTTTAGGGATAACTTTCCAGGCTAATTTTGACTCATCTGTTTATTAATGTTTTTTAAATATAGTTTTATCTGAAATTTAATTTTTCCTACTGTGCAGAATGAAAATTTTCAATTTCAATACTGTAATCTCTGGACTTGGTTTATAAGGATTTTTCTGGAAGCATGACATGTGCCATGGAACTCTGATTAAAACTCTGTGATAATTGTAATTCCTTCAGATCAGGTCTGTAGCCATTCCAGACTCAGATGCCAAGACAGTGCAAGAATGGAGTTTAGCAGATGCTTACATGGGGTTAGTTTCTGCATCCAGAATCTTCCAGGGAGAGGAATCTTCACTAATCAGGCTTCATCACTAATCAGTTGAACCTAAACCAGTTTCTGGAGGCTGGGCCTTGGGCATGAGAGTGCCCTTATCCCCACCCAGGTGATGCTAAGGTGCAGTCAGGATGAAGACCACTGTGTTAAAGATGAGTGAAGGCTAGGATATCTAGAGTGATGGTGGATATGATTTCCCAGATTCACTGCTTTTCCTCCTTATCTCTGGATTTTTCTCAACCTCACTTTAGAACTCCCCCAGTTCTAAAGATTAATTGCCTGTTCAGTTTTTCCCTACAAGCTCACTCGTTTCTGCTTATATATTTCACTCAAGTGTTTTTCTTTGTTAGCTTGTTTCTATTTTTGTGTTTTTATTTCCATGAATGAGATATGGGGAAATTGGGTGAGAAATGTTTCAAGTACATTAACTTAGAGAAGGAATTCTATCCACTGCAGAAGTTCTAGTTTCTAACCGAACCCTGCAAGAAGTTATTCTAAGAAGCAAAAGGTGGGGCCCAATATCTGGTGCTTTCAGGAGGCTGAATACCAAGGCCTCTGTCAAGAAATGGCTACCACAAGTTTCTCTGGCAGTCCAGTGGTTAAGACTTCATGCCCCCAGTGCAGATGTGAGGGTTCTTGATCCCTGGTCAGGGAACTAAGATTCTGCATGCCACATGGTGTGGCCAAAATAAAAAGTCTGCCTCAGAAATTCAGACTCTCAGAGAATCCTGAATAATGAATGTTGTGGTATTAAATTCTTCTCTTTTAAAGATCCTTTATGATTTCAGAGTTCTGAAGAATTCTTGTGAAAGAATAAGAACTATATTCTCAATTGGTTTGTGGAAAGAATATACATGTGATCATTGATATGTCAAAGAGGAAGGGTTTAAGGGGGCAGTGTTTGACTTTTTTCCTGCTGATCAAGAAAATTTCAGTATGGTTAGCTTCAAGGTTGATAATGAATATTTTCTCAGTTGTTTTATTTCTTTTTAGTTGAAGGTAAGGATCGGGAGTGTAGAGATGAGAGATTTCCTTGGTGGTGTCTGCCCACACCAGTGTACACGTGGTGGGGGCAGCTCCCAGGAATGGCTGCCACCAGTGTCTGTGTCCCCAGGGTGAGCCACAGCCACTCCTTGCCTCTCTGAGAGACTCTCCAAGGCAAGCAGAGTCTTCTGAAATTCAGTCTACCCTTGGGATTCACACCACTGTTTCATTTGGAGTTAATATTTGGACTAGAGCATTGAGCATATGCAGGAGTTAATCTTCTGGTAGCTGGAAAATCTTTTGCCTGGTTTGCCTCAGCCAGTTTTACCAAACGTCAGAAATTGAAATACTCAGATTATAAATGTTCCTGCCAGCTGTCCTATTAAATGACTGTTCATCTAACCTTTCTTTGTGTGTGGAGGGGACAGATCTACTCAGTCTACCTTTGATGACTTCAGTAACTTCTGTCCTGTGTGTTCTCGAAGCTTTGAAGAATCATATTTAATATGTGTATTCTTACTCTCTATATGTACTTGGGGTTTTGTTTTCACAATTTTGTGCTATTCACTATTTTGCCTATTTTGTTTCTATTTTTTCTGTTTGAGAGACATTACTGGAAAATTGTTTTTTACTTCCTGTTAGTTTTCATGTGGAGCATAATATCAATTTTCTGTTTTCCATAGTTGCAATTTATGCCAGAATGGAAATTCCTTGTATGTTATACTTTTCATCACTTCTCTGAATTGCCGTGACAGCTCCTTGCTGGAGGCAAAGTTGTGTGTGTGTGCTCAGTCACTCAGTTGTGTCTGACTCTTTGTGACCCCAGGGAATGTAACCCGCCAGGCTTCTCTGTCCATAGGGTTATCCTGGCAAGAATCCTGGAGTGGGTTGCCACTTCCTCCTCCAGAGGATCTTCTCAACTCAGGTATTCAACCTGCATTTCCTGTGACTCCTGTGTTGAGATGGATTCCTTACCATTGAGCCACTGGAGAAAGTCCCAAAATAATAAATGACTCTCCCCCCAAATTGCATCAGTAACAGTTCATGTTTGAAGTCCTTTGCTATCTTTTTGAAAGATAAGAAATTTTCTATCCCAATTAAATAATAATCATTATCAAGAATAAAAAGAATTCATAGATGAGTGGAAGATATGAGCCATGAAGTGGCATTATACCTTAATGAGGCTATTTCTCCAACTGTTTTTTATTTTTATTTTTGGCTGTGCCAGGTCTTAGTTTCTACATGTGGGATCTAGTTCCTTGACCAGGGATCAAACCAAGGTCCCCTATGTTGGGAGTGTGGAGTCTTAGCTAAAGGACCACCAGGGAAGTCTCTCAACTGGGTTATTAAATATTGTTTCTCAGCAAAAAACTCCAGATATGCTTAGACAGTAGTGATCTGCCTTTATTTACACTCTTTATTGCAGGATTTGTTGCATTTATCCATACTGTGTTTGGTGAATGACATTACTTTTATTTCTCCTGTAATCACAAGGATGTTAGCTCAAATGGAGACCTAAGTAACAGGCAACAGTGATTCCCAAAGAGAATCATAAGTTTTAGGAAAGTTTGGGATGGCAGATATTACTGCTGGGATTCTGGTGTTTTGTGGCTGCAGCAATAGACTGCCCTTGGCCATACCTGGGCTGGGACTGCCTGTGTGTACAGTTTGATGTTCTTGCTTCTCTGTGTGAGCCTCCACATTTCCGTCTCAGGAAACTCTATAAACAGAGTGTTTGACAATCCATTTTATGAGGGACTGTTCCATGAGCTCTCTATGCCTCTTGGGATGGGTGATAGGACACGGTGGAAATGTATCAGAACTGACCATTTTACTCCAGTCTGATAATCTTAGTTATACTTCTTCAACTAAATAGTGTTCCCTTTATCCTCTATGCTGCTGCTGCTAAGTCGATTCAGTCATGTCCGACTCTGTGCGACCCCATGGACTGCAGCCTACCAGGCTTCTCCGTCCATAGGATTCTCCAGGCAAGAACACTGGAGTGGGTTGCCATTCCTTCTCTAATGCATGAAAGTGGAAAGTGAAAGTGAAGTCGCTCAGTCGTGTCCAACTTTTAGCGACCCTATGGACTGTAGCCTACCAGGCTCCTCCATCCATGGGATTTTCCAGGCAACAGTACTGGAGTGGGGTGCCATTGCCTTCTCCCCTTTATCCTCTATAGTAGATGAAAATTTCCATGACTTCATGGAGGGAGAGGCAGTTGGTGCAGCCTGTGAATGTGTGTGTGTCCATTTGTGTAGAACAAGACAGGAATGTTAAGGTTTAATGAGACCCCCTTATGAGGGATGGGGACATCTTTTGATAAATATTCTGATCAGGCACTGGTTGGCTGAGCAGGAAATGCTTAGTATTTTTGGTGTTTGGTGTTATGGATTCTCCTTCCCTCCTCTTGTGTGTGGGTTCCTCAGCTTCAGACAGACAGAAGAGAGCTATCAAAGCAAACCTGTCAGGTAAGCCAAGCTTCCCCTGTCCGTGTTAGTAAGGTGGGATTGCCAGAAAAGGAAAAGCCCTGTTCCTGAAAGACTTCCAAAATTTTGGAATTTTGTCTTTTGAGAAGTCTGTGGAGGAAATGATGTTGAGGGTCAAGGTGTTTACTTTTGGTGACTTGGATTCATTGAGTGTTTGGTTTTCTTTGATGGTGGAGAAAGAAGGGGACCTGGGGAGAAAGAGTCAAGGAGTGACTAGAGGGAGGGAGTGAATTGTGGGGCGAAGTGGCTGTTTGGCAGGGTGGGTAGGTGTTGCTTTTTCTTTGCCTTTTTCTTTGGGAAAGAAGCTTGCTTTCCCTAAGTCTTACTCAGAGTGGAAGCCTCAGTGCACTGTGAGTCAATTGGTTTAGACTTGGGGAAGAGAGGATTGGGAACATTTATTCCAAACCACCAACTTCAGTGAATGGTGGGTGGAGAACCATGGAAGACATGGTTTTTTAGCTTGACCTCCACCATATTTAATTTTTCACTCCAAGGAACATTCCAACTTCTAGAGGGTAGAGACATATTGAGGCAGTGCTCTCGGGAGCTGTGAGCCTGTAGAGCTGCCAAGCCTGGTTTCTTTGTGGTATTCCAACTGAAGCTGGTTTCCATTCCCTTGACCTACAGACATGTAGAGTTTGGGATGGAAAAGAGTGGATGTGTTTGTGCCAATGTCTCAGTTCATAAAGATTCACAAAGAAGGTAATAAAAGCATGTCTCCCATATGTGAACCAGGTTGACTTTCTATTGGGCTGGGACATTAAGAATACAGGGGACAGGGGCAAGCTGCCAGCAGGCTTCTTCATATGGAAGCAGATTTCTTACTCTTCTTCTGCCAGCTTTTTCCTTATTCATCTTAAGGCTCAGTTGGTATTGAGCCTGGTTGTGGTATTTACTGAGCATGATACTAAAGCTTTACTATTTTTGAATGTTAAATTTTGTCTTAAGGTTAAAACTGTTGTCTATTTGTCTTATAGTAGATAGTGAATCTGCATTTTTTTCTTTTAAATTAGCCATGAATGTAGCCTTTTGTCAAAATGTATTTTTAGCATGCTAATGGTAAAAGTAAATCTTGTGTAAAGAAAAACTGACATTTCTAATTAAAGTTTTTTTTTTCTTTTCTTTCAGGAAGGTACCAGAGTAGTTCAACCCATATTTTTGGGGAAAATGGTTAGTTATGTTGAAACCTACGATCCCACTGATTCGGCCGCTTTGCACGAAGCCTATGGCTACGCGGCAGGACTGAGCGCCTGCGTGCTGGTGTGGGCTGTTCTGCACCACTTGTGCTTCTACCACCTGCAGCGCGTGGGGATGAGGCTGAGAGTAGCGGTGTGCCATATGATCTACCGCAAGGTGAGTGTCGCTCGGTACCACGGTGTATACCTCCCCTGGAGCATCAGAAATATTTTGGGAAAGTTGTTTGTAAATTAAAAATTTTGTAACTGGGATCATTTATACTTTGCTAGGGCTTCCAGATGATGGTTCA
The DNA here is from genome assembly GCF_032452875.1 of Bos javanicus. Classification (NCBI taxonomy): domain Eukaryota; kingdom Metazoa; phylum Chordata; class Mammalia; order Artiodactyla; family Bovidae; genus Bos; species Bos javanicus. The sequence goes on along the minus strand of NC_083879.1, from coordinate 72,490,697 downwards.
GTGTTAAAGAATCTGCCTGCCAATGCAGGAGACACAGGTTCAATCCCTGGGTCTTGAAGATCCCGTGCAGAAGGAAATGGCAACCCACTTCGATATTCTTTTTTTTTTCCACTTCGATATTCTTGCTGGGAGAATTCCCTGGAGCCTGGCAGGCTACAGTCCATAGGGCAGCAGAGAGTTGGACATGACTGAGTGACTGAAGAGAAACAGAGAAGCTTAATTGCATCAAGCCAAGTTTGTTGTCCTTTAAGCAAACTTTACAAATATATAATAAAAAATTTTCTATTGAGATCAGGTCAAGACTGCCTTTGATGGCTTTTAGTCATAGGCTGTTACACAATATCTACTAAATTTGTAACAAAATCTAATTTTAAAATATGTACCAAAAATATCACATTGATTTTCAATGTTTTCATGCCAAAGTAGTATTGATGGAAATTTTGTTGTTGTTGTTGTTCATTAAAACCTTCATTTATATCAAAGTTGTATTTGAAAGTGAACTTCAGTGATTGGATTAAATCTAGGAGATTTAATTTATAAAATTAAATATAGGAGAACAGAATGTGTTTGAGAAAGGGAATGATTATATTTTTATATGGCCCATTTACTCATATTCAGTAAAATTGTGTTAACTAAAGAAAAATATAAATAAAATCTATGCATATACAGACTCACTCACTATATTCTATAATTATGATTGTTTTAATGGTATTAAAAAATATTGATTTTGATATTTGGCAAAACTAATACAATTATGTAAAGTTTAAAAATAAAATGAAATTAATTAATAAAAAAAATAGTTGGATATTTGGGATAAAACTTGAAATTTTCCATTGTCCTTGGCAATTTTGGAGAGAATTTGTGGCAGTTCATTCAAATTATTTTCATAATTAAATATTTCCTTTTTGTCTTTAGCATGCATTATAGCAGTTTTAATAAGACCTGATTTGATGTGTTCAGTGATTTCATATTGAGAAATGCCATAGAATTATTTCATAGTTTATTCTGGTCTTAGCTAATATAAAGAGAGTAAGGATTTCAGGTGTCTTTACAAAGAAATTGCCACAGATACACTATGTCAGGAGCTAAAGACTCCATATAAACTTGATCCTGTGTATCTTGTTGCTCTGGGTTGTTTGCTTTTTTTCAAATCCTTACTTAACTGTATTGTATACTTGAAAGTTGCTGAGAAAGTGGGTCTTAGTGAGCTCATCTCACATACACAAAATGATAACTACATGAGATGATGAATATGTTAATTGGTTTTAATAGAAATCATTTCCCAATGTGTATTTTTAACAAAACATCATGTTGTGCACCTTAAATATATATAATTTTTATTTAAAAAATCCTTATTGAAAACTAAACCAAACAATTTAAATCAAAATTATTGCTTCTTTTACCTGCTTGCTACTTCTCTAGACATTCTGTTTCTTAGGAATGCTTTTCTTTGCAAAATGTAAGGTGTCTTCTCATCTTTCCTTGAGCAGAGTCTTATTAATGTCAGGGCTGTGTGAATCCAGGGCCCTGACATCTCACAGTCTGTGTTTGGCTATTGCACGTGAGCAGGTTTCCTCTTGGGTGATGCGGAAATGGCAGGGGTGCCTGTTCACTCTAGTCAGGGGTCTTCCTTGTCCTCCATCATCATTGTGTGTACATGCGTGCTTGCTCAGTTGCTAAGTTGTGCTCTGTGACCCCATGAACTGTAGCCTGCCAGGCTCCTCTGTCCATGGACTTTCCCAGGCAAGAATATAAGAGTGCATTGCCATTTCCTTCTCTAGGAGAGGTAGATTTTTAACCACTGAGCCACCAGGGAAGCCTTATTCTCTTTTGCAGTCCACCATTTGGCAGACAAATACTTAGATTTCCCCACAAATGATGTTTGTCTTCCTAGATCATGCTTAGCTCCCATGAATATGCATGAAATTCACCAGAACTATACTGTGAAAGCCTTAAGTTAGGTGTGAGGTGATGGTTCAGTCAAAGCTTACTCTTTGCTGTATAGTCGAGCCATAGTCCACCTGTTTTATTTCTTTCCAGCTAACACTTTGGAACATCACCTTTGGGAAATCTGATCTGACCTGGCACGTATGCTTGTATGAATGTAAATTTCTCCCAAAGGTGTTCATTTTCTGGCTTGATTATGCCTGAAAGAACTGTCCCTCTATGAAGTCAGGAATTTTAGAGGTAAAACCATAGACTTAATCTGAAATTCAAGAAATGTGGGAAAGACAAATTTCCTTGTGCCTAGCCTTGCATCTAGGGCATCAGATGTTAAAGAATCTGCTTGCAATGAAGGAGACCTGGGTTCAATTCCTGGGTCAGGAAGATCCCCTGGAGAAGGAAATGGCAGCTCACTCCAGTATTCTTGCCTGGAGAGTCCCACCAACAGAGGAGCCTGGCGGGCTACAGTCCACAGGGTTGCAAAGAGTCGGACATGACTGAAGTGACTTAGCACTAGACCAGCCTTGCATCCATAATCCTGCTGAGGTGCAGAAATAGGACACTTCTTTTTTGAAGGTTACAGGTGGGCTGATTCCTAGGGGCAAATCTGGTGCTACAGAGCAGCTCTGAACATTTGTGGCTCTTATTCTACTTCTAATCCCTGGTCCTGGGAAGAAGTCACATTGGGTGTTAGAAATGGGATGGCTACTAAGCTCATAGTTGTAATTTGTCTGCACCATTGGTTTATGGCTGGGGCACATCTCCAGGAGCTCTCTAAGGCTGCACATCTGCAGCTTCCTAAAATGCCCCATTCAGCATTTTAGTGTTCTTTTCAGCTGAACTTGGAATGATCTTTCAGGAGGTATCCTATGTAAAATGACTTGTTTATTCACATTTCCACAGCTTTGGTAAAATTACTTTTTATCATTGACTTTTTAAATTGTGGCAAATATATACAATATAACATTTACTATGTTAACTCTTTTTAAGTACACTGTTTATTCACATCAAATACTTTCACATTGTTCAGAACTTCCCTCCCCTCATCCATCACCATGCTACTTCTTCTCTCTCTGAATCTGACTACTTTAGGTGCTGTATATAAGTAGAATCACACAATGTTTGTCATTTTGTGTCTAACTTATGTCATGTAGCACAACGTCTTCAAGGTTCATCTGTGTTGAAGCCAGTGCCAGAATTTAATTTCTTTTTAAGGCTGAATAATATTCCATTATTGGAGAAGGAAATAGCAACCCACTTCTGTACTATTGCCTGGAAAATCTCATGGACACAGGAGCCTGGTAGGTGACAGTCCATGAGGTTGCAAAGAGTTGGACATGACTGAGCAAAGGCAATCAAATGGCAATATTCCATTATAGGTCTATACAACATTGTTTGTATCCATTCATCTGTCAGTGGATTTTTGGATTATTTCCACCTTTGGCTATTGTGAACATTTGCACACACGAGTGCAAAAAGATCAAGTTAGTGTGTTCAGTTCTCTTGAGTACATCCACAAAAGTGGTCTTGCTGTGCTAGATGCTGATTTTATGTTTACTTTTTTGAGGAACTGCTATACTCTCTTCCATCACAGCTATACTGTTTTACATTCACACTTGATTGCTGAGTTTTCTATTTAACTCAAGGACTAAACAAGAAGTTTTTATGAACCATGACATTTTGTTTGCATCAGAGCCTCCACTTGATGGTTTGTTGAAGCAACTCATGATGTCTGTTCAGGTTCCTCAGCTTTCTAGGGCATTTTTCAGAGGTTTGTTTTTTTTTTTTTTTTTTGCCAAATAAAGGGACTGTGAAACACAGGCTGTGTTTTTTAAATTCAGAAGACTGGCATTAAAAACAGAGGTTCCTCACAGGAATAGTGTTTGAGCATTACACTCATTTCAGAATGAAAGGGAATGAAGATTCCCTTTCATACTCTTCAGAATGTAGATTCCATACTCTTTAGAATGAAGAAGCTAAACCAAAAGTGTTAAAATGACATCGCCCACAGAATTAATGATCGATTCCAGATTTATAGTCCAAGTCTCTTATTTTATTTCCTTAATGCAGTCTCTCTACTCACGTCTAATTTGCCTCAAAATTACTTTAGTTGGCCCCTAAGTCTAAATCTACACCCTTTACACTTCAGGCAGGTCCAAGTTCACTGAGAAACTGGGTGGGGGATTTGCTTCTACCTCCCTCTCCTCCCTTTGCCATCCTTGCTGGCGGGGCTGCCACCACACTAAGTTAAAGGCTGAAGAAGGGTCCCTAGATCCCCGCTGTCAGTGGTCATCCTGCTCCTGCTGACACCACTCAAGACTCCAGGAACGCATGCTCCATTGTGTTATGTCTAAGATGACTTGGTATTACCTTAGGAATCCAGTTTTCTGTCTCCCTCTCTTATTTCAGGCACTTCACCTAAGTAGCTCGGCCATGGGAAAGACCACCACAGGCCAGATAGTCAACCTGCTGTCCAACGATGTGAACAGGTTTGACCAGGTGAGCTGTCCCTGAGGGATCCTCTTCCATGTCCTGTCTTTCTCACTGGGTTAGGCTCATTTGGATGCCAGGTGCCAGCATTTGGTGTCAGCCAGGGTTCTGTTGAGGACTTAAGACAAGTGTTCTCTTTATCCAACTCTCATTTCCTCTGTGTGCAACTTAGATGTAATAATGTGGGTTGTAGATGAGGGTTTTGTTTTTCTAGTAATAGACGGCAGCAGTGTTGCCCGGCTCAGTGAGTGTCCCTAGGGGTCCTCCTGGCATGGCCCTTCTTGGCACGTGGAGTCAGTGTTGCTGCCTAAACTGTCTCCCTCCTCTTCTGACTGATGAAGGCCTGGTGGGCAGGGGTTGTTCTTTCCCCTGTGTCCTGTTCAGTGCCTACTGTATAGGGAGCCTGTGAAGAATAATGCTAAGTGGGTGGCCCTCAGCCAGGCACAGCCTACTGTCTTCTGTCCCCTCACACTCTTTTTTTCCACTGACTTTATGAATAGATCACAGTGTCCAGGGCCTTGTAGCTGTTGGTCAGGCACTTCTCCTTCAGTTATTCATTCATCAAGCATGAAATAAGACCGCTACTCAGTTTTAGGGTTGAATATGATTTAGTTTTTGCTGTGGAGAAACCACAGCCCGTTAGGGAGGTAAGTACACAAATAATTACTGGAGAGTGTGGTACTTACCATAATATAAGGTTTTCTTGGGTGCTAGAGTGAGATGGAAACAGAATATAGAGTGCAGTGAGATGTTGGGAATGCCCTGAGCTCATCTGTGGTGTAAACAAAATCAACATCTTCCTTCAGTGCTACTGGTCGGGTTCTCCCTGGATGTCCCTGAAGCTGGCCCTGTGCTGCCCGGAACAGCATCATCTGGGGTGGACACAGGTTTCTGCTTTAGCAGGTTTAAAACCCACTGAGATATCCCTGGTTAGGTTCCTGTCTGTTCTTTCAGAGCAGATTGTTTCTACTGTGTCTTTACTGATTTTGATTGTATACAGTCCCAAGAAGGCTTTGTCTTTTTCTTTTAAGGTAACGATGTTCTTGCACTATCTGTGGGTGGGGCCACTGCAGGCTGTCGCAGTGACCGCCCTGCTCTGGATGGAAATAGGAATATCATGTCTTGCCGGGATGGCGGTTCTCATTATTCTCCTGCTTTTGCAAAGCTGCTTCGGGAAGTTGTTTTCATCACTCCGGTAAGTGAAACACTGCTTTTAAAAATTGATAATATGTAATTGGTAACATCCACAGTCTGCTTGATGCTTTTGTTCAAAAACAAGGCAAATGCCTTCTCTAGTCTCTTCTTTGTGTGAGTTGTAGACCCTACAGGCTTAGCCAGTGGAGGCTCCAGCCTTAAGCTGAAGGCTGATCGTTAAACAGAAAAGGTGATGGCATTCACCGGCTCCTCCTGACACTGTACCTGAATAAGTAGAGAGTCCTTAAGGAGAATTTACCAATATCCAAGTTATTTAAACACGATTAAAAAGAGTAATAATTTTACAGGCCCATTTCTAGCTGCATTTATTTTTGTTAAGCTTGTTTTAGAGCCACTTTCAGGTAGTGTATTTATGTCTTGTTGTATTTCAATGCTTCCATTAAGTTATAGGCACCCCAAGGGCAAGGTTGACCTTAATTATGTCTTTATACAGCCGCACAGTCCCAGCAGCATATGCGATAGAACAGTGGCTGGTGATGAAGGGCCTAATGGTGATGAGATAGACCTGAAGCAGGTCTCAGAGGGTTGGAGGTGGGTCATTGTCCAGGTTGTCAGATGATGGAGGTATTGTGCTGTTTGAAGGTTTTTTCCCTTGAGTTTTTTCCTTCTATGTGTGACTTTACATGTGATATTTTTGTTTATTTGAAATTTCCTATCCTGTCTTTGTTGTGGAGAAATGTTCCTTATCTTTCAAGGCTCTGTTCCAATGCTACCAGGTCTCTAAAGATTTTCTTGCTCTCTTTTCCCAGTGGAATTAACAACCCCATCTTTTCAGCTCCCCAGAATTTTACTCCTATTTTTTTACCTCATAGACTCTGTCTTCCTGGTATATCCCCTTCTGCCTTCTCTGCCCAAGCACAACCTCCTTGGGAAGATGGTTTGTATCTGACTCCTTTCAGGTCTTCCTTAGCTGATATGGCAAGTTCTCCAAGTTGCTTCTTGAATGGGACTGAATGGTTGACTTCCGAATTGAAGATTTTCTGAATTTGTACTTTGAGTAGGACTTGCCTGTGTTGTCAGCTCAAAAGATTTATAGAAAATAATTTGATCACTGATCCCTCCCTGTGCCCACTGTTGCTGCTACAGAAAGTTATGCTGTGATCACTAAGACTCATCTCTCACATCTGTCCCCTCAGGAGTAAGACTGCAGCTCTCACAGACGACAGGATCAGTACCATGAGTGAAGTTATAAGTGGTATCAAAACAATAAAAATGAATGCTTGGGAAAAGTCATTTATAGACGTTATTTCCAGACTGAGACGGTAAGTTGTTTTTGTTTTTGTTTTTAATATATCACAGTGTATGTTTGTACTGTTTTATTTCCTATTTTTACTAAATGGTTTAGAAATCTTACCAAGTTTTCATATTAAGGTAAATTTAAATACTACCCCACCATCCCTCTATATGTGGCAGGAGGGTTAAGCGGAATAGTAGAGATGTTATTTTAAGCTGCTCTTGCATTTACCATCTTCTTGAAATACATATGATTCTTACTTATACAGAAATGAAATTCCAAATACTTCTTAATACTGCAAATTCCAAATAAGCAATGATTCTAAGATATTAGTGTTTGAGATGATATTTAAACTAAAGCTATAATATATGTTAATGTAGCATAAATGGGAGGGGTTATAGATTGAGTGTACCTGTATCAGGCCAAATATTATGGATCAATATTACTCATTCCAAACAGAGCTATGAAAATACTATTTCTTTGTCTTTGTTTTATGTTTGTAGACTTTTTTAAAAAAAATGTTTCATTTAAATATTTGATAAGTGTTTATACTCTAGCACAGGGTACTTAGAATTTTCTGGGAGTACCCTGTCACCTCTCACTTTGCAGCTTTGTGGGGACCCCACTCTCTGCTGGAAATAATCTCTCATATTCCTTCTTCTCTGGTCTTTGCCAATCCTAACTGACTCCTGCTCATCTTCTCAGGGTCCACATGTGTGTGACTTGTCCTGTCTCTACTGCTCTGAGTTACATGACTCAGCTCTGTGCTCCTGTGGGGATGTGCAGGCTGCCTCTGTCTAATGTCTTGGTGTCTCACAAATTTTGTGTTTATTCTTTTTTTAAAAATGTACACACACATCATACTACATCTTTTTTATTTCTTTATTCATTTATTTTTGGTTGTGCTGGGTCTTCATTGTTGCACACAGGATTTCTGTAGTTGTGGTGGGTGGGGGCTGCTTTTTCATTGATGTTCTTGGGCTTCTAACTGGTGGTTTCTCTTGTTGCGGAGCACAGGCTCCAGGTGCACAGGCTTCAGTAGTTGCAGTAGTGCACCGGCTCTAGAGCTTGGGCTCAGTAGTTGTGGCTCACAGGCTTAGTTGCTCTGCAGCATGTGGAATCTTCCAGACCAGAGACTGAGCCCCTGTCTGCTGCACTGGGAGGCCAGTTCTTATCCATGGGACCATCAGGGAAGTCCTGAGGTTTATTATTCCTTTCCTCTCCAAGTTTATGAGGTCCTGGTGGGGGTGGGCATTTTTTTCTGTCGTCAATGAGGAGCCCAACACAGGATATGTGGTTGTGAATGCTTGTTGAATGTATGTTCAAATCCTGTCATATTGAGCCCAATTTTTTAAAAGTGTGACAAGACATTAAGACTTCATTTAGTTGGAAAAGTGAAGTGGTGATGAAGTGTGTAGTCCTTGGTTTGGAGCAGAGTCCCAGGTATGAACTCTGAGTGTCTCCATGACATGATTGATGGTTTACCTTAATCTGTGTCCACTCCCTAAAAAGGGGACACTCACACAGGGCACTTGAATTCATGTGTTGGATGTCAATGGTTCTTAAAAATGCTATTTCCTACTGTCCTTTCTAGGAAGGAAATTTCCAAGATTCTGAAAAGTTCCTACCTTAGAGGAATGAATTTGGCATCATTTTTCGCTGTCAGCAAAATCATGATTTTTGTCACCTTCATCACCAATGATCTCCTTGACAACCTGATTACAGCCAGCCAAGTGTTTGTGGTGGTGACACTGTTCGAGGCTCTGCGGTTTTCGAGCACCCTCTACTTCCCCATGGCTGTCGAGAAGGTGTCAGAGGCCATTGTCAGCATCCGAAGAATCGAGGTTTGGTGACAGATAAATTTTTTCCATTGCAGGTGGATTCTTTGTAAATTGCCTCCTTTTCTGTGGTGTCACTGTGTTCCAGTTAGGTGAGATTTACCTCTCTCAGTGTCAAATCTGTCAGTCATTCCAAACTGTCTTACATACTCCTGTCTCCTCCTAGGTAGAATGCATTACAAAGAACGTAGGATCTCTGCTCATTTAGGGGCAGTAATATCAATAGCAGTGGCACAGGCTCTATGTGCAGTGATGCCTGCAGGGCAATTAAAGTGACCCAAAGCAAGAGAAGGAAGGAAGCAGACTGCATCTCCTGTGCTGACTCAAATGAGATTTGTGTGTGTGTGATGAGGTTTCTATACTATAAAGAAACTATTCCCCATAAAACAGATCAGCCATACTGGGTCATTTCTGATTCCCTGAGTTTATCATTCTTTCTTATGGAACTTCTAGAAACACTGATAAGGGATGGTCCATGCATTTTACAAAATTTCTTTTTCATAGCTTTCACGGCTTGAAATAAGACATTCAGGAATATCCTTGGACTGTAGTGATGTAATGAGTGACACAGTAATTTGTCCAAAATGAAAGCTTCATGTGTGTGTTGTGTGGGTGTGGTTTTATTATTGTTGATATTAGTCTAATTTTTCTTAAGGCCTTTAACTAACTGGATGAGGCCCACCTGCATTATTGAGGATAATCTGCTCTGTGCTTTACTGAGAGTCTACTTATATAAGTGTCCATCTCATCTGAAAAATACTTTCACTGTAATACGTGTTTGAAGAAGTGTCTGGGGACTGTGGTTTACCTAAATTAATATAAAAGTAACCATCACACCCTCTTGAATCCCTGTCTCCTTCTTTGAGCTCTTAGATGTGACTTTGTCCTCACTAAGCCAGGTGTAAATGGATTTCTTTCCCTCCCTGAGCTCCAGACTTACCTAAAGGGTAGATACAGTGCCTCGTTCATCTTTGTAGTCCTCTCAAATAGCAGATGCTCAGAAAATATTTAACTTCCAGCTTCATCATGTCTGGGCTCTTGCAAATGCCTAACCATTAATATGGTTATAGTGGAAAAAGTAATAACTCTGATTATTTGGTAGATTATGTGATACACCAAGAACTGTTACATGAAAAGGGTCCTGCAGAAGGTTTTTAGGGAATTGTGCTTAAATATTTGGGTAGGGTTTTTTATTCCTTTCCCACCAAAATGCAATTGAACTGTCTGAGGCTTGAAATTTCTTCTCATGTAGATGTGTGCAGTAATATTAGAATTATGACCTGGGAGAACATTGAATATTCTGGGGCTGACAAATTTTCTTTGTCAGGCTGCTTCATGTTCTGATGAAGGAAGCACTTGTGATCTGAGCAGAAAACCTAAAATTTCCCTTGTGTATACAAGATGTCTGGCAGGAAGTTGGTCTAGGAATTTAGAGATCTGTCAGCAGTAGCTGTTTTCAGTAAAGATGGGACCAATGGCTGAGAATAAGAGTGGTGAGAAGAGTAGGTGTTACCGTGGGAAACTGCTTCCTGGTGAAGTGAAGTGAAGTCACTCAGTCATGTCCGACTCTTTGTGACCCCATGGACTGTAGCCTACCAGGCTTCTCCATTCATGGGATTTTCCAGGCAAGAGTACTGGAGTGTGTTGTCATTTCCTTCTCCAGGGGATCTTCTCAACCCAGGGATCGAACCCAGGTCTCCTGCATTGGAGGCAGACATTTTACCCTCTGAGCCACCAAGGAAGCCCTTGCTTCCGGGTGGGTTGAAGTAATTGGTGTAAGACCTTCATTTAGATATTAGATGCTTTTTCAGCCCATATAGTTTCTACAACCCTTTAAAATAGTTAGTTGTCTAGTTCATCAGAATTACGTAGTTCAGTTCAGTTCAATTCAGTTGCTCAGTCATGTCGGACTCTTTGCAACCCCATGGACCACAGCACGCCAGGCCTCGCTGTCCATTACCAACTCCCAAAGCCTATTCAAACTCATGTCCATTGAGTTGGTGATGCCATCCAACCATCTCATCCTCTGTCGTCCCCTTCTCCTCCTGCATTGACCTTACCCAGTATCAGGGTCTTTAAACCTACATGATCATACTTGGGAGTTTCTGATTCACTAGGATTTTTAATTTTTTCCCCACCAAAATTCAGTTAAAATGTGTATGAGGCTTGAAATTTCTTCCCATGTTGATATGTGCAGTAATATTAAAATGATGACATGGGGAAAACTTTGACTTTTCTGGGGCTGACAAATTTTCTTTGTCAAGCTGCTTTGTGTTCTGATGAAGGAAGCACTTTTGATTTGGGCAGAATCAAAAGTGATTTGAATGGTCTAGTGGTTTTCCCCACTTTCTTCAATTTAAGCCTGTATTTGGCAATAAGGAGTTCATGATCTGAGCCACAATCAGCTCCCGGTCTTGTGTTTGCTGACTGTATAGAGCTTCTCCATCTTTGGCTGCAAACAATATAGTCAATCTGATTTTGGTGTTGACCATCTGGTGATGTCCATGTGTAGAGTCTTCTCTTGTGTTGTTGGAAGAGGGTGTTTGCTATGACCAGTTCATTCTCTTGGGAAAACTATTAGCCTTTGCCATTCTTCATTCTGTACTCCAAGCCCAAATTTGCCTGTTACTCCAAGTATTTCTTGACTTCCTACTTTTGCATTCCAGTCCCCTGTAATGAAAAGGATGTCTCTTTTGGGGTATGAGTTCTAGAAAGTCTAGTAGGTCTTCATAGAACCATTCAATTTCAACTTCTTCAGCATTACTGGTCACGGCATAGACTTGGATTACTGTGATATTGAATGGTTTGCCTTGGAAATGAACAGAGATCATTCTGTTGTTTTTGAGATTATATCCAAGTACTGCATTTTGGATTCTTTTGTTGACTATGATGGCTACTCCATTTCTTCTAAGGGATTCCTGCCCACAGTAGTAGATATGATGGTCACCTGAGTTAAATATACCCATTCCAGTCCATCTTAGTTCATTGATTCCTAGAATGTCAACGTTCACTCCTACCATCTCCTGTTTGACCACTTCCAATTTGCCTTGATTCATGGACCTAACTTTTCAGGTTCCTATGCAATATTGCTCTTTACAGCATCAGATCTTGCTTATATCACCATTCACATCCACAACTGGGTGTTGTTTTTGCTTTGGCTCCTTCCCTTCATTCTTTCTGGAGTTATTTCTCCACTGATCTCCAGTAGCATACTGGGCACCTACTGACTGGAGAGTTCATCTTTCTCTGTCCTATTGTTTTGCTTTTTCATACTGTTCATGGGGTTCTCACGGCAAGAATACTGAAGTGGTTTGCCATTTCCTTCTCCAGTGGACCACATTCTGTCAGATCTATGGACAGAGATTCATGACATTGTACAGGAGACAGGGATCAAGACCATCCCCAAGATAAAGAATTGCAAAAAAGCAAAATGGCTGTCTGAGGAGACCTTACAAATAGCTGTGAAAAGAAGAGAAGCAAAAAGCAAAGGAGAAAAGGAAAGATATACCCATTTGAATGCAGAGTTTCAAAGAATAGCAAGGAGAGATAAGAAAGACTTCCTCAGTGATCAATGCAAAGAAATAGAGGAAAACAATAAATAGGAAAGACGAGAGATATCTTCAAGAAAATTAGATATACCAAGGAAATATTTCATGCAAAGATGGGCTCAATGAAGGACAGAAATGGTATGGACCAACAGAAGCAGAAGATATTAAGAAGAGGTGGAAGAATACATGGAAGAACTGTACAAAAAGATCTTCACAACCCAGATAGATAATCATGATGATTTGATCACTCTCCTAGACCCAGACGTCCTGGAATGTGAAGCCAAGTGGGCCTTAGGAAGTATCACTATGAACAAAGCTAGTGGAGGTGATGGAATTCCAGTTGAACTATTTCAGATACTAAAATATGATACTGTGAAAGTGCTACACTCAGTATGTGAGCAAATTTGGAAAACTCAGCAGTGACCACAGGACTAGAGAAGGTCAGTTTTCATTCCAATCCCAAAGAAAGGCAATGCCAAAGAATGCTCAAACTACCACACAATTGAACTCATCTCACATGCTAGTAAAGTAATGCTCAAAATTCTCCAAGCCAGGCTTCAGCAATACGTGAATGGTGAACTTCCTGATGTTCAAGCTGGTTTTAGAAAAGGCAGAGGAACCAGAAATCAAACTGCCAAGATCTGCTGGATCATCGAAAAAGCAAGAGAGTTCCAGAAAAACATCTATTTCTGGTTTATTGACTATGCCAAAGCCTTTGACTGTGTGGATCACAATATATTGTGGAAAATTCTGAAAGATATAGGAATACCAGACCAGCTGACTTGCCTCTTGAGAAACCTGAATGCAAGTCAGGAAGTAATAGTTAGAACTGGACATGGAACAACAGCCTGACTTTGTTTTTAGGGGCTCCAAAATCACTGCAGATGATGATTGCAGCCATGAAATTGAAAGACTCTTACTCCTTGGAAGGAAAGTTATGACCAACCTAGACAGCATATTCAAAAGCAGAGACATTACTTTTCAACAAAGGTCCATCTAGTCAAGGCTATGTTTTTTCCAGTGGTTATGTATGGATGTGAGAGTTGGACTATAAAGAAAGCTGAACACCAAAGAATTAATGCTTTTGAACTGTGGTGTTGGAGAAGACTCTTGAGAGTCCCTTGGACTGTAAAGAGATCCAACCAGTCCATCCTAAAGGAGATAAGTCCTGGGTGTTTATTGGAAGGACTGATGTTAAAGCTGAAACTCAAATAGTTTGGCCACCTGATGTGAAGAGCCAACTCAATTGAAAAGACCCTGATATTGGGAAAGATTGAAGGCAGGAGGAGAATGGCTCAACAGAGAATGAGATGGTTAGATGGCATCACTGACTCAGTGGACATGAGTTTCTGTAAATTCCAGGAGTTGGTGATGGACAGGGAGGCCTGGAGTGCTGCGGTTCATGGGGTCACAAAGTCAGACACAACTGAATGACTGAAATGAACTGAACTGAACTGAACTGAAAAGTGATTTTGTCTAGAGAGATTTACTAAAGATATTGATATTTTGGTCTCTAGACAAAATCACTTTTCAGTTCAGTACCTGAAAATAGGCCACATTTTGGAAATATTGCCTTAGTTGTAGAAAAAAGCAAACAAAACCAAAATGTACTTTAACAAATGTAAAAAACAATAGGTTTGATAGGATCTTGTTAAGACTAAAATCAGTTGAGAAGAAAAACCTTTCTTGTTTTCTGCTAGTCTTTTGGGTTCAAATTTGAATTTATTCATCCAATCACTTACTCCACAAAGTAACTGAGTGTCTACCTGAAGCTTGGCACAAGCTAGATGTGTGTGTACAATGGCAGGAGAGAATTCCTTCCTTCTTGGAATTTATGTCTCATCAAGTAGTGGATTAATAAAGAATCAAATAGTGAAAGTCACTGTGGACATGCGTTTGTGTGTCATTAGTCCTTGGAAGGAAAATTCTGAGGTGCCATGAGGTGCTTTGGCAAAGTCACTGGTGTAGTTTTGGAGGTGGTGCCTCCTGGTAAGGCTGAAGAAGTTACCTGAAGAATTCTGTGTGTGGGCTGGGGGAGGTGGGAGGCTGATGCTTCTCACTTACTTGGGGATGTGATGTGACACAGGTTTCTAGTGCACAAGATGGGGATCTGTGCATTTGAGAAACCAAGAATGTCTGAGGCTGCAGAGTAGAGAGCTGGAGGCCTGAGCAGGGTATTGTACAGGGCTCTACAGGTGACATCAAAGTTTTTATCATCTTAGAGCTCAGCCTGGCTGCAACCTGGGAATAGGGCAGGGAGGTGGGGTGAGGACCTTGAGAAGAGGTGGGGAGATGAGGTGTCAGGAGGTTAATGCCATATGTGGTCCAGGGACGAGATGATGTGTTTAGGTTTAGGGTGCAATAGAGAGACTTGGCCAGATTTCAGAGATAGTCGGGGCACGTCTTGAGTTGGGTATTGAGGGTGGGAAATGTGGATCTCAGTCTGCTTCACCTTTTGGGGCTATAAAATCACCTGAATTCACTCAAATAATGAATACCAGAGGAGAACCAAAATTGGGGAGGAAAGCATGAACTTGGTTTTGAATTCTGAGATGCTTAGAAATATCTAAATGTTTGCTGTAAGACCCACTTCACTGACTGTCCTTGGCCCGATTCAGCTTCCTATCCTGTTCAGTTCAGTTCAGTTCCTCAGTTGTGTTTGACTCTTTGCAACTCCGTGTAAGGCAGCACACCAGGCTTCCCTGTCCATCACCAACTCCTGAAGCTTGCTCAAACTCATGTTCATTGAGTTGGTGATACCATCCAACCACCTCATCCTCTGTCGTCCCCTTCTCCTCCTGCCTTCAATATTTCCCAGCATCAGGGTCTTTTCAAATAAGTCAGTTCTTCACATCAGGTGCCCAAAGTATTGGAGTTTCAACTTCAACATCAGTCCTTCCAATGACTGATTTCCTTTAGGATTGACTGGTTGGATCTCCTTACAGTCCAAGGGACTCTCAAGAGTCTTCTCCAATACCAAAGTTCAAAATTCATCCATTCCTCGGCACTCAGCTTTCTTTATAGCCCAACTCTCAGTCCTCTTGCCTGGAAAATCCCATGAATGGAGGAGCCTGGAGGGCTGCAGTCCATGGGGTCGCTGAGGGTCAGACATGACTGAGTGACCTCACTTTCACTTTTCACTTTCATGCATTGGAGAAGGAAATGGCAACCCACTCCAGTGTTCTTGCCTGGAGAATCCCAGGGACGGGGAACCTGGTGGGCTGCCGTCTATGGGGTTGCACAGAGTCGGACACGACTGAAGTGATTTAGCATATCCATACATGACCACTGGAAAAACCTTAGCTTTGACTAGAAGGACCTTTGTTGGCAATGTAATTTCTCTGCTTTTTAATATGTTGTCTAGGTTGTCATAGCTTTTCTTCCAAGGAGCAAGTGTCTTTTAATTTCATAGCTGCAGTCACCATCTGCAGTGATTTTTGGAGCCCAAGAAAATAAAGTCTGTCACTGTTTCCATTGTTTCCCCAAATATTTGCCATGAAGTAATGGGACCAGATGCCATGATCTTAGTTTTCTGAATGTTGAGTTTTAAGTCAACTTTTCACTCTCTTCTTTCACTTTCATCGAGAAGCTCTTTAGTTCTTATCCTGTTATTTAGTTCCTATCCTGTTATATACTTCTTATGCTTTTATCTAACAGGTAATAGACAATGATTGGATGTCCATTTTCTTCCTCAACCTGCCTCTCACTTAGATGGGTTAAAGGGCAGCAAGAGTGGAAGAAAAGGGCAGCTGAGTGTACTGATAGGTGGTTAGAGTTGGGTGAGTTTTTATCACAGATGGGCTGGAGGTGTGGTGGACATGAGGAGTTTAGAATACAGAGTGGGGTTGAGCTCTGCAGCCCTACTCTCCCCTGCAGCCTGGGACTCAGTAGACTGGATGGTCATCTCCTAGGATTTCTTCTCAGGTCATACCTGGGAGTCCTAGAAAGGAAACCCACCACCCCTGCCCACCTTGGACAGGGTGTGGTGGTCCATACCCACAGGCAGACCTACACGTGGTCTTCATAGTTTTGTGTCTTCTTGTTTATACATGTTTTTCAATTTCCTTTTTTCATATAGAGAATATGAGGATTTATTATGATTTTATGGTCCAAGAAATCCCTCTATTTTTTTTTTTTCTCAATAAGAAAAGGGGTCTGAAGGTCTTGGCATTGAATGACTCTACTAGGATTGTAAATATCTTGCCTCTGAAGCACTGAAAGTCCAGTGATTTTACATGCTATAAAATGAGTCTCTGAGGTTATATTGTTCATAAAACAGGTTTTCCATTTCCAGCCACTGGGAACTCAATCTTTTTGGCTACAATTCTGATGTTGATACTTTCCTGCAGAACCTGTTCTGGGTCTAAGAGAAATTTTTTTTTTTTATTTTATTTTTAAACTTTACATAATTGTATTAGTTTTGCCAAATATCAAAATGAATCTGCCACAGGTATACATGTGTTCCCCATCCCGAACCCTCCTCCCTCCTCCCTCCCCATACCATCCCTCTGGGCCGTCCTAGTGCACCAGCCCCAAGCATCCAGCATCGTGCATCGAACCTGGACTGGCAACTCGTTTCCTACATGATATTTTACATGTTTCATTGCCATTCTGCCAAATCTTCCCACCCTCTCCTTCTCCCACAGAGTCCATAAGACTGTTCTATACATCAGTGTCTCTTTTGCTGTCTCGTACACCGGGTTATTGTTACCCTCTTTCTAAATTCCATATATATGCATTAGTATACTGTATTTATTTTTTTCCTTCTGGCTTACTTCACTCTGTATAATAGGCTCCAGTTTCATCCACCTCATTAGAACTGATTCAAATGTATTCTTTTTAATGGCTGAGTAATACTCCATTGTGTATATGTACCACCGCTTTCTTATCCATTCATCTGCTGATGGACATCTAGGTTGCTTCCATGTCTTGGCTATTATAAACAGTGCTGCGATGAACATTGGGGTACACGTGTCTCTTTCCCTTCTGGTTTCCTCAGTGTGTATGCCCAGCAGTGGGGTTGCTGGATCATAAGGCAGTTCTATTTCCAGTTTTTTAAGGAATCTCCACACTGTTCTCCATAGTGGCTGTACTAGTTTGCATTCCCACCAACAGTGTAAGAGGGTTCCCTTTTCTCCACACCCTCTCCAGCATTTATTATTTGTAAACTTTTGGATCGCAGCCATTCTGACTGGTGTGAAATGGTACCTCATATTGGTTTTGATTTGCATTTCTAAGAGAAATTTAATTTCTGCTTTTTCATTAGCCTGAGTCCTGGAGAAGAATCCAGCCAGCACTTCTGCACCTTCATGAGTTGGTCATGTACTGAATGGAGTGTCATTTAACCCCTGGAAGACTATGACTCTTTCCCTACTCAAACCTATTATTTGTGAACAAGCACTCAATAGATTTAATTCCTTACTTAGTGCTTGTTCTTTACTTTCATCTTCTTTTTTTGAAAGTGGAAAATTTCTGTTCTACTGTGCACATACTTAACATTGTTTTTTTATCTTGGTAACACATTTAAGCTAAAATTGGAATTTCTGTCTAGACAAAATGTATAACATACATGTGTAACCTTTTGCTTGTTGCTGTGTTAGCTCAGACTGTGTAAGGCTATAGTAGTCATGTAGTCAGTGTTTGTTCCTTCCCTTACCTATGATGGTTGACTCTGTGCAAAGCGTGGTCTCAGTTGGAGTTCTGACTGTAGGTGCATGAATGATGAAGTGTCTCCCCTCTTTGTGACTTACTACCTCTCTGTGGATTCAGAGGTAGGGAGGACAGTGTGAGCCTGGATTGTCCTGAATGGTTCCATGGAGAGTTAGCATTTGAGATGGACTTGGAAGGATGGGTGGGTTTAGTACTCAGGGCATCCAGGCAGAGGCCACCTGGGGAGTGTGGACTTAGGTACTGATGGGTCTCTGGGTGTGTTAAGCATGGTGGACACTCAGAGGTGCTGTAAAGAGATCACGAAGAAGTGATGTTGGAATCGGTTTGGTGGTGTTGGGGAGGGCTGGGGAAGGAACCAGCAAAAGAAAAGTTGTATTAATATTTTTAGTGCTTAATAGTGGGTAGAATTCTGAAATTATGTTGTTTTGAGAGAAAAGCATTGGGAGAGGGATGAGCTATGTCAGAACAGGTGAGAGCTCGTACCTGGCTGACTACAGAAGAGGTGGTGTGGAGAGAGAACTCAGGCTGTGGTGGTTGAGAGTCTGCAGAGGAGTCCTCAGACCGCCATCCATCCACCCTGTCTCCTGATGGACTCGGGCTCGGAGGGGGGAGGAGGAGCCATTCCCAGCATTAGGCTCTCAGTGAGCCTGCATGAGAGGAGGAGGGAACAAGTGGATGGTGTCTCCCATCAGCTGGTTTTTGAGAGAGATGCAGGGATCACGATGTCTTTCTTTTCCTGCACAGAAGCAGGTTTTCATGTTCAGTTTTTAACCAGTTGTTCTTTTGCAGTAGAAGATCGCAAAAACATTTATGATTTGGGAGCATGATATTCTGGGTGTCAAGGACTTGAAGTGTGTTTATGATTTTTAGGGTAATAGGTTACTGATTATGTGTTGTTTTCCTTCTCCCACATCCTCAGATACTTATTTCAGTTTCTCCCTATGTTGGTTTGGACTCAGTTTGCCTGTGAGTCCTAGAATTACCCATGTTAAAGCTGCTTACACAGATAGTTCATTTTTCTCTCATGCAAATGTCCTTATAAGGCTCTGTATGGGGCTGCTGTAACCAGGTACCACAAACAGATGCTTAAAACCCCAGAAATTGATTGTTTCTCAGTCCTGGAGCCTAGAAGTCTGAAGTCAAGGAGTCAGCAGGGTCACTATCTGTCTGAATCCTGCAAGAGGGAATCCTTCCTTGCCTCTGTTAGCTTAAGTTGTTGCAGGAAAACCTTGATCTTCCTTGGCTTGTAACTGCCATCACTCCAGCTTCTGTCTCCATCATCACATGGGAATTTTCTGCCAGTGTGTGTATGTCTCTGGTTTTCTCTTCTTATAAGGACACTAATATTGGATTTGGGGCCTACCCTACTCCAGTGTGATCTCACCTTAACTGATTACATCTGCAGCAACCCTGTTTTTAAGTCATATTTTGAGGTAAGAGTTTAGGATTTCATCGGACTTTTTTTTGTGTGGGAATCATCCTCCATGGTGTTAGGGACTCAGACTCTTTCTTTTTTAAACAAAAATTTAATTTTATCTGTGCTGGGTCTTCACTGCTGCACAGATTTTTCTCCAGCTGTGGCAAGCAAGCTTCTTACTGTGGTGACTTCTCTTGTGGAGCATGGGCTCCAGGTGCCCAGGCTTCGGTAGTTGTGGCACTTGGGCTCTAGAGCTCAGACTCAGTAGTTGTGGCACATGGGCTTCGTTGCTCTGTGGCATGTAGAATCTCTTGGACCAGGGATCAAGTTCGTGTCCCCTGCATTGACAGGCAGATTCTTATCTACTGCATCACTAGGGAAGTCCCAGACTCCTTCTTGTTACTCCATTGTGTATGGCCTTGACCAAGGTGGCAGCCTCCAAAACCCAGGCCATGGGGCAGAGGAAGGTTCTGGACATTGTCACTCTCCACTGACCTGGATTTAGTCAGATGGCTGCTCCTATCTGCTTGGGAGCCTAGAGAGCGAGGGCCTCCTTCCAGGCTGCTACTTGCAGCTAAAATCTGGGGTTTGGGAAGAATGAGAGCAGATTTTGAGGACAGCCAGCAGTCTCTGCCACATTTTCATGGTTCTTGGAAGAGGCGATGGCACTGGGGTTGTCTCAGTTGTTTACTCAATTTCTCTGCCATAGTAGCTTTTCTTGTTGGATTATATCTAGCATTTGCAGGACAGGAGGGAGTTTTCCTGCATAAGATTATGCTAGCTTTGTAGTGTTTCTCAGGAGTTGGTTTTAATCAGCTGCATTCCACTGAATATGACTTCCCTGGTGGCTCAGATGGTAAAGCGTCTGTCTACAATGCGGGAGACCCGGGTTTGATCCCTGGGTTAGGAAGATCCCCTGGAGAAGGAAATGGCAATCCACTCCAGGACTATTGCCTGGAAAATCCCATGGACAGAGGAGCCTGGTAGGCTATAGTTCATGGGGTCGCAAAGGGTCAGACACAACTGAGCAACTTCACTTTCTTTCTTTCCACTGAATAACTGCTAAGCAATGTGAACATGGCAAGAAGTGGGAGCTACAGTCACTCCTGTTGTAGGAGAGAGGGCAGTGTCTAAGAAGAAGAGACAGTGATTGTGGAAAGATGCTTGTAAAATATTTTTAAGGGAAATTTAAGAGCACTTCATTTTCAGAATAATGACTTAAGTGATAATTAATGGAAAACAGTGATACTGACTTAAAACACATTAGGAGAAAGGCAGAGTGTGTTTAAGCGTCCAGGGAAAAGTCATGATGCAAAACAGGCATAGCCAGGGTTTTCGTTTGGCATCTCTGCCATTGGTCTTGCTGTCCCAGCCTGTCCTGTGCCCCTTGATGCCTGAAGGCCTGGGCATGGCCTTCCTCACTGTGTTCTTAGCAGTGTCACATGGTGCTTGGCACCTGGTGGAATTCAGTAAATATTTGTGGAATCGTTTCCTACCAATTCTCCTGTTTGTTATTAGTAACTCAAAAGATAAACAATAAAAATGTCCAGGTTCTAAATGTGTTGAAGTTTGAAGTCATATTTTCTCTTAAAGGGGGAACCAGTATACTTGTTGAGAAAGTCACTACTTTGCTCACGGCCAGGAACTGTTTATTTTATATATATATATATATATATATATATATATATATATATATATATATATATCTGTATGTATATATATATGGGGCTTCCCAGGTGGTACTAGTGGTAAATAACCTTATGTTTATATGACTTCCCAGGTGGCACAGTAGTAAAGAATCCTCCTGCCAATGCAGGAGATGCAGGTTTGATCCCTAGGCTGGGAAGATCCCCTGGAGAAGGAAATGTCAACCCATTCCAGTATTCTTGCCCAGAAAATCCCATGCAGGTCTCAAAAGAGTCATACTTGACTGAGCAGTTAAACAATAGTGTTTGTATATAAAATATTCTTATATGTGCTTTATATATAAATGTTTATATATACACATACATATGTATATAAAACACTATGCATACTGTATATACTACATTATATGATTATGTATACCATATGATATATATTACTCTATATAACATATATTATTTAGTATGTTCTGATATGAAACAAAACTAGTTTAAGTACAGCTGACAAAATGATATGTAGGCTGTATAAAATCTTTTATTATAAATTCCAAGAAAGCAATTATTTTTGTTTGTGCTTTGTTCTTGCATTTTAACAATATGTGTTTCTCCTTTTTCTGTAGAACTTCCTATTACTTGATGAGATACCACAGCTCAACCCTCAGCTGCCATCAGATGGTGAAACGATAGTGGGCATGAATGATTTCACTGCTTCTTGGGATAAGGTAACAAGTCCTCCACCCCAAGATCATGACTACTAATTGACAACTGAAGATATAGGTTTATGGGAGAATGATGAGGTTTTCCACATGGTGTAAAATGTAATTTGCTCATATATTGAGAGTATGTTATAAAAATTCTCAAAATCAGGAATAAGGTTTGCAGCTAATGGAGATTAAGTGTAAAATCAGCCTAAGACGTTTGATATGTTGCTCTTTATTTCATTTTCAAGAGAGTTTTCAAAGTATTAGCACATTTTGAATTTAAAGTAGATGTGTTTATGATGTTAGAATGTACGGGATTGGATGGACAAAATGGTGCAGTGCGGAATGGTTTAATGAATACACAGAGATTTGTTAAAGAGGCTTTGGGGAATCAGTGTACATTTTTTGCCTTGATTATCAGATCACTTTATTGTACATGCAGTGAGGCCATGATCTGGATCTTTGCTGTGGGGTAGAGTGGTGGCTCCCCCATCCTAAGCTTCTGGATGGTTCTGGCTACTTTGGTAGCAGCCAGGGGCAGGAAGGAAACAGCAGGTGGGCGTAGTGAGCACCACTGATTACTAGTTGAAGGGCTGCAGTGTGTGGAAACTTACAGGGAGAACTGGTGATTTTCCAACATTTAGTTTATTTATGACTTTCTGGCAAACAGAAAAAAACAAGGGTCCACTTTCAAAATTGCACGTGCAATGTTGCCTCCTTTATCAATAATTGAAATGTTCCTGCCTCCATGGTTCCCTGGTTCTTTGTGCACATCCTCCCGTATCAGTATGGATTAGTCAGGAGAAAAGAACCCCACCATGGGAGAGGGAGTTCCATTCAGGGAATTAGTTACATAGATGATAAGAGTGAGGAAAAGCAGAAACAGCAAAATGGTGGTGGGTGAGACAACCCAGAAATTAGCAAAGGCAGGAAACTCTTCCCACCCGAGAGCCGGGAGGACTCAGGAAGATGTCTCTACCAGAGGGTCCACTCTCCAGAGCAGAACTCAGAAGCCTGGCTGCTGTCAGAGTGGGGACCATAGGGCAAGTGTCTAGACTCTGTAGACTCCTCCTGTCTTTCATGCCTGTGACTGTTGTGCCACCTGCATGGTGTTCACCAACTTCTGATTAAGTGCCTGCCATCTCCATCAATAGCACAGTAGGATAATATGTTCCCGAATATATAAAACCACATCCCTGTACCAGTTGAACATAGCAACTCACAGAAGGTGCCTGACCTATCCTGAGAGTTTCTCATACCTTATTCCGGTAGATTTACCTCCTGCTTCGTATTTCTCGTCACAGTACTCTTGAAGCATTTATGGAAAGCACTAAAATTCCATTATAAATACCACTCCATTTGAATCCTAACACATATTTTTTAATGACCCATTACCAAATTTCTTTTGTACCAAATTATGCAGCATTTTAAAATGAGCTATTTTGTTTTTCTTTCAAGAACTTAATAACATGTTCTCAGACTTTTGTGCAACTTGCATTGTAAAACAGAACGGCCTGTTATGTTGTCCTGGCCTTGCCTATGGAAGGACTGTGCCCCTTGCTGGGGTCATTAGTAATTATGGCTGTCAGGTTAAATCACGGGTGAGAGATCCCTTGGATGGGGGACACAGACACTGGGGTTTTAAAGAGAAGCTGACATATATCAAAATGAATCCGCCACAGGCACACATGTGTTCCCCATCCTGAACCCTCCTCCCTCCTCCCTCCCCATACCATCCCTCTGGGTCGTCCCAGTGCACCAGCCCCAAGCATCCAGTATCGTGCATTGAACCTGGACTGGCAACTCGTTTCATATATGATATTATACATATTTCAATGCCATTCTCCCAAATCCTGTGGTGGATTCATTTCGATATATGGCAGAACCAATACAATATTGTAGTTTAAAAATTAAAAAAAAAAAAAAAGGAAAAAAAGAAGTGTAACCCCAAAATAAATAAATAAAATAAAAAGAGAAGCTGAATCTGAATGAAGCCCCTGCTGGGTTGGGAGGCAGGAGAGAGACATGAACTCTGTAACCTGCTCCACTAGACAGCCAGGTGGGCAGGTGGGGGCAGGTCTCAGGGACCCAGGTCTCATTCACGAAATGATGGGACTTGGTCTCAATCTTGAAGCTGTAAAATAAATGGTCCTGTGGGAGCCCCCATTTCTTCATGGGGCAGGGGTTTTCAACTATGTCTGGTACAGAGTAGGGTCTCAGCTGATGATCCTTGTTGAGTCAGCATCCCCTGAGTCTGGATAACCAGGAGTTGACTGGACCCAGCATGTCTGCGGTGCTGAGTGCTGCCTTCTACTGGTCTCGGCAGAGTAGTGCCCGATCCTGAAGCCTGAACAGGGAGGGAACTCAGTGTTTGACCCTGGGAAACAGTGAGGGGTGGTGACAGGGAGCTGATGTTGGTATGTGACTCATTGTTTTTTAGTCATAACTAAGTGATAAGTAATAAAATAAGAACCGTAAGTGGCAGAAAAGAATAAAGAAGTGGAGAAGGTTAAAAAAATATTTCTTATGTTTTAACATCTAACTTCTTATTGGTAGATTTATAGTTTCTTTAAAATTTGGGGCTAGTGTTTTTGACCATGCAAAATAATTGTCATTTTTTAGCATGTGAATGCTTTATAATTAGTTCATTTCTTTCTGGAGAACTTTTTCATTTTGAGGAATATCCAGACTTAAATTCAGGATCGTGTTTTTAGTCTTTGCGGCACTTTAGAGTCAAGTGTCAGCATTCGTTTTTCTTTTTTTAAGCATTGGCAGCTATTGACAATTTTCTTAACACTTATGATATGTAAAGACACAATGAACCTGTAAGTCTCTCAAGAATGTGACTTGTTATTGGCACAATGAATACTTTGTCCTCCCTTGCATTGGGTGGGGGTACTAGCTCATATATCTCTATGGTTTTTGTTGTTATTTTGTTCCTTTGGGCTTCCCTGGTGGCTCAGACAGTAAATAAGCTGCCTGTTTTTCTTCAGTAGAAGTACTTTATTATCCTCTGTTCAGCCAAGACAGATGATGTATGTAAATACATATAAAATTGAGGCTTTATCGCTTTGATTCATCATGTCATAATTAACTTATTCCCCCTTTTTTGTTGTTGTTGGTGGTGGTGGTATTAAATTAGAGCTCTTGTTAAAAATTGGAGCTTGGACCATTATTAATAGCACTTAATTTGCCAGGAGTGACTATTATATAAAGTGTACCCCTTTGCTTGCTGAGCACTACTGAGGTTCATTCTTTATGAAATGAAAGTGGATACATTAGTGGAGATCTCAATTATTTAATTACAGGCCAGGCATGCCAGGAACTTATGCTGCCACCTTGTGGGGGTTGATTGATGCTTTTGAACTGGGGTGCTGGAGAAGACTCTTGAGAGTTCCTTGGACAACAAAGAGATCAAACCTGTCAATCTTAAAGGAAATCAGTCCTGAACATTCATTGGAAGGACTGATGCTGAAGCTCCAACATTTTGGCCACCTGTTGTGAAGAACTGACTGATTGGAAAAATCCCTGATGACGGGAACAATTGAAGGCAGAAAGAGAAGGGGATGACAAAGGATGAAATGGTTGGATGGCATCACCGACTCCATGGACATGAGTTTGAGTGAGCTCTGGGAGTTGGTGATGGACAGGGAAGCCTGGCATGCTTCAGTACATGGGGTCGCAAAGAGTTGGACATGACTGAGTGACTGAACTGAATTGAACTGTGAAGATTAATGAGACAGTTAAAACCAAGGGTCATAATGAAAACTTATAAATGATTAAAAGCCTCCCAAGCTGGATATTCTATTAAGTGCATTATATTAATAAGCTTATGTGCATTATTCAGTTTGCGTTTCAGGCAGGTGCCTTGTCATTTCTACTACTAAAATTCTGTGGGTGTCTAGAGCTATGTCCTTATGGAAATCTGGTAAAAGAATGAGCCTTGTTAACCCCCAAAGAGTTATGTATGATTGGCTGAAAAGGCCTCCAGGACTTACTATCTTAAAATAGGAAGGACAAAAATGTGGATTACATTAGCATATCAATGACTATTACATAATTTTCTCTACCTTCTGAAGTAATGTATGTTACTTTATTGAAATGGGCACATTTTTATAAACTTTAATTTGCAGAAATCAGGAACCCCAACCCTACAAGACCTTTTCTTTACTGCCAGACCTGGTGAACTGTTAGCTGTGGTTGGACCTGTGGGTGCAGGAAAGGTAAGTTGTGATGCCTTTTGTCAGCTTGATGCAACACCATTGCCCTTGTTAAATTCTCAGAGTTGAGCCCAGAGCTATGCGTGACACAGTTTGAATTGGTTGGGTGTACCTAGAACAGCGTTTCTCAATCTGTGTTCCATGGAATATTAGTTTTGCAAGAAGGTTTCATGGCCAAATAAATCTAGATAAGCACACACTGTGTTTTCTTTCTTGGTGCTTCACATTGCACAGTTGGGGACCATTGTCAGGAATTTGGACTTCTCAGTGAATGAAATTATTGATGTGACAGCTGTTCAGGTTGGATGGAGACAGTGGGGACTTATTTTCATCACAGTGGCCCCTCTAGGAAGTCTGGAGGTGGTGAAGGCTCTTCCAGGAAGCTCTGAGCATTTCCTCATGGGACTTGATGTGATCCTTTCAGTGCATGTATAGTGAATGTTCAGCCATGTGCTGGAGCTAATGACACAGATGTGAGCCAGATCCGGACGTCTCTACTGTTCAGAGGCAAACAGGTTCCAGGGCGAGACAGACACACAGGCAGTTTATCTCAGCGCAGTGTGGTGAGCGCTCTGATGGTGTAGACACAGATACGTCACTTCTGTGTGTCACAAGAGATTTGAAAGACGTGCACTTGCACTTAGTGTCCTGTGTTGTGAAACAACGGAATACAGAAACCTAAATGTGGATGTGTACATGACAGGGTGAGGATTTCCTCTATGATGGACTTTTGCTCTTTAGACACAACTCATTTCAGAATTCTTTTAAGTAATCATCTTTGGATATATTCTTCACACATAGCTATTTAAGGATAAGTGTTTGTCAAGTGAAGGATACTTGGATGCAGGAACAACTGCACTAAACATCAGATACATGAAATACACATCCTGCTGGGCTGCTCTGCTAGTGAAGGATGTTAAACATTCTTAGTTTTTGCTGAGTGTAGTGCTTCATTTGGGTGCTCCTCTTGGGCAGAGGAGATTGTTATAGTATTTTATTAGTATTCCTTATCAACCATTCATTTGCATTGACCACTTCTGTTATTTTCATTTGTTTTTGTCCAAACTTCCAGGGCTGTACTTTATCCTGTTCTAAATGCAAGTGTTCTATTGTGTATCAAGCACCATCCTGGGGTCAGCTGTGCTATGGGATGTGTTTCATCCTGAGTGCTGCCTGTTCATGTGTGTGTGTTGCCATCTGTTTCAGTCGTCACTGTTACGTGCTGTGCTGGGGGAGCTGCCCCCGAGCCAAGGGCAGGTCAGCGTGCACGGGAGGATCGCGTATGTTTCTCAGCAGCCCTGGGTGTTCTCAGGAACTGTGAGGAGTAACATTTTATTTGGAAAGAAATATGAAAAAGACCGATATGAAGAAGTAATAAAGGCTTGTGCTTTGGGACAGGTGAGTAAGGACTTTTGAGTAGCATGTACTAGAATTTCAAATGACAGACTTGGTTTAAACTATCAGTAAAGTTTGTTGAAAGTTCTTTTTTTAAAAAAAGTTTGAAAGATCTTTCAGTGTTGTTTAATATTTACACCGGTCTTCTTAGTGAGTATGCAGGCAAATATGCTAATCCTTCAATCCTAATGTCATAAGGACGCTCACAGAATGCTTTGTTGAGGAGGGGGTTGTTTCACTTTGTGAAGTTTCATTTGCTTTTAACTTATTTTCGTAGTGGAGAATTACAAAAATTTCTAAAATTAGAGTGCGCAGTGTAATGAACCCTCATGTGCCCACTCCCCACCTTCAAGCAGGAGCAGCTGGTTGATGCAGTCTTGCTGCATCTCCACCCCTGCCCTCTGCCAGCCCCACCCCACCCCAGGTTATTCTGGAGCAGATCCTAGACCTCAGATTTGTTCATCTGTAAAGCATTCAGCTCAGCTGGTAAAGAGTCTGCCTGCAATGTGGGAGACCTGGGTTTGATCCCTGGATTGGGACGATCTCCTGGAGACGGGAACGGCTACCCACTGCAGTATTCTAGCCTGGAGAATTCCATGGACTCTGTAGTTCATGGGGTTGTGAAGAATCGGACATGACAGAGTGACTTTCACTTATACTTTCAAAGCTTCCCTGGTGGCTCAGAGGATAAAGACCCTGCCTGCAGTTCAGGAGATGTGGGTTCAGTTTCTGGGCTCGGAAGATCTCCTGGAGAAGGGAATGATTACCCACTCCAATATTCTTGCCTGGTGGGCTACAGTCCATTGGGTTGCAAAGAGTAAGACACCACCGAGCGACTAACACACTAATATTTTACTAGTTTTTCTCTAAGAGATAGGAGAGCCTTTGGAAAAACATATTATTTCATCTGAAATATAACCCCAATTCTTCAATATTATCAGCCTTCTAGTTTATATATTGCTAATCATCTCACTGAGAAGTCTCCTTTACCATTGGTTTGAATCAGACTCCACATGAGGTCTGCCCCCTGCACTTGGTTGGTACCTCCTCAGTCCCTTTCAGTCTCTAGATTTTTCTCTGCACTTGGTTATGACTGGTATTTTTATTTAAAGAAAAGAGAATGCTTTAACATTTCTTCTTAATACTGCATTGTTTCACTGGGGGAGAGATTGTTTTCAGAAAAGACTGTGTTTCACAGAAAATGGCAAGGTGAAACTCTGAAATTTAGATGAAATCAGTGAATGAATGGTGAAAATGAAATTACCTGATAAGACAATATAATCTGGCAAAAAAGAAAGAAAAATGTAAATACTGATAAATACTGTGTTACTCTCTTAGGTTATAAAAATTGAAATGATAGCATTAAAGGGCTTCTCCTCCTCAGGGCCTGTTCAGTGCCATGTGTTCTTTTGTACTGTAGAAAAAGATTGGGACAGTCTTTCAAAGGCACGGTGTTGAAGGCTCCAAACTCACTTTGTGAAGCAATAGTAATTGTGCCTGAACAATGACTTGAACGTCATAGATTGTATCAGATGAGCATCATTTTGTGATTATGTGAACAAAACAGAATTGCCTGTTTAATGCTCTTGTTTCTTTCCCCTGGGTTGTTGTTAATGTGAGATCTTCTTTTGTGGAAATGATATTGTTACTGAAACCACTCTTTTCATACAGTGGACTCAGTAACAATATCATGAAGCACAAGCTGGAATCAAGATTACTGGGAGAAATATCAATAACCTCAGATATGCGGATGACACCACCCTTATGGCAGAAAGTGAAGAGGAACTGAAGAGCCTCCTGATGAAGGTGAAAGAGGAGAGTGAAAAGGCTGGCTTAAAATCCAACATTCAAAAAACTAAGATCATGGCATCCAATCCCAACACTTAATGGCAAATAGATGGGGAAACAATGGAAACAGTGACAGACTTTATTTTCTTGGGCTCAAAAATCACTGAAGATGGTGACTGAAACCATGAAATTAAAAATGCTTGCTCCTTGGAAGAAAAGCTATGACGCACCTAGACAGTGTATTAAAAAGCAGAGACATTACTTTGCTGACAAAGGTCTGTCTAGTAAAGCCTATGCTTTTTCCGGTAGTCATGCATGGATGTGAGAGTTGGACCATGAAGAAAGCAGAGTGCCAAGGAACTGATGCTTTTGAACTATGGTGTTGGAGAAGACTCTTGAGAGTCCCTTGAACTGCAAGGAGATCCAACCAGTTCTAAAGGAAAGCAGTCCTGAATATTCATTGGAAGGACTGATGCTGAAGCTGAAGCTCCAATACTGTGGCCATCTGATGCAAAGAACTGACTCATTGGAAAAGATCCTGATACTGGGAGAGATTGAAGGCAAGAGGAGAAGATAATAATTGAAGATGAGATGGTTGGATGGCATCACTGACTTGATGGACATGAGTTTGAGCAAGCTCTGGGAGTTGGTGATGGACAGCGAAGCCTGGCATGCTGTAGTCCATGGGGTCTCAAAGAGTTGGAACGACTGAGTGACTGAACTGAACTGAGTCCAAGCTCAGTCTGCTCACTGCACCGTAGGCCAATAAGCCTGAGGTGAGGTGTTGAGACAAAGAAGGGAGTTTATTCAGGAAGCCACTGACAGAGAAGATCAGTTCAGTCACTCAGTTGTGTCTGACTCTTTGACAAAACATGGTCCACTGGAGATGGCAATGGCAAGCCACTTCAGTATTCTTGCCTTGAGAACCTCATGAACAGTATGAGAAGGCAAAAAGATAAGACACTGAAAGATGAACTCCCCAGGTCAGTAGGTACCCAGTATGCTACTGGAGATCAGTGGAGAAATAACTCCAGAAAGAATGAAGAGATGGAACCAAAGCAAAAACAACACCCAGTTGTGAATGTGACTGGTGATGGAAGTAAAGTCCAATGCTGTAAAGAACCATATTGCATAGGAACCTGGAATATTAGGTCCATGAATCAAGACATATTGAAAGGGGTCAAACAGGAGATGATAAGGGTGAACATTGATGTTGTAGGAATCAGTGAACTAAAATGGAGTGGAACAGGCGAATTTAACTCAGATGACCATTATATCTACTATTGTGGGCAAGAATCCTTTAGAAGAAATGGAGTAGCCATCATAGTCAACAAAAGAGTCCAAAATGCAGTACTTGGATGCAATCTCAAAAACAACAGAATGATCTCTGTTCGTTTCCAAGGCAAACCATTCAATGTCATGGTAATCCAAGTCTATGTCCTGACCAGTAATGCTGAAGAAGCTGAAGTTAAATGGTTCTGTGAAGACCTACAAGATCTTCTAGAACTAACATCCAAAAAGATGTCCTTCTCATTATAGGGGACTGGAATGCAAAAGTAGGAAGTCAAGAGACACCTGGAATAACAAGCAAATTTAGCCTTGGAATACGGAATGAAGCAGGGCAAAGGCTAACAGAGTTTTGCCAAGAGAATGCACTGGTCATAGCAAACACCCTCTTCCAACAACACAAGAGAAGACTCTACACATGGACATCACCAGATGGTCAACACCAAAATCAGATTGATTATATTCTTTGCAGCCAAAGATGGAGAAGCTCTATACAGTCAGCAAAAACAAGACTGGGAGCTGACTGTGGCTCAGATTATGAACACTTTAGTGCCAAATTAAGACTTAAATTGAAGAAAGTAGGGAAAACCACTAGACCATTCAGGTATGACATAAATCAAATCCCTTATGATTATAGAGTGGAAGTGACAAATAGATTCAAGGGATTAGATCTGATAGAGTGCCTGAAGAACTATGGACAAAGGTTTGTGACATTGTACAGGAGGCAGTGAACAAGACCATCCCAAGAAAAAGAAATGCAAAAAGGCAAAATGATTCTCTGAGGAGGCCTTACAAATAGCTGAGATGTCAGGTTAGCACCTCAAAATAGCCATCTCATCAGGGGCAGGATGTCACGTTCTTCTGTGAATCAGAGATGGTTGGACATGAGGAAACAAAGTAAAAAGATGATTTAATTCTTGTGAATATCTTATAAAGCAGCAAGCATCATGTGGGAGATAAGTTAGTTTCACTTCCTTATAATCCTTCACAGGTGGTCAGGGTCAGGCTATCTTCCTGAGGCAGGCCATTATGCATTCCTGCAGTAACAAAAGCAGCAAGATAAGGATTAAAGTCACAGAGGCAGATCCAGTATGAATTCAAAATTAACCCTTCCTGGTTACAGTATCAAGGTAGCACTAATGAGCTGGATTGTTATTAAATGGTGTTTATAATGTGGTAATCCAGTGGTTAAAACTCCATGCTCCCAATGCAAGGTGCATAGGTTTGATCTTTGGTCAAAAGCTAAGATTCTACATGCCACAGTTCAGTTCAGTTCGGTTGCTCAGTCGTGTCTGACTCTTTGCGACCCCATGAATCGCAGCATTCCAGGCCTCCCTATCCATAACCAACTCCCGGAGTTCACTCAAACTCATGTCCATCGAGTCAGTGATGCCATCCAGCCATCTCATCCTCTGTTGTCCCCATCTCCTCCTGCCCCCAATCCCTCCCAGCATCAGAGTCTTTTCCAATGAGTCAACTCTTCGCATGAGGTGGCCAAAGTATTGGAGTTTCAGCTTTAGCATCATTCCTTCCAAAGAAATCCCAGGACTGATCTCCTTCAGAATGGACTGGTTGGATCCCCTTGCAGTCCAAATGAGTCTCAAGAAGAGTCTTCTCCAACACCACAGTTCAAAAGCATCAATTCTTTGGCGCTCAGCCTTCTACACAGTCCAACTCTCACATCCATACATGACCACAGGAAAAACCATAGCCTTGACGAGATGGACCTTTGTTGGCAAAGTAATGTCTCTGCTTTTGAATATGATATCTAGGTTGGTCATAACTTTCCTTCCAAGGAGTAGTGTCTTTTAATTGCATGGCTGCAGTCACCATCTGCAATGATTTTGGAGCCCAAGAAAATAAAGTCTGACAATGTTTCCACTGTTTCCCCATCTATTTCCCATGAAGTGATGGGACCGGATGCCATGATCTTCATTTTCTGAATGTTGAGCTTTAAGCCAACCTTTTCACTCTCCTCCTTCACTTTCATCAAGAGGCTTTTTAGTTCCTCTTCACTTTATGCCATAAGGGTGGTGTCACCTGCATATCTGAGGTTATTGATGTTTCTCCCGGCAATCTTGATCCAGCTTGTGTTTCTTCCAGTCCAGCATTTCTCATGATGTACTCTGCATATAAGTTAAATAAGCAGGGTGACAATATACAACCTTGATGTACTCCTTTTCCTATTTGGAACCAGTCTGTTGTTCTATGTCCAGTTCTAACTGTTGCTTCCTGACCTGCATACAAATTTCTCAAGAGGCAGGTCAGATGGTCTGGTATTCCCATCTCTCTCAGAATTTTCCACAGTTTATTGTGACCCTCACAGTCAAAGGCTTTGGCATAGTCAATAAAGCAGAAATCGATGTTTTTCTGGAACTCTCTTGCTTTTTCCATGATCCAGCAGATGCTGGCATTTTGATCTCTGGTTCCTCTGCCTTTTCTAAAATAAGCTTGAACACCAGGTATTTCATGGTTCACGTATTGCTGAAGCCTGGCTTAGAGAATTTTGAGCATTACTTTACTGGCATGTGAGATGAGTGCAATTGTGCAGTAGTTTGAGCATTCTTTGGCATTGCCCTTCTTTGGGATTGGAATGAAAACTGATCTTTTCCAGTCCTCTGGCCACTGCTGAGTTCTCCAAATTTGCTGGCATATTGAGTGCAGCACTTTCACAGCATCATCTTTTAGGATTTGAAATAGCTCAACTGGAATTCCATCACCTCCACTAGCTTTGTTCGTAGTCATGCTTTCTAAGGCCCGTTTGACTTCACATTCCAGGATGTCTGGCTCTAGGTCAGTGAACACACCATCGTGATTATCTGGGTCATGAAGAACATGCCACAAGGTGCAACCAAAAATTTAAAAACAATTTAAGAGCAAATATATGGACTTTCCTGGTGGCTCAGATGGTAAAGGATCTGCCTGCAATGTGGGAGACCCGGGTTCAATCCCTGGGTCCAAAAGGTCCCTGGAGAAGGGAATGGAACCCACTCCAGTATTTTTGCCTGGAGAATTCCATGGACAGAGAAGCCTGGCATGCTATAGTCCATTGGGGTCAGCAGAGTTGGACACAGCTGAGCGACTAATGCTATACTACAAATACTGAGCAAGAAAGGAAGCAAAGGTAAACAGTGAGAACAGCAGCTCCCATTCAGAGTCTACATGTAAATCATTTTCTCTCTCTCACACATGTATGTATACACACATAAGAAGGTATGTAAGTTATTCTTTATGAGTGTCCTTGATGTTAAATTCCTCATTTTTTGTTGGTAAAGCTGAAGCTTGGGGGATGAAACAGCTGTCCTTAACATTTGGAGCTCGAGTTCAGATCTGTTTCTGCACAACTCTAGGCTCCATGCTTGTCCTTGGTGCTATGCTGGCTTGAGGAAGTTTAAAAAAAGAACTTTTCAAAAAGCAGGTGATGGATGAAGGTGGAAGGTGGGATGCGGAATAAACAGATCTCAGGCGTTTTTCTTTACCTTAATCATGTCCAGCTCCTGATGCCCACATCAGACCCCAAAGACCCAGGCCAGGTGTGAGTGTTTCTCTCATGACCTTGCCTTTTTGGTGAAGCTCAGCCCTGTCTTTCTCTCCCACATTTGAGCATCTCTGGAGAAGAGCAGCTGTGGGACAGTGGCTACCATTCAGCGTTTTCCTCAGGGGCTGTTGTTCTCCCTGGGGGGCGATGCTCTGCTACAGCCAAGTGGCACGACTGGACCAGTACTGAGGACAGTGTTCTGAGGCTTCCCTCAGCCTGGACCATCCATGCAGCAGATTCTGTGAGAAGGGGCCCTGCAAGATTGGGCTGCACAGCGATTCTTCTGTATGTGATGAGACAAATATTTACAAAGATGGACTGCTCTCCTGTTTGCATGGTCAGGACAGAGAGTTGGGGCTCCTGGTGCCCATTCTCTCCTTGGCAGGAAGGTGGCCTAGGGCAGAGGAGTAGTGAGAGGGGAGTCCTGGACCCGGCTGTGTCACTCCTGCTCTCACTGTGAACACGTCCTGTTACCTGCCTGAGGTTTCCACAGCAAAATGAGGACACTGATTCAGGGGTTTTCCAAGAGGTTTTGTTGCTGCTCTTAAATGTCTCTATGACTGGTTAGCAATTAGCAAGGGGTTAGCAAGGTCTTTGCAGCACTTGGAAACCATTTAATGAGTTATGAGAGCCTCTGCTTATCTCCTTTTGGAATCCATGTGTCGGTGGATAGACATGAGATGGTCACAGATAGTAGAGGTGTCTAGAGTTATTTTGGGCTTCCTTGGTGGCTCAGTGGTAATCTGCTTGCAATGCAGGATCCCTGGGTAGGGAAGATCCCCTGAAGGAGGGCATGGAGACCTCCTCTAGTACTCTTGCCTGGAGAATTCCATGGACAGAGGAGCCTGGCGGCTTACAGTCCATGTGATCACACAGAGTCAGACATAGAAGTGACTAAGCCGCAGTAGCAGCAGCAGGGTTATCTTGGCCTGAAGATACAGAGACTGCACGTGTAGTAGAAAAGTTTTGACCGTTAGAGAAAAATGGTCCCGGATAGTAACTCCAAGTGTTTGTCTCAGTTTCTCCTCTTATTACATGGTAGAGGGGTGGGATTACCCTAAAGGCTACAGGCCACGCCTGTGAAATGCAAACAAGTCAGGGTTTCAGTTAATGGTAGCAACTCAGTTACTAACACAGCTTTTTTCTCTTTATTCATCCATACTTAAATGCATATAAATATTATAAAGATTTCTCCTTACAGTTCTCTCTGTGCTCACATCTGCCTAATCTTGGAGGAAAAAAATAATTAAAAACAAAATGTTTTGTATTACATATGTTAATAACTGATGTATTAACTAGATCTAATTGAAGTAAACCTTTAAGCTTATTGAGCTGAAAACTTTTCTGTAATAAAATAGGGAGATATGAAGTGATCACATTGGGAATATCAGTTGAGGCTGATGAGATAACTCCAAAGTCCAGGAGTCAGCAGGCTCAGGGACTGAGTCTCAGTTTCTCTGTTTACTAGGAGTGTGGTCAGTCAGCAATAACAAGTTATCAATTCCTGTCCTTTTTCCATTTATGAGGGTTTTCCTACACTTTAGATTCTCACAGCATCCTTGAGTTTAGTGACTCTTGTTTCTGAAGCACATTCTGTAGAAGAGGAAAGTGAGACTTAGGAGATCAAAGGATTTTTTGTATCATGGAGACCCCGGAGTGCCATTTGCTTCCTCCCCAAATTTGCTAAAGTAAAGACAGAGAAATGAGTGCTGCTTGTCTATGCCAGGATCTGTCCAGTGATAAGTACAGGCAGTCCAAAATTTCTAATATAATAACTGTAACTTAAACTTGATTGTTATCTTGTGGTTTTTGGGATGTTCTTGTCATTGTTTTTTATTTCCCCAGGTACTCTGGGGAAAATAAACAGGTTTGTCTATTTATTTCTTAAATAGTATTCAGATAAATCTTATCATAGATTCCCTGCTTCTCCAATCAAAGCCTCCCACTCTGGTGGGAGCATTATCTATCCTGTAGATTATTCCAGTATCCTCCTCACTTGTATCCACCCTCACCCATTCCCCCTTACTGCCTGTTTTCCACAAAGCATAGAAGTGATTCTTTAAAAAACCTCAGACCAGGTCAGTCCTCCCTTCTCCCCCTTCCCCTGTTACTGGGAGTGACCCCAGGCTCCTCCTGCTCTGTCTCTGCCCTAGCTCCCCTCATTCTTACTCAGCTCTGCTCTCCTGGCCTACTTGCTTGTCCTGAACACCTTGGGCATCCCCCTGTGGCCCCTGCACTCGCCCATCCCTCTGTGGGGAGCAGCCTTTCCAGGTCTGCCTGAGTCCCTCCTCCTCCCCAAATCTGCTCACACCTGCTCTGAGCAGAGCCCTCACACTCCAGTGTGGACTCTCTTCCCTCCTTCACTCTCCATCCCCCTGAGCCGGCTTCCTTTTCCTTCTAGTCCTCAGTACTTGCACTCAGGTTGATTTCTTATATCATCCATCTCCCACCATGGAAAGAAACTCTGGGACTTTGTTTCTTTGTGGCTGAATTCATCGTGCCCTGAATAATGTCTGGTGTATATGTCGATCTTCAATAAATAAGTATGATAATAGTCAAATGCATAAATGCTGCAAAAAACTACAGAATTAAAAAGAGAAAACAAAGGGCTTTTTTGGTGGTGTTGTTCAAGGTTATAGTTTAGTCACTATGAAACATTCCCATTGCTCTTCATCAAATACTTGTATGAAGAACTGATGCTAAAGGATTAGGAGGATGGGAATTCCCTGGTGGTTCAGTGTTTAGGGCTCCATGCTTTCATGGCTGAGATCGTGGGTTCAATGCCTAGTCAGAGAACTAAGATCCCACAAGTTACATGGTTTGGCTTAAAAAAAAAAAAATATAGGATAAGAGGAAAGTGAAAATCACTCATTCCTGTGTGACTCTCCAGGCCAGAATACTGGAGTGGGTAGCCTTTCCCTTCTCCAGGGGACCTTCCCAACCCAGGGATTGAACCCAGGTCTCCTGCATTGGAGGTGTATTCTTTACCAGCTGAGCCACAAGGGAAGCCCAAGAATACTGGAGTGGGTAGCCTATCCCTTCTCCAGCAGATCTTACTGACCCAGGAATTGAACTGGGGTCTCCTGATTGCAGGTGGATTCTTTACCAACTGAGCTATGAGAGGAGAATACATTTTAAATCTTATTCTCTTTCCCTTTTCTTTCTCCACATAGGATTTATGGTTTCTGGAGGATGGAGATCAAACTTTGATAGGAGACAAAGGAACCCCGCTGAGTGAAGGACAGAAAGCCCGGGTCAGCCTCGCCAGGTAAATGGGGTTTCAGTTGCCATCCTGCCCCTCCTCCTCCATGGCTCCTAGTGGACATGAGCACGCAGACCCCTCTCACCAGGTGGGCCTTGGTGAAGCAGGGTCTTGGTTCTTTCTATGGACCCTTGGAATGAACATGGAGTTATTGGACATCATCATGATTCAGAGATGAGCCCCAGGCAGTGTGAAGTGTGTTCTCCTGACATCTGTCTACGTTTTCTAGAGCCATGTATCAGGATGCAGACATCTACCTCCTGGATGATCCATTCAGTGCAGTGGATGCAGGAGTCAGCAGACACTTGTTCGAACAGTGAGTTAGCTCCTGTTTTCTATCATCTCTGCTTTCCAGGAACCCTGTAGAGATTGGGGAAGAGAGCTCAGGAAAGCCTTTGTGCTTCAGGAGACTCAGCTCGCTCTGCCCTGGTGTCCCTCTCCTCGTCTCTTCCTTCCACAGAAGATCCATTATAGAGAAATCTTGTATCTTCATGAAGTCAAGAAAGGACAATACAGCAGGTGCTTCCATTCTGTGGAGACCAGTGGGGTCCGTGCTTTAGGGAGCAAGGGATAGATGGCAGATTTCCCCCTGCAAATGGCAGTTGATGGATCCAGACCTGAGGAATAAGAAAGATGATATACGGTTTTTAAGTCAGAGATCAGGTCTTGGTAACCTGGTACTTGACTGGCAGTTCTTTTCCTTCATCATTTTTTTTTTCTTTTCTTTCTTTCTTTATTTAAATTGAAGGATAATTGCTTTACAGTATTTTGTGGTTTTCTGTTATACATCAACAAGAATCAGCCATAGTTACATCCATGTTTCCTCCTGCCCAAACCTCCCTCCCGTCTCCCACTCCATCATTCTTTGTCACAGAACCCCTGTTTCAGTTCCTTGTCATAAAACAAATTCCCATTGGCTATCCATTTACATTTGGTAATATAAGTTTCCATGCTGCTCTCCATACACCTCACCCTCTCCCTCCTTCCCTCAGCCCTGCGTCGTTAGGTCATTTCTGTATGTGTGTTTCTCCATTGCTGCCCTGAACTTAAATTCATCAGTACCATGCTTTTAGATTCCATATATATGTGTTAGTATACAATATTTATATTTCTCTTTCTGACTTACTTCACTCTGTATAATAGGCTCTAGGTTTGTCCATCTAATTAGAACTGACTCGAATGCATTCCTTTTTATGGCTGAGTAGTATACCATTGTATATATGTACCATAGCTTCTTTATCTGTTAATCTGTTAATCCTCCATCATTTTTTTAAGACATGTGAGAAGCAAAGTTTTCAGTATTGATTGGAAATACCCTTGTTTTATGCTTATTATTCTGTATGTTTGAAAATACTTAGTAAAGTCTAGAATTTAAGAATGATTTATTCTACATCAGAGTCTGTTCTCTAAGTCTGTAAATCTGTTTCTGTTTTGTAGATAGTGTCATTTTTGCAATATTTTATATTCCACATATAAGTGATATCATATTGGTGTTTGTCTTTCCCTTTCTGACTTACTTCACTTAGTATGATAATCTCCAGGTCCACTCACGTTTCTGAAAATGGCATTCTTTTTTTTGCTTTCTTTATCCATTCACCTGTCAGTTGACATTTAGGTTGTTCCCATGTCTTCGATGTTGTGAATAGTGCTTCTATGAGCATAGGGGTGCGTGTGTCTTTTTGTGGTTTTATCTGCATATATGCCTAGGAGTGAGATTGCTGGATTATAGGGTAATTCTATTTTTAATTTTCCAAGGAACCTCCAAACTGTTTTCCATATTGCCTCTACCAACTTACATTCCCACTAACAGTTTCAGTTCATTTCAGTCGCTCAGTTGTGTCTGACTTGGAGATCCCACGGACTGCAGCACACCAGGCCTCCCTGTCCATTATCAGCTCCTGTACAGTGTAGGAAGGTTCTATTTTCTTTACATCCTTTCTAGCCATTGTTATTTTAATGATGGCCATTCTGACTGGTGTGAAGTCGTACCTCACTGTAGTTTTGATTTGCATTTCTCTAATAATTCACAATGTTAAACACCTTTTCATGTGCCTACTGGCCATCTATATCTATATCTATCTATCTATCTATATATCCTTTGGAGAAATGTCTATTTAGTTCTGCTAATTTTTCAGCTGGGTTGTTTGTGTTTGTTATTGAATTGTATAAAGTATTTGTATATTTTGCAGATTACCCCCTTGTCAGTTGCATCATTTGGAAATATTTTCTCCCATTCTGTATGTTGTCTTTTTGTTTTCTGATGATTTTCTTTGCTGTGCAAAAGCTTGTACATTTGATTAGGTCCCATTTGTTTATTTTGTTTTTATTTCTATTGTCTTGGGAGACTGACCTAAGAAAACATAGATATTATTTATGTCAGAGAATATTTTACCTGTGTTCTCTTCTAGAAGTTTTATGGTGTCATGTTTTAAGTTTAAGTCATTAAGTCATTTTAAGTTTATATTTGTGGGTGGTGAGAGGGTATGTTCTAACTTCACTGATTTACAAGCCTGTGTCTCTGCCTTTATGTCTTAGTCTCTTCTTCATCTAAGCTCACCAGTCAGATTAAATTAGGCCCAGAATGATTAAGGATAACAGTTACTCCTTTAAAGTCCCTGTCATGAAATTCTAAGGTACTAATGGCTAAGATGTCAGCAACTGAATTTTAAGGACATCACTGATTGTAAATCAGGTCCAGAATAAAAGAGTAGAAACTTAGCGGAGTCAGCTGATGTGTGAGGAGCTCTGACCTCTGACCTCTGGACACGAGGAGCTGGGATTCCACATCTACTAAGCAGAGGTTGTTAAACTTTGATGGAACCTGCCCGTATGAAAAACATGCTTAGTGCTGGCATGAGTTGTGGAGATAAATTTTGGTGATGGCTGGAGAACAATGTGAATGTACTTAATGCCACTCAACTGTATGCTTA
This sequence comes from Bos javanicus, assembly GCF_032452875.1. Lineage (NCBI taxonomy): Eukaryota > Metazoa > Chordata > Mammalia > Artiodactyla > Bovidae > Bos > Bos javanicus. The sequence goes on along the minus strand of NC_083879.1, from coordinate 72,450,577 downwards.
AAATGGCAGAAATGGTAAATTTCATGTTAGGTATATTTTAATACGGGGCTTCCCTGTTGACTCAGTGATAAACAATCCACCTGCCAAGCAGGAGATGGAGATTGGATCCCTGGGTTGGGAAGATCCCCTGGTGAAGGAAATGGCAGCCCACTCAAGTATTCTTGCTTGGAGAATCCCATGAACAGAGGAGTTGGGTGGGCTACAATCCATGGGGTTGCAAAGAGTCAGATATAACTTAGGGGCTGAAAAACATCAACAACATATTTTACCACAATTAAAAAAAAGACTGCATAGTAGAATCGAATCTTTCAGAATCCGAGGTAGCAGAGGAGCTGACAAATGGCGTGGCCTCCAGTTCTCTAATCTGTCCCCCCTTTCCCATGCTGTTTTGATCCTGGATGGATTTTCCCTTAGAGAAGTGCCTTGTGACTTGTGATGAGTTCAGTGACTGGGGCTAGTGCTGTGACAGGGATTCCCCACCCCCACCCTCCTGGCATCATGAGTAGCTTAGGCTCCCTCTTCCCAGGACCCTGACCTGAACCTACAAATGTCTGCCACCCCATCTTATGTGAGGCTGCACAAGTTCTCCATCATTTCCTGAACAGTTTCTGCTGGCCATCGCATCTGTGTCACGGGGAGGGGAGAGGGAGGCATTCTGATTGCTGAGAACGGTGTGCTGATCACAGTAGTCCTCCCAAGTTCTTATTCAAACACAGGAAGTATTTGTAAAGTTTTCTTAAACATTTTGGGTTTAATGACTTGAAATGTACACTTGATGGAAGCAAGCTTGTTTAGATTGTTGCTTGCTAATCACAGCCCATTCTCTAGGGAAACTTAAAGCAGAGAGCATGAAGGCAGTTTATAAAGTCACTCAGCAGCAAGGGGAGAATGTTCTCTAGTTAGAAAGTTGGATGGAATAATATGCTATGAGTGATGGTGGGCATGTCAAAGCTTAGTAATGGGGTTATTGTTCAGTCACTCAGTTGTGTCCTACTCTTTGTGACCCCATGGACTGTAGCACACCAGGGAGTATTTTGTATTAGTAATGGGGATTCTTTTATATTACAAGTGAATGAATCGCACTCTACTTGCTGTTAACAGTTTCCTTCAGTTGTGAATATACATCCAAGTTTATTAAGGTTCTGTGAATTTACATCTATATGTTGCAGACATTGTGTGGGTTCTATCACATACAGAAGGTTAGCGGCCTTACAGGAACTGATGCAGTGTTACCTGTGTCTAACTTGGATTTTAACATGTGTCAGCCCCATATCACCAAACCCCTGCATCCTGTGTTATCAGGTCTTCGGGTCTGTTCTGATCAGACTCCCACACTGCTGTCTACACAGCTCACCCTCCTGTTCCAGCCCTTCAGAGACCCCCCTGCCAACCATGTTCAGGATGCAGCTCCAGGTCCTCAAACAGAGAACAGGCTTCTTTGCCGTCTGCTCCCATCAGCCTTTCCAGCTGTGCTGGCTTTGTGGTGGCCCTTTCTCACCCCTCCCTGGAGAAGGGAATGGCTACCCACTCCAGTATTCTTGCCTGGAGAACCCCATGGACAAAGGAGCCTGGCAGGCTACAGTCCATGGTCACAGAGTCAGACATGACTCAGCAACTGACACTTTCATTTTCACTTTTTTCTCACCCCTGTCTGTCTGTATATTCTGGTCCCTCTGTCCCCAAGCTAGGGATCAGTGTGTCAGGGCAAAGAAAAAAGGTGAAAAATGGGCCCTGCCATTCCCCCTGCTCCTCCAGTGGGTACCTGTGCCCCCTGTCTTCCCACAGCCCACAGAGGGCTGCACTTGACCATTTATGAATACCCTCCCAAGCCCCCATAAGCTGTGAATGCAGGGAGGTGCCTCAGCTTGGCTTGTTCTGTCCCAGGACCCCTGCACCTGCTGTGTCTTCTTCCAGGGATGTTTCCCCAGAGAGTCTCAGGGCTCCCGTGTCTCCCTATTTAAGACAGCAGCCCTCCTTTCTTTTTCTTCACAGCACATGTCATGCCTGAAAGGGCATTTTCTATACTCATTCTTATGTTCACGTTTATATGGTATATAATTTTGTCTCCTGTCTTGACCAACGGGTGTATCCTTGGCATGTAGGACAGTGCCTGGCTCACAAACCTCTGCTGACTGGATGAATGAAGGTGGGGACTCTGTCTTTTTTGTTTTATTTGGTACACATCCCTGTACCATTGGATGTGTCCACTCTTAACAGAGCCCATTATAGAATTATACATGGTATTATAATTCCTGGTGTACTTCCAAACTGGTATACATCCATACTTCTAGACTTCCCTGGTGGCTCAGACAGTAAAGTGTCTGCCTACAATGTGGGAGACCCAGGTTCAGTCCCTGGGTTGGGAATATCCCCTGGAGAAGGAAATGGCAACCCACTCCAGTACTCTTGCCTGGAAAATCCCATGGACAGAGGATCCTGGTAGGCTAGAGTCCATGGGGTCACAAAGAGTCGGACATGACTGAGGGACTTCACTTTCATATGGTTATTTTAAGATTAACCCAGTCCTTACATAGTAATAACAATTAAACAACTGACTGTTGAATCAGTCATTTTTATGGCATGACTTGGAAATCTTTACTCTAAAAACTTGGAAAGTAGAGTGGTTTGGAGAAGTAGCATTATATTTAATTAATTAATTTTTATTTATTTATTTGACTGCATCGGGTCCTAGTTGCAGCACACAGGGTCATCTTGCTTCATGTGGGATCCTCCATTGGTGACATACAGCCTCTTTAGCTGTGATGCACAGGCTCAGGCACTCTGAGGCATGTGGGATCTTAGTTCCCCTACCAGGCTGCCAGAGATATCTAACCTGTGTCCCCTGCATTTTCACGTGGATTCCCAACTACTGGAAGTATCACCTGGAAAGTCCCCTAAAAAGCGTCTGAAGTTTAGTCACTTGTCTGATGTCATCATGCTCGTGAGAGAGACTGAGCTGCAGTCTGCTGCCTCCAGAGTCTTCATCTGACTCACTCACAAGCTGAGCTCTGGCCCAGGTCCCTGAGATTTGCTCTACGAGGGGCTCGGGCTCCCAGAATACCTGCCTGGAGCCCAGCCCGTGGTCACTGGGGTCCTGGTCCCACCCACTCTCTTCCTTGGAGGGGCTGTAGACCCTCTGGGGTGAAACTGGGGCTGAGTCCCTAAGGATCTGCCTTTAAAATGTAGGAGCAGTCTGAGGGGTACTATGAGAAACACACACACACACACTGAGGTTTGAATTCTGAGGAGGTCTTGGCTAAGAAAATTGTGTGTCCTTTGAGCCTTGGGTGATTTTTCCCTCTAATTGGGACTATTTGGACTCTCATCTTTCATTTTCACATTCAGAAAGTTTTCAGTGCAAGTAAAAAAAAAAAAAAAATTACTTCCTAGATGGGACTGTCACCACTTCCTGGGGGTCTGCATTTAGAATGTAGCAGCAGTTTTTTTATTGTAGAAAAGAAATTAACACTGCTGTTGGATGATTCCTGCTGTGATTTTGATTCCGTTCTGTCATTTTCATGTTTGGAAGGTGTTCAGTCCTAGTGAAAAAAGACTTTCTTCCTGGATGGGACTGGGAATGTTGTAGAGACTGATGGATGCCACGCTGGCATTAATTTTCTGTCTAGTACTATTTTGGAAGAAGTATCTGAAAAATGCACTCTGGCAAAAGTTACCAAGAATCTATTTTTTTTGTTGCAGTATGTACATCATTAATCATGAATAATCACCTAGAAAGCTGCCTAAGATAAATGTACGCATTTTTATATGACATAGATTCCTCTTTTCCATTCCTGCTGCTGCTGCTGCTGCTAAGTCGCTTCAGTCGTGTCCGACTCTGTGTGACCCCATAGACGGCAGCCCACCAGGCTCCCCCATCCCTGGGATTCTGCATAGAGATAAAAATGTTTTAGTTCAGTCAAGTTTTGGAATTTCAGTATTAGTTGTTTTTCTTTATGAAACATGTAAATGGGTTAAGCTGAGTTTTAGGCAAAAAAGCCTTAGCTGTTAGTGCCTTCTTCACGGGATTGCTTTATAGAATTTTTTAGCATAACTATTCTTTAAAGTTTGCAGCTGATGACTGTGAGGACCTACTCAGATTTATTGATTTATGTTTATTTGATTTGTATTATTGATTTGGTATTTAAACTACAGATCTTTGCTGTGTTGCCTTTGTCTCATGTTTACAAAATATGTTTCCAATTTGGAGCAGTCCCATTAATGTGCTTTTGTATACTGTACATTTTATGTTTGTAGGTGTATTTGTCAAGCCTTGAGGGAGAAGATCACAATCTTAGTGACGCATCAGTGGCAGTACCTAAAAGCTGCAAGTTGGATTCTGATATTGAAAGGTGTAAGTAATTTCTAGACGCCTGTGGAACTTGCTAGCACTCAGGTGTGCTGAAAGCCAGGCCTCTCAGCAGGTCGCTGTCCTTGGGTTCAGGGTAAACACCTTCTTCTCCCTCAGTTTTATAGCTTCTTCTTCTCAAAAGTGGTGTTCATGCCTTTGACAAAGAATCCAAAGACCTGTAGAAATGTCACTACTATGCCCTGAGCCACATAAACCCTAAAGTGTATAAAAGTGCTACCACAGGGTTACTGAGTCATCACTGTTCTTGTGAAATTTGTTAAGGATAATGATGCTATTTTATACAGAACTTTTTGTTTTCCCCTTTCAGGATTTAACTCAAAGTACATTATTTGGAAATTAGAGATATTAAGACCTGTTTGTAACCATGTGATTGTCATACACAGTTTGCTAAAGAGCATCTTCCATTAACACCAGAAGCGAGGTTGGGTATCTGAGCACACAGGTCAGAGACGCACACTCTGCTGGTTTCCCCAGGTGCCGGTCTCACTATCTCTTTCCATGCCTGATACGTGTGGGAGCCTGTGCAGCAGGATGATAAAGCTCTGCTTTATGGGGCTCCTGTTCTTATGGGGACAAATGTGACAGAGAGGGGTGGAGCTGACATCCTGGCTGCCTGCTTAAAGAGCTGGTGCCTCATGTGGCCTGAGTGACATGAAGGTGGGGGCCATGCAACACCTGGGGGAGGGAGTCTGAGGCAGGGTGTCCTAAGGAAGGAGCTGACCTGGCAGGTTGGAGGAACAGCAGGAAGACCAGTGTGTCTGGGGAGAGTGAGCAGGGGGATGTGGAGGGAGCTGGTCTCTGAGCACTGGGCAGTGGGTGGAAGTGGGATGGAAGTCTTGGATAGTCCAGAGCAGAGGAGTGATATGGTCTGATGTGGGATTTGAAAGATTCCTTATTATTCATCTGGTCCCATTCACAGAAGGGAGAGGATGGCTGTCCTCTCGAAATTGTCAGTACTTACTTGCAGAGTACAGTAGCAACCTTTGTACCCAACAGTCGTTTCCTTGTGCATCTTAGAGTTGTGAAGTGGAAAGTGATAATTTCATTTAAAAGGTGCATGAATTTTGCCTCCCAAGTGAAATAACACAATGTATCCTGAATAATTTTCCAGTTCTGCAGTGTCAGATGGTACCCAAAGTCTTCATTGAGTTTCTCCCAGGGGCCACCTGAGGGGATAGGGTGAGAGGGGGTCCAGCGAGGGTCCTGGGTCTTCACCACCTGACTTGTCTTAACCAGAGCTGGTCTCATTTTATGAGTTTTTCATTTTAGGATTTTTTATAATATTTTGTTTGCTACTGACTAAATCAACTGAGTCTTGTTGCATGGGGTGAGAAAATTGTGAAAATATCTGCATATTATTTTATATGACTTTATAAGGGAGGGAAACTGTGCAAGGATGTGTCACATGTGTTCAAAGAAAATGATTAGATTGGTTGTAGCTTAAACACAGGCCTGATTTGGGGAAGCCTCATTGGCTGCTTGTGGTTGGTTGTTCCTAAGTTTTTTTCTTGGGTCTGGGTGCACTGATTGTGGCTTAGATTTTGGTTTGCTGGCTGCCAAGGCATTCAGTTCAGTTCAGTCGCTCAGTCATGTCCGACTCTGTGACCCCATGAATCACAGCACGCCAGGCCTCCCTGTCCATCACCAACTCCCAGAGTTCACTCAGACTCACATCCATCGAGTCAGTGATGCCATCCAGCCATCTCATCCTCTGTCGTCCCCTTCTCCTCCTGCCCCCAATCCCTCCCAGCATCAGAGTCTTTTCCAATGAGTCAACTCTTCGCATGAGGTGGCCAAAGTACTGGAGTTTCAGCTTTAGCATCATTCCTTCCAAAGAAATCCCAGGGCTGATCTCCTTCAGAATGGACTGGTTGGATCTCCTTGCAGTCCAAAGGACTCTCAAGAGTCTTCTCCAACACCACAGTTCAAAAGCATCAATTCTTCAGTGCTCAGCCTTCTTCACAGTCCAACTCTCACATCCATACATGACCACAGGAAAAACCATAGCCTTGACTAGACCTTTGTTGGCAATGTAATGTCTCTGCTTTTCAACATACTATCTAGGTTGGTCATAACTTTTCTTCCAAGGAGTAAGCGTCTTTTAATTTCATGGCTGCAATCACCATCTGCAGTGATTTTGAAGCCCCCCCAAAAAAATAAAGTCTGACACTGTTTCCACTGTTTCCCCATCTATTTCCCATGAAGTGATGGGACCAGATGCCATGATCTTCATTTTCTGAATGTTGAGCTTTAAGCCAACTTTTTCACTCTCCACTTTCACTTTCATCAAGAGGCTTTTGAGTTCCTCTTCACTTTCTGCCATAAGGGTGGTGTCATCTGCGTATCTGAGGTTATTGATATTTCTCCTGGCAATCTTAATTCCAGCTTGTGCTTCTTCCACATTAGCGCCACCCCAGTCTCATGGCCTCCTTGTTTAATTGCTTCAACAGGTGGAATATTGAATTTTCAGCTGGGAACTTCCTGCATTTGTGGGGAAGCTATAAAATACTGTGAGGATGCAGCTCCTGGGTTCTCTGTCCAGGACTGGTTCCTACATGTCCTGTCCCAGCTGAGTGCATGAAACTATGAAAATGACGGTGGTCAGTGAAGTGTTGATGAATGACTGTTACCTATGTAGTTGTGTCAGTATTTTTCTCTCCTGGAATATCCTCCCCAATTAATTTTTTAAAAAATTCTGCTTCTCATATGAGGTGTCTCTCAGTTCTCATGTTGTCTAAAAAGACTGTGCTGATCCTCCCACCAACCTCTGTAGTTCTTGCTTCCCTAAGTGCCCATGGTAGTTATGTCAGTGGCCTCCGTTCTTAACACATAATCACACATTTATTTCATATCCCTCAGAACCTGACACAGGGTTTAGCAGAGAATAACATGTTCCGTTCTGTGTAGAGTTGAACTACATTAGATTTGTCAACCACAATGTCAGACCCAAGGATCATTTTCTTAGGAAGATCATAATTTATGACCAGTTAACTTTAGTTGATTAGTGTTCAGATTATATTACTATTATCTAATGCAAATGTATTCCTCTCAAATTCTTTATTTTAGGGCAAAATAGTACAACATGGGACTTACATTGGGCTCCTGAAATCTGGGGTAGACTTTGATTTCCTTTTAAAGAGGAATGAGGAAGATCTGGAATCTCCAGATCTGGAATCTTCTACCCTGAAGAATCAGTCCAGACCCTTGATGAGAGGTGCTGCTCCAGAGCTCCAAGATGTGAGTTTCTCATCCTGCAACATGCTGCTGTATGTCTGCTCTTGGTAGACTCGTGGAGCTTCAGTCTGTTCCACTGGTGACATCTTCATTTGTCCTAAAGTAGATCCTAAGAGTCCAAGGCCCTGTTCCATGGAACTGGTAGAGTTAAAAGAGCATGAAGGGAGAAAACCTGCTTGTGGGTCTCCTTTGGGTGTAGGATGGAGGATCTTATGAAGATCAGTAGTGGGTTCACTGCTATGACTTCTGGGTGTATGTGACTCACAATGATATGTGAACTCTTTCATTTACCATAGTTACATCCTACTCATTGTGGTGGCCCCCAGCTTCCCTTATGCATCCAGAGGCTTTAAATCAGCTACTTTTCCTATATGTTGAAATGTTGTGGCACTGCAGGTGACTGATAGTAGTATTTTGCCTCATCATCAGATGATTTATGATGGGTCAGAGGAAGCATGTGCAAAGAACCTGACAAACAGCAGACTTTGGAGTTAGTTCCCATCTTCCTTTCTTATTCTTTAAGACTGAGAACCATGTCTAATCCACCTTGAATCCCAGTGAGAGAGCTGAGGACATCCTGGGCTCCTGTGACTCTATAATGCATTCTAAGTCCTTCAGACAGAAATGTGGTAATGCACTAGATCTCCCTTAAAAACATACATAGATTTCCTCAGTATCCAAACTCTGGATAATTCTGATAAGCATTTGGGTTAATTCCTCAGTTTCTAAACTCAGGAATCACTCTCTGAAATTTAGGAATCAAATAGATTCAGATTATATACTTGTCTCTTACTATCCAAACCCATTTTACTCAAATTCACTCTGTGACCTCAGTTTACTGAATTTAGCTAGTATTTTGAACCACAAGTATGCTGTATGTTTCATGTTTCTATGATTGAATGACACAAATTATCTAGAAGGATACATAAGCTTCATATCATTGTGTGTATTATTTTGGAACAAGCTTCTGCTGAGAGTCATGACTGACTTTAAGCAAAGCCACCCAATAGTGAATAACCTTGTACAAATGATGCTTTCTTATTCCTAACAGATTCTTAGGAGTGGGATGGCTGGGTCAAAGATAAAGGCACACATGGTTTGGCCAGATATTCCCACACTCCTCTCCATAGGAGATGGACCATCTTGCACTTCTACTAGTGTATGAGATGTGTCTGTCTCCCCACAGCTTTGCTGTCAAGGGCTTTGTTGAACTTTTCACATTTGGGGATTCCTTATTTAAAATTTTGTCCCTCACTGCCATTTTTCCCTCCCAGACTGAGAATATAGAGGTCACACTTCCTCTAGAGGACCGTTTGGAAGGAAAAGTTGGTATTAAGACCTACAACGATTACTTCACAGCTGGTGCTCAATGGTTTATCATCATTTTCCTTATTCTAGTGAACATTGCAGCTCAGGTAAATAAGGACATTTATTTTGGTGTGTGCCCTCAGCTTGGTATTTACATATTTATACTGTATTTATGTTATCATTATTTTAATATGTATATGAAGATATTTATCTCAAAGAACTGGCTCATGCAGTTGTGGGATCTAGCTGGGTGAATGTGAAACCAGAAAGGCAGGCCTGAAGGCTGGAACGTCTGGCAGGAGCCGACCCTGCTGTCTGAGGCAGAATTTCTTCTTCTTCCAAGCGGCCTCAGGTTTTGCTCTTAGGGCCTTTGACTGACTGGATGAGGCCACCACAGTGTTGAGTGTGATCTCCTCTACTGAAGTTCTAATGATGGATGTGACCCACATCCACAAAATACCTTCATGGCAACATCTAGACGAGTGTTGAATCATTGGACACTGGCCTGCCCAAGCTGACACAGACAGCTGACCATCACAGTACTTGTCGAATGTTTTTTTCCTACATTTGCACTATGATTACTGCATTTTGCAATTCACTTGTGTTTGCTTTGAGATACGTTATCTGTGGGGAGCAAAATAAGTGAAGGTTATCGGTATTATGTACGTGATGGAGAACTTCCAGGGAAAAAAGAATATCTTTTAAAGAGTTTAAAATGTAAGATGCCCTCCCTTGACCTGTAGCCATCTGAGGTGTGGGGCTTGGCACAGGCCTGGGCTGAAAGGACCATCTCTGTTTTCTGGAGCCTTTCCATCCCCCATCCTATTGAGCGGGGTGTGAGGCTCAGTGACGTCAGTGTGTGAGTGACTGTTGTTTCCTGCTCCAGGTTGCCTACGCCCTGCAGGATTGGTGGCTTGCATACTGGTGAGTGATTCCTGATCTGACCCAAAGTGCTGTGAAATCTGCATGAAATCTCACTTTCCCACAGTCAGGGGGAGAAGGGAGGGGCTTGTTCAGCCTCCTCTTCTGACCCTCACATAGTTTCCCTGAAGAAAAAGTAAAGTTCCTGCTGGTGGAGAGTGACGCTCCCGTAGTCTCTCCCCAGGTCTGACCCTCAGCAGCTTCCTCATAGATGATTTTGAAAACTGAAGGTTGTGATTCAAATTGAATCTTTATAAGGTAGATGGACACAGAGCCCTGTGAACTGGGAACCATTTTTCTAGCATAAAATACATTTCTCAAATTGAGTTTTTATATATATATATATTTGAATACATTCTGTCTGAAGCATAATATTTTTTTCTTCCCTGTTCTATAGGGCAAATTTACAAAGTGCCCTGTATTTTGAGGTATATGGAAAAGGAGAGACAATTGTGATGCTTGATCTGAACTGGTATTTAGGAGCCTATTCAGGTAAAGTTGAATTCTCCGGTCTATTATATGAGAGTGTGAGGTGCTTACAAGGAGCCTGTGTGAGCATCTAGGGCTTCCAGGCATAATTCGGTAATGTCTCAACAGATTTAAGAGTTTGATTTGCATTTACTCTGTGAATTAACTAGAACAATTATCTTTAAAATCTAGAAGAAAGAAGTTGAATGGAGATTCTTGATTTATTGTGCACTGGTTTTGGTAGTTAAACCAGGATTGCACATTCAGAAAATCAGCCACTGCAAATACATGGTATTGTCTATTCTAATAGGTTGCTTTAGCTAAATCTTATATTGTTATATGAATGGGCAATGGGATTAGAAACAGATCCCTACTCTGTGGTTCAGAGTTTTCCAATTCTGTCTGAATAAGCTCTGGCTTTTATTGATCTTGAAGGTATGCAAAATCCCTTCACCACACTGCTCATCTCTTGGGCATCACTAATTACTTGAGAAGCTAAGCAGGGGGAATCCAGCATCTGGGGATAGATTCCTTCTCTTTCTTGCCTTGAGTTCACAGTGTTATCTTATCTCCAGCTATGTGATTAATTTAACATGTGACTAATATTAACATGACTCACTGTATTCACAAGAGCTTAGAATATATATAATATTACATAGTGTTTAAAAGATGTCATCATCTAAAATTTTAAATATCTTTTTATCCATTCATTTGTTGATGGACATTTAGATTGCTGCCATGTCCTGGCTATTATAAATATTTACTACTATGAACATTGGGGCATAATAATAAATAATAATAATATCAATTAATTAATTTTTAAATTATAAATAAAAATAATAAAATAATTTTATATTGGATTATAAATGATTGGGTTTCACTGGTTGCTCAGATAGTAAAGAATCTGCCTACAATGCAGGAAACCTGGGTTCGATCCCTGGAGAAGGGAATGGCATCCAACTCCAGTATTCTTGCCTGTGATATCCCATGGTACCAGGGTCCAGCCCCAGTTGGATCCAGCGATTCCCTCAGGAGAACGGCGTTGGCGAAAGAGGATAGATAAAAGGGGAGAGAAAGAGGCTTGATCTAACTGGTTTATGCAGAAAACCAATAAAGTTCGTAACACTGAACTTTCTCTGACCACAGAGGCCACAGGTACCCTCTCGAATAGCTGAAGGTGCCCCACCTTAGGCACCTTCTTGAGTGGGTCTTAGAAGCCCGGGCAGTTAAGTGGTCTCAGAGAGCCCCCACGCTCCAATTAGTCATCCTGAAAGAAGAACAGAGAAGAAAAGGAGAGAAAAGGAAACAAGAATGACACAGGGAGACCAAGCCTGATGAGCAAGGCCAATAGCTTTATTTTCAAAAGGAGTTTTTATACCCTAAGTTGTACATAGAGGATAATAGTGAATGCAGAGTCATGCAAAGTCAGCAGTCCTTGACCCTCATCGAGACCAGGCTTTCTTTTCTGCAAACTTATCGTATACAAATGCTTTAGGTGATTTACATCATCTTCTGGCCAGGAGGCCTATTAACATTTTATGACTTTTTGTTCTGATAAAGGTTAGTTAACCAGAAAACTTATTTTCTCTAAAAGTAATTTTCTAAAGTTTGGCGCCACTCTCTGAAAGCACTAGATAAAGTTGCATTCCTATAAGGCAAATGTGCAGTGGGCTTTAGCAAGGAAAGAATTTACTACCTCAAGGGTCTAAAGTTGTTAACACCAAGGCCACTACTTATTTTTTCTATATACCAACTATATTAATTAATTAATTATACTCCCAGGGACACAGTGGGTAAGGGATATGGAAACTTGGCAGCAAGCATTAGCTCAACAATGAAATCTTCTACTAGTTCTATTCTAATAATTTCTAACTCCCCAAGAGGCTCTATACTATTTGAATATCTTAAGCTGCCTGTGCTTCTCGCAGTTGGGAGGCTGTAAACAATCATATGTGTAGGTGTAGGAGTCCGGATAAACCTGTCAGGCAAGTTAAGAGAGCCATCTGAGGGGTTTGGATTGAAACACTCCTATTATGCCCAGGAGACTTATTAACTAGGGCCGTAAGTTGATTTCCTTCAGAGAAAGGTGGTTGAGGATAGCCCCCTGTTAATATCAGAGGAGTTGGTGAAAGTCGTAAAATAGTAAAACAGACAGATTCTGGTTTTGGGGTAGATGCTCAAGCAGATCCAGGGGGCCCCTTGAGTCCTGACTCACCTTGGCCATCAGGGCTCTCCCGCATGACCTTGTCATGGGAGGGTACTCCTGTGCTGGCTCCCAGCACCATGGACTGAGAAGCCTGATGGGCTATGGTCCATAGGGTTGCAAAGAGTTGGACATGACTGAAGTGACTTAGCATGCACACATAGATGATTAACAATGTTGTGATAGTTTCATGTGGACAGCAAAGACACTCAGCCATACATATATTCATTCTCCTCCAAATCCCTTCCCCACCCCCCGTCCAGGCTATCACATAACTGAGCAGAGTTCCCTGTGTTATACAGTAGGTTCTTATTGGTTACCCACTTTAAATATAGAAGAGTGTGCATGTTGATCCCAAACTCCCTAACTATCTCTTCCCCTTTCTTCTTCCCCCTGACAACCATAATTTCATTCTCTAAGTCTGTCAGTATGTTTCTGTTACATAAATACATTTATTTGTATAATTTCTTTTTAGGTTCCACCTATAAGGGATGTTTTACAATATTTTTCCTCTCTGACTTACTTCATTCAGCCTGACAATCTCTAGGCCCACCCATGTTGTGGCAAATGGCATTATTTCATTCTTTTTTAATGACTGTGTAATAGTCCATTGTATGTATGTACCACCTCTTCTTTGTCCATTCCTGCCAATGGTTATTTAGGTTGCTTTCACATGTTAGCTGTTGTAAACAGTGCTGCAATGAGCATTGGGGTGCATATATCCTGGTATGTATCCTTTTGGACTATGTTTTTCTCTGGGTATATGTCTAGAAGTGGGGCTCCTGGACTACCAAGGTCATATGGTAGTTCTATTTTTAGTTTGTAATGAACCTCCATACTGTTCTCCATAGTAGTTATATCAATTTACATTCCCACCATAGTGCAAGAGGGTTCCCTTCTCTCTACAGCCTTTCCAGCATTTATTGTAAGATTTTTTGCTGATGGCCATTCTGATTGATGTGAGGTGATACCTCATTGTAGTTTCGATCTGCATTTCTCTAATAATTAGTGATATAGACTTTTTTTTTTTTCATGTTGACCATCGGTATGTTTTCTTTGGAGAAATGTCTATTTATGTCTTCCACTTATTTTTTGATTGGATTGTTTGTTTTTTTGATATTGAGCTGCATAAACTGTTTGTATATTTTGAAGGTTAATCCCTTGTCAGTTGCTTAGTTTACAGTTATTTTCTCCCATTCTGAGGATTGTGTTTTCATCTCATTTATGATACCTATATATAATGGGATATTACTCAGCTACAAAAAAGAATGAAATTAGCTGATTTGTAGAGACATGGGTGGACCTAGAGTCTGTTATACAGAGTGAAGTAAGTCAGAAAGAAAAGCAAAAAAAAAAAAAGCACATATTAACACATATATGTGAACTCTAGCAAAATGGTACAGATGAACCTATTTGCAGGAATAGAGATAGTGATGTAGAGAACTTATGTGTGGAAACATGTGGGGGAGGTGTAGGAGATGAATGGACAGGCTAGGATATACACTACCATACACTAGATAGCTAGTGGGAACTTGCTGGATAGTACAGGGAACTCAGTACAGTGCTCTCTGAGGACATTGAGGGGTGGGATTAATTGAGAAGGGGAGGTATAGGAGGACAGGATATATGTACATATTGCTGATTTACTTCCTTGTACAGAAACTAACACAACATTGTAAAGCAAGTATATTCCAGTAAAAATAAATAAATAACAATATTCCCACAGGAAACACTTGTATAAACTGGCTACAAAGAATGTGTTATATAAAAATTCACTCTTTGAAATTTGGTATTTATTTTATGAATCACTTGCTAAGAAATCCAAATACGTTAGCTGTTTACCTTCTTAATTGGTGGACTATGGGGGCTTAAAGGAAGAAGGAAAGGATTCTGTTTTATATTCATATAGGGTAGTGGGCTAAGGCAAATGCTTGTTGATGGAATTCAGGAATCTGAGCAGGTTTCAGAGTTTAACACTGATGTGTCAGCTGAATGGAAAAACACTACATGAAGGAATATTTATTACAAGGGTCATCACTCCTTTATTTACCATTGTGAGTTGAAGAGATGTTCGGAGGGCTATTTTCATTTTTATATGGATCAGTTTAGTTCAGATCAGATCAGTTGCTCAGTCAGTCCGACGTTGTGACCCCACGTACTGCTGCACACCAGGCTTCCCTGTCCGTCACCAACTCCCAGAGTTTACTCAAACTCATGCCCATTGAGTCAGTGATGCCATCCCATCATTTCATCCTCTGTCGTCCCCTTCTCCTCCTGCCCTCAATCTTTCCCAGCATCAGGGTCTTTTCAAATGAGTCAGCTCTTTGCATCAGGTAGCCAAAGTATTGGAGTTTCAGCTTCAACATCAGTCCTTTTCTTTAGGATGGACTGGTTGGATCTCCTTGCAGTCCAAGGGACTCTCAAGAGTCTTCTCCAACATCATAGTTCAAAAGCATCAATTCTTTGGCATTCAGCTTTCTTTATAGTCCAACTCTCACATCCATACATGACTACTGGAAAAACCATAGCCTTGACTAGACAGACCTTTGTTGGCAAAGTAATGTCTCTGCTTTTTAATATGCTGTCTCGGTTGGTCATAACTTTTCTTCCAAGGAGTAAGCGTCTTTTAATTTCATGGCTGCAATCACCATCTGCAGTGATTTTGGAGTCCCAAAAAATAAAGTCTGTCACTGTTTCCACTGTTTCCGCATCTGTTTGCCATAAAGTGATGGGACCACATGCCATGATCTTAGTTTTCTGAATGTTGAGCTTTAAGCCAACTTTTTCCCTCTCCTCTTTCACTTTCATCAAGAGACTCTTTAGTTCTTCATTTCTACAATAAGGGTAATGTCATCTGCATATCTGAGGTTATTGGTATTTCTCCAAGCAATCTTTATTCCAGTTAGTACTTCATCCAGCCCAGTGTTTCTCATGATGTACTCTGCATATAAGTTAAATAAGCATGATGACAAAATACAGCCTTGACATACTCCTTTTCCTATTTGGAACCAGTCTGTTGTTCCATGTCCAGTTCTAACTGTTGCTTATGATCTGCATACAGATATGTCAAGAGGCAGGTCAGGTGGTTTGATATTCCCATCTCGTTCAGAATTTTCCACAGTTTATTGTGATCCACACAGTCAAAGGCTTTGACATAGTCAATAAAGGAGAAATAGATGTTTTTCTGGAACTCTCTTGCTTTTTTCCATGATCCAGCAAGTGTTGGCAATTTGATCTCTGGTTCCTCTGCCTTTTCTAAAACCAGCTTGAACATCTAGAAGTTCATGGTTCACGTATTGCTGAAGCCTGGCTTGGAGAATTTTGAACATTTCTTTGCTAGCGTGTGAGATAGGAGCAAATGTGCAGTAGTTTGAGCATTCATTTCCTTTCTTTGGGATTGGAATGAAAACTGACCTTTTCCAGTCCTGTGGCCCCTGCTGAGTTTTCCAAATTTGCTGACATATTGAGTACAGCACTTTCACAGTATCATCTTTTAGGATTTGAAATAGCTCAACTGGATTTCCATCACCTCCACTAGCTTTGTTTGTAGTGATGCTTACTAAGGCCCACTTGCCTTCACATTCCAGGATGTCTGCCTCTAGGTGAGTGATCACAACATCATGATTATCTGGGTCGTGAAGATCTTTTTTGTACAGTTCTTCTATGTGTTCTTGCCACCTCTTCATAATATCTTCTGCTTCTGTTAAGTCCATAATATTTCTGTCCTTTATTGAGCCCATCTTTGCATGAAATGTTCCCTTGGTATCTCTAATTTTCTTGAAGAGATCTCTAGTCTTTCCCATTCTATTGTTTTTCTCTATTTCTTTGCACTGATCACTGAGGAATGCTTTCTTATCTCTCCTTGCTATTCTTTGGAACTCTGCGTTTAAATGGGTATATCTTTCCTTTTCTCCTTTGCTTTTTGCTTTTCTTCTTTTCACAGCTATTTGTAAGGCCTCCTCAGACAGCCATTTTGTTCTTTTGCATTTCTTTTTCTTGGGGAGGTCTTGCTCCTTGTCTACTGTACAATGTCACAAACCTCCATCCATAGTTCATCTGGCATTCTATCAGATCTAGTCCCTTAAATCTATTTCTCACTTCCACTGTATAATCATAAGGGATTTGATTTGGGTCATACCTGAATGGTAGTGGCTTTCCCTTTCTTCAATTTAATCTGAATTTGGCAATAATGAATTCATGATCTGAGCCACAGTCAGCTCCCAGTCTTGTTTTTGCTGACTGTATAGAACATCTCCATCTTTGGCTGCAAAGAATATAATCAATTTGAATTAGATGTTGACCATCTGGTGATGTCCATGTGTAGAGTCTTCTCTTGTGTTGTTGGAAGAAGGTATTTGCTATGACCAGTGTATTCTCTTGGCAGAATGCTAAGAGCCTTTGCCCTGCTTCATTCTGTACTCCAAGGCCAGATTTGCCTGTTACTCTGGGTGTTTCTTGACTTCCTACTTTTGCATTCCAGTTCTCTATAATGAAAAGGACATCTTTTTTGGGTGTTAATTCTAGAAGGTCCTGTAGGTCTTCATAGAACTGTTCAACTTCAACCTCTTTGGCATTACTGGTCAGGACATAGACTTAGATTACCGTGATACTGAATGGTTTGCCTTGGAAACGAACAGAGATCATTCTGTGTTTTTTGAGATTGCATCCAAGCACTGCATTTTGGACTCTTTCGTTGAATATGATGGCTACTCCATTTCTTCTAATGGATTCCTGTGCACAGTAGTAGATATAAAGTTCTTCTGAGTTACATTCACCCATTCCAGTCCATTTTAGTTCACTGATTCCTAAAATGTGGAATTTTAGGAATTTGATGGCATTCACTCTTGCCATCTCCTGTTTGATCACTTCCAATTTGCCTGGATTCATGGACCTAATAGTCCAGGTTCCTTTGCAATGTTGCTCTTTACAACATCGGACCTTGCTTCTATCACCAGTCACATCCACAACTGGCTGTTATTTTTGCTTTGGCTCTGTCTCTTCATTCTTTCTGGAGTTATTTCTCCACTGTTCTCTAGTAGCATATTGGGTACCTACCAACTGGGGAGTTCATCTTTCAGTGTCCTATCTTTTTGCCTTTTCATACTGTTCATGGGGTTCTCAAGACTGGAATACTGAAGTGGTTTGTCATTCCCTTCTCCAGTGGACCACATTTTGTTAGAACTCTCCACCATGACCCATCAGTCTTAGGTACTCCTACATGACATGGCTCATAGTTTCATTGAGTTAGACAAGGCTGTGGTCCATGTAATTAGATTGGTTAGTTTTTTGTGATTGTGGCTTTCAGTCTGTCTGCCCTCTGATGGAGAATGATAAGAAGCTTATGGAAGCTTCCTGATGGGAGAGACTGACTAAGGGAGATACTGGGTCCTGTTCTGATGGGCAGGTCTATGCTCAGTAAATCTTTAATCCGACTTTCTGTTGATGGGTGGAGCTGTGTTCCCTCCCTGCTACTTATCTTGGGCCAAACTATGGTGGAGGTAATAAAGATAAACTACGGTGGAGGTATGAAAACCTACAAGACCCTTTAGAAAGTGAAAATGAAAGTGAAGTTGCTCAGTCTGACTCTTTTCAACCCCATGGACTGCAGCCTACCAGGCTCCTCTGTCCATGGGATTTTCCAGGCAATAGTACTTGAGTGGATTGCCATTTCCTTCTCGGGGGGATCTTCCTGACCCAGAGATTGAACCCGGGTCTCCTGCATTGTAGACAGATGTTTTACCATCTGAGCCACCAGGGAAGTCCTAACTTTTTAGTACTATCACCCCCAAAAGATGTCCTTTTCATTATACGGGATTGAAACACAAAAGTAGGAAGTCAAGAAACACCTGGAGTAACAGGCAAATTTGGCCTTGGAGTACGGAATGAAGCAGGGCAAAGGCTAATAGAGTTTTGCTAAGAAAACACACTGGTCTTAGCAAACACCCTCTTCCAACAACACAAGAGAAGACTCTACACATGGAAATCACCAGATGGTCGCACCGAAGTCAGATTGATTATATTATTTGCAGCCAAAGATAGAGAAGCTGTATACAGTCAGCAAAAACAAGACTTGGAGCTCACTGTGGCTCAGATCGTGAACTACTTATTGTCAAATTCAGACTTAAATTGAAGAAAGTAGGGAAAACCACTAGACCATTCAGGTATGACCTAAATCAAATCCCTTATGATTATACAGTGGAAATGAGAAATAGATTTAAGGGACTAGATGTAATAGACAGAGTGCCTGATGAGCTATGGTCGGAAGTTTGTGACATTGTATAGGAAACAGGGATCAAGACCATCCCCATGGAAAAGAAATGCAAAAAAGCAAAATGGCTTTCTGGGGAGGCCTTACAAATAGCTGTGAAAAGAAGAGAAGTGAAAAGCAAAGGAGAAAAGGAAAGATATAAGCATCTGAATGCAGAGTTCCAAAGAATAGCAAGAAGAGATAAGAAAGCCTTCCTCAGAGATAGGTGCAAAGAAATGGGGGAAAATAACAGAATGGTAAAGACTGGAGATCTCTTCAAGAAAATTAGAGATACCAAGGGAATATTTCATGCAAAGATTGGCTTGATAAAGGACAGAAATGGTATGGACCTAGGAGAAGCAGAAGATATTAAGAAGAATACACATGAGAACTGTACAAAAAAGAGTTCATTACCCAGATAATCATGATGGTGTGATCACTCACCTAGAGCCAGACATCCTGGAATGTGAAGTCAAGTGGGCCTTAGAAAGCATCACCATGAACAAAGGTAGTGGAGGTGATGGAATTCAAGGTGAGCTATTTCAAATCCTGAAAGATGATGCTGTGAAAGTGCTGCACTCAATATGCCAGCAAATTTGGAAAACTCAGCAGTGGCCACAGGACTGGAAAAGGTCAGTTTTCATTCCAATCCCCAAAAAAGGCAATGCCAAAGAATGCTCCAACTACCGCACAATTGCACTCATCTCACATGCTAGTAAAGTAATGCTCAAAATTCTCCAAGCTAGGCTTCAGCAATACGTGAACTGTGAACTTCCAGATGTTCAAGCTGGTTTTCGAAAAGGCAGAGGAACCAGAGATCAAATTGCCAACATCCGCTGGATCATCAAAAAAGCAAGAGAATTCCAGAAAAACAGCTATTTCTGCTTTATTGACTATGCCAAAGCCTTTGACTGTGTGGATCATAATAAACTGTGGAAAATTCTGAAAGAGATGGGTATACCAAACCACCTGACCTGCCTCTTGAGAAACCTATATGCAGGTCAGGAAGCAACAGCTTGAACTAGACATGGAACAGCAGACTGGTTCCAAATAGGAAAAGGAGTACATCAAGGCTGTATATTGTCACCCTGCTTATTTAACTTATAAGCAGTGTACATCATGAGAAATGCTGGGCTGGAAGAAGCACAATCTGGAATAAAGATTGCTTGGAGAAATATCAATAACCTCAGATATGCAGAGGACACCACCCTTATGGCACAAAGTGAAGAGGAACTAAAAAGCCTCTTGATGAAAGTGAAGGAGGAGAGTGAAAAAGTTGGCTTAAAGCTCAACATTCAGAAAATGAAGATCATGGCATCCGGTCCCATCACTTCATGGCAAATAGACGGGGAAACAGTGGAAACAGTGTCAGACTTTATTTTTGGGGGCTCCAAAATCACTGCAGATGGTGACTGCAGCCATGAAATTAAAAGACGCATACTCTTTGGAAGGAAAGTTATGACCAATCTAGATAGCATATTGAAAAGCAGAGACATTACTTTGCCAACAAAGGTCCGTCTAGTCAAGGCTATGATTTTCCAGTAGTCATGTATAGATGTGAGAATTAGACTGTGAAGAAAGCTGAGCACTGAAGAATTGATGCTTTTGAACTGTGGTGCTGGAGAAGACTCTTGAGAGTTCCTTAGACTGCAAGGAGATCCAACCAGTCCATCCAAAAGGAGACCAGTCCTGGCTGTTCATTGGAACGACTGATGCTAAAGCTGAACCTCCAATACTTTGGCCACCTCATGCAAAGAGTTGACTCATTGGAAAAGGCCCTGATGCTGGGAGGGATTGGGGGCAGGAGGAGAAGGGGACGACAGAGGATAAGATATCTGGATGGCATTACCAACTTGATCGACATGCGTTTGAGTGAACTCCAGGTGTTGATGATGGACAGGGAGGCCTCACGTGCTGTGATTCATGAGGTCGCATAGAGTCAGACACGACTGAGCCAGTGAACTGAGCTGAACTGAACTGAATGAATATAATGGTGACTTCCCTCACAAGATCCCATGCATGTAATGCTAAAGAGCGTGCCCCTAACCCTGCTGCAGTCCACCACCAACCCACACCTTCACCAGAGACTCCTGGACACCCATAGGCAAGTCTCCTCTGGGGTCACTGTTCCTTCCTCCTTGGTCCTGGTGCACAAGGTTCTGTTGTGCCCTCCAAGAGTCTATTTCCCAGTCCTGTGTAAGTTCTGACAGCTCTATGGTGGGGTTAATGGCAACCTCCTCCAAGAGGACTTATGCCATACCCACACCCAGAGCTCCTGTCCCTGCGGCAGACCACTGCCAACCCCATACCTCCACAGGAAACTCTCAAACACAGTTCTGTCTCAGTCTCTGTGGGGACTCTGGGTCCTGGTGCACACAAGGTTCATTTGAGCCCTCTGAGCATCTCTGGCAGGAATTGGGTTTGATTCTAAACATGAATTCGCCACTTCTACTGTCTTGCTGGGGCTGCTCCTTTGCCCTTAGACATGGGGTATCTCCTCACAGCCACTCCAGTGCCTACCATCTTACTAGGTTTTCCCTGACCTTGGATGTGGGGCTGCTCCTTCTCACTTTGGATGTTGTTTTATATGCATAGTGATGCTCATTTATCATTGATAAAAATTTTTAAATGATAATATTTATTTACAAATGCTTTGTGTTTCCTTAAAACACTTAGTGAGAGGTTAGTTGCTTGTTTAGATTATCTATAAATTATTATTTAGGTTATAATTATCTCTTGTCAAAATATAATAGTTTCTTGCTATTTCTTGAATAGCAATAGTTTGCAAACTAATTAATTGTTAGTTGCAAATAATTAAGTTGTCTGTTTGCAACTTAATATGGTCCTTCTGTACTCTTTAAAACTACTTGGACATAGAAATTGCTATGTTATTTTTTATTTATTTGATTTTTATTAATTTTCACTGGAGTACAGTTGCTTTACAGTGTCGTGTGAGATTTTGCTGTACAACAAAGTGCCATCAGTCATATGTACAGTACACATATATCCCCATTTTTTTTGTTTCCTTCTCATTTAGATCACCACTGAGTAGAATTTTCTGTGCTATAAAAGTAGATTCTCAAGTAGCTATTTTACATAGAAGTAAATTTTCCTGTAAATTTACTGTTTACAAGGAAATGGTAAGTCATTTTTCCTGTTCCTCTTCCTTCTCACACTGATATCTAAAATTGAGGTATGCTTTGATTGTGGAATATGTAACTAGTGGGATTTGAAATGTGGCAAAGGGAAGAAGATCAACTGTTTTTCATAATCATCTTTCTTTTTGTTTTTGAAAAATGTTTAAATAACTAAAGTTTTTTTTTTTTTTTGTCTGTTTGTTTTATTTATTTTTGGCTATGCTGGGTCTTCATCGCTGTGTGGACTTTCTCTAGTTGCCAAGGGCAGAGTCTACTCTAATTGTGATGTGCAGGTTTCTCATTGCATGGCTTCTCTTGTTTCAGAGCATGGGCTCTAGGGTGTGTGGACTTCAGTAGATGCAGCCAGTGGGCTTTAGTAGTTGTGGTTCCTGGGCTCTAGAGCACAAGCTCAATAGTTATGGAGCACAGGCTAAGCTGCTCTGAGACATGTGAGATCCACCTGGGTCAGGGATCGAACCCATGTCTCCTGCATTGGCAGACGGACTCTCCAGCACTGAACTACCAAGGGAGCCCTGTAACTATCTTTCTTGTGAGTTTTTATTAGGACTTGTAAGTGAATTTGGAAAGCCTAGAATGAAACTAATTTATATAAGACTCTTCCCCACTGTGTTGTTTCTATTTAGTGAAAGAAAAATAGTGATTTTCATATTCTTCTTTATAAATGTATTTTGTGACAGCATCAAGTTCTTATACAACCTATTTCATATGTATATTTACATATATATACATTTATATATATATAAATTTATTCTATAGTCTACATGTATAAATTTTTATATAAATCTTATTTATAGAATAAAATACACAATATCTTTATAAACTGTCTGTCATGCTTTAACATCATTGAGGATAAGGCAGAGATCTTGTACTGAGTGATGTTTCTTTATTTCAGGTTTAACTTTTTCTACCATCCTTTTTGGCATCACAAGGTCTCTGTTGATATTCTACGTCCTTGTTAACGCTTCACAAACTTTGCATAACAAAATTTTGTGGTCCATTTTGAGAGCTCCAGTATTGTTCTTCTATAGAAATCCAATAGGTAAGTCAGACACCAGGTTTCTCAGTGAATATGTCTTCTTAACACATTTAATTCCTGATTACATTTGATATTTGAAAATGGAAGAGATGCTTAGAAGAAAATCACCATTCATTTTCTATGAAAAGCTTCACTGATATTCTTTCCTACCAGAGAAAATCTGAATAGGAGTATGTAACCTTTTATTCCAATTTATGTGTGTCTGTAAAGATAAATGAATGTTTACTTTGCAGGATGATTTATGAATCCATTTGTAAGACATATGAAGCACCCAACATATGATGCAAATGTGTTGAAATATTTTTGACTAGTTGTTGAAATGTTCCTGTGTTAATAATGTTAAGCTAACTAGGAAGGACCTTCTTCCAGGAACATCTCTATAGGAGACAGGCTATGTGTTTCTCTTTTTCATTGCTCATCCATTTCTGGGATCACAGAGGTCTGACATGTCCTCATATTTTGAGGTTTATCTAAATGGTAATGGAAAATTGATTAAAACACAAGATCAGTTAAAAGTATACATCATCTTCAGTAAAATCAACTCTCTAGTTTTATAATGGACTTTTGGTTATATTTAAGAGGTCTTGTGGTACATAGCAGGTGGATCTTCAGTATTAAGTAAGAGTGTCCCTGATGGTTTTCCAGTGGTTGCTTCCTCTACTTTGAGGCCTTTGACCTGTATTGCTTCAGGAGACAGCCTCTTGACCTGGGTTTCTGTGAAGAGTCAGTTCTTTAGTGAACATGCCCACTCTGTTCAGTTGGTTGTACTTGTGCTGAGGCCCAGGGTGGCTTTGTTTTCTCACAGGTGATGACTGACAGGGCCTGTCGAGGCAGGGATGTGACTGGAAGGAGGACAAGTGTAGGCTCAGCCTGGTCATCAACTCAGCATGTGACTGAGGCCAAAGCAGGTATATTCTCCTAGCCAGGCAAATCTCCAGGCAGGATGCTGTCATGGTCTTAAGTGTGGACTCTGGAGCCAACTGGCTGGGTTCAGTCCTGTTGCTAGTTACTAATAGTAATAGTTATAGTTATGTGAATACTTCTGTGCTAATTATTTAATTTCTCTGTGTCTTGATCTTCTTACCTGTAAAATGAGGATACTATTCACACACTTACCAATATCTTGGTATTGTGGGCATTAAGCAGGTTAATAATTCACAGCACTTAGCACAGGATCAGTGCCTAATGAACCTCAATGAGGATGAGGACATGGTGTCTGGGAGCTTCTCTCCTGTGAAATGGGAATAACCACTGCCCTTTCTGTTCCACAAGACTGTTGTGAGGATTAAATAAGAATGTCGAGGGCAGCAGCTCATAAATCTGTTCAGATTTATTCAGCACACGTTGTTTAGTCCAGGCAGTGAGCAGAGCACAGGATAGTAAACTGCAGAGGCCCACACAGATCTCAGGTTATTATGAAGCCAGAGTGAGGAAGGGGTTGGAGGAGTCCATGCTATTATGGGTATGAAGTTGCTCCACTTTGCCTGTTAGTGTGAAAACTATAGTCACAAAGTTGGGAGCATTAAGTGGGACTGAATTTCTGTTCTCACAGCCTCTGAGTGTTCATGACCACAGTTAACCAGGCTCTTTATAGTCAAGACCTGTAGGCTTCTCCAGATGCTGACTTACTTATATTGAAGGACTTGGGATCAAGTTTAAATCCTGAAGGCCACTAATTTTAGAGCAGTCAGCACACTAATATTTATCTTGTGTCCCCCTCTTTAGCTCTTAGCACGACTTCATTCCTTCAAGAAAATAGAAGCCCAAATAAGTATTGCAAAGATAGGCCTGCTTTGCCCAAAAGGCTTAGGGGCTATAAATTACTTACTCTTTTAGTGGTATATTAAATTGAACTCTTTCCTATCTTTTATTTTCAAAAGTGGAATTTGTAATGTCCCCTGCATTGACAAGCAGATTCTTATCCACTGTATCATCAGAGAAATCCATAAATACATGTGCTTTAAAAATATTGTTTTGATTTGTTCACGTATTGTTTCTCTTAAGGCTCCTTTACGAGGAAATGAGTATTTTCTTGTATCCTGTTCTTTCAGGAAGGATTTTAAATCGCTTCTCGAAAGACATTGGGCATATGGATGACTCACTGCCCCTGATATTTCAAGATTTCATCCAGGTAATGTACCAGTCCTGTCAGAGTTCTCACAGGGAAGAGCAGAATGCCTGTTTCTCGAGGCTTTCTCACAGGGGCTGAGGGTGGGCTTTCAGCCTGGTGATATGCCCTGTTATCCTCAGTAAAGGTTATATTTGTGAGAGAAGGGTGCAGCTGTCATTGGGAGGCTGAGCTAACATGAGTGACACCTGGGGCAGGAGTGGCTACCCAGTCACGTCAAGGTTGGTCTGAAGCAGCGACAGGCTGGGTAAGTGGTTCTCCCTCTGCCTTCCAGATGTCTGGTGTGGATTCCCTTATTGTGAGCACATTTCATAATAGAGAAAAAAATCACCTCTCATGGAAAGATAGCCTAGATGAACTAAATTATGCATTGTATTGGGCTTCCCAAGTGGCTCAGTGTTAAAGAATTCACTTGCCAATGCAGGAGACACAAGAGACAAGAGTTCAATCCTTGCGTCAAGAAGATCCTCTGGAGAAGGAAATGGCAAGCCACTCCAGTATTCTTGCCTGGAAAATTCCATGGGCAGAGGAGCCTGGCGGGCTATAGTCCATGGGGTTGCAAAGAGTCAGACATGCACAATGCATTGTATTACCACAGAGGACAAATATTTACTGCACTATTTTATTTGGATAAGGCCAGTTGTGGTTACTTACAAAGAAAAGATTGGTAAAAATAAGCTGAAAATAATACTTTAACAAAGAAAAGGTTGCTGTTTAATTGCTAAATTGTGTCTGACTCTTTTGTGACCCCATGGACTATAGCCCGCGAGGTTCGTCTGTCCATGGGATTTCTAAGGCAAGAATATTTGAGTGGGTTGCAATTACCTTGTCCAGGGGATCTTCCTGACCCAGGGATCAAACCCAGGTCTCCTGCATTGGCAGGCAGATTCTTCACCACTGAGCCACCTGGGAAGTCCAACAAGGGCAATAGAGAGCAGTTATTAAAGATACAAAGCCTTTAAGCCAGTAATTTGATTCCAGGATCAAAGTCATTTCAGAAAATGTCTTTTGTTTTGTAGGCAGTTATTCTTTTCACAGGTTGATTGCTCTGTCTTAAGGTGTCTTAAGAGAGAGAGAGAGAGAGAGAGAGAGAGAGAGAGAGAGACCTACAGGAATACCTTCTATCGAGTCTCTCTTTTGTCTGTGAACTTGAGGTTCTAAAGAATGATGTAGGGTCATCTCCACTCTCATCTCATCCAGTATCATTGCTCATGTGGGGTGTATTTTTCTGTTATTTAATTCTGTCTACTTTTCAGTTATTTAGTCTGTGGGGAATTTTCTTTTACTTCTCAGGTGTTAATTTTGGAAATGAAACACATTGTCAAAAGCTGCACACAGAAATGCAGCAGAGATCTGACTGCAGACAGTGTAGCCTGTGGGCATGGGTTCAACTGTTATCAGTGTGAACTACTCTGAGACTCAGAGGCAGAGGACTTTTACTGCAAAGATGTCTGATTTTTTTTTTTTTTTTCTCTTCTGCAAACTTATTTTATAAATGTGCCCTTCTGGGTTTAACTATGTAATTTAGTCCCAGAAACTATTTTTGCTTGAAAACAGTGTCACATTTTAACAGTGATTGTGAATTACTTTGAAAATATTTTGTGAATGGTTGTTTCTTTGCTATGGCAAGGTGGGCTAACTTGGGTTTATGCCATGTGCTTACTAGCACATGGTTAGTTAGTGGTCATAGTCAGATTGTCACATATTTTTGCATGATGTATAGAGGAACAGGGACAGATACTACCTGATTTCAGTAGGAAACATTCTCATTAAAGAGGAGGGAAAATTCCAGTCTTGCTGATTTCCAATCCCAGCTCTGCCACTTGTAGTTCAGTTATCTTGAAGTTGAAGGTGGAGGTGTCCTGTAGGTCATTGGAAGTAAGAGTTTGGTGTTTGAGGGAGAGACCTGGGATGAGCATGGAGCCTGTGTACCCTTCACTGAGCTGGTAGTAGCTGAATCTGTGAAAATGACAAGATTTCCCAGAGAGAGGGAAACATTTTTAGGGGCCAATATAAGAAGACTCAATATCAGAGAAAAAGCAGAGAGAGAAGGGGAGGAGAGGAGACACAGTGAACAGCAAGAGAGAAAGAAGGAAGTAGGTTGGGGAATCAAGGAAGGACACATCTGCTCAGTGCAAACGAGAAGGTGAGTCTGTGAAAACTTGTTGGTTGATTTGGAATCAGGAGGTGTTGGTGACCTGAGAAGCAGGTTTCAGATGTGAGGAGGTCAGAGTGCAAAGGGTTGAAAATCCAAGAGGTATGGAGGGAGTTGAGGTGAAGACTGGCTACTCCTGGAAGGAGTTTGAATGAAGTAGGAGACAGGCCCATCTGGAATGTAGGGTCTGAGGAGGTATTGCTGGTTGTTGGGGTGTACAGTTTGTGAGTTGCGTGTGTGAGGTGGTGGGTGGGTATTTCCCTCTCTCCCTCCTTCCCTTCAACAAACAGTGCTTAGAGTTGAGGTCCTGAAGAACAGGGGTGAGCCAGACCCCTCCCGTCATGGGTGGTCTCCTGCAGCCTCCCTTTGGGAGGGAGACATCCAGAGATTCACCCCTTGCTGCCTTTGGAATCCTAATTGTGGGAGCTCTGTGGAGGAAGTCCTGGAAGGCAAACTGGATGTGGAGGCTGGAGGCAGTTAGGGAGCCTGGTCCAGGAGGTGGGCGGAGCTTCTAGGAGGTGACCTTTAATCCTGGATGAAAAGAAAAGGCTGTTGTGGATGATGGGGCTGGAGGTGCTGCTGGAAGCAGAGTTCCTATGTGGGAACCAGTCCTTCTTCCCCATCACCAATGAGAGGAGGGAAGGGAAGGGGCTGGAAGGGGGGTGTTCAGTTTTGTTTTAAAAGAAATAGTTTGTGCCAATTGTTTTCAACTCACTTTTGATGATTCTGCTTATCCTTGGTGTATTTTATAAACCTTGGAAGATTCTTGATCATTTTTATTACTTCTAAAGTGTTTATTTCGTGTACTTTTCCTCATTTAATTCCTTCTCATTCTCTTAAACAATATATTAGATAATTTATTTAATATTTTGTAGTAGTGATGCCAAGTGTGGGAAGGGAAACCCTGGGTTCTGAGTAGTGGTCCACACTGCAGGACAGTCCATCTACTCAGACGATGTCACTCAGAGACCACATCCCAACAGAGGGCAATCATGAGTTTGTGCACCATATTGTACACTGACTCTACCAGAGAAGTTGCCTGTTCAGTCACATTATAGTTGTTGGGCAAATTGGAGCTGTTCACCATTTCAAAAAAGATGAAGGAAAAGCAGCATAAAAAAATCAATTTATGTAGTGTGATTCCACCTGATAATCATTTATGATGTCAACAACTTTAAAGTACAGTGGCATGGGAAGCCCTGAAGTCTCTCTTTCCAAGCTTGAATCCCAGCTCTCCCTCTTCCTGTCTCTGCCACACAAAGCCAGTCTCCTCTCAGTAAAATAGAGAAAATAATACCAACTCCATAAATGTTGTGGGAAGGCAAAATGAAGTTGTTTTAATATTATTCTTTGCATAACATCTAAATGCATGTTGAGCACTAAGTAATGGGTAGTTATTTTTAAAACACCATATGTGTTTTTAAGTGAGAAAAATTGTCTGATGACACTGGCATTATGTTGCATTAAAGTTATTGTCAGATACAGTTTCCAGGCCCATAAATATCATCTCATGAGTTTGTATTACAGAGATTCTAGGTTTGTAATTCTTGAAGATTTTAAGGGACACTTTCTTATGTAGACTCATAGAATAAACACCAGTTGTTTTCAAAACTGACCATTGGTCACTAAATATTTCAAATTAACGTAATTTTCATATAGTTTTCCAAAGTCCCAAATAACATTGAGTAAATAGTCTCAATTATGCACTGCTTTTGTCATTGAAATCATCACCTCCAAGAAGTCTTCCTATAAATAAGACAAATGAAAATGAAGGTAAGATGTGGAAGTTAAATTTAGGCATTTTAATTATCCTTCAATTAAAAATAAATAAATTTTAAAATATCAAAAAAATCACTTATTAAATTAAAAAAAGAGGGACTTCTCTGAGCATCAGAAGTTGCACACAGCTGCCCTCAGCAAAATGCTTTAATTTTTTTGAGGAAAACCAAATTGTAAAACCTTTGTTCCTCACACATCCCTCATTCAGGAAGAGAAAACAACAACAACAATCAACAGCTTGGCAGAACTTAAATGACTGAATCCTCATTTCCTTTCTTCCTCATGGATCACAGCCTTGTCCTGGTGAAGGTTTGTGTAACTCAATGAAACTATGAGTCATACCATTCAGGGCCACCCAAGATAGACAGGTCATACTGGAAAGTTCTGACGAAACATGGTCCACTTGAGGAGGAAATGATAACCCACTCCAGTATTCTTGCTGTGAGAGCCCCGTGAACAGTATGAAAAGGCAAAAATATATGACACTGGAAGATGAGCCCTCCAAGTTGGGAGGTATCCAGTATGTTACTGGGGAAGAGCAGAGGGCAACTGCTAACAGCTCCAGAAAGAATGAAGCAGCTGGGCTGAAGTGGAAATGACACTCAGTTGTGGATGTGTCTGTTGGTAAAAGTAAAGTCCAATGCTGTAAAGAATGATATTGCATAGGGACTGGAATGTTAGGTCCATGAATCAGTGTAAATTGAATGTGGTCAAGCAGGGGATGACAAGAGTGAATATTGGCATCTTAGGAATCAGTGAACTAAAATGGACAGGAATGGGCGGATTTAATTCAGATGACCATTGTATCTATTTCTGTGGGCAAGAATCCCTTAGAAGAAACGGAGAAGCTGTCATAGTTAACAAAAGAGTCTGAAATGCAGTCCTTGGGTACAAACTCAAAAACGACAGAATGATCTGTTCTCTTCCAAGGCAAACCATTCAACATCACAGTACTACAAGTCTATGCCTCAACTACTAATGCCAAAGAAGCTGAAGTTGACTGGTTCTATGAAGACCTACAATACCTTCTAGATCTAAAACCAAAAAAAAGATGTCCTTTTCATCATAAGGAATTATAATGCAAAAGTAGGAAATCAAGAGATACCTGGAGTAACAGGCAAGTCTGGCTTTTGGAGTACAAAATGAAGCAGGGCATAGGCTAACAGAGTTTTGTCAAGAGAACACATCAGTCATAGAAAACACCCTCTTCCAGCAACACAAGGGACAGTTCTACACAAGGACATCACCAAATGATCAACACCAAAATCAGATTGATTATGTCCTTTTCAGCTGAAAATGAAGAAGCTCTATACAGTCAGCAAAAACAAGACCTGAAGCTGACTATGGCTCTGATCATCAATTCCTTATTGTAAAATTTAGGCTTAAATGAAGAGAGTAGGGAAAACCACTAGGCCATTCAGGTTTGACCTAAATCAAATCTCTTATGGTTATAAAATGGAGGTGATGAATAGATTCAAGGAATTAGATCTGGTAGACAGAGTGCCTGAAAAACTATGAACAGAATGAACCCTTGCTGTTGCCATTTAGTCGCTTAGTTGCGTTCAACTCTTTGTGACCCCATGGACTGCAGTGCTCCAGGCTCCTCTGTCCATGGGATTTCACAGGCAAGAATACTGGAGTGGGTTGCCATTTCCTTCTCCAGAGGATCTTCCTGATCCAGTGATCAAACCCACATCTCCTGCATTGGCAGGCAGATTCTTTACTACTGAGCCACCAGGGAAGCCCAGTGAGCACTTTTAAGATCTTTTAATGATCATTTTGCTCTCTGAACTGAACAGGCTGTTATTCCCTAAATAGCTGGGAATCTAGAACTGGTCCCCTCATGGGAGAGGCCACATATGACCACAAGAAACCCAACAGCATAGAAAATGCAGACAGAAGGGGAAATATATGATGTATGATACAGTATCTATGTGTGATACAGTATCTGTATGTGATACAGTATCAGGCAGAAGTTAAAAGAAAAGACTTGGGGGTCATAATGACTAAATTGTTTGAATTTGGGCAAATCGATAAGCCTCTCTGAGCGTCAGTTTCCTGCTTTTAAATGGAGAGTAAAATCCTTCATCGTGTTGATGTAGGAAGGAGATTACATAAAGCCTGTGAAATACTTGAGATTTGGACTCATGACAAGTCTTATGAAGTGTCATCCATTATTGGTATTTGGAAGCATGGCATAACCATTACTTCTTTGCTTGTTGGCCAGATCTAGAGAATTGTGGATTTCTGTGTTATGAGAAAACTTGTCATCAGTTCAGTTCAGTCACTCAGTCATGTCCGACTCTTTGCGACCCCATGAATCAGAGCATGCCAGGCCTCCCTGTCCATCACCAACTCCCGGAGTTCACTCAGACTCACATCCATGGAGTCAGTCATGCCATCCAACCATCTCATCCTCTGTCGTCCCCTTCTCCTCCTGCCCCCAATCCCTCCCAGCATCAGAGTCTTTTCCAATGAGTCAATTCTTTGCATGACGTGGCCAAAGTAATGGAGTTTCAGCTTTAGCATCATTCCTTCCAAAGAAATCCCATAGCCTCTAGCAATAAAGCAAAGTCTTATTTTTCAAGTTTTTTGGTTGGACAGGCTTTTAAAGAAAACCATTAACATTTTCACAAGCATTCTTTTCTTTTCTTTTTTGTATAATTCACTTACAAATCATTTAGAAACCAGTGTGGCTTGTCATAAACAGCTGCTCACAACACAGCATCCTTTTGGAGGATGAAATATGCTCATGGGACTTCCTTCCATAGGTGGTTGGGACTTATCCTCTGCCTTAGTCATCCTGACAACCTAACCAGGCTACTTGCTTCCACCAAGAATGCTGACCTGGAGTGGACACAGTTCAACTTCTTGAGATTCATGAGTTTACAAAATACAGATTTTGTACTTCCACTGGTATCAGTGTACCACTTCACGGTACATAAAATAGTAAATGTCAAATTGATCTTCTCTTCGGTCTATATTGAATAATCTTGTTTGGTTTTGTTGATTCAGAGGTCCAGCACTTTCCCCTTAGTCTCCCATAAGTGCTTAGGAGTTTCAAAAAAGCAAGTCTTCACTCAGAAAAAGGATAACCTGAAAGAGAAAAATGATACAGAATAAGAAAAAAAAACACATCTCTTTAAAATATATATTAAAAAAGAAAAGAAACATCTCAAAAAATGTTACTTGCTGCCATGTCCCAAAATTTGTCAGTCTTTGGAAAGCTTAGAGTTGGGAAGATAATTCAGAGAGGACAAAAACTGTAGTAGGCATGAAGTTTATTGGTCATATTATTTTAAAAGTGCATCTTCAAACAAAATAAACCTCAGATGTGAATTTTACTGTGACCAAAGAAAAGCCACAGTCACTTTGGTACATGTGACCTCATCACCACATGTAAGAAACATTGCACCTGCTCTGATATGTTCTTGGATAATACTAAACTGTTCTAATGGTTAGAATGAGAGGCCTGTTAGGGCCCAACTTCATGAGATTAAGATTCTTTGGGCTCATCAATCTATGAACACTTCATCCCTCCTCCCCTGGCTGCTGGCACCCAGAACACACTGATGGTAGTAATGCTGGAGTTAGAGTTTCTATTTGTTATGCATGAACTGGTTAACACTTTATGTGTGTGACCTCATTTAATTCCCATTACCATCTTTTCACGTTGTTGGTATATCCCAGTTTTTACTAAGATTGAGAATGGGTTTAGAGTCTTACCCTCCCTGTTAATATGCAGGAAGATTTGTTCTAAACCCTGCTCAGCACAATACTGGGCTAGTGGAATATCCTCTCTAGGTGTAGGCTGTCATTCTCTGCAAACTAAAGAAATTTTCTGAATTGTAAAAAATCACCATTCTCTAAAGTGAAAGATTTCATCTAAGAATTTTTTTTTTATTCATGTGGATTCACAGACTTTGGATATAATTTTCCAAACAGTGTGCTCCAAATGGGAAATATATAAAAATAATGATTTTCTTTATTTGGGGGACATCAGTACTTGAGTCACTTACTTCTGGGACAATATGTTTCTTTCTATATACCCATTATTGTCTCTGTGCCAGTGTAACAGAGGTGTAGAAACACTGGCCATGGTGATATGGGCCATCATATGGGCCTGAAATCCAAGTAGATGGGGGGTATTATATAAGTAGCTTTAACTGGGTTTCTTGGAATGCCTGGGAATGTAGGAGAAAGAAATGAGGTTGGTTTCAAGGAAGGCATGTGTATTGTACACCAGAATCTTTTGTTTCCTTCTTCAGGTGACTGTTTGTTTAGATACTATTTTCATCTTCTGCCAACTTCTATAAAGGGTTTGAGATAGCTGGCAATAAAAGATTCAGAAACGTATATTCATATAACTGTAAACACATACACTGGTTCAGTTCAGTTCAGTTCAGTCTCTCAGTTGTGTCCTACTCTTTGAGACCCCATGAACTGCAGCATGACAGACCTCCCTGTCCATCACCAACTCCCGGAGATTACCCAAACTCATGTCCATTGAGTCAGTGATGCCATCAAACCATCTCATCCTCTGTTGTCCCCTTCTCCTCCTGCCCTCAATCTTTCCCAACATCAGAGTCTTTTCAGATGAGTCAGCTTTTCACATCAGGTGGCCAAAGTATTGGAGTTTCAGCTTCAACATCAGTCCTTCCAATAAACACCTAGGACTGATCTCTAGGATGGACTGGCTAGATCTCCTTGCAGTCCAAGGGACTGTCAAGAGTCTTCTCCAACACCACAGTTCAAAAGCATCAATTCTTTGGCTCTCAGCTTTCTTTATAGTCCAACTCTCATATCCATACATGACTACTGGAAAAACCATAGCCTCGACTAGATAGACCTTTGTTGACAAAGTAATGTCTCTGCTTTATAATATGATGTCTAGGTTGGTCATAACTTTCCTTCCAAGCAGTAGTGAAAGTGAAGTCATTCAGTTGTGTCTGACTCTTTGCGACCCCGTGGACTGTAGCCTACTATGCTTCTCTGTCCATGGGATTTTCCAGGCAAGAGTACTGGAGTGTATTGCCATTTCCTTCTCCAGAGGATCTTCCTGACCCAGGGATTGAACACAGGTCTCCTGCACTGTAGGCAAATGCTTTACCGTCTTAGCCACCAGGGAAGTCCTAGAAGTAAGTGTCTTTTAATTTCATGGCTGCAATCACCATCTGCAGTGATTTTGGAGCCCCCCAAAATAAAATCAGCCACTGTTTCCACTGTTTCCCCATCTATTTGCCACGAAGTGATGGGACCGGATGCCATGATCTTAGTTTTCTGAATGTTGAGCTTTAAGCCAGTGAGTATGCTAAAAAACTAAGTTGAATTTTTTATTGACATTTTAGCAGGTTTTTATGACTTTGGAGAAGGCAATGGCACCCCACTCCAGTACTCTTGCCTGGAAAATCCCATGGATGGAGGAGCCTGATAGGCCGCAGTCATGGTGTCGCTAAGAGTCAGACATGACTGAGCGACTTCACTTCACTTATGACAATCAACGATGGCAAGCCAGGTGACTTAAGACCAGACTTAGAAGGAGCTGCCAGAACTCCTCCCCATGAACATGAAGGTTTTATCAGGTGGAATGCATAATACAGTGGCTGTAAAGCAGTTGTTCATCTGTAGGTCTAATAGGAGAGAGGTCAGTCAGGGCTATTTTTTTCCACTAATGACTGGGAAGTATTACTTCAGAATCCCATCCTCTTCACTCTGGGTTTTATTTTGATACCACAGCAGATGTGTGAAAAACAGGAAAAGCACATGTGTCTCCATCCAGATAATATAGTTTAGTTCCCAAGGTCTCCTGGACACCGAGTCACAGTTCTGGACCTTTCCTCCTCCTTCTAGGCTCCTCCTGCCTGTGGCCAAGACTCTAGGAGTACAAACTGCTCCTGCCTTTCTCCTTGACCTGCCATCCTTCTGGGAAAACTTAGGACAACCACTTACCCTCCAATCTTTATGCCGTATCTGTAAATGAAAGTGAAGTTCTTACTTTTCTCATTCACAAGATGGTTGTGAAGATCCTCTGAGAAAACTGATCAGGAAGAGCTGTGAAATGATAACCCAAGTCTTGTGATACAGGCATGACCACCCCTAACCCATCCCTCAGAGAAGCGCCTGGGCCAGCTGCCCTGGGTGACAAGGTGGGGAGGTCCTGGGGTGGTGAGCATGGATGCAGGTGCTGGTGCTGAGAGGACCCATAACAACCAGTGTTAACTCAGACAGGCATCTTAACTTCTCATCTCAGCTCCTTTTTGGTCAAAATTTCCATCAGTGGTAGTTGCTGCCTGCAAGTTTTCTTGCCACTCTTTCTATTTGTTCAACCAGGCTGTAAAATTTGGCCATAATTCTCTTCTTAGAATTGTCTAAAAGTGTTCCTGAATTCTTCTCTGTGTTTCCCCAGCACTCTCTTCCTTGTGCAGATCACCATGAATTCATATCCACCTGAGATCATAAGCTTTGTAGGCCTTGGCCCAGACTGAACCTGCACATCCCCACCACCCCACCCCACTGTCATAATAGGCAGGCAGTGTTGATTGCATTCTTAAATGTTGATTGCATTCTTAAAAAGTAAGGGTATTATACTTTTCCTTCTAAAGATGGATGCTTAAAGCAGCAAAAACCAATGATTTTGTTTTCTCTTCTACCTGCTCTCTCTCTCTCTCTTTTTTTTTTTTTTTGACCAAGATAGAATAATCTCATGGGATAATGTGATGATTAAGAAAATGCTCATGGAACTCTTAGCCCATTGTCTTATGTACAGTAAACACTTGGTAAATGGAATCTGTCATTGTTACAATCATTAACCTTTGAAACAGGCATTTTAAACACTTACTATAACGATAGAAAGATGGCTATATATTGGGGGCAAGCTTATATATGTCATAAAGACTCATGACATGGACTTCCCAGTTTCATGACTTAGGCTTTGCAATGTTCATCAAGTTGTTTTTCCTCTTCTTGTGCTTCACTCTCTCCATCTGTAAAATGAGACAATACTGTTACTAGATAGAGCTATTGTGAGGATTAATGAGTTAATACATGTGAAGGTTTGAAGGTATAGCTCTGTATACATCAACACTCAGTAAGTATTAAGTATGGATAGAAAATCTTGAAAGAGAAATTCCTACTTCCAAAGATCAACATTTAAATTTTGTCCTACTTTTCTGGACACATTCTGGACACAGACTTTGTATTTAACCACTTCTTTATTCCTCCATGTATAGCTGAGGCATCTGGATTCCTCACCTGTGATGCCTGCTCACTCATCTCTCTAGTAACACCTTCTGACTCCTGATAGTTTGGGATTCAGCACCTACTCTCTGAGCCTTAAATATTATCATCTGTTAAAAGTGGTAATGCCTGCCTCAAAAGGCTATTGAGTGTATCACAAGTGCGGATACCTAGAAAATTCTTATCATCCTGTTCGGCATATGCACTAAATATCATGAGGACCACCTATAATTGTATTTATTTGGAAGAGAAAAATTCCCTGCTGTCCCAACAAATCCTTTTTGAGGGAAGGAGTTTAATCCTAATAGAACAAATCATTACAGTTTATCTTTGAAAAGTACCCTTCATAAGGAGGCCTCTGCATCTATTTTTGCTATTTCAGACTTTTCTTCTTGTGGTTGGTATGGTGGTCGTGATGGTGGCTGCGATTCCTTGGATTGCTATACCTGTGATTCCACTTGGCATTATTTTCTTTGTCCTCCGGTGGTATTTCTTAAGGACATCGTGCGATGTGAAACGCCTGGAATGTACAAGTGAGTACCGGGGCTCTCAGGTTGGGATGGCAATGCAGGCTGGCCTCCACTTATGCAATAATTAACCAGACTCCTGAAATTCTGCAGACTCTGTCTTCTGGAATTTCTCACAAGTCAACATTAGACAATTGAATGTTATAGCCACTGTGAGTCGGCGTGGTTCTTAAGGCAAATAAACTGGTGGCAGGTCAGCTGCATCTTTGCATTTTAGCACAAGGAGAATGAATGTGAGCACCATGAGGACAGGGACCATTTCTGTCTTGTTCATGACATATTTCCTAACACAGAGTATCCACTCTGTAAATACTTTTTCTTAAAAATATTTTATCATGTTGGAACTAATATAGGAGGAAAATAGACAATTTTTCTCCTCCTGAAGTTACCAGAAATGACAAGGAAAGGAAAAGATTAGAAAAGTAAAGGAGACCTCATGAAATATATGTCAGAAGTGATATATTTGAAAAATACTTTTTTCATATGTTCAAGTATGTTGAAGTTGTTAAATGTATTAGAAAGACATATGTTAGTCACTCAGTTGTGTCTGACTTTTGCAACTCCATGGACTGTAGCCCACCAGGCTCCTCTGTTCATGGAATTCTCCAGGCAAAAATAGTGGAGTGGGTAGCCATTCCCTTCTCCAGAGGATCTTCCCAGACCCAGGGACTGAATCCAGGTCTCCTGCATTGCAGGTGGATTCTTTACTGTCTGATCTACCAGGGAAGCCCTATTGAAAGATAAGCCCTGTTATTTTCAGGTTTGTTCTTTATCATTACTAGTATTTGGGGTGACACCACACTGTTTGTGGTCCCCCACTTCTTAAAACTATTCATATAAACAATGCTGAAAAGAATCCCTTAGGAGGATACAAGAGGGGGATCTGTTCAGTATTCATTTAGTTTATTACTCCATTCAGCTTCCTAGTTTTAGAATAATGGGAACAGGGACTTGCCTGTGGTCCTATGGTTAAGACTCTGTGCTTCTGCTGCTTCAATCCCTGGTCAGGGAACTAAGAACCTGCAAGGTGCATCCAAAAAAAAAAAATAATAATGGGGATCACATTTTATGACTAATCATTCTATTGTGCAGGTAATCACAGATGATGAAATGATTTAATTTATCTTATTATTCATGCACATATTTCACCAATATTAAAACTAATAAGAAAAGTAGAAGTATATATTTTTAACAGTTATAAAAACTATAGCCAAAAAGTAAGGTGGGGATATGTTCATATCAGAGACTTCAACCATAAATAATTATTACAAATTAATACCAACTTAACCTTCTAGAAACCAAGCCTAGAAGAGAATATTGAGCCTCATGGTTCTTTGTATCTACCAAGTGGAAAAAAATCTGTTATCCAGTCAAATGAGTTTTTCTTTTTTTTCACTGTGGCAGTTGCATGTTTTGTTTTTATAATAAACACATAAGATGCTTCCCTGTTGACTTCAGAATCTTCCTGAAATGCAGGAGACCCTGGTTCGAACCCTGGGTTGGGAAGTTACCCTGGAGAAGGAAATGGCAACCCACTCCAGTATTCTTGCATGGGGAATTCCATGGAGAGAGGATCCTGGTGGACTACAGTTCATGCGGTCACAAAGAGTTGGACATGACTGAGTGACTAACAATTTCACCTTTTAAAGATATATTTTCTAATTAGTTGCAAAAAGGATAGTGATCATCCATTTCATAAAAGATGTAAAGAAAAATTTCAGTCATCAAGAGAACTAGCTAACTTTTGTAAGGTCCAGTTTTGTGAGGTATTTGAATGGATGGGGAGCAGTAGAGTCCAGTGTGTGTGGCATTCTGCTGATGTGACTTGACTGATGGAAGGACCTGGGGAGGCAGAAGAGGAATGATGAGCTCCATCCAGTCTTCTGTGAAGACAAGACTTCAAATATTTTATGGTTTGAGGCTGCCCATGAAATGGGGTCATTCAAGAGTCTTGCTGAAAAGCAGCTCTCTGGTATGTTCAATGAGGGGTTGTTCCAGAAGGAACACTTGACAGAAATTTTTGCCTGGGGAAGGCATCCATACAGAAGTGGAGAGAAGGGCTGCTCCTGAGGCTCTTTTAAAAAGAAGTGCAGGGTTTTCTCAGTATTTGAGATGGAGAGTCTGAGAACTTTGGCATCATCTCTGTGGGATATGTGGATTTTCCTGCATCCTAGTACTCTGTAATAAGTTCAATCGAGATTCTGCCTCCTACACACCCCCAGGTAACCAAATGTGGTGGCCAGCTGATTAGACCTGTTTATGCTGTCTCTAGGTGGTGGGTCTGTGCCTGAAATGATGACACCATTGTTTTCTCTAAGTAGTAACTGAAAGTATGTTTTAGGGCTTCCCAGGTGGCTCAGTGATAAAAGAATCTGCCTGCCAATGCAGGAGATGCAGGAGAAATGAGTTCAGTCCCTAGGTTGGGAAGATTTCCTGGAAGAGAAAATAGCAACCCAGTCCAGTATTCTTGCCCATATAATCCCATGGACAGAAGAGCCTGGTGGGCTACAGTTCATGGAGTCAGAAAGAGTCAGACACATCTGAGCAACTGAGTGAGTGAGAATATATCTTCAGGTCACTACTGGAGCCACCAGCAAAAAGGACACCTGACTGCTGTGACCAGAAGGCATAATCCTGCTTGTGCTGTGAAAGACTGCTGATGTCCTGAGGTTTAGTTTCAGATCCTACTGCCTAACTGCCTCTGGAAGCTTAGGTTGATATTTTCATCTTAATGACATTTGGCAGCTAATTATAATAGGGTTTTGAGGGGAACATTTTTACAAAAGTGAGCATAGCAATGGAAAGTACATAAAACCAGGGTGGTATTTGGTTGTCTTTCTCTAACCAGCTTTTTGCCTTTGGCAGTGCCGGAATAATGAAGCCATATCCAAACTCTGTCTGAAAGGTGCCAGGATCAACTAGCAAAGTCTGCTACAAGCATTGTTAGGGGAGGGTTAAGATGTGTGTCAGGTGTGTTAGGACCATGGATCATCAAGTCTGCTGTTTTAAGGAGTTCTCATACTAGATTCCCAGGAACTCTGTTCAACCTCAGATGCTTAATAAGATATGCAGTAGTGGTGAAGCTGTTGGATGGTACCTGAGGGTTTTCTGAACATATATAACAAAGCCTGGAGAAAAATGCGCATTGTCACACGCAGGCATCCTTAACCCTGATTATTCTCCCTCTGAGACACTGCTAGCATATTCAAAAGCAAAGACATTACTTTGCCAACAAAGGTCCATCTAGTCAAGGCTATGGTTTTTCCAGTAGTCATGTATGGATGTTAGAGTTGGACTGTGAAGAAAGCTGAGTGCCGAAGAATTGATGCTTTTGAACTGTGGTATTGGAGAAGACTCTTGAGAGTCCCTTGGACTGCAAGGAGATCCAACCAGTCCATTCTAAAGGAGATCAGTCCTGGGGGTTCTTTGGAAGGAATGATGCTAAAGCTGAAACTCTAGTACTTTGGCCACTTCATGCAAAGAGTTGACTCATTGGAAAAGACTCTGATGCTGGGAGGGATTGGAGGCAGGAGGAGAAGGGGACAACAGAGGATGAGATGGCTGGATGGCATCACCGACTCAATGGGCATGAGTTTGAGTGAACTCCAGTAGTTGGTGATGGACAGGGAGGCCTGGCATGCTGCGGTTCATGGGATCTCAAAGAGTCGGACATGACTGAGTGACTGAACTGAACTGAACTGAGACACTGCTGTTGTGATTAAAAGCACAACCTTGGGATTAAGAAAGTTATGTCTCACACCCAGGTCTGTCACTTTGGTGGGTTCAAATAGTTAATCTTGAGCAGTGAGTGCTGTTAATCCCTTAGTCTCTGGAGTTCTAATGAGGATTTCTTGAACTGATGCTTGTAAAGTACTTGCTGGTCATGACCAAAGACACTGGAACCTTGAACATGAGGCAATCAAGAACTTACTCACAACTAGCAGGTCTCATATAGCTTGAGTGATCATATGCAGCAGGGCTGTCAGCCTGGGGTCATCCTGCCCGGGAAGATCTGCCGTCTTAGGGGTGTGTGTTCCCAAGTGTCCTCAGGGTTGTGGGAAGCACAGACATTAGTCATGTGAAGTGTAGGGTTACACGTGTCTGTGACTGTGAGCTGACACCATTACTGGGACATAGTCTGCTTCAGGACAGCGAGCTCAGTGCTTGTGGGAAAAGTGATACTTTGGGCAACACAGCACCAGAGCCTTAACATCCCCTCTCCCCCTATACTAGCTAATTTTCTTTGCAGACCCTCCAGTTCACTCATCCTGGCATCCTGCTCAGCCCTAAATGGAGTTTGAGAGAAGCAGGATAGATTTTTACAGGCCCAGATTCCCCCAGCCTGTAACTCTTGGGCATGAGGTGAGGTTGGGATGGGGTGTTTGGTTCCCTGGTGTTCAAGGCTGAGATGAAACCTGGTTTCTAAAGTCCTCCCTGCCCTCCATCCCTGCTAGAGAGAATCAGCTGCACTTTGATCTCCTGACAGGGAAGCAGGTGAGGGAGGCCACTCTGGAGAGTTCATTCCAGGACTCTCCCTGGGGGAACAACCATGTCTGCTTCCTGCTCAGAAGCCCTGTCTGTGATGGATAGTATTGATGTAACCTCATTTACTTAGGAAATGAGAGCCTGGTTCTGGTGAGTTTTCTGTGCTCTCTGGAGCTGGACTCTTGGCATTGTCCTGACAGGGTGATGGGCCCAGTAATACCCCTGCATCATCCCTGTGAGCACCCTGCTTCCTGTCTGAGTTCTGGGGGTGGGTTGGGACACCTGCTGGGCTGAAGAAAAGGCCTGAACACAGTCCCTTGCCTTTATTATTTGGAGCATGAGCTCCATCTGAGTTTATGTTGCTCTTATAAGCAAAACATTATAGGAAGCTAAAAAGTTAGTCAATAGAGTGAAGAGAGAGAGAGAGAGAGAGCAGTGTGGATGCGGGAATGAGAA
The DNA here is from genome assembly GCF_032452875.1 of Bos javanicus. Taxonomy (NCBI): domain Eukaryota; kingdom Metazoa; phylum Chordata; class Mammalia; order Artiodactyla; family Bovidae; genus Bos; species Bos javanicus. Next base: position 72,408,867 of record NC_083879.1, on the reverse strand, counting down.
CACAGGTACTCAACTGCATGAACAAAGGCACCAATGAGTCACTTTCAGCTCTTTGTGTGAACAAAGGACAAAGGGAAAGTGTGAGATCATGTTGCGGTTCAGAGATCCATCAGGGCAGTTATGAAAGCATCCATCAGGCTCCCGGAGCAGAAGTCAAGACCATTCAAAGGTTTCTCATCTGCCAGGTCCTGTGAGCACTAGGGCGATGCAGCACCGGGTGCTCTGTGATCCGCACAGAGGCTCCTGGCACAGGTGCAGGGGGAGGCCCAGGACGGGGGAGATGGCAGACTGTCTGCTCCCTTACTCATCTCATCCTGTCCTGTGTCTGGCTCTGGTCCAGGGTGGGGGATGTACTGACTCATCAAAATTCAGGGTGGTGAGGACTCTAATGAGGAATTACATTTTAGAATGTTACTGATTCACAAATTAGTTAACAATGAAAAAGAAAAAAATATAGCCATTTGAAGCAACATGGATGGATTTAGAGAATAATATTAAAAAAAAAAGTCAGAGAAAGACAAATATGGTATCACTTATACGTGGAATCTAAAAATAATACAAATAAATCTGTACACAAAATAGAAATAGACTCAGAGACATAGAAAACAAACTTACCAAAGGGGATTGGGAGGGAGGGAGGAACAAAGTAGAAATATGGGATTAATAGACACACTACTATTTGAAATAGGTATGCAACAAGAATTTACTGTAAAGCACAGGAAATTTTATTCAGCATCTCGTAATAACCTGTAATGGAATATAATCAGAAAAAAATAACTGAATGAATATACTATATACCTGAAACTAACACATTATTGTAAATCAACTATACTTCAATAAATTTTTAAAAATTTGTGAACAATTTCCACCTGGAGAGATGCCAGGAGAATTTGGAGGGAAGCATGTTTGAGAGGACCTTGATGAAAGAACCAGTAAAGAATTTATCTAAATCTAGTTGTGAATGAATTTGGTCAAACATAGGTTCAAAGAGAATCTTTCATTCCCAGGTCATTAAAGTGAAACCTGATGTGAGCAGGAGTGAGGGCCACATGGAGGATTCCTATTGGTGGGAGGTGTCACCGCATATGGAGAAGGCAATGGCACCCCATTCCAGTACTCTTGCCTGGAAAATCCCATGGATGGAGGAGCCTGGAAGGCTGTAGTCCATGGTGTCACTGAGGGTCGGACATGACTGAGCGACTTAGCTTTCACTTTTCACTTTCATACATTGGAAAAGGAAATAGTAACCCACTCCAGTGTTCTTGCCTGGAGAATCCCAGGGATGGCGGAGCCTGGTGGGCTGCTGTCTATGGGGTCTCAGAGAGTCGGACACGACTGAAGTGACTTAGCAGCAGCAGCAGCAGTAGTCACGACATACCCCAGGAGTCAGTGGGTTTCCTCACATCCAGCTTCCCTAACTTTCTCTGTTGTGTGTCTGTCTCTGCTTCCCCAGCACGGAGCCCGGTATTTTCTCACTTAGCATCTTCTCTGCGGGGACTCCAGACCATCAGGGCATACAAAGCTGAAAAGAGCTTTCAGGAGCTGTTCGATGCATATCAGGATTTGCACTCAGGTCTGTAAGTTTCTGGAAATAATTTCAGATGGGATGTGCTGCCTTCTGAGGCCTGACCTCCATCTCAGGTCGCCTAGTAGGCCAGCACCTCTCTCTGTGTCACCTGCATGTCCCCCTATGCCACCCACCTCGCCCACCCCTTCCTCTCAGCATCCCTTCTGTGCTCCCCTCTTCCCTGTCACCCCCTGCTTTTCTCCCCTGACTGGCTTGCATTGTCCTTCCATCACTGTGCCCTGTGGACTTCTGTCTCTTTAGGGCAGGACTCAGTAAAATTTTGTTTTTTGCAAAGATCCAGATAGAAAATATTGTAGGCTTTGTGTGCTATACTGTGTCTATTGCAACTACTCACCTTGGCTGTTGTAGCGCAAAGACAGGCAAAGATAATACATCAGTAAATGTCTGTTTTCCAATAAAATTTCCTTTTCAGAACCAGGTGGTCGCTATTCTTGTCCCCCAGGCTGTAGTTTGCCAACTCTTTTCAGAGCATGGAGGGTAGCAGATGTGATTGATGAAACTAATTTCCTGATTTGCCACCCACTTGATTATACTTTGTATCAGTGAAGTTGTTTTTCCTAGGTAGAAAATTCAGAATTTCCTCTAAGTCTATAAAATCCTGGTCAAACTTTTCAATCGTTACTGTATTTTGAAGATAAAATAGCATTTTGAAAGCCACATGCAGATCCTGTTGGCTGATGGTCATGTAGATACTGGCTCCTAAGAATAAACACTGCAGGGCCCTGTGGTGAGTGCAGAAGGTGCTGGAAACAGTGTGAGCTCTGCTGTCTGAGAGCTGGGAACAGTAGACATGTGAGAGGACAATCTTCACACTGAGGCCCGGCACTGCAGAAAATGCACCAATGAGACGATTTTCCATCTTCTTTCTTGTGATCGTATTTCTGTTGATAACCTGTGGATTGACATTTTCTTTTTTTTTTTTAATTTTATTTTATTTTTTAACTTTACAATATTGTATTGGTTTTGCCACATATCAACATGAATCTGCCACAGGTATACACGTGTTCCCCATCCTGAACCCTCCTCCCTCCTCCCTCCCTGTACCATCCCTCTGGGTTGTCCCAGTGCACCAGCCCCAAGCATCCAGTATAATGCTTGCTTCCTGGACTGATTCCTGTGTGTCCCATACCTTGTCTTGGGTTATAACCTAGTTTTCTGGAATCTTCAGGTTCCTTGAGTGTGTGGCTTTGCTCTCCTACCTTGTATAAAATCTTCTGTACCTCAGCTGAGGAAATGCTCTCCCTCATTAGAAGCAGTTAACATGGTTTTTCTGTTTATGTATTATGCTTATTACGGTTCACAAATCCAGAGGCTTGGTTCCTGCTTTTGACGACGTCCCGATGGCTCGCTGTGTATCTGGATGTCATCTGTGCCATCTTTGTCACTGTTGTTGCCTTTGGGGCCCTGATTCTGGTAGAAAGTAAGTACAGGTGTGAATATTTGTGGTATATTTACGGTTTATAGCTTTGGTTGTAGTTATTAAACTCTTGCCACTTTGTCTAATATATACTATTTGGTTGTAATGAATTGTATTAAAGTGCTTGCAGCATGTGAGTGCATTTGTGTGCATTGTGGTCCATTTGAAGTTATTTGTGTCTTTTTTTCATTTATTTATTTACAGTAGGTTCCTGTTGAGACCCCTTTAAAATTTTTTTGATTGGCATATGGTTGATTTATGATGTTGTGTTAGCTTCAGGTATACTGCCAGGTGAATCTGTTATACATGTGTCAACTTTTTTTAAAGATTCTTTTTTCTATATCCCATGAACATTGGGGTGCATGTATCTTTTTTTTAGTGATTTTCATTTTAATTAATACTTCACATAATTAGAAAATAATTTTTCTTTTTGGCTTTTGGACTCTTTAGGAGCAAAGACCAGGTATGAAGTGCCTGCTCCAGCAGACCTGTGGTGACTTGGGACCCTGCTTTGGCTCACATGAACCATTCTTTTAAGTTCTATTGGGGTATAGTTGATTTACACTGTCTAGGGGCCCCAAGTTGGAGAAGGCAATGGCACCCCACTCCAGTACTCTTGCCTGGAAAATCCCATGGATGGAGGAGCCTGGTGGGCTACAGTTCATGGGGTCGCTGAGAGTCAGACAGGACTGAGCGACTTCAGTTTCACTTTTCACTTTCATGCATTGGAGAAGGAAATGGCAACCCACTCCAGTGTTCTTGCCTGGAGAATCCCAGGGACGGGGGAGCCTGGTGGGCTGCCATCTATGGGGTCGCACAGAGTCAGACACGACTGAAGTGACTTAGCAGCAGCAGCAGCAGCAGGGGCCCCAAGTAATAGTTGAAGGAGGCTGTGGCACTCATAGGAGCCTGGAAAACCATTTGTAACTTAAAAGCTTTCAGATGGTTAGAAACAAATCCAGTTACAAAGTTACAGAAGCAGGGAGTAAACAGTGAAAAAAGAACAATTAGAATTATTATGATTAAGATAGTTTTCTACCATGGGGAGCTAGTTAACGTTTCCCAGAGTGAGGTGACTGAGGCTTCAGGAGTATCCAGAGCCTGAATCATCTTGTTGGACCATAAGGAAAGCTGAGTGCTGAAGAATTGATGCTTTTGAACTGTGTTGTTGGAGAAGATTCTTGAGAGTCGCTTGGACTGGAGGAGATCAAGCCAGTCAATCCTAAAGGAAAGCATTTCTGAATACTCACTGGAAGGACTGATGCTGAAGCGCCAATGCTTTGGCCACCTGATGAGAAGAACTGACTCGTTTGAAAAGACCCTGATGCTGGGAAAGACTGAAGACCAGAGGAGAAGAGGGTGGCAGAGGATGATATGGTTAGACAGCATCACTGACTCAATGGACATTAATTTGAAGTCAGCAAAAACAATACTGGGAGCTGACTGTGGCTCAGATCATGAACTTCTTATTGCCAAATTCACACTTAAAATGAAGAAAGTAGGGAAAACCACTAGGCTATTCAGGTATGGCCTAAATCAAACCTCTTAAGATCGTACAGTAGAAGTGACAAATAGATTCAAGGGTTTAGATATGATAGAGTGCCTGAAGAACTATGAACAGACATTTGTAACACTGTAGAGGAGGTGGTGAACAAAACCATCACCAAGTGAAAGAAAAGCAACAAGGTAAAATGGTTGTCTGAGGAGGCCTTACAATTAGCTGAGAAAAGAAGAGAAGTGAAAGGCAAAGCAGAAAAGGAAAGATACATCCATCTGAATGCAGAGTTCCAAAGAATAGCAAGTAGAGATAAGAAACCCTTCCTAAGTGATCAGTGAAAAGAAATAGAGGAGAACAATAGAATGGGAAAGACTAGCAATCTCTTCAAGAAAATTAGAGATACCAAGGGGATATATCATGCAAATATGGGCACAATAAAGGACAGAAATAGTATGGACCTAGCAGAAGCAGAAGATATTAAGAAGAGGTGGCAAGAATACACAGAACAACTATACAAAAAAGATCTTCATGACCCAGAAAATCACAATGACCTGATTACTCACCTAGAGCCAGACATCCTGGAGTGTGAAGTCACGTGGGCCTTAGGAAGCATCACTACCAACAAAGCTAATGGAGGTGATGAATTCTAGCTGAGCGGTTTCAAATACTAAACAATGATGCTGTGAAAGTGCTTCACTCAAATGCCAGCAAATTTGAAAAACTCAGCAGTGGCCACAGGACTGGAAAAGGTCAGTTTTTATTCCAATCCCAAAGAATGTTCAAACTACCACACAATTGCACTCATCTCACATGTTAACAAAGTAATACTCAAAATGCTCCAAGCTAGGCTTCAACAGAACATGAACCAAGAATTTCCAGATGTTCAAACTGGATTTAGAAAAGGCAGAGGAACCAGAGAACAAATTGCCAATATCCATTGGATCATTGAAAAGGCAAGAGAGTTCCAGAAACACATCTACTTCTGCTTCATTGACTATGCTAAAGCCTTTGTCTGTATGGATCACAAAAAACTTGAAAGTTCTTAAAGAGATAGGAATATCAGACCACCTTACCTGCCTCCTGTGAAAACTGTATGCAGGTCAGGAAGCAACAGTTAGAACTGGATATGGAACAACAGACTGCTTAACAACTGGGGAAGGAGCATGTCAAGGCTGTATATTGTCCCCCTACTTATTTAACTTATATGCAGAGTTCATCATGTGAAATGTATGATTGAGGCACAAACTGGAATCAAGATTGCAGGGAGATATATCAATAACTTCAGATAAGCAGATGACATCACCTTTATGGCAGAAAGTGAAGAAGAACTAAAGAGCCTTTTGATGAACATGAAGGCCTTTTGAGGAGAGTGAAAAAGCTGGCTTAAAACTCAACATTCAAAAAAAAAAAAAAACCATCATGGCATCTGGTCCCATCAGTTCAGTTCAGTTCAGTTCAGTTGGTCAGTCACGTCTGACTCTTTGCGACCCCATAAACCACAGCACACCAGGCCTCCCTGTCCATCACCAACTGCCGGAGGCTACCCAAAACATGTCCATTGAGTCAGTGATGTCATCCAACCATCGCATCCTCTGTCATCCCCTTCTCCTCCTGCCCTCAATCTTTTCCAGCATCAGGGTCTTTTCAAATGAGTCAGCTCTTCGCATCAGATGGCCAAAGTGTTGGAGTTTCAGCCTCAACATCAGTCCTTTCAATGAACACCCAGGACTGATCTCCTTTAGGATGGACTTCATGGCAAATAGATGGGGAAACAATCGAAACAGTGACAGACTTTCTTTTCTTGGGCTCCAAAATCACTGCAGATGGTAACTTCATCCATTCAATTAAAAGACACTTGCTCCTTGGAAGAAAAGCTATGAAAACACTAGTTCAGTTCAGTTCAGCCTCTCAGTCATGTCTGACTCTTTGCGACGCCATGAACTGTAGCATGCCAGGCCTCCCTGTCCATCACCAACTCCCTGAGTTTACTCAAACTCATGTCCATTGAGTCAGTGATGCCATCCAGACATCTTATCCTCTGTTGTTCCCTTCTCCTCCTGCCCCCAATGCCTCCCAGCATCAGGGTCTTTTCCAATGAGTCAACTCTTCACATGAGGTGGCCAAAGTATTAGAGCTTCAGCATCTATCCTTCCAATGAACACTGGAAGGACTGATATCCTTTAGAATGGACTGGTTGGATCTCCTTGAAGTCCAAGGGACTCTCAAGAGTCTTCTCCAACACCACAGTTCAAAAGCATCAATTCTTCGGTGCTCAGCTTTCTTCACAGTCCAACTCTCACATCCATATGTGACCACTGGAAAGACCATAGCCTTGACTAGATGGACCTTTATTGGCAAAGTAATGTCTCTGCTTTTGAATATGCTATCTAGGTTGGTCATAACTTTCCTTCCAAGGAGTAAGTGTCTTTTAATTTCATGGCTGCAATCACCATCTGCAGTGATTTTGGAGCCCCAAAAAATAAAGTCTAACACTGTTTCCACTATTTCCCCATCTATTTCCCATGAAGTGATGGGACCAGATACCATGATCTTAATTTTCTGAATGTTAAGCTTTAAGCCAACTTTTTCAGTCTCCTCTTTCACTTTCATCAAGAGGCTTTTTAGTTCCTCTTCATTTTCTGCCATAAGGGTGGTGTCGTCTGTGTATCTGAAGTTACTGATATTTCTCCCAGCAATCTTGATTCCAGCTTGTGTTTCTTCCAGCCCAGCGTTTCTCATGATGTACTCTGCATATACGTTAAATAAACAGGGTGACAATATACAGCCTTGACGTGCTCCTTTTCCTGTTTGGAACCAGTCTGTTGTTCCATGTCCAGTTCTAATTGTTGCTTCCTGACCTGCATACAGGTTTCTCAAGAGGCAGGTCAGGTGGTCTGGTATTCCCATCTCTTTCAGAATTTTCTGCAGTTTATTGTGATCCACACAATCAAAGGCTTTGGCATAGTCAATAAAGCAGAAATAGATGTTTTTTTGGAACTCTCTTGCTTTTTCGATGACAATCCTGGACAGCATATTAAAAAGCAGAGATATTACTTTGCCAAAAAAGGTCTGTCTAGTCAAATCTGTGGTTTTTCTAGTAGTCATGTATAAAGTGAACCATAAAGAATGATGAGTGCCAAAGGACTGGTGCTTTTGAACTGTGGTGTTGGAGAAGACTCTTGAGAGTCCCTTGGACTGCAAGGAGATCAAGCCAGTCCATCCTAAAGGAAATTAGTCCTGAATATTCATTGGAAGAACTGATACTGAAGCTCCAATACTTTGGTCACCTGATGTGAAGGCCTGACTCATTAGAAAAGATCTTGATGCTGAGAAAGATTGAAGGCAGTAGGAGAAGGTTACTACAGAGGATGAGATGGTTGGATCGCATCACTGGCTCAAAGGACATGAGTTTGAGGAAGCTCCGGGGGTTGGTGATGGACAGGAAAGCCTGGCATGCTGCAGTCCATGGGGTTGCAAATAGTTGGACATGACTGAGCACCTGAACAACAACTTTATTAATTCTTTCTAAGTTCCTAATATTTTATAAAAATTTACTTATTTATTTGGATGTACTTGATCTTAGTTGGGGCATGTGGGATCTTCAGTCTTAGTTGTGACATACAGGGCTTTAGTTGCAGCATGTGAATTCTTAGTTGTGGCATGTAGAATCTAGTTCCCTGATCAGGGACTGAACCCAGGCCCCCTGCAATGGGAGCTCAGATTCTTAGATATTGGACCACCAGAGAAGTCCCTCATAATATGGTTTTTTTTTTTACTATATTACTGTCTCTCTGTTTTTTTACTGTCTTACTGTTTTGTTTTTTTTTTTTTTTTACTGTCTCACTCAACAGAAGTAATATTATGAGCAATACTATTATTACATGCAAATGATTTAAATATAATAAAGGAGTCTTGTCACTACTATATAAAATAGATAACTAAAAAAGACCTACTGTATAGCACAGGGAACTCTATTTAAATACTCGGTAATGACATAAATGGGTAAATTCTTTAAAAAGAATAGATTATATGTATGCTGTGCTGTTGTGCTTAGTTCTATCCGACTCTTTGCAACCCCATGGACTGTAGCCCACCAGGCTCCTCTGTCCATGGGGATTCTCCAGGCAAGAATACTGGAGTGGGTTGCCATGCCCTCCTCCAGGGGGTCTTCCCAACCCAAGGACTAAACCCAGGTCTCCCACATTGCAGGCAGATTCTTTACCATCCGAACCACCAGGGAAGCCCTAGAATACTATCGTGGATAGCCTATCCCTTCTCCAGGGGATCTTCCTGACCAAGGAATTGAACTGGAGTCTCCTGAATTGTAGGTGGATGGTTTACCAGTTGAGCTACCAGGAAAGCCTGGATTATATGTATAATTAACTTTACTGTACACCTGAAACTAACACGGCTTTGTAAATCAACTATACTGCAATAAAAATCATAAAAATAAAGGAGTCTTGTTCATAAGGTGAGAGAAGGAGCTGCAGGAGGGGTTGAGAAGGAGACTGACTTGATTCCTTTTCTTCCTAATTTAGCTTTGGATCTCGGGCAGGTTGGCCTGGCGCTGTCACTCACCATCACACTCACAGGGATGTTCCAGTGGTGCGTCAAGCAAAGTGCGGAAGTGGAGAATATGGTGATGTTTATCTTTCCATTCTTAGCCTTTTCAAGTTTCTTTGCTGTTAAATGGCATAGAGCAATTCTTCTGTAAAATAGAAAATGATTATTTTTACATCACCGTTAACAAAGTTTTTTTTTACATTCTCCTCCATCTGTTTAAAGTTAATGTAAAATAAAATATATACATCTTTTCTCAGTCTTATGTATGCATGTCAGAAAGTTTTATATTCATCACAAACTGTCCTCTAGTATAATAAATGTCTCTATAGGATGGAAGTTCTGAAGTCTTAGAATATAAGCTAATTTCTTAGCAGCTTGCTTATCTTTGTTTCTTAATGGGTAAGTCCTCGTTTTTGGTAAAAGAAAAAAAAATCAGTGTTTTGAGGTTTATTTAATTAATATGTTCCTGCATCAGCCCTCCCCCATTTTAGCATTTATTCTTGTGTGTGTTGAACACCTGAATTTGCTGGCAGCTCTTCTTTCTGGTAGGATAAGCTCCATCTCAGAATGTGCTCTCAAAAGTATGGAGGTATGGATGTTTAAGATGCCTTAATCAATATGTAAGTTATATACTTTACAAATGTTTGCACCTTCTCCTAAAGTGAGAAAAACAATAGAAATGAAATCTTTCCATTTCTCTCTTCTAATATAGTAGTAAGTGATTAATAATTAAATGGAGGTTTGATGACCATCCAGTTCTGTTATCTATAACATGTGGCCCTTCTGTAGCTATACACTACTGATTGGTATCCATAAATATTCTTTTCTGTGACAAAATTCTCTTGTTTTTTTTTTATTCAAGTATGAAAAGCAGATCAATAAAATCTTATCATTCATTTTTCTAATTCTTTCAGTTTTACTATCATGTTGAAGGAAATAGCTGTAAGTGAAAGTGTTATAAGATGATGAACAAGTTTGCCAATCATCAAAGACTGTATCAAACTTCTACTTCAATACTTTGTGGTATTAAGACCTGAGATATTCTTAACCATGTAAAAGTAGATATAAATACATAAAAGCAGAACATTTCATTTATAGTCTCTGAACATCCATAAACTAGATCCTCTGATATTAACTGATGTGATGTCATATGTGTTTCAGATGATTTCAGTAGAAAGGGTTATTGAATATACAGACCTTAAGAAAGAAGAGCCCTGGGAACATACGCCATCCTTCCTGCTCCTTGAAGGAAAGATTGTCTTTGATAATGTTAAGTTCAGGCACAGCTTATGTGAGCCTCTGATATTGAAGGACCTGAGAGCATGCATTGACTCAGGACAAAAGGTTTGTTTAAGCCATCTGCCTCTTTAAAATCTAGCTAAAGATTTAGCACTGTGTTTGTTCTTGGCTTCCTTGTTGTGTTATGGGGACTCTTCATTCCTCTGTGGATGCAGATTAGATCAGTGATATGGCAGGTGAATTTTTCTTGGAAACTGATCATGGAATGGGGATCCCAGCATTTCTTTCCCTGTATCGTGAGTTCCCTCATGGTGACAGGTGGCCCTCAGCTCCGAAGCTAGAACTTAAGCTGACCCAGGATACAATATGTTTCATCTGATTTCTATATTTGAAGTCTGGGAACCAGCCTTGGCTCCCTGTCCCTAACTCTCCAATATTACGTTTCTTTCCAACCTGTCATCTTTGTATGTCTGAAATCTCCTCCTCCTACCATGATGTCCTCTGCTTGTAACCTCCTCCTCTGTCCCTTGGCCGTTTCCATAGACTTTTCTTCCACTCACCCACACTTGGCTGCCATCCCCCTGCCCTCCCCTGAGAGATTGCTCCATTCTTTAGCACCGATCTGATCCTTACTGGCCTGGGTGAGTTGCTTCTAGAAGCAGTGCAGCCCTATGTCCACTCCCACAGGGGCTGAGGGGTGACCCTGTAGTCACCAGAGAAGAGCCCAGAATCATGATAAGTCAGTAGTGAGGAACAAGAGCCCCCCATAGAGTCAGGGCCCAGAGACTCACTCAAAGTCTCTGCAAGCAAATCGAGGGGAACAGGGGAAGATGCACATGGAAGGTAGCAGAGAGGCTTGTGACCTGGTCCTGCCAGTATCCATGTCTGCTGCTGCTGCTGCTGCTGCTAAGTCACTTCAGTCATGTCTGACTCTGTGCTATCCTATAGACAGCAGCCCACCAGGCTCCACCATCCCTGGGATTCTCCAGGCAAGAACACTGGAGTAGGTTGCCATTTCCTTCTCCAATGCATGAAAGTGAAAAGTGAAAGTGAAGTCGCTCAGTCATGTCCGACTCTTCTTGACCCCATGGATTGCAGCCTACCAGGCTCCTCCATCCATGGGATTTTCCAGGCAAAAGTACTGGAGTGGGGTGCCACTGCCTTCTCCAATCCATGTCTGCTAACAATGTTCTTTTCACACTTAGCTTGAGGCCCTTGGCCTGGACCAGGGTAGAGTCTTGAAGAGTTGAAACCAGAACAGACAAGGTGGTAGGAAGCTCTCCTCCACCTGCCTCTCCAGCCAGTATATCTCCTGACTTATGCACACTGCTGCATGCGGGTTGCATGTAGGTTCTCCCAAAGCACCACCTCCTCCCACTTCCAGTGTGCACGCTGCCACTCTATCTCAGAGACCCTTCTCCTCATCCTCTGGCTGGTAAAAGTCTCCTAATTTTCTGGTTGATTAAAGTATCTGCCTCTGTGAGGCCCTCAATTTGTCCTCAGTGCCTTATATGTATTAAGGTAACATTTACAGTACACTTGTGTTCATAGCAGCCAGAAGTTAGAAGCAACTAAATCCTTACCAAAATATTATTCAGTGTTAAATAGTAAGAAAATTCTGACCTATGAATAAACCATGGTGACATCTTGCTAAATGAAAGCAGCCAGACATAAAAGGAACAAATACCCTGATTCCACTTATGTGAGATTCCTGCTGCTGTTGCTGCTGCTGCTGCTGCTAAGTCGCTTCAGTCATGTCCGACTCTGTGCTACCCCATAGACGGCAGCCCACTAAGCTCCTCTGTCCCTGGGATTCTTCAGACAAGAATACTGGAGTGGGTTGCCATTTCCTTCTCCAATGAATGAAAGTGAAAAGTGAAAGTGAAAGTGAAGTCGCTCAGTCGTGCCCGACTCTTAGCGACCCCATGGACTACAGCCTACCAGGCTCCTCTGTCCATGGGATTTTCCAAGCAAGAGTACTGGAGTGGGGTGCCATTGCCTTCTCCATGTGAGGTTCCTAGAGTAGTCAAATTCAAGAAAACAGGAAGTAGGATGGTGGTCTCCAGGGACTGGGGGATGGGGGATGGGGAGTTGTTTGTTTAATGGGCAAGAATTTCAGTTTTATGAGGCAGAAAAATTCTGGAGCTTGGTTGCACAACAATATGAATGTACTGAACACCAAACTGTCCACTTAAAAATGGTTAAGTAGTTAAATTTTATATTATGTGAAGTTTATCATAATTAAAATAAAAGATAGCACCTATGGCATGCTTTGTAGTTTGGGGTCTGTATCTCACAGGTACCTTGAGACTTTTTAAAATCAGGGAGCACCTCACTTTCATCTCTGTTCCCCAGAAAGTGGCTTTCTGCAGGGCACACATAGGGTGCTGAGGGACTGCTGGCTGCGAAGGTGAGTGAGTAATATACAGTGTGAGAAGCCAGGAGCCAGAGCATACACATGACAGCTGGGTGAACAACTGAAGAAAGAACTGCCCTTTAAAACTCTTTCTACCACAGACCTATCTAGTGGACTATAGCTTAATGTATGTAATTTAATGTATAGTAATTTAATGAATGAAACCCTGGAGACATGAAAATAAATATTAAACTTATTACCCAAATAATACCCAGGCAGCAGCTTCAGTTTGTCAAATGGCAAAAGCTCCCTCCTAATTATTTCAGGTTCCTTTGTAAGTCAAGAAGATGAACTGCTGTGTCAGGAAAACATTCACCACAGCTCTTGACATAGTCCTGTCCCTGAGAGGCCTGTAGGTGATATTAGGTTACTCTCAATGTGTCTGTCAGATTTCTTGTTGTAAATATAATTCTGTTAACTTGCACTTGTCTTAAATTTTCCCATAAAAAGCCATAAAATATTAATTATCTAAGAAACTCTATAGTACAACTTAGGAGCATAACAGATTCTTATTTTTCCTTCTTAAAATCTGAAAATCATAGGATTATTGAAATTATACAATGTTTGTGGGCAAAACAAATTTGGAGACTGAATTAATGACTGCAGTAACTTGACTTTTGTTTGTTTGTTTGTTTTAATTTAAATTTATTTATTTTAATTGGAAGCTAATTACTTTACAATATTGTATTGGTTCTGCCACACATCAACATGAATCCACCACGGGCATACACATGTTCCCCATCCTGAACCCCCTCCCACCTCCCTCCCCATACCATCCCTCCGGGTCATCCCAGTGCACCAGCCCCAAGCATCCTGTATCGAACCTGGACTGGTGATTCGTTTCTTATATGCTATTATACATGTTTCAGTGCCATTCTCCCAAATCAACCCACCTTCTCCCTCTCCCACAGAGTCCAAAAGACTGTTCTATACATCTGTGTCTCTTTTGCTGTCTCGCATACAGGGTTATCATTACCATCTTTCTAAATTCCATATATATGCGTTAGTATACTGTATTGGTGTTTTTCTTTCTGGCTTACTTCACTCTGTATAATAGGCTCCAGTTTCAACCACCTCATTAGAACTAATTCAAATGTATTCTTTTTAATGGCTTAGTAATACTCCATTGTGTATATGTACCACAGCTTTCTTATCCATTCATCTGCTGATGGACATCTAGGTTGCTTCCATGTCCTGGCTATTATAAACAGTGCTATGATGAACACTGGGGTACACTTGTCCCTTTCAGTTCTGGTTTCCTCAGTCTGTATGCCCAGCAATATAGTGAAAATGAGTATACTACCCAAAGCAATTTATAGATTCAATGCAATCCCTATCAAGCTACCAACGATATTTTTCACAGAGCTAGAACAAATAATTTCACAATTTGTATGGAAATAGAAAAAAACCTCAAATAGGCAAAGAAATCTTGAGAAAGAAGAATGGAACTGGAAGAATCAACCTTCCTGACTTCAGGCTCTACTACAAAGCCACAGTCATCAAGACAGTATGGTACTGGCACAAAGATAGAAATATAGATCAATGGAACAAAATAGAAAGCCAGAGATAAATCCACGCACCTATGGACACCTTATCTTTGACAAAGGAGGCAAGAATATACAATGGAGAAAAGACAATCTCTTTAACAAGTGATGCTGGGAAAACTGGTCAACCACTTGTAAAAGAATGAAATTAGAACACTTTCTAACACCATACACAAAAATAAACTCAAAATGGATTAAAGATATAAACATAAGACCAGAAACTATAAAGCTCTTAGAGGAGAACATAGGCAAAACACTCTCCGACATAAATCACAGCAGGATCTTCTATGACCCACCTCCCAGAATATTGGAAATAAAAGCAAACATAAACAAACGAGGCCTAATTAAACTTAAAAGCTTCTGCACAACAAAGGAAACTATAAGCAAGGTGAAAAGACAGCCTTCAGAATGAGAGAAAATAATAGCAAATGAAGCAACTGACAAAGAACTAATCTCAAAAATATGCTAGCAACTCCTGCAGCTCAATTCCAGAAAAAAAGTAACTTGACTTTTGATCTGTGTCTTGATTCACCCAAAGTATCACCATTCGCTTCGTTTCTGTGTTTGAAGATGATACCCGGGCAGTAGATTCATGAAGTGATTTGACTCCACCTGTGTACATCCCAGGTTCCCTCTGCTCACATGTCCCAGGCCCTGTTACTCTAAGACATCCCTTTTGTTTTGGATTCAATTGAGAGAGGCCGCTCTTGGGTGGGGGAACAAGGGAGTGAGCCAGGCTAGCAGAAAAGAGGAAGTCAGTCAGTCATGTCCAACTCTTTGTGACTCCATGGACTTCAGCCCATCAGGTTCCTGTGTCCATGGAATTTTCCAGGTAACAATACTGGAGTGGGTTGCCATTTTCTTCTCCAGGGGATCTTCTGGAGATCTCAGGCATTGAACGCGGGTCTCCTGCATTGCAGGCAGATTCTTTACCATCTGAGCCACAAGGGAAGCCCAGCCTAGCAGAAATTGGGCTTTATTCTCTTTTTGTCCTTGCCTCTGTTGCCTCAATTCATGGGAATTAGAGTAAAGGGGGAAATGTAGTGGATACAAATAAGATTTGAATTCATGGAATAAACAGCTAGTAAAAATAAGACCCCAAATGAAGTAAATAGCACCCTAAGCTTCCTGGTTACTCAGGAAGTGGCCACAAATTCAACAGTGGCCACAGGACTGGAAAAGGTCATTTTTTATTCCAATCCCAAAGAAAGGCAATGCCAAAGAATGTTCAGACTACCGCACGATTGCACTCATCTCACACGCTAGCAAAGTAATGCTCAAAGTTCCCCAAGCCAGGCTTCAACAGTATGTGAACCGAGAACTTCCAGAGGTTCAAGCTGGATTTTAAAAGCGCAAAGGAACCAGAGATCAAGCTGCCAACATCCGTTGGATCATTGAAAAAGCAAGAGAGTTCCAGAAAAACATCTATTTCTGCTCTATTGACTATGCCAAAGCCTTTGACTGTGTGGATCACAACAAACTGCAAAATTCTTAAACAGATGGGAACACCAGACCACCTGACCTGCATCTTGAGAAACCTATATGCAGGTCAAGAAGCAACAGTTAGAACTGGACATGAAACACAGACTGGTTCCAAACAGGGAAAGGAGTATGCCAAGGCTGTATATTGTCACCCTGCTTATTTAACTTATATTCAGAGTACATCATGCAGGGAATTCTGGATTGGATGAAGCACAAGCTGGAATTAAGATTGTCAGGAGAAATATCAATAACCTCAGATATGCAGATGACACCATCCTTATGGCAGAAAGTGAGGAAAAACAAGAGAGCTTCTTGATGAAAGTGCAAGAGGAGAGTGAAAAATTTGGCTTAAAACTCCACATTCAGAAAACCAAGATCATGGCATCTGGTCCTATCACTTCATAGAAAATAGATGGGGAAACAATGAAAACAGTGAGACTATTTTTTTTTGGGGGGGGTGGGCTCCAAAATCACTGCAGATGGTGACTGCTGTCATGAAATTAAAATACTCTTACTCTTTGGAAGAAAAGCTATGACCAACCTAGATAGCATATTAAAAAGCAGAGACGTTACTTTGCCAACAAAGGTCCTTCTAGCCAAAGCTATGGTTTTTCCAGGAGTCATGTATGGATGTGAGAGATGAATTATAAAGAAAGCTGAGTGCTGAAGAACTGGTGCTTTTGAACTGTGGTGTTAGAGAAGACTCTTGAGAGTCCCTAGGACTGCAAGGAGTTCCAACCAGTCAATCCTAAAGGAAATCAGTCCTGACTGTTCATTGGAAAGAGTGATGCTGAAGCTGCAACTCCAATACTTTGGCCACCTGATGTGAAGAACTGACTCTTTTGAAAAGACCCTGATGCTGGGAAAGATTGAAGGCTGGAAAAGGGGATGACAGAAGATGAGATGATTGGATGGCATCACTGACTCGATGGACATGAGTTTGTATAAGCTCTGGGAGTTGTTGATGAACATGGAAGCCTGGTGTGCTGCAGTCCATGGGGTCACAAAGAGTCAGATACAACTGAGTGACTGAACTGAACTGAATGGGGCTGCATGACATGATTTTAGTTTTTTAATATTTAGTTTTAAGTCATCTCTTTTACTTTAGTGTTACTACCTGATAAAGCCTTAGATGATGGTTAGCATTCTTTTAGAAATAAATTATTTGAAAATTAAGGTATGAACATTTTTTATATACATAATGCTATTGTGTACTTAGTAGACTACAATATAGTAGAAACATAACTTTATTTTTTTTTGATCTAATACTTTTTTAACCTTTATTTTTTTTTATTTTTTTAATTAATTTTATTTTATTTTTAAACCTTACATAATTGTATTAGTTTTGCCAAATATCAAAATGAATCCACCACAGGTATACATGTGTTAAAAAATAATTTTATTTATTTTTGGTTCTACTGGTTCTTTGCTGATGCTCACTTTTTCTCTAGTTGCAGTGAGCAGGGGCTATTTTCCAGTTGCAGTGCATAGCCTTCTCATGGCAGTGGCTTCTCTTCTTTTGGCTCCCTGGCTTTAGGACATGTAGGCTTCAGTCACTGTGGTACATGGGCTTAGTTGCTCTGCATCATGTGGATTCTTCCTGCATCAGGGATCAAACCTGTGTCCCCTGCATTGATAGATGGATTCTTTACCACTGAGCCACCAAGGAAGCCCCTAAACATAACTTTTATTTGCAAAGAGAAACAAAAAAGTTCATATAACTTCCTTTTTTGTGTCATATTCATGTTATGTAGGTTTGTGTGTGTGCTCAGTCACTTGATCATATCTGACTCTTTGTGACCTCGTGGACTATAGCTCACCAGGCTCCTCTGTCCATGGGATTTCCCAGGCAGGAAACTGGACAGGGTTGCCATTTCCTTCTCCAAGGACTCTTCCCAATCCAGGGATCAAATCTGCGTTTCTTGCATTGGCAGGCAGATTCTTTACTGTTGTGCCACCTGGAAAACCCTGATTATTGAGGTGGTCTGTAACCAAATCCAAAATATCTTTGAGGCCTGCCTGTACACAGAACATCGGTTTGGTTCAGTTCAGTTCAGTTGCTCAGTCATGTCTGACTCTGTGTCCCCATGGATTGCAGCACCCCAGGCTTCCCTGTCCATCACCAATTCCCAGAGCTTACATGAACTCATGTCCATCGAGATGGTGATGCCATCTAGCCATGACACAGAACATAGGAACCACATATATACACACTGCACAATTTGGAGGGTGCTTCTGGTATCTAGTGGGTAGAGTTCATGGTTACTACCAACATCCTACAATATACGGTATAGCCCTCCATCCCTCAACAAGGAATTATCTGGCCCAGAATGTCAACAGTGCCATAACTAAGAAACTTATATACTACTGTTTATATAGAACTTTTAAATTTCATCTTCAACAATCAGGATTTCTCCCAGGTTTGTTGCATCCTGTTAATTCTTAATCTCTTCTGGATCTCTTTACAGCTTGGCATTGTGGGAAGAACAGGAGCTGGAAAAAGTTCCCTTATTGCTGCACTTTTTAGATTGTTAGAACCTAAAGGTGGCATTTGGATTGATGACATCTTGATAACCCGTATTGGACTTAACCATTCACGGAAGAGTATGTCAGTTGCACCTCAGGTATGCACATTAGAACATTCTCACATGTTCTTTTTATAAGGCACCCAAGTTTACTTGTTTTTAATTTGATTATTTTTTTCAAATTACATGAAATGATTAATCCTTTTTCCCCTCAATAGAGCATATTTTCAGCAGCAGGTATTTTCAACAGACACTTTCATCAGACACCAGGTTTTGGTTCTTTGTTCATTCATTAGTTTTGTTTGCACGTGATTTAAGGACTTACTGAGACAGATTTCTGGACTTAGAGTTCCTCAGGTACCACACAATTCTGAGAACAAAAGGACTAATGATTTGTTTAGCACTGGAGAGATTCCTATAGGGAAACACGAATTTTAAGTGTCTTACAGGTGGAATTTTGCTCTGGAAACAAGGACATCTTTTCAAAGGTGACTATCTCCCTGGAGGGTGCTTTGGGAAACTGTGGGGCTTTGAGAATTTCAGGGCATATAGATGCTTTGGGGAGACTTACAATTTGGATATTAGTAAGTAACTTTCACCAGGGAGTCAGCACAGAAAAGTAAGGAAGAATATGGAACGCAGAGTTCCATCTCTGTGCACCTCAGCTTTCTCTCTTACAAGGCAGCTAGCAGTCCAAACCCCTGGAGCTGTTGTGAGGACAAAATAGGTGAGTGTGAAGTGCTTCACACAGACCCAAAACATAGATGCTGTGAGGATGGAGCATTGAATTGGCCATCTCTTCCTGAGTTCTGAGTCTGTTTTCTTTTTTTTCTGATTCTTAAAGTATGACTTTGAGAGATTGTTACTGGGTTATATGCACAGTAGAAGTGCCTGTCTTTCCTTGTGGTTCATCCACTCAACATAATTCCATGAGTATTTACTGAGCAATTACTGTCCTCCAGGTACATAGCCAAGGGTAACATAGGCCCTGTGTGTCCTCAGCTGCCATCCTGCCCTTTGCTTTGACAGACTTACCAATTTTTTGTTTTGAGTTTTTTTGTTTGTTTGTTTAGTACTGTACAATTCTCCAGAGAAGCTCAGGAAAACACAGACATCATAGGAAATGAGAAACACAGATAGGAAAGGAGAAAAATGAACCAGGCAAATGTGATTCCTTGAATGTGGGTATAATGAGCTCTGGAATGCCTGTTTATTAGGAAGCATATATAATATGGTACCCAAAGGGAAGGAGAGTGTGGATTTGAGTCTTACGACTGAGTACAACTGTTGCTACCTACCCCTGTCCTCTAAAATACCTGGAATTAGTATAAGTACTTTTGAAATCAAGATATTCTTTTCAGAATACAGTGAGATTACACCTCACACCCCTTAAGATGTCTACTATCAAAAAAGAAAGAAAAATAATAACAAGTGTTGCCAAGGTTGTAGAGAAATTAGATTCCTGCTCATTGTTGATAGGAATGTAAAATGGTGCAGCCACTGTGGAAAAAAAAAATGATGGTTGCTCAAAAGATTTAAAAATAGAATTGTCATATGATCTAGCAATTCTACTTTAGGATTTCAGCCCAAAATAATTGAAATAAAGGTCTTGAAGAGATACTTGAAGAAGTCTTGAAGAGATGTATATTCATAGCAGAGTTATTCTTAATAGCCTAAGGGTTGAGGGTCCCAAGGGTGCATTGACAGATGGATGGATTAGCAAAATCTAGTACATGTACATACCATGAAGTACTATTCAGCCTTAAAAAAAATGAAATTCTGACACATGCTAAAACACAGATGAACCTTGAGGACATTGTGCTAATGAAATAGGCCAGTCACAAATGACAAATAGTGTATGATTCTACCAATACGAAGTACCTAGAGTAGTCAATTCATGGAGATGGGAAGTAGAGTGATGGTTGCCATGAGCTGCCAGGAGCAAGGAATGGAGAGTTGTTGTTTAATGGGTACAGAGTTTCAGTTTTGCAAAATGAAAGGAATGTGTGACTGGATGGTGGTGATCCAGATTCACAACAATGTGAATGTATTTAATACCACTGAACTGTTTACTTAAAAATGATTATGCTAATAAATTTTCTGTGTGTTAATATTTGACCACAATTAAAATTTTTTTCAAAGGTATCCTTTTTAGGAAAAATGGAAAGTAATTTTTAGTATGTAAAATGCCTGTATTTAAAGATTCCCACTGGCTATTAGATTCATAACTTAGTTGTTACAGTAGAAAATGAATAAGTTTAGATTACCAAGTTTTATATTTTGGAATGTGCCAAATGAGATTAGTTTGCAGAAATAATGGGTGTGTCTGTAAAATCCTTTTGTATCATTGGATGAAAGGATTTAGAAATGTGCTCCACATTATTTTTAATGAAAAAGGTTGTGTGGCTATATACATAAAAGAAATCTATAAATAAAGAAGTAATGGTAGATGGTCTTGGCTCTGCAGGTAACGTTTGGAAACACATCTGAGAAAAGATTAAACATCCTTCATCGCCACGTTTTGGTTCTGTTCCATAAGTTTCCACCCTACTTTTGAGCATGTTCTATGGGCTTCCCTGGTGGCTCAGACAGTAAAGAATCTGCCTGCAATACAGGAGACCCGGATTCAATACCTGGGTCAGTAAGATACCCTGAAAAAGAAAATGGCTTCCCACTCTAGTATTCTTGCTTGGAGTATTCCATGGACAGAGGAGCCTGTGGGGCTACAGTCCAAATCAGACATGACTGATTTCACTTTCACTTATATACACACTCCAGAGAACATGCTTATAAAACAGTGCTAAACTTTCTATCCATGTTGTTGCTGCTGCCTGCCAAGTCACTTCAGTCATGTCTGACTCTGTGCAACCCCATGGACTGCAGCCTACCAGGCTTCCCTGTCCATGGGATTCTCCAGGCAAGAACACTGGAGTGGGTTGCCATTTCCTTCTCCAATGCTTGAAAGTGGAAAGTGAAAGTGAAGTCACTCAGTCGTGTCTGACTCTTAGCGACCCCATGGACTGCAGCCTACCAGGCTCCTCCATCAATGGGATTTTCCGGGCAACAGTACTGGAGTGGGGTGCCATTGCCTTCTCCCATCCATGTTGTTAATGATCATCAAATATTTATCTTTTCCATTTTATATCTATTTGTCTCCAAGGTGCAGTGTTGATTGATTAAAGAGAGAGAATTTGGAGAGAACTTTCAATGTGCAAAAGTTCCCAGGAAATCATTCAAGAGGCAGCCAGGGGTAGAATATTTAAGAGTGTAGACCAAGTGTCAGTGTGACCCACAGTTTTATTCCTGCTCTGGCTCATACAGCTATAGGACTTTGATGAAGTCACTCGGCTTTCAAGTTTCAGCCTCCCCATCCTTAAACCAGATCTGCAAATTACTGCCTCACAAATTTGTTGTGAAGATGTAACTGGTGAGGAAACGTTCGTGGCCCATGCTTGGTTTTTGGGAAAGCTCAGTCAATAGTAGCTATTGTTATTCCTATAGATTGGGGGACTGGCCTTTTGGGTGTTAGTCTACATAAGTAAAAAGAGTAACACGTTCTGAAATGACTTTGCTCTTTAATTTCTGTTTATGTTGTTATGGTTCCTTGTGATTTTCTTTATATTTATTGTATAAACCAAATTATTTATATAAATTTAAAGAGTGTTAGTTGTTCAGTTGTTTCTGACTCTTAGTGACCCCAGGGAGTGTAGCCCACAAGGCTTCTCTTTCCCTGGAATTCTCCAGGCAAGAATTCTGAAGTGGGCAGCCATTTCCTTCTTCAGGGGATTTTCCAGACCCAGAGAATGAACCCTGGTCTCCCGCATTGCAGGCAGATTCTTTACCATTTGAGTCAAAGAATAAAGCACAAACCAAATCAAACTAAAACAACAAAAAACTACAGTAGGAATTTTGTGAAAAAGCATAACAGAGTAATATATCTAATGTTTTCTACCAAGAGCAAGAAGAGAGAATATTGTTTGTTTGTTTGTTTGTTTCAGTATTTTGATTTGTGGCTCCTCTCCCAGCAGCTTCTTTCCTGACCACCACTGAATACACACTCATACTTTCCAGTCCATGATGAAGACCTCTGGCATTTTTATTTTTTCTCAGCTCTCCCCACATTCTTGACTATTTTTATCCTCTCCTAGAGGACAGAGCCTGAATCTCTCATTTCTGTTCCTCTAGTGCTTGTTTTAGGCTCTGACAAGTTACACAAGTGGAAAAGGTGATGGCACCCCACTCCAGTACTCTTGCCTGGAAAATCCCATGGACAGAGGGGCCTGGTGGGCTGCAGTCCATGGGGTTGCTAGGAGTCGGACACAACTGAGTGACTTCACTTTCACTTTTCACTTTCATGCATTGGAAAAGGAAAAAGCAACCCACTCCAGTGTTCTTGCCTGGAGAATCCCAGGGATGGGGGACAGGTGGGCTCCCGTCTATGGGGTCGCACAGAGTTGGACACGACTGAAGCGACTTAGCAGCTTAGCAGCAAGTTACACAAGTATTAATAATAATTCCTAACATTTGTGGAATCCTCACTTCATGGCAAATAGATGGGGAAACAGTGGAAACAGTGACAGACTTTATTTTGGGAGACCCCAAAATCACTGCAGATGGTGACTGCAGACATGAAATTAAAAGACGCTTACTCCTTGGAAGAAAAATTATGACCAACCTAGACAGCATATTAAAAAGCAGAGACGTTACTTTGCCAACAAAGGTCCATCTAGTCGAGGCTATGGTTTTTCCAGAAGTCACGTGTGGATGTGAAAGTTCGAGTATGAAGAAAGCTGAATGCTGAAGAATTGATGCTTTTGAACTGTCGTGTTGGAGAAGACTCTTGAGAGTCCCTTGGACTGTAAAGATATCCAACCAGTCAATCCTAAAGGAAATCAGTTCTGAATATCAATTGGAAGGACTGATGCTGAAGCTGAGACTCCAATACTTTGGCCACCTGATGCGAAGAACAAACTCATTGGAAAAGACCCTGATGCTGGGAAAGATTGAAGGCAGGATGAGAAAGGGGACAACAGAGGATGAGTTGTTTGCATGACATCACTGACTCAATGGACATGAGTGTGAGTAAACCCTGGGCGTTGGTGATGGACAGGGAGGCCTGGAATGCTGCAGTCTATGGGGTCACAAAGAGTCAGACACAACTGAGCAACTGAACTGAACTGAACTAAAACATTTTAACCTCTTTTCCTACCATTTCTTGTTTAATTCTCACACTTCTGTTGTTATCCTTACCTGTCAAATTTTAAAATAGAGGTTCTGGGAGCTTATGCCTTTTAATAAGTAAGGGGCTAAGCCTGGACACAAATTTTGTGTGTGTCTATTTTTTTTAATTGAAGTACAGTTGCTCTGGTGGCTTGGTGGTAAAGAATCTCACTGAGAGTGCAGGAGACATAGGTTTGATCCCTGGCTTGGGAAGATCCCGTAGAGAAGGAAATGGCAACCCACTCTAGTATTCTTGCCTGGGAAATTCCATGGACAGAGGAACCTTGTGGGCTACAGTCCATGGGGTTGCAAAAGAGTAGGACACAGTTTAGTGACTGAACAACAACAGCAACAAAGCCTGCTTATCTGAACAGATCTTGAAAAACAGATTTCAAAACCTCTGGATGATTCTCTAAACCTAGAACCCCTTATGATAGTAGCACAAATAAATTGTTTTCAGATGAAGAGGGATTCCTTGCAAATTCAGTATTTATGATTACAGCCCAAGTGTTGGTACAGATCAGCAGTCATCATCTTTCTCATGTTTAAACAGATTCATTTTTTAACATTTTATAGGCTTAAAAAAAAAAAAAAAAAAGCAAAAGCTAAGTGTTTTTTAAACAGCTTACTTTCCTCTTTTGGTATTTTTATTCCATGAGTTTTCTTCAGTAGGTTGAAGGGTGAACCAGAGCTCGCTCTCTAAGGCTTCTCTATGATTACCAGCTTTTCTCCCCACCCCTACCCAGCCCCACACCTTGTTTTTTTCTTGAGAACAAAACTGAGAGGGAGAATACTAGTAAGGAAATATAACTGGATTCTAGCCTAATGTACTCAGCCCTTTGTTTCTTAACCTGAAGTCTTCATTAAATCCCTTGAAAGTGCTCCCTGGAGCCCCTGAAACAGGACTTTACATGACTTAAATTCTTCTTCCTTTGTTGGAAAACAATGTCTTTTTCTTCTGAATATGGATGATGATCAGACATTCAGTCTGATAATTCAGACATTCAGTTCAGTTCAGTTCAGTTGCTCAGTCCTGTCAGACTCCTTGGGACCCCATGAATTGCAGCACACCAGGCCTCCCTGTCAATCACCAACTCCCAGGCTTTACTCAAACTCATGTCCATGGAGTCGGTGATGCCATCCAGCCATCTCATCCTCTGTTGTCCCCTTCTCCTCCTGCCCCCAATCCCTACCAGCATCAGGGTCTTTTTCAGTGAGTCAACTCTTCACATGAGTTGGCTAAAGTATTGGAGTTTCAGCTTCAGCATCAGTCCTTCCAATGAACACCCAGGACTGATCTCCTTTAGGATAGACTAATTGGATCTCCTTGCAGTCCAAGGGACTCTCAAGAGTCTTTTCCAACACCACAGTTCAAAAGCATCAATTCTTCAGCGCTCAACCTTCTTCACGGTCCAAATTTCACATCCATACATAACCACCGGAAAAACCATAGCATTGATTAGATGGACCTTTGATGGCAAAGTAATTAAAAAGTCTCTGCTTTTTAATCTGCTCTCTAGGATGGTCATAACTTTCCTTCCAAGGAGTAAGCATCTTTTAATTTCATGGCTGCAATCACCATCTACAGTGATTTTGGAGCCCAGAAAAATAAAGTCAACCACTGTTTCCACTGTTTCCCCATCTATCTGCCATGAAGTGATGGGACCGGATGCCATGATCTTCGTTTTCTGAATGTTGAGCTTTAAGCCAACTTTTTCACTCTCCACTTTCACTTTCATCAAGAGGCTTTTTAGTTCCTCTTCACTTTCTGCCATAAGGGTGGTGTCATTTGCATGTCTGAGGTTATTGAGGTTTCTCCCAGCAATCTTGATTCCAGCTTGTGCTTCTTCCAGCCCAGCGTTTCTTATGATGTACTATGCATATAAGTTAAATAAGCAGGGTGACAATATACAGCCTTGACATACTCCTTTTCCTATTTGGAACCAGTCTGTTGTTCCATATCCAGTTCCAACTGTTGCTTCCTGACTTGCATATAGGTTTCTTAAGAGGCAGGTCAGGTGGTCTGGTATTTCCATCTCTTTCAGAATTTTCCACAGTTGATTGTGATCCACACAGTCAAAGGCTTTGGCATAGTCAATAAAGCAGAAATAGATGCTTTTCTGGAACTCTCTTGCTTTTTCTATGATCCAGCAGATGTTGGCAATTTGATCTCTGATTCCTCTGCCTTTTCTAAAACCAGCTTGAACATCTAGAAGTTCACGGTGCATGTATTGCTGAAGCCTGGCTTGGAGAATTTTGAGCTTTACTTTACTAGCGTGTGAGATGAGTGCAATTGTGCGGTAGTTTGAGCATTCTTTGGGATTGCCTTACTTTAGGATTGGAATGAAAATTGACCTTTTCCAGTCCTGTGGCCACTGCTGAGTTTTCCAAATTTGCTGGCATATTGAGTGCATCACTTTCACAGCATCGTCTTTCAGGATTTGAAATAGCTCAACTGGAATTCCATCACCTCCACTAGCTTTGTTCATAGTGATGCTTCCTAAGGGCCTCCTGACTTCCCACTCCAGGATGTCTGGCTCTAAATGAGTAATCACATCATCGTGGATATCTGGGTCATGAAGATCTTTTTTGTATAGTTCTTCTGTGTATTCTTACACCTCTTCTTAATATCTTATGCTTCTGTTAGGTCTGTACTATATCTTTCCTTTATTGTGCCCATCTTTGCATGAAATATTCCCTTGATATCTCTAATTTTCTTGAAGAGATTGCTAGTCTTTCCCATTCTGTTGTTTTCCTCTATTTCTTTGCACTGATCACTGAGGAAGGCTTTCTTATCTCTTCTTGCTATTCTTTGGAAATCTGCATTCAGATGAGTGTATCTTTTCTTTTCTGTTTTGCCTTTCACTTCTCTTCTTTTCAAAGCTATTTGTAAGGCCTCCTCAGACAGCTGTTTTGCTTTTTTGCATTTCTTTTCCTTGGGGATGGTCTTGATTCCTGTCTCCTGTACAATGTCATGAATCTCTGTTCATAGTTCATTGGGCATTCTGCCTATCAGATCTAGTCCCTTAAATCTATTTATCACTTCTTCTGTATAGTCATAAGCGATTTGATTTAGGTCATACCTGAATGGTCTCATGATTTTCCCTACTTTCTTCAATTTAAGTCTGAATTTGGCAATGAGGAGTTCATGATCTTAGCCACAGTCAACCCCACATCTTGTTTTTGCTGATTGTATGGAGCTTCTCCATCTTTGGCTGCAAAGAATATAATCAATCTGATTTTGGTGTTGACCATCTGGTGATGTCCATGTGTAGAGTCTTCTCTTGTGTTGTTGAAAGAGGGTGTTTGCTATGACCAGTGCGTTCTCTTTGGCAAAATTCTATTAGTCTTTGCCTTGCTTCATTCTGTTCTCCAAGGCCAAATTTGCCTGTTACTCCAGGTGTTTCTTGACTTTCTACTTTTGTATTCCAGTCTCCTATAATGAAAAGGACATCTTTTTGGGGTGTTAGTTCTAAAAGATCTTGTAGGTCTTCATAGAACCATTCAACTTCAGCTTCTTCAGCATTACTGGTGGGGGCATAGGCTTGGATTACCGTGATATTGAATGGTTTGCCTTGGAAATGAACAGATCATTCTGTCGTTTTTGAGATTGCATCCAAGTACTGCGTTTGAACTCTTTTGTTGACCATGGTGGCTACTCCATTTTTTCTAAGGGATTCCTGCCCAAAGTAGTAGATATAATGGTCATCTGAGTTAAATTCACCCATTCCAGTACATTTTAGTTTGCTGATTCCTAGAATGTCAATGTTCACTCTTGCCATCTCCTGTTTGACACCTTCCAATTTGCCTTGATTTGTGGGCCTAACATTCCAGGTTCCTATGCAATATTGTTCTTTACAACATCGGACCTTGCTTCTATCACCAGTCACATCCACAACTGGGTATTGTTTTTGCTTTGGCTCCATCCTTTCACTCTTTCTGGAGTTATTTCCCCACTGATCTCCAGTAGCATATTGGGAACCTACTGACCTGGGGAGTTCCTCTTTCAGTATCCTATCATTTTGCCTTTTCATGCTGTTCATGTTTCATTCAGACATTACAGGATTTAAAAAAAAGATGGAAACCAAGATTAAAAGTGACTTCAGGTGGTTTTCTTATTCTTAAAACAGGGAGATAAGCTTCCCCTTAAGAAAGATCCTCAGATTAGAAATGATAATGTAGCTCTTAGGAGTCAGCAGCAGTAGCTTCTGTGAGGATATACTATAGTGGAGGGCAGATTCCTGGTTTGGGACTGACAGGATTATCTGCTTTGTTTATAACCAACCACTTGTATGGTTTTGCCTTCATCTCAGGGTGTGTTAGGCCTCTGAAGGTTAGTGAGTAGGATTTCTTTGTAAGATAATGAGGGTCTTGTCTTCCAGCAGCAGACATAAAAGGTCCACTAAGATTGCAGTTTCCAGTCTTGCAGTTGTACCAAGGGATTATCAGTTTACTACAGTAAATGCTGATTCAGAGTGGCCATTATTGGGTCACATGCCTAATATGAATTTATGTTGAGTAACAAAGGAAAAAATTACAACTGAATATGGCACTCTAGGATTAAATTTTAAAATTATGAACTTTAAACCATGATGAAAGACAGTTTTGAAACTAATGCTCCGTTTAAAATATTATATTAAATAAGAGTATTTTTCCCCTAACTCTGCTATGTCAGCTAAGCTTTATTAAGTGAGGTTTAGTTGTATACCTTCAGAAAAAAGTATACATGGGCCAATAAATTTGGTGTTTATTTACACATAGGTTGTACATCCTGCCATAAATCTCTACAGTAAAGTGTTCTGCCTGCTGCTGCTGCTAAGTCACTTCAGTCGTGTCCGACTCTGTGCGACCCCATAGACAGCAACCCACCAGGCTCCCCCGTCCCTGGGATTCTCCAGGCAAGAACACTGGAGTGGGTTGCCATTTCCTTCTCCAATGCATGAAAGTGAAAAGTGAAAGTGAAAGTGAAGCTGCTCAGTCGTGTCCGACTCTTAGCAACCCCATGGACTGTAGCCTACCAGGCTCCTCCGTCCATGGAAATTTCTAGGCAAGAGTACTGGTGTGGGGTGCCATTGCCTTCTCTGGAAGTTTTCTGCCTACAAATATTTAAAATTTTTATTTATTTATTTGGCGGCACTGGTTGCTTTGAGCTGGCTTTCTGTAGTTTGCAGTGAGTGGGGGCTACTCTTCATTGTGGTACACAGGCTTCTCATTGCGGTGGCTTCTCTCATTGCAGAATACAGGCTCTAGGCCAGTGGGCTTCAGTAGAAGTGTGCAGGCTCTGTAGTTGTGCCTCGATGGCTCCAGAGCATGGATTTGGTAGTTGTTGCACACCAGCTTAGTTGCTCCACAGTATGTGGAATCTTCCCAGACCAGGGATCGAACCTGTGTCCCCTACACTGGCAGGTGGATTCTTAGCTACTGTACCAAGAGGAAAATCCCTTACAAATATTTTTACAACCCTATTTATCAGATTAGTTTACTAACTTCATGATTGGAGGTAGTCTTCCCTTATAGCTCAGTCTGTAAAGAATCTGCCTGCAGTGCAGGAGGCCTGGGTTCAATCCCTGGGTTGGGAAGATCCCCTGGACAAGGAAATGGCAACCCACTCCAGTATCCTTGCCTGGACAATCTCATGGACAGAGGAGCCTGGTGGGCTGCAGTCCATGGGGTCACAAAGAGTTGGGCACGACTGAGCAACTAACACTTACTTACTTACTTTAAATAATAAGTATCTATCAGAAATAAGGGTCATTCATTTGACCCTTATCTGCCCTTGCAGTATGTGTTTGTCAGCACTTTTATTACCTTTTGAAGATAATATAATGGTTTCTTATTTGGCAAGTGATGAAAGTAGAGTGAGTAGAAACCAAAATGAACACCACACATGAAATACATGACCTATTATAACAGACATTGTTCACAAATTGCCTGCTGACTTTAAAGAAAAATGTAGGTTCAGTCAGTTAATGTTGTAATAAATCATTCTTTTCATTCAACTTTTAAATTAAATTTTGTCGCTCTTGCTGTTCAGTCACTAAGTCATGTATGATTCTTTGTGACCCCATGAACTGTCGCTTGCCAGGCTCCCCTGTCCTTTACTATCTCCTGGAGTTTGCTCAAATTCATGTCCATTGAGGTGATGATGCTTTCTACCTGTCTTTATTCTCTGCTTACCCCTTCTTCTTTTGCCTTCAATCTTTCCCAGAATCAGTCTTTTCCAATGAGTTGGGTTTTTGTATCAGATGGCCAAAGTATTGAAGTTTTAGCATGTCATATATTTGACATATCATAACAGAAATATTCTTACTTACTAAAATATGTTTTTCCACTAATACTGCTAAATGAACACTCATAATTTCCAAATATGTCCTTTTAGACTGACAGCATAGACTTAAGTGAGGACCCTTATTGCAATATGAAATGGTTAAACTTAGTTTTTTTCTTTTTATGACAATCAGCAGTGGATTGGTGATAATTAGCAGAAACTCCTTAAGGCCTATACAGTGTTTGAGGTATCTGATTAAAGCTCAGCATGAAACAGCTGGTGTTGTTGGTCAGGGACTCAGAAGTGAGGGCTCCTCTTTTTGCTAAGAATGTCACATTAGTCCCCCAGAGTTTGGAGAGTTTCATCCCCTTCAAGGAGCTTCCTATAGGGAAGAAGGTGAGGAAGGTGACAACAGAGAGAGCCCTGATTATGAAATAAGTGACTGAACTTTTTTTCATACTCACATAGATTTATTACAGTAACATGTAAGCAAAAATTACTGCCATGTAAAGATTTCTAAATTTTGAACTCTCATAAAACTCATAAAACTCATAAAACTCCCACCCATTAAAACTTGAATTTAAGTCATTTAAAAACATCTACAGCTTATAAAGGTGAATAATTACATGCAAACACTCCTCCACCATTCAAATTTTAGAACTATTAAACTATATGAAAAAGTTGAACATTGCTTATATAAATAAAGCATATAACTCTTCTTTTTAAATTGAACTTTAATTGACTTACAATATTGTGTTAGTCTCAGATGTACAGCAAAGTGATTCAGTTACACATATGCTTTTTTTCAGATTCTTTTTTTTAATTTATTTTTAATTGGAGGATAATTGCTTTACAATGTTGTGTTTATTTCTGCTGTACAACATCATGTATCAGCCATGCTGTTATTTTTGTTGTTGTTCAGTTGCCAAGTCTTGTCCAACTCTTTGTGACCCCACAGACTGCAGGATGCTAGGCCTCTCTGTCCCTCACCATCTCCCAGAGTTTGCCCAAATTCAGGTCCATTGAATCGGTGATGCCATCCGACCATCTCATCCTCTGTCGCTGCCTTCTCCTCCTGTCCTCAATCCTGTATCAGCCATATATACACATGTATCCCCTCCTTCTTGAGCCTCCCTCCCCCATCCCACCATCCCACCTCTCTAGGTCATCATAGAGCTTTGAGTCGAGTTCTCTGCATTAAACAGTTCCTTCCCACTAGCTATCTTATACATGGTGGTATATATGTCAATACCACTCTCTCAATTTTTCCCACCCTCACCTTCCTCTTCTGTGTATCAACAAGTCTGTTCTCTATGTCTGTGTCTCTGTTCCTGTTCTGCAAATAGGTTCATCATATCATTTTTTCTGGATTTCATGTATATACATTAATTAATACATTATTTATTATGAATTACATGCATTAATTATGCAATATATGCATTAATTAATACAACATTTGTTTTTCTCTTTCTGACTTACTTCACTCGGTGTAACAGGCTCTAGATTCACTTAGAACTGAACTCATTCAGTTCTAGTGAGGTGAGTTCACTAGAGCTCACTAGAACGCATTCCTTTTTGTTACTGAGTAATAATATTCCATTGTATATATGTATCACAACTTCTTTATCCATTTATCTGTCCACCTGAAACCTAGGTTGTTTCCATATCCTGGCTATTGTAAATAGTACTGCTGTGAACATTAGGGTGCATGAGTCTTTTTGAATTAGGATTTTCTTAGGATATATGCCCAGTAGTGGCATTGTTGGGTCATATGGTAGTTTTATTCCTATATTTGTAAGGAATATCCATACTGTTCTCTTGGAGAAAAAGATGACAACCCACTCCAATATTCTTGCCTGGAGAATCCCATGGACAGAGGAGCCTGGTGGGGCTACAGTCCATGGGGTCACAAGAGTCAGACACCACTTAGTCATTAAACCACCCCCACCACCATTCTGTTCTCCATAGTGGCTGTATCAGTTTACATTCACAGGGCTTTCCCGGTGGCTTAGTGGTAAAGAATCTGCCTGCCAGTGTGGGAGATATGGGTTTGATCCCTGATTTGGGAAAATCCCACATGCCACAGAGCAGCTAAGCTTGTGCCCTACAACTATTGAACTTGTGCTCTAGAGACTGTGCCCCGCAACTGCCGAGCACAGGAGTTGCAACTACTGAAGCCCATGCACCTAGAACTTGTGCTTTGCAGCAAGAAAAGCCCCTGCAGTGAGAAGCCTGCACATTCCAACTAGAGAATAGCCCCTGCTTTCTGCAGCTAAAGGTTTGGTGGACACTTCAAACCTTAGACCTCTTACAGGATGTAAATTTGCTCTCTATGAGAGAAACCTGAAGGAAAAACTATTCAGGTCACATAAGCTGTGATAGGCTAAGAAGAAACATTCTTGTCACTGTTATAAGCAAAGAGACCCCATCTCACTTCTCCCAGCTGGGCTCCAAGCTGGCTTATTAACCTGGCCTCTTTCTGTCCCTTTACAAATTTGAGAAAACTGTTAGATAGTGAAGGACGGGGAATCCTGGAGTGCTGCAGTCCGTGGGGTTGCAGAGTCAGGAATGACTGAGTGACTGAACAACAAATCTCCTCAAACACTAGTCCTTCAAGAGTCCCTTCTTCATTTTGGGGCCCAGAGGTAGAGGAGAGTCAAAGGAAAGGGAGAAATATTGGGGACCAGCCTCCCCTTGTTGGGCCACGTCATTTGTCTAAACCTCATGAAGACAGCTAAAGGGAGAGAAATAGACTGCTTGTTGGAAACTTAGAGTTGATAACTGCAAAAATTAAGAATTTTTTTTTTTTTATCTGAAGTAAAATAATTATTAGTCCACTGACAAGGAACTTTTACCATTGCTTAGATACTTGGGTAGTCTTTGATCCTAAATTTCAGAGTTTTAAGGGAGACTTTAAATTTGGGTCTCAGTATTTTTCAGTTCAATACAACAATCATTTTGAAATGTCCTGTGACCAGTGATTTTAAGTGCTTTGGGGGAATGTTGGCCACTTAATTAACTTTGTGCAAATGAAACTCCCTTTATAATGTCTTTTGAAATTTAGATTTTGTTTAGGGATATGTCTTTTTTGGTGACATGCCCTGTGTCTTCTGCATCCATTTTTCTCTCATCAGACTTTAAGATAATAAGGAAAGAAGGTACAGGAGGCTCTCTGAGTGTCATTTTTCTTCATGGCTGGAGAAAAGAAATGCTTGTCTTCTGCATCTTTCTTCTCAGGCTTTTGTGAAAGGAGGAGGCAAGTCCGCCCCAAGGCCAGGCAGGATTTGAATGTGGGGATTCTGAGCAGTTCCGGGCACTGTGGAAGCACTGTGGAAGGCACTGTCAGGTCTCCTCTTGTACCCACACGTGTGCCTCCCCTTGTCCTGCCTCCTTCACTGAAAGGAGCCAGTTGGGCTCCTCTCTGTTGCTCATATTCTGTGGCCTGGCTTACTAGAGCCTTCCAGTAGAAAATGTAAATGGTCTACATGAGCTTTTGTACAAGATTCTCTCTTGAAACCCAGAAAGGCATATATTTCCAGATTAATTTATGTGTGGCTCCTCTTGATGCAAATGAATGGGAAGAACTATTTCAATGAAAATAATTTTATCCTGGCTCATGTCACAATGGGTTTCAGGTCATCCTGACATTGTAGTTAGTAATGAGGTTCTGTGAGGCAGGTCATCCTGACGCACAGGTGAGAGAACGTGGGGATCACCTGGTGCAGAATCAGAGGAGATCTCTCCAAGGACAGAGGAGCCGCAGGCCCCAAGAGCTGACGTTCTCTTTGCATGTGTAGGGATGTTCCATTCATGCATGTGGAGAGAGTCCCCAATCCCAGAAGGCTGTTTGACTAGCATAGAAAATAGCCTACTTTATTGTTCAGTGCAAATGTGAAAAAATTTAACACTTTTGCCTTGAGGCACAAAATTCAGCTTGTGCTGAATCGTTGTCTTGGTATTTCCCAGTATCATGCCAGGATTGACAGTTAATTAACATAAATCTTGATGTAAAGTTTCTCATGTAATTATATCCTCAGTTTGTGTATGTCTTTAAGCAGACATTTATTACCAGAATGGCAATTTAAAAAATAAAATAAAAATTTCCTTTCTCTTCTTCAGTTATTTTTTTCCTTAGGATGAAAATACTTCTTCAACACTTTCTTCTCTTAGTGTTTAATAATCCAGAGGATAATGTGTAGCACACTTCATACAATGGAAAATTACTTTAGAGATACTGTTTTGTGAACATACATTTGCAACTTTATTGTTAATAATTGCAGAGAATTTTGATATTTTATATTTTCATTCTTTTCTATAAACGTTGGTTTAAAATGAAAAGAGATTATGGTAATAACATTTACTATTTTGTGGTATTTAGGAACCTGTTTTATTCACTGGAACAGTGAGGAAAAATCTGGATCCCTTTAATGAGTATTTGGGAGAAGAACTGTGGAATGTCTTGGAAGAGGTAATTTATGTAATGTAATTAACTTGTTAGCATCAGTATCTGTGTGTGTACATTTGTAGCATTGCAGGTAATTAAGGGAAGCTTATCACTTGAGCTAACTTTGTTTACTTTCTAGGAGAACAGTGATGAAATGGGTACACTTAAAATGTGTGTATTGATAATGAAAACCAACACTATAATGCCTCATGTTTTCATTTTAACTTTTTCTATAGAACCCCAAGCAACTAGATACATTATTTTGTCCTTAGCAGAGCACTAAACTAGACATTAAAACTGTGGGATCAAATTCTATTAGTGACCTGCTGCTGCTGCTGCTGCTAAGTCGCTTCAGTCGTGTCTGACTCTGTGAGACCCCATAGACGGCAGCCCAACAGGCTCCCCGTCCCTGGGATTCTCCAGGCAAGAACACTGGAGTGGGTTGCCATTTCCTTCTCCAATGCATGAAAGTGAAAAGCGAAAGTGAAGTCGCTCAGTCATGTCCAACTCTTCGTGACCCCATGGACTGCAGCCTACCAGGCTCCTCTGTCCATGGGATTTTCTAGGCAAGAGTACTGGAGTGGGGTGCCTTCTCTGATTAGTGACCTAGTAAATTAATTATCCTAATTACCTGCCAGTGTTCATTTTTTTCCTCTAGCCTTAGGGGATATCTAAGTGGAAACGATAGTTTTTCATTATTAACTGAAAGATAAACAAGATCATACCAATAAAATACTATGAAGTTTCATAAGAAAGTGTTTATAAAGGCAAATTATATAGTGGAATGTGATGACGATTACTTATTGACGATTATATCATTTTAATGCTGCAGCATGAATGCAAGTAACAGAATCCTGGAGTTTTGGCTTAGTTTTTATATGGATAGGCTAATTTCTAGGGTATTTTCTGTTATTTGTATCATGTTTCTCCTTGCTCTACTTCATTGAATTTTCTTACCCTTGCATGAAAAAATTTTGACTATTGAGTTGCTGTTGGCTTGTATATTTTAATACTAGCTATTTTGTGTATTAGCCCTAGTTTTGCAAATTGATTCTACTGATAGCAGAAACTCTAGACTTCTAAATCATAGACAGACTTCTAATTTCTCATAGGACCTAGCTCAGTCTTTTGCTTTTAAAAAGTAGCACTTAATAAATAGGTACTAGATGTTTGGTTGATGTCTACATTTCAGAGAAGTATGGCTTATTTCTTTAAAAAATTTTGTGTTACACAAATCCAGCATTGATAGTATCTGTGTTAGGACACAAGTAGGTCTCATCACATAGGAAACTAAGATACAGAAATATGGGCATCAGCAGCCTGTGTATCAGGAACCTGTGGTTCAGTCCCTGCTATGGGACAGCTCACATGTCCATTTCCTGAAGCCTTTTATTAGGTAAACGGGCTCCCCCTTTACTTCCTTTACTGCTGGTCCTGCTCTAGTAAAAGCTTTTCCCCATCAGTTGACTGCATTTCCCTGTCTCCTTCCAGCCTGCACCAACCTTTCTTTTTGAGAAGTAAGAAGGTTCCATGAAATATGGGAACCATCTGACATCTGTATTAACCTCCTGTGAGAGGCATTGGCACCTACTAGATACACTACACAGTGGGTTACTTTAAAAATGGTAATGATGATAGAAATAGGGTACCTTATAAGCTCAGTTTATTATTCTTCAGTTTTGCTATATTCTCTTATTTCCCAAACTCAAAAATGATCTGAAGTATTCTATATTGAGATGTATAGTTTTCAATAGTATTATTAGCTCCATTTTTCTTAAATTAAAAATTTTTATGTGCTTTCCACAGTTTACAATATGATGTTGTGATATTCTGGAGCCAGTTAATTGTTATAAGAATATAATCCTTTTACACATAATAATTGTGTTATATGTAAGCTGTCTATATGGATTTACTTTCTAATTTATAGGAACAGATATGTCACAAGATTAGATTCACTTCTGCCTTTACACAGTGAACAAATATCTCTGAGAATTTCTTAGATAGGCATAGTTTCAGATTTTGGGTCTATCACAGTCATCAAGAGATACAATCTCGATCCTTTTCAAGGACATTCTCTTGTGTAATCTAACACAATTATCTCAAAAAAAAATAAAATAATATTATACTATAATGTGTTCAGATTCTCCAGTTGTAACTTTTAATTATTATTGTCTACTGCTCTGTTGTCCTTTTCTTCCATCCTAATACTTTATACCTTGATTTTATGATTACACTACAGAGGGCTTTGATATTCATATTATTCTCATAACCATCCCTGATTCATAAATAGAGAGTCTCAGAAAACAGTATTTTATGAAAAACATTTCCCCTTACAACTCTTATTCATCATGAAGCAGATATGGACAACCTGAAGGAGAAGGGGAAAAAAAAGATTAGTTGTATGATGTCATCCAACTCAGGAGTAAATATGAGATTATTTCTTCAAACTCAGGATGTCAGTCTTAACAAAGACCAATCACTTGTACCATAGACCAAATCTTACCCTTTAGAGTTTGTACACCTTTTATGCTGACACTAAATACCAATACCATATTTAATCCTAACTCAGAATTCTGCTTTCTAGGGACTGGACTCCATCAGGAGCACAGTTCAGGATCACATTCATGGAAGTGCTCCAGCATTTAGGATATCACAAAAATGCTACTCATTCACCCTCGGTGTGTTGTTGTCTGACATTGTAGTATGTCAAATAACTTTTTGGCCATCAATCTATTGGTTTCTTAATTTGAAGTGTATTTCTTCTTTGTTCTTTAACTTCAAATACAGCCTGAGTTTGCTTCTTGCTCCATTGTATTTCTCCAGAATTCATTGAACTGACCCCTACTACTAAGTGTATTTTCAGATTATATTTGGTGGTTAAAGCTTTGTGTTTTTAATCTTATGAATAAAATTTTTTGAAGATAGATTAATATAAACATCACCTATATCCATATTGTGGGGGAGATAAGATGTAATATTGTATCTTGTTTCTTGTGAGTTTTCATTCACTGAAAGACATTTATGATATTGAAAAAAAATGCACTTGACTGGTCCACCATTTATCGGATTAAACATGGGAAAGGTTCCAGGATTACTAAAGTATTAGATGGAGTTTTCCATTGTTTAAATTTGTATTATTTTAAACATTACAAAATTTTAAAGATTTTGTAAAATTAATAAAAATATATCTTTAGAGAAAAAAACTTTCTGTAGTTTTTTTAAGTTTCCTTTTAGTGTACCAACGCCTATGCAAAATGTACTTTGGTAAAGTTGATTCAACCATAAAGATCCTTTTAGATTTTCTGTTTAAGCCACATTGGGAGAAATAGCTTCAATTTTTGAGAGACTTTCTGAACTAAGTCCTAGGTGGGGGTTGTTGGTGGATAGCCTGTGGCAGGGATCGGGGACTTTGAAATCTTTCTGTCCTGACTTGACTCTACCCACCATCTTTCTCAGTGAACACTAATTGGAAACAGCTCTTCCCATCACCTGGCTGTACATACAAGATACACAAGAAGTTGGGAGGACTTCAAAGCTCTAATGTCTAAGAGATTTG
This sequence comes from Bos javanicus, assembly GCF_032452875.1. Classification (NCBI taxonomy): domain Eukaryota; kingdom Metazoa; phylum Chordata; class Mammalia; order Artiodactyla; family Bovidae; genus Bos; species Bos javanicus. The sequence continues at coordinate 72,371,107 of NC_083879.1, read as the reverse complement.
TCTACTTCAGCAGCAGTTTATTTAGGAAAATGTTCTTTCTGTATCCACAGGTACAGCTTAAAGAAACCATCCAAGGTCTTCCTGGTAAAATGGATACTGAATTAGCAGAATCAGGATTGAACTTGAGTGTTGGACAGAGACAACTAGTATGACTTGCCAGGGCTATTCTCAGGAAAAATAAGATATTGATTCTTGACAAAGCCACATCCAATGTGGATCCAAGGTATGGAGCTGAGGTCCATGAAACCTGGAATCCAAATTGTAAATGTGGTAAATGGAAAACATTTAGTGATGCTGAGAAATGTTTCTATGCTCTCTTTGGCCCACAGATATCTCTTAATAATATTAATCCAAACAAAGGAAAACAAGGGAAGAAGTTATATGCTGTTAATGTTGTTATGCAATTTCAAGGGAAGACTGTTTTCCATCATTTTATGAAAAATAGTAAATTTATTTTTTTGTATTATTCTTCCTCATCCTTCTCCCTCCATATTTTTATTTTATTTTATTTTTAAACTTTACAAATTGTATTAGTTTTGCCAAATATCAAAACGAATCCACCACAGGTATACATGTATTCCCCATCCTGAACCCTCCTCCCTCCCCAAATAGACTTTTTATACTTAGTTTTTTAGGAACAAGATTATATGTTAAAGTACTGATTTTTAATTTTTAACTTTTTAGTCTGCTTTTCCTGCCTTCACTGAAGTATATCAATTTCTCTGATTCCAGAACAGATGAGTTAATACAAAAAAAAATCCATGAGAAATTTTCTGAGTGCACTGTGCTAACCATCACACACAGGTTGAGCACCGTTATTGACTGTGAATGGATATCGGTAAGACCCTTACCATATCGGTTCTTTCCATTTATATTCAACTTTTCAACTGATCCTTCCTTGTAAAACTTGATAGAAACCTCCAGTAATTTAATTTTCTCCTCTCGTTCTTGAAAATAACTCAAGTATTTAACTTTACTTTCAAAATGTGCTATTAGATAATATATCCAATAACCTTATATTTTCGTATAATATTCTTATATTTGAATTGTCATTTTTTTAAGATGTCCAGCCTTGAAAATATTCCAAACCCAAGTTATAGCTCCATATTTCAAGAGGGTGGATCACAGTCATTTTCACTGTGTCACAGTTCTTTCAGCATTGTTTGATTTCCTTAATGAAAAAATTAACCTCTTATTTAGATTGCCAGGATATTGTTGACTAAGTTTGCAGAATTTTTCAGCTCTTGCTGTCAGAAGGGAGTCCGTGAGAAGAAAGGGCCTCATGAGAAAAACAGTATTTCAGCTGAAAGGATTTAATATAGGAAATTTCCTACGTAAGAATTAGAGGCTAGAAAAAGGAAAGGAAGCACTAGGGTAATTATTTTAGGAAGCAGCTATCATGTCCTAGAACAGATTTCCAGACCTAAGAACTCAGAAGAGAGGCCCTACAGCTGGTGCTCAAGCCTCCAAGGAGAGGTCACTGCCTAGTTGCTGGTTGTATGTGCTGAGGAAGCAGGATGTGGCTATTTCTCCATGTGCTAATAGAAGCTCGGAGCTGGAGTCAGGTCCCACTGCTGAGGTGACACTGCAGGAACAGCCAAGTCAGATAGATTAGCTCTGTCCCACTGTCAGTCTCCCTCTAGTGCCCGCTTACTGGCAAAACCTAAAAAAAGGCCAGCTTGCCAAAGAGCCTCTGAAATGTGACTTGCAGAGACCCAACCTGTGCATCACAGGTGAGAGTTTAGAAAGGAAGCAAATCAAGGCTGAAAGACTGTAGATAAACAACCAACAAAAAACAACCAACAAGTCTCTTACACAGTAGATCCAGGCACTACACATGCAGTAGGCTCCAAGCTTTGGTCTCTGGACATCTGTCTAGTATTTTCCCTCCAGATTAGATTGGCTCTTTCCTCCCAGTAATTTATTATTTCCTTCCTTATCTTCTTTTCCTTCCTCCCTCTATTCCTCATCTCTTTTCATCTTCTTTCTTTGTTGTTTCCCTCTGTTTCTTGACGAGTTTCAGTAAATGTTAGAATGTGCCTTTATAAAATAATATAGAAAACACGGTTTGTCACTCAGTCATGTTTAACTTTTTGCAACCCCATGGACTGTAGGCCTCTCTGTCCATGGGATTCTCCAAGGAAGAATCCTGGAGTGGGTAGCCATTCCCTTCTCCAGGGAATCTTCCCAACTCAGAGATTGAAACCGGGTCTCCTGCATTGCAGACAGATTCTTTACTGTCTGAGCTACAAGGGAAGTCAGTCCCAAATGAATGCAAAATATATTTAGGTATTTTGATGGTCCATACAAAATTAATAATAATCAATAATTAATAGTAACATCCAAACTTCCTTACATCTTATGATAAATTAACTGTCTCTTTTGACTTCTTGGAGAGTTTCTGGAATATCACACCACGCCTCCCACTTTACATGCATTGTCAGATGGATCATCAATGGGGGCATTGAGTAGGTATCAGGCTGTCAGCATTGAAGCAGTGCCTGTAGCCTCACTCGCCAAGCTGGACATACAGAGAAGTGAGCTCCAGGGAGTCTGACAATAGGAATGGGGCATTCCCAACCAAAGGGATGCTCTAGGCTCCAATAGGGTAGCCAATTGTCTGGACTAGAGCAGCTCAGTAGGAAGCTGACTCCAACTGCAAACTTTGATGAGGGACTGGGTTAAATCCTAAGGACTTCCCTGTAGCTCAAATGGTAAAGAACCTGCCCGCAATGCAGGAGACCAGCATTTGATCCCTGGGTTGGGAAGTTCCTCTGGAGAAGGGAATGGCAATCCACTCCAGTATTCTTAACTGGAGAATCCCATAGACAGAGAAGCCTGGTGGGCCCCAGTCTGTGGGGTTGCAAAGAGTCGAACATGACTGAGCAACTAACACACACACACAGGACAGTAGCTCAAATTCCAGAAATGTTTTTTAGCACCTGGTATTCTTAGACCCTCATTTTGTGTTCTTGAATGCTAATTGGAAAAGTAGCCTCTCATTTCTACTTTTTCCTTGTTGCTTTGTTGTTCTTGTCTCTTAACACTGTATATTTTGAAGACTGTCTCCCAAAGCATCCTTCTTCTATAATAAATAAATGATGCTGTAAAATTTACCTGTTTCAAGCCCTTTGTCAGGCCTTAGAGGTAGCAGCAGAAAGATAGCTTGATCTATCTCAGTTAGGGGTCGGTTCAAATAAATTCTTTGTTCCTAAATGTACCCTGAGGCTTTATTTTTGGTTTTTGGTATTCCAGCATTAATAGTAGCAGATTATTTTTATTATCTAATTCTTAGAAATAATGTCACTTTGAAATGTGTGATTGGTTAGGGAAACAGTGAGGAAAGACAGAATTTGGAAAGCCTCTCTGCTGGTCAGTCCTCAGTCTTATCTCTCAGCACCTGATTCACAGATGCAAACGTCTATATCCCCTGAACCAATCAGCTTTGTTTCTGTTTTCAAAGTGTTTTCAATGTATTTAATGCTTTACTTACTCATGTGTGTTACTTGCTCAGATCAGATCAGTCGCTCAGTCGTGTCTGACTCTTTGTGACCCCATGAATTGCAGCACACCAGGCCTCCCTGTCCATCACCAACTCCCGGAGTTCACTGAGACTCACGTCCATCGAGTCAGCGATGTCATCCAGCCATCTCATCCTCTGTCGTCCCCTTCTCCTCCTGCCCCCAATCCCTTCCAGCATCAGAGTCTTTTCCAACCAGTCAACTCTTCACATGAGGTGGCCAAAGTACCGGAGTCTCAGCTTTAGCATCATTCCTTCCAAAGAAACCCCAGGGCTGATCTCCTTCGGAATGGACTGGTTGGATCTCCTTGCAGTCCAAGGGACTCTCAAGAGTCTTCTCCAACACCACAGTTCAAAAGCATCAATTCTTCGGCGCTCAGCCTTTTTCACAATCCAACTCTCACATTCATACATGACCACAGGAAAAACCATAGCCTTGACTAGACGAACCTTTGTTGGCAAAGTAATGTCTCTGCTTTTGAATATGGTATCTAGGTTGGTCATAACTTTCCTTCCAAGGAGTAAGTGTTTTTTAATTTAATGGCTGCAGTCACCATCTGTAGTGATTGTGGAGCCCAGAAAAATAAAGTCTGACACTGTTTCCACTGTTTCTCCATTTCCCATGAAGTGGTGGGACCGGATGCCATGATCTTTGTTTTCTGAATGTTGAGCTTTAAGCCAACTTTTTCACTCTCCACTTTCACTTTCATCAAGAGGCTTTTGAGTTCCTCTTCACTTTCTGCCGTAAGGGTGGTGTCATCTGCATATCTGAGGTTATTGATATTTCTCCTGGCAATCTTGATTCCAGTTTGTGTTTCTTCCAGTCCAGCGTTTCTCATGATGTACTCTGCATATAAGTTAAGTAAACAGCGTGACAATATACAGCCTTGATGTACTCCTTTTCCTATTTGGAACCAGTCTGTTGTTCCATGTCCAGTTCTAACTGTTGCTTCCTGACCTGCATACAAATTTCTCAAGAAGCAGATCAGGTGGTCTGGTATTCCCATCTCTTTCAGAATTTTCCACAGTTTATTGTTATCCACACAGTCAAAGGCTTTGGCATAGTCAAGAAAGCAGAAATAGATGTTTTTCTGGAACTCTCTTGCTTTTTCTATTATCCAGCGGATGTTGGCAATTTGATCTCTGGTTCCTCTGCCTTTTCTAAAGCCAGCTTGAACATCAGGAAGTTCACGGTTCACATATTGCTGAAGCCTGGCTTGGAGAATTTTGAGCATTACTTTACAGTTGTATCCAACTCTTTGTGACCCTATGAACTGTCACTCACCAGGCCCCTCTGTCCATGGGATTTTCCAGGCAAGAATACTAGAATGGGTTGCCATTCCCTTCTCCACAGGATCTTCACAACCCAGAGACTTAACCCGGGTCTCCCACGTTGCAGGCAGATTCTTTACCATCTGAGCCACCAGGGAAGCCTATCTCCTGGTAAATTTCTGTAACCTCAAATTTTTCTCAATTGGTCAGTGTCTTTGAACAAATCTTTAATGTGGTTTAACAAAGCAATTTACCGCCTGGTCCCTCCTCACCTTTCTAGTTTTTTTCCCCACTCTTTTCCCTCCTTCCTTCACAGCCAAAACCACAATGATGGTCTTCAGTTGTCCAAATGCAGTTTTCCCTCTCTCTTGTAGTTTTGCCTTCTCTTGGCTGAGACTGAGGTGCCTGCAGTGGAAGTGGTGAGATGGTTGGGTTTGGGGGAGATGAGGAAGTGGGGCCAAGTGATGGATTAAACGTGAGATCTGAGGGGGAAGACAGGATTCAATGCTGGTGTCTGGGTGTGGAGACTGAGCATCTGGGTGAATGGGGAAGATGGAAGGAGAAGGGAAATGGAAGGGTTTTCTTTGAAGTCTGTCACCTTTGCAATGACTGGACTTGTTTTGTGTGATGACCTTGTCCTTCACTGTGGAGGGACCCTTCCCACTCCTGTCTTGGGAGTCCTTCAGTTTAGGGCTCCCTGATTGAGGTCATCAGTAATGTCAGAGGGAGGTCCCACCAGGAGATGTAAACTCAGCCACTTGTTTACATCTTGGTTCAAGCTGGTTGTGGTTGCTGACTGCTCTTGTAGGAATAGCAGGATTAGACCTTAGGACTAAGAGACATGCATCCCCCAGCTTCAGAGTTGGGGATTGTCCTCTGTGCTCCATCCATCCCAGGTGTAAACCTTATATTTTGTTCTAGAGCTTCTGATTACCAGTTGGTTTTCAATTCAGCAAATCATCACAAATAACAAATAATGTTTTTTCAAACCTTTGATTTTTGAATCAGTTTCTTTATTGCTTGCTTTAGAAATACAGGCGTACCTTGTTTTATGGAAGTTCCCAGATAGTGCTTTTTTTTTTTTTCTATTTTAAATTTTATTCAAAATTTTTATTTAAAATAGATTTAACATAATAGATTTATTATGTTAATTTAAAAGAAAACAAATTCCATAATATTTTCCATAGTAGCTGTATCAATTTACATTCTGACCAATAATACATAAGGATTTCTTTTTCTACACATCCTTGCCAACATTTGCTACTTGTTGTCTTTTTGATAACAGCCATCCTACCAGATGTGAAGTAATATTTTTCTGTAGTTTTGATTTGCATTTCATTAATGGTAGTGAGGTTGAGCATCTGGTCATATACCTGTTGGCTACCTGTTTGCCTACTTTGGAAAAATGTCTATTCAGATTCTCTGCCCATTTTTAAATCAGTTTGGGTTTTTTTTTTATGTTGAGGTATATGAGTTTTTAAAATATATTTTGGATATTAACCTCTTAGCATATCTATAATTTACAAATATTTAATTCCATTTAAGTAGGTTTCCTTTTCATTTTAGTTTGATAAAGTCCCACTTGTTTATTTTTGCCTTTGCTTTTAGAGTCATATTCAAAAGATCATCATCAAGACCGGTTTAAAGACCTTACTGTTTAGCTTTCCTTCTAGGAGTTTTATAATGTCAGATGTTACATTTAAGTCTTTAGACTGAAAGTGAAAGTCACTCAATCATATCTGACTCTTTGAGACCCCATGGACTGTAACCTGCCAGGCTCCCCTATCCATGGAACCCTCCAGACCAGAATACTGGAGTGGGTAGCTGTTCTTCTCCAGGGGATCTTCCCAACCCAGGGATTGAACCCAAGTCTCTCATATTGCAGGCAAATTCTTTACTGTCTGAGGCACCAGGAAAGCCCAAGAATAGCGTACATAGTGCTTTTTTTTTTTTTTTTTTTTTACAAATTAACAGTTTGTCAAGCAAGTTGAGAAAGTCTACAGGTACCATTTTTCCAACAGTATTTGTTCACTCCATGTCTGTCATCTTTTGGTAATTCTCACAATATGTCAAAGGTTTTCACTGTCATTACATTTGTTATGGTGATCTGTGATCGGTGATCTTCAGTGTTACTTGCTGAAGTCTCCAATGATGGTTAGTATTTTTTAGCAATTAATTTTTATTATTATTATTTTTCTTAATTTATTTTTTTAATGAAGGATAATTGCTTTACAGAATGTTGTTGTTATCTGTCAAACATCAACAGAATCACCCATAGGTACACCCATGAGCAATAAATTATTTTTTAAATTAAGGTCTGTACATTGCTTTCTCAGGCATAATGCTACTGCACACTTGCTAGGCTACAGTGTAGTCTGAACATTTATACACCCTTGGAAACCAGAAATTTTGTATAACTGACTTTATTGTGATATTCACTACATTCTGGTGTTCTGGAACTAAACCCCCAAAATCTCTAAGGAATCCCTGTACCTCTTTCCTTTCTGGAAAGCAGGTGACTGTTCTGAAAGCTTTAATGTGGACATAAGACAAGTCAACCTGCTGCAAAACCTGATGCTCCAGAGGACAGGCAGCCAGCCTGAGGGAGGGGCTGGGGAGGTGACAGATGTTGATGAAGGGCATAACCCACAGGATTGTCACCGTGAACTCCTGTGGTTATAGGTGCTGAAGGTGTTGTTGTTTAGTTGCTAAGTTGTGTCTGACTTTTGTGCCACCCCATGGACTTATAGCCTGCCAGGCTTGTCTGACCATGAGGATTTTCCAGGCAAGAATACTGGAGTGGGTTACCATTTCTTGTAACAAATACATTTTGTTGCACTGGTGAATATATATGCACAAAGACAGATGGGTATGTTTTTTTGTTGTTGTTAAGTTGCTCAGTCATGTCCAACTCCTGGCGACCCCGTGTACTACAGCACGCCAGGCTTCCCTGTTCTTCACCATCTCCTAGAGTTTGCTCAAACTCATGTCCATCGAGTCAGTGATGCCATCCAACCATCTCATCCTTTATCGTCCCCTTCTCCTCCTGCCTTCAATTTTCCCCAGCATCAGAGTCTTTTCTAATGATTCATCTCTTCACATCAGGTGGCCAAAGTATTGGGGCTTCAGCTACAGCATCAGTCCTTCCAATGAATATTCAGGGTTGATTTCCTTTAGGATTGACTGTTTTGATCTCCTTACAGCCCAAGGGACTCTCAAGAATATTCTCCAACACTACAGTTTGAAAGAATCAGTTCTTCAGCACTCAGCTCAGCCTTCTTTATGGTCCAATTCTCACATTCATTCATGACTACTGGAAAACAAAAGCTTTGACTAGATGGATCTTTGTTGACAAATTAACGTCTCTGCTTTTCAATACACTATCTAGGTTTGTCAAAGCTTTTCTTCCAAGGAGCAAGCGTCTTTTAAGGCTACAGTCACCCTCTGCAGTGATTTTGGAGCCCAAGAAAATAAAGTCTCTCACTGTTTCTATGTTTCCCCATCTATTTGCCATGAAGTGATAAGACTGGAAGCCATGATCTTAGTTTTTGAATGTTGAATTTTAAGCCACCTAATTCACTCTCCTCTTTGGCCTTCATCAGGAGGCTCTTTAGTTCCTCTTCACTTTCTGCCCTAAGAGTAATGTTATCTGAATATCTGAAGTCATTAATATTCTTCCTGGCAATCTTGATTCCAGCTTGTGCTTCATCCAGCCCAGCATTTCACATGATGTACTTGGCATAGAAGTTAAATAAGCAAGGTGACAATATACAGCCATGCTATACTCCTTTCCCAGTTTTGAACCAGTCTGTTGTTTCATATCCAGTTCTAACTATTGCTTCTTTTCCTGAACACAGGTTTCTCAGGAGGCAGGTAAGGTGATCTGGTATTGCCATCTCTTTAAGAATTTTCCACAGTTTATTGTAATCCACACAGTCAAAAAGCTTTAGTGTAGTCAATGAAGAAGAAGTAGATATTTTTTCTGGAATTCTCTTGCTTTTTCTATGATCCGACAGATGTTGGTAATTTGATCTCTGGTTCCTCTGCCTTTTCTAAATCCAGCTTGTGCATCTGAAAGTTCTTGTTTCACATGCTATTGAAGCCTAACTTGGAGGGTTTTGAGCATTATTTTGCTAGCATGTGACATGAGTGCAATTGTGTGGTAGTTTGAACTTTCTTTGGCATTGCCTTTCTTTGGAATTGGAACGAGAACTGACCTTTTCCAGTCCTGTGGCCACTGCTGAGTTTTCCAAATTTGCTGTCATATTGAGTGCAGCACTTTCACAGCATCATCGTTCAGTATTTGAAATAGCTCAGCTAGAATTCCAACACCTCCACTAGCTTTATTCATAGTGATACTTTTTAAGGTCATTTGACTTCACACTCCAGGATGTCTGGCTCTAGGTGAGCAATCACACCATCATGTTATCTGGGTTGTGAAGATCTTTTTTTCTATAGTTCTTCTGTGTATTTTTGCCACCTCTCCTTAATATCTTCTGCTTCTGTTAGGTCTATACCATTTTTGTCCTTTATTGTGCCCACCCTTGCTATCTCTAATTTTCTTGAAGAGATCCCTAGTCTTTCCCATTCTATTGTTTTCCACTATTTCTTTGCATTGTTCACTTAGGAAGGCTTTATCTCTCTTTGCTATTCTTTGAAACTCTGCATTTAGATGGGTATATATTTCCTTTTCTCCTTTGCCTTTGGCTTCTCTTCTTTTCTCAGCTATCTGAAATGGTTTTGTTTACTGTAAGTAAATTAAGCAAAAGACTTGTTGGGTATCAACTGGCTTAGTTAATAGGTTTGTTTATATGTTGACTCTTCAAAGGGATTTACCAGCTTTGGTTCATTAAGCACCATTAATGTTTCAGAATTCTGTTTTATAAAGATATTCTCTTAATTTTATTAAACATACTGGAGTCATAATAACAACTAATTTAATCATCCTTTATGCTCCAAAACAGTGGAGCAAAATGGATAAATTAGAAATTCTCTGTCTCCTAAGACTCACCACTGTCTCTGCATTAAAAGGTGGGTTCTTCCTATGGTTTTAAGGATTTGCTGGGTGCTTATGACCTGTTTTCTCTTCAGCCGATAGCCCAGTTGTCCCCTCCCATCTCTCACACTCCAGTCTTCATATCACCTGCATTCTCCCTAGAAGCACAAGCAAAGGGGCACCTGAAAATCTGCACTTGCCCAAACAGTGCTGTTGTGTGTGTTCAATGTTTTCACTGTCTGCAGTTATTCTTTGGAAATGAACGATGCAGGACCAAAACCAGGACCAGGAATCTCAAATTCTACCTCTTCTATTTGTAAATGATCTTATCCATATTCTTTACCTCTTTTCCTCAACTCAAGTATCTTCTAAGTATACTTTTTCCCAGATAAATCAAAACCAGAAACTGTTGTAATATACCCACCTGAAAAGCACAAAACAGCTCACACCTAACTAGAGTTTTACTTAAATTCTGTTTTTTACCTTCATGGAATTTTTCTTTCATAAGCCCGCATGGATATAGTTGTAACATTTCAGAAGAGAAACCTCCTTCAAAAACATGCCAAGTGTTTTCATTCAAGTTTTTAGAGAAAAGATAACTAATGTGAACATCGAGAGCACAATAAGGGAAAAGAAATACTTTATGAAGGTGGTGCTTACATGCAAAAGCAGAAGATTTGGGAGAGCAATTATGGAGGTGACTATGACCCGGACTTCATCATTCCATGGGCAAGAAGAATGACTTATTTCAAGACCTAAGAAAAAGTTTTGAGTTAATGCCTGCCACACAGTCCAGCCTCTGAGAAAATTACAAGAACCCATTTAATTAAGGACCCAACTTCCAAGGTTGGACAACTGTCCCTGTGTCACCTGGCACTCAAAAATAGAGGTCTAATACTCAGATCTTCCCCTCCCCAGTCTATTTGTCCCTAATGGGATCTCCCTTTATTGTTTGTCACCATATTGAAAACTGTATCTGGCATCTCTTTCTTACTAGGCTTTTCTTCCAGCCTCTCCTGTCCCCACCTTTCCCTGCAGCCATTCCATTATCAGTGATAGCATCCTGCCAATGAAAACTAATCGGATTATCTTGCAGTGGCTCCATTTAATCTTTATGTGTAGGACAGCTACCTGGAATATCTGTGGCTGCATGGTCCTCCTGAGCCTCTCAACTCCCCCTCCTTTCTATCTCTCTTCTTCTTTATCTTTTCCAGTATTTGACATAAATTAGTTTGAAGCCTCCATCCTCAGCCCTGGTTTGTCCCTCCCTCATTTCCCCTCTCACTCTCCCTCTTGTCCATAGCCATCCACCTGAAGCATGTGGTCCTCCAGGTCTACATCCCTCATCCTGTCATCCCTGTATCCCCTGCCTTATCTGTTCCCATGCCAGCTGGACTCATCCTCCCCTTGATCTCACCCTGTAGTCTTGATAGATCACACCATTGGCCGCTCACCCAGTCACACCCTGAATTTAGTTTCATTTGTATTGAACTTTCAACTGGCATGTACTGTGTGCCTGATACTTATCATGTACAATGCCAGGGCCCTGGGATGCATCAGTGAACAAGGAAAACTGTATAACCCTGCCCTTAAGGAGCTGCCAGGCTCACTCCAGTCCACTTGGCCCATCATAGTCACTGTGTCTGGAATGACCACTGTCCACCCATCCACCTTTGTTTCTTCCTGTTCATGCCTGTCCTTTCTTCAAGGCCTAGTTCATTGCCCTCTGTCCTCCTTGAAGCTCATCCTTAGAACCTCTGGTCAGAAGTCATCTCTTCTGTTACTAAACCCTTCTTGTGCTTTTTTTCCTGCATGATAAACACTTGAGGTTTTCTTCTCTCTTTTCTCAGTACAGGCTCCATAGGAGCAGGGTCTGTGGCTTATGTGTTTTCATCTTCCACAGAATCTAGGAAAATGCCATCAGGGCACTTAAATGTGCAATAAATGTTTGCTGAATCAATTCAGAAATTAATGAAAATTTATTTAAGTGTTCCTCAAATGTGTTGTGGCCATGTGTTACTCCTGTTTATAAACATGAAATATAGTTGATTGACAGTATTTTGTTAGTTTCAGATATATAGCAAAATGATTCACGTAAATATTTTTTTTAGAATATTTTCCATTATAGGTAATTATAAGATATTGGATATATTTCCCTGTATTATACATTAAGTCTATTTTGATTATCTGTTCCATTTATGGTAGTTTGTATCTATTGGCCCTATAGCTCCAATTTATATGCCCCCTCTTTTCCTCTTTGATAAACGTGAGTTTATTTTCTGTGTCTGTGAGTCTATTTTGTATGTAGATTCATTTGTATTATTGATTAGGTTCTACATATAAATGATATCATATTTGTCTTTCTCTGTCTGGTTTACTTCACTTAGTATGATATTCTCTAGGTCCACCTATGTTAGTGAAGATGGCAATATTTCATCGTTTATTATGGTCTGAGAAATATTCCATAGTGCATATATGTGCGTGCGTGTGTGTGTGTGTGTGTGTGTGTGTGTGATTTTCTTAAACCAGTCATCTGTTGATTAACAATTAGGTTGTTTCCATATTTTGGCTATTTTAAGTGCTGCTGCTGTGAATGTTGGGGTGTGTGTATTTTTGAATTAGCGTTTTTGTCTTTTCTAGATACATGCCCAGTAGTGAGATTGTTACATCATATGGTAGCTCTATTTTCAGTTGTTTCAGAAATCTCCATACTGTTTTCCAGTTATATTCCCACCAATAGTGCACCAAGTTATTTTCCCACCAATAGTGTCAAAGGTGTATCTTTTTCTTCTCACCCTCTATAGCATTGGTTATCTGTAGACTTGATAATGATGGCCGTTCTGATCCATGTGATGTGGTACCTCATTATGATTTTGATTAACATTTCTCTGATAATTAGTGATGTGGAACATCTTTTCATGTGCTCGTTGGTCTTCTGTATGCCTTCTTTGGAGAAATGTCTATTTAAGTCTTCTGTCCACTTTTTGATTGGGTTATTGGTTTATTGATATTGAGTTATATGAGATGTTTGTATATTTTAGATAATAACCCCCTGTCAGTCACATCATTTGTAAATATTTTATCTCATTCCTTAGGTATTGTCTCTTCATTTGGTTAGTGTTGTTTGCTGTTAAAAGATTATAGGTTTGATTAGGTCCCAATTGTTTACTTTTGCTTTTTTTCTTTTGCTTTGGGAGACTAAGAAGCTATTGCCATGATTCATGTCAAAGAGTGTTTTGTGTTTTCCTCTAGTTTTATTGTATCCAGTTTTATATGAGGCCTTACACCATTTTGAGTTTATATTTGTATGTGGTTTATTTTCTGTGGTTGTACATATACAAAAAAATTAGTGTGTTCTAATTTCATTTATTTCCATGTAGGTGTCCAGTTCAGTTCAGTTCAGTCACTCAATCGTATCTGACTCTTTGCAACACCATGGACTGCAGCATGCCAGGCTTCCCTGCCCATCACCAACTCCTGGAGGTTACATAAACTCATGTCCATCAAATCAGTGATGCCATCCAACCATCGCATCCACTGTTGTCCCCTTCTCCTCCTGCCTTCAATCTTTCCCAACATCAGAGTCTTTTCCAATGAATCAGTTCTTCACATCAGGTGGCTGAAGTATTGGAATTTCAGCTTCAGCATCAGTCCTTCCGATGAATATTCAGGACTGATTTCCTTTATGATGGACTCGTTGGAGCTCCTTGAAGTACAAAGGACGCTCAGGAGTTTTCTCCAACACCACAAGAATTGGTGCTCAGTTTTCTTTATGGTCCAACTCTCATATCCATATATGACTCCTGGAAAAACCATAGCTTTGACTAGATAGACCTTTGTCACCAAAGTAATACTTCTGCTTTTTAATATGCTGTCTAGGTTGGTCATAACTTTTCTTCAAAGGAGCAAGTGTCTTTTAATTTCATGGCTGTAGTCACCATATTCCGTGATTTTGGAGCCCCCCAAAATAAACTCTGTCACTGTTTCCACTGTTTCCCCATCTATTTGTCATGAAGTGATGGGACCAGAGGTCATGATCTTAGTTTTCTGAATGTTGAGTTTTAAGACAACTTTTTCACTCTCATCAAGAGGCTCTTTAGTTCTTCTTTGATTTCTGCCATAAAGGTGGTATCATCTGCATATCTGAGGTTATTGATATTTCTCCCAGAAATCTTGATTCCAGCTTGGGCTTCATCCAGCCCGATGTTTCTCATGGTGTACTCTGCATATAAGTTAAATAAGCAAAGTGATAATATACAGCCTTGACATATTCCTTTCCCAATTTGGAACCAGTTTGTTGTTCTATGACTGGTTCTAACTGTTGCTTCCTGACTTGCATACAGGTTTCTGAGGAGGCAGGTCAGGTGGTCTGGTAGTCCCATCTTTTAAGAATTTTCTGCAATTTGTTGTGATCCACACAATCAAACATTTTGGCGTAGTCAATAAAGCACAAGCAGATGATTTTCTGGAACTCTATTGCTTTTTCAATGATCCAGGCATGTTGGCAATTTGATCTCTGGTTTCTCTGCCTTTTCTAAATCCAGCTTGAACATCTGGAAGTTCATCATTCACGTACTGTTGAAGCTTGGCTTGGAGAGTTTTGAGCATTACTTTGCTAGCATGTGAGATGTGTGCAATTGTATGGTAGTTTGAGCATTCTTTGGCATTGCCTTTCTTTGGGATTGGAATGAAAAATGGCTTTTTCCAGTCCTGCTGAGTTTTCCAAATTTTCTGGTATATTGAGTGAAGCACTATCACAGCATCATCTTTTAGGATTTGAATTAGCTCAACTGAAATTCCATCACCTCCACTAGCTTTGTTCATAGTGATGCTTCCTAAGGCCCACTTGACTTCACATTCCAGGATATCTGGCTCTAGGGAAGTCACACCATCATGGTTATCTGTGTCATGAAGATCTTTTTGTATAGTTCTTCTGTGTATTCTTACCACTTCTTAATATCTTCTGCTTCTGTTAGGTCCATAACATTTCTGTCCTTTATTGTGCCTATCTTTGCCTTAAATGTTCCCTTGGTATCTCTGATTGTCTTGGAGACATTTCTAGGCTTTCCCATTCTACTGTTTTCCTCTATTTATTTGCATTGATCACTGAGGAAGGTTTTCTTATCTCTCCTCTATTCTTTGGGGCTTTGCATTCAGATGGGTATATCTTTCCTTTTCTTCTTTGCCCTTTGCTTCTCTTCTTTTCACAACTATTTGTAAGTCCTCCTCAGGCAACCATTTTGCCTTTTTGCATTTCTTTTTCTTGGGGATGGGCTCAATCTCTGCCTCCCATACAGTGTCAGGAACCTCTGTCCATAGTTCTTCAGGCACTCTGTCTATCAGATCTAATCCCTCGAATCTCTTTGTCACTTCCAACATATAATCATAAGGAATTTGATTTAGGTCATACCTAAATGGTGTAGTGGTTTTTCCTACTATCTTCAACTTAAGTCTGAATTTTGCAATAAGCAGTTCATGATCTGAACCACAATCAGCTCCTGGTCTTGTTTTTGCTGACTGTATAGAGCTTCTTCATGTTTGGCTGAAAGAATATAATTCATCTGATTTCTGTATTGACCATCTGGTGATGTCCATGTATAGAATCTTCTCTTGTGTTGTAGGAAGAGGGTGTTTGCTATGACCAGTGTGTTCTCTTGGCAAAACTCTATTAGTCTTTGCCCTGCTTCATTTGGTACTCCAAGGCCAAATTTGCCTGTTATTTCAGGTATTTCTTGAATTTCTACTTTTGCATTCCAGTCCCCTATAATGAAAAGGACATCTTTTTGGGGTGTTAGTTTTAGAAAGTCTTGTAGGTTTTCATAGAACTGTTCAACCTCAGCTTCTTCATCATTACTGGTTGGAGAATAGACTTGAATTACTTTGATATTGAATGGTTTGCCTGAAAAAGAACAGAGACCATTTTGTCATTTTTGAGATTGCATCCAAGTACTGCATTTCAGACTCTTTTGATGACTATGGGGGCTACTTCATTTCTTCTAAGAGATTCTTCCCTACAGTAGTAGATATAATGGTCATCTGAGTTAAATTCACCTATTCCAGTCCATTTTAGTTCATTGATTCCTAAAATGTCGATGTTAACTCTTGCCATCTCCTCTCTGAACACGTCTAATTTGCCTTGATTCATGGACCTAACACTCCACGTGTCCAGCTATCCAAGTACTATTTACTAAAGAGACTGTCTTCTCCACTGTATATTCCTGACAACTCTTTCATAGATTCATTGAACAAAGGTGTTTGGATACCCATGTTTTAAAACTTTACTTTTTATTCCTCAACTTCAGAATGAGTAGTTATGTTCTCTTATGTTACACTTTAGTAAAATTATACATTCAGAGCATCTGAGTTGGACAAGTTACAGAAGATATAAATTATTATGTGGATGTGACAGATTCTGTTATTCTTGGGCTCTTTTGAGAGAGCTGCCCTTAGCAATGATCTACAGGAGTGAACAAAAGAGTAACAGGAAAATGGACTTTATGAGACTTAATAAATATTTCTAATTAATTACAAAGAATGGAATTAACTATAATACCTAGATGTGGAAAAGCAACCTGTGTCTTGTTTAGAGTTTCAGCATATTCTCTTAAAGATGTATTCACTTTAAATGAAGAAAAAAATACTACTTAACATCAGAACTTTTTAAGAGTTATATAACTTTAGCAAATTGTTTCAGACACTCCCTCCCCCACCCCAAAAAAATAATTAACCAAAGTCACTAATAAGTAGAAAGGGAGAGTTATAAGCCCCATCCTCTCTCTTTCAGTTTACAATTAGCAGGTCTATTATGCTTACTCCAGAATTGTGGCCTGGAGAATCCCATGGACTATATAGTCCATGGGGTTCCAAAGAGTCAGACTCGACTGAATGACTTTCACTTCACTTCCTTGTGTTTAGTCAGTAAGCAGAGACCTATTATCCTTAGTCTCTTGATGTCTGACTCTTTGTGACTCCATAGACTGTAGCTGGCCAGGCTCCCCTGTCCATGAGATTTTCCAGGCAAGAACACTAGAGTGGGTTGCCATGCCATCCTCCAGGAGATCCTCCCAATGCAGGATCGAACCCAGGTTTCCCACAACAGGTGGATTCTTTACCATCTGAGGCACCAGGGGAGCCCATGAACACTAGAGTGAGTAGCCTACCTTTCTCCAGGGGAACTTCCCCACCCAGGAATTGAACCAGCGTGTCCTGCTTTGCAGGTGGATTATTTAGCAGCTGAGCTACCCAGGTAGCCCAGCAGACGTATTAATGAGCAATAAAGGGGGTGGAAGGAAGGCAGCTTAAGAAAGAAAGAAAAAGGAGCAGAGAAAAATAATTTGTGAAAACAGGTTCAGGTCCTAGGCAGTTCAGATTGGGCTACCTCCATATGCTGTGTGGTCCATGATCACTAGAATTACAAGCTCAATTTCTTAACTGCTTCTTTGACCTTATCCAAGGAGAACTAAATGGACTGGAATGGGTGAATTTAACTCAGATAACCATTATATCCACTACTGTGGGCAGGAATCCCTTAGAAGAAATGGAGTAGCCATCAGGGTCAACAAAAGAGTCTGAAATGCAGTACTTGGATGCAATCTCAAAAACAACAGAATGATCTCTGTTCATTTCCAAGGCAAACCATTCAATATCACAGTAATCCAAGCCTATGCCCCAACCAGTAATGTTGAAGAAGCTGAAATTGAACGGTTCTATGAAGACCTACAAGACCTTTTAGAACTAACACCCAAAAAAGATGTCCTTTTCATTATAGGAGACTAGAATGCAAAAGTAGGAAGTCAAGAAACACCTGGAGTAACAGGCAGATTTGGCCTTTGAATACAGAATGAGGCAAGGCAAAGGCTAATAGAGTTTTGCCAAGAGAATGCACTGGTCATAGCAAACACCCTCTTCTAACAACATAAGAGAAGATTCTACACATGGACATCACCATATGGTCAACATTGAAACCAGATTGATTATATTCTTTGCAGCCAAAGATGGAGAAGCTCTATACAGTCAGCAAAAACAAGACCAGGAGCTGACTGTGGCTCAGATCATGAACTCCTTGTTGCCAAATTCAGACTTAAACTGAAGAAAGTAGGGAAAACGAGACCATTCAGTTCAGTCGCTCAGTCGTGTCCGACTTTTTGCGACCCCATGAATCGGAGCACACCAGGCCCCCCTGTCCATGACCATCTCCCGGAGTTCACTCAGACTCATGTCCATCAAGTCAGTGATGCCATCCAGCCATCTCATCCTCTGTCGTCCCCTTCTCTTCCTGCCCTCAATCCCTCCCAGCATCAGAGTCTTTTCCAATGAGTCTACTCTTCACATTAGGTGGCAAAAGTATTGAAGTTTCAGCTTTAGCATCATGCCTTCCAAAGAAATCCCAAGGCTGACCTCCTTCAGAATGGACTGGTTGGATCTCCTTGCAGTCCAAGGGACTCTCAAGAGTCTTCTCCAACACCACAATTCAAAAGCATCAATTCTTCAGTGCTCAGCTTTCTTCACAGTCCAACTCTCACATCCATACATGACCACTGGAAAAACCATAGCCTTGACTAGATGGACATTTGTTGGCAAATAATGTCTCTGCTTTTGAATATGCTATCTAGGTTAGTCATAACTTTTCTTCCAAGGAGTAAGCGTCTTTTAATTTCATGGCTGCAGTCACCATCTGCAGTGATTTTGAAGCCCCCAAAAATGAAGTCTGACACTGTTTCCACTGTTTCCCCATCTATTTCCCATGAAGTGATGGGACCAGATGCCATGATCTTCATCTTCTGAATGTTGAGCTTTAAGCCAACTTTTTCACTCTCCTCTTTCACCTTCATCAAGAGGCATTTTAGTTCCTCTTCACTTTCTGCCATAAGGGTGGTGTCATCTGCATTCAGGTATGACCTAAATCAAATCCCTTATGATTATACAGTGGAAGTGAGAAATAGATTTAAGGGACTAGATCTGATAGATAGAGTGCCTGATGAACTATGGACAGAGGTTCGTGACATTGTACAAGAGACAGGGATCAAGACCATCCCCATGTAAAAGAAATGCAAAAAAGCAAAATGGCTGCCTGGGGAGGCCTTACAAATAGCTGTGAAAAGAAGAGAAGTGAAAAGCAAAGGAGAAAAGGAAAGATATAAGCATCTGAATGTAGAGTTCCAAAGAATAGCAAGGAGAGATAAGAAAGCCTTCCTCAGTCATCAGTGCAAAGAAATAGAGGAAAACAACAAAATGGGAAAGACTAGAGATCTCTTCAAGAAAATTAGAGATACCTAGGGAACATCTCATGCAAAGATGGGCTCGATAAAGGACAGAAATGGTATGGACCTAACAGAAGGAGAAGATATTAAGAAAAGTGGCAAAAATACACAGAAGAACTGTACAAAAAAGATCTTCGTGTCCAAGATAATCACGATGGTATGATCACTCACCTAGAGCCAGACATCCTGGAATGTGAAGTCAAGTGGGCCTTAGAAACCATCACTATGAACAAAGCTAGTGGAGGTGATGGAATTCCAGTTGAGCTATTTCAAATCCTGAAAGATGATGCTGTGAAAGTGCTGCACTCAACATGCCAGCAAATTTGGAAAACTGAGCAGTGGCCACAGGACTGGAAAAGGTCAGTTTTCATTCCAATTCCAAAGAAAGGCAATGCCAAAGAATGCTCAAACTACCGCACAATTGCACTCCTCTCACACGCTAGTAAAGTAATGCTCAAAATTCTCCAAGCCAGGCTTCAGCAGTACATGAACCATGAACTTCCGGATGTTTAAGCTGGTTTTAGAAAAGGCAGAGGAACCAGAGTTCAAATTGCCAACATCTGCTAGATCATTGAAAAAGCAAGAGAGCTCCAGAAAAACATCTATTTCTACTTTATTGACTATGCCAAAGCCTTTGACTGCATGGATCACAATAAACTGTGGAAAATTCTGAAAGAGATGGGAATACCAGACCACCTGACCTGCCTCTTGAGAAACCTGTATGCAGGTCAGGAAGCAACAGTTAGAACTGAACATGGAACAACAGACTGGTTCCAAATAGGAAAAGGAGTACATCAAGGCTGTATATTGTCACCCTGTTTATTTAACTTATATGCAGAGTACATCATGAGAAACGCTGGCCTGGAAGAAGCACAAGCTGGAATCAAGATTACCGGGAGAAATATCAGTAGCCTCAGACATGCAGATGACACCACCCTTATGGCAGAAAGTGAAGAGGAACTAAAATGCCTCTTGATGAAAGTGAAAGAGGAGAGTGAAAAAGTTAGCTTAAAGCTCAACACTCAGAAAATGAAGATCATGGCATCTGGTCCCATCACTTCATGGCAAACAGATGGGGAAACAGTGGAAATAGTGTCAGACTTTTTGGGCTCCAAAGTCACTGCAGATGGTGATTGCAGCCATGAAATTAAAAGACACTTACTCCTTGGAAGGAAAGTTACGACCAACCTAGATAGCATATTCAAAAGCAGAGATATTATTTGCCAACAATGTCCATCTAGTCAAGGCTATGTTTTTTCCAGTGGTCATGTATGGATGTGAAAGTTGGACTGTGAAGAAAGCTGAGAACCAAAGAATTGGTGCTTTTGAACTGTGGTGTTGGATAAGACTCTTGAGAGTCCCTGGACTGCAAGGAGATCCAACCAGTCCATCCTAAAGGAGATCAGTCCTGGGTGTTCATTGGAAGGACTGATGTTAAAGCTGAAACTTCAATACTTTGGCCACCTTGTGTGTAGAGTTGACTCATTGGAAAAGACTCTGATGCTGGGAGGGATTGGGGGCAGGAGGAGAAGGGGACGACAGAGGATGAGATGGCTGGATGGCATCACCGACTCAATGGACATGATTTTGTTTAAACTCTGAGAACTGGTAATGGACAGGGAGGTCTGGCATGCTGCTATTCATGGGGTCACAAAGAGTTGGACATGACTGACTGACTGAACTGAACTGAAGGAGAAAATTGGATTTCTAGAGTTCATTTTTATGCAGAGCAATTCTACTAAAGCTGCTATGTAGCAGCTCCTTTTGCCATCCTTTCACTCTCAGAATAATAAACTACAACCACAGCCAACTTCAATAAACATCTTAATCTCTCAGACAAAGGATTTAGCCCCTCTTAGCCGCTGACAGTATTCCAGAACCCTAAAGAAATTCCAGAAGCATCATCTTTTTTTCCCCCAAATTTTGCTCAGATTCTGTCAAACCAGCTTGACAATTTGCTGTCAGGTCACTGTCATCTGGTTTGTCTGATATCAACCTGCTTTTTAGATAAATTGCCTTTGATTTTCTTGAATCTAGATATTTGGCAACTCTGTGTATCTGTATAAATATACCTCAAAGCTCAGAGTCTGACAGCTAAAAGTGCTAACTAATGATAACAATCCCAAATGCCCTAGGAAGAATATAAGATGCTACATACTGCTGAGTGCCAGTAATCATAGTGTAAAATTTTCATTTTCTTCCTTTCCTATAACCTTATAATAATAAAAGATCAGGTTAGACCTTTGTCTGCCTAGTAAAACAGGGTAATCAAACCATTTAAACACCAGCCAGTTCTAACACCCAAATAAATTCTCCCTACTCTCCTGTCCTGCCTGTTTTTGAAATATTGTCCAGGTTATAATGTGTTACTGTGAAACATTTGGTGCTCATGGTAAAGAATCCTCCTGCCAATGCAGGACCCAATCCATGGGTAGAAAAGATCCCTTGGAGAAGGAAGTGGCAATCCACTCAATATTCTTGCCTGGAGAATCCCATGGACTGAGGAGCCTGGCGGGCTACAGTCCATAGAGTTGCAAAGAGTTGAACATGACTGAAATGACTTAACACAGAGACACATATACATAATATGTTACTGTAAAACATTGGTGCTAATTGGTTTCTTTCTGATGATTAACAGGTTTTGGATTTAGGGAGATGGAAAGAATGTAGCCAGCCATATGATTTGCTGCAAAATAAATATAGCCTGTTTTACAACATGGTGCAAAACCTGGGTAAGGCAGAGGCCTCTGCCCTCATTGAAAGGGCAAAACAGGTGAGTCTGCTGCCTGACTTTGTAATTAGTTTGTCTCCAGCTTCATTCTTCAAAATCTCCACCTGGGATCTCTGTGCCCTTTCCAATCATAAACCTCCAGAGACTAAGCTTCATGACTGGGTCTTAACAAGACGTGGTGGGCAAGTCTGCTGAGAATCTGCAGTAGTGGTGGGGGTGCGGGGTAGTATGAGTGTGCTTTTCTATGCACACGCACACCTGCACTCAAGACAGATTTCAGATAGGACTTACCACACTTGGACCCTAGACTCACATTCCATTAGTGCACAGAACACTCTCATTTTGCAGACGCTTGGCGTTTCATTCTGATTGGCCCTCAGCACATTTGTGATCCAAGTGCTGTCAGAAACATCCATGAAATTTGATAGTTTAAGGAAAAAAAATTTGGAATATTTTGAGTCTATGAAGATTTACCAGGGAAAGGTATAAGTTGCTTCTGTTTCTAAGCTGTAAAGAAAACTCCTACACAATACTGTCACTTAATCCCTAATTCTATATTGTTTAAAATTTTATTCAATTATCCCCTCCCCAACACTGCTGCCTTTACCTTCCAGAAGAAGGTAGATTGTCATCAGGATAAATCAGGAGTTCACAATACCTTAACACGGTACTCTGGATGGTGCTTGAAGATGAGGTGGGCGAAAGCACTAAGCGCTGCACATGGTGTGAGGAAGGCACTCAGTGAGCGACATTCACTCACGTGGTGTCTTTTTCACAAAGGTGAGGTGGTAGTGTCTTGTACAGATGTGACAACTGAGGTCTAGTTTGAGGGATTTAGCGATTGTCATGAGGCCACCTGTAATTCATTCTGGAACAAGGTGGGATTGACACTGATGGGAAGATAGAGGGAGAGAGGGAAGGTGTGGTGTTCTTGCCACTTGAGATGCGTTGTTCAGGGTGGGATGAGTTATCTAGCTATATGTGATGAAGCTTCCTCACTGAAAATTTATCTCTGGGTATGAAATTATGGATGCATTTTACCTTCTTCATACTTTTCTGCCTTTCCCAGATTTTCATTTGTAAGTACAATAAAGTTACTTGTGTAATATTTAAAATATCTGTTAAAGAAAACATGCCTCAGTATCTATTTCTGTATGAAAGACTTACCTTAAAATGTGGCTTAAATTCCCTCTGTCACTGTTTCTTCTCAATCCTCCTTAGAAATGAGAAAATGCAGAGCAGTACCTTCCACTGTTCATGGGATAGGAGATAGCTTTGTGTAAGTACTGTATTGTATGCAAATGTTGAGAAACTGAACATGGAGCTCTGTATTTTTTTGTGCCTAAAATTCACAGAGTGCTTTCATCTACTAGCGTGTCTCCCAGTCAGAGTTTCCCTCCTGAGACCTGATAATCATTTATGATTCCCATATAACCTAGTCACAAATGAGTCAGGACTCTTACAAAACCTTTTGTTCTTTTGAACTTAGGCATTACACATCAAATACAGGTGTCCCCACCTATGTGTCTAATTGTTCATTTAAAAACTATATTATCCTTATATATGATCAAGATGTTAAGTAATGAGAAATTGATCTCAGAAGTTTAGATAAGTCCAGATAAGATAATAGGGTTCAACATCCTCACTTTAGAGGTGAGGAAACTAATTCCTCTTAGAAGAAATGTGGTCCTATGTATATAACTGGTGTTAAGCTAGTTTGCAGCAGATGCAGAATTAGAAATCTGTTCTTTAAGTATATGTTTTAGATAAAGTGTTACATAAAGAAGCAGACATCGGTCATACAGAAGCAGGTATAGGTCACAGAACTAGAAATCTTTTGATTCCTGATCTAGTAATCCTGCACCCACTCTAACAATATTAATGGTAAGTTACATTTGTGTGGTTCTATATAATCTATTTTACATAGCTCTCATGCATATGATTTCACTTAATCCTCATGACTGCCCTTTTTTATCCCATGTCATGGATGAAGAGATTGGGTCCAGGACTCACCCAAAGTCACAGAGCTGGTCCAGGGAGCACAGAGGGGGAATTTCTGGGGAGGCTGAATGTCGACCTAGGTACTGTGTTCTGTGCTGAGTCTGAGAACACTGCTCCTTTCACGTGGTAGCCAAGGTGGAGACGGTCACTCACATTCACAGGGTGACAGAACCTCACTCTTAGATTTCAGTCCTGCCACTGGCTCAGGCCACTGCTACAGAAAGAAATGCAGTTCTTGATTCTCATCCCATCTTGATATTATTTTTGCATACTTTGCATCCTCTTAGGATATACTGTCAGATTATCAGTTTTCTGAATTTGCAGGCATCAGTTATCAATGCCTTGTTCAGAGCTGTAACAGCAGGATGATTAGCCTATGTCACCAGGTTTTCACTCTAATAGAGCAGAATTCATTCATCTGAAGAGAAAACTCAACATCTGGGAGAAGGTGCTACCACATCACATTTTCTTGTACAAATAGTTCAGGTGAACTGATCACTGTCTGATTGACCCTGATCCATGAAATAGTAGAGAAAGTACCTTTTAGATTCATAAAGCTGAAGGGGGCATTAGTTTGCTAGGGCTGCCATACAAAGACCACAGAGCAGGTGACTCAAACAACAGAAGCGTATTTCCTTACATCCCTGGAGCCTGGAAGTTCAAGGTCAAGATGACGGTAGGGCTGGTTTCCTCTGAGGTCTCTCTCCTTGGCTTGGAGATCTGTCTTCTCTCTGTGTCTCACATGGTCTTCCCTCTGTTTGCCTGTGTCCTGATCTCTTCTTATAAAAACTCCAGTCTGTTAGATTAGGAGCCATCTATATGACTTCACTGTCACTTTATTAACTCTTTAAACACACTGTCTCCAAATACCATCACATTCTGAGGTATGGTGGTGTTTAGGACTTCAACATGTAAAATTGGAGGGGACACAGTTCAGCTCAAAGAATGAATGCCTGTCATCCATTCTGTTCTGTGATGAAGCAGATCTTATTGAGGTTTTCTGAAGTTTCTTTGTTCCCAGTGCACAACAGAGGCATGATTTTTTTTTAATTCATGAAATCACCTAATACAGCCCAGATGTTATGAAATTCTCAGGATCCTAGCTCTAGGAGCCTGGCCCAGTATGAATCAATGGAGGAGGCACATAGCATCCACATGGCCTTGTGTCCCTGAGCCTCAGGTCCTCACCTGTGTGTAGAGCGGGGATTCCAGCCTGGCTGGCTTCTTCACATGTTTTATTACAGGGATCAGATGAGAGAGAAGATGCTTAAGGGCTTTGAGAATATAGACCATTTTACAGTATTAAAGTGGGATCATATTTTAAAAGGCTGTAGACAGAAGACTTGCCTTCTAATAATAAAAAATATACCCATAGTTCTAAGTAGCTTTAGAGACTCTAAATCAAGGGTCCCCAACTCCTGGGCCAAACTGATTTGGTCCGTGGCTGTTAGGGACTGGGCTGCACAGCAGGAGCTGAGTGGTGTGCAAAGAAGCAAAGCTTCATCTGCTGCTCCCCATCGCTCACATTATACCTGAATCTCCTCTTTCTCGCCCTATCTGTGCAAACATTGTCTTCCATGAAACTGGGTCCCTGGTGCCAAAAAGTTGGGGACCACTGCTCTAAATAATCAAAATGTATTTATAATCATATATTTTAAAACACATGGTATATCTAATGCTATAAAATCTTAAAACTTTTAAAAATACTTTTTAAAAATTTATGAACAGCAAAAGAGACACTGATGTATAGAACAGTCTTATGGACTCTGTGGGAGAGGGAGAGGGTGGGAAGATTTGGGAGAATGGCATTGAAACATGTAAAATATCATGTAAGAAACAAGTTGCCAGTCCAGGTTCAATGCACGATACTGGATGCTTGGGGCTAGTGCACTGGGACGACCCAGAGGGATGGTATGGGGAGGGAGGAGGGAGGAGGGTTCAGGATGGGGAACACATGTATACCTGTGGTGGATTCATTTTGATATTTGGCAAAACTAATACAATTATGTAAAGTTTAAAAATAAAATAAAATTAGAAAAAAAAAATTTATGAACAAAAAGTAAATCACTCTCCACTCCTTTCATCACACAGCTCCCCCCCAAGGTGGAGCCCCAGCACCACTGTTGACTGTTCTGTTGAGATGGTCTGTGTATCAGGAAGAACTTGTGAATATGCGGTCTTCCTGTTTTTAAGCACAAATGATAGCTCTTCTTTCGTTTTTTCACTTAATATCTATCTTGGGTTACATCAATGCATATAGTTATTTTTTTTATGGCTACATAGTATTATGCTTTCTCCATTTCTTATTTCTATTTTTGATGATTATCAATCAGAGTTTATAAAATATAGGGGTTACAACCTGATATTAACACCCAAATTTGTTGTGTTCATTTTATGTGGGAAAATGAGAAACCCTTGAGCAGATGCTATTAATAGATTTCCCAGCCTCTTTTTCACTTTGTTTTTAATTTATCTCCAGGATTTGAGTCAGTAAAATGATTTTACTTATCAATTTACTCTAGTGATAAAGCATATTTGTTAATGAGAATGATCAGAACTCAAGTGTATCTACAGGTTGTTTGTCATTAAGTCCAGCCCCAGTGAAAGTTCTAATGGGGCTACTTCCTCCATAGAATAAATACACCCCTGGTTTTTCCAATTGTGCCTCCAGTAGTGATATGACTGCTCCACATGAAGAAATGGACCTAGAAATGTGTTGCCTTAGAAGGACTTTAAAACTCTTAAACATGTGGTTTTTGTCTTTTTATCCCCTCAGGTGCACTTTGAAAGGAAATAACCAGATATCACTCACCGTGACCGTGTGGTTATGAATGTTATGAATGTCCAGTGGACAGCCCTCAGCCTTAACAATGTTTGAGTCAACGTTGTGATTGTACCATGAGTTCATGTCTATTCCAAAGGCATTTTTCTAATAGATTTTTGTACTGCATAAGTTATATTTTACTTTTTTACACCAGCAACAAATATTCACATAAGATGTTAATCTGTAATTTTTTCTTCAACTTCACTCAGTGATTTCAAGCTCTTGCAAAAGGACTTATTATGTTTATTTATATGTTATACTGTTTTCTTTTATCTAAATCAAAGATGCAGGCCACCAAAAAAAGCTGTCTCCCAGGTTTTTTGTCTTGAGGGACTCTGAAGCCACATTTTCTAAGATTTGAGACAAAGTTGTCACAGATTTTTTTTTTCTTTTACTGTTCACAGAATTACATATTACTTTCCAATTATATCAGGGATTCTTGAAGACTGTGAAGTTGCCATTTTGTGTCACCACTTCCTTTACTAGAACTACAATCTGTTTTTCCACTCAGAGATCTCTGGTTAAAATACTACAGAGAAAACTAATAGGAAAAACATACAACACAAGTAGTTTAAGTAACATTATAGGAGAGAGAGGTGTTGCCCTCCAAAAAATACAGGACAATATTGTACGTTCATCTCCTGTGTCTCCTGCATCGAAGGCAGATTCTTTACAGTTGAGCCATTGGGGAAGCCCTCTAAAAGAGAAAGAAGAGAAAATATGCTTTCTCAAAGTAGGAATCTGTCCAGGGATTTGCTAATGAAGGACAGACATGTTCTAGACTGTCTTGTAGATAGAGGATTTTATATTTTTACAATTTAAAAAATTGTAGTAAAATATATATAACATAAAATCTACCATGTAACCATTTTTAATCATACAGTTCAGTGACATTAATCACATTTACAAGGTTGTGAAACCATAATTCTCTGGGTAACTTTTGGTAATTATATTCTTCCTATTCAGTGTGTTATTTCTGCAGAGTCATTTTGGTAAGTTTCATTTTTCTAGAAGTGGATCTGTTTCCTGTGAGTTTTGAGCTTGATTGGAATAAATGTATTCACAAAATCTTATATATTTAATCTCTGCAGCATCTCTGTGTTCTTTTGGCCTTTTAATTTTCTTTGAGCCTTCACTATTTTATGAATAATCTTGAATAACTCTTCCTGTTTTTTTAAATTTAATTTTATTTTTAAACTACATAATTGTATTAAGTCAACTTTTGCTTGATTGATGCTGTTTTTCTTTTTAGTTCATCATATTCTTTCTTTTCTTCAACTTTTCCTTTACTTTGAGATTTTTTTCTCTAAATTCTTAAATTGGAAACAGATTAATAATGTAATTATTTTTCTAATAAGTATATAAAGCTGACATTTTTTATAAGATCCACTTTAGCTATAACCTACAAGTTTTGATACTTACAAAACTTTGGTAGAAAAATTTTGTTACTTACAATCAATATTCAATGTATTATGTATTTTCTAATTCCTAATTTAATTCATTAACCATGTCTTTTACCCATGAGTTATTCATAAGTATAGTGTTCTCTAAATTTCAAATGCCAATGGATTTTTTCTATTAGATTGAATATGTGGACCTGCTAACATTCAACCTATTTTAAAGCTATAAAATGACACTTTCATGTGTTTCAACGTATTAGTTTTCTTTTGTTATTGATATATAACAATTTCATTTTGGTCAGGCAACATTAGATTGTGGATTTTAAACCAAGGGTAACCATATTCACACAAAAAGTCCTTGTTTCCACCATTTTGTATTTTATTTGGGGGTTTTAAAATGTTATAAGGACATGTGTAACCAGTAATTTTCAAATAAAAATCCTCCCTGAGTACTGGAATGTTTTCTGATGCATGTTGCAGGCTGGTTGTCTGGGATGCAGACTCGGATGGAGTTTAGTGCTGGGATGTGTATCAGGGGTGCCCTTCGGATCAACACTGTGGAATCAGGAGGGAAGAAACAAGGTAGGGCAGAGGGAAGGATCAAGCTGGATCACTGGCCAGAAAACCTGAGCTGACCCCATGGGAGTTTGGAGTGAAGATGGCCCTCCAGGTTTGTCCTGACATGTCCACTGGCCAGGCTGTCATACCTCTACCTGGATGGGTCATGGCATCCAGGCTGCCCCCAGAGGGGCTGGTGGTTTAAGGTCACCCACTGGCAGCACTTCTAGCAGCTGGACAGCGAGTCCTTGAAGGGAGGTCAGGACAACATGTCTCCATGTGCTCCCACGGCATGTATCACAGCTCCAGAGGTAGGTGATGAAGATGTACTGTGAGGGAAACGCTTGATGACTGATATGTAAGTCAAAATGATGACTCAGTGATTCTCGTCACTACACTCTGTTCTAAAAAATAGAGGACAAGGTCCATGTAGGTGAGAAATCTCATTTTCTAGGGTCAGGCCAGTTGTTACCTCTTCTAGGAAATCACCTTAAGCTCAGTCATCATCCTAGGTAACTCGTATGTAGGACCCTGAGCACCTCTCATCTGTTAAACTGACCCATACTTGGGTAGTGTCCTATTGTCTGGTATGGTGATTTTTAAGCAAATGGCCCTGTTCTTTCCATTTTACACAGGTATGTAAACTATGTAGCCTCCCCAGACTCTGAGTATTCATACATGGTCTGTTTTCTCACTAAACCAAGAGAGAAAAATATATGGAACTGTGCCCTATTCAGTTTTTAATTACATCTTCCAGCACAGTGTCTGTCACATAGGAGGTGCTCAGTTAAATGTTTGCTGAATGAATAAATGATAACTGAAAACAAGCCTTCCTTGTCAACTTTATAATTTTGACATTCTAAGAGGTAACTTAGGATAACAGACAGCCCTGGTTTTGGAGTCAGTCACACTCACCTGCAGTTCTTTCTCTGCAACTCAATAGCAGTGTGGGTGTCCAAAGAATATACTGTCCAGAGTGGGACACTTGAGAGTCAAGTTAAAATGATAACCTGCCAAGATGCCAGGGAAATAAACTAGCACCATCCTTGAAAAAATGGACTATAAACACCCTACAGCCATGTAGCCTTAGTTACATGCCCAAGCAAGTATCTTAATCTCTGAATCTCTTAATCTCAGCTTCTTCATTTGGAAGATGGATATTATTCCTGAGCTTGGAGTTCTTTGGTTGGGATGATGGATGGACCAAGAGCATCCAGAGACACAGGGTGGAATCACTGACCTTGGTGATTCCTAATCACTGGGAGAGGAGAACAAGATGAGTGTGGATGAAGGAGGTTTGTAGACTGTAGAAGGTGTATTTGAGGAGGTCCTCATCTGATGGCCTAAACCAAGCTGTTCTTCCTTCACTTGTAGTTAAAATGACATAAGCCTACAGGGAGGAGCACAAGCTCTGGAGTCAGCCTTCCAGGCACAAATACTGGCTCTAGGCATTGCTGACTGGGTTTGGATACGAATTCTGCTTCTGTTAATCATGAGCTCTTAAGGTTGGGAAGTCCACTGTGCTTCAGTGTCTTTGTCTGAAAGTTGACATGGGGATAGCATGGTTCACAGAGGATTGCTGTGAAGATTAACTATGACGGAGACGCTCACTGTGTGGTCTGTGTACTAGTGCCAGTCCATGAACTGTTTGTAACCAGGTTAGAAGTAAGTACAGGAAATTCAAGAAAGCTGGAAACTCAGAGCCATCAGCTATTGCCATGGCATCCACACTTAGGATGGGTGGGATCCTGAACAGTCCAGAGACCAAGTGTGAGTGTTGCATGTGCAGGGGGAGGTGCACACTAGCTGTGCACAGTGAATCAGTGATTAGGTGGCATTGGCTGAAAATGTAAAATTAAGTAAACCTGATTCTCAAACCCAGACGGGTGAGAAACTCTACTTTTGAACACTGCTAGATGTGTGATTAGCTGTCAGTACTACCCTCTCCAGCACTACCCTCTTTCTGAATTGTTACCATCATATTTATGTGTAAAATTAGACCATATGGACTTTCAAAAGGCCCTACTATACATTATCAATATTTTTAATAGCATTAAAAAGTTAGAAATAATTAAATACCTGTTCAAGTTTAGAGGGTTTTTTCCCAAGTATAAAAACAATACTGTGCATATATTTATACCAATTCTATTCTTGAATCAGTAGCATGGTCCTAATGAAGAAGGTACCTGGAAACACAGCACAGTTGTGTTTTAAACCCTTCATAATTTTTTGTTTAAGCACAAAGTTTTATGTGTAAGCTGTTAATTTTCCTTTAAAAACAAAGAATATGGATTAACTGAACTTTTGCTTTTTAAACCTAATGTTCTAAGGAATTTTTTTTTTTTTCAAAAATCAAAACAACAATGGGTGTTGAAAGCTGGGAGAAAGATATATTTGAATTTAGAACTGAAAAAAATAACATTACCAGAAGGAATAACATGCCCCAGCCCTATGAAACCTCCATCTATAGTCCAGGCCCATCTGACTTGCTTTAGGAGTCAAATAGGGATTGTGTGATTTTTTTTAACAACCAAAGTTAAGACTTAGACACACTAAGAATGTTTTACACAAAGTTTACATTGTATGGTTCTGACCACCAATTCACTTTTTAACTCAGCAACCATGCTCACTAGTATCCATTCCATTAGGCGGAGGCTTTGGATATTACAAACCAGTGTTTTATCCAATAGTTAATCATATTTAAATTTTGAGGATTGTATGAAAAACATTTTTAATTAAATTTTGAAGAATACCTAGAAAAGAAATGAGTCTCTGAGATGGAGTTTGTATCACATTAGAAGTGTTGTAAGTAATGATAAGAGGATTGAAGGGTTTTAAACCCTATATTTTACAATAAAATTTTTAAAAATCCATGAATTTATACCGATTCTGATAAGATATAAAATTGGAAAGGAAAGCTCTTTTTTGCAGTAGAATGCCAACTCACAAATGTAGAAATATTGACAGAATAGTACCATATAGCAGCCATCATTGTCATAAATAATTTAGACAGAATTCATCATTAGCTGAATACACGGTGAATATTTGGTGGGTTGGGGAAGACATGGAATTTTCATAGAGTCAAAATACCTTCCCAGATTAATTCTTTAGGAATGAATTGTATTTTTAAACTGGAAAAATCTGGTAGACACCAGGCTAAGCAAATGACCAGAGCTAATGTTACTAATAATGAACCTACTGACACCCTTGGCTTTTTTTTCTTGTTTCTTTAAAAATTTATTTCATTGAAGTACAGTTGATTCAGTTTACATATAGTAGATTCTTTTTCAATTTTTTTCATTATAATTTATCACAGGATGTTGAATATAGTTCCCTGTGCTATAATGTGGGACCTTATTGTTTATCTAATCTATGTATAAATTGTTTGCATCTGCTAATCCCAAACTCCCAATCTATCCCTCTCCTATACCTCCTCCCCTTTGGCAACCACAGATCTGTTCTCTACATCTAAGTCTGTTTCTGTTTCACAGATAAGTTCATTTTTGACCCTCATGGCTCTTGATGTGTGAGACAATGACAACAGTACATCATTTCTATGGTTTCTTGACTGCCACCGCCGCCCCCCCCCACCCCCCCCCCACCCCGCCAGGCCCCATGAAGAAGAAAGCATTTGTTGTTGTTGTTGCTCAGTCACTCATGTCCAACTCTTTGCGACCCCATGGACTGCAGTAAGCCAGGCTCCTCTGTCCTTCACTATCTTCTGGAGTTTGCTCAGATTCATGTCCATTGAGATGGTGATGCTGTCTCATCCTCTGCCATCTCTTTTCTTTTTGCATTCATTCTTTCCCAGCATCAGAGTCTTTTCCAGTGAGTTGGTTCTTTGCATTAGGCGGCCAAAGTATGGGATCTTCAGCTTCAGCATCAGTCCTTCCAGTGAATTGTTGTTCAGTCACTCAGTTGTGTCTGACTCTTTGTGTCCCCATGGACTGCAGCAAGCCAGGCTCCTCTGTCCTCTACTATCTTCTCAAATACATGTCCACTGGGTTTGTGATGCTATCTAACCATCTCATCCTATGCTAATCCCTTATACTTTCTCCTTCAATCTTTCCCACTACTTGGGTTATTTCCAATAAATTGGTTCTTTGAATCAGGTGGCTAAAGTATTGGAGCTGAAGCTCCAGCATCAGTCCTTCCAATGAATATTGAGGATTGATTTCCTTTTGGATTGACTGGTTCAACCTCCTTGCAGTTCTAGGGACTCTGAGGAGTCTTCTGCAGCATCACAGTTTAAAAGCATCAATTCTTCAGTGAGGAGCCTTCTTTATGGTCCAGCTCTCAAATCCGTACATGAATACTAGAAAAAACATAGCTTTGACTATACAGACCTTTGTTAGAAAAGTGATGTCTCTGCTTTTTAATATGATGTCTAGGTTGGTCATAGTTTTCGTTTCCAGGAGCAAACGTCTTTTTAATTTCATGGCTACAGTCACCATCTGCAGTGATTTTGGAGCCCAAGAAAATAAAATCTTTCAGTAGTTCCAATTTTTCCTTTTCTATTTGCCATGAAGTGATGGGACCAGATGCCATGACCTTAGATTTTTTAATGTTGAGTTTCAAGCCAGCTTTTTAACTCTCATCTAGAGGCTCTTTAGTTCCTTTTCACTTTCTGCCATTAGAGTGCTATCATCTGCCTATTTGAGGATGTTGATATTTCTTCCAGCAATTTTGATTCCAGCTTGTAATTCATCCAGCCTCGCATTCATATGATGTACTCTGCATATAAGTTAAATAAGCAGGGTAACATTATACAGCTTTGTTGTAATCCTTTTCAATTTTGACCCAGTCAGTTGTTCCACATCCACTTCTGAATGTTGCTCCTTGACCTGCATACAGGTTTCTCAGAAATCAGGTAAGGTGGTCTGGTATTGCATCTATTGAAGAATTTTCCACAGTTTGTTGTGATCCACCACTTTCAGTTCAGTCACTCAATTGTGTCCTACTCTTTGTGACCCCATGGACTGCAGCGTACCAGGCTTCCCTGTCCATCACCAATTTCCAGAGCTTGCTCAAACTCATGTCCATTGAGTTGGTCATGCCATCCAACCTTCTCATCCTCTGTCCTTCCCTTCTCCTCCTGCCATCAATCTTTTCAAGCATCAGGTTCTTTTCCAGTGAGTCACTTCTTTCCATGGGGTGGCCAAAGTATTGGAGTTTCAACTTCAGCATCAGTCCTTCCAATGAATATTCAGGACTGATTTCCTTTAGGAGGGACTGGTTTGATCACTGCAGTCTGAGGGACTCTCAAGAGTCTTCTCCAACACCACAGTTTTAAAGTATCAATTCTTTGGCGCTCAGCTCTCTTTATAGTCCAACTCTAACATCCATACATGACTACTGGAAAAACCAAAACCTTGACTAGATGGATCTTTGTCGACAAAGTAATGTCTCTGCTTTTTAATATGCTGTCTAGGTTAGACATTGTTTTTCTTCCAAGGAGCAAGCGTCTTTTAATTTCATGGCTGCAGTCACCATCTGCAGTGATTTTGGAGTCCCCCAAGTTAAAGTCTCTCATTGTTTCCATCATTTCACCATTTATTTGTCATGAAGTGATGGGACTGGATGCCATGATCTTAGTTTTTTGAATGTTGAGTTTTAAGTCAACTTTTTCATTCTCATCAAGAGGCTCTTTAGTTCCTTTTCGCTTTCTGCCATAAGGGTGGTATCATCTGCATATCTGAGGTTATTGATATTTCTCTCAGGCAATCTTGATTCCAGCTTGTGCTTCATCCAGCCTGTCATTTCACATGATGTACTCTACATATAACTAAGCAGGGTGACAATATACAGCCTTCACATACTCCTTTCCCAATTTGGAATCAGTCTGTTGTTCCATGTCCAGCTCTAACTTGTTTCTTGACCTACACACAGATTTCTCAAGAGGCAGGTAAGGTGGGCTGGTGTTCCCATCTCTTTAAGAATTTTCCTCATTTTGTTGTGATCCACACAGTCAAAGGCTTTGGCATAGTCAATAAAGCAGAAGTAGATATTTTTCTAGAACTCTCTTGTTTTTTCAATGATCCAACCACTATAGTGTAGTCAATAAAAGTCAATAAAATCAAAGGCTGTACTGTATTCAATAAAGCAGAAGTAAATGTTTTTTTGAGTAGAGACTATATGGACTTCCTGATCCACTATAGGAAAACTCCACCCACCTTGCCCTAGAGCTCCACTGTTCTAAGGGAGGCCTGTGGTCCAGCAGCATCAGCTTGACCTGGGAGGCTATTAGGAACACCGAACCTTGGTCTCTACCCCAGACCTGCTGCTGCTGCTAAGTCACTTCAGTCATGTCTGACTCTGTGCGACCCCAGAGACGGCAGCCCACCAGGCTCCCCGTCCCTGGGATTCTCCAAGCAAGAAAACTGGAGTGGGTTGCCATTTCTTTCAATGCATGAAAGTGAAAAGTGAAAGTGAAGTCACTTCCATCCATGGGATTTTCTAGGCAAGAGTACTGGAGTGGGTTGCCATTGCCTTCTCCGACCCCAGACCTACAGACTCAGAGTCTCCAGATCACAAGTGAGTCCTGCTCACATTACAGTTTGAGAAGCACTGGTTTAGAGGCCCTGCTCAGATCATCCTGTGGTTGCACCCCCTCCCCCCACCAGGTGCAGGCAGCCAGAGAGAAGGTGGTTTGGCCATCTAGAGCCCCTCCCCTTCCAGGCCATGCTCTTAGCACCTGGACCTAGAATCCTTGCTGAACCCCCTGCCAGAATCCACTGAGTTGTTTATCAAAACTTTAAATTCCCAGGCCCCATTCTGTGACTCTTTGGATCAGATCTTTGGGGCTGGAGTCTAGGACTCTGCATTCTGACCACTCTGCTGGTGACTCTGATCTATAGCAGAACTACAGGAGTACTTATAATGGGGGTGGGGGGTCAGGGGTAGGGTGTGGATAGGAGCTGCCCCGAGGGGCAGGAAGTGCAGGGAGAAGAGAAGAAGGTCCCAGGTCAGAGAAAGTTGCTGACCACGAGCTCACACCTTCCTGCTTCTTTCATGATTCTCCTCACAACCTGGCCTGATCCCACCCCCAGAAGTTGTCTGCTGGGAGAAGCTATCAGAACGGGGCAAAGGTGTCCTCCTGCAGACCTTGGGGCTCTCTGGGGCTGCCCTGCAGAAGGAAGGACCTGAGTCAGGGGCAATAGGAGCAAAGGGGCTGCGAGCACCTGGAGGGACCACACGGACCCACCTGAAGGGTCAGGCTGAAGCCGCTGAGCAGGTCTTTAAGCAGGGAGACCTCCTGGTCTTGCCGGGACATGGGAGGAACGGGAACAGATTGTGCAGTCCCACCAGGGCTCAGAGGCTGCATCAGTCAGTTAGGGGTCAAATGACCTTGATCAAGGTCCTTAAGCTCTGTAGGCTTGTATTTTTGTCTCTGAGATGGGGATCCTAATACCCTCTGAGCTTGTGTTAAAATTAAACGTGATAGTTAAATAAAAAACACATCCTGCCACACAGAGAAGGATAAGAGGCGGTTACTGCTTATTAGGAAACTTGTCACCTTACAAGTCAGCACTTCCTGATGCTTGGTATCATAAGCACTTGTCACTGGCTGATAAGACCAATTTCCTCAAACCCCAGGCACAAGAAGTCTCCAGTCACAGACATGTGCCAGACCTGCACTTGGCCAGTGACCTAGAGCTCCCTGAGCTTCCCTGTGCAGGATCAACTCCTGAGGTTACTGCAAAGCTGCTCATCACGTACAGTTCCCAGGATTTCCGTCCCAGCAAGCTACACCTAGGGAATCCTGCTCTTAGGGTTTTGCTGAACTACAGCTGGGCTTTCAGGAAACCTCCAGGGACAACTATGCCATACTGAAAACTACCACCAGGGGGAAGCAGAATCCAGGCATCCAGGTGAGCAAAGGGTTTCGAAAGGCCATGAAATGTGGGCCTGTAGGCCACACAGGCAACTAGAAGGGTGGGGGGCCCGAGCTTCATCCTCCCCATCTACCCAACCCTCCACACACAGAAAACACACACTGCTGCTCCTGCAGGATCACCTGATCACGTTTACTGTTTCATTGTCCAGGTACAGTTCTTTAGTGCTTCCCTTGGTGGCTCAGACAGTAAAGAATCTGCCTGCAATGCAGGAGACCTGGGTTGCTGATCCCTAGGTCAGCATTTTCAGACTTTCACTCTCTCTCCAGCCTGAGCTCCAATGTGTCTTAATCCCTTTCAGTTTCTTGAATCCACCAAGCTCTCCTTTCTTCTGGACCTTTGGCCCATCTTTCCACTGCCTGGAACCTCCCCTCTGTCTTTTATTGACTGACCCTTACTCTTAGGTCACACGTGAAACATGAGTCTGCCAAGCAGGACTCCTCCTCCGTGAGATGAGACCCCCACTTCCCTGTCCCCTTTCCTGACTCTCCTGTGTTGGCTCCTTTCTCATCTCCTTCCTCCTTTAGCCTGGAAGGGCAGCAGCTGTGTCTCCTCCAGGGACCCCAGCACCTGTCTGGGAGCCTGGGCACAGGACAGCTTAGCTATTTCAGCTAGACTTTGAAAGCACCCAGGTTGTAGGTGAACAACTTTCCATTCCCAAATGCTTCTCTTTTCCTCTTGAACTAGGGACTTAGTGGCTAATAAATTTCAGGTGTGGTGGGGGAGGGCATCAGAGTAAGGACACGTATGATTTAAATAGAAGACAGTTGGAGAGAGAAGGGAGAAAAGAACTTTCTAGTTCAGGAACAGCATGGCCAACAGCCAGTTGCTGTGATTTGCACCAAGCTTGTCCTGTGTGTGAAGGGGGCTCCAAGGATGAATGTACCATGGAGACGCTCCCTGAGGGCTCACTCTGGCTGGTTCTCTGATATGTTGAGGCTCTGAGGTCAAGGCTGTGAATGGAAACTGAATTTGAGGGAAACATGTGCTGTGTCTCCTTGTATAAGTAGTTGCTACTTCTCCACTCCCAAAGTAGGGACATCACACATTTTATAGTGTTCAGATCTCTCATCCGCTCCCAGGGTATGAAGGACATGGATATCACTTAGTCCTGTCTTTCAGCCTCTGCAAATTCTTCCCTTATCTTCCCCAGAAGAGCAGGGCTGAGGCTAAGAGAAGACCACCATCACCAGCCCCCTGACTGTGTGAGTGAGCCCATGACTAAGAGGTGGGGAGGAGGCTGAGATGAATGAGCACCCTCTAGACCCTGCTGGTCCTCTCCCTGCCCAGCCCCCAGCACCTCCACCCTTCTGTTCCCTCTGCCCTTGGACTTCCCCTCATATCCATTTAGGTCTTTCCAGAATTCTATCTTCCCAGCCCAGAGATCAAACCTGGGTCTCCAGTGTTGCAGGCAGATTCTTTACCATCAGAGTAACCAAAAAGGTGGCCACCCTGCCTAAGAATCATGGAAGAGAAGAGTTAAAAAGCTGTGTTAAAACTCAACATTCAAAAAACTAAGATCATGGCATCCAGTCCCATTACTTCATAGCAAATAGAGTGGGGGCATCTGAAGGAGAAAACGCTCCGATGCTGTTGGTTCCTGGGTCGAGTGTGAGCCTGGGTCTCCAGGACAATGGATTTCCCTCAAGAATCCCACCTCTGAGAGGTTCCTGGCTGTCTGGTTCTTGATAGAACAGAAGGTCTACACACCTCACCTGTGCCGGAGCCAGCCGGCAAAGTCGATCAGGTCCCGAGAACGTGCACGGCGGGGCTAAGAAAGAAACCAAAGCAAGAGACTACAAAATGGGGTCGAGAGGTTCAGACACGTCACCACGAAGGGACGCAGTCTGACACCAACTTTATTCAACATCTCATATTTATACAGAAAAGCGTGAGAAAGACAAGACAGTTGACATTTTTTCTTGGTTGGCCTATACATCTTACAAACAGTCACAAGAAATCTTGAGAGCATGGGAATGGCTCCCTGTTATTATTTCTTACACCAGATAACATTTCTCTGTGCGTGAGAAGTTTGCACAGAACTCCAGGTGCCTGCAGTAAATAAGCGCCTAATCTCTGGGGTGGCGGGACAGAGAGCTATGTTTGCAAGCAAACCCTCAAGGACTGAGGCAGCTCCCAGAGCTGTGTCCTTCGGACAAAGGACCCCGTTCTCACGGGCAGCTCCCCGCACACCTGGCTTCTATAAGGGAGGGAGCAACGAGTTTCCAAGGGTAAGCATCACGTTTCAAGGGAACAATGCAGACCACACTTGAATTTAAGAATCAAACAATTTTCTTGGCTAGTCTAGTGCTTCTCCCTTATCTAAGTCTCTAGGAGAATCCTACTGTTATTGGGCATAAGAGGATTTTATTTCTTCCTGTTTTGTCACCTACACTTCTGAGTCATACCTCAAAAATGGTCCTTCTGCCAGGAGTCACTTGCACCCATAGAATGAGAAGTTTGATTCAGAATGAGAGGAGAGCTTTATTCCCAATAAAGCGTGAGAGGTAGGAGTTTGGTCTAGAGCACATGCTCTCCCCCAAACCAGCAGGGCTGTTTTATATGATTCCTGTCAGCTGGGAGGGGGCGAGGGTCTCCCAGGAGGGCTCAGCTGTGCTGCTTGAGGCTCCAGATCACAGTGCCGGGTGCGATATCTCTGCGCATGGCCCTCAGAGCTAAGGTGTGGCCATTTCGCATCAGGGCATCTGGTATGAAAGGCTGGGTGCAAGGCCTCTGCTGGAGGCACTCTGTGAACAAGTGAGGCTCAGCTCAGCACAACGAAAAAGAAAAAAGGTTAGACTACTTGATGAGCAGATTCTGTGCTTTCTACCCAGGAACTGTTGATGGGCTTTGTGGTGACATGACCCTCCTCTGTGCCTGTCCTTCTCCTCTTCCTGAAGGTGCAGGTCCAGCTCCTGCAGCTGCTTCCTGTTGAGTGTGGGGTCGTCAGGACCTGGAGAGGAACGAGACCTCTCTTACCTCCTCTGGACGCGTCTGGTGCCCCTGGGCCTCAGCCCTAACTGTTCTGTCCCTGAGAGACAGCCATCTGGAGTTTTCTAGATTCTGAGGATCATGGAGGGGCGCAGGAAAGGACAAACCCAGTGGGGCTCATGTGGCCCCATCACCCTGGCCCCGGATTGTTCCCCAGATCAGGCAGCCTGGTGTCTGCCACCCAGTGTCCATCTACACCTCCTTCAGTGAGGCTACGTGCATCCTCATGAAAATAGCTCCACATGCTGCCCGGTGTGCAGACCCCTCCCCAGGCAGCGAATGGGAGATCAGAGCCAACTCAGTCCCCAGGACCACCCCCAGCCAGGGAGGTAGTGGGCTTATGTCACACTAGAAGTCCAGGCGGGTCTCATCAGACCGTCACAAGGGTGGCTGTTACTTTTTTCATGGTGAGTGTTGTATGTGGTTCCTTTGGCCAAGGTCTCTAACTGCCCTGAGTGCAACAACTCCTGCAATTAGTCATTTGCTCTTTGGGGACACACTTTTATTGTTGTCTGGAAGAAAGCTTCAGGTCAGAGAGATCTTCACACAAGTAGTCAAGGGGGTCCACTTGCTCGAGGTTGTCTCCTCATAGGTGGGTGCTCAGGGCCCCTTCTCTCAAGTGTGATGTCCCCATGGAGTGACCTTCTACAGCTTCTGGTTGATGGTAGTCGGCATCACCAGGTAGGGTCTGCTTCTCTCAGGAGTGATTGGTATTGCAGGCTGCTGGTTTTCAGGTTTTTAGATCCACCTGATCCTCTGGCTGGAACGACTGGAGGGCAGGTGAGCAGGTGCAGCCTCACCTGGTTACTACCATAGTTTCTGCTACCTGGAGGGCACACTTAAGTTGTTTCATTTCAAAGGGTCTAAAATGTCTCCTCTTCTGGGCTTGGGGAGTGGGTCTACCACACATGAGTTCAAACACACTTGACTTTATCCCTGGGAGCTAATTACATGCAGAGCAAGGCAATTGGGTATAAGTTAATCAATTTTTTTGAGTCTTCTGACATAGCTTGACTAAGTTCCTTTTAAGGTCTGGTTGGATCTCTCTACTTTCCTGGATAACAAGGTCTCCAGGATGAGTGTGAGGTCCATTTTATGTCCAAGGCACTCGTCATCCCTTTTGTCACTTGAGGCAGGAATGCTGGGCCGTTATCACTTTGTGCTGACAAAAAAGCAAATAGTAATCAAACTAAGAAAGAATAGAGAATTTTATTCAAGCCAAATGAAGGTGCTAACCCAGGAAACAGGTTCTCAAAAGCTGGGAAAATGTCTTCATTGATCAGGAATTAAAGATGCATTTTCATACATTTTTGAGACAAATTATGTACCAAGTTGACAGGTTAGCATCATATCCATAGTTCAACCAACAAAGTGTTGTGGGTTTTTTGTCTTTTTTAAAAATTACTCATGTACAGACAAGCCTTTGGTCCATGAGACCCCTTGTACCCTTCTATGAGATGAAAAAGAAGCATTAATTATAGAATTATTACAGTGCTGGCTTCTGAAGAAAGGGGCCAGTTTTTTCTCACATATTGATTTCATCCTCCTGCTTTGAGGAGGTCTGGTTAATGTGTAATGTAGGTGCACGTTGCACTTTGGGAAAGGCCTGCCATAAATGGGGCATGTCAGTTGTCATTTTTTTTTCTTTCTGTTATTTATGATTTTCCTCATCATAAGGATCCTGGGAACCCAAACCTGGGAATTTTCTCTCTTACTTAAGCCACTGTTGCCATTTCAGTTCTAGTGGGGAGCCCTTCTGCCCAGGCTGAACAATGTCAGACTGGGCAGAAGTGCCTAGAGACACCTGAAATTGCCCTGTGCTGTTGGCATGACAGTGAGGTCAGTCTGTCAGTCTTCTCCAGGACATGTCCCTCTGGTCTGAATGGGCTTTATCTGGGGTCTGGGTATTCACTATGCAGCATGGGGCATGTCTCAACTATCAAACTAGCTATACTTTTCATGCCTGGAGTCACCATGAACTCACCTAACTGATTATATAGAGCTTCCTTCCTGTAATGAGTTCCTATGAGTCTCCCCTGATGGTTTGAGAAGCTAAAGTTTGGGGAAAGAACTATTGCTCATGTTCAGTAATTAGCCCCACATGGCCTTCTAGATCTCCATCTGTTACTGAACCAAACTTGGTTCAGCTTTCCCTCTCACGGTAAAGCCAATCTACTGACATCAGGTTGTGGTGAAGAAAAGTGCAGCCTTTATTGCAGGTGCCAAATAAGGAGTAATGCTTAAAAACCTGGAAAACACAAATGGATTTTAGGAAAGGGTTTTTAAAGGCATGGTGAGGGAGTTGCGGGATATGTGATTAGATCATGCACAATTCTCTGAAGTAACAGGGGGTGTCGCAGGGGCTAACATCAATTCTCAGATCCCAGCTGGTCTGGATACCACTTGCTCATGGTCATCATGCACTTAATTTCTTCCATCTGATGGGGCTTTAATATCTGCAAAACAACTCAGGGATGTATATCAGACACTTTTCTTTATGTCCTTCAGGGAGGAACTGAAGAGTCTGTGACTGTTGTGTGACTCATCTACTGTTTAATTTTGTTGTTGTTGTTGCTACATGTTGATCTTTCAATTATTAATTTTAAGTCATCTTTTGATGACTCAGGGGAGACCTGGAAGACTAAAGTTTTCCTACAAATAAGAAGCACACAGAGGACATGGACTGGGGAGTAGGGAGGTCTATTCCAGAAGGGTCCTGATCAGTTATATACTGAAGCCCCAATTCTCAGCTTTGTCTGATTCTTTGCTCATATATCCTGGGGAATAATTGGATGGATCTAGCCTTGTTATGCGGAGAAGGCAATGGCACCCCACTCCAGCACTCTTGCCTGGAAAATCCCATGAATGGAGGAGCCTGGTAGGCTGCAGTCCATGGGGTCGCTAGGAGTTGATCACGACTGAGCGACTTCACTTTCACTTTTCACTCTCATGCATTGGAGAAGGAAATGGCAACCCACTCCAGTGTTCTTGCCTGGAGAATCCCAGGGACGGGGGAGCCTGGTGGGCTGCCATCTATGGGGTCGCACAGAGTCGGACACGACTGAAGCGATGCAGCAGCAGCAGCAGCAGCAGCCTCGTTATGAGGGGTAATTGCCAAGTTACTGGTTCTAGGGCCATTCTTTTGGCAAGTGTTTCCACTTTGTTGTTTCCCTTTATTATCTCTGTACTCTTTGATGACCCCGACATTGAATCACTGCCACTTCTAAGAGTCCTAATATGTTTAATCCATATTTTACCTGATTCTTCTCTACATTAAACATTCCCTTTTCTTTCCAAATAGCTCTGTGTGTGTGTGGGATTCATATGCACACCTGGAATCTGTGTTAACATTTAAGATCTTCCCTGGACCGAGTTCTAATTCTCAGGTGAGGGCTGTCAGCTCAGCCTTTTGAGCTGAAGTCCCTGGGGGGTAAGCTTCACGTGTGTATGTCTGGGTCTAGGAGGTCACTATGCATCCCACCAGCCTTTTTCCTCTCTCATAAAACTGTGAGCCATTCCTCTTCTGCATTTGGGAGAGACTCACTCCTAGGTCGGGCGACTGGAATAGATCATGTCTGTGGTTTCTATACAGTCAGACTCCAAGGACTCTGTTTCTGTGGGTAGCAGGATTTAGTGCATGACAGGTTTTTATGGTGACCACTAAGTCTATCTAAATGCATAACCTGAACTTGAATTGATCTTTGGGGGATAGCCATTCTATTCCCT
Source organism: Bos javanicus (assembly GCF_032452875.1). Classification (NCBI taxonomy): domain Eukaryota; kingdom Metazoa; phylum Chordata; class Mammalia; order Artiodactyla; family Bovidae; genus Bos; species Bos javanicus. The sequence goes on along the minus strand of NC_083879.1, from coordinate 72,327,933 downwards.
TAGAAGTTACTAAAACTGAACCTGGTGTGAGGACCACATAGAGATTGTCTGACCAAACAGTAGCTTTTTCAGTCTCCTTTAGCAGGACTGTAGTAGCTGCTGTTGCCCGCGGGCCTGGAGGCCATTCTTTAGCAATTTGATCTGTTTAGAGAAATCAGCAACCACTGGAGTAAGGAGCCCCAGTCTGACCTAATTTCCCAAGGCGATTCCCCTTCTCTCTTGAACGTAAAGGTCAAAGGGTTTAGCTGAATCTGCAAGGGCCAGGGCAGGGACCTGAAGTAATGTATGAGGGTTCCAGTTTCTCCACATCCTCAACTCTGTTATGTCTTTTTAGTTACAGTGTTGACTCCTTTAAGATCGGTAAATAAGTGCAGATAATGGTCTTAGGACATCTCCTACAAGTTTGTAAGCTCTGTACCCTGGTTATCAGCCATGCACCTAGACAGCATTCACTAAATATCTATTCAATGAATTGAAAACAATCCAAACCTTTTATTTGTATGTTGCCTTAGGTTTTAGGCTTTTTACAAAGTGCATTCACAAATTCAAAGGCTCAACATAACACTGTAGGATATTAAGAATAGTGGGTATTTCCTGTTCTAGACCTGGGAAACTTGGGTAATAATTGAAGCGTTTAGATTGGCTTCATATCCAGTCTTCTCTGTACTATTTAACACTGATTTTTCAATATGTTTTTTAAATACTTCATTAATGTTCAGAAAAGAATACCAAGAAGTTTCAAAAAATCTTAGTTTTAAAGAAAAATACAGCAGAACCTCAAGGGACTGACTGTATTGGCAGTTTGGAGACAGCTAATTACAGTCCTGGGCTTCCCTGGTGGCTCAGTGGTAAAGAATCTGCCTGTGAAAGCAAGAGATGTAGGTTTGACCCCTGGGTTGGGAAGATCCCCTAGAGAAGGAAATGGTGACCCACTCCAGTATTCTTGCCTGGGAAATCCTATGGACAGGGGAGCCTGGTGGACTACATGGGGGTCGAAAAAGAGTTGGACATGACTTAAAAACTAAACAACAATTATGGTCGTGAGATAGTTGTGGGGACTGGAGAGAACAGTCTGGGGTCTGACAAATGAAGTCACTAGACTTCCAGCTTCATCAAGCAGTTTCTTCATCTTTGAAGTCAGAACTAATAGGTGAGCATTTTCAGGGCTGGAAAGTATAAGGAAAGTCAAAGAGAACTGTAGATCAGGTGAGGACTAGTTATGTAGGCTGTCGATCTGTAACATGCCACTGTTATTTGTCTGGGCTCTGAGCACATGATGAAGGAAATCATAAGGCAGTCTCTCTCTCTCTCCCCATGTTCCCCTTTCCCAATCTAAGAAGGCAGCAAACAGCTAACAGGCACAGTTCCCTACACAGTGCAACATGCCAAAGCCTGTCCCCATGGATAGCATTCATTTATCCTTCAAAGGCATCTGAGCTCCTATAAACTTCTGTTGCCTTTCTTTAGGTCTTTGTAGCTCTTTGTAGGTCTTTATAATCTGGGCTGTTGCTACATGTTGATCTTTCAATTAATTTTTAAGTCAGCTTTTGATGACTCAGGGGAGGCCTGGGAGACTGAAGTTTTCCTACAAATAAGAAGCACACAGAGGACATGGACTGGGGAGTAGGGAGGTCTATCCCAGAAGGGTCCTGCTCAGTTATATACTGAAGCCCCAATTCTTGGCTTTGTCTGATTCTTTGCTCATAAATCCTGGGGAATAATTGGATGGATCTAGACTCGTTATGCAGAGAAGGTGATGGCACCCCACTTCAGTACTCTTGCCTGAAAAATCCCATGGACGGAGGAGCCTGGTAGGCTGCAGTCCATGGGGTCGCTAGGAGTCAGAGATGACTGAGTGACTTCACTTTCACTTTTCACTCTCATGCATTGGAAAAGGAAATGGCAACCCACTCCAGTGTTCTTGCCTGGAGAATCCCAGGGACGGGAGAGCCTGGTGGGCTGCTGTCTATGGGGTTACACAGAGTTGGGCATGACTGAAGTGACTTAGCAGCAGCAGCAGCAGCCTCGGTATGAGGGGTAATTGCCAAGTTACTGGTTCTAGGGCCACTCTTTTGGCAACTGTTTCCACTTTGTTGTTTCACTTTATTATCTCTGTACTCTTTGATGACCCCTACATTGAATCACTGCCACTTTTTCCAGAAGCTGAGCTCTGGCCACAGGTTGTGTCACCAAACCCAAGTTCCTGTACCCAAGGCACAGTGATGCTGTATAAACCGAAATGTTCAAGTTCTGAGCAGAGAAAGCTTTATTGTGAGGGTCAAGCAGGGAGTACAGGGGCCCTATGCTTAAAAGACCTGAATTCCCAGATGGATTTCAGGGGAAAATTTTTAAAGGCAAAATAAGGAAGAGAGTCCAGGATCCTAACTGAGAATTATATTTTATTCAGCCAACTTGCTGAGGACTTAAACCTCATAGTTTAGAGATAGCTCTAAGGGACTGCTCCCAAGAGATAAGGGAGGAACCAGGATATATAGGGGATTTTGCAATAAAAACCAGGTAGTCAGAGCATCAAAAAATGGTGCTTAGTCTCTCAGTCATGTCTGACTCTTTGTGACCCCATGGACTGTAGCCCACCAGGCTCCTCTGTGCATGGGATTCTCCAGACAAAAATACTGGCGTGGGTTGCCATGCCTTCCTCCAAGGGGTCTTCCCAACCCAGAGATCGAACCCAGGTCTCCCACACTGCAGGCAGTTTCTTACCGTCTGAGCCATCAGGGTAAGCCCAAGAATACAGGGGTGGGTAACTTCTCCCTTTCCAGGGGAACTTCCTGACCCAGGAATTGAACCGGGGTCTCCTGCATTGCAGGCAGATTCTTTACCAGATGAGCTATCAGGGAAGCCCTGTTAGTTCAGGAAAACCAGATATTTGGTGCTAGTAGTAAAGAACATGCTTGCCAGTGCGGGATATATATAAGACTCGGGTTCGATCCCTGGGTTGGGATCCTGCCTGGAAGAGGGCACGGCAACCCACTCCAGTATACTTGCCTGGAGAATCCCATGGACAGAGTAGCCTGGTGGGCTACAGTCCATGGGGTTGAAAAGAGTCAGACAGAGCTAAAGCGACTTAGTACGCATACATGGCCATCTCAAGTTAATGAATTTTTTTTTTTTTTTTTTGGACCATACTGAAAGTCTTGTGGGATCTTAGTTCCCACCCAGGGGCTGAAGCCGTACCTATGGCAGTGAAAGTGCGGGGGTGGGAGTGGGGGGGTGGGGAGGGGGGGTCCATTCCAGGAAAGTCCCACAGTGTCCTGCTTGGTTACAGTTGGGGACCTTCTTCGCCCCCTTGTTTGGTCCTGATGAGGACACAGTGCCCAGAGCCGGACTGTTAATGCCTTTGGCCAGCTTTCTCTGGGTCTTTCCAGAAGCCAGGGGGCGGTTCAGAGCAGCAGAAGTAGACAGACTCTGCGGCTCCCTCTCTGCATCTGGGTGGGTGCCTGGGCTCAGAGCGAGCTCTTCCGTAGAGTTTGCAGCCAGGGGCCGGCCCCGCTTGCTGAGCATTTCGCTTACCCGCCTCCATAAACTGCTTTGGCTCCTGGTCTCGCATCTCCCTGTGGTTCCCCGCAGATTCCGCCCGGCCTTCCCTTCCTCCCGCAGCCACGCCCCGGCTTGGCTTCCAACAGCCGTGGCAGCGCTGGCGTTTAGCCGTTGCCCAGAGACGACGCCCGAGAGGCGGTTTAGCTGACCACCTGGCGGGCAGCCGGCGCTCCTCTCCAGGAAGCAGGCGGTTCTCGAGCTCTCGCCGAGCGGACCGGTGAGGTGGCCGGGTCTCCAGGAGCAGCGTGTCCCGGTTCCGCGCCAGCCCCGGCTGGCAAGAGGCAGCCGGTGTCCCCGGAGGAAAAGCCCAACCCTCTGCTCGCGCGCGTTTGTCTGGTGAGCGTCCCCCCCGCCCCCGCCCGGGCTGTGACACCCTGCCGCCGGCGCCTTTGGTGGGACAGATGTCGGGGTGAGATCGGCTTCTTGAGGTCTGTGGCGTCTCGAATGGCCTAGACCCCGTCCCCAACCCACCCTTAGTCGGCTTCCCCCAAATCGGTCAGGAATTCTCAGTTCTCAACTAAAGCTGCACCTTTTTTCTCCCCTAAACAAGCAGCTTGTGACAGCTTCCTGGATCCAGTTAGTGCGCTGCGCCATTGCCATCTTTCAATAATGTCCCCACCTTATCCCAAATTCCTTAGGTGACAGCTGGGGTCCAACTCTACCACGTCCTCTTGTCCTTGTCCATGTCTATGACCATGTCTCCCGCCCTCCCTTTGTGGCTCTCACTGTATGTCCTGGAACCTAGTTAGGGCAAATTTCACGTGATCACACACACACACACAATTTTGTATTTAATGGATAACACTGTTGTTGAACATGTTTTGCTTTTGCCTGGGACACACAGCCAGGACTGTGTCCAGGTGATTCTGGTGGAAGGTTGAGGCTGACTTCTGCTTTAAGCAACTCCTTCCACTGGCATTGCTATTTCAGTGTTAACTTTTAACAGTCCTGTATTGTATTAATATTTGACCAGCCCCTTTCTCTGTTGTGAATATTTCACTTCCATCTTCGGGGAATGGGGTCCCTGAAGCCGGTGGGGTCTTCTCTGTATTCCCAGACTTTACAGAAGTGGTGCATGGTCTTGATACAGGTGGGGCTTCCCCGGTGGTACTAGTAGCAAAGAACCCTCCTGCCAATGCAGGAGACGTGGGTTTGATCCCTGAATCAGGAAGATCCCCTAGAGTAGGGCATGGCAACCCACTCCAGTATTCCTGGCTGGAATATCCCATGGACAGAGGAGCCTGGCAGGCTACAATCCATGGGGTTGCAAAGGGTCAGACACGATTGAAATGACTTCACACACACACTCTCTTAATGCAGGTGGTCCTGCCCAGGAGTCCTCTGGTCCTGAAACTGACAGGTCCCTAAGCTGGGAAGAAGCTTACAGGTGGAAAATGGCTTGGAAAGGTGAAACTTTTAACTAAAGTCATCCATCCAGTAGCTGGAACTACTAACTAGGTGGACTTTAATCACACTTGGGTGATGATTAGATCTTTTGTTACTGGACCCTAACCCATTCATCTTTCCAAAATTCTATTTCCTTTTATCACAAGATAGCTTGCAGGATCTCCCAGGGATCTCTCCTTTGCTTTTTTGATCATGGTGATTCCAGTGTGTATAGTTATATTTGTTGGCCCTTAAGGAAAAAGAGGCAAGAAGGAATATGGGTGAGATTAATGTAAATAATAACAAAGTAGCCAGATATCTCCTTAAGGCAGAGCAAGGAACTCATTTCTGTTTTATTTGTGGATTTTCAATAATGCATGTGTATACAAATGGGAAGGAGAGGATTTCTCATTGATTTTGGTAGACACTCGTTTCCAGTTTTCCTACTGGAGGGGAAGGAGCTGCTGCTGCTGCTGCTGCTGCTACTACTACTACTACTAAGTTGCTTCAGTCATGTCGGACTCTGTGCGACCCCATAGACGGCAGCCCACCAGGCTCCCCCATCCCTGGGATTCTCCAGGCAAGAACACTGGAGTGGGTTGCCATTTCCTTCTCCAATGCATGAAAGTGAAAAGTGAAAGTGAAGTTACTCAGTCATGCCCAACTCTTATCGACCCCATGGACTGCAGCCTACCACACTTCTCCGTCCATGGGGTTTTCCAGGCAAGAGTACTGGAGTAGGGTGCCTTCTAGTACCTCTCATCTCACACCTGAAGGCACTGAAGCAGAGAGGCTGAGTAAATTGCCCACATCACATAGCTAGTAAGTGGTGGAGTTAGATCTCAAACCAGGCCATCTGTCTCCCCAGCCTGTGTTATCCTGTATGGAAATGTTATACTGAGCTCCTTCTACTGGGACACTTGTTCTTAAGTGCAGGGAGAAGGCGATTCTAAACACACCTTTGGTCTTGTTGGCAGGAGTCTCTCAAGGGAAGTTCTTCAAGTTCTTGCTGTTGGAGATGATGCATGTGAAACATCTCTGTAATCAAGCTTTAGGGTGTGTTGTTCTCAGAGTCTGGCTCTTAGACCTGCAGTGTCCTCATCACCTGGGAGCTTGTTAGAAATACAGATCCCCCCGTGCTCCTTCTAGACCAGTTCTGTAAAGTTAGAAACTCTGGGGATGGGGTTAAACAAGCTCCAGGAGATGCTAATGGAAGGTGGAGGCTGGCTTCTGCTTTAACCTGCTCCTCTCATTGGCATTGTTCCTTCAGTGTTAACTTTCAAAAGGGATCCAGACTTTAGGAAGTTAGTTATTGCCATCTGTGTGTAAAGTCTGAGTAGCTTAGTGATTTCCTTGTGTACCTCACTTGCTGAGCCAGGAAAGTGAAGGTGAGTCCAGCTAGGAAGTGCTGACCAGAGACTCAGAAAAAAACTGTTTTTTCACCTGTTCTTTGGGTATTTGCAGGGAGAGGGCGATTCTAAACACACCTTTGGTCTTGTTGGCAGGAGTCTTTCAAGGGAAGTTCTTCAAGTTCTTGCTGTTGGAGATGATGCATGTGAAACAGTTGGTGATGGACAGGGAGGCCTGGCGTGCTGCAGTTCATGGGGTTGCAAAGAGTCGGACACGACTGAGCAACTGAACTGAACTTGGGTATTTGCTTTCTTCCCAAATTTCATCTGCTTTTGAAACTTGTAAATGATGCCAGTAACTAGCTTACTGACTTTTATAAAAATGACCTTGAAATGGAAAGTGGGGTCTGGCTGCTCACCTCTCAAAAGCCAACAAAGAAGCAAAGTTTGTGGAAAGGAAAGTTTGCTTTATTTTGGATGCTGTCACAGGGGTATGGGGGAGGGCAGATGCCAGTCCAAAGTCTCACTCCCTACCCCCCGACAATCAGTGGGCAAGAACTTTTATAGACAAATGGCAGGGGCCCCATGGAGAAACAGTACAGTCAGCTCTAATAGTCATCTTGAAATTAGTCACTGGCAGTCTGACTAGTATCATCTTAATTGTTTTAGGTACAGTTAATCTTTGGGTCCAGGGCTGATTTCTTCCCATTTCCTTGAGGCAGTTCTCAAAATTGTGGCAGCTTATAGCTAGAGCTTCCCTGGTGGCTCAGAGGTTAAAGCGTCTGTCTGCAATGTGGGAGACCTGGGTTCAATCCCTGGGTCAGGAAGATCCCCTGTAGAAGGAAATGGCAACCCACTACAGTATTCTTGCCTGGAGAATCCCATGGACGGAGCAGCCTGGTAGGCTGCGGTCCATGGGGTCGCAAAGAGTTGGACACGACTGAGCGACTTCACTTACTTACTTATATCATAGCTACAGTCTGGTCATAGTATAGTTAACTTCTTCCACCTGGTGGGGGTTTCAGTATCTATAAGACAGCTCACAGGATATGGTTCCGAATAGGAGGAACTGAAGGAGGAACTAAGGGTCCTTGAATTTGCTTACCAACTAAACTACTGTTGTTTTGTCCTGTTTGACTGTTTTCCTTTGCTTCTGCATTTTCTCACTTCTCTGATTAAACTTATCCTTTGGCTAAAGTTTTCCTATAGACAAAAGGCCATTGGAGGACCTGGGGGGAAGGCACATAGGGTCCTACTCCATTTCAACCTCATTGGGGTTTCAGTATTTTCACAGTTCAGTTTGGACTTAAGGTCTAAGAGGAATCATACATTATGGCTAGTGGTGATTATAAATTTTAGAAAAGAATAAATATTTTTCTATTTCTGTAAGAAATTTAAAACTACAGCAGAAGAAAGGAATAAGGATTTCTATTAGCCAAATATACTTGCCAATATTTGGTTGTTTCTTAGTCTTTCCCCTAGAAATCTTTATGCACACCTGCACACAACCACATTCTTTTCTATAAAACCAGACAGTTTTGAATCCTGAATCTTTAATTTTCTGTGGTTTACATTTATTTATGGGCATTAAATAGTCTTTGAAACATGGCACTGTAATTTGTCCACCCTTTCATTTTTGTTTAACACAGTTTATTTTTAATTATGATGTGATGTGTATCCATGGCCATGCTTCTGGTTCACTGTTCCTTTATCTGTATTCCCAGAACTAGGATAACTGGTGAAAGGCCATATTGTTTTCCACAGGGTTTGGAATTTGCCCCCTTAATAACTGTTTGTGTGCTTATTTCACTGTCAACTTTGAGTTCCTGAATTACATTTTTTTTCTCAGTCTAAAGATAAAAATAATATCAACCAGTTTGAATTTATTTGACGTAGAGAGATGGAACTTTTTGTGTCTACTGACCATCTATTTTTGGCATTGCCTTTCTTTGGGATAGGAATGAAAATTGACCTTTTCCAGTCCTGTGGCCACTGCTGAGTTTTCCAAATTTGCTGGCATATTGAGTGCAGCACTTTCACAGCATCATCTTTTAGGATTTGAAAGAGCTCAAGTGGAATTCCATCACCTCCACTAGTTTTGCTCTTAGTGATGCTTCCTAAAGCCCATTTGACTTCACATTCAAGGATGTCTGGTTCTAGGTGAGTGATCACACCATCGTGATTATCTCAATTGTTAAGATCTTGTTTGTATAGTTCTTCTTTGTATCCTTGCCACCTCTTCTTAATATCTTCTGCTTCTGTTAGGTCTATACCATTTCTGTCCTTTATTGAGCCCATCTTTGCATGAAATGTTCCCTTGGTATCTCTAATTTTCTTGAAGATATCTCTAGTTTTCCCATTCTATTAATTTCTTCTATTTCTTTGCATTGATCGCTGAGGAAGGCTTTCTTGTCTCTCCTTGATATTCTTGGGAACTCTGCATTCAACAAAGGCCCATCTAGTCAAAGCTATGGTTTTTCCAGTAGTCATATATGGATGTGAGAATTGGACTGTAAAGAAAGCTGAGTGCCGAAGAAATGATGCTTTTGAACTGGGTGTTGAAGACTCTCGAGAGTCCCTTGGATTGCAAGGAGATCCAACCAGTCTATCTTAAAGGAAATCAGTCCTGAATATTCATTGGAAGTTCAGTTCAGTTCAGTCGCTCAGTCATGTCCGACTCTTTGTGACTCCATGAATTGCAGCATGCCAGGCCTCCCTGTCCATCACCAACTCCTGGAGTTCACTCAGACTCATGTCCATCGAATCAGTGATGCCATCCAGCTATCTCATGCTCCGTTGTCCCCTTCTCCTCCTGCCCCCAATCCCTCCCAGCATCAGAGTCTTTTCCAATGAGTCAGCTCTTTGCATGAGGTGGGCAAGGTACTGGAGTTTCAGCTTTAGCATCATTCCTTCCAAAGAAATCCCAGGGCTGATCTCCTTCAGAATGGACTGGTTGGATCTCCTTGCAGTCCAAGGGACTCTCAAGAGTCTTCATCAACACCACAGTTTATTTTATTTTTTAAATTTAATTGTATTTTATTTTTTAACTTTACAATATTGTATTGGTTTTGCCATATATCAAAAGGAATCCGCCACAGGTATACATGTGTTCTCCATCCTGAACCCTCCTCCCACCTCCCTCCACATACCATCCCTCTGGGTCATCCCAGTGCACCAGCCCCAAGCATCCAGTATCGTGCATCGAACCTGGACTGGTGACTCGTTTCATATATGATATTATACATGTTTCAATGCCATTCTCCCAAATCATCCCACACTCTCCCTCTCCCCCAGAGTCCAAAAGACTGATCTATACATCAGTGTCTCTTTTGCTATCTTGTATACAGGGTTATTGTTACCATCTTTCTAAATTCCATATATATGCGTTAGTATACTGAATTGGTGTTCTTTCTGGTTTACTTCACTCTGTATCTTCGGTGCTCAGCCTTCTTCACAGTCCAACTCTCACATCCATACATGACCACTGGAAAAACCATAGCCTTGACTAGATGGACCTTTGTTGGCAAAGTGATGTCTCTGCTTTTGAATATGCTATCTAGGTTGGACATAACTTTCCTTCCAAGGAGTAAGTGTCTTTTAATTTCATGGCTGCAGTCACCATCTGCAGTGATTTTGGAGCCCCAAAAATAAAGTCTGACACTGTTTCCACTGTTTCCCCATCTATTTCCCATGAAGTGGTGGGACCAGATGCCATGATCTTCATTTTCTGAATGTTGAGCTTTAAGCCAACTTTTTCACTCTACTCTTTCACTTTCACCAAGAGGCTTTTTAGTTCCTCTTCACTTTCTGTCATCTGCATATCTGAGGTTATTGATATTTCTCCCAGCAATCTTGATTCCAGCTTGTGTTTCTTCCAGTCCAGTGTTTCTCATGATGTACTCTGCATATAAGTTAAATAAGCAGGGTGACAATATACAGCCTTGATGTACTCCTTTTCCTATTTGGAACCAGTCTGTTTCTCCATGTCCAGTTCTAACTGTTGCTTCCTGACCTGCATACAGATTTCTCAAGAGGCAGGTCAGGTGGTCTGGTATTCCCATCTCGTTCAGAATTTTCCACAGTTGATTGTGATCCACACAGTCAAAGGCTTTGGCATAGTCAATAAAGCAGAAATAAATGTTTTTCTGGAATTCTCTTGCTTTTTCCTTGATCCAGCAGATGTTGGCAATTTGATCTCTGGTTCCTCTGCCTTTTCTAAAACCAGCTTGAACATCGGGAAGTTCACGGTTCACATATTGCTGAAGCCTGGCTTGGAGAATTTTGAGCATTACTTTACTAGCATGTGAAATGAGTGCGATTGTGTGGTAGTTTGAAACTTTAATACTTTGGTCACCTGATGCCAAGAACTGATTCCTTGGAAAAGACCCTGATGCTGGGAAAGACTGAAGGCAGGAAGAAAAGGGGAAGACTGAGGATAAGAGGGTTGGATGGAAATACCGACTCAATGGACATAAGTTTGAGTTACTCCAGTAGTTGGTGATGGACACAGAGGCCTGGTGTGCTGCAGTCCATGGGGTCACAAAGAGTCGGACCTGACTGAGGAATTGAACTGAACTTACCATCTATTTGTTGTTTTTGAATTGTCTGTTAATGGATATTTTTCCTATGAAGCATTTATAGTTTTGAAATAACTTGCAATAGTGTTTATAATACTTTGCCAGATTTTCATTTGTATTATAATTTAGTTGAGGTGTTTTACATTATATATCATTAATTATATTGAGCCTCTTTTTCTCCTGTTGCTTTTGTAATATCATTTTTAAGATCCCAGGATCATCTAAAATTCTGTGTTTTATTTAATTCTTTTACCCTTCTTTTTCTAACAACAAAGGCAGCTAGAATTTCGTTTAGTATTCAGTATAGGCTCGGTTTTTTTTCCCCAAACTGCCCCCTTTCCCATCAGGGTTTATTGAATAATTATACTCCTCAGTTCTGAACTAAAGTGCCCCTCCTTTTTTTCCTAAGCAAGCAGCTTATGAACAGCTTCCTTTATCTAATTAGTGTCCTGCACCTTTGTAGTCTTCCAGTAACATCCCCACCTTCTCCCATATTCTTAAGTGACAGCTGCGTTGCAACTGCATGGAGCTCCTTCTGACCTGAGTCTATGACCAGGTCTCCCTCCCACTCTCTGTGTGACTCTCTCACTGTATATCCTGATACCCAGTTGTGACAAACTTCATGTGTATAAAAAGGATGATTTTTTTATATAATGAATGAGGACACTATTCTTGAACATGTTTTGCTTCTGCCTTGGACACACAGCCTGGAGTAGAGTGTGTATTTGACAAGCCCCTTTCTTTTCCTGGTGGCTCAGACGGTAAAGAAACTTCTTGCAATGTAGAAGACCTGGGCTTGATCCCTGGGTCAGGAAGATCACCCAGAGAAGGAAATGGAAACCCACTTCAGTATTCTTGCCTGGAAAATTCATGGACAGAGGAGCCTGGCAGGCTATAGTTCATGGGGTCACAAAGAGTCAGACATGACTGAGCAATTAATACTTTCTTATTGTGAATATTCTGCTTCCACTCTAGAGGACCACCTTGGGGATGGGGTCCTTGAAACCTCTGGAATCTTTTTTTAAAAATTTTATTTATTTTTTAATTAAAGGATAATTGCATTACAGAATTTTGTTTTCTGTCAAACCTCAACATGAATCAGCCATAGTTAGACATATATCCCTTCCCTCTTGAACCTCCCTCCCAATCCCACCCCTCTAAATTTATACAAAGCTCATGTTTGAGTTCCCTGAGACATACAGCAAATTCCCATTGGCTATCTGTTTTACATATGGTAATGTAAGTTTCTATGTTACTCTCTGGATACATTTCACCCTCTCCTCCCCTCTCTCCATGACTGTAAGTTTGTTCTCTATGTCTGTTTCTCCATTGCTGCCCTGAAAATAAACTCTTTGGTGCTAACTTTCTAGATTCCATATGTAAACTTTCAGTTCAGTTCAGTTGCTCAGTCGTGTCCGCCTCTGCAATCCCATGAATCGCAGCACACCAGGCCTCCCTGTCCATCACCAACTCCAGGAGTTCACTCAGACTCACGTCCATCGAGTCGGTGATGCCATTCAGCTACTCATCCTCTGTCATCCCCTTCACCTCCTGCCCCCAATCCATCCCAGCATCAGAGTCTTTTCCAATGAGTCAACTCTTTGCATGAGGTGGCCAAATAACTGGAGTTTCAGCTTTAGCATCATTCCGTCCAAAGAAATCCCAGGGCTGATCTCCTTTAGAATGGACTGGTTGGATCTCCTTGCAGTCCAAGGGACTCTCAAGAGTCTTCTCCAACACCACAGTCCAAAAGCATCAATTCTTTGGTGCTCAGATTTCTTCACAGTCCAACTCTCATATCCATACATGACCACTGGAAAAACCATAGCCTTGACTAGATGGACCTTTGTTAGCAAAGTAATGTCTCTGCTTTTGAATATGCTATCTAGGTTGGACATAACTTTCCTTCCAAGGAGTAGCGTCTTTTAATTTCATGGCTGCAGTCACCATCTGCAGTGATTTTGGAGCCTAAAAAAATAAAGTCCGACACTGTTTCCCCATCTCTTTCCCATGAAGTGATGGGACCAGATGCCATAATCTTTGTTTTCTGAATGTTGATCTTTAAGCCAACTTTTTCACTCTCCTCTCTCACTTTCACCAAGAGGCTTTTTAGTTCCTCTTCACTTTCTGCCATAAGGGTGGTGTCATCTGCATATCTGAAGTTACTGATATTTCTCCCGGCAATCTTGATTCCAGCTTGTGCTTTTTCCAGCCCGGCATTTCTCATGATGTACTCTGCATATAAGTTAAATAAGCAGGATGACAATATACAGCCTTGACATACTCCTTTTCCTATTTGGAACCAGTCTGTTGTTCCATGTCCAGTTCTAACTGTTCCTTCCTGACCTGCATATAGTTTTCTCAAGAGACAGATCAGGTGTTCTGGTATTCCCATTTCTTTCAGAATTTTCCACAGTTGATTGTGATCCACACAGTCAAAGGCTTTGGCATAGTCAATAAAGCAGAAATAGATGTTTTTCTGAAATTCGCTTGCTTTTTCAGTGATCCAGGGGATGTTGGCAATTTGACCTCTGGTTCCTCTGCCTTTTCTAAAACCAGCTTGAACATCAGGAAGTTCACGATTCACGTATTGCTGAAGCCTGGCTTGGAGAATTTTGAGCATTACTTTACTAGCATATGAGAGGAGTGCAATTGTGCAATAATTTGAGCATTGTTTGGCATTGCCTTTCTTTGGGATTGGAATGAAAACTGACCTTTTCCAGTCCTGTGGCCACTGCTGAATTTTCTAAATTTGCTGGCATATTGAGTGTGGCACTTTCACAGCATCATTCAGGATTTGGAATAGCTCAACTGGAATTCCATCACCTCCACTAGCTTTGTTCGTAGTGATGCTTTCTAAGGCCCACTTGACTTCACATTCCAGGATGTCCGGCTTTAGGTGAGTGATCACACCATCGTGATTATCTTGCTCATGAAGATCTTTTTTGTACAGTTCTTCTGTGTATTCTTGCCACCTCTTCTTAATATCTTCTGCTTCTGTTAGGTCCATACCATTTCTGTCCTTTATCGAGCCCATCTTTGCATGAAATGTTCCCTTGGTATCTCTAATTTTCTTGAAGAGATCTCTAGTCTTTCCCACTCTGTTGTTTTCCTCTATTTCTTTGTATTGATCACTGAGGAAGGCTTTCTTATCTCTCCTTGCTATTCTTTGGAACTCTGCATTCAGATGCTTATATCTTTCCTTTACTCCTTTGCTTTTCACTTTTCTTCTTTTCACAGCTGTTTGTAAGGCCTCCCTAGACAGCCATTTTGCTTTTTTGCATTTCTTTTCCATGGGGATGGTCTTGATCCCTGTCTCCTGTACAATGTCACGAACCTCTGTCCATAGTTCATCAGGCACTCTATCAGATTTAGTCCCTTAAATCTATTTCTCATTTCCACTGTATAATTATAAGGGATTTGATATAGGTCATACCTGAATGGTCTAGTGTTTTTCCCTACTTTCTTCAATTTAAATCTGAATTTGGAAATAAGCAGCTCATGATCCTTGCTACAGTCAGCTCCTGGTCTTGGTTTTGCTGACTTTATAGAGCTTTTCCATCTTTGACTGCAAAGAATATAATCAATCTGATTTTGGTGTTGACCATCTGGTGATATCCATGTGTAGAGTTCTATTGTGTTGTTGGAAGAGGGTGTTTGCTATGACCTGTGCATTCTCTTGGCAAAACTCTATTAGCCTTTGCCCTGCTTCATTCCATATTCCAAATTTGCCTGTTACTCCAGGTGTTTCTTGACTTCCTACTTTTGCATTCCAGTCCCCTATAATGAAAAGGACATCTTTTTTGGGTGTTAGTTCTAAAAGGTCTTGTAGGTCTTCATAGAACCGTTCAACTTCAGCTTCTTCAGCATTACTGGTTGGGGCATAGACTTGGATTACTGTGATATTGAATGGTTTGCCTTGGAAATGAACAGAGATCATTCTGTTGTTTTTGAGATTGCATCTAAGTACTGCATTTCAGACTCTTTTGTTGACTATGATGGCTACTCCATTTCTCCTGAGGGATCCTGCCTGCAGTAGTAGATGTAATGGTCATCTGAGTTAAATTCACCCATTCCAGTCCATTTTAGTTTGCTGATTCCTAGAATGTTGACGTTCACTCTTGCCATCTCCTGTTTGACCACTTCCAATTTGCCTTGATTTATGGACCTAAAATTCCAGGTTCCTATGCAATATTGCTCTTTACAGCATCGGACCTTGCTTCTATCACCAGTCACATCCACAATTGGGTATTGTTTTTGTTTTGGCTCCATCCCTTCATTCTTTCTGGAGTTAGTTCTCCACTGATCTCCAGTAGCATATTGGGCACCTACTGACCTGGGGAGTTCCTCTTTCAGTATCCTATCATTCTGCCTTTTCATACTCTTCATGGGGTTCTCAAGGCAAGAATACTGAAGTGGTTTGCCATTTCCTTCTCCAGTGGACCAGATTCTGTCAGACCTCTCCACAATGGCCCACCCATCTTGGGTGGCCCCACAGGGCATGGCTTAGTTTCATTGAGTTAGACAAGGCTGTGGTCCATGTGATCAGATTGACTAGTTTTCTGTGATTATGGTTTCAGTGTGTCTGCCCTCTGATGCCCTCTTTCAACACCCACCATCTTAATTGGGTTTCTCTTACCTTGGACATGGGGTATCTCTCCACGGCTGCTTCAGCAAAGCGCAGCCACTGCTCCTTACCTTGGACGAGGGGTATCTCCTCACCACCACCCCTCCTGACCTTGAACATGGAGTAGCTCCTCTAGGCCCCCCTGTGTGCTTTATGTATGCTTTAGTATACAAAATTTATCTTTCTCTTTTTGACTTACTTCACTCTGTAAAGCAGGTTCTAGGTTCATCCACTTCATTAGAAGTGACTCACATGTGTTCCTTTTTATGGCTGAGTAATATTCCATTGTGTATATGTATCACAACTTTTCTATCCATTCATCTAATGGACATCTATGTTTCTTCCATGTTCTAGCTATTGTACATAGTGCTACAATGAACACTGGGGGTACATTTGTCTTTTTCAATTTTGAAAACCTATGGAATCTTATGAGGATCTTTAGCCTTCAGAGAAGCAGTGCATGGTCTTGATGCAGGGGGTCTTGCCTAGGAGTCCTTTGGTCCTGAAACCACTGATGGGTCTCTGAGCTGGGAGGAAATGGAGATGAAAAATGGCTTAGAGAGGTAAAGCTCTTAACTAGAGTTTTCTACCTGATATCTGGGACTACTAACTAGGTGGGCCCAAATCTTTGGGTTTTAATTACACTTGGGTGATTATTAGATCTTTTATTTCTGAACACAAACCTATTCATCTTTCCCACAAATTCTGATATTTCCATTTTTTTTAAAAATTTTTTATGGAAAGGCTTATGGGTTTTCCGGGGAATGGAAGCTCCTATGCTGGTTTTGTTATTTTTCTAAGCCTCATGTCTTTTGATTTTATTTATTTATTCATTTTTGGTTCTGCTGGATCTTAATTGCCATGTGGGCTTTTCTCTAGCTGTAGCGTGCAGGAGTCTCACTGTGGTGGCTTCTCTTGTTGTCAAGCACAGGCTCTAGGGCGATACCAGGCTCTAGAGCACACGCTCAATAGTTCTGACACACAGGTTCAGTTGCTCTGAAGCATGTGGGATCTTCCCAGATCAGGGATGGAACCTCTGTCTCCTGCATTGGCAGGTAGATTCTTTACCACTGAGCCACCAGCGAAGCCCCTATGCTTTTCTTGATGGTGGTATATTCAGTGTGTAGCAATATCTCTTGGCCTTTTGGTGGTCCTTAAGGAAAGAGAGACCTAAAAAAAGGAGTATGAATGTAGTTACTATAAACAATAATGAAGCCTGAAATATCTCCTTAACTTTAGGCAGGGCAAGGAACTCTTCAAGCACCTTCTGTTTGTGGATTTTCAAAATGTGTGTGTGCGTGGAAATGGGAAGGGGAGGGTTTCTCATTAATTTTGGTGGACACCTACTTCCAGTTTTCCTGCTGGAGCTAAAGCAGCTATTACCTCATATTTTACATGGGAAGGCACTGAAACAGGTTGAATACGTTGCCTACCACCATACAGCTAGTGGTGAAACAGTGTCATCCCAAACTAGGAGTCTGACTCCTGAGCCTGTGTTGTCCTGTATGCAGTACTGAGCTGCTTCTATTGGGATGCATGCATGCATGCCAAGTTGATTCAGTTATGTCTGACTCTTTGGGACCCTCTGCACTGTAGCCCACCAGGCTCCTCTGTCCATGGAATTCTCCAGGCAAGAATACTGGAGTGTGTTGCCAAGCCCTCCTCCAGATGATCTTTCTGATACTTGTTCTTATATGCAAGGAGAAGGCAATTCCAGATACACCTTTGGTCTTGTTGGCAGGAGTCTCTCAAGGGAAGTTCTTAAAATATTCTTGCTGTTGAAGATGATGTACATGAAACATTTTATAATCAAGCTTTAGGGCGGCTGTTCTCAGAGTTTGGCTCTCAGACCTGCAGCATCCTTATTACCTGGGAACTTGTTAGAAATGCAAACCCCCGCCCCCCAACCCCCACGCTCTTTCTAGACCAATTCTGGAAAGTTAGAAACTCTGAGGGGATGGAGTTAAACAAGCTCCAGGTGATTCTGATGGAAGATTGAGGCTGGCTTCTGCTTTAAGCCTCTCCTCCCATTGGCATTGCTACTTTAGTGCTAATTTTTAAAAAGGGGTTAGTTGTTGACCACGATTGCCATCCTGTATGTAAATTCTGAGGTAGCTTCGTGATTTCCTTGTGTCCCCTACTTGCTGCCCCATGAAAGCTGAAATGAGTCCAGCCAGGAAGTGCCACCTAGAGACAAGACCCACCTTGTAGAAAAGAACTGAGTTTTCATCTTCTCATTGGGTATTTGCTTGGTTCCTTACTGTTTTTAAACTTGTAAATGATGCCTATAATAAGCTTACCAACTTTTATACAAATGACCTTGCTGGGGTTTTAGTATTTTCACAGTACAGGATGGACTTAGGGTCTAAGAGAGGTTGAACATTAAGGTTACTGGTAATTGCTATGAATTTTAGAAAAGTATATATATTTCTCTTTCTGTAAGAAATTTAAAACTATAGAAGAAGAAGAAGGGAATAAGGATTTATTTCTATTATCCACACTTGCTGGCATTTTGGTTGTTTTGTCTTTCCCTAAAAATCTGTGCACACCTGCACATGCACACTTTTCTCTATGACTAAATAGCTTTGAATCCTGGTTCCTCCTTAGTTTTCTAAGGTTAACATTTATTCATTGGAGAAGGAAATGGAAACCCACTCCAGAATTCTTGCTTGGAGAACCCCATGGACAGAGGAGCATGGTGTGCTACAGTCTATGGGGTTGCAAAGAGTCGGACATGGCTTAGTGACTGAACAACATTTATTCATAGCATTAAATAATATTCAACACGTGGTATTTAATTTTAAGTAGTGAGTCTTTGAGTCTTTCAGAGAAGGCAATGGAACCCCGCTCCAGTACTCTTGCCTGAAAAATCCCATGGATGGAGGAGCCTGGTGGGCTACAGTCCACAGGGTCACTAAGAGTTGGACACGACTGAGCAACTTCACTTTGCTTCTTGTCCTGCATACAGATTTCTCAGGAGACAGGTCAGGTGGTCTGGTATTCCCATCTAAGAATTTTTCACAATTTGTTGTGATCTACACAGTCAAAGGCTTTGGCATAGCCAATAAAGCAGAAATAGTTTTTTTTGGAACTCTCTTGCTTTTTCTTTTTTTTTTTTTTTCCGGGCCAGGCAGCCCAGGGCCACCGTGCCCTCATCGGATGGGGAGCTCATGCAGGACACCAGGGGGAAGACTCTCGGGAGCGATTCACATTCTGAGGAGACGGTGACCAGGAGTCCTTGGCCCCAGGTATCGAAATAGTCACAGTCTCTCTTGCTTTTTCGATGATCCAACAGATGTTGGCAATTTGATCTCTGGTTCCTCTGCCTTTTCTAAAACCAGCTTGAACATCTGGAATTTCACTGTTCATGTGCTGTTGAAGCCTGTATTGGAGAATTTTGAGCGTTACTTTGCTAGCTTGTGAGATGAGTGCAATTGTGTGGTAGTTTGAACATTCTTTGGCATTGCCTTTCTTTGGGATAGGGATGAAAACTGACCTTTTCCAGTCCTGTGGCCACTGCTGAGTTTTCCAAATTTAGGATATCTCCAAATACTCCAAATGTGGGGACATCTGGTATCTCCTTATGGCCACTCCAGCCCCACACAGTGCCACTTTGTTATAAGATAGGCCCCATTTTTCCAAAGCAGCCCATTTTCCCATCATAGTTTATTGAATAATTCTCCCTCTTCCCCATTATTCAAAATCAGTGGCCTAGTTTATGAACCGTGTCTAGCTGGGGACTAGACTGTCTAGTCTGCTGAGACTCTCCCTGGCGATGTCCTCACTGCCCTGCACTGCAGCCTCTGGGGTGAGCTCTGAATTTCTTTCCCCCCTCATCCCAGAGGCTAGCAGTTTGGGGGTGAGTGCAGGACCTATCCCCAGAGATGACGGTGGGGCAGGGTCTTGGACCAGATGCACTTGGCCCATTAGGGAGTGATTACATCCTCAATCCCCTGACGCTGACCACATCTCAGTCAGTGAACTGTCCCCTTGTAGAGGGAGTGTGAATGTGGAAACTGTCTCTGGTGTCAAGTCAGTCTCTCCAGAGACTTCTGTCAGAGAAGCTGAGGACACGAGGGGTTTGTGAACTGGCTGAGTGCTGAGATGGTTTAGGGAGGTGATCCTGTTGAAAACTCACTGAATCAGCTTGAGAGGTGTCAACTAGTGTTCATTCAAATGTGTCAAGCAGATAATTTGCCTTTCTGATCCCAACACTTGTTAATACCCTTCCTTTGTATACCTTTTGTAAAACAAATAGATGGTCAGATGTTTCTCAGAATAGGTTTAGTCAGGATCATCAAGGAATTGCAATTCCATACCTGTAATCATGGTGAGCCATCTGCAGTTCTTCTAAGTGCTAGAGACGGAGAACTTTTTTATAGAGGGGAAAAGAAGTTGGGAGGGCTATAGTATACAGACTCCATAGCTTTCATTGGCTGAGTCAATTGGCAAGGGCCAGTAAAGAAGAGGAGTCTTTCTTCATCCTGTTGGGTGCTGCTATCAAAGTTAGCAACCTCATCCATCAAAGTTAGCAGAGGCTTTCTATTGGGGCCCACAAGGGGTAACTCAGGAACTCTGCTGTGGTGATGGCTGCTCTTTGTCTGGTGGGACATCTTTAGAGCAACACAGATCCTCTCAGTTGGCCCCTCAGCAGCCTTGGGAGGTGTTACTCCCATTCACCAGAGGCCCATACCCAGAGGTTTTGTGGCTAGTCCAAGGTTGTAACAAATCAGAAAGTGGCAACATCTAGATTCTACACAGGAAGAGTTCCACCTGAGGCACATTGAGTGGAATTTTTTTCTCATTTAATTAAAAAAATAGTAATAAAATGCATACAATAGAAAATTTACCATCTGAACTATTTTTAACCATCTGGTTCAGTGTTTTTAAGTACATTCACATTATTGTGCAACCAATTTCCAGAACTCATCTCATCCTGTATTAATGTGCTGTCAAAGATTAACTCCCAACTCCCCTTTCCCCCAGCCCCTGACAACCACAGGCCCACCTTGTTTCTCTCTGAACCTGACTGCTCTCAGTACCTTCATGTAAGTGGAATCAAGCAGTGTTTTGTCATTTGTGATACACCGTGCTGTGCTTAGTCACTCAGTGGTGCCTGACTCTCTGTGACCACACACACTATATAGCCCGCCAGGCTCCTCTGTCCCTGGGGATTCTCCAGGCAAGAATACTGGAGTGTATTGCCATACCTTCCTCCAGGGGAATCTTCTCCACCCAGGGAAGATCAAACCCAGATCTCCTGCACTGCAGGTGGATTGTTTACCATCTGAGCCACAAGGGAAGCCCGCAAATACTGGAGTGGGTAGCCTATCCCTCCTCCAGGGAATTTTCCTGACCCAGGAATCGAACCAGGGTCTCTCCGCATTGAACACGAATTCTTTACCAGCTGGGAACCAGGGAGGCCCTCATCCTGTATAAGTGTATTATCAAACACTAACTCCCCTTCTCCCCTGTCCCCTTCCACCCAGCCCCTGACAACCACAGGGCCACTTTGATTTTTTTTTTTTAATTGGAGGCTAATTACTTTACAGTATTTTTGCCATACATTTACATGAATCAGCCATGGTTGTACATGTGTTCCCCATCCTGACCATCCCACCCCATCTTATCTCTCAGGGTCATCCCAGTGAACCAGCCCTGAGTGCCCTGCCTCATGCATTGAACCTGGACTGGCAATCTGTTTCACATATGATAATATACATGGTTCAATGCTATTCTCTCAAATATTCTCTCCCTTGCCTTTTCCCACAGAGTCCAACAGTCTGTTCTTTACATCTGTGTCTCTTTCGCTGTCTCACATATAGGATCATTGTTACCATCTTTCTAAATTCCATATATATGCATTAATATACTGTATTGGTGTTTTTCTTTCTGACTTACTTCACTCTGTATAATAGGCTCCAGTTTCATCCACCTCATTAGAACTGATTCAAATGCATTCTTTTTAATAGCTGAGTAATATTCCATTGTGTATATGTACCACAGCTTTCTTATCCATTAATCTGCTGATGGACATCTAGGTTGCTTCCATGTCCTGGCTATTGTAAACAGTGCTGCGATGAACACTGGGGTACACGTGTCTCTCTCAATTCTGGTTTCCTTGGTGTGTATGCCCAGGAGTGGGATTGCAGGGTCTTATGGCAGTTCTATTTCCAGTTTTAAAGGAATCTCCACACTGTTCTCCATAGTGCCTGTACTAGTTTGCATTCCTCGCAACAGTGTAAGAAGGTTCCTTTTTCTCCACACCCTCTCCAGCATTTATTGTTTGTAGACTTTTTGATAGCAGCCATTCTGACCGGCATGAGATGCTACCTCATTGTGGTTTTGATTTGCATTTCTCTGATGATGAGTGATGTTGAGCATCTTTTCATGTGTTTGTTAGCCATCTGTATGTCTTCTTTGGAGAGATGTCTGTTTAGTTCTTTGGCCCATTTTTTGATCGGGTCATTTATTTTTCTGGAATTGAGCTGCAGGAGCTGCTTGTATATTTTTGAGATTAATTCTTTGTCAGTTATTTCATTTGCTATTATTTTCTCCCATTCTGAAGGCTTTCTTTTCACCTTGCTTATAGTTTCCTTTGTTGTACAAAAGCTTTCAAGTTTAATTAGGTCCCATTTGTTTATTTTTGCTTTTATTTCCATTACTCTGGGAAGTGAATCATAGAGGATCCTGCTGTGATTTATGTCAGAGAGTGTTTTGCCTATGTTTTCCTCTAGAAGTTTTATAGTTTCTGGTGTTACATTTAGATATGTAATCCATTTTGAGTTTATTTTTGTGTATGGTGTTAGAAAGTGTTCTAGTTTCATTCTTTTACAAGTGGTTGACCAGTTTTCCCAGCACCACTTATTAAAGAGATTGTGTTTTCTCCTTTGTATATTCTTCACAGGGCCACCTTGTTTCTCTCTGAATCTGACTGCTCTCAGTACCTTCATGCAAGTGGAATCATGCAGTGTTTTGTCACACACTGTTTTACATCCCCTACCATCAGTGTGTAAGGGTTCCTGTTTGTCCACGTCCTTGCCAAACCTTCTTTTCTCTTTTTTCCCCCTATAGTATCCCTCCTAATACATATGAGGTGATATCTCCTTGTGGTTTTGGTTTGTATTTCCTTAATGATTAGTGATGAGAATCCTTTCCTGTGCTAAAAGAATTTTAAAAAAGGCCTTTCAGGGTAGGTCCCAGTGCTAATTCCTTGAGTGTTTTCTGTAGGGAATGACTGTAGGATAAATGGGCTAACTTGTTTCAAACCTGTTTAATGGTGGTGCTCACTGATAACTTTTGTTTTGGAAGGAGATTCAGACCTAGATATATTAATGGTCTTGGAAATGCTGAACTGAAGTGGAAAAGGAGATGGGGACAGATAGTTGAGGTACTGGGTCACCAGTACTACTGCTGGGACTAGAAACCAGTCTTTTGACTCCTGGACTGGGGTTCTTTAAGAGTACCTATCTACTAGAATTAGCAAAATCTGAAGGTCAGTCTCTCTTACTGCTTCTTTAATAATTCATAGGCATTCACTTATTCAACATATAATTCTTGAGCATCTCCTCTGTAACCATATTATGCTGGGAATCATGCAATAAATAGGAGGATGGCTATCACCACTTTCAAGGGTGGTGACTATCTGGCCTTGGAAATTTCCTTACCCTGCAAAATCATTAAGACGGTGCTAATCTTTGGGCTGTCTCTGCATATTAATATCATTTAATAATGCATAGTGGATTTGAATAGGTTTGGGGGAGGATCCTCTGTACAGTTGCTTTTTTTCCTTTTATAGTTAATAATTTTCAGAGAGATGATTTGATATTATATAACTATTATACATGCTGTCACTTCAGTCATGTCTGACTCTTTGTGACCCTGTGGACTGTGGCCCGCCAGGCTCCTCTGTCCATGGGATTCTCCAAGTGAGAACACTGGAGTGGGTTGCCATGCCCTTCTCCATAAATATTGTGCTCTATATCAAAGTTTCACCCACTAGATTTTTCTTCAGTGGAAAATTTTCTGCCTCTATTGTTCCTTCTAAATTTCTTTGCATTTTATTAAGCAAGATATTTCCCTTCTCTCCTGTTTATGGAACAGTAAACATAATGGATTTTGTTATTTAATGGGTTACACTTTTTCATGGTTCCGTGATTTTTAAAAAAGTTTGGATACTTCCCTTTTATCCTTCTGTCTTTC
This sequence comes from Bos javanicus, assembly GCF_032452875.1. Classification (NCBI taxonomy): domain Eukaryota; kingdom Metazoa; phylum Chordata; class Mammalia; order Artiodactyla; family Bovidae; genus Bos; species Bos javanicus. The sequence continues at coordinate 72,304,234 of NC_083879.1, read as the reverse complement.
CTTCTTATGATACATCCTCAGCCACTGTGGAGAAGAAGACTTGTATCCCAAGACCACTTTTGTCCTAGTGACATGGAAGTTCTCTCAGTTTCTAGAATGTCTTGGGACTCCCCAGCCCTACAGAATTTCTTCCCTAGCCCACTATACCCACCTCCTAATCAGTAGCTGGTCCACCTCTATCTCCATTTAGGGCCCTTCTCCATAGTGACACCAAAATTAACTTCCTAAAACTCTAATCATGTACATTTTAGGCATAAAAATTGTTTTCCCCTGTCAGATCAATTCATATGTAGTGCTAGTTAGAACTGTTAATAATATACTTCTGAACCTGTATTCTAGCCTCATCACTACCATCTTCATAAAGTACACTCTATTTTTCTGGGTTCAGAATGTCTTACTGTTTCTTACAGACTGCATTTCAGAGTGGTTCTGCTTTTATTCTTGATTTTCCATATGATCACCCTGCCACTCATCTAATCATATGCTGATTGGTTTAGGCCTTAGGCCACTGCTCCTCTCTGAGATAATCACTGTGGCCAGAGGATGAGTCCTCTGAGGGACCAGGGGCTCTCAATACCTACTGCCTGTCAGAACCACCTCTCCCTCCAGAGATCCCAGTCTCGTGGCTGTAGGTGTATATGGGCATCAGAGAGACTTCCCAGGTGATTCTAATGTGTAACCAGGTTTATGAAGCAGTGACTTTGGCCAATCCGAGACCCTACTAGTGGCTGCCACTCACTGGGGGTGGGGTGGGTGGAAGTTGGGAGGAAACTACGGCTTCCTACAGTACAGTTACAGTTGTGCTGCTGTGCTCTGTTGATTGAGCAAAAGCCTTTTGAGGGCTACCCTGCTTTCAGCAATATTTTAAACTTAAAATTACATTTTTATGAATCCATCTCCTATATAACTTTGAAAAAGAGCATCACATATTTTCTTGACATCCCATTTGTTTTCATTTACAGGTAAAACTAAGTGAGCATGTGCTCCAGGGATTGCCTTCCAACACTTCTTTGTGGTCTTTGTCCACTGGATGGAAATCTCATGTCCATGCACTAGCTGCCAGCTTTCCTCTGCCTCCCATAGAGATGACAGGGGACTGAGGGGTCATGGTAGGTACAGGAACATTGATAGAAGTGGAGTGCTATGCACTGTTGCTTCCTTGCAGCACCCAGAGTCTTGGAATATTACCTGTAATTGTGTGTGTGTCCATGTGCACACACAAACACACATACAGGCATGGCTGTCCCAAGTGACTGTGGGTAACAGGGAAGACAGCCTGTGATCCCACCTACAGAGTGCAAGTGAGGAGTGGTGGCCAGGTGAGCTCCCTAGGTGTCATCACAGGCACTTTTGTTGGCAGGATCTGATCCCTTTATTTTTTTTTGGAAGAAGGATTTTAGTATCTTGTTTTTAAAATACTGAAATATTTATGTTTTTCCTTCTGGCTTACTTCACTCTGTATAATAGGCTCCAGTTTCATCCACCTCATTAGAACTGATTCAAATGTATTCTTTTTAATGGCTGAGTAATACTCCACTGAGGGTGGGAAGATTTGGGAGAGTGACATTGAAACATGTAGAATATCATGTAAGAAACGAGTTGCCAGTCCAGGTTCGATGCGCGATACTGGATGCTTGGGGCTGGTGCACTGGGACGACCCAGAGGGATGGTGTGGGGAGGGAGGAGGGAGGAGGGTTCAGGATGGGGAACACATGTATGCCTGTGGCGGATTCATTTTGATATTTGGCAAAACTAATACAATTATGTAAAGTTTAAAAATAAAATAAAATTAAAATAAAACTCAACATTCAAAAAACGAAAAAAAAAAATACTGAAATACGGTTGATTTACAATATTGGGTTAGTTTCAGGTATACAGCAAAGTGATTCAATTACACACACACACACACACACACACACACACACATTTTCAGATTCTTTTCTATTATAGGCTGTTACAAGATCTTGAGTACAGTTCCCTGTGCTATTCAGTAGGTCCTTGCTGTTTATCTAATTTTTATATATAATAGTGTGTATCTGTTAATCCCAGACTCCTAATACAGCTCTCCCTCCTTTCCTCTTTGATAACCATAAGTTTCTATTCTATGTCTGAGTCTGTTTCTGTTTTGTAAATAAGCTCACCTGTATCATATTTTAGATCCCACATATAAGTGATGTCGTATGATATTTATCTTTCTGTTCCTGCCTTACTTCACTTAGTATGATCCCTAGCTCCATCCATCTTGCTGCAAGTAGCACTGTTTCATTCCTTTTTTAATATATTTATTTTTGGCTGTGCTGGGTCTTTGTTGCTGTGTGGGTTTTTCTCTAGTTGTGGTGAGAGGGGGCTCCTCTCTAGTTGCAGTTCTTGGACTCATTGCGGTGATGTCGCTCGTGGAGCACATGCTCTAGGGCATGTGGCCTTTAGTAAGCAGTTGTAGCTTGTGGGCTCTAGAGAGCGGGCTCCATAGTTGAGATGCACCAGCTTAGTTGCTGCACATGTGGGATGTGGGATCTTTTCAGATCAGAGATCAAACCTGTACCTCCTGCATTGGCAGACATATTCTTCACCACTGAGCCACCAGGGAAGCCCTCATTCTTTTTAAAAAATATTTTATTTATTTTTGGATGTGCCGGGTCACAGTTGTGGTTGGCGGGCTTAGTAGTTGTAGCATTTAGGCTTAGTTGCTCCGTGGCATGTGGGATTTTAGTTCCCTGACCAGGAATTGAATCTGCATCCCCTGCATTGGTAGGTGGATTCTTAACTACTGGACCACCAAGGGAGTCCCATTTCTTTTTTTGTTTTTGTTTTAAATGACTGAGTAATCCATTCTCTCTCTATATATATGCACCATATCTTTATCCATTCATCTATTGATGGATATTTAGGTTGTTTTCATGTCTTGTCTATTGTGAATAATGTTTCTATGAACATTGGGGTGCATGTATCTTTTTGAATGAAAGTTTCTGTCTTTTCTGGATAACCCAGGAGTGGTTATAGCTGTATCACATGGTAACTCTATTTTTAGTTTTTTAAGAAACCTCCATACTGTTTTCCATACTGGCTGTACCAATCTGCATTTCCACCAACAGTGTAGCTCCACACCCTCTCCAGCATTTGTTATTTGTGTTTTTATGATGATGGCCATTCTGACCAAACCTCATTGTGGTTTTGATTTGTACTTCTCTAATAGCAGTATAGAGCATCTTTTTGTGTGCATGTTGGTCAATGTATGGCTTATTTGGAGAAATGTCTATGTTTTCTACCCATTTTTTGATTGGGTTGTTTTTGTTTTTTGTTTTGTTTTTGATAATGAGTTATATGAACTGTTTGTATAGTTTGGAAATTAACCCCTTGTTGGTCATTGCATCATTTGCAAATATTTTCTCCCAGTATTTAGGTTGCATTTTCATTTTGTCTTCTGTGCTGAGCAAAAGCTTTTAAGTTTAATTAGGTTCCCATTTGTTTATTTTTGAATTTGTTTCCTTTACTCTAGGAGATAGATCCAAAAAATATTGCTGAGATTTATCCCAGCGTGTACTGCCTATGTTTTCCACTAAGAGTTTTATTAAGGTCTTACATTGAGATTTTAATCCATTTTTAGTTTATTTTCACATATGGTATTAGATAATTTGTCATTTTATTCTTTCACATGTAGCTATCCAGTTTTCCCAGTACCACTTATTGAAGAGACTGCCTTTTTCCTATTGTATATTCTTGCCTATTCTTTGTCGTAGATTAACTGACCATGAGTAGTGCATGGGTTTATTTCAGGACCTGATCCCTTTAAACTATATACAAGCTGGCCTTCCATATCCCACACACACTTCATTCTTTTTTTGTGACCAGGGAACTAAGAGTGCAGACATAAGACACAGCCCCAGGGCTGCTTGTAGCATGTGAGAGAAAAGAGGTCCTGCCTGTTCGCTGTCCTCAGGACCTCTGCCTTGCTAAATGTGAGTCCACTTCTGGGAAGACCCTTCTGGAGTGGCTTGCAGCTGGTTATCAGAACAGGTATGAATGGTTTACCAAAAAAGAAACATATCTGCCTTAAATGCCTGCCTGTGCAGCCTCAAAGCAGACAAAAGTCTCATTAGCATAGGAGGTATAAAGCCACCTGTTCAAATAATTCAGATCAATAGTGAGAAACAGCCTTGGGAAGAAGAGAATCCCAAACCAGTGCAAATACTGGAACACTGAATACTTCATCATAGTAAGGAAGTGTTTCCCTGTTTGTAATGCAAAATGCAAGGATTAGTTTCAGCAGCCTACTTGATTCCATCAGATTTTGTAACCTTCTGCAAATAGAAATATGGGACAAAAATTCAGTTTCCTCTAGTCTGGTGAATGTTATGTTTGGAAATCCTGATTTGAGGTAATGGGTGAGCAGAATGGGTTCTGTTCATGAGCATAGCGGATATGCTGTATCTCTGGTTGTTGTTATTGCCTGTTTACATCCCAACAGAACAAAACATGATTTCATCAGTATCAGCTGTCAATATTTTTGAAACATTTTTATTTCATGAAGTAAAAGTGGTGGGGGTGGTGGTTGGGGGCAGGGAGGAGTACGAACCACTACAGAAAAAGGAGCCAAGAGAAACTTGACTTGGGAAGAGTGAGTGGGAGATCAAAGGGCTATAGTGGCAGAGCTGGTAGGGGAGGACCAGAGCCCGCAGTGTGGGAACAGAGCTCATGGATGCATCGGGATGTGGGGAAAGAAGGGACCAGACTGCCTTTAAACCAGGGAAAGAGGCCTCTGCCCTGAGCCTCACACTTTAGAGGACCCCAGTCTAGCCCTTTAGCCCTCCAGTATACATGGGGTGAAGCCTCTGAGAGCCAAGCAGACACACCTGTCCAGAGCCCTCTCCTCCAGACGCTCACTTGGCCGAGTGTGGCCAAGCAGCATCAGTATTCTCTGGATGGAGGTGAAAAATGCAGGCTCCCAGGCCTGCCCTCTGACCATAGCATGTTAACAAGAGTCTGCAGCCTCACAAGATCCCCCTGGGGATTACTGGCACCTTAAAGATCCAGAAGCACTGATGTAGACACTCAGGGTACCCAGGATCCCAGAATGACCTGCCCCAATGGTCCCAACTCACTTCAACAGCCTGTATGGGCCTGTTGCCTGAGTCCATCCTCCCTTGGGCAACAGCACCAGGCAACTCCTCAGGCATGAGTAGTCCTGGGCCTGGGAAGCCCATCTTCCAGGGCAGAGTGGGGTGGACAGCATGTTTGAAAGAGCTTAATTTACTGGATCCTTGACAGCAGTAAGTATTGTCTGTTATAATCCTTATGATTTGGAGAACACAATATGCCCTTATTATTTTCACTGTATTTGCTATAAAACAGGGAAGGAAAAACAGTAGTGGTAGTAATTTAGTTGCTAAGTTGTGTCCAACTTTTGCGAGCCCATGGACTGTAGCCTGCCGAGTTCCTCTGTCCATGGGAATCTCCAGGCAAGAAGACTGGAGTGGGTTGCCATGTCCTTCCCCAGGAGATCTTCTTGACCCAGGAATCAAACCCGGGTCTCCTGCATTGCAGGCAGATTCTTTACTGACTGAGCTATGAGGGAACTAATGTGTTTTATAATCCTTGTGACTTGGAGAACACAATATCCCCTTATAATTTTCATTGTATTTTCCATAAAACAACAAGGAAGAAAAAAATGTAAATATTTAGTAAAAGAAATCTGCAAATTTCAGTAGAACTTTAAAGTGACCAGAGATGTTAATCTGTTAAGTGAAATCAGACATCCCTGTTTCTCAGCATTATCTCCAATTGTCAAGATGAACTTTCTGAAAATGGTTTCCTACTTGGAGGAAAGGAATTCTGGAATCATTAACCTTCTCCTGTGTGTCCTTGTGTGTTGGCTTCATTACTACACATACAGATAGTATCAAAGCAGCAGCCATACTTTCTTACAAAACCCACCTGTGCAGAGTCAGAGCCATTAAACCAGTCTTTAAGAAAATTAAGGAAAAAGTGTTGGTCTATTTTCATATTAAGAAAAGGCCTACCAGAATAAACCTGACTGGCACAACTCCAGGTAGAAATATCTATATATTACAGGAAAAGATAAGTCTTTTGGAGAAAATGAACTTATACCAGAATGCATACTTTGGAGGAGTCTACAGCGCTTCTGATGAGCAGTGGTTTGTGTTCCCACTGCCCCTGGAGGCCCCAGGCACCCACTCCTCACTGCAGCTCCGCTATTGGCAGAACCTCAAAACACAGGGGATCCCACAGGGGCCCCTCCCTCTAACAACAGTGGATTGAATGGTTCACAGGTGAGTCTGTATTTGGTATTATTTTTATACCCATCAAAAGAAATCACCTAAGGCTGTAGGCTGCCTCTGTGAAAAGTAATTTTGTTAGCAGAAAGCACCTTGACCTCCACATGCTCCCTAAAGAGGCTGTGCATATTTCTGTGTTTTCACCCCAAACTAGACCAGAGCCCTGCAGCTTGCAGGGAGCTGTGTAAATGATACAAAACTAAAACTTGTCTTAACCTTTGTCATTGATATTTTTAAAGAGTACAGGCCAGCTTTTTTGTACAATGTCTTCAAATGTGTTGTCTGTTAATTTAATTTAGGCTATCATTTTTTTTTCTTCTTTTGGAAGCAAGGGAAATAATACCATAGAAATGATAGTCACTATCTCATACATCAAGAGGCAAGGGTGTCAGTCAATCCATTACTGGTCAAGTTAATTCTGGTCACTTGGTTAGGATTCTGCCTGCCAGGTTTTTCCCCTTTAAACATACAATTCCTCCCTTATTAACTAATTAATCTGGAAAGATACTTTTAGTCTATGCAAAATTCCATCTCCCCCACCTTCCAAATACTCACTTGATATCCATTTATCAGCCAATATTGAATTTTGTGAGTTACTTGTGACAATTATGACTATGCTTTTTGTCAATTTTTCTCCATTTGTTAGTTGGCATTCTACTGCAGGAAGGAGCTTGCCCTTCCTATTTTATATTTAATTAGAATCAGTATAAACTCATAGATTTAAAAAATTTGTGTTATATGAAATTTTAAAATCCTCAGTCCTTTGCTGATTGTTCTTTATACCATTTCAAATGTAATATAATTTCTGTCTACATAGTCTGAAAAATTTAATTTTAAAAATGTTTTTCATTTTTTAAGTAAAATTAAGCATGATTAGCTTTTGGATCAAACACTGGTTTGGAATACCCAAAGCTTCCATTTATTGGAATGGATAATTGTGAGTTGGCTAGTTTTATGAGCATGGTTACTGATTGAGAAGAATGAATTTTCATCAAAACCATACAAGGTAAGCTTACTATAAAATATTATTAGTGTATCTAAACCTTGATCATGGTTCTTGAAAAAACATACAACCCCAATTTGACTCCCAGGGTAAATTAGATGGGTGTGGAATATAGTATGGAGGTTTCACAGGGCTTGGGATATAGTATTCCTTCTATTAATTTTTTTTTTTAATTCAAATAAGCATACATTTCTCTCAGGTTTTCAAAGCATACACTGCTGTTATAATGTTTGAAAAAAATGAGGTAAATTTCCTTAGAACATTAGATTTAAAAATCAAAAGCTCATCAATCCCTAGTCCTTCAGTTTTTAAAGGAAAATCAGCAGCTTATACAGAAAACCTTGTGTTTTCTGAAGAGCTTCTAAAGTGACCTAATGTGTTTCCAGGTACCTTCTTCAATATAAAGACCATGCTGTTGATTCAAGAATAGAATAGATGTAAGCATATGCACAGTACTGTTGTTAGACTTAAGGGGAAAAAAATCTCTTGAGAAGGAATTTATTTTTTATGCCATTAAAATATTTCTAATGTATAGTGGAAAGCCTGTATGGTTTAAAGATTAATATTAATAAAAGGGATGTGTTGAGAGCTAATCACATATCCAATATTGTTCTAAGCAGTGCTTCCCAATTGTCTGGGGTTAAGAATCAGTTTTATTAAAATGTTCAGCCCACGCAAACTAACCAATGATCCCACTGTGCTGCCGACGGCTGCTCACGGCTAATGAGCAGCTCCACCATGTGTACCTCCCCTGTAAGTGTGATACTCACGCTGGTCTCTGGCCTGTTCAGGATCCCACCCATCCTGAGTGTAGATCTTTTTAAAATAGTGAACAGCTGTGAGTTTCTAACTTTTTTGAAATTCCTATCCTTATTTTTAACATAGTTACAAACAGCTTATGGACTGGTACTAGCCCACAGACTATATTGTGACTGTTACTGTCATATTTAATCTTTGCAACAGCCCTCTGGGGGCTTAGATGGTAAAGAATCTGCCTGCAATGCAGGAGACCCAGGCTCAAACCCCCTGGAAAGGGGAATGGCTACCCACTCCAGTATTCTTGCCTGGAGAATATCATGGACAGAGGAGCCTGGCAGGTTACAGTCCGTGGCGTCACAGAGTCAAACACGACTGAGCAACTAACACTTTCCTTTTCTGAGAAACAGACCAGCCTTCTACTTTTCAAAGAAATTGAGGCACACTGGGATTCCCAACCTTGAGAGCCCACGATTAACAGGTAGCAGAACTTGTATCCAAACCCAGTCAGTGCCCAGTGGAGCTAGTATCTGTCCCTGGAAGGCTGACTCCAGAGCTTGTGTTCCTGCCTCTGTGCTTGTGTCATTTTTAACCACATGTGAAGACAGAACAGTTTGGGTTAGGCCAACAGATGAGGACCTCCTCAAATACATCTTCTACAGTCTACAAACCTCCTCCATCTATACACATACTTCTCTCCTCTCCTGGTAATTAATCACCAAGGTCAATGATTCCATCCTTTCTTTTCTTAGATACTTTTTTGTCCATCATCCCAACCAAAGCAGATGTTCAAAGGCAGGAACTATATTCATTTTCCAGATGAAGAAGCTGAGATTCAGAATTTAAGATATTTACCTAAGCATGTACCTAAGGCTACATGGCTATAGGGTGAAAAAGTGAAAGTGTTACTCAGTCATATGCAACTCTTTGCAACTCCATGGACTGTAGCCCTCCAGGTTCCTCTGTCCATGGAATTCTCCAGCAAGAATACGGGAGTGGGTTGCCATGCCCTTCTCTAAGGCATCTTCCCAACCCAGGGATGGAACCCAGGTCTCCTGCAGTGCAGGCAGATTCTTTACCATTTACCAGAACCCATTTCATCAAGGATGGTGCCAGTTTATTGACCTGACACCTTGGCTATTTATTGCTTTCCTTTCACTCTCAACTGTCCCACTTCTGACAGTACATTCTTTGGGCACCCACACTGTTATTGAGTGGCAAAGAACTGGCATTCAGACCTGTGTGACTGGCTCTAAAACCAGGGCTTTCTGTTATCCCAAACTAGCTCTTAGAATGTCAAAATTATAAAGTTAAGAAGGAAGGTTTGCTCTTGGTCAACAGTCATTCAGCAAACATTTATTGTGCACTCACTATGTGACAGTGACTGTGCTGGAAGATGTAATTAAAAAGTGAATAGGGTACAGTTCCAAGTCTCTAGAAGCCCATGGTTTTAAGACCTGCAGACTCCAGTCAGGGCAGGCTATGTAAATTACGGGACCAGGTGCAAAATGGAAAAAGGAGGGCCCCTTGTTTAAAAATTATCTCAAGATGGCAAAAACAGAACACTAACCAAGTGTTCTTAATAAATGAGAGGTGGCTAGAGTATAACAGAAATACGAGTTACCTAGGATGAGGATTGACCTTAAGGTGGCTACAACTGACCCTGTGGATATCTCCCCTACATGGGCCTTGGCTTTTTTAGACCAGAGATCATTAAGGAGAATTACTTCCTCATTTTGACTTAACTGTAAGTAACCAAGAGTTTCCCCCACAGCACATCCTTATCACCTACCTCTGGAGCTGTGACACATGCTGTGGGGGGACATGGAGACGTGCTGTCCTCACTTCCCTTCAAGGACTTGTTGTTCAGCTGCTGGAAGTGCTGCCAGTGGGCAGTCTTCAGTCACCAGTTTTTCTGAAGGCAGCTTCTATGCAATGACCTGTCCAGGTAGAGATATAAAGCCCTGGCCAGTGGACATGTCAGGATAACCTTGAAAGGCCATCTTCACTCCAGAGCCCCCACAGGGTCAGATAAGGTTGCCTGGCCAATATTCCAGCTTGACTTTTTCCCTCTGTATCCTTATCCCATTTCTTCCCTCTTCATTCCACAAGTGTTGATGCCAGGGGCATGCCAACACTTAGCAGCATCCACGTCTGCATCTCAGAGAACCAACCTGCACGAGGTATCAAAAAACATTCCAGTACTTGGGGAGGATTTTTATTTGAACATTACTGTTTATATATATAACATTTTTAAATTGCCAAATAAAATGGTGGAAACAAGGATTTGTGAATGTGGTTACCTTTGGTTTAAAACCCTCAATCTAAAGTTGTCTGACCAAAATGAAAGTTATATATTAATAATAAAAGAAAACTATCATGTTGAACTATATGAAAGTACCATTTTATAGGTTAAAAAAAGGCTGAATGATAGCAGTTACATACACAGAGTTCAATCTAACAGAAAAAATCGATTAACATTTAAATTTAGAGAACTTTACACTTATTAATAACTCATGGATAAAATATATAATTAATGAATCAAATTAGAAATCAGAAACTACATAATACTATGGTTATTGATCAGTGCCAAGTACCAAAACTTGTAGGCTGCAGCTAAAGTGGGACTTAGGGGGTAAAAAAAAGGCTCTATGTAGTTATAAAAAGAAGTAAGTTAAAAATTAATGTTTCCAATTTATAAATTAGAGAAAAAAATCTCAAATGTGGAGGGAAATAAAGAATAATATGAACTAGAAAACAAAAAAAAACTAGAGAGATTCAATCAAGCCAAAAAAATTGATTCTTTGAAAATAGGAAAAAGTCATGTAAGACTATTCATAAAAGACTCAAAGAAAATTAAAAAGCATTAAACCACAGTTATAGATGCTGCAGAAATTAAACATAAGATATTGTGAATAACCTTATGCTAATCAAGCTTAAAATTCACAGAAACAGATTCACTCCTAGAGAAATGAAACTTAACCAAAATTGACTCTGTAGAAATAACAAACTGAATAGTCCTAAAATAATTACCAGAAATTAGCCAGACATTGATGGTTACACAGCATACTGAATATGATTAGTGGCACTGCAACTGTATCTTCAAAAACAGTTATGTGGCAAATTGTTATACATATTTCATGATTAAAAAAATGTAAAAAAATCCTCAATCTAGAAGATAATAGATCATACATATTTTCTTATTTACCAAATCACCTAGAAGGGCTCCTATTTTCAAAAAGTATATTTCTCTCCCTTCTCTTTTAAAATATATAATGTTGTCCTTCTGTATTTTTTCTTTTCCCTGGAGGAAGGATGCCCTGCTCTCATATAATGTCACTTAAACTAATCTACATTTTTTTGTTTTTCCCATTTTCTCTGTACTGTTTTAACCAGAGGTCTTTGGGTAGGATAATAGAGCCCAGTCCTGTTAAAAGAAGTGGTAAGACAAAAAGGCAACTTCACATAGTCTTCAAGTAAATAGAATCCTGTCTAATATAATTGGACAGCAGTATATAATTTGGGGAGAAGCCAAAATCATCTGTGATGACTTCAAATTGTACCTTAGAGAATGAGCTTTGGCTCTGGAGTCGCTCAAGGCACAAAATTTTGTAGACAGCTTTTGCTGGTGGCCTGCATCTCTGATTTGGATAAGAAAAAAATAGTATTATATACAAATAAAAATTGCAAGAGCTTGGGATCAAATTAAGATTTTGTATCTGTAAATATTTGTTGCTGGTGTAAGGAAAATACAATACAGCTTATGCAGTGCAAAAACTATTGGATAAATGCCTTTAGAATAGATGTGACCTTATGGTAGAATTACAATGCTGACTCCAAAAGTAAGTCTGAGGGCTGTCCATTGAAAGCCTTCATAATCACCTGGTCACTGTGAGTGCTATCTGGCTATTTTCTTTTAAAGTGCACCTGAGGAGAAAAAAGACAAAAACATGTTTAGAAGTTTTAAGGTCCTCCTCTCTAAGGCAATGTATTTCTAGGCTTCCCCAGTGGTCTAGTGGTAAGAATTCACTTGCCAAAGCAAAGGGACACAGGTTTGATCCCTGGTCCAGGAAGATCCTGCATGCCGTGAAACAACTGGGCTCATGCACTACAACTACTGAGGGTGTGTGCCACAACTACTGAAGCCTGAGCACCCTGGAAGCTGTGCTCTGCAACAAGAGAAGCCACCTCAATGAGAACCCCAAGCACACTGGAAGCTGTGCTCTGCAACGAGAGAAGCCACCGCAATGAGAACCCCGAGCACCCTGGAACCTGTGCTCTGCAACGAGAGAAGCCACCGCAATGAGAACCCCGAGCACCCTGAAGAAGCCCATAGTCCACACTTGCCACAACTAGAAAATGCATGCACACATCAACAAAGACACAATGCAGCCAAAAATAAGTAAACAAAATTTTAAAAGTTGACATTCTGACAGCTTGTTCTCTTAAGAGGATTAAGCACATGCAGAAATAATGCCAAGAAGATACTCAACTGGGATGGGAATCAGGATAAGTATTTTGTTATGTCTTTCCATAGAGGTGACCTGAGCCAGTGGCAGGACTGAAATCCAACACTGATGTTCTGTCACCCTGTGAACCTGGGTGATGGTCCAGCCTTGGCTACCATGTGACAGAAGGAGCAGTGTTCTCAGACTTGACACAGAACGCAGTATCTAGGGCAGCCCTCAGCCTCCCCCAGCAATTGCCCCTCTGTGATCCCTGGACCAGGTGACCTTGGGTGAGCCCTGGACCCAATCTCCAAATCTATGATATGGATAAAAATGGACCATCATGAGATTAAGCAAAATCATACATGTGAGAACAATGTACAATAAATTATAAATAACTAGACAAATGTAACTTACCATTAATATTGTTAGAGTAGGTGCAGGATTACTAGACCAGGAATACAAGATTTCTAGTTCTATGACCTATGTTTACTTCTGCATGTATGTTACACTTGATTTAAAACATTCATTGAAATAAAAGGTTTTTAATTCTGTATCTGTTGCAAACTTAGCTTAACACCAGTTATATATTAGTACATAGGGCCATCTGCCTTCTAAGGGGTCTTAGTTTCCTCACCTGTAAAATGAGGGTGTTGAATCGTATTATCTTATATGGACCTATCTAAAATTCTGTGATTAATTTCCCATTACTCAGATCAGATCAGATCAGTCACTCAGTCGTGTCCGACTCTTTGCGACCCCATGAATCGCAGCACGCCAGGCCTCCCTGTCCATCACCAACTCCCGGAGTTCACTCAGACTCACGTCCATCGAGTCAGTGATGACATCCAGCCATCTCATCCTCTGTTGTCCCCTTCTCCTCCTGCCCCCAATCCCTCCCACCATCAGAGTCTTTTCCAATGAGTCAACTCTTCGCATGAGGTGGCCAAAGTACTGGAGTTTCAGCTTTAGCATCATTCCTTCCAAAGAAATCCCAGGGCTGATCTCCTTCAGAATGGACTGGTTGGATCTCCTTGCAGTCCAAGGGACTCTCAAGAGTCTTCTCCAACACCACAGTTCAAAAGCATCAATTCTTCAGCACTCAGCCTTCTTCACAGTCCAACTCTCACATCCATACATGACCACTGGAAAAACCATAGCCTTGACTAGATGGACCTTTGTTGGCAAAGTAATGTCTCTGCTTTTGAATATGGTATCTAGGTTGGTCATAACTTTCCTTCCAAGGAGTAAGCGTCTTTTAATTCCATGGCTGCAGTCACCATCTGTAGTGATTTTGGAGCCCAGAAAAATAAAGTCTGACACTGTTTCCCCATCTATTTCCCATGAAGTGATGGGACCAGATGCCATGATCTTCGTTTTCTGAATGTTGAGCTTTAAGCCAACTTTTTCACTCTCCACTTTCACTTTCATCAAGAGGCTTTTGAGTTCCTTTTCACTTTCTGCCATAAGGGTGGTATCATCTGCATATCTGAGGTTATTGATATTTCTCCCAGCAATCTTGATTCCAGCTTGTGTTTCTTCCAGTCCAGCGTTTCTCATGATGTACTCTGCATATAAGTTAAATAAACAGGGTGACAATATACAGCCTTGACGAAATCATTTTCCTATTTGGAACAAGTCTGTTGTTCCATGTCCAGTTCTAACTGTTGCTTCCTGACCTGCATACAAATTTCTCAAGAGGCAGATCAGGTGTTCTGGTATTCCCATTTCTTTCAGAATTTTCCACAGTTTATTGTGATCCACACAGTCAAAGGCTTTGGCATAGTCAATAAAGCAGAAATAGATGTTTTTCTGGAACTCTCTTGCTTTTTCCATGATCCAGCAGATGTTGGCAATTTGATCTCTGGTTCCTCTGCCTTTTCTAAAACCAGCTTGAACATCAGGAAGTTTACGGTTCACATACTGCTGAAGCCAATGTCTTGATAATATACAATAGTAACAGTTTTTAATAGAAGACTTTGACACATAGGTGAGGACACTTTTCTTTGATGTGAAATACCTAAGCTCAAAAGACCAAAAGGGTTTGGGAGATTCCTGGCTGTTCTGTGACTAGGTTATACAGGGAATCACAAATGACTATCAAATGTTCAGAAGTACGGTTTGACTGGGAGACACACTAGAGTGGTTGAAAGCACTCTGATTTTCAGGCATAAAAATATATATAGGACACCAAGTGCAGCTGCTCTATACCTGCATACAATATAAGTACTTTGAAAAGTTCAGAATACAGACTGTCATCCCTGAACCTAAATTTGAATGACTCTGTCAACCATTCACCCAGTTCTGTGACCCTGTGCAATTTCCTACCCTTTGAACAGTGGAAGGTACAGCTTTTCATTTCTTCATTTATGAGGAGGAAGAATGAGATGAAACAGGAACAGATGGAACTTAGGCTATATTTTAGATAAACTTTTCATAAAGAAGTACTTACATACTGGGACATGTTTTATTTAAGTGATATTTTAAATATTACACAAGTAATTTTATTCTACATACAAATGAAAATCTGGGAAATGCAGAAAAGTATAAAGAAGGAAATATGACCCATGATTTACTGTCCAGAGATAAAGTTTCAATGGGAAGCTTCATTCCACCCTGAGCCATGCATCTCAAGGGGCAAGAACACCAGACCTTCCCTCCCTCCATCAACCCCACTCCCACCTTGTTCCAGAAAGAATTACAGGAAGCTACATGACATTGGCTAAGTCCTTCAACCAAACCTCAGTTACCACATTTGTAGGACCTGACCATTGTTAGGAAGATGCCACGTGACCTGAATGCTATCCATTGAGAACCCTTCTCACACTCTGTACACTGCTTAGTACTTCACACACGTCATCTCTGAGAAAGTGCTTTGTAAACCTTCAAGCACCATTCTGACTATGGAGTTAGGTATTGTGAGTTCTTGATTTGTCCTGATGACTATTTCATCTTCTAGAAGGTAGAGGAAGCATGGGGGGTAACTGGACCTCAGTCTAAACAACAGAGAATTAGGGAGAAAGGGACAGTATCAGGTAGATATTTTCTCTACAGATTAGAAAACAGAAGAGACCTACACTTTTCCCTGGTAGATCTTAAACCTAAAATATTCCAAAAATTTTTCCTTAAACTCTCAAATTTGCTGGATGTCCCTTGATAGCACTTGTATTACAAATGTGCTGAGCACCAATCAGAATGAAATGTAAAGGTTCTGCAAGATGAAAGTGTTCTATGCTCCATGCGAATCAAAATCCAGAGTCCAAGCATGTGGGAAGCCCAATCTGCCATCTCTCACTTATTAACATGAGTGAGCACACATCGTGACCCCACCCCACCACTGCTGCGTATTCTCAGATCTGCCTTCCACCTGCCACATGTTATTAAGACCCAGTCATGAAGCTTAGTTTCTGGAAGCTTCTAATTGAAAAGGGCACAAAGTGCTTGTTACCAGACCCCTAGTGTTAAGAGTGAACCCTAGAGACGAACTTTAATCACAGCTCTCTGCAGCAGGCTCACCTCTTTTGCTCTTTGAGCGAGAGCAGCAGCCTCAGTCTCGCCCAGTTGTTGTGCCATCTTGTACAATAGACTATTTTTATTGTGCATCAAAATATGTGGCTTATCATATTCTTCCAGTTTCCCTGAATCCAAGACCTGTTAATCAGCAGAAAAAAATAAAACCCATAGTATACAGTGTTTTGCAATAAAGTATTATAACTCAGACAATATTTTGTAAAGGGACAGGAGGAGAAGAATAGAGAAAATTTATTTGGGTGGTAGACCTGGCTGGTGTTTTAATGGTTTGATTGCCTTGTTCTACTAGGCAGACAAAGGCCTAACGTGACCTTTTATTATAACATTATAGGAAAGAAAGAAAAATGAAAGTTTTCAGCAGTGTGAAATATTTTAAATTCTGCCAAGGGGATTTGGGGTGGTTATCATTAGTCTTTTAGCTCAAACTCTGAGCTTTGAAGGTTATTTATACAGATACACAGAGTTGGGAAATTTCCTGGTTCAAGAAAATCAAACTCAATTTATGTAAAAACCAGGTTAATTTCAGACAAACCAGATGGCAGTGACCTGACAGCAAATTAATTGTCAAGTTGGTTTGATCTGAACAATATTTGGGAAAAAAGTAAATGTCTCCAGAATTTCATTAGGGTTGTAAACTAAACAATTGCTTGCAGTATCACTAAACAGAGGACATTGCAACCATCAAGCCACCACAACTCCGGGAGTTGGTGATAGACAGGGAGGCCTGGAATGCTGCAATTCATAGGGTCACAAAGAGTCAGACACGACTGAGCGACTGAACTGAACTGAACTGAAGTGGGGCAGAATACCCTGTCTGAGAGGTTAAGATGCTTCTTTAGCTTAACTTTGTAGTTTATTACTCTCAGACTGAAAGACTGGCAAAAGGAGCTGCTACATAGCAGCATTAGCAGAAGTGCTCTATACAGAAGAAATCTCTAGAAATCCAATTTTTTCTTTGAATAAGGCTAAAGAAGCAAGTAAGAAATTGAGCTTCAAATTCTAATGCTCATAGCCCACACATAACCCGGGTTGGTAGCCCAATCTGAACTGCAGAGGATGTGAATCTGTTTTCACAAAATGTCTTTCTTTGCTCCTTTTTTTTTTTTTTTAATTTCTTCAGGGGCCTGTCGTTTGGCCCTTTTGTGCACACTGATATTCCCCTAGCTGAAAATTAAGAGGGAGAGGAAGAGGCTCTTAACTCTGCCTTTCTATTTATTAGTGACTTTGCGTAATGGTTTTACAGTAGAAAAGAGAGTCTGAAACCACTGGCTTAAATGACATAGCTATAAAAATACTTCTGATGTTAGGTGGTACTTAGTTCTTCATTTAGGTCATATTTAGAGTAACTGTATCTTAATAGAATACACTGAAACTCTAAATGGGAAGCAGGTTGTTTTTTTCCATATCTAGGTATCACAGTTAATTCCATCCCATGGCATCTAATTGGAAACATTGTCTCATTGTCCAGTTAATTTTTTGTTTACTCCTGTGAATCATTGCTAAGGATGGCTTTCTCAAAAGAGTTCAAGAATAATTGAGTCTGTCACTGTTGCTAAGTCACTTCAGTCGCGTCTGACTCTGTGTGACCCCATAGACGGCAGCCCACCAGGCTCCCCGTCCCTGGGGTTCTCCAGGCAAGAACACTGGAGTGGGTTGCCAGTCACATCCACATAGTAATTTAAAAGCTCTATAATATGCCGTGTCACTTTAGATGACCCCAATTGTGTAGTTTTACTTAAACATAGCACAATAAAACATAACTACTCTTCTTGATGTTGAAGAAGAAAAAATGCAGTTTTAAAACACAGGTCTCTATCACCTGTGGTAAATTAATCTAAGAAAGGGTAGACAAGGGCAGGGATATGGCAGGGAGATTCAAGAGAGATTCACTCCTGTGAATCATTGCCATCCTTAGCAATGATTCACAGGAGTAAACAAAAATTAACTGGACAATGAGACAATGTTTCCAATTAGATGCCATGGGATGGAATTAACTGTGATACCTAGATATGGAAAAAACAACCTGCTTCCTGTTTAGAGTTTCAGTGTATTCTATTGATACAGTTACTATAAATATGACCTAATTCATGTTGATGTATGGCAGAAATGAAACCAATATTGTAAAGCAATTATCCTTCTATTAAAATACATTAATTAAAGAATATATATATATATATATATATATATATATATATATATATATATATAATGGAGAAGACAGTCTCTTCAGCAAGTGGTGCTGGGAAAGCTGGACAGCTACATGAGAATCAATAAAATTTGAATACTCCCACACATCACATACAAAAATAAAACGGTTTAAAGACCTAATATAAGACATGACACCATAAAACTCCTAGAAGACAAATATGAAAGACATTCTCAGACATAAATTGTAGCAATGTTTTCTTAGATCAGTCTCTCAAAGCAAAATAAATAAAAGCAAAAATAAACAAATGGGACCTAATCAAACTTAGAAACTTCTGCACAGAAAAAGAAATCGTCAACAAAATGAAAAGACAACCTACAGACTGGGAAAAAATATTTGCAAATGATGCCATCGACAAGGGGTTAACGAAAAGGTAAGGGGTTAATATCTATAGACAGTTCACACAACTCAATTTTCCTTTGAGGGATGATTTTCTTATTTTATAATGCCACATCCTAATGTTTATAAACCAGCAGGGAAAGAACAAAGAAAGAGAGAAGATGAAAATGAGAGAGAGGAGGAATAGAAGGAGGAAGGAAGGAAATAAAGCTAAGGAAGGAAATTATTGGATTATTAAATTACTAAGGAAGAAAGAACCAATGAAACCTGGAAGATACTAGACAGACATCCAGAAACCAGAACTTGGAGCCTGCTGTGTGTGTAGTCCAGATCTACCGTGTAAGAGAGCTGCTGGTTGTTTATCTGTAGTATCTCAGCCCCCATCCACTTTTCTTTTTCTACTCTCATCTGTGATGCAGGGGCTGGGTTTCTGCAAATCACGTTTCAGAGTACCCTTGGTCTGCTGGCCCACTGTTAGGTTCTGCCAGTAGCTGGCACTCGAGGAACACTGAAAGTGGGAGTCAGAGCCAGTGGTCTATCTGGTTTCTGCTCCTCATGCAGCATCACCTCAGCAGTGAGATGTGACTCCAGCTCCCAACTCCTATTAGCACATGGAGAACCAGCCCCATTCTGCTCCCTCACAAATACGACCAGAACCTGGGCAGGGACTTCTCCTTGGAGGTCTGAGCACTGACTCTTTAGAGCTTCTCCTCTGAGTTCTTAGGTCTGGAGATCTCTCCTAGGACATGATAGCTGCTTCCTAAAATTATTACCCCAGTGTTTCATTTTTCTAGCCCTCTGATTTCTATGTAGCAAATTTCCTGTATTAAGTCCTTTCTGTAGAAACACTTTGTTTTTCTCATTAGGCCCTTTCTTCTCATAGACTCACCTCTGACAGCAACAGCTGTGAAATCCTGCAACCTTAGCCAACAACTTCTCAGCAGTCTAAATGAAATGCTAATTTTTTGATTAAGGGAATACAAAAATGCTGAAGCAGTTGTGACTCAGCCAAAATGATGGTGTTCTACCTCTCTGAAATATGAAGTCATAACTTGGATTTGGCATATTTTCAGGGTTGGACATCTTTTAAAAAAATGACAATTTAATAAACTTTTAACTCATTATTGACCAGAGATGCATTGATACATCTTTTGTTACCTGAATGTTACTGACCAGAGATGTTTCAATATTCACTTACATAACAAATCACCAGCCATGGTGTTAGTTTTTGCAAAAATCCCCTGGTCAATAATGTGTTAATATAAAAATAAGAAATTACTGGATATATTATTTAATAGCACATTCTGAAAGTATAGTTAAGTACTTGAGTTATTGTCAGGAATGAGAGGAGAAACCGAGAAAATTAAATTACTGGAGGTTCCTGTCACATTGTGCAAAGAAGGGTAAGTTGAAGGACTGAGCATAAATGGAAACAACTGAGACTCTGCAAGTGAGGGGTCTTACCATTATCCTGTTACTGTCAACAACGCTGCTCAATCTGTTTGTGATGGTTAGCACAGTGCACCGAACAAGTGTCCCATGGATTATTTTTTGTATTAACTCATCAGTTCTAGAATTAAAGAAGTGAATTTCATTCAGTACTGACTCGAAAAGTTGACTTAAGATTTTAAAATATCATATGATATTTTTATAATGTTTTTATTTATTTTTTAAAAAATTATTTATTGTTTTTAATATAAATTTATTTATTTTAATTGGAGGCTAATTACTTTACAATATAATGTTTTTTAAATGGACACTTTAAGGCAAAATCTTGTTCCTAAAAACATAAGTATAAAAGCTCTTAGAAGTTTACTATTTTTCATAAAACAATGGGAAATAGTCTTCCCTTAAAATTGCTTGAAAGTATCAGGAACTGGATTTAGGAATCTAGCTCTCTCAGGATGCCTCATAATAACATTAACACCATATAACATGTCTTGGTTTCTTCTTTTGTTTCCTGGAATTAATATTAACAAGAGATACATTTAAGGGAATGAGAGCTCTTAGAAATTTTTCTTAGCATCACTAAAAGATTTCCATTTACCACATTTCAATCTTGGATACCAGGTTTTATAGATCTCAGCTCATTACCTTGGATCCACGTTTGATGTGGCTTCATCCATAATCAGTATCCTACTTTTCCTGAGAATAGCCCTGGCAAGGCACAACAGCTGTCTCTGTCCAACACTCAAGTTTGATCCTGATTCTGCTAATTCAGTATCCATTTTACCAGGAAGACCTTGGATGGTTTCTTTAAGTTGTACCTGTGGATACAGAAAGAACATTTTCCTAAACAAACTACTACTGAATAGATAAGCCTCCTGGGCTTCCCTTGTGACTCAGCTGGTAAAGAACCCACCTGCAATGCTGGAGACCTGGGTAATCCCTGGTTGGGAAAATCTCCTGCAGAAAGGAAAGGCTACCCACTCCAGTATTCTGACCTGGAGAATTCCGTGGACTGTATTGTCCATGGAGTCGCAAAGAATCAGACACGACTGAGCAACTTTCACTTTCACTTAGACATTAGAGCTTTGAAGTCCTTACGACTTCTTATGTACATGTACAGCCAGATAATGGAGAGAGCTATTACCAATTGGTGTTCACTGAGAAAGATGGTAGAGTCTAGTTAGGACAGAAAGATATCAGTGTCCCTTACATTTTGTGGAAGCTTCTTCTCAAAAAGAAAGGCTAGTGTGGGCAGGATCAAGCCCGTGAAATGCCATTAATAGATGGGGAAGTGCTTTTACTAGAGCAGGACAGCAGTAAATGAAGTAAAAGGAGAGCCTGTTCACCCAAATACAAGGCCCGGGTAAATGGACAGGTGATCTGTCACCACTGCAAGGACTGAACCACGTGGTTCCTGATGTACAGGCTATTGACACTCAGATTTCTGTATCTTGGTTTCCTGTGTGATGAGACATACTTGCATCCTAACAGAGACACTATCAATGTTGAACATTTAACTGCATGCTCCCAGTTTGGACATAACAGACCATGTTCCTAATTGTATATATCCTAGTATCTAAGGTGTTTTGCCCTTCCAACAAAAGCAACACATCAATGATTCATTTCCAGAGTATTATCTACTGTACTCTTTTAGCCTTTGAGTGATAAAGTGCTCACTCATATGAGTTCCTACTCATGTTATATCTGTAGAGCTGCCCTTGCTTTTTAGGTGCCCCAATTGGCACTAATTTCTGATAAGCCTTCTTCAGTTGACCATCAGCTGGCTATTATTCAACATATGAAAAATGTATTTTTGGCATATTCTGAAAAATAACCAAGATGAGTTGGGCTCCATTCTTAGGACTGTCTTCTTTTTGAATGTCCATATTTGCCAAGAGTGAAGGAGGACATAGATTAAGGGAATTTAAAAACTTCTTTAAAAAGTATATTTTTCTTTTAATGGAAGTTCTTAAAGAAGAAAACATATTGGTGCCCTCCACTCACTTGCAGGTCAACTCTATGAGTTTGGGTCTGCAGGTTCCATTTAGAATCTTTTAAAAACCAATGACTTGGGTTTTTAGTTCACTTGAAAATTGACCTCACTGCTTTAGTGACAACTCTTAGAGTGAGGAATCATCCCATCATTCTGTTTCTCCAGAAATTATTTATTTATGACATTTGTATGTTTTTCCATGAAAGATGTGGTAGTTTTTCTTTTTAAAAGTCATAAAGAAACAATTCCTAGAGAAATAAAGTGATGGAATGATTTCTTGCTCTAAGACATATCAACAAAGTAAAGGGTCAATTCCAGAAGCAATACATGGAAACTACTCACTTCACTTTGTGAAATGAACTCGTGTTTATTGCTTTTCACAGAAAGCTCCAAATGTAGTTTAAATAAAGGTAGATCTTAGTGTTGTCTACCACTTCCACTACCTCATCATTTTCAGAATTGTGAGGGTACTAAATTTTGGCTGGTACAGATGAATTAAGTTTGGGCCAAGTACTAAGGTAGCTTTTGACAGGATTTGTCTCCCAGTTAACATTTCCTCTCTGTCCATGGAACAACGTGTTCTAAAATTCTGGAGTAATTTTAGTACCTGAGATCTTCACAGATCTTCACAGATCTTCAGCTGGGGAACAAATAGAAAAATAATTTTCCAGTACTTCCAGTTTTTTTTTTTTTTTTAAGACACCATGCTATCACCATTAAATATACCCTGTGGTTTCAAGATCAGTGGATCATTCTATCTTTATCTTTGACTGTTAATATACTCACTTCTTCTCTTCTAGAATTTCACTGTAGAAAGACTCACAAATTTAAATGAAATCAGGAGTGCACAACTTCAAATAGAAGGTGAAGTAGTCAGCCTGATTTAGGAAAATAAAATCCCCATGTTGTTGGAAAGCAGGGTGGGTGTGTAAAGACTGGGTGCTGACATCCTTCAGAAATCAGAATTACTGGCAGGAAATCATCAGGCCTCCAAATCTGCTTGCTCACAGTCAAAGTTCATCTGTATATTTCAGAGCTATCCTTGGAAGAATGACACTAAATGACAAATGCATCAATTCAAAACAACATGGACAACTGGTCATTTGGATTTGTGTAAAAAAAAAAAAAAAAAAAATTTTTTTAAAGAAATAAGCCACACTTCGAACCCAAAACAATAAAGTAAATGGCAATGGGATCATACTTATCAGTAATTACCTTGAACGTAAATGGGTTGAATGCCCCAACCAAAAGACAAAGACTGGCTGAATGGATACAAAAACAAGACCCCGACATATGTTGTCTACAAGAGACCCACCTCAAAACAGGGGACACATACAGACTGAAAGGGAAGGGCTGGAAAAAGATCTTCCATGCAAATAGGAACCAAAAGAAAGCTGGAGTAGCAATACTCATATCAGATAAAATAGACTTTAAAATAAAGGCTGTGAAAAGAGACAAAGAAGGTCACTACATAATGATCAAAGGATCAATCCAAGAAGAAGATATAACAATTATAAATATATATGCACCCAACACAGGAGCACCGCAGTATGTAAGACAAATGCTAACAAGTATGAAAGGAGAAATTAACAATAACACAATAATAGTGGGAGACTTTAATACCCCTCTCACACCTATGGATAGATCAACTAAGCAGAAAATTAACAAGGAAACACAAACTTTAAATGATACAATAGACCAGTTAGACTTAATTGATATCTATAGGACATTTCATCCCAAAACAATGAATTTCACCTTTTTCTCAAGCGCACATGGAACCTTCTCCAGGATAGATCACATCATGGGCCATAAAGCTAGCCTTGGTAAATTCAAAAAAATTGAAATCATTCCAAGCATCTTTTCTGACCACAATGCAGTAAGATTAGATCTCAATTACAGGAGAAAAACTATTAAAAATTCCAACATACGGAGGCTGAACAACACACTGCTGAATAACCAACAAATCACAGAAGAAATCAAAAAAGAAATCAAAATTTGCATAGAAACGAATGAAAATGAAAACACAACAACCCAAAACCTGTGGGACAGGGTAAAAGCAGTCCTAAGGGGAAAGTTCATAGCAATACAGGCACACCTCAAGAAACAAGAAAAAAGTCAAATAAATAACCTAACTCTACACCTAAAGCAACTAGAAAAGGAAGAAATGAAGAACCCCAGGGTTAGTAGAAGGAAAGAAATCTTAAAAATTAGAGCAGAAATAAATGCAAAAGAGACCATAGCAAAAATCAACAAAACCAAAAGCTGGTTCTTTGAAAGGATAAATAAAATTGACAAACCATTAGCCAGACTCATCAAGAAACAAAGGGAGAAAAATCAAATCAACAAAATTAGAAACGAAAATGGAGAGATCACAACAGACAACACAGAAATACAAAGGATCATAAGAGACTACTATCAACAATTATATGCCAATAAAATGGACAACGAGGAAGAAATGGACAAATTCTTGGAAAAGTACAACTTTCCAAAACTGGACAAGGAAGAAATAGAAAATCTTAACAGACCCATCACAAGCACGGAAATTGAAACTGTAATCAAAAATCTTCCAGCAAACAAAAGCCCAGGTCCAGACGGCTTCACAGCTGAATTCTACCAAAAATTTAGAGAAGAGCTAACACCTATCCTGCTCAAACTCTTCCAGAAAATTGCAAAGGAAGGTAAACTTCCAAACTCATTCTATGAGGCTACCATCACCCTAATACCAAAACCTGACAAAGATCCCACAAAAAAAGAAAACTACAGGCCAATATCACTGATGAACATAGATGCAAAAATCCTTAACAAAATTCTAGCAATCAGAATCCAACAACACATTAAAAAGATCATACACCATGACCAAGTGGGCTTTATCCCAGGGATGCAAGGATTCTTCAATATCCGCAACTCAATGAATGTAATACACCACATTAACAAATTGAAAAATAAAAACCATATGATTATCTCAATAGATGCAGAGAAAGCCTTTGACAAAATTCAACATCCATTTATGATAAAAACTCTCCAGAAAGCAGGAATAGAAGGAACATACCTCAACATAATAAAAGCTGTATATGACATACCCACAGCAAACATTATCCTCAATGGTGAAAAATTGAAAGCATTTCCTCTAAAGTCAGGAACAAGACAAGGGTGCCCACTTTCACCATTACTATTCAACATAGTTTTGGAAGTTTGGGGCACAGCAATCAGAGCAGAAAAAGAAATAAAAGGAATCCAAATTGGAAAAGAAGAAGTAAAACTCTCACTATTTGCAGATGACATGATCCTCTACATAGAAAACCCTGAAGACTCCACCAGAAAATTACTAGAATTAATCAATGACTATAGTCAAGTTGCAGGATATAAAATCAACACACAGAAATCCCTTGCATTCCTATACACTAATAATGAGAAAACAGAAAGAGAAATTAAGGAAACAATTCCATTCACCATTGCAACAGAAAGAATAAAATACTTAGGAATATATCTACCTAAAGAAACTAAAGACCTATATATAGAAAACTATAAAACACTGGTGAAAGAAATCAAAGAGGACACTAATAGATGGAGAAATATACCATGTTCATGGATTGGAAGAATCAATATAGTGAAAATGAGTATACTACCCAAAGCAATTTATAGATTCAACGCAATCCCTATCAAGCTACCAACAGTATTCTTCACAGAGCTAGAACAAATAATTTCACAATTTGTATGGAAATACAAAAAACCTCGAATAGCCAAAGCGATCTTGAGAAAGAAGAATGGAACTGGAGGAATCAACCTACCTGACTTCAGGCTCTACTACAAAGCCACAGTTATCAAGACAGTATGGTACTGGCATAAAGACAGACATATAGATCAATGGAACAAAATAGAAAGCCCAGAGATAAATCCACGCACATATGGACACCTTATCTTTGACAAAGGAGGCAAGAATATACAATGGATTAAAGACAATCTCTTTAACAAGTGGTGCTGGGAAATCTGGTCAACCACTTGTAAACGAATGAAACTAGAACACTTTCTAACACCATACACAAAAATAAACTCAAAATGGATTAAAGATCTAAACGTAAGACCAGAAACTATGAAACTCCTAGAGGAGAACATAGGGAAAACACTCTCTGACATACATCACAGCAGGATCCTCTATGACCCACCTCCCAGAATATTGGAAATAAAAGCAAAAATAAACAAATGGGACCTAATTAACCTTAAAAGTTTCTGCACATCAAAGGAAACTATTAGCAAGGTGAAAAGACAGCCTTCAGAATGGGAGAAAATAATAGCAAATGAAGCAACTGACAAACAAGTAATCTCAAAAATATACAAGCAACTCCTACAGCTCAACTCCAGAAAAATAAATGACCCAATCAAAAAATGGGCCCAAGAACTAAATAGACATTTCTCCAAAGAAGACATACAGATGGCTAACAAACATATGAAAAGATGCTCAACATCACTTATTATCAGAGAAATGCAAATCAAAACCACTATTAGGTACCATTTCACACCAGTCAGAATGGCTGCAATCCAAAAGTCTACATATAATAAATGCTGGAGAGGGTGTGGAGAAAAGGGAACCCTCTTACACTGTTGGTGGGAATGCAAACTAGTACAGCCACTATGGAGAACAGTATGGAGATTCCTTAAAATAGAATAGAACTGCCTTATGATCCAGCAATCCCACTGCTGGGCATACACATTGAGGAAACCAGAAGGGAAAGAGACACGTGTACCCCAATGTTCATCACAGCACTGTTTATAATAGCCAGGACATGGAAGCAACCTAGATGTCCATCAGCAGATGAATGGATAAGAAAGCCATGGTACATATACACAATGGAGTATTACTCAGCCATTAAAAAGAATATATTTGAATCAGTTCTAATGAGGTGGATGAAACTGGAGCCTATTATACAGAGTGAAGTAAGCCAGAAAGAAAAACACCAATACAGTATACTAACGCATATATATGGTATTTAGAAAGATGGTAACAATAACCCTGTGTACAAGACAGCAAAAGAGACACTGATGTATAGAACAGTCTTATGGACTCTGTGGGAGAGGGAGAGGGTGGGAAGATTTGGGAGAATGGCATTGAAACATGTAAAATATCATGTATGAAACGATTTGCCAGTCCAGGTTCTATGCACGATACTGGATGCTTGGGGCTAGTGCACTGGGACGACCCAGAGGGATGTTATGGGGAGGGAGGAGGGAGGAGGGTTCAGGATGGGGAACTCATGTATACCTGTGGCGGATTCATTTTGATATTTAGCAAAACTAATACAATTATGTAAAGTTTAAAATACAATTAAAAAAATATTTAATACCAAAAGACTGATTTGGGAGAATGGCATTAAAACATGTATAATATCATATAAGAAATGAATTGCCAGTCCAGATTTGATGCAGGATACAGGATGCTTGGGGCTGGTGCACTGGGATGACCCAGAGGGATGGTATGGGGAGAGAGGTGGGAGGAGGGTTCAGGAGTGGGAACACGTGTACACCCGTGGCAGATTCATGTTGATGTATGGCAAAACCAATACAATATTGTAAAGTAATTAGCCTCCAATTAAAAAAATAAAATATTGAAAAAATATTTAATACCTATTAAGGGTTACTTTTTAAAAGCAAAAGATTAATCTAGGTCCTATGAAAAATTGGAAAGTCTAACTGTATTTTAGAAGTCTAAATACAGTTTCTGCAATCAATTTGCAAAACTAGGGCCAATACACAAAATAATTTGTATCAAAGTATACAAACCAACAGCAAATTAACAAGTCAAAATCCTTTATG
Organism: Bos javanicus; assembly: GCF_032452875.1. NCBI lineage: Eukaryota > Metazoa > Chordata > Mammalia > Artiodactyla > Bovidae > Bos > Bos javanicus. Next base: position 72,276,408 of record NC_083879.1, on the reverse strand, counting down.
CAAGGGTGAGGAAATTCACAGAAGTGGACCAAAAGGACATATAATACAAATAACAGAAAATTCTCTAGAAATGAACATATCCATTAAAAAACTTAGCACATCTCCAGGGTCTCTAACCTACATTCATTCTGCAGCATTAAAAGAACCTGATTGTCAATAAGTAACTATCACATTCCAATTATATAATTTACCTTTATAGATACTTTCTTCTTAAACTTCATAGCATTTTATTAGTATGATCTCATTTATCTTTCAGTTAATAATGAAAAACTACTTAGTTGCCTCAACTTAATTGATATTCCTTAAGACCAGAGGAGTAAAGTGAACATTTCAAGGTAATTAAGGTAAATAATTCACTTAGTCACTTAGTAGAATTTGAACCCATAATTATAAATTCTAGTTTAGTGTTGTATTTTAAGATAAGAAAATGTATCTAGTTGATTTGGGTATTAGGGGAAAAGCTAAAATGAAAGCATATGGCACTATCTTGTTGCTTTCCATCACTATTATATACATATTTTAATTTACTCATGTACCCATTTCATCAGTGTTCTCCTAGCAGGTAAACAAAGTCAGTTAAACCAATAAACTCTCTTTAATTACCTGAAAGTGAAAAGTGAAAGTGAAAGTTCCTCATTCGAGTCCAACTCTTTGTGATCCCATGGACTATACAGTCCATGGAATTCTCCAGGCCAGAATACTGGAGTGGGTAGCCTTTCCCTTCTCCAGAGGATCTTCCCAACTCTGCACTACTACAAGTGTACATAATCATATACTGATGCTAACAAGTTAATTTCGTTACAAAAATTACCTCTTCTAAGGCATTCCATAGATCCTCCTCCTTATGCTCTTTAAAGGGATCCAGATTTTTCTTCATTGTTCCAATGAATAAAACTGGTTCCTAAATATCCAAAAACAGGAAATGTTATTACTGTAACATCTTTCATCTTGTTTGTATGCTTACAGAACAGAATTAAAGTGCCAAAAAATATCCCCCTCACAATTCACTATAATCATTAATAATAAGGCTGCAAATGCTTGTTTATAAAATAGCATCTCTAAATTAACCTCCCACTGTAGAAAGTATGCTCCAAAATATCTCTGGACCATTGGACACTAACAAAAGAAAATGTTGAAAAGTGTCACCTTAAGAAGAAGAGAAAGGAAGATTTGATTTTTCAAAACTGCCTTCCTGGTAATGTCTTGCTATTCAGTCAGTCATGTCTGAGTCTTTGTGACCCCACAGACTGCTTCCTACCAATTATCTGCTTTTCCCCCAAATGTGGATGTACTTATTGGAGGAACTTTACATCAAGAAAACTAGATAAACTCATTGTCAATCCTGGTGTGATACTGGGAAACACCAACAGCACAATTAGTTGCAGTTTGTGCCTCAAAGCAAACCCATTAAATTTCCACACATTGGCAATGAAGAATGAACTAGGATATTTTCTCCATCAGTAAAACAGCCTTCTGGGGTAGGGACTTTCTCCACAGGTGTGAATGGAATATCTGCACCCATAACAAAGAGAACACCAGCTCCTGGGGTCTGCGGTTCCTCTGTCCATGGAGAGATCTCCTCTGATTCTGCACCAGCTGGTCCCCACGTTCTCTCACCTGTGCATCAGGATGACCTGCCTCACAGAACCTCATTACTAACTGCAAGGCCAGGAGGACCTGAAACCACTGTGACTTGTATCATAATAACATTATTTTAAATAACTCTTCCTATTCATCTGCTTTGGGAGGAACCACAAGATAATTACTGTGGAAATATATGCCTTTCTGGGTTTCATGAGAAAATCTTGTACATAAGCCCATGTAGGCCATTTGCATTTTCCTCTGGAAGGCTCTAGTAAGCCATGTCACAAGAATGTGGGCAGCAGAGAAGAGCCCAATAGGCTCATTTCAGTGAAGGGGGCAGGACAAGAGGAGGCATATGTGTGGGAACAAGAGGAGACCTGACTCTTCCACAGTGCCCGGAACTGCTCGGAATCACCAGCCTCAAAATCCTGCCTGGCCTTGGGGCTAGCTTTTCTTCCTCACTTCACAAAAGTCTGAGAAGAAAGATGAAGAAGACAGACATTTCTTTTCCCTAGTCATGAAGAAGAATAATACTCAGTGAGCCTCCCTCTCTCTCCCTATTGTCTTTGTTTCAAGTCTGGTGAGAGAGAAATAGATGCAGAATTATATCCCACCAAAAAAGATGTATCCCTGAGCAAAATCCAAAATTAAAAATACATTATAGAGGGAGCTTCATTTGCCCAAAGTTGATTAAGTGGCTGATATACCTCCAACGCACTGAAAATCACTGGTCACATGACATTTCAAAATGATTATTGAATAGCACTGAAAAATATGAGGCACAAATTTAAGGTCTCCCTTAAAACTCTCTAATTTAGAATCAAAGACTGAACAACCATGTAAGCAATGGTAAGAGTTCCTTGTCAAGGGAATAATCATAATTCTACTTTAGATGTTTATAAAAAACTGCCTCTTGTAACTATTACCTTTAAGAGCCTAACATGCAGGCGATTTCCCTTCCTTTTAGCTATTCCCATTAGGTTTACAAAATCATGTAGATGTGGCCAGGCAAAGGGTGGAAGGCTGGCCCCCAATATTCCGTCCCCCTCCCCCAAGGGCAGGATTCTGCTTTGGGGTCCAAGATGAGAGATTCTTCAAGGACTGGTTTTTGAGGAGATGAAGGGCCCAAATGAGGCCAGGTTAAGGAATCAGCTTTGAATCCAGTTGGGAGACATGAGACGGGACTCTGTGTTCAGCAATGACAAGAACATTTCTTTCCTGGTCATGGCTTATAATGACCTGAACAGTTTTACACTTCATGTTCCTCTCAGAGCAAATTTACATCTACTAAGAGGTCTAAGCTTTGAATTCTCCACCTGGTTTTTCAAGGTACACTCTGTACAGGCATTACCTGAGCTAATCTGTCAGTCTAAAAAGACATATTGGGCAATTATGTGTGTTTATTTAGCAGTATGAGATGGAATAACATAGTTTAGTAAAGCAAGAGTATTTCTCTTTGGTATGATATGCCAAATATATATTTTAAAATCAGTAAAATTTCAGTAAAAAGTTGAATGAAAATAATGATTCTTTAGGCAGCAATCATACAGGAAAAAAGAAGGTAAAGGTATCTAAATTGAAAGAGAAGAAGTAAAACTGTCACAGTATACAGATGACATGATACTATATATAGAAAACCCTGAAGACCATTACAAAAATTACTAAAACTGATAAATGAATTCCACAAAGTAGCAGGACACAAGATTAACATACAGATACTTGTACATTTCTTCACAGTAACAGTGAAATACCAGAACGGGAATGTAAATTTAAAAAAAATCCCTTTAAAAATAACATGAAAAAAAGTAATATACTTAGGAAGAAACCTGACCAAGGAGGTGACAGACTTATATGCTGAAGACTAGAAAATATTATAAAAGGAAACTGAAGATGATTCAAAGAAATGGAAATATAGCCAATATTCAAAGAATATGGAATGATTCAAAGTAATGGAAATGATTCAAAGAAATGGAAATATATCCAATATTAAATGCTCTTTAATTATAAGAATTAATATTGCTAAAATGACTATTATCCAAAGCAATCCACAGATTTAAGACAATTTTTAATCAAATTACCTATGACATTTTCCACAGAACTAGAACAAACACTCCTAAAATATATATGGAACCATAAAGACCCACAATTGCCAAAGTAATCCTGAGGAAAAAGAACAAAGTAGGAGGCACAACCTTCCAGACTTTCAGACGATACAGCTACATTTATCAAAATGGCATGATATTGGCATGAAAACAGATACTGTATAAATGGAACAGAAGAGAGATTCCAGAAATAAACCCACACACCTACCACCAACAGTCAATTAATCTTCAACAAAGGAGGCAAGACTACACAATGGGGAAAAGACAGTCTCTTCAGCAAGTGGTGTTGGGAAAGTTAGACAGCCACAAGTAAACCAGTGTAGTTAGAACAAAAACCCTTAGACCATATGCAAAAATAAATTTGAAATGGCCTAAAGACTGAAATGAGATATGACACCATAAAACTCTTAGAAGAGAACACAGGCAAAATGTTCTCTGACATAAATTGTACCAATGTTTCCTTAGGCCAGTTTCCCAAGGCAATAGAAATAAAAGCAATAATAAATAAATAGGACTAATCGATGTGACAAGCTTTTGTACACCAAAGAAAACCATAAAACAAAAAGACAACCTGTAGAATGGGAGAAAATATTTGCAAATGATGAGACCAACTAGGCTTAATTTACAAAATATACAGACAGTTCATAAAACTCAACAACAAAAAACCAAACAACCCAATCATAACCGGGGCAGAAGACCTAAACAGACATTTTTCCAAAGAAGATATACAGATGACCAACAGACACATGAAAAGATGCTCAACCTTGCTAATTGTTAGAGAAATGCAAAACAAATCTACAAAGAGGTGCCACCTCACAAGGGTCAGAATGGCCATCACTGAACAGTCTACAAATAATAAATGTGGAAGAGGGTATGGAGGAAAGGGAACCCTCCTACACTGTTGGTGGGAATGTATTAAGAAGTTGATGCAGCCATTATGAAAAACAGTATGGAAGTTTCAATCCCACTTCTGGTTATATATCTGGTATGTGTGTTAGTCACTCAGTCATGTCTGACTCTTTGCGATCCCATGGACTGTAGCCCACCAGGCTCCTCCATCGATGGAACTCTCCAGGCAAGAAAACTGGAGTGGGTTGCCATACCCTTCTCCAAAGACAAACTATTCCTCAAAAAGACATGGAAACAACCTAAAGTCCACTGACAGATGAATGCATATAGAAGAGGTGGTGCATATATACAATGGAATACTATTCAGCTATAGAAAAGAAGGAAATGCCATTTGCAGCAACATGGATGGACCTAGAGATTGTCATACTAAGTAAAATAAATCAGATAGAGAAAGATAAATACCACATAATATCACATATATGTGGAATATAAATATGACATATTTACATGTGTGTATAATCCAGTCTCCAAAATACTCAGTGAAATTTGTACTTGTTTAAGAAACAGAACAAAAGAAAATAGAATCAGAGCCCAGGAAGAGAAGGTCAATTCAATGCCCCACCATCACAGCAACCATATACTAGGTCTACATGAAGCATCCTACATATGCTGATCTATTTATATAGTCCTCAAAGCGGCTCGAGGAGTTGGTACTGTTAGCTGGCTTGCAAGGGAGAGAAAACTGAGGAGCACAGAGATGGAATTCTGTGCCCTGTGTTCTTTCTCACGATACTGTACTGCATCCCTGGTTAATCATTTATTAAGGGTTAAGTTCTGAGTTTCTCTACAGCATCAACACCCTGTAATTCTCAAAGCTCCACAGTTTCAAAGAAAGCCCTCAAAGACAATCACCTCTGAAAAAAGATAGCTTTATCTTCTACAGCAAAATTCCATCTGTAAGACACTTACAATTCATGTTTCCCTACAGGAGCCTCTCAAGTGTTAAACATTTATCATTTTGTTATTAGTATTATGTGGTTATCAGTGGGTAAAACTGTGGCATCTGAAGAAGTGTGAGTGCAGAAATCTGCCTGGGTAAGTTACTAAATCATAGGCTCACAGAACAGATGAAAAAACAAAAAAACAAACCCTGGTATCTGATGAAAATATCTGTTGAAAACACCTTTTATTTCTTTTTCTGCTCTGATTGCTGTGGATGCAGGTTGATGTATGGCAAAATCAATACAATATTGTAAAGTAAAAAAAAAAATAATAATAATAAAAAAGATTCATCCATTAAAAAAAAAAGAAAATACCTGCTGCTATGATCTATTGGGGGAAAAGGGATCAACCCTTTAATGCAATTTGAAAAAAAAAAAATTATCAACATAAAAGCAATTGAACTTAGGTGCTTTATAAAAAGAATACATGAAAATGTTCTGACATGCATACCTGAGGTACAACTGACATTTTCTTCCTTAAATCATGAAGTCCAATACTGGTTGTCAAATTTTTATCAATCGAAATTGTACCTTCGAAGTGTGAGAATCTGAAGAGTGCAGCAATGAGGGAACTTTTTCCAGCTCCTGTTTTTCCCACGATGCAAACCTGTAGAGAGATCCAGGAGGGATTAAGAATTAACAACATGCAGCCAACCTAGGAGAAACCCTGGATATTGATGATGAATTTTAAAAGTTCTATATAGAGTAGTCTATAAGTTTGTTAAGCATGGCCCTGTTGGCATTATGGGCCAGGTGATTCATTGTTTGGGGGTCAGGGGACCTGTCCTGTGTATTATAGGTTGTTTAGCAGTAGCCATGGACTCTATCCACTTGACACCAGACACAACCTCCAAACTGTGACAACTAAAAATGGCAGATATTCACAAATGTCCCTGGTTGAGACCCCTGGTCCTCAAGAGTTAAAAAAAAAAAAAAAAAACAGAATAAATCTACTGGCCTTGGAAAAGCCAGCAGTCTCCTAAGTGGTCCATAAGAAGTTCACCTTTAAATTAACTTTATTCCTACTCTCTAGGTTTTTTGACCTTGAGAACTACATGGATAATTTTAGAGATATCAACAAGTCAAGTCAGAAGTGTTATACACAAACAAGGACTTATTTTCTCAGGGATCTGTTATTCGAGAATTATTCCTTGACAGAGAAACTAAATCATTTCCTGATGGCAAATATATTAATTATATTCTATCTTGAAAGGAAACATCTTAAAATTATAAAATGCAGGTCTCAGTGTCTTAAAAGACATTGGTCTGTGATTAACAACATTTGCTCTTTATATGGGACCTTTCATTGGAACAGTTCAAAAGGCATTTTATAAACAACTTAATACAACTGTTTCTTGGAAAGATACATGCAAGTTTCAGTCTAGTTATTAAAACCCAAGTAGAGAGAAATTAAGTGCATTAAGAATAAGATTAAGGAATCAATATAATGCAGGTAAAATGCTGGTTAGGAATAAAATTATACTGTAAAAACTGGCTTATAGATGTGTGCATATAAACATGTACTATATAGAAACTGGCTTTTTTTTTTTTTTTTAACCAATGAGCTTGCCCAGCTCCCTTGTGGAAGTTTCCAAGAGATGATTTCATTTCTCTTTCGGAATTTGAAATTGATGAGGGGTGTTAGACATGCTTTCAATGATTTGTAAATTCATTCAGTAATTTTTTTTACATCCATGGCTTTATACAAAGAGAACTAAATCTTTCTGAACACTGTAATCAGAACACTGGGAGCTTTTCACATTTGCTCATTTAAATGTCTCAAATGTCTGCAAATTCAATCATAGCATTTCAAAAAAGAATTTTTCTCTATAGAGATTAAATGTAAGAATAGTGAGTTTAGATATTTTTATTATTTTGTAGCCATTTTGTACTTTATGCTATACCCCAATTTATATAACACAGGCCATTTTCTGCTTATAGGCAGGGCCTAGCGTGTATATATATGATTCATGTTCTGTGTACCCACAGACCTTGACCATACTGTGGATTTAGTTCCAGACAACCATAATAATGTGAACATTGCAAAATACAGTAATTCATATTAATTTTTGTTCCTCTTTACATACAAAAGTTATGTTTATTCTATACTGTAGATGACTAATTGGATAATAGAATTATGTCTGAAAAATAATATACATACCTTAATTTTCAAATACTTAAGTGCTAACCATCATCTGAGCCTTTACTGGGTTGTAACATTAAAGAACACTGACCACTGATCACCATGACAAATATGATAGTAAAGAAAATGTTTGAAATATTGCAAGAATCACCAAAATATGACACAGAGACAGGGAGTGAACTAAGGTTGTAAGAAAAATGACGCAGATGGACTTGCTGGATTCAGGGTTGGCAGAAACATTCAATTCATTAAAAATACACTATCTGTAAAGCGCAATCAAACCAGGTATGTCTGTATTTCTTGGTGCCAATCTTGGTGCCAAGCCTTGAGGATTCTACTCCTCATGACTCAATCCCTCATTTTAAGGCCTATATTCAGTACCTGAATGCCAGTCTGTATCACCTATTAAAACACAAATTAAAGCAAACACTTTCCTTAATCATAATCAGTGCAAATGAATTTGAAAAGTAAATAAATTCTAACTATACTCTGATAAAAACCATTCTTAAGATGTTGATGTTTTTACTTTCTATACTTGTATGTGGCTGTGTTCATATATTTAAACAGAATGGGATTAACATGAACATACTGTTGTAATCTCTTTTCATTTAGTATTTCATAAAAGTATTTTAATGGCTACATAATATTACAGTGTGTATGATCATTTAACAAACCCCTGATTTCCAGGTAGTTAGATGGTCTCCAATATTTTACTATTATAAATAACTATTTAATATTCTTGAGGCTAAATCTTTGCAAACAACCTCCATAATTTCCTTCAGAGAAATTCTTAGATATGTAATTGACAAGAAACAGGTATGAACATTTTCAGAGGAAGCTGTTATGGAGTGGCAACATACTTTCTAGAAATAAGATTTTTTTTTTTAGCTATGCCATGTGCCTTGGGGGATCTTAGTTCCCAATATGGAGATCAAACTCTGGGCTCCCAGCAGTGGAGGGGCCAGGTCTTAACCACTGGACCTCCAAGGAATTCCACATGCCATTTTCTACTCCCACTTGTTTCTCTGCACATTCACAAACCTGGGTGTTACAGCTTTGTTTTAATCAACATGAGTCTGATTCCTAAAAGTGGAGTCCCTTTCCCAGAACATCTTACTGGAGACACAACAGCTATAGGCTCCCCGCCTCCCACATCTGCTGACTCTAGTCCACTTCTCAGGTTAAACTCCCAAAAGCCAGCTCCATCCCCATCACTCCACCCCAGGATGTCTCTTCTACAAAACTTCTCCCACTGACCTCTCCATCCTTCATCTCTACAAGTCGGCTTCCTTGGGGTCCTAGGTAGTTGTGAGGGTTGGACATGTAACTATTGCACACCTGGTGGTTCACTGCACGGAGGAGTGAACTGCCAGGTGCCTAGTTCTTCATTCATTGGGTCAGGGCACTACACCTTTGTTATGCGGGTCCCACTACCCGGAATGCCTTCCACATGCATTTCCACCTGATGAAATCCTAACCACACATCACTAAGTCTGTCTCACATGCCTAATTTCCCAGGAATTCTCTCTCTATCCTCTCCTGTCGACTTCTCCCCACCCTAACAAATGCTATATCATCTTTTCCCAAACTTCTATAAAAATCGTGATCACTTCTATCTTACAAAGCTAACTTAGGACTTTTCTTGTTTCATCAAGTGGACTAGATGTGTTGACAGCAGGATCTGTATTGGATTTGCCTTTGTGTTATTTATATTGTCTGTGGTATCCTGTGCAAAAGAGGCTTCCATGGGAGGGTGAGATTTTTAACTCAGACTGGAGAAATTTATGGAAAATTGATTGTCATATTGCTTACGTACATAAATAGACAAAGAGACAGGCATGGGAGATTAATCTTACAGCTATAAATACAGTTGCAAATGGCCAATTCCTCAGTTTCAATTGGATAAACAAAATTTTATACAGTGTAAGTGGTTAAGGTAATTTTACATTCTATGAAAATGACAACTATCTTTGCTCAAGCACTGGCTTGTGTGCTGGTCTTCATGCCAGGTGTTATGTGTCTTATCTTGTTTAAGTTGTTCAACAACCCTAAAGGTTAGGTCCTATCACTTGCATTTTGCAACAGAAAAGATTGAGGCTTATAAGAGAAATTAGTCTGCCTGAAATAAGAGAGCCCATAAGTCACAGCATGGGACTCAAATCCATGTTTGTCAGGCTCTTTTCCATCTGCTGATGGCCTCCTTATCACTGGGATGGCTTGACCCCTTAGTATGTCCCTCTGTCTAAGTAGAACAGAGAAAGTGGAAAGAGGTGTAGCTGCAGTTCAAACAACTAGCTTCACATATAGGTCCTATGGATAGACAACTTAGGCATGGCATCAATATTGGTGAGTATAACGTGGTGGGTGGGACAAGGGGGCTGACGTCACTGAGCAAAGAGGGTGCTTGAGGTCAGGTGAGCTGGCTGTCAGCAGGAAGAAATGGCACCCATAGCTGGGCTGGGAAGAGAAACCTGCAGCTAAGTGGGGTACATGGTTCCCCAGGAAATAGGCCAAACAGACCTCGTACCCTGCTTGGAGCAGCAAGACTCATTTTTGATCTGATCCCATCTGGTAGTGAAAGGATCTCACACTGTCTTTGTCTCCGGGTTCAGGCAGGGCTGAGCTTGTGGGAAATCCTTCCAGTCCCTGCAGAAGGCTGGTGTGGGGAAGGTGGGAGAAGGATGAAAACTGCCTGTGATGAAGACAGACTCCACGGAAAGATGCAAGGAAATGCAGTGGAATCACAGCGTATTAAATTATGATGCAAAGGCATGCTTTGTGGAATATAAAAGTGAATAAATCTGTAGGATAAGTGACAGAGAACCTTCTAGAGCCTCATGCTCAGTTACCAGAGAGGTTTATGTGATTCATGAGCTCAATTTCAAAATGTCAAAGGAAATATCTTGAAAATCACAGGTTATCAGTCATCAAAAACTGCCTATGGGAGAGAAAGGACTTTACTGGAAGGTCTTGTTCAAATGCGATGCTGAGTCAAGAGGTCTGGGTGAACCTAAGACTCTGCATTTCTAAGAAGCTCCAGGAGATAGAGGTGCTGCTGGCCCTGGCACCACAGTCTGAGTCACAGGGAATTAGGAAGCAGGCAGGGTAAGGGGGACAGTCTGGGACTGAGGAGAGGGGTTTCTGAGAAAATATCATGTAAAAAAGGAGCAAAGTTAGGAAACATATTTTTGCACATTATAGCAAGGTCTAGTAAGCATCTCTAAAAATGGATTATCCAAGCAATAGCTCTGAGCAAGAAAAAAAAAAAAAATCAATCTACCTCCAGTGATGGAAAATGCTCTAAAATGGCCCAGGACTCTCTAAAATGATCAAATCAATTACAAAATCATCTACATGAGAAATGCAGCCCATGTTCAGAATATACCCAGGAATTCTAGGGTGATATTTACCTCATTTGGGGGCTTTATTTTTACTTGCTATTTCTTTCACGAATTAGAAACCAGCATAGTACCTTCTACACTTTCTTATTGACTCTATCGTCCAGGAATCAGGACAACAGGGGAAACAATGGAAAAAGAACAGACCCCCACTTCTGCTGGGCGGGCTCACTCCCATGTCCCTTCCAGCAGCCTCTCCCAATCAAATCTAACACCAAAGGGGTGACCCGGAGTGATGGGTTTGGGACAGGTGAGCAGGAGAGGGAACATGGGATGTGCACAGGTGGAGTGCAATGGTTTCATGAACACACTGCTGCTGCTGCTAAGTCCCTTCAGTCGTGTCCGACTCTGTGCGACCCCAGAGACGGCAGCCTACCATGCACCTCTGTCCCTAGGATTCTCCAGGCAAGAACACTGGAGTGGGTTGCCATTTCCTTCTCCAATGCATGGGAGTGAAATGTGAAAGTGAAGTCGCTCAGTCCTGTCCAACTTTTCGTGACCGCATGGACTGCAGCCCACCAGGCTCCTCTGTCCATGGGATTCTCCAAGCAAGAGTACTGGAGTCGGGTGCCATTGCCTTCTCCACTGACTGGGTATAATCTCCAAACTCAGAAATGAAGCTACTGGTGATGGTCTGAGTAGACCAAGACACCATGAAAAGTCAAGCTACCACAGTTACTAGCTCAGTCTCCAAATCTAATTTTCCCTCAAGCATTTCAGAATCTCAGGTTAACTCTAAGACTTTGGGGGTTTAAAATGGAAGAATAAAAGTATGTTTGTCTCTAAGGTGTACTATAGAGTCATACAATAATAACTAATATTTTTGGCACCTGGGGAAATTTAAGATGGGTGTGAATGAACAGAATTACATTTGTAATGGGAAATCTGACAGACACATTGCTGAACATGAGCTCCAGTGAATGTTTTCCCAGCACAGGAGTCCTCACCTTCTCCCTGGCCTTCAGTGAAACTGGTAATAATAAGGAGAGAGCTTTTGCCATATGATTTACTGAAACTGCTCCCTAGGTATCATTTAGGCATCAAGGTGAATATTTTTTTTCTATCGCAAGTGTTGTTTAGTCACTAAGTCATGGCTGATTCTTTTGCAACTCCATGGACTGTAGCCCACCAGGCTCCTCTGTTTATGTGATTCTCCAGGCAAGAATACTGGAATGAGTTGCCATTTCCTTCTCCAGGGCATCTTCCCAACCCAGGGACTGAACCCATATCTCCTGCTTGGCAGGTGTATTCTTTACCACTGAACCACCACTGAAGCCCATGTCACAAGGGTATCACTCATTAAATTATAGCTATACTCTACTAGATGCGTCTATGGTGGAAAGAGTTTTAAAGAACAGTTCTTAAAGTATTTAAAACACAAGGTAATCAGTTTATGGAGTTGTCTTGTGTGTGTTTTGGTTATTGGTTGCTCACACCTGTGTTACTCACTCACTCTCCCAGCCAGCAGTCCCTCAGCACCCCCTCGGTGCCCTGCAGAATGCCACTTTCAGGAGATGCTCTCTGATCTTAAGAAGCCTCAGGGTTCTGTGTGACACAGATCCAAAATTACAAAGCATGCCACAGGTGCTTTTATTGTTATAACATTTATCAATTCAACCATTGTTAAGTGGACAGTTTAATGTTAAGTACATTCACATTGTTGTACAACCAACTTCCAGATTATTTTTGCCTTGTAAAGCTATACCCATTAAAAAACATTTTCCCATTCTCCAGCAATCATCTTTCTACTTCCTGTCTTTATAATTTTTTTTTTTTACTTTAAGAACCTCATATAAGTGGAATCATACAGTATTTATTTTTTTTGTGTCTGGTTTATTTCACATATCATGATGTCCTCAGGGTTCATCCATGGGTCAGAATTTTCTTCCTGTTTTAAAACTGAATAATATTGCATTTTAAGGATATAATACATTTTGTTTCTTCACTCACTTTGAAAACAGGGGCACTTGGGTTGCTTCCTACTTTGGCAGCTATGAACACAAGTGTACCACACAAACTGTCTTAAAGAATATATAAGATCCTGTGGAAGCATAGAGGGGCATTAGAGTTGATTGTGAAAATGATACATCCACCATCTAGAGATGGAAAAGTGTCCCTGGGGTCTAGGGCAACATTCACACTGGAAGCTGGGAGGACAAGGTGCTCTGAGAGAATGTACACAAGACAGAGGCTGAGATGGTTAGATGGCATAAAGGACTCAATGGACATGAGCTTGAGCAAACTCAGAGAGATAGTGGAGGACAGGGAAGCTTGGCCTGCTGCAGTCCCTGGGGTCACAGAAAGTCGGACACAACTTGGTGACTGAACAACAACAACAACACAAGATCCAAGTGTAGGGGGTGTGTGTATGGACTCGAGGCTGGAGAGGTAGGTGGGGAAAGAGATTCCCACTGCCTTGTCTGTTATGGTTTATTCTCTTCTTAAGGAGTCAACTCTAGTCCCAGCTGAGGGTCCCAAGCTGAGTGTGAAAGGAACATCACCAGCAGACATGGACACTGGCAAGACCACAAACCCTTCTGCCATCTCCCAAGTGGATCTTCCCCTGCTCCTTTCATTTTGTTTTCATCCACTTTAAGCAGGTCTCTGGACCCTGCATCCAGCTGGGGGCTCTGGTTCCTCACCCTTGACGGACTCATGATTCTGGACTCTTCTCTGATGGCCCCAAGCTGGCCAAACAGTCCCTATTTGGAGTGTACCTAGGGGTGAACTATGGTTCCAGCATCATCTTACCCAGGCCAGTAAGGATCAGATCTGTGCTAAAGAAAAGAGAAGTCTGTGGATGACAGCAGGGGTATGACAGCTCAGTGAGGGTGAGTGGAGGAAAGTCTCTGGGAAGGGCCAAGGGACAGAGGAGGAGGCTGCAACTGAAAGGTGTCATGGGAGGAAGAGAAGATTCCAGAGGCATAAAGAAGAAAAGATGGACAGGAAGGAGATATTGGAGAGTTATGGACAGGGCAAAAGGGTTGACTTCAGAGACTCCACATGAATAATCAGGTGAAACATATAGTATCCTGGGTCAGGTTAAGTTCCAGCTCCAGGATCCAAGGCCCACCAACCACCATGAGGGAGCTCACAACACAAAGAAGTGCTGGGATCCTCACTACATGGTTAGTTTCTAAGAAAGTTTCACCCACGATGCCACTGATCTAATCTGCATCCAAGAGGAACAAAGAGTTCCCTGACACATGGACAAGGAAGTAAACAGCAGATGTGGTGCTAAATCTAGATTTTAAAGAGGTAAATGGCATAAACAAACCTTTTCTTTTGGTTCAGTGCTTACTGTCAAGTCCTTCAATACCAGAGGCCCGTCTGGGCTGTACTTGAAATTCACATTGTTAAAGGCAATCATTCCGTTGTCAGGCCAGTATGCTGGTGGACGAAAGTCAAGTTCCCAGGGTTCTTCTTCCTTAAGCTCTGTATATTCAATCACCCTTTCTGCTGACATCATCTGAAAGATACATGACATCACGTGGGTTAGGAACAGAGGGTCTGGTTTATGAATGTTCAGAGACTGTAAATGAGACATTTTGCTTTTTCATCTTGATATCTGCTTTTTTATGGTTAAGAATATCCCAGGTCTTATTATCCCCAAAGCACAGAAGTAGGAATCTAAGGAGGACTTTGATGATATGCCATTTTCTTGTAACACTTCCACTTATAGCTACTTCCTTCAACATGGTATTAAAACTAAAAACTTTAGAAATATGGTAAGATTTTATTGATCCACCTTTCACATCTGAATAAGCAAACAAGAGTTTTCTCAAAGAAAAGAATAATTATGAACACTAATCAGTAATGTATGGCTACAGAAGGGCCCTGTGTCATTGATGAGCAGAAATGGACAGTCATCAAGCCTCATTTTAATTATTAATCACTTTCTACTCTATAAGAAGAGAGAAGTGGAAAGATTTCATTTTTATTGCTTTTCTCCCTTTAGAAGAAGATGTAAATATTCAAAAGAGGAAAATTTTACATATTGATTAAGACTTACTAAACAACCACAATTCAACAAATTTGATAGCACATTTCGAGATGTAGCTTATCCTACAAGAAGGGACAACCACTAATTCAGGTGGTCAACAAGCATAAATGGTGAAATGGGAGATGGCTAGGAGATATGTTAATTAAACAACCAACCTCCAAATGTTAAATTTTACTTTTACCAAAAAAGAGAAATTACCCATTAAGGAACAAAAATAAACCCCTAAGAAATTAACATATCCTCTTCAGGATTTTAGAACTTCCTTCCTACAGTGACATTTATTATCTTTGAAGACATCTTGTGATGAATATAAAACCTGCTGACATGATACACATAAGACTGAAGAAAATATATATGTATTTTATTTAACATTAATTTGAACAGATGGAGGAAGGATCTCAAAAACCCTTGTTACTACAATGTAAAAATAACAGCTTTACTACTTTATGCAAGAATTGCTTTTATGCCATTTAATGGCAAGGAGACTAGAAGAGGCTAAGAACATAATGATAAACATTACCATGTTCTCCACTTCGGTGCTTTGCCTGACACACCACTGGAACATCCTCATGAGTGTGAGGGTGAGAGACAGGACCAGGCCAATCTGCCCAGGAGTCCAAGCTAAATGAGGAAGAAGGGGAATAAAGTCAGTCCCATTCTTTTTAAAATTTTATTTTGTCAAAGTATAGTTGATTATCTTTGCTGTACAGTAAAGTGATTCAGTTATATACACATTTTTCATATTTTTCGATTGCAGTTTATCACAGGATATTGAATATAGTCCCTTGTGCTATACAATTAGACCTTGTTGTATATCCATATTATATGTAATAGTTGACATCTGCTAATCCCAAGCTCCCAATCCATCCCTCCCCCATAGCAACCATAAGTCTGTCCTCTATGTCTGTGAGTCTGTTTCTGTTTCACAGGTAAGTTCTTTTGAGTCTTATTTTAGATTCCTCATATAAGTGATGGGCTTCCCTGGTGCCTCAGTGGTAAAGAATTCTCCTGCCAATGCAAGAGACTTGAGTTCTATTCCTGGGCTGGGAAGATCCCCTGGAGAAGGAAATGGCAACCCACTCCAGTATTCTTGCCTGGGAAATCTCATGGACAGATGAGCCTGATGGGCTACAGTCCATGGATCACAAAAGAGTTGAACATGACTGAGTGACTAAACAACATCAACCACATACAAGTGATATCATGTGGTATTTCTATTTTACTTCACTTAGTATGACAATCTCTAGATCCATCCATGTTACTGCATATTGCATTACTTCATTCTTGTTTACATCCATTGTATATATGTATCACATCTTCTTCATCCATTCATCTATTGATGGACATTTACATGGCTTCCATATCTTGGTTATTGTGAATACGGCTCCTGTGATGCAGCAGGGTGCATACATCTTTTTGAGTAATAGTTTTGTCCAGATATATACCCAGGAGTGGGACTGCTGGATCATATGGCAACTCTATTAGTTTTTTGAGGAACCTCCACACTGTTTTCCTTAGTGGCTGCACCAGTTTACATTCCCATAGACAGTGTAGGAAGGCTTCCTTTTCCCCACACCCTTTCCATCATTTGTTATCTGTAAGACTTCTTAACGATGGCCATTCTGACTGGTATGGCATGGGGTCTCATTATAGTTTTAATTTGCATTTCTCTAATACTTAGCAATATTGATCACATTTGCTTGTGTCTGTTGGCCATCAGTATGTTCTTTAGAAAAATGTCTATTTAGGTCTTGGAGAAGGAAATGGCAACCTACTCCAGTGTTCTTGCCTGGAGAATCCCAGGGATGGGGGAGCCTGGTGGCTGCCGTCTATGGGGTCACACAGAGTCGGACACGACTGAAGTGACTTAGCAGCAGCAGCAGCAGCACATTTTTCAACTGGGCTTTTGTTGTTATAGAGTTGTATAAGGCGTTTGCCTATTTTGGAAGTTAAGCCCTTATCAGTCACATTATTTGCATATATTTCCTCCCACTCTGTAGGTTGTCTTTTCGTTTTGTTTATGGTTTCCTTTTTGATGCAGGAGCTTGTAAGTTTGATGAGATTCCATTTATTTTTATTTCTATTGCCTTGGGAGACTGACTTAAGAAAACATTGGTATGACTTAGGTCATGGAATGTTTCGCCTATGTTCTCTTCTAGGAGTTTTATAGTGTCATATCTTATGTTTAAGTCTTTAAGGCATTTTGAGTTTACTTTTGTGTATGGTGTGAGGGTGTGTTCTAACTTTATTGATTTACATGCAGCTGGCCAACTTTCCCAACACAGCTTGCAGAAAAGAGAAAGTCAGTCTTGTTCTTAACTCTAACCTTCTGTCACTATACCAGAAAAAGTCCTTTATAATATTTAAATCACCTGCCTATAGTGATTGGAGAAGGCAATGGCACCCCACTCCAGTACTCTTGCCTGGAGAATCCCATGGACGGAGGAGCCTGGTAGGCTGCAGTCCATGAGGTCACACAGAGTCAGACACGACTGAAGAGACTTAGCAGCAGCAGCAGCATATAGTGATATTATTACTTATACTTTTACTATCTATTGATTGAGACCATGATACAATGGAAACAAACAAACCAGAAACCCCACTATGAATCCAGAAAGACTATTAAATGAGTTTATTAATCCCAACAGGATTGAGGTACACTTGACAGCATTATACAAGTGAGAAATAATATCATCATTCAAACTTTGGTCATTATGGTTTCAAGAACCATCATCTAATTTCACTTTCTACATCCAATGCAGCTATAGGCAGAAACCACAGAAAACAAGGCAATGGATTCAAAGAGTCAGTGCTTGAAAATATAAAATACTACTCTCATTGTTCTATTATTAAAGACTGTGATTAAGTGTTGTTGTTTAGCTGCTAAGTCGTGTCCAACTCTTTGTGACCCCATGGACTGTAGTCTGCCAGGCTCCTCTGTTCATGGAATTTCCCAGGCAAGAATACCGGAATGGGTTCCCATTTCCTTCTCCAGGGGATCTTCCCAACCCAAAGATAAAACCTATGTCTCTTGCACTGACAGGCAGATTCTTTACCACTGAGCCACCTGGCAATCCCCAAATTTTTATTTATTTTCGCTCTTCCAGGTCTAAGTTGCAGCATGTGGAATCAGTGTTGTTAATATGGAATAATTACAGATGGTGAATTTATGCCACATGTCAACACCTGTACATCTGGTATCCAAACAGTGGTGAAGACATTGTTCTTTCATATAAAGAATCTTTATCACCCCAGTGCACCAGGCACCTGCAACCAAGAGATCAGAGAAGCCTTAAAGCTAAAACCTAAAGCCCAAGGGTGGACAAAATGCTTAATTGTAAACTTGGCTCTCTCCTCCCAACTACATAAGCCTGCTTGCTACAGCTATGTAGAACTTAACTCATTCAAAGAAAAAGAATAAAGGCCTCATCAAGACTCAAATGACTCCTCTATATGGGCCAAACTGTGGAATCACACATTGCAAATGCTTTACTACAATTCATTAGAACCAATGGTTTATGATGTTAAATAAAGTGGCAAGAGTTCAATTTAATAACTGTTAATACACCTAGAAATTATAATCATACCACAAATAGTTATTCACATCTGTACTTACATTCTTTCAGAATCAGGGCCCCAAAGGCAACACCGATGACCAAGATGGCACAGACAACATCCAGACACATGGCAAAACATTGGGACATGGTCAAAAGCATGAGCCAGCTCTCTGGATTTATGAACCATAATAAGCATAATAAATAAGTGGGAGAAAAAAAAAACATGTTAGCTGCTTTGAATGAGTCAGTAAAGCTACATAAGATTTTTACACAACGTAGTAGATCAGCCAAGTGACACACCCACATAACTAGGTCTTGACATCAGACCATATATAGGACACGTACACAGGAATCAATCCAGGTGCTTTATGGGAAGCACCCACTGAAAATGTCAACCCACAGGTTAGAAACAGAAATGTGATCCTAATAAAGAAGATGGAGAAATGGTCTCATTGGTGCATTTCTTGCTGCGCTGGGTGTCAGAGTGAGGCTCATCCTCTCACAAAGTCAGCCGTTCCCAGCTCCCTGATAGAATGTGCAGCTCATACACTGCTTCCAGCACTGTCTGCACTTACTATACATGTTTACTCTGAGGAGCTGGTATCTAAATGGCCATGAGTTAACAGGATTTTCAATGTGGCTTTCAAAGTTCCATTTTATCTTCAAAATACAATAAAGGTTGGAAAGATGGGTCTGAGTTTTACAGGCTTAGAGCACATTCTGAAATTTCTGCCCAGGAAAAAAAAAAATCACTGATACAAAGTATAATACATATCAACTGGGTGGGAAATCAGGAAATTATTTTCCTCAATTACATCTGCTGCCCTGAATGTTCTGAAAAGAGAGTCAGCAAACTACAGCAGGGGTAGGGGGCAGGAGAGGGTGGGGAGTGGCAAGAACAGTCCACCACTTGCTTTTATAAATAAAGTTTTATTGGAGCACCATCATGGCCATTTGCTGATGTATTATGTTTGCCTACTTTGGTGCTACAATAGCAAAGTCGAGCAGCTGGAACAGAGACAGTATGGCACACAAAGCCTACCATGTTTACTATTTGGCTCTCTGAAAAAACTGTTTGTTGACTCCTGCCCTAAAGGGACAAAGCCATAGGGCATACTGACAGTTGGACAATATAAGCCAGTTAGGAGAGAAGTGGGGTGTGACAGGGGGAGAGGGGAACACAGAGGGGATGCTGAGAGGAGGGTGGGAGAGGCAGGTGTGCAGGGAGGGAACCTGAGGCTGACACAGACAGAGCCGCTGGCCAGCAAGGCCACCTGAGAGGGGGGTCAGGACTCTGAAGGGAGCACATCCCATCCTTTGAAATCATTTCCAGAAACTTACAGACCTGAGTGCAAGTCTTGGCACATCTCAAACAGTTTCTGAAACTTTAGTTCGGCTTTGTATGCCTGGATGGTCCGGAGTCCCTGGAGAGAAGATGCTAAGTGGGAAAATACTGGGCTTTGTTCTGTGGAAGCAGAGACAAACAACATAGATAGTCAGGGAGGCTGGATGTGAGGAAACCCACTACCTCCCATGTTCTTTGGTTGCGTGTCCTGCCAAAGGGCACATCTGGTGCTTCCTGGAGGGCTGCCTGGGGGAGGAGGGATGATGCCCTTTCTGGAGTGGATCCTCCACGTGACCCTCAAGCTCCTGCTCACACCAACCTTCACTTTAACAACCTGGAAATGAAAAATTCTCTTTGAACCTATCTTTGACTAAATTAAAATTGTAGCTAGTTTTAAATAATGAACTTAGATTTTTCCACTTAGTAGATACAGACAACCATGGGAAACAGTATATTTCTCTTCTTGGCTTTGTTTCTATAAAATGAAGTTTGCATTAATTTGCAATCACTATCCATAGTCAAGGTTTCTGATACAAACATCTTTCCTTACTTTTTTATAATCATCCACATTCCTTTTTTAAAAATCTTCTCTCCTTATGATTTTATGTTAATAATGATTAACTATATCTGTGCATTAACAATGAGATAAGCACTAGATAATTTCATCCTATGTGGTTACCTGTAGAATAGAATGAGTGAGTGAAAGTCACTCAGTTGTGTCTGACTCTTTGCGACCCCATGGACTATACAATCCATAGAATTCTCTAGGCCAGAATACTAGAATGGGTAGCCTTTCCCTTCTCGTGGGGATCTTCCTAACCCAGGGATCAAACCTAGGTATGATTAACTATAAATCATGCTCCCTATTATTCTAAAACTAGGAATTTGAATGTAGTAATAGACTAAATGGGTATTGAATAGATCCCCTTTCTTTGTTCTCCCAAGGTGGTTATTTTCAGCATTCATTTATATGAAAAGCCTTGGGGAAGGCGGCCACAGTGTGGCATCACCCCAAGTATTGGTGATGATAAAGAGCAAATCTTAAAATAACAGGGCTTATCTTTTCAAAACACTTAACAACTGCAACTTATTTGCCATCTTTGGAGTATGTGAGAGAATGTATTATCCAAATGTATCACCTCTGACATTGTGAATATATTTCCTGATGCCTCTTTTCCTTTTCCTAATCTTTTTCTTTCCTTATT
Organism: Bos javanicus; assembly: GCF_032452875.1. Taxonomy (NCBI): domain Eukaryota; kingdom Metazoa; phylum Chordata; class Mammalia; order Artiodactyla; family Bovidae; genus Bos; species Bos javanicus. The sequence goes on along the minus strand of NC_083879.1, from coordinate 72,255,221 downwards.
TCTCGTAAGTCTGGGAAAGAAAAATTCCCTATTTTCCTTCTGCATTAATTGCAACATGATATAACATTTTATGTTTAGAAAAATGTTTACTGAGTGGCTGCTATGTCACGGAGTGTGCCGTGAGCTAGACAGAAGCAGTCCCTGTCCTCATGGGGCTCACATTCGCTTTCCTTGTGCTGAAATGCAAAAGCTGCAGGTGACCCGCCACCAGCTGTGCTTGCTTTAAGGGCCACACTGACTCACAAGGGCTATAATATGCAATTACCTAATGTTGATCTAAGGAGAAATTCCAAGATAGAGTCTGCAGGATGTCAGGGGTCTGGGTAATTACGGCATAAACGGAAGCCAGCCTGCACTGCCACCCTAGCCTGAGAGCCCTGGTACTCACTTGCACATTCCAGGCGTTTGACATCTCCTGATGTATTTAGGAAATAGAGCTGAAGCAGGAAGAAAATGAGGCCAAGGAGAGCCAGGGGTATCACAGTCCAAGGAATCATAGCCACCATCACGATCACCACACCAATCACAAGTAGAAATGTCTGAAATAGTGAAGAAAGACACGGAGGCCTCCTTATGAAGGATTCTTTTCAAAGATAAACTTTAATAGATTGTTCTGTTAGGATTAAACTTCTTTCCTCGAAAGATGTGTTGGAATGGCAGGGAAAGCTTTCCTATCCAAAGGAAAAAAAATTATAGGTGCTCATTACAATATGTATTGCATGTGTCCAACACTATGATAAGAACTTTCTAGGCGTTAGCTCTTTTGATACACTCAGTAACCCTATGAGGCAGGCATTACTTTTTATTTTGGCCATGCCATGAATCTGGCGGGATCTCAGTTCCCTGACCAGGGATTGAACCTGGGCCACAGCAGTGAAATAAATCAATCCTAGCAGTCCTCACCAGTAGACACCAGAGAACTCCCCTAGGCAGTACTATCTTTAATGGATGAGAATGTTTGAGACTCAGAGGGTAGTTGTTGAATCCCAAACTATCAGGAGTCAGTAGGTATTACTGATACTAAACAGATGAGCAAGAAGATATCACAGATGAGAAATTCAGAAACCTTAGCTATACACGCAGGGATAAAAAAGTGGTCAATTATAAATTCTAAGCCCAGTAAAAGGGGAGAAAATGGAAATGTCTACCTTTGGAAGTAAGAATTCCACTTTCTTGGTTTTCCATCCTTAGTTAATATATACTGAGTGCTGACTGTGTACAGGGCTGCACATTCGAAACTTCACATGTGTGAAGTCGATAATCTTTACAATAGCCCTATCAAGTAACAGTGTTATCTCATTTTACAGATCGAGACACTGAGGCACAAGAAGAGGAAAAGCAACTTGATGGAGACTGGAGACTGCAAAGCCTAAGTCATGGAGCCAGAGAGGTCATGTCTTGAGCCATTATGACATATTTAGGCTTGTTCCCAACATACAGCTAAGTAACATTATGCTAAGTATTTAAAATGTCCATTTCAAAGGTGAGTGATTATTGCAACAGCAGATACCATTTACCAGGTGTTTGCATGTACTAAGAGTTCCACAAACATTTCACTTAATCATCACCTCACCCCACAAGGTGATTTTATATTGGGAAGTGATCTTGGCCCAAAAAAGCAGCAGGTAGACTAAAAACTCAAGTCCTTGGCTGACTCTGATTTAAGTATCTTTATCAAGAAAAGTATAATATGATGGTGGAAAGCTTCAGGCAAGAATGCAGTCAACACTTAGCATCTGCCTCTTATGAAAGTGGAGTGAATAATGAAGATGTGCAGATTTACATGGCCTGGACCAAGAACTCTGAAGGTTACAGACCTTCAGTTCAGTTCAGCCACTCAGTTGTGTCTGACTCTTTGCCACCCCATGAATCGCAGCACACCAGGCCTCCCTGTCAATCACCAACTCGCAGAGTTCACTCAGACTCACGTCCATCGAGTCAGTGATGCCATCCAGCCATCTCATCCTCTGTCGTCCCCTTCTCCTCCTGCCCCCAAACCCTCCCAGCATCAGAGTCTTTTCCAATGAGTCAACTCTTCGCATGAGGTGGCCAAAGTACTGGAGTTTCAGCTTTAGCATCATTCCTTCCAAAGAAATCCCAGGGTTGATCTCCTTCAGAATGGACTGGTTGGATCTCCTTGCAGTCCAAGGGACTCTCAAGTGTCTTATCCAACACCACAGTTCAAAAGCATCAATTCTTCGGCACTCAGCCTTCTTCACAGTCCAACTCTCACATCCATACATGACCACAGGAAAAACCATAGCCTTGACTAGACGAACCTTTGTTGGCAAAGTAATGTCTCTGGTTTTGAATATGTTATCTAGGTTGGTCATAACTGTCCTTCCAAGGAGTAAGCATCTTTTAATTTGATGGCTGCAGTCACCATCTGCAGTGATTTTGGAGCCCCCCAAAATAAAGTCTGTCACTGAAGCAATGGATTGTTTCCCCATCTATTTGCCATGAAGTGATGGGACCAGATGCCATGATCTTCGTTTTCTGAATGTTGAGCTTTAAGCCAACTTTTTCACTCTCCACTTTCACTTTCATCAAGAGGCTTTTTAGTTCTTCTTCACTTTCTGCCATAAGCGAGATGTCATCTGCATATCTGAGGTTATTGATATTTCTCCCGGCAATCTTGATTCCAGCTTGTGCTTCTTCCAGCCCAACGTTTCTCATGATGTACTCTGCATTTAAGTTAAATAAGCAGAGTGACAATATACAGCCTTGACATACTCCTTTTCCTATTTGGAACCAGTCTGTTGTTCCATGTCCAGTTCTAACTGTTGCTTCCTGACCTGCATACAGGTTTCTCAAGAGGCAAGTCAGGTGGTCTGGTATCCCCATCTCTTTCAGAATTTTCCACAGTTTATTGTGATCCACACAGTCAAAGGCTTTGGCCTAGTCAATAAAGTAGAAATAGATATTTTTCTGGAATATTTTTTGCTTTTTTGATGATCCAGTGGATGTTGGCAATTTGATCTCTGGTTCCTCTGCCTTTTCTAAAACCAGCTTGAACATCTGGAAGTTCACAGTTCACATATTGCTGAAGCCTGGCTTGGAGAATTTTGAGCATTACTTTACTAGCGTGTGAGATGAGTGCAATTGTGCGGTAGTTTGAACATTCTTTGGCCTTGCCTTTCTTTGGGCAGACCTTAGTTGGATACAAATCCGTGATGGTTTGCACAAGGCCCAGAGTGCTATGGAAACACAGGGAAGAATATGTGAACACTTTTCTTAGAGGATTCTAAGAGGACACTTCAGAAATGAATTTCACAGGCTGGTTTCTCTGTCAATATGAAGGCTTGCTTAAGCTTCTGATCTTTCTCCTAAGATGCTTCCCTCTCTCTGGGCAATCTTATCACCTTCACAGATTTAACTACCACCTGCTCAGTGAAGAATATGCAGGTGCCCTGCTCATCCCAGACTCTTATTTCATTATCTGCAGTATGCCTCAAGGTCCTAAGATCTAAGATAATTGAATTAAAACTGACAGAGCTGGGATTGGAAATCAGAGAGACTAAAATTTTCTCTCCTCACATGACTGAGATCGTTTTACACTTAAAATCAAGTAGCATCTCTCCCTGTCCCTCTTAAAAAACATTCGAAAATATGTGATGGATTTGGATTTATGAGGGCTAATTAACCATGGGCTAAGCACACAGTGGGCCAGCCAGCTGTGGAAACTCAACCTTGGCTTAGTTTGCAGTAGCAAAGAGAATTCTTCACAAAAATTTAATGTAATTAATAATCACTGTCAAAATAGAATATTGATTTAGTGAGAAATTGATTCTGGGGATAAATTATATACCTAACCTACATGACTAATTTAGAAAATAAGGTTGCAGAGGAGAAAACAATCAGATATCTGTGCAGTAAAAACAGTCTGCCTCCAAGTCTCAGCTTAGCTCACATTAGTGAACAGAAAACTTTGTCCACAGGCTATGTGGCCTGCAGTCAGATAATCATCGCTGCATTTTTTCTGTGTGCAATTTTTGATAAATGCATTTCATTTCCACAATTACTACTTGGAAACGAAAAAGTCCCCACAAGCTTGGTCACTAAAAGATAAAAAGAATTAAGCAACAGGAGAAACATCCCACATGAACAACAGCACTGAATGAGATGAGAGCTGAAGTGACCCCAAATCATTCTTTAGAACCTCAAGTTTCACAGACAAAACAAAGGCAGTGTAATCATCTTTTGACAGGAAAGAGTTTTCTGTAGGAGGCACTCTTTGTCTTAATCTTAAACCAGATATCTCTATATTCTATGCATCTCTAGGCTTAGCACAACCTGCAGATCTTTTAGTCACATACTGTGCTGTGGTTAGTCACTCAGTTGTGTCGGACTCTTTGTGACCCCATGGACTGTAGCCCACCAGGCTCCTTTGTCCATGGGGATTCTCAAGGAAAGACTACCAGAGGGGTTTGCCATTCCCTCCTCCAGGGGATCTTCCCAACTTAGGGATCAAACCCAGGTCTGCTTTACTGCAGGTGGATTCTTTACCATCTGAGCCACCAGGGAAGCCTTGATCACACAATACCTTGCTTAATCTGTTGATTCTTTCCATGGGTCACAGTGGAAATGAAGAATGATTAATTAAAGGATGACTTGATCTCTTCCCTAGCTTCCCCTTCACTAATTTTGTGAACAAGATGGCATCTGAAGAAAGAGCATGAGAAGTCGACAAACCTGCACACAGTGGGGGACGGTGATGACTCTGACCTCCATCTCCCTGATCAACTAATTACTTCCCTTTTTCCCTTTAAAAACTTTCATGGTTGAGCATACTCTTCAGAGGTAGTTTCTGGGGGATGCTGAATCCACCATCTCCCAATTGCTGGCATTTGGGTTAAAGGCAATTATTCTTCCTACTAATATTTATGAGTATTGATCTTGTAGGTGGTGAGCAGTGGGACCTGGTTCCATAACATCTGGATAAAAGATATTTCTGTAGGGTTGTTTGTTTGCTTAAATACCTTAAGTTACAGCACTCAACATGTGAAAAGCTACCTACAAAAACAAAATTTCTGAGATGACTTTGATCCCATGCTCAAATTATGGGCTTAGATGCACTTTCCTTTAAAAGCTTTGTATCTTAAACAACTCCTCTCTACTGTCCTGGTAAAGGTGTTCAGATCAGATCAGTCGCTCAGTCGTGTCCGACTCTTTGCGATCCCATGAATTGCAGCACACCAGGCCTCCCTGTCCATCACCAATTCCCGGAGTTCACTCAGACTCACGTCCATCGAGTCAGTGATGCCATCCAGCCATCTCATCCTCTGTCGTCCCCTTCTCCTCCTGCCCCCAATCCCTCCCAGCATCAGAGTCTTTTCCAATGAGTCCACTCTTTGCATGAGGTGGCCAAAGTACTGGAGTTTCAGCTTTAGCATCATTCCTTCCAAAGAAATCCCAGGGTTGATCTCCTTCAGAATGGACTGGTTGGATCTCCTTGCAGTCCAAGGGACCCTGAAGAGTCTTCTCCAACACCACAGTTCAAAAGCATCAATTCTTCGGTGCTCAGCCTTCTTCACAGTCCAACTCTCATATCCATATATGACCACAGGAAAAACCGTAGCCTTGACTAGATGAACTTTTGTTGGCAAAGTAATGTCTCCGCTTTTGAATATGCTATCTAGCTTGGTCATAACTTTCCTTCCAAGGAGTAAGCATCTTTTAATTTCATGGCTGTAGTCAGGTATTATTTTCACCTTATTATTACATATCTTTATAAGTAACCACACCTGGCTTTATCCAAAACAAAACAAAAAAGTTGCAGTAAATATGTGTCCTTTGTGGTAATACAATGCATAATTTAGCTCATCTAAGCTATCTCTCTATGAGAGGTGCTTGTTTCTGTTATGAAATGTGCTCACAGTAAAGGAAATCCACACCAGACATCTGGAAGGCAGAGGGAGGATCACTTGCCCAGCATGTCGCTGCTTCAGACCAACCTCATCGTGACTGTGGAGCCACTTCTGCCCCAGGAGTTACTCATGTTAACTCAGCCTCCCTATCACAGCCGCCCCTTTCTCTCACAACCATGACCTTCTCTGAAGGTAACAAGCACATCACCAGGCTGAAAGCCCACCCTTAAACAGTGTGAAAAGGCCTTGAAAAACAGGCACTTTACTATTCCCTGTGAGAACTCTGACAGGACTGCTTTGTTACCTGGATTAAATCTTGAAATGTCAGGGGCAGTAAGTCATCCATAAGCCCAATGTCTTTGCAGAAACGATTTAAAATTCTTCCTGAAAGAACAGGATATGAGAAATTACTCATTTCCCCAGTCATACCCTTTAAGAGAAAGAATTCATAAACAAATGAAAACAATATTTTTAAAGTACATATATATATATATATATATATATTTAATATATTACAGAGTCATAGGAAATATGCCAATGTCAGTGGTAAAGAAAGAGAAAATAGGATGATACCTAGAGAAATAAAAATACCAAATGACCGTCAGTGGGGAATTGAAATTGAGGCATTTTTAAAAAGAATTGGTGGGGGGAATCTCGTGGCAGTATCAAGAAAGGTTGGTGGATTTGAGAAAGTTTCCTCCTTTATATCAATCCAACCTGAGATATCTACCAAGTGCCAAATTGGTAAACAGCTACAAAATACTTAAATTAATCCCAATTATTACACTAATTTTGCTGATACTTTTTAAATAAGCATAATTACAAACTCTCTAATTTTTTTTTTCCTTAAAAAAGTTTATAGCACCTTACATTTTGAAAAATTGTGGATTCCTCCATTTCCAAGTTATGAGCTAACTACACGGGTAATAAATCGTTATTTGCAGAGGTACAGCAGGTGGGGCAAACACAGACTCATGCTTAAGCATCCAAGAAGACCAGAGGCATATAGGTAGGAAAACAGAAATATTTCTTAATGACTAAAAGGTAACTTATCATCATTGATTTTATTTCCCTTCTCAGAATCCATGAAAACAATATATCCTAAAGACTGAAGGTTTGGAAGATTGTCACTGAGCAGGATCTCTGATAAAAGCTATGGAGCATGTCCACTGGAAAATGCCCATATGCATTGTTTTATGATTTGGGGGGGATTCTTAAACCATGAACCATAAGAACTGGGGTGGCCATGAGAGACGTGGGCCAGGTGAGAACTGCTCATTCTGGGGGAACAGGACATCACCTGTCAGTTGACTCCTCCTGTCACAGGAATGCACTCCTAAAAAGTACATGCACTTTGTCTCCAAGAAGGGTACTTTTCCTGGCCCAGTGCACCTCGAATGCCCTTCAGGGCAAAATGCAGTCTGTGGCTCCTATCTTTGAGAGAATTATAACTGCCAAAAGTTGAAACCTCTGTCATGCAGCAGATCTCTGAAACATTAGACAGTGTACAGAAACTACTATCACAAAAATCCTCTGAAGTTTTATAAGCTATTTTTGCTTTTCTTTTTCATTAAATGTATATAAGCGAGTTCTACAGGATGACAGAATCATTCATTTCAGAGTTTCAGGCCTTTCAGACATGATTGAGGCTGAATGTAAGACTCAGGACAAGTAGATGCTCCCTGCCTAACACACACAGCTACCTGACAGCCAGGTGTTCATCGAGTAAGTGCTCTCTGTCTTCACTCAGGTCTCTCTACCCAAAACTATGCATTTCTTCACCTACCTTAATGCCATTATATATCCCAAATGGTAAGTTATGACATTTACATGGTTAGTTTGCTAATGCTAATTGGGCAGTATTTATTCTGTTGTATTTATTCTGTTGCATTTGTTATGCCTTTAACAGCTTTAAAAATATAATCTACAGCTTATAAGAACTGACCAGGAATCTCATTTTTATCCCAGGTTGCTTTAACCATATTTTGCATAAAAGGAAATTTTGAGGTATTGGACTGTCCATGTGTTAGAAATGCAGAAAGACTGCCTGGATTTAACCAGACTGAACAAAACACAGAATGTCTCTAAAAACATCCTGTAATGAAATTTGAAGCTTTGACAATCTAAAACTGTCTTAGGTCAACTTTAATTCTCACTTGAGAAATTTGTCATTTTTCATACTTTTTGAAAAAGCTGAATACATAGGCATTCTACGTTTTGACCAGTAATAACCTTTTTTAAAACTACAGTAAATTCCTGCTACTCTTAAAAAGTGCATCCACTTCCCTGGAATAATTCCAATGTTCATTTTAAATAGAACTTATAACTTTATAAAATTTCCAGCTGTCTATTACACAATAGACCTGTAAGAAACTTTTGCCTTATCATTTTCTTTCTTTTTTTTTTTATTTTTTTTAAATTTTATTTTATTTTTAAACTTTACATAATTGTATTAGTTTTGCCAAATATCGAAATGAATCCACCACAGGTATACATGTGTTCCCCATCCTGAACCCTCCTCCCTCCTCCCTCCCCATACCATCCCTCTGGGTCGTCCCAGTGCACTAGCCCCAAGCATCCAGTATCGTGCATCGAACCTGGACTGGCAACTCGTTTCTTACATGATATTTTACATGTTTCAATGTCATTCTCCCAAATCTTCCCACCCTCTCTGCCTTATCATTTTCAAGCAAAAAGTAAACCAGATGTTTGGTGCTTATATGCAAAATTAAGCTCTCCCTGTGAAACCAAATTAAAATGAACTCATGAGTGAAGCAAAGCCCTGATGAAAACAGAAACAAGGACAAAACAAGTAAACAAAGAAAAAACATGCTGTGGATTTTTTGTGGTTTATTTGTCTTAGTTATTTTTCTATTTTTCCTTGCATCTAGGAAATCACATGCATCGTTTCCCATTCCCAATTGTTTTATCAAATTTATCATATTAATTTGGATTTTATGGAAGAAAAAGACCAAAAAATTCATAACGTTGCATCAGGTCAGTTAATCAAACAATCAGTTAATGCCAGCTATTTGCTATGCATTTCTTTAAATGCTTTACATGTATTAATTCTCCTTGTTCTCACACACAAAAACGTTGAGAATATTATCTCTACTTAGTAGAGTACTAAGTAATAGTTGAGTACTAGTAATAGTTGAGTACTATTATCTCTACTCTACAGAAAAAGTTGAGGTCAACAGAGGTTAAACTTGACAAAGACCTGTCTCTTGGTGGCTGGAATGGGATTCACATTCAGAAGTTCAGTTCAGTCCAGTCGCTCAGTTATGTCTGACTCTTTGCAACCCCATGAATCGCAGCACGCCAGGCCTCCCTATCCATCACCAACTCCCGAAGTTTACCCAAATTCATGTCCATCGAGTTGGTGATGCCATCCAGCCATCTCATCCTCTGTCGTACACTTCTCCTCCTGCCCCCAATCCTTCCCAGAATCAAGGTGTTTTCCAGTGAGTCAACTCTTCACACGAGGTGGCCAAAGTACTGGAGTTTCAACTTCAACATCAGTCCTTCCAATGAAAACCCAGGACTAATCTCCTTTAGGATGGACTTGTTGGATTTCCTTGCAGTCCAAGGGAGTCTCAAAGTCTTCTTCAACACCACAGTTCAAAAGCATGAATTCTTTGGTGCTCAGCTTTCTTCACAGTCCAACTCTCACATCCATACATGATCACTGTAAAAACTATACCTTATGTTGGCAAAGTAATGTCTCTGTTTTTTAATATGCTCTCTAGGTTGCTCATAAGTTTCCTTCCAAGGAGTAAGCGTTTTTTAATTTCATGGCTGCAATTACCATCTGCAGTAATTTTGGAGCCCCCAAAAATAAAGTCTGACACTGTTTCCACTGTTTCCCCATCTATTTGCCATGAAGTGATGGGACCAGATGCCATGATCTTAGTTTTCTGAATGTTGAGCTTTAAGTCAACTTTTTCACTCTCCTCTTTCACTTTCATAGAGACTCTTTTGTTCTTCTTCACTTTCTGCCAGAAGGGTGGTGTCATCTGCATATCTGAGGTTATTGATATTTCTCCCAGCAATCTTGATTCCAGCTTGGGCTTCTTCCAGACCAGCGTCTCTCATGATGTACTCTGCATATAAGTTGAATAAGCAGGGTGACAATATACAGCCTTGACTTACTCCTTTTCCTATTTGGAACCAGTCCATTGTTCCATGTCCAGTTCTAACTGTTGCTTCCTGACCTGCATATAGGTTTCTCAAGAGACAGGTAAGGTGGTCTGGTATTCCCATCTCTTTCAGAATTTTCCAGTTTATGGTAATCCACACAGTCAAAGGCTTTGGCACAGTCAATAAAACAGAACTAGATGATTTTCTCGAACTCTCTTGCTTTTTCGATGATCCAGCAGATGTTGGCCATTTGATCTCTGGTTCCGCTGCCTTTTCTAAAACCAGTTTGAACATCTGGAAGTTTACAGTTCACGTACTGCTGAAGCCTGGCTTGGAGAATTTTGAGCATTACTTTACTAGCGTGTGAGATGAGTGCAATTGTGTGGCAGTTGAGCATTCTTTGGCATTGCCTTTCTTTGGGATTGGAATGAAAACTGACCTTTTCCAGTCCTGTGGCCACTGCTGAGTTTGCCAAATTTGCTGGCGTATTGAGTGCAGCACTTTCACAGCATCATCTTTTAAGATTTGAAATAGCTCAACTGGAATTCCATCACCTCCACTAGCTTTGCTCATAATGATGCTTTCTAAGGCCCACTTGACTTCATATTCCAGGATGTCTGGCTCTAGGTGAGTGATCACACCATCATGATTATCTGGGTTGTGAAGATCTTTTTTGTATAGTTCTTCTGCATATTCTTGCCACTTTTCTTAATATCTTCTGCTTCTGTTGGGTCCATACCATTGCTGTCCTTTATTGAGCCCATCTTTGCATGAAATGTTCCCTTGGTATCTCTAATTTTCTTGAAGAGATCTCTAGTCTTTCCCATTCTGTTGTTTTCCTCTATTTCTTTGCACCGATCACTGAGGAAGGCTTTCTTATCTCTCCTTTCTATTCTTTGGAACTCGGCATTCAAATAGGAATATCTTTCCTTTTCTCCTTTGCTTTTCACTTTTCTTCTTTCCACTTTTCTTCTTTTCACAGCTGTTTGTAAGGCCTCCTCAGACAGCCATTTTCCTTTTTGCATTTCTTTTCTATTGGGATGGTCTTGATCCTTATCTCCTGTACAATGTCACGAACCTCAGTCCATAGTTCATCAGGCACTCTATCAGATCTAGTCCCTTAAATCTATTTCTCACTTCCACTGTATAATCATAAGGGATTTGATTTAGGTCATACCTGAATGGTCTAGTGGTTTTCCTTACTGTCTTCAATTTAAGTCTGAATTTGGCAATAAGGAGTTCATGTTCTGTGCCACAGTCAGCTCCCGGTCTTGTTTTTGCTAACTGGATAGAGCTTCTCCATCTTTGGTTGCAAAGAATATAATCAATCTGATTTCGGTGTTGACCATCTGATGATATCCATGTGTAGAGTCTTCTCTTTTGTTGTTGGAAGACGATGTTTGCTATGACCAGTGAGTTCTTTTGGCAAAACTTGGATGTGGGATAGCTCCTCTTGGCCGTGCCCCTGACCTCAGACATGGGGTAACTCCTCTTGGCTGCGGCCCCTGATCTCCCACATTCAGAAGAGCTGACTCCAAAGTCTGTTTTCTTTACCAAGGGTAATATGGATCCCACATGACATATTGGTTCAAAACCACTATTGAAAAATAACGAAAAACCATTCAATTTAGTCTGGGTAAAGTCTAGAGTCATTTTAATTTGCTGGTTAATTTTCAAACTTTAAATTTCACATCTCTTTAATAGAATCTAATAATATGGATCTTATTCCAGTGTGACAGTCTAATTCAAAAGGAGCCTTTCTCTCTCTCTCTCTCTCTGAATCAGTGATACCACTGATACCACTCTGAATCAGTGCTGCTTAAGATAACTGTGCTTCTGTCAAAAGGATCTTGACTGTGCCAGTGAAGTGACTGGCACAGCTATTACAAAGCTTTGTCCTAGCAGAACTGAGACACTGGAACATCTCTGCCTTCATCCCAACTCCATGTCTATTAATAGATTTTAAATGTATACTGATGACAATCAAAGTTTCCTCTCTTATCTGACATCAAATTTTAAAAAATGGACATAACAATTAAGGGAAGAGAAAAGATGAGGTATGTTTTAAAAAATACTCAATATTTATCCACAATTTATAAGGTACTCATTTTAGCACCTAAGACTTCAAACCTTAATCTCATCTAGAAAGCAGTCATTGGATACAGCAAGAACCAAGAGAAGACATACCTGAAAACCAGGCCAATTAAGCATGAAACTCCTACAGTTGCTTTGTGAAGGGAGATGGGAATGGTTAGAAAATTTGGCACAAAAAGGAATTCAACCTCCTTCAGTTTTTAGAATTTCTCATTGTAGGAGTGAAATCTACTCACCTGGTCTAAAACATTGGTCAATTTGTTAATAAAACTAGCTGATCTTGTAAGATAAACCACTAATTGTCTAGGTTACACTGGTGCTGCCTTTTATACCTTTTGTTAATCTGGCTATTTGTGTCACAAGTGTTTACTTAATCTTAAATCAAGGAAAAAACAGTTTTCTAGTAACACTGATGACTCATCATTTTGAAATACGTATTTATTTTCCTTCCATTCACAGGGCTATGTCAAGATTAACATTTAAAAATCAGCATTCCTCCCTTTTACCTTTTAAGGGCCTATAGTTTATAAAGTAAAACAATTAGGTATCAAATATTTGATCCTCCTAAGATTCATCTTCAATGCACATTAAATCCCAGGGAAATGTATTAACTGTTTGGCAGTTTTGTCTCCTTTATTGACAGACAGCAGAAATTTGGTGACAGAAAACTGACAGAAAACAGAACTTGGAAGCTTGACCGACAGTCAACAGAAATTTATGGTTCCATGAAACAGCTTCCAGTGAACTAATATATGTGGTTTTCTCTTCATGACATCATATACCAGAAACAAAGTCCATCCTAAATTATGTATTACAAACTCTACTTTTGAAAATACGATAGGAAAGAGTTCAATTTAATCTACCACTAAGTGAGTAGATAAATGATTGACCCAAACCTTTTGGGCAAACTAGGCTTATCTTTGTGATACTTATTTGAGTTTAAATTTTCTTGAAGGAATGAAGTCCTGCTACTAGATATAGGAGGGGGAAGCAAGATAAACATTAGTGTGCTGGCTGCTCTAAGATCAGTGAACTTGAAGATTTAAACTTGGTCCCAAATTCTTGAATAATAAATGAACTAGTGTCTAGAGAAGCCTATAGGTCTTGAACATGAAGAACCTGGCTAACTGTGGTCATGAGACCTCAGAGGCTGAAATAATAGAAATTCAGTTCCTTTTAATGCTCCCAACTTTACAAGTGTAGTTTTCACATTAACAGGCAAAGTGGAGCAACTTCACAGCCATAATAGCATGGGCTCCTCCAGTCACTTCCTTGTTCTAACTTCCTAATAAGATGTGATCTGTGTGGGCCACTGCATTTTACCATCCTGTGCTCCTCACAGTGCCTGGGCCAAACAACATGCACTGAAAAATCTACACAAGACGCTGCCCTCAACATTCTTATTTAATCCTCACAACAGTCTTGTGAAACAGGAAGAGCAGCATCTCCACTTCACAGGAGATGAAGTTCCCAGACACCATGTCATCATTGTCACTAAGGCTCATTAGGCACCGACCATGTGCTAAGCACTGTGAATGTATTAACTAACTTGGCACAGTTATAAAAAATCTGACTGCCAATGCAGGAGATGCAAGAGACACGGGTTTGATTCCTGGGTCAAGAAGATGCCTTGGAGTCAGAAATGGCAACCCACTCCAGTATTCTTGCCTAGAAAATTCCATGGACAGAGGAGCCTGGTGGGCTATAGTCCATGGGGTCACAAAGAGTTACACACGACCAAATGACTGAGCACAACAACAATACCCACAACATTAAGATCAGTCAGTTTCATTCTTTTACAAGTGGTTGACCAGATTTCCCAGCACCACTTGTTAAAGAGATTGTCTTTAATCCATTCTATATTGTTGCCTCCTTTGTCAAAGATAAGGTGTCCATATGTGCGTGGATTTATCTCTGGAAGAACTAAATAGACATTTCTCCAAAGAAGACATACAGATGGCTAACAAACACATGAAAAGATGCTCAACATCACTCATTATCAGAGAAATGCAAATCAAAACCACTATGAGGTACCATTTCACACCAGTCAGAATGGCTGCGATCCAAAAGTCTACAAATAATAAATGCTGGAGAGGGTGTGGAGAAAAGGGAACCCTCTTACACTGTTGGTGGGAATGCAAACTAGTACAGCCACTATGGAGAACAGTGTGGAGATTCCTTAAAAAACTGGAAATAGAACTGCCTTATGATCCAGCAATCCCACTGCTGGGCATACACACTGAGGAAACCAGAAGGGAAAGAGACACGTGTACCCCAATGTTCATCGCAGCACTGTTTATAATAGCCAAGACATGGAAGCAACCTAGATGTCCATCAGCAGATGAATGGATAAGAAAGCTTTTGTACATATACACAATGGAGTATTACTCAGCCATTAAAAAGAATACATTTGAGTCAGTTCTAATGAGGTGGATGAAACTGGAGCCTATTATACAGAGTGAAGTAAGCCAGAAGGAAAAACATAAATACAGTGTACTAACGCATATATATGGAATTTAGAAAGATGGTAACAATAACTCGGTGTACGAGACAGCAAAAGAGACACTGATGTATAGAACAGTCTTATGGACTCTGTGGGAGAGGGAGAGGGTGGGAAGTTTTGGGAGAATGGCAATGAAACATGTAAAATATCATGTAGGAAATGAGTTGCCAGTCCAGGTTCGATGCACGATGCTGGATGCTTGGGGCTGGTGCACTGGGACGGCCCAGAGGGATGGTATGGGGAGGGAGGAGGGAGGAGGGTTCGGGATGGGGAACACATGTATACCTGTGGCGGATTCATTTTGATATTTGGCAAAACTAATACAATAATGTAAAGTTTAAAAATAAAATAAAATTAGAAAAAATAAAATAAGATCAGTCAGGTGCGAATAGAATCCTCATTTTTACAGATAAGAAAACCAAGAAATAGAGAATTTAAGTAACAAACACATACATATTAACATAATTATAAATTGCTATTACTATTAGTAACTAGCACCAGTACTGAACCCAGGCAGTTGGCTCGAGAGTCCATACTTTTAAATCAAGGCAGACAAATCCTACCTTGAGATCTGCCTGCCCAATAGTGTCCACCTGCTTTGGCCTACAGTCCTGTGGCTAGTTGATGACTAGGTCAAGGCTACTTCTGTCTGACCTCCAGCCCACCTCCCTTAACAGGTCCTGTCAATTATTACTTGCATAAGCAAAGCCACCCTGGGCCTCACAAAAAATCTAACCAATTAGATAAAGTGGGCATGTACACTGATGAACTAACTCCTCAAAGAAACCCAGTATAGAGGCTACCTTCCAAAACAGGATAGGTGAAAGACACAGGGTGGAGACATCAACCACTGGGAAACCTCCAGGGACACTCATATTGAGAAACTTACTACTGAACATCCACCTGCTACGTACCACAAAGCCTCTTCTTACATGTCAGCAAAAGTCCACTATAGAGTTAATTTCATTGAAGAGGATATTTACATTTCATCAATCTTCTAATTAATTTATCATTGCCATTTTAGGTAAACCTCAAAGTGTCCACACATGCCAGAAGCTCTGTGATTCCAGAAATGGATGGGAAATGAAAGAAAGAAATGCGCAGCCTGTCTCATGGAGAGAGATTCCTTGTAAGAAGGTCCTTCCTAAAGAATAACTTAGCTTGTGGGCTGTGCTTAGTTGCTCAGTCGTGTCTGACTCTTTGTGACCCCATGGACTGCAGCCCACTAGGCTCCTGTGTCCATGTGGATTCTCTAGGCAAGAATACTGAACTGTGTTGCCATGCCCTCCTCCAGGGGATCTTCCCAACTCAGGGATCAAACCTCAGTCTCCCACATTGTAGGTAGATTGATTCTTTATCATCTGAGCCACCAGGGAAGCTTAACACCACATAACACAGCCAACATTTTTTTAATTTCTTTTTTAATTAGAGGAAAATTGCTTCACAATGTTGTATTGGTTTCTGCCATACAACAATGTGAGTTAGCCATAATTATACATATACCCCCTTCCTCTGGAGCCTCCCTCCCCCCTCCCCATTGCACCCCTCTAGGTTATCACAAAGTGTCAGGCTGGGCTCCTTGTGTTTTATATCAACTTCCCACCAGCTGTCTATTTTACACATGATAGTGTTTGTACATCTGTGCTACTCTCCTTCCCCTGCTGGGCCCGAAGTCCATTCTCTACATCTGAGCCTCCACTCCTTCCTGCAAATAGGTTCATCAGTACCATTTTTCTAGAGTCCATGTATATGCATTAATATACAATATTTGTTTTAATCTTTCTTACTTCACTCTGTATAACAGGCTATAGGTTCATCCACCTCACTACCACTAACTCGAGTAGTCAGCAACACTGAAATACACTTCCATCAAATATATGGTGTTTTGTATGCCAGGCAACAAATGGGTTCCTAAATCATTCTGCAAAGGGAATATTTATTTTTCCACAAACACAAATTGGAATAAAAGCTTATATGCTTCTATATTCAGATTTTCTCTGGTAGGAGGAAAAACATCAGCTTTTTATAGAAAATGGATCAACACAGGACAGTGATTTTCTTTCAAGTATCTCCTCCATTTTCAAACATAAGCTATAATAAGGCACAAAATGGGTTTGTTAACAACCATTTTTACTGAGAAAACTTGGTGTCTGACTTACCTATTGAGTTTCTATCGAAGAACACTACCAGAGATCTCAAAATGGACTCTACCATTTTGTTGTGCAAAATTTGTGAAGAACGAACAAGGATGTAGAATAAAACCAGAGATCTCGTGATGCTGAAAAGGATGGTCAATACATTTAAACCTGAAATAAAGAAACATCACTCAGCACAAGATCTCTGCTTTTTCTTCAATGATCCTAAAGCAGAGCAAACACTTTACAAGTGCATTCTATATTTTATTCTATAATTTATGTATAAATTCATATATAATATATAAATTTATACATATAATAGATTCTATAAGAGTTTAATACAATCACAAATACATTTATAAAGAATATAAAAATCACTGTTTCTCATTAAATAGAAACCACATGGGGAAAACAGCAGGTGTAAGCTACAACTTCAGGCTTTCCTAATTCAAGTACAAGTTCTAATAAAACTGAGAAGAAAGAAAATGATAAAATGCAGTCATCTTTTTCTCTCTGAATATCAAATCTTACTAATTACAACATGTCTCACAATTTAAAAGTGAGGTATGTTTTGGTACCAAACAAAAGTTGGCTTTAAGGCAATAAATAGTAGACTGAATAATGCAGAAAATGAATATGTGATGTGAAAGATTGATCACGGGAAATCACCCAATCAGAACAGCAGACAGAAACACAGATGTAAAAAAAAAAAAAAAAAGCAATATGAGACCTATTTGATAATATAAAGCATGCCAATCTAGGCATAATAGAAATTCCTGAAGGAGAATAAAGAGGAAAAAAAGGATTAAAATGTATTTGAAGAAACTATGGCAGAAAACTTTCCAAATATAAAGAAGGAAACAGATATTTTAGTACAGAAGCAGAGGGTCCCAAGTGAGATAAGCCTGAAGAGACCTAAACAAAGACATATACAATTAAAATGGCAGAAGTTAAAGAGAAGATTCAAAGGCAGCAAGAGAAAAACAAAAGTTAATTACAAAGGAATCCCACCCCATCCCCAGCCCACCCTGGGCCAAGGCTATTAGTTGTTGTTTCTACAGAAAAGTTGCAGGCAAGAAGGGAATGGCAAGATATATTCAAGGTCCTAAAAGGGAAAAAAATCTGCAACCTAGCATACTCTATCCAGCAAGATGAGCACTGAGAAGGAGAGATAAAAGTTCTCAGACAAGCAAACAGCAAAACAATACCAAACTGTCCTAAAGGATATACGAAAAGTGAAAATGAAAGTCGCTCAGTCTTGTCCTTTGTGACCCTGTGGACTACAGTCCATGGAATTCTCCAGGCCAGAATACTGGAGTGGGTAGCCTATCCCTTCTCCAGTGAATCTTCCCAACTCAGGAATCAAACCCAGGTCTCCTGCATTGCAGGCAGATTCTTTACCAACTGAGTTATCAGGGAAGACCGCCCCCACCCCCACCCACACACACCATATACTATAAGGTCTTCTCTAAACAGAAAAGAAGCAAGATTCCATGGGAAAGAGAATATCACAGTTGGACAGTAAATCACTTAACTAAGCCAATACATAGATTAAAGATTTTTTTCTGTGAAATCGATGATAACCACAATGAACAGCAAAAGGGTAAACATTAAGATGTATAAGAGGCACATCAAAATCATAAAATGGGATATGAGAGTAAGAAAATGCAGATATTTTTTCAGAATGTGTTTAAGCCTATATGTTGTTACGTCATGTTGCTAAGTCATGTTTGACTCTTGTGAGCCTATGGATTACAGCCCACCAGGCTCCTGTATCCATGGATCTTTCCAGGCAAGAATACTGGAGTAGGTTGCCATTTCCTTCTCCAGGGGATCTTTCCCAACCCTAGAAGCCTTGTCTCCTGCATTGGCAGATGGATTCTTTACCACTGAGTCACCAGAGAAGCCCTAAGCTTATATGACTACCAGTTTAAAGCAAGCAGATATAGGAAGAAGTTAACATAATTGAAAAAGAGGGTAACCATAAATCAAAAACATACAATAGATTCCAAAGCCAAAAAGAAGAGAGTGGAAGCATAACACAAAAGAAAATCATCAAAACTAGAAAAGAAAAAATAAAAGATAAGGAACAAAGAAGAAATAAAAATCAACGGGAAAACAAAGTTGAAGATGGTGATAAATATATACATATCAAAAATTACCTTAAATGTCAAAGAACTAAACACACAAAAGACACAAAGTGGCATACTGAATAAAAATAATAAGAGCATACAATATACAATATGCTGCTTATAAGAGACCTGCATCAGGGCAAAGGACACACATAGATTGAAAGTGAGGGGACAGAAATAGATATTTCATGAAATAACAAGAAAGTGGAGGCAACAATACTCATATCAGACAAAATAGACTTTAAAACAAAGATTATACTGGAAAATATAGAAGGACACTAGATAATGATGAAAAGATCAATATAGGAAGATAGTACACTTGTCAACATATATGCAACTAATATAGGAGCATCCAAATACATGGAACACATGCTGATAGACATAAAGGGAGAAATTGATGAGGATGCAATAATAGTAGGAGCCTTGAACACCCCACTCACAACAGAGATCTTAAATGAAACCATAGAAAAATCAGACTTACTAGATATTTATAGGACATTATATCCTAATAAACCCTAACATACTCATTCTTTTCAAGTGCAGATGGACCATTCTTTAGGATGGACCCATACGATAGCACAAAACAAGCCTCAACAAATTTAAGAGGACAGGAATTATTTCAAGTATCTTTTCTGACCACAATTGCATGAAACTAGAAATCAACCACAGAAAAATAAGGAAAGAAAGATTACATGGAAACTAAACAACATGCTGGATTTTCCAGGTGATGCAGTGATAAAGAATCCGCCTACTGATGCAAGAGATGTGGGTTCAATCCTTGGGTCAGGAAAATATCCTGGAGTAGGAAATAGCAACCCACTCCCACTCCAGTGTTCTTGCCTGGAAAAGCCCATGGACTGAGGAGCCTGATAGGCTGCAGTCCATGGGGTCGCTAAGAGTCAGACACGACTGAGCGACTTCACTTTCATTTTTCACTTTCACGCATTGGAGAAGCAAATGGCAACCCACTCCGGTGTTCTTGCCTGGAGAATCCCAGGGACAGGGGAGCCTGGTGGGCTGCCATCTATGGGGTTGCACAGAGTCGGACACGACTGAAGCAACTTAGCAGCCAATATTCTTGTCTGGAAAATCTCATGGACTGAGTAGCCTGGTGGGCTATAGTCCATGTGGTCATGAAGAGTCGACACAGCTGAGCAATTGAGTGCACACACACAAAAAAACATGCTACTAAGGGGAAAAAAAAAAATGGATCAATGATTAAATCAAGGAGGACATTTAAAAATACAAATGACAATGAAAACAGCCATACAAAATCTATAGAGTGCAGCAAAAGCAGTTCTTAAAGGGAAGTTCATAGTAAAGTAGGTCTTCTTCAAGAAACAAGAAAAACCTCAAATAAACAACCTAACCTACCACCTAAAAGAATTAGAAAAAGAAGAACAAAACCTAAAATCAGCAAAACGATGGACATAATAAATATCAGAGAGGAAATAAATATTTAAAAAATAGAAAAAAATCAATAAAACCAAAAGCTGGTTCTCTGAAAGGGTAAACAAAATTGACAAGCCTTTGGTTAGTCTTACCAAGAATAAAAGGAGAGAACCCAAATAAACAAAATAATAAATGAAAGAGGATAAGTAACAACTGATTCTACAGATACATAAATAAACCATGAACTGTATTTACTAACAAACTGGACAACCTATGAGAAATGGACAAGTTTCTAGACACATGTTGCTGCTGCTACTGCTGCAAAGTTGCTTCAGTCATGTCCGACTCTGTGTGACCCCATAGATGGCAGCCCACCAGGCTCCTCTGTGTGTGGGATTCTCCAGGCAAGAATACTGGAGTGGGTTGCCATTTCCTTCTCCATTCTACAGCACACCAAAACTGAACCAAGAAGACAAAGAAAATTAGAACAGACTGATCACTAGAAATGAAACAGAATCTGTAATTGAAAAAAAAAAAAAATCCCTACACACAAAAGTCCAGGATCAGATGGCTTCACAGGTGAACTTTACCCAACAACAAAGGAAGAGCTTATACCAATCCTCAAATTCTTCCAAAAGATTGAAGCAAAGGGAATATTCCCAAAGACATTCCATAAAGCCAACATCATCCTGATATCAAAACTAGTTAAAGATACTACCAAAAATGAAAATCATAGGACAATATCCTTGATGAATATAGATGCAAAAATTCTCAACAAAATATTAGCAAATTGAATCCAACAACACATTAAAAAAAAAAATCATGCACTATGATCAAGCTGGATTTATCCCAGGGTTACAAGTATGGTTTAACATACACAAATCAATTGATATGATCCATCATATCAATTAAAGAAAACACAAAAGCCACATGATCATCTTAATAAATACAGAAAAAGTATTTGATTAAACTGAACATCCATTCATGATAAAAAAAAAAAAACCTCTTAAGAAATTAAGTACAGAGGAAATAAATCTCAACAAGATGAAAATTATTTATGACAAACTGGAAGTATAAGTCTTTCATTCATGTCCAACTCTGCAACTTCATGGACTGTATGCAGACCATTAGGCTCCTCTGTCCATGGATTTTTACAGGCAAGAATACTGGAGTGAGTAGCTATTCCCTTTTCCAGGGAATCTTCCCAACCCAGGGATCATGCATTGCAGTCAGATTCTTTACCATCTGAGCCACCAGGGAAGCCCATTTATGACAAAGCATACGGCCAATATAATACTCAGTGGTGAAAAGCTGAAAGCCTTCCTGTTAAAATTTGGAGAAAGACAAGGATGCCCACTCTCACTACTTCTATGCAGCACAGTACTTGAAGTCCTAGCTACAGCCATAAGACAAGAAAAAGAAATCAAATTTATCCACATTTGGAGGGAAGAGGTAAAACTGTCACTATATGCAGATGATAATATATATACAAAACTGTAAAGACTCCACACAAAAACTAATAGAACTGGTAAATGAATTCAGCAAGGCATAAGGATACAAGATTGACACACTGAACCAAGTTATTTTTTATACTCATAATGAAACATTATAAAAGGAATGTAAAAACAAATCAAAATCACATCAAAAAAACTTAAAATACCCAGGAATAAACATAATCAAGGAGGTGAAAGATTTATAAAACATTAAAAGAGGAAACTAAACATGATCCAAAGAAATGCAAAAATATTCCATGCTCTTGGATTGGAAGAATTAATACTGTTAATACTGTTAAAATGGCCATACTACCCAAAGCAATCTACAGATTTAACAAGATCCCTATCAAATTACCCATAAATTTTTCATGAAACTAACAAATACAGCTAAAACTTATATGGAACCACAAGAAATCTAGAACTGCCAAAGCAATCCTGAGGATAAAGAACAAAGCAGGAGTCATAGCCCTCCCAGACTTCGGATGATAGTACAAAGCTATAGTTATCAAAATGGTGCAGTTTTGGCACAAAAATAGACTATGAATAAATGGAACAGAGAGCCAAGAAATAAATGCATACACCTTCAACACCTGTTAAAGTTAATCGTCAACAGAAGAGGCAAGACTTGTTTATTATATACAATGTATATTATAAAAGACAGTATCTTCAGTAAGTAGTTTTGGGAAAGTTGGACAGCTGTATGTAAATCACTGATGTTAGAACAACTCTCACACAAAAATAAACTCCAAATGGCTTCAAGACTTAAATATGACATGACACCATAAGACTCCTAGAAGAGAACACAGGTAAAACTTCCTCTCACATAATTGTACCAATGATTTCTTAGGTCAGTCTCCCAAGGTGATAGAAATAAAACCAAAAATAAACAAATGGGACCTAATCAAACTTATAAGCTTCTGCACAGCAAAGGAAACCATAAATAAAATGGAAAGACAACCTACAGACTGAAAGAAAACCTTTGAAATTGATGTGATTGACAAAGCCTTAATTTTCAAAATCTAAAAACAGCTTATATAATTCAACGACAAGCAAACCTGCTCAAAAAATGGACAGATGACTTAAATAGACATTTTTCCAAAGAAGACATACACAGATATATGCCAACAGATCTATACAAAGATACTTAACATTGCTAGTTATGAAATGAAAACTACAATAAGGTACCACTCAACATCAGTCATAATGACCATCATTGAAAAATACAAATAACAGATGTTGAAGAGGGTGTGGTGAAAAGGGAACATATGTACACTGTTGGTAGGAACGTAAACTGAGGCAATCACTGTGGCAAACAGTGGAGGGTCCTCAAAAAACTAAAAGTAAAGTTGCCAGCAGTTCAGTTCAGTTGCTCAGTCATGTCTGACTCTTTCAGACACCATGGACTGCAGAACGCCAGGCCTCCCTGTCCATCACCAACTTCCAGAGTTTACTCAAACTGATGTCCATTGAGTCAGTGATACCATTCAACCATCTCATCCTCTGTCATCCCTCTCTCCTCTTGCCTTCAATCTTTCCCAGCATCAGGGTTTTTTCAAATGAGTCAGTTCTTTGCATCAGGTGGCCAACATATTGGAGTTTCAGCTTCAACATCAGTCCTTCCAATGAACATCCAGGACTGATCTCCTTTAGGATGGCCTGGTTGGATCTCCTTGCAGTCCAAGGGACTCTCAAGAGTCTTCTCCAACACCACAATTCAAAAGCATCAATTCTTCAGTGCTCAGCTTTCTCTATAGTCCAACTCTAACATCCATACATAACCCCTGGAAAAACCATAGTCTTGACTAGACAGAACTTTGTTGGCAAAGTAATGTCTCTGCTTTTTAACATGTTGTCTAGGTTGGTCATAACTTTTCTTCCAAGGAGCAAGCATTTTTAATTTTATGGCCAATGGCAACATCTTCAGTGATTTTGGAAATCAAAAAAATAAAGTCTGTCACTGTTTCCACTGTTTCCCCATTTATTTGCCAAGAAGTGATGGGACCGGATGCCATGATCTTAGTTTTCTGAATGTTGAGCTTTAAGCCAACTTTTTCACTCTCCACTTTCACTTTCATCAAGAGGCTCTTTAGTTCTTCTTTGCTTTCTGCCATAAGGGTATTGTCATCTACATATCTGAGGTTATTGATATTTCTCCCAGCAATTTTGATTCCAGTTTTTGCTTCATCCAGCACAGCGTTTCTCATGATGTACCCTGCATATAACATAAATAAGCAAGGTGACAACATACAGCCTTGATGTCCTCATTTCCTGAATTGGAATCAGTCTGTTGTTCCATGTCCAGTTCTAACTGTTGCTTCCTGACCTGCATACAGCTTTCTTAGGAGGCAGGTCAGGTGGTCTGGTATTCTCATCTCTTTAAGAATTTTCTACAGTTTGTTGTGATCCACAGAGTCAACAGCTTTGTCATAGTCAATAAAGCAGAAGTAGATGTTTTTTTTTTTCTGGAATGCTCTTGTTTTTTCAATGATCCAATGGATGTTGGAAATCTGATCTCTGGTTCCTCTGCCTTTTCTAAGTCCAGCTTGGACATCTGGAAGTTCATGGTTCACATGCTATTGAAGCCTAGCTTGGAGAATTTTGAGCATTACTTTACTAGCATGTGAGATGAGTGCAATTGTGCAACAGTTAAAGCATTCTTTGACATTGCTTTTATTTGGGATTGGAATGAAAACTGATCTTTTCCAGTCCTGTGGCCACTGCTGAGTTTTCCAAATTTGCTGGCATATTGAGTGCAGCACTTTCAAAGCATCATCTTTTAGGATTTGAAATAGATCAACTGGAATTCCATCACCTCCACTAGCTTTGTTCATAGTGATGCTTCCTAAGGGCCACTTACCTTTGCATTCCAGGATGTCTGGTTCTAGGTGAGTGGTCACACCATAGTGATTATCTTGGTCATGAAGATTTTTTTTGTACAGTTCTTCTGTGTATTCTTGCCACCTCTTAATATCTTCTACTTCTGTTAGGTCCATACCATTTCTGTCCTTTATTGTGCTCATCTTTGCATGAAATATTCCCTAGGTACCTCTAATTTTCCTGAAAAGACCTCTAGTCTTTCCCATTCTATTGTTTTCCTCTATTTCTTTGCATTGATCACTGAGGAAGGCTTTCTTATTTCTTCTTGCTATTCTTTGAAACTCTGCATTCTAATGTGTTTATTTCTCCTTTTTTAAAAAATTTATTTTATTTTTAAACTTTACATAATTGTATTAGTTTTGCCAAATATCAAAATGAATCCACCACAGGTATACATGTGTTCTCCTTTGCCTTTCACTTCTCTTTTTCTCAGAGCTATTTGTAAGGCCTCCTCAGACAACCAGTTTGCCTTTTTCATTTATTTTTCTTGTATAGTCTTGATCCCTGCCTCCTGTATAATGTTACGAACCTCTGTCCATAGTTGTTCAGGCACTCTATCAGATCTAATCCCTTGAATTTATTTCTCACTTCCACTGTATAATCATAAGGGATTTGATTTAGGTCATACCTGAATGGTCTAGTGGTTTTCCCCTGCTTTCTTCATTTTAAGTCTAAAGTTGGCAATAAGGAGTTTATGATCTGAGCCACAGTCAGCTCCTGGTCTTATCTTTGCTGACTGTATAGAGCTTCTCCATGAGGTCGCTAAGAGTCAGACACGACTGAGTGACTTCCCTTTCACTTTTCACTTTCATGCACTGGAGAAGGAATTGGCAACCCACTCCAGTGTTCTTGCCTGGAGAATCCCAGGGATGGGGGAGCCTGGTGGGCTGCCGTCTATGGGGTCACACAGAGAGGGACACAACTGAAGCGACTTAGCAGCAGCATAGAGCTTCTCCATCTTTGACTGCAAAGAATATAATCAATCTGATTTTGGTATTGACCATCTGGTGATGACCATGTGTAAAGTTGTCATATGATCCTGCAATCCCACTCCTGGGTATACATCCAAAGACAACTGATTTGAAATGAAACATGCACCCTGTGTTCACTGCATTACTATTTACAGTAGTCAAGACATAGAAACAATCTAAATGTCCATCAACAGATAAATGGATAAAGAAGATGTAGTATACACACACACATATATAATGGTATACTGAAAGTATACACACACGCGCGCACATATAATGGAATACTGATCAACCATAAAAAGAATGAAATAATGCAGCATGAAAATTGCAGCAACATGAATGGGCCTAGAGATTATCATACTAAGTGAAGTAAATCAGAAAGAGAAAGACAAACATCATATCACTTACATGTGGAATCTAAGATATGATACAAATAAACTTATCTACAAAATAGAAACAGACTCACAGAGAGAACAGACCTGTGGTTGCCAAGGGGAAGAAGGGTGGGGGAGGGGTGGACTGGGAGTCTGGGGTGAGCAGATGGAAACTATTATACTGAGAGTGGATAACCGGATCCTACTGCATAGCACAGGGAATGGTATTCCATAGTCTGTAACAAGCCATAATGGCATATAATATGAAAAAGAATATATATGCACATATATATTCATATACACATATATAGCAATGGCATACAATATGAAAAGAATATATATGCACATATATATTCATATATGCATATATACATATATAGCATTCTATATATATGAAACTGAATCACTTTGCTGTACAGCAGAAATCAACACAACTGTACTAAATCAACTATACATCAATAAAATAAATTTAAAAAGTCTTCATTCAATCTCTTTCTTCTAGTCAATTTTAAAAATAATCATTCCAATTAATTCACAGAATAAATGCAACTGAGACTTAATCTGTTAAGACATTACTGAATTACTCCTGGAAGCCCTAGTTGCTTGCACAGGCTCACTAAAAGCATTTCACACTCCTGTATAATAGAGTAGAAGATTCAACTTTACCTGAATAAACTACTAAGTACCAGTTCAGATCGATCGTCTTCATTTCATTTCCTTGTCTACTAACATTGATGTGGTGTTCATTCGCCCTATGGAATAGGGAAGAGAAAAAAATGCAGTAGAAAGAATTAGGTAAAGACAAAAAAAAAAAAAAAAAAACCCTCAATTTAGGAGACATGGTTTATGCTGGAAAACAATTCCCAGCTCATGGGGCCTGGTGTCCCTCTATCTTATAAAAATTCAACTTGAATCATGAGTTTCAGTTCTCAAACTGTCTACGAGGAAGCTGCTGAGGGTAAGACATGGGGACAGACCATGGTGGGGTCATATTCCACCAGCAAGAAACTTTTTCTTCAGGGAAACTCCGTGAGGGTTAGAAGAGGAGGCTGAACAAGCTCCACCGCCCTCCCTGGCTCTGTGGGAATGGGAAGGAGCTTCCTGTCGACTTTCAGCACTTTGGGTCAGACCAGGAATCACTCACCAGTCTAAAAGCCACCAATCCTGCAGGACATAGGCAACCTGGGAGCAGGAAACAACAGTCACTCACACACTGATGTTACTGAACCCTCACATCCTGCTCACTAGGATGGGGGACGGAAAGGCTCCAGAGCATGGAGACGGTCCTTCCAGCTCAGGTCTGTGCCAAGCCCCACACCCCAAATGACCACAGGACAGGGGAGGGCATGCTGCATTTTAATATCTCCAAAAGACATTCTTATTTTCCTAGAAGCTCTCTGTCATGTACACACAACACCAGTAAAGCTCACTTATTTAGCTCCCCACAAAAAATGCTTTTCAATGCAAATCCAGATGAACTGCAAATACAGTAATAATAGTGTAAATGTTGGAGTTTTTCAAATGAAAGAAACTTAACAGGTACTGTGATGGTCAGTTTTCTATGTCAGCTTGGCCAGGCCAGTCTCCAGTGATTCAGTCACTGGTCTAGACATTGCCATGAAGGTATTTTGTGAATGTGGTTCACATCCATCATGAGCATGGAAGTAAAGGGGATCACCCTCAACACTGTGGTGGCCTCATCCAGTCAGTTAGCCCTGAAGAGAAAAACCTGAGGCTTCCCGGAGGAGGAAGAAATTCTGCCTCAAGACAGCAGGGTCAGCTCTTGCCTGAGGTTCCAGCCTGCAGGCCTGCCTTCCTGATTTCACACTTACCAAGCTAGATCCCACAGCCTCATGGGCCAGTTCTTTAAATATCTTCATATACATACTAAGAATAATGATAAATAAAGTATAAGTGAAGTGAAGTGAAGTGAAGTCGCTCAGTCGTGTGTGACTCTTTGCGACCCCATGGACTATAGCCTATCAGACTCCTCTGTCCATGTGATTTTCCAGACAAGAGTGCTGGAGTGGATTGACATTTCCTTCTCCAGGGGATCTTCCTGACCCAGGAATTGAACTGGCGTCTCCAGCATTGCAGGCAGATGCTTTACCATCTGAGCCACCAGGGAAGCCCATATAAAGTACAAATAATATGTAAATACCAAACTGAGGGCACAAACCAAAATAAATGTCCTTATTTACCTGAGCTGCGATGTTCACTAGAATAAGGAAAATGATGATAGACCAGTGAGTACCAGCTGTGAAGTAATTCTTGTAGGTCTTACAACCAACTTGTCCCTTTGAATAGTCCTCCAGGGGTAGTTTAACCAGTATATCCTCAGTCTGTGAGGGGAAAAATGTCAGTGAGAGATAAAACATTAAGTAATTAATCCCCAAATATCAAAAGTTCAACAGTAACTTTCATTGCAAAAAGGTGGGGACACACACAAAACTCATATGCTGGCAGGAGTGAAAGAGTCTGTCTTCTAAAGAGAAGGGTGTGGAAATACCTAGAAAAACCACATATGCATTTATGCTTGGACCCAGCCATCCCATTCCTAGGAATCCATTAGGGAAAAAAAAAAAAAAAAAACATCATCTGCATGAGGCTATTCACGGTTGGCTAGTTTTGCTTAAAGTCAATCATGACTCTCAACACAAGCACACCATACCCAATTCAAGTATAAATGCAGAAGCTTGTTCAAAATAATACACAAAATGATATTGAACTAATGTTTAGCTTGTAATCTTTTATTTTGTCACTCAATGATGGAAACATAAAACATAACTGAGCCTCAAAATACTAGTCAAATACAGTAAACTGAGCTTGCACAGCAAGTTGGAGTAAGGTGAATCTGGGTAGCAGGGGACAGCATGTGATCAAAATCTATGTGGTTCCTGAATTTCAGAGAGGGATTCCTGAGTGTGGAATGTGAGGGACTAATCTGAACACTTATCAGAATCATCCAGGCTCCTGGGTTTGGATATCGAGGAGGACCTGTGTATGTATAACTGGAGCAGATTGAAGGCCCACAAGGCCACCAAGAGCAGATGGATCTGGACATGTTGCAGGATGAGAAACTCACATCGTGGTCCTCTGGGGCTGCATCTTTCATTGACTGTGTAAAGGACTCTTGAGGCTGGTCTGGAGACTTGGAAGATGGTTCAGGCTCCTCAGTCTTCTTTGAAAGGGAGTCAGAATCTATTCTGGATTTCAGGAACTCAGTGTAAGGCCCCTTTTCCACCATTTCACCCTAAAATTAAAAAAAAAAAAAATCGAAAGGCATGTATTTGCATTTGTTAATACTAACCTAATATAAATGCTAATCAAGAGAAGTAAACGGATCTTAAGTTATGATTTTTGTAAGAAAGTGATCATTAGGTCTGAAATTCTGGAGGACAAATCTAGTTCGGTTCAGCTTGACATAGAACTGAGCATTGTGTTCTCTGCCAAACGCTGTGTTAGGTGCTGGGGTATATGAAAGAAATATGTTCTCATGTGTTAAAGATGGATATCATTAACATAAGAAATGGCAGGCCACTCCAGTATTCTTGGAAAATCCCATGGACAAAGGAGCTGGGTGGGCTACAGTCCATGGGGTTGCAAAGAGTCAGACATGACTGAGCAACTAAACAACAACATGTTTGAGAAATCTGAGCCCCACATTCCTAGGGGAGTGGAGAATCTACACATGGAACTACTTCTATGGAGTTAGAGATTGTACATTTTAATAATCTTTCCCAGAGTAGAACTTCACTTGATAAGTGAGGAATCTGGCCACGGGCCTGTGGAGCAGACAAGGGTTTAGGACACTGTTGCTGAGGCCCAGAGGCAAACAAGCCAAGACTGAAGCATCAACCAACCAGTAAGCCTGAAATATTCTCATTTATCTCCAGTCCACCACCAACCACACTAGGAGTTGTGGATTGAATGGTGGCCCCCCAAAAGTACGTTCAAGCCCTAAACATGACATCTGTGGGTATGACGTTATTTAGATACAGGCTCTTTGCAGATGTAATCAAGTAAAGATAAGGTCAGACTGGAACAGGGTGACCCTACATCCAGTAATACTCATGGCCTTATGAGAAAAGACCCAGACAGACACGGGGACAATGGCCATGTGACATTAGAGGCAGAAACCACAGTGCTGCAGTTAGAAGCCAAGGAACACCAAGGGAAGCAGATGAGCACCAGAGGCTGGAGGGAAGGATTCTCCCCCCTGGAGTCTTCAGTGGGAGAATGGCCCTGCCAGTACCTGGATTTGGGACCCATAGCCTCCAGAACAGGGAAATGACAAATTTCTGTTGTTTTAATTCACCCAGTTTGCGGCGCTTTGTTACAGCAGCTCTAGAAACTGACATCCTAGCTTAAGCCCATGCTGCTGTCTCCTCAGCATTACTAAGACTTGTAACTGCTTCTGCTGTTACCCCTCCAGTGCATCATAGGACTCTCTTAACTCTCACATCAGACCACATCCCTCCTCTGCTCTGGACCATCCAAGGCTTCCATCCCACTTCCGGTCCCCTGCCCATTGCTCAGAGACCAGCTCCCTCCTGTCCCCCTGCTCACTCTCCTCAGACACACTGGTCTTCCTGATGTTCCTCAAACCTGCCAGGTCAGCCTCATCCTGAGGACCCCCTGCTTCAGACCCCCTCCCCCAGGTGACTGTGTGGCCTCCACCTTCATGTCACTCAGACCCCATGAGGCAGCAGCTCCTCAAAGAGGCCAGGATATCACCCTTTCTGTCACACCCATCCCCATAAGAACGGGAGCCCCGTGAAGGCAGGGCCTTGACCTCCTGCTGCACAGGCTCCCACATGGATCAGGCACATAGAGACCTGCGGAGAGCTGCCCGTGAGAACGGGGTCCTTTGTCCGAAGGACACAGCTCTGGGAGCTGCCTCAGTCCTTGAGGGTTTGCTTGCAAACATAGCTCTCTGTCCCGCCACCCCAGAGATTACGCGCTTATTTACTGCAGGCACCTGGAGTTCTGTGCAAACTTCTCACGCACAGAGAAATGTTATCTGGTGTAAGAAATAATAACAGGGTGCCATTCCCATGCTCTCAAGATTTCTTGTGACTGTTTGTAAGATGTATAGGTCAAACAAAGAAAATGTTAACTGTCTTGTCTTTCTCATGCTCTTCTGTATAAATATGAGATGCTGAATAAAGTTGGTGTCAGACTGCGTCCCTTCGTGGAGACGTGTCTGAACCTCTCGACCCCATCTTTGTTGTAGATTTCTCTTGCTTTAGTTTCTTTTCTCAGCCCCGCCGTGCACGTTCTCGGGACCTGATGGACTTTGCCGGCTGGCACTGGCAGAGACCTGCACAGGGAGACCAGCAACTGGAGACACCAGCAGAGTGGGCATCTCTGACCCAGGTGCTCGGCTACCCAGCCTCACTTCTGGTGCTAATGGAAGATATTTAGCAAACTGCGTTTGACTATAACATGGTTACAATGGGTCTTAGTATCTATAATTTCCAAATTAGTATACTCTGACTCAAATCCTGGAAGGGGAAAACAAAATCTTGTATATAATATAGCATTATTATCCTTAACAAATTTCATTAGAACAGTGATGACTCAGTAATTCTACAGTAGCAATTTTATACACTTTAGGGTTTATGTGGCTTAGAGCATAATAGTGACATTTCTATGGTCTTTGAATTCATCCTCAGGGCATGAGTACCACCAGCTCTGGGAAGAAGGGGGCAAAAAACTGAGGGAGAAGAGGGCATTTATCATGACTCCGAGGAGAGTGCTAGCAAGCTCCACAGATGTCTAGAAACTACTTACATTTTCCAATTGCAGAATCTTACTTGCAGCTTTTAGGTACTGCAACTGATGAGTCACTAAAATTGTGACCTTATCTTTCAAGGCTTGGCAAATACACCTACAAATATAAAAGGTATGGCATGCAAAAGCACATTAATGGGGATATACCAAAGTAAAAATTTATACATTTAAAACATAGTGAGACAAAGACAACATAATAGTCAAAAATCTGCACTTTAAATACCCAATAAATGACAAAATTTAATACAAACATAAATCAATGAATTTGGCAAGGTCTTAAAATTCATCAGCAGCAAGCTTGACTCCAGCTCCACTAAAAAATATTCTAAAAAGCAATCCAGTGTAGGAGGCGCCAAGAGCTAACTTCTTTTACCTAAAACTCAGCTAAGCATTTATATATTTCATAAGAAAAGCAATTGAGCAACACTGAGATTCCAAAACTCAACTGAACTAAAACACTGTTATTTCTATGTGAGAATAGGAGAACAGGAATCTATGTCATATAAAAATGGTACAGGATGCTTGGGGCTGGTGCACTGGGATGACCCAGAGGGATGGTACAGGGAGGGAGGTAGGAGGGGGGTTCATGATGGGGAACATGTGTACACCTGTGGCAGATTCATGTTGACGTATGGAAAAACCAATACAATATTGTAAAGTAATTGGCCTCCAATTAAAAGAAATAAATTTATGTTAAAAAAACAAAATTATTTAACTCCTTGAAAAAAAAGTGTACATTTTTAGGCAGTTTTCTATGCGATTATTTATGATTTACGATGTACAGATGAACAACAAAAATGAATAGTTTCTTGATAACCTTTGCCAGAGTGCATATTTTAGACCCTTCCCCCCAAATAATATTAGACAGAAAATGAACGCTGGCATGGCCTCAACATGCCCTTCAACATTCCCAGTCCCATTCAGGAAGCAGTTCTTCTTTCATTAGGACTGAACACCTTCCAAACATGGAAATGAAAGAACGGAACCCAAATGGCCCAAATCGGAGTGGAAATCAACCAACAAATCAAAAGACATACCAACTCTCTTAGCCAAGACCCCTGTGTGGTCAGACCACCCAAGATGGCTCTTCTCTTGTCCTCTCTACATCCCCTGCCTGACCAGTGCCTGCTTCAACTACACCTCCTCATGTGACTGACCTTCCTATATGTTTGTCCCAGAGCCCAGCGAATGGCTGTTCTAGCTTTAGATCAGAACCCTCCACTATGCTTGTCAAAGGGGCAGGAGGGGCATGACCCTCTGCTGGTTTCCATGGTAACCAACAAGCCAACTGGATGTCAATTCCCCTGAAACTGGTAATTACCTCCTGCCTGTTAAGAGCAACAGCTGCTGCCAAGTTCTGCCAAGGTGTAACCCAACAATCCCCTCAGTGTCCTTCACATTATTAAATGTGTCCTTTCACAGTAACCCCTCAATCTGCTCCTCATTTTATTTTTTTATTTTTTTTAATTTTATTTTATTTTTAAACTTTACAATATTGTATTAGTTTTACCAAATATCGAAATGAATCTGCCACAGGGACTCAACCCGTTTCATCCTACTGGGTCCACAACTCCTCCAGGAAGTTATAGCCTGGGTCCAGGACTCTGGTGACCATAGGCAGGGCTCCAGAGAGGTAACCTGGGAGCCCAAGCCCCTCGCAGAGCAAATCTCAGAAACAAGGGCCAGAGCTCAGCCTGTGAGTGAGTCAGATGGAGAGTCTGGAGGCAGCAGACTGAAGCTCAGTCCTTCTCATGAGACTGACGAAGTCAGACGAGCTACTAAACCTCAGTTTCTCCATCTCAACAACGTCAATGACAACTCACCCACATGTTCTGAGAAATCAAACCATCAATCCGCCCAGTAAAAGTCATCCCCCTTCCCCACTCTTCCCTAACCACAGGCTGTCATGTACTTTGGACTCAGGACAGAAAAGTCCTAAGTGGACACTCTGGACACTGGTTCTGTGATCAGAGGATCACACCCTAGGATGGAGACACAAACACCATCAATTCATTAAATCCAAAAGGATTCATTTTTACCCTTTGAGATGTAGGAAAACCACTAGACCATTCAGGTATGACCTAAATCAAATCCCTTATGCTTATACAGTGGAAGTGAGATAGATTTAAGGGACTATATCCGATAGATAGAGTACCTGATGAACTGTGGATGGAGGTTCGTAACATTGTACAGGAAACAGGGATCAAGACCATCCCCATGGAAAAGAAATGCAAAAGCAAAATGGCTGTCTGGGGAGGTCTTACAAATACCTGTGAAAAGAAGAGAAGCGAAAAGGAAAGATTCAGAACTCTGAATGCAGAGTTCCAAAGAATAGCAAGAAGAAATAAGAAAGCCTTCCTCAGCGATCAGTGCAAAGAAGTAGAGGAAAACAACAGAATGGGAAAGACTAGAGATCTCTTCAAGAAAATTAGAGATATCAAGAGAACATATGCAAAGATGGGCTCGATAAAGGACAGAAATGGTATGGACCTAATAGAAGCAGAAGATATTAAGAAGAGGTGGCAAGAATACACAGAAGAACTGTACAAAAAAGATCTTCATGATCAAGATAATCACTATGGTGTGATCACTGACCTAGAGCCAGACATCCTGGAATGTGAAGTCAAGTGGGCCTTAGAAAGCATCACTATGAGCAAAGCTAGTGGAGGTGATGGAATTCCAGTTGAGCCATTTCAAATCCTGAAAGATGATGCTATGAAAGTGCTGCACTCAATACACCAGCAAATTTGGAAAACTCAGCAGTGGCCACAGGACTGGAAAAGATCAGTTTTCATTCCAAACCGAAAGAAAGGCAATGCCAAAGAATGCTCAAACTACCACACAATTGCACTCATTTCACATGCTAGTAAAGTAATGCTCAAAATTCTCCAAGCCAGGCTTCAGCAATATGTGAACTGTGAACTTCCAGATATGCAAGCTGGATTTAGGAAAGGCAGAGGAACCAGAGACCAAATTGCCAACCTCTGCTGGATCATTAAAAAAGCAAGAGAGTTCCAGAAAAACATCTATTTCTGCTTTATTGAATATGCCAAAGCCTTTGACTGTGTGGATCACAATAAACTGTGGAAAATTCTTCAAGAGACAGGAATACCAGACTACCTGACCTGTCTCTTGAGAAATTTATATGCACATCAGGAAACAACAGTCAGAACTAGACATGGAACAACAGACTGGTTCCAAATAGGAAAAGGAGTACATCAAGGCTGTATATTGTCACCCTGCTTATTTAACTTCTATGCAGAGTACATCATGAGAAATGCTGGGCTGGAAGAAGCACAAGCTGGAATCAAGATTGCCAGGAGAAATATCAATAACCTCAGATATGCAGATGACACCACCCTTATGGCAGAAAGTGAAGAGGAACAAAAAAGTCTTTTGATGAAGGTGAAAGAGGAGGGTGAAAAAGTTGGCTTAAAGCTCAACATTCAGAAAACTAAGATGATGGCATCTGGTCCTATCACTTCATGGCAAATAGATGGGGAAACAGTGGAAACAGTGTCAGACTATCTTTTGTGGCTCCAAAATCACTGCAGATGGCTGCTCGTGATTGCAGCCATGAAATTAAAAGACGCTTACTCCTTGGAAGGAAAGTTATGACCAACGTAGATAGCATATTGAAAAGCAGACACATTACTTTGCCAACAAAGGTCCGTCTAGTCAAGGCTATGGTTTTTCCAGGTTTCATGTATGGATGTGAGAGGTGAACTGTGAAGAAATTTGAGTGCTAAAGAATTGATGTTTTTGAACTGTGGTGTTGAAGAAGACTCTTGAGAGTCCCTTGGACTGCAAGGAGATCCAACCAATCCCTTCTAAAGGAGATCAGTCCTGGGTGTTCTTTGGAAGGAATGATGCTAAAGCTGAAACTCCAGTACTTTGGCCACCTCATGCGAAGAGTTGACTCATTGGAAAAGACTCTGATGCTGGGAGTGATTGGGGGCAGGAGGAGAAGGGGACGACAGAGGATGAGATGGTTGGATGGCATCACTGACTCGATGGACACGGGTCTGAGTGAACTCCAGGACTTGGTGATGGACAGGGAGGCCTGGCGTGCTGGAATTCATGGGGTCGCAAAGAGTCGGACACGACTGAGCGACTGAACTGAACTGAGTTCAACGTTTGTAACTAAGTTCCTTGACTGAGTAAGCCCTCTTCAGTCTTAGTACTAAAGCTTTTAATGTAACTGTTTCTCCTTAATTTAGAATTACTTGCCAATTGTCCCTGAAAGTGGTTGTAAATCAAATCTGATGGGCTGCTATGTCCAAGATAGATCAACCCAAAAGTTGTAAAATGTTTTCTTCCTAATATTCCATCACATATAATGTAATATAAATGATTCCAAAGTGACCAATTAAGGGCTTTGCATTTTTTTCTAAATAATGCTTTTTATTAAGCATTATTTATTTAGCATTATTATTGAGGACTGTGGGAAGACACAGGGCACAGGCACTCCCTGGAGGAGCAGGAGGCAAAGGCAGGACCCACCTTTCACCTTCCTCCTGTGTCCTGCTGCAGAGCTCCCTGGCTCTGGGACAGAGGGACCAGTGTGCACCGACAGACAGGGTGAGAAATGACCCCCACAGAGCCAGCAGAGCTGGACACCAAGTGAGTAAGGGGACGAGCTGGAAAGGCTGATGGGGGCAGATGGCAAAGAAGCCTGTTCTCTGTTTGAGGACCTGGAGCTGCTTCCTGAACATGGGGTGGAGTGGCAGTGGCCTGTGAAGGGCTGGAGCAGGAGGGTGAGCCATGTAGACAGGAGGGTAAGCTGTGTAGACAGGAGGGTGTGCTATATAGATAGCAGTGTGGCAGTCTGATCAGGACAGACCTGAAAAGCTGATGACCAGGAGGTGAGGGTCTGGTGATGTGGTGCTGAAACACCTCGGGATCCATAGCATGGTGAGACAGCATCAGTTCGCCTAAGGCCTCTCACCTTCTTTAGGTGACAGAACCCACTTAATATTCAAGCATAGAGCAGTAAAACTTTAACAACCTGGGATATAGCCTCATGACTGAAGGAAACTCTTAATGTCAAGTAGAAGTGCGATTCATTCATATTTTTTTTCCGATTCATTCATTTTTAATAAAAGCCTCCAGCTTCCACTACTGCTTCTATTCAGCACTTACTATCCTGTGTTGAAACTTTCTAAAGCTTGACTCTGCTGACCTTTCCCCAGGCATCTGTCTTAACAAGCTCCATGTAGAGACAGGTTCCTTAGAGGCAGGAATGAGAGCTGGGCGTCCTGTCTCCCTTATTCTGCCCAGTGTGGTCCTTCCCCTCTCCTGGCTCACTGTCCTCCTTATAAACTGAGAGGTTTTGTGCAGGGACATCTGTAAGGGCATCTAACTCAGTGCACACAGCAGGGTGTTAAGTGTAGCTGGAAGGCCCATTGTCTTTATAGGGTGAACAGCAAGGGAACTAACTCTGGGGGGAGATGTGGCGGCTGTTTCAGCAAAAGCAAGTTCATGAGGCTTTCAAGGAGGCCAATTTAGACTCCATCAAAGGCCTCAGTCAGTATATGTTAAGACATATTATACATAGAAAAGCATCGTAGTTGTTCTGTTTCAGGGATTCTATGGCCAAGCAAGAGCCACTGACACCAAATTCCAGAATCACAAATTGAGAGTCAGGATTTAAGAAAGATTCTAGATAACTAGATTCATGTTCAAGTTAACCCTATATTGTGGGTCTAAGTATTAATTCCACAAGCATCCATGAAGCAACATTAAATGATTGAAGCCATACTCTGATATCAAGTATGGCTCTGATAAGTTATTCCTGAATTCTAGACTTTGCTAAGTATTTTCAGACCTAAAGAATAATAAGCATAAGATAACAAGGCCTTTCCATGGAAGCTCTATGTCAGTACTGAAAACACTGTACCTTCTAATGTGCCTTAAATGATGAGGGAATGATGGAGGAAAAGAACTTGCAGCCAAGTATCAGATTACAGACTTCCACTCTATGATTTAAAAATCGGATAGCATCCTTCTGATTCCTGGGGTGTGGATCTGTCCACAGCATCTGGATCCATCAACTGCAAGTCACAGGGTGGAATCTGCCATCTATCCCTGACTCCCTAAAGCATGGACTCCACTGTGCTCCACACACTGGAAGCACCTGCTGTATTTTTCTGTCCTGACCTCAACATGATGCAAGATTTCTCCACAATGGATCTTCTTTTGAGGGAATAAAGGGAGAGAAGGACAGCAGCACACAATGAGCTGAGTCTCCTGAATCACAAAGGCTTTCCTGAGCTTCCTTCCCTGATCCCTACAGGGCTCTTGGAAAGAAGAAACGATAGAAAACAGGAGCAAACTCACTGTTTGAACAAGTGCCTGCTGACTCCTACATCCACTGCGCTGAGCGGATCGTCCAGGAGGTAGATGTCTGCGTCCTGATACACGGCTCTAGAAAACGTAGAGAGACGTCAGGAGAGGATACTACACACTCCCTGGGTCCCATTTCTGAATTCATGACGGCGTCCAACAACTCCAGGTTCATTCCAGGAGCCCAGGGAAAGGGCCAAGACCCTGCTTCACACAGGCCAACCCGGTGAGCGGGGTCTGCGTGCTCACGTCCACTAGGAGCCATGGAGGAGGAGGGGCGGATGGCAACTGAAACCCCATTTACCTGGCGAGGCTGATCCGGGCTTTCTGCCCTTCATTCAGCGGGGTTCCTCCATCTCCTATCACAGTTTGATCTCTTTCCTTCAAATTCTGCAAATTCTATAAGGAGATAGAAAAAGAAAAAGATTTAAAATGTGTTCTCCTAGCATCCTAACCTTTCAGCAGCTGTTCTCCCCACAAGTGTTTGATCAATGATAATGGGCTTATTTCATAGTGAATAACGATAACCTTAAATATTAAAACAACAAACCTCTCGGGGTTTTCTTTAATCTTTTCTTCATTCTGTAGTTTTTCACAGCATTTATGCATTTGACCATTTTAACAGATATTTACTGAGGACTGACTACATGCTAGACATTGTTCTGGGCACAGTGAATTCAGCCACGAGGAAACAAAGTCCCTACAGTTTCTTTTCATGTTGAGTGCAAGAACTAAGGATGAAAAGGAAAAGGAAGTCGAATGGAGAGTGAAGGAGGGAAGTGAGTCCATACTGGGGTGTGAGGACTCTGCTCAGAGGGGTTGTGAGCAGATCTGGGGAGGGGGGCTCTGGCAGACCTGGAGAGGCTGCTCCTCACAGAGGGAGGGGCGGGTGCAGGGGCCACAGGGAGGTGCCCAAGGGGTTCAGGACAAGGAGGCAGGAGAGCAGAGCTGAGTAAGAATGAGGGGAGTGAGGGCAGAGCCAGAGCAGGAGGAGCCCTGGGGTCACTCCAGTAAAGGAGGAAGGGGAGGACTGACATGGTCTTGGGTTTTTTAAGGAATCACTCCTGTGCTTTGCAGAAAACAGGCAGTAAGTGGGGAAGGGGAAGTATGAATATAAGTAAAGAGGCTACTGGAAAAATCTAGGTGAGAGATTACTGTGGTCAGGACCAGAGAGGGAGCAGTGAGGATGCAGAGATGGCGTCACACTCCAGACACATTTGGAAGGTGTCCGTGTTCCGACCACGCAGACTAGGAAAGCAGTCCATGTTTATAATGGTCACATCATGTACAGAAGAATCGCTGTGCAGCCCGGTCCTGCAGGGCCCCTTCCCACCAGACACTGCCGCATGGACACCCGAGGGTGGGGGAGGCCCCAGAACACTGCCCACATTACTGGTCCAATCAGCCCATGTAGCTACGACAAAGCATTGACCCCCAGGGAAAAAGCTGAATATCAGCCGCTGTCCCATCTCTTCTGTAGAGATGCTCAAATGTGGGGAGAAAGAAGGGCTGAGCTTCACCAGTAAGGCAAAGTCATGAAAGAAACACCTCACCCTGGCCTGGGTCTCTGGAGTCTGATCTGGGCATCAGGGGCTGGAAGTGATTACAGTAAAGAGGAAATGCCTGAGATCTGTTTACTCCACACCCCACCTTATACCTTCATCTATCACCTGCTCTATGATCCAGAGAGATGGTATGGGGAGGGAGGTGGGAGAGGGGCTCAGGATTAGGAACACGTGTACACCGTGGGGGATTCATGTTAATGTACGTCAAAACCAATACAATATTGTAAAGTAATTAGCCTCTAATTAAAATAAATAAATTAAAAAAATTCTTCCTTATACATTTCCTCAACTGAGAGGCAGCACAGCACCAAGGACAAGCAGGGAGTCTAGAGTCATGCAGAAAGGGATCTGAACTTGAGCTGAGATGAGCTGTTTGATCCTCCAAGCCTTAGTTTTACCAACTATAAAATGAGGATGTTAATGCTGAAGACACTGATAAAGAATCAATAACTCATATACCCTCTTACATGTGTGCACACACAGGGGTGAAAGACAGAAAAATGATTTGCATATGGACTCTGAATAAATGGGAGCTACTGTTCTCACTGTTCTATATGCACTTCCCTCTTCTTTTCTTATACAGTCTCAACACCATTTAATACAAATCTAGCTCATTCCTGCTAACTTGACATTATTTCTGAAAACACAATCTCCCATTAATAAGAACCCAGAGAAAGAAAAGAAGCCCATTAAAGGAGCAATTCTGTTTTAACAACATTATTGCAAAATGCTACTCACATGATACAATCTATGATGTTTGAGCTGTGGTTCAAGCAAAATTACTATTTTCTATTTCCTCAGGAAGGAGGTTTTGGAGTCTTAACTCCTCACCTCTGAAAGTCTGTCCTGGGCTCTTTCTCACAGTATAGAAGAATACTCAGATGTCCAGACTGGACTCAACAGACTCAAGGGGAGCCACCCAGGAGAGTAACATACTGTTTAATCAGTATTTACATTGTTCTTCCTTTTTGCCAAATTACATTCCCCTCTCAAGTAAGTTCGGTTTTCATCATTCATTCACTAATTTCATTTAAATCCCAAGCTAGAATTCAATGTTTAATTTTGTCATTTTCTGTGAAATGCAATGCCATTTCTGAAAACAATCTCTCCCCCAAAGAAAAGATGCAGTATTAAGAAGAAATGTTAAAGTATTCTATTTTCTTTAAATAAAAATGCAAGTCAAAACCAAGTGGAGAGGGAAACCTAGGGACTGAAAAGGCCTGAGGAGGCACGAGCCAAGGGTCAGGGGGGAGACCTCATGTGCAGGCTGCCTCCAGTGGCACTGAAGGAGATTCCTCTGTGAGATGACTAAGGACATGTAAACAGAGACTAGCAGGTCGATGACATTCAGGAATCTGGGTTATTTTTCAGGTGAAATAATGTGATTTTTTCCCAAAGGCTTTCCTATCTTTCAGAGAAAACTAATAATACATTTGCAGATGAACTAATCTGAGGTCTAGGATCTTTTCCAGAATAATCCAGGGTGGGGGTGGGGCTGGCAAAGTTGGAGATGCAGACAGACTGGCCACCAACTGTTCCTGGCTGAAGCTGTGGGGGTGGTACATGAGGGTTCATTACACCATGCTCTCTATTTTTTACAAAGTTTTGCAATTGTCCATTAAAAAAAGAAATTAAAAGTGAATGAGGAAATCCCCTGTTCACTGGTGGTCCAGTGGTTGGGACTCTGTGCTCTCACTTGCCAAGGGACCGAATTCAGTCTGTAGTCAAGGGACCGAGTTCAGTCTGTAGTCAGGAAACTAAGATTGTGGAAGGCGTGTGGCACAGCCCTCCATACCAAAAACAATGAATGAAATTTCACAAAATGAAACAACCACACAGCCCCCCACCAAAGTTATTCTGTGAGTGTTGTTATCACATCAGGATTAAAACAGCAACATATGTGCCTGCATATTTACCCAGAAGACCAGCAAATATATTGAGCAACAATCAAAGACTTTTCAAATTAAAAAGAAATTTCAACTAACTTTAGAGTTTAAACCAACATTATCACTATTTGAAATTTGAGTATATGCAGCTCAAAAGTCATTATTCACCTTTTCCAAAGCACACGCCTTTATTACTTCTTTGTATCTGTCTTCTTCATATTTCTTCCCAAATAAAATGTTACTCCTCACAGTTCCTGGAAACACCCAGGGCTGCTGAGAAACATATGCAATCCTCCCGTGGACGTTGACATTTCCCTGGATCAAGGAAAGCTCCCCCAGCAAAGCGCTTAACAGTGATGACTGAAACAGATGGCAACACACAAATGAACAGGCAGCACTCAGGATGGAACATGCCCTGCAGCACAGCCGACCTCACCCTGGTGCTTGATACACAGTAGAACCCTTTCCTTCAGAACAGGATAAAGTACTGCTCTGGTGATTGTGATGAAAATAAAAATAAAAATAAAAATAATACCATTGGTCAAGGTAAACTAAAGGTTGATAAGGAATATGAATAGTATAACAATCTATGCTGCCTGAGTTCCCCCCAAATGAAGTGCTCTACTCAGCAAAGACTAATTAAGAATCTTTAACATCTTTTTCTAGTAGAGCAGCCCCACAGGATGTGTATTTCATATATCTGATGTTTAATGCAGTTGTTCCTACATCCGGGATATCCTTTATTTGACAAATACTTGTTCTTAAAAAGCTATGTATAGGGAACTCCCTGGTGGCCCAGAGGCTGGGACTCTGAGCTCCCAGTGCAGGGGCTGGGGTTCAATTCCTGGTCAGGGAACTAGACCTTACATGCTGGAACTAAGATCTCATGCAGTCAAATAAACAAATATTTTATTTTTTTTAAGTTATGTGTGAATAATATATCCAAAGATGATGAATTAAACTATGAAGTGAGTTGTGTCTGCAGAGCAAAAGTCCATGATAAAGGAAATCATCACCCTTTCATGTACATATCCCACATTTAAGTTTCTGTATGTTGTTGCACAAAACACATGAGACTAAGTCAACGTGCAAATTTCATATTTTTTACAACACATAGGTGTGTTCTGTCTGTGTCTACACATCAGAGTGCTCATTGCCCTGGGCTGAAATAACCTGCCTGTGTATCTGTCTCATCCCAGAACCTGGCTGCTCTGGAGCAGAGGCGTCGAGCCCTGGCTCATGTCTGTACCTTTATCTCCAGCACGTGGCTGCACATTCACTACATGTTCACTGATAGGACCAAGTCAGGTCATGTGGGGAAATGCTCAGAACTCCCTGGAAGAACCTGCACCACCTCCAGACTTCCTAGAGGGGCCACTGTGACAAAAAGAAATCCCCATTGTCTCCATCCATTCTGAACAGCTGTCACATCAATAATTTCCTTCACTGAGATGTTCAGTGCTTGACAAGTGGTTCCCAACTGGGCAATGTGAAGCACCAAGAAGGAAAACACTGTGTGCATTTATTCAGATTTATTTGCCACAAAACCTTTTCACAAAATGAATGCTCCACAGAATACACCTAGAGAAACACTGTTCTAGACACACTGAATTCAAACTGAGTCACACTCAGCTCTGGGCTCCACTCTGAGAATATAACCGGGGCTGTTATCAAGCTGTCAAAACCCATCAGAACGTACCTTTCCTGCGCCTACAGGTCCGACCACAGCTAACAGTTCACCGGGTCTGACAGTAAAGGAAAGGCCTTTTAGGGCTGGGGTTCCTGATTCCTGCAAATGAAAGTTACAAAAATGTACCCATTTCAATAAAGTAACACAAATTACTTCAAATAGTGGGGAAAATACCATAAGAGTCACAGAAATGCTAACATAGCCCACATTTTTCTCATTTTAAGACACTGTGTTCTAGTTCCAGTTTTTTAAGGAATCTCCACACTGTTCTCCATAGTGGCTGTACTAGTT
This sequence comes from Bos javanicus, assembly GCF_032452875.1. Taxonomy (NCBI): domain Eukaryota; kingdom Metazoa; phylum Chordata; class Mammalia; order Artiodactyla; family Bovidae; genus Bos; species Bos javanicus. Next base: position 72,211,670 of record NC_083879.1, on the reverse strand, counting down.
TGCATTCCCACCAACAGTGTAAGAGGGTTCCCTTTTCTCCACACCCGCTCCAGCATTTATTGCTTGTAGACTTTTGGATCACAGCCAATCTGACTGGCGTGAAATGGTACCTCATAGTGGTTTTGATTTGCATTTCTCTGATAATGAATGATGTTGAGCATCTTTTCATGTGTTTGTTATCCATCTGTATGTCTTCTTTGGAGAAATGTCTATTTAGTTATTTGGCCCATTTTTTGACTGGGTCATTTATTTTTCTGGAGTTGAGCTGTAGGAGTTGCTTGTATATTTTTGAGATTAGTTGTTTGTCAGTTGCTTCATTTGCTATTATTTTCTCCCATTCTGAAGTCTGTCTTTTCACCTTTCTTATAGTTTCCTTTGTTGTGCAGAAGCTTTTAAGTTTAATTAGGTCCCATTTGTTTATTTTTGTTTTATTTCCAATATTCTGGGAGGTGGGTCATAGAGGATCCTGCTGTGATGTATGTCGGAAAGTATTTTGCCTATGTTCTCCTCTAGGAGTTTTATAGTTTCTGGTCTTATATTTAGATCTTTAATCCATGACCCAGCAATCCCAATGCTGGGCATACATAGCAAGGAAACCAGAATTGAAAGAGACACGTGTACCCCAATGTTCATCGCAGCACTGTTGATAATAGCCAGGACATGGAAGCAACATAGATGTCCATCAGCAGATGAATGGATAAGAAAGCCATGGTACATATACACAATGGAGTATTACTCAGCCATTAAAAAGAATACATCTGAATCAGTTCTAATGAGGTGGATAAACCTGGAGCCTATTATACAGAGTGAAGTAAGCCAGAAAGAAAAACACCAATACACTATACTAAAGCATATATGTGGAATTTAGAAAGATGGTAACAATAACCCTGTATATGAGACAGCAAAAGAGACACTAATGTATAGAACAGTCTTTTGGACTCTGTGGAAGAGGGAGAGGGTGGGATGATTTGGGATAATGGCATTGAAACATGTATAATATTATATATGAAACTAGTCGCCAGTCCAGGTTCGATGCACGATACTAGATGCTTGGGGCTGGTGCACTGGGATGACCCAGAGGGATGGCATGGGGAGGGAGGAGGGAGGAGGGTTCAGGATGGGGAACACGTGTATATCTGTGGCAGATTCATGTTGGTTGCCTTCTCTGTGATATATGGCAAAACCAATGCAATATTGTAAAGTTAAAAAATAAAATAAAATTAAATTAAAAAAAAAAAAGACATTGTGTTTTACAGGTCTTTTCATCCACTCCTATCTTTTTGGGAGTTGAAACAGCTTTAGTTGCCTTAGGAAGGCTTCTTTTACCAAATTTCAATATGGACTCCAGTGTAGACACCCACAGAATTTAAGGAGTTGAAATGACAAGGAACCTGCTTGAAATGCAAACTGAATGATGTACATAAGCTTATTAAAATAATGTACTTACTAGAGTATTCAGTGTGGGAGGTTTTTACCACTTACCCTTTCATAGCCACTCTGGTATCCTTGCCTGGAAATTCCATGGACAGAGGAACCTGGTAGGCTACAGTCCATGGGTTTACAAAGAGTCTGACACAGCAACTGAACACACACGCAATAATCTTTGGTTTTAACTATCTCATTAATTTCCACAAGATGGCAGCAGAAGAACACAGTGCACCTGGTCCTATACTAATAAACAGTGTAATTTGAAATCCCCAGTAATATCTCCATTTTCATTTGATAAAGAAAAAAATCTCAGTAACACTCAGCAAGAAGAGGAAACTTTACATAATAAAATCACTCTTGGTAAATTAACTCTTGTAAATAATGGTCTAATTTCACGAGAGCTCTAATTTAACACCAATAACACCAACATAAATGGGGAATAAGGAAAATCATGATGTTGTGAGTCAGAGGAATAAAGCCTCAGTTTTATACATGTTATATGCATTACCTGTCCTGGATAAACAGGGAAAATAAAGTACCTATACCTATACTGTAAGGAAAACAAAAACATTTCATGAGGAAGAAGGACAAAGTGCTCATCATGCCAATCACAGGGCGTATTCCTGGGAGACTTGAGGGTATGTATACTTCTTTACATATTCTAAGTGTTAAGAAAATTGTCAGTAACTGTTATGTTTAAAAATACATACACAGTGGTTACATGTAATTAAGTAAAATGCCCCAAAGACTAAAAGCATAGAGTCTGTATAAAAAAGTCTAGATAATCTTCAAAATGAAAGATTTCTCTGTAAACAGCTGAACTGATAATAAGGCAATCATTTACTAAAAAAAATAATTAACTTTCATCACCAAAAAAATGTTTCAGGTTTAGAAAAAATAGAAATCATCCCAAGCATTTTTTCTGCCCACAATGCAGTAAGATTAGATCTCAATTACAGGAGAAAAACTATTAAAAATTCCAACATATGGAGGCTGAACAACACGCTGCTGAATAACCAACAAATCACAGAAGAAATCAAAAAAGAAATAAAAATTTGCATAGAAACGAATGAAAATGAAAACACAACAACCCAAAACCTGTGGGACACGGTAAAAGCAGTCCTAAGGGGAAAGTTCATAGCAATACAGGCACACCTCAAGAAACAAGAAAAAAGTCAAATAAATAACCTAACTCTACACCTAAAGCAACTAGAAAAGGAAGAAATGAAGAACCCCAGGGTTAGTAGAAGGAAATAAATCTTAAAAATTAGAGCAGAAATAAATGCAAAAGAAACAAAAGAGACCATAGCAAAAATCAACAAAACCAAAAGCTGGTTCTTTGAAAGGATAAATAAAATTGACAAACCATTAGCCAGACTCATCAAGAAACAAAGGGAGAAAAATCAAATCAACAAAATTAGAAACGAAAATGGAGAGATCACAACAGACAACACAGAAATACAAAGGATCATAAGAGACTACTATCAACAATTATATGCCAATAAAATGGACAACGTGGAAGAAATGGACAAATTCTTAGAAAAGTACAACTTTCCAAAACTCGACCAGGAAGAAATAGAAAATCTTAACAGACCCATCACAAGCATGGAAATTGAAACTGTAATCAAAAATCTTCCAGCAAACAAAAGCCCAGGTCCAGACGGCTTCACAGTTGAATTCTACCAAAAATTTAGAGAAGAGCTAACACCTATCCTGCTCAAACTCTTCCAGAAAATTGCAGAGGAAGGTAAATTTCCAAACTCATTCTATGAGGCCACCATCAGCCTAATACCAAAACCTGACAAAGATGCCACAAAAAAAGAAAACTACAGGCCAATATCACTGATGAACATACATGCAAAAATCCTTAACAAAATTCTAGCAATCAGAATCCAACAACACATTAAAAAGATCATACACCATGATCAAGTGGGCTTTATCCCAGGGATGCAAGGATTCTTCAATATCTGCAAATCAATCAATGTAATACACCACATTAACAAATTGAAAAATAAAAACCATATGATTATCTCAGTAGATGCAGAGAAAGCCTTTGACAAAATTCAACATCCATTTATGATAAAAACTCTCCAGAAAGCAGGAATAGAAGGAACATACCTCAACATAATAAAAGCTATATATGACAAACCCACAGCAAACATTATCCTCAATGGTGAAAAATTGAAAGCATTTCCTCTAAAGTCAGGAACAAGACAAGGGTGCCCACTTTCACCATTACTATTCAACATAGTTTTGGAAGTTTTGGCCACAGCAATCAGAGCAGAAAAAGAAATAAAAGGAATCCAAATTGGAAAAGAAGAAGTAAAACTCTCACTATTTGCAGATGACATGATCCTCTACATAGAAAACCCTAAAGATTCCACCAGAAAATTACTAGAAATAATCAATGACTATAGTAAAGTTGCAGGATATAAAATCAACACCCAGAAATCCCTTGCATTCCTATACACTAATAATGAGAAAACAGAGAGAGAAATTAAGGAAACAATTCCATTCACCATTGCAACGGAAAGAATAAAATACTTAGGAATATATCTACCTAAAGAAACTAAAGACCTATATATAGAAAACTATAAAACACTGGTGAAAGAAATCAAAGAGGACACTAATAGATGGAGAAATATACCATGTTCATGGATTGGAAGAATCAATATAGTGAAAATGAGTATACTACCCAAAGCAATTTATAGATTCAACGCAATCTCTATCAAGCTACCAACAGTATTCTTCACAGAGCTAGAACAAATAATTTCACAATTTGTATGGAAATACAAAAAACCTCGAATAGCCAAAGCGATTTTGAGAAAGAAGAATGGAACTGGAGCAATCAACCTACCTGACTTCAGGCTCTACTACAAAGCCACAGTTATCAAGACAGTATGGTACTGGCACAAAGACAGAAATATAGATCAATGGAATAAAATAGAAAGCCCAGAGATAAATCCATGCACATATGGACACCTTATCTTTGACAAAGGAGGCAAGAATATACAATGGATTAAAGACAATCTCTTTAACAAGTGGTGCTGGGAAATCTGGTCAACCACTTGTAAAAGAATGAAACTAGACCACTTTCTAACACCATACACAAAAATAAACTCAAACTGGATTAAAGACCTAAACGTAAGGCCAGAAACTATAAAACTCCTAGAGGACAACATAGGCAAAACACTCTCTGACATACATCACAGCAGGATCCTCTATGACCCACCTCCCAGAATATTGGAAACAAAAGCAAAAATAAACAAATGGGACCTAATTAACCTTAAAAGTTTCTGCACATCAAAGGAAACTATTAGCAAGGTGAAAAGACAGCCTTCAGAATGGGAGAAAATAATAGCAAATGAAGCAACTGACAAACAAGTAATCTCAAAAATATACAAGCAACTCCTACAGCTCAACTCCAGAAAAATAAATGACCCAATCAAAAAATGGGCCAAAGAACTAAATAGACATTTCTCCAAAGAAGACATACAGATGGCTAACAAACACATGAAAAGATGCTCAACATCACTCATTATCAGAGAAATGCAAATCAAAACCACTATGAGGTACCATTTCACACCAGTCAGAATGGCTGCGATCCAAAAGTCTACAAATAATAAATGCTGGAGCGGGTGTGGAGAAAAGGGAACCCTCTTACACTGTTGGTGGGAATGCAAACTAGTACAGCCACTATGGAGAACAGTGTGGAGATTCCTTAAAAAACTGGAAATAGAACTGCCTTATGATCCAGCAATCCCACTGCTGGGCATACACACTGAGGAAACCAGAAGGGAAAGAGACACATGTACCCCAATGTTCATCGCAGCACTGTTTATAATAGCCAGGACATGGAAGCAACCTAGATGTCCATCAGCAGATGAATGGATAAGAAAGCTTTTGTACATATACACAATGGAGTATTACTCAGCCATTAAAAAGAATACATTTGAATCAGTTCTAATGAGGTGGATGAAACTGGGGCCTATTATACAGAGTGAAGTAAGCCGGAAGGAAAAACATAAATACAGTATACTAACGCATATATATGGAATTTAGAAAGATGGTAACAATAACCAGGTGTACGAGACAGCAAAGGAGACACTGATGTATAGAACAGTCTTATGGACTCTGTGGGAGAGGGAGAGGGTGGGAAGATTTGGGAGAGTGACATTGAAACATGTAGAATATCATGTAAGAAACGAGTTGCCAGTCCAGGTTCGATGCGCGATACTGGATGCTTGGGGCTGGTGCACTGGGACGACCCAGAGGGATGGTGTGGGGAGGGAGGAGGGAGGAGGGTTCAGGATGGGGAACACATGTATGCCTGTGGCGGATTCATTTTGATATTTAGCAAAACTAATACAATTATGTAAAGTTTAAAAATAAAATAAAATTAAAAAAAAAAAAAAGAAAAATCAGTAAGAAGCTAGATTTTAATATACAAGAAGCATTTGTTTAAACTTCACGCCTTTCTTCGCGTTGACACTTAGGGTCCTATTTTACTACTTTTCACTCAGGTGTGACAACAAAACAATGAACCACATACAATCATCATCCCTGTCCCCTCCCCTCATAGTTTGTCAGGACAGGACATTGAGTTCCCTCCCTGTTCAGGCTTCGGGCAGGCACTACTCTGCCATGACCAGAAGGGGGCAGCACTTGACAGCTCAGAGGCACTGGGTCCCCTCCCATTATGGTTACCCAGGATCAGGGGACACTGACTCAACAAGGATCATCAGCTGAGCCCTAACTCTGTGCAGACACAGTTGGAAACCCCTGTTCCATGAAATCTGGAGGCTCACACAGGACCATTTATTTTAGAGCTTAAAAACAGACCAAGTCCCACCATTTCATGAATGAGAACTGGGTCCCTGAGACCTCCCCCCACCTGCCCACCTGGCTGTCTAGGGGAGCAGGTTACAGAATCTCCTGCCTCCCAACCCAGCAGGGGCTTCATTCAGACTCAGCTTCTCTCAAAAACCCCAACGTCTGTGCCCCTCTCCCTCCTGAGGGCTCCCTATGACCTAACCCATGACCTAACCTACCCTCCTGTGGTGTGGGTTCAGTTTTCCTGACTCACCCACACTGACACAGGACGGTGTGCACAGAGGACCATGGAACCAGGTTGCAGGCGAGCATTTCAATTGTCAATAAAGGGGCTGCACTGGGGGTGCAATACTTGAGAGCAAATTCTTCTGTTTTCCCTGTTTGCCTGAACATTATAAATAAACCAAGTGTTGGAACATTGCCAGTTCTCCATGTCAGCTTCCATACAGTGAAAGCTTTGAACGGAATCACTGGAGCTCACGATGTCCACTTGCTGTCTCCTCCTGTCCCTGGCTGCCACCAAAGTAGCCAGAAGCTTCCAGAAGATTAGGATGGGGGAGCTCCAACTCTACCCCACAGACAAGATCCAGATCACAGCCTCACTCCGTGTGTAGTAAGATGGTCTGTGAAGATCAGTATACAGAAAATGTACATGATTCCCCACAGGCTGTTGTTTCTAACAACTGGTTGTGTATTTGTTAGTTAGCCCACATCATACCGCAGCATTTTGTATGCCCAATCCTGTAAATTCTAACATTACCAGTGTACATAATTTAAGTTCAAGATATGCTAATACTCTAAAGCTCTGTTGAAAATGAGAGAGAGAACAACCTGTAAGATGTCTTAGCTGATTTTATAATCTCCAGTAGTTTCAAACCTTATTCCTGATTTTGAGAAGTTTTATAACATACTTTCAGTGTATGAGTAAGTCACATTTTACACCATGTGTAAAACCTCAAAATTTTCTTATAAATCTATGTCACAGTTGTTTTATTAGCAGTCATGATCCTGAGGTGGAGGACTTGTTACCTTATCCCAAAAAGCAGTTAAATCTTGCACATCCACAATTGTTTCACCATCTGATGGCAGCAGCTGATGGTCATGCAGTGGTATCTCTTCAAGTAACAGAAAGTCCTACAGAGAAAGGAAAAACAGACAGTTTAGTTTGCAGGATGAAAGCACAAACAAACATAACTGCTTTCCTGGAATTGATAACAAACTTCATATAGCCTACATATCATTTTTCCAACTGTACTTAAAGTGTTGGTTCACATCAGAACACACTAAATAATATATAGAATAAAATATACAGTGCATCAGATATACAGCAACATAGTGAATACAGGATACATAGAGTATTTTATATATATAGGTTTGTGTGTGTATATAATACACACATATTATATATGTGTGTGTGTGTGTGTGTGTGTAGGGTGTGTGTGTGTATGTTTGTGTGTATATATAATATGAAGAGTTTCAGGCCATGAGGAAAGTTGTAAGTTTCTCAGTAAGTGGACTAGTTTCTCCTCAAGGAGAAAGTCTGGCTCCAAACTCCAGCACATTTAGAACCTGCAGCCAGAGGGAACTCTGAGATGATAAAAAATCTTAAAGTTACCTGTAGGGACTTACATAGTCCCCTGATCAGGCCTCTAGCACTCCATACTCTGGAGGCTCAAACATTTTTGGTTCCTTAAATGCATGAATGCCCTTCTCATGCACTAAAAGCCTTTATCACATCACCTTCCCCAGGAAAATGGGAAGCATCAGCCTCCCACCTCCCCCAGCCCTACACACGGAATTCTCCAGGTAATTTCCTCAGCCTTCCCAGGAAACACGACCTCCAAAATTACACCAGTGATTCTGCCAAAGCACTTCATGGCACCTCAGACTTTTCCTTCCAAGGACTAATGACAGACAAATGTGCCTCCACTATGAGTTTCACTATTTGATTCTATTTTAACCCCTCACTCAGAGAAGGCAATGGCAACCCACTCCAGTACTCTTGCCTGGAAAATCCCATGGACGGAGGGGCCTGGTGGGCTGCAGTCCATGGGGTCGCTAGGAGTCGGACACGACTGAGCGACTGAGCGATTTCACTTTTCACTTTCATGCATTGGAGAAGGAAACGGCAACCCACTCCAGTGTTCTTGCCTGGAGAATCCCAGGGACGGGGAGCCTGGTGGGCTGCCGTCTATGGGGTCGCACAGAGTCGGACACAACTGAAGTGACTTAGCGGCAGCAGTAGCAGTAACCCCTCACTTGATAAAATATACATTCCAAGGAGGAAGGACTTCTCTGCATGTGCTTACCTGCCACTGAACATACTCATCTAGCCTGCTCCAGACTTCAGGTAGGTAGTATTCCATTATTTTGTGAAGTGATGAAATAGGTGGATAAATTTCAAATTTACTCCCCCGCACCCCACCAAAAGTCTAGCATAAATTAAGACAGGGTTTTCCTCTCAAATTATTTTAATCTCAACAACATCCTGTCGTATTTTATATTTGCTAAAATACCTGATGACTTTGTGTGTTTCTGTCTACAACTAGGGCAATATTTCCCAGGTTTGGCTGATTTTCAGATGCATGGCACATTGACTAAAGACACAGATACTTTGGGCCCTAGCAAAAACCTAGTGAATCAGAAACACCAAGGTGTGATTTTTTTAAAAGGCATTCAAGGGATTCTGATGAGCTAGAGAAATAAAAATTTCTTAAGCATTGCAGAAATTATATGAGCTGAATAAGAGTCTAATATGTAAAAGAAAAAAAATAGTTCAACAATTATTTCTACTCACCTTGGAACAATGTGTCATACTAACACCAACCTTCTCACCATGCTTATTCTTGGCCATTGGTCCCGCCTTTACTGAAAACAACTATTGCCTAAAAGATCTCTAAATTCCTAGACCATCATCCCGCCAGAAAATGTATGAACATGAGAAAATCTAGGTTTCTTGCTCAAATCAATGATGTTTAATCAGAACACAAAGCATCCTGACAAAGCCCCAGGAAAATTTAAAGTTCTCAGTAGGTTATAATTTTAATGTTACCACACACATTTACATGGAAAGTAATTTTAAGCCTCAGACACTGTTCAGGTACATTTTGGTGGAAAATAAATAAAAAATCCTGCTCAAATATTTTTGAGCACAATACTCCGAAAAACTCTGTAGGTCCCCTTTCATGCATCTCCTTTAAGTGCGTCACATAATTGATTTGAGAATCAGAGTTACCACTGTCTCCACTACAACCATTCTTAATAGTTAGGCATCTGCAGGAGCCTAGACATGATGGAGCTGGAAGGTACTTCAGTTGCACATTTTCTGAGCATTGGCTATTTGTGAGGAGTACAAAGATGAACAAGGCACTGTAGCTGCCTTTTAGATAAGTCTGGAGTTCAGGGAAGGAAAGAAATCCACAAACACGTGGCTTAGTCAGCTCAAAGTTACATCCAGGAGCTCAAAGAAAGAGATGTAGGGTCACAGATGATGAAAGCCACACTTAATGAGAGATTCCACATGCCAGAATATACTAACAAGGCGATGCAAGAAACCAGGCTTTGGGCAGAATCCTAGTTCTGTCACTTATGAGAGATGAAAAGACGGGTGAACTATTTCATCTGTTATAGGACCTGTTTCCTTACCTGTAAAATGGGGACACTTATGCTTATCCCATTCAATTGCTATCAGGATTCTATTTCTGTTGTCATTTTATTACAGTAAATTAAAGGTACATCATTGGTAACAACAGAAACAACACTGTATAGGAGATAATCCAAAATATATTCATCTTTCTTACCTGAAATTTTATGTCTATTGATCAGTAACTCCCTATTTCCCCTTTAGCTTTGATTTTGATTCTATGAATTTGATTATTTTTGATACCTCTTACAAGCAGAATCATACAGCATGTGTCCTCACATGACTAGCTTATGTCACTCATCATGTCTTCAGGTTTCACCCATGTTGTTGCTATTGCAGAGTTTCCTTTTTTCCTAACACTGAATAACATTCTGCTTTATGTACACACTCACTTTATACTCATTCACCCACCAGTGAACATTCAGGTAGTTTCCACATCTTGGTTATTATGAGTAGCATTGCAATGAACATGGGAGTACAGATATATTTTGAAAAGATATCTCTTATTTCATTTTATTTGGGAAAATACCTAGAACTGGAATTGTTGGATCATATGGTAGTTCTTCAGAGAAAGCAGTGGAACCCCACTCCAGTACTCTTAACTGGAAAATCCATGGACAGAGGAACCTGGTAGGCTGCAGTCCATGGGGTCGCAAAGAGACGACTGAGTGACTTCATTTTCACTTTTTACTTTCACGCATTGGAGAAGGAAATGGCAACTCACTCCAGCGTTCTTGCCTGGAGAATCCCAGGGACGGGGAAGCCTGGTGGGCTGCCGTCTATGGAGTCTCACAGAGTTGGACATGACTGACGCGAATTAGCAGCAGCAGCATGGTAGTTCTTTGGGCTTCCCAGGTGGCTCTAGTGGTAAAGAACACGTCTGCCAATGAAGGAGACAAAAGAGAAGCAGGTTCCATAGGTCTTAATAATCTGGATAACTGCAATGGTGTGATCACTCACCTAGAGCCAAACATTCTATAGTGTGAAGTCAAGTTAGCCTTGGAAGCATTACTATGAACAAAGCTAGAGGAGGTGATGAGATTCCAACTGAGTCACTTCAAATCCTAAAAGATGATGCTGTTAAAGTGCTGCACTCAATATGCCATCAAATTTGGAAAACTCAGCAGTGGCCACAGGACTAGGAAAGGTCAGTTTTCATTCTGATCCCAAAGAAGTGAAAGTTGCTCAGTCAAGTCTGACTTTCTCTAGAATACTAGAGTGGGTAGCCTTTCCCTTCTTTAAGGGATCTTTCCAACCAAGGGATCAAACCCAGGTCTCCTGCATTGCAGGCGGATTCTTTACCAGCTGAGCCACCAGGGAAGCCCAATCCCAAAGAAAGGCAAGGTCAAAGAATGTTCAAACTATTGCATAATTGTGCTCATTCCACATGCTAGCAAAGTAATGTTCAAAATCCTTCAAGCTTCAGCAGTATGTGAACTGAGAAATTCCAGATGTACAAACTGGATTTAGAAAAGGTAGAGGAACCAGAGGTAAACTGCCAATATCCGTTGGATCATAGAAAGAGCAAGAGAATTCCAGAAAAACATCGACTTCTGCTTCACTGACTATTCTAAAGCCTTTGACTGTGTGGATCACAGTTTTTCAACAAACTGTGAAAAATTCTTAAAGAAATAGGACCAGACCACCTTACCTGCCTCCTAAGAAACCTATAAGCAGGTCAAGAAGCAACAGTTAAAACCAGACATGGAACAACGAACTGGTTCAAAATTTGGAAAGGAGTGCATCAAGGCTGTATATTGTCACCTTGCTTATTTAAATTATATGCAGAGCACATTATGTGAAATGCTGGGCTGGATGAAGAATAACCTGGAATCAAGATTGCCAGGAGAAATATCAATAACCTCAGATATGCAGATGACATCACCCTAATAACGGAAAGTGAAGAGAAACTAAAGAGCTTCTGGATGAAAGTGAAAGAGGAGAGTGAAAAAGTTGGCTTAAAACTCAACATTCATTGTCGGGGAGTGTTTAACTACATGCTGTTTCTCACAAATCCTCTGTTCCTTATCAGCTTCTGCCAGAGGCCAGTAAAACTGCATGCAGCTCTCAGGACAGAGGTCATTGTGTGAGACAGGCTTGGGTCTCCTTTAGTAAACATTCTCTTTACAACAAAACTGCTTAGTCTTGCCCCCCTTTTCCTTGAGATATGGGTTGTCTCTTGACCTTGTGACCATTATTATCCCTTGTTCCCTTGGTAACAGTTACTGTACATTTGGTTTTCTGATCTTTATCATTGTTGAAAGAAATTTCTTGTACTACAGCCTATTTATGCTCACATAAAAATCATTAAGGCACCTTTGCTCCATAAGAGTTTGGGTCCCCGTGTCTGTCTTTCTTTCTTTCTTTTCTCTCTCTGTCTCTCTCTCTCCTTCCCTTTGGCTCTCTCTTTCACTTTCTTATCATTGATCTGGACCGCCAGGTCCTGGTCCATTAAAGGACCCCAACAATTCAGGAAACTAAGATCATGTCATTCAGTCCCATCACTTCATGGCAAATAGATGGGGAAACATGCAAACAGTGAGAGGCTTTACTTTTGGGGCTCCAAAATCACTGCAGATATGAAATTAAAAGACGCTTGCTTCTTGGAAGAAAAGTTATGACCAACCTAAACAGCTTATTAAAAAGCAGAGGCATCACTTTGCTGACAAAGGTTCATATAGTCAAAGCTATGGTTTTTCCAGTAGTCATGTACAGATGAGGGTTGGACCATGAAGAAGGCTGAGCACCGAAGAACTGATGCTTTTGAACTGTGGTGCTGGAGAAGACTCTTGATAATCCCTTGGACAGCAAAGAGATCAAACCAGTCAATCCTAAAGGAAATCTACCCTTTGAATTGAATGAATATTCAATATTCATGAATATTCAGCATTCATTCAATTTCATGAATATTCAATATTCATTCAATTTCGTGAATATTCAATGTTCATTGGAAGGATTGATGCTGAACCTAAAGCTCCAATACTTTGGCCACCTGATACAAAGAGCTGACTCACTGGAAAAGACCCTGATGCTGGGAAAGATTGAGGGCAGGAGGAGAAGGGGGCAACAGAGGATGAGATGGTTGGATGGCATCATCGACTCAGTGGACATGAATTTGAGCCTATTTTGGGAGTATGATAAACTCAGGCGACCAGAACTGAACCCACATGATTGATATGTTTTATGGGTAATAGTTTTTTATAGTAGAGAAAACTAATGACAAAAAAATAGTAGAGAAAACTAATGACAAAAAAATCGGCTTTGATGACAAGACCCAAAAATAAAATATAATCACACCCAGAGTGATCTAACTTCACTAAAGAGCTATTACCAGCCCATCCATCACTGTAAGAAAGTAAGAACAAAACAAATTAGATTTTTTTGTAAAGCCCAGACACTCAAACTCATGCCCGGCCAGGTCACAGTGCCAATTTATCCTCATTTTAGACCTACTCATACAGACATGAATAATTGAGCACCTACTGTGTGCCAAGCCTTTGTCTTGATGATGTAAATTATTTGCCCTTGGAAATTTACAGACTCTTAGGAAAAGGAGACAGTGGGTATGATAAGAATCACAAATTAGAAAGGAAGAGGGAAGCTTGAGATGGATTAAGCAGAAAGGGAAAAGAGAACACGGATGAAAAGGCAGATCCAAAAGGCAAGCTCAGCAATCAAGAAGAAGAGCATCTATGGAAGAAATAACACATTTTTAAACACAGAGAACTGAGTGAATCTGTGGCTACTCTTCTTGCCCAGGGAACAAGGACCTCTCAGCAATCTCCTCCCCTCCCGGCTCAGAAAGGAATCCTGTTCACACCCGGAATGTACAGTCACTACCTTGTCATTCCAGTCAGTGTAGGAGATGGAATCTGTTTGCTGCTCCTGCTTTTAGATATTTTAATCACCCTGCAGTCATCACTACACATCAAGAGCCTGTGCCTCTGCTACTGCCGCCTATAAACCAGCAGGGATCTTATGATATTTGTTATGCACTCTATATAAGAAGTCGGAGAAGGCAATGGCAACCCACTCCAATACTCTTGCCTAGAAAATCCCATGGACAGAGGAGCCTGGTAGGCTGCAGTCTGTGGGGTCGCTAAGAGTCGGACATGACTGAGCGACTTCACTTTCACTTTTCTGCATTGGAGAAGGAAATGGCAACCCACTCCAGTGTTCTTGCCTGGAGAATCCCAGGGACGGGGGAGCCTTTCGTGGGCTGCCGTCTATGGGGTGGCACAGAGTTGGACACAACTGAAGTGACTTAGCAGCAGCTTAGCAGCTATATAAGAAGAGAGGGGAGTATGTATGACATTTTGGAAAGACTGCCAGCTTTGGCAATGAGACTTAAATGTCACCAAACTGGCACACAGTGACACCAAATAAGACATTGTTCATAAAGTTCACCTACAACTAAAAAAAATTGCTTTTCATCAAACCTTGATTCTGTTGATGCTGACAACGGCCTCTGACACCTTCTCGATAGCCATGGGGAAATAGAGGGTGCCTGTAAACCTCACAGTCTCGAACAGCATCACCACCAGAAACACTTGGCTGACTGTGATCCGGTTGTTAAGGACCACGGCAATGATGAAGGTGATAAAAATCATGATTTTGCTGGCAGCAAAAAAAATTGCCAAATTCATTCCTCTAAGGTAGGAACTTCTCAGAATCTTGGAAATTTCATCCCTGGAAAAGAGTAGGAAACAGGTTTTAAAAGGAACACCAACATCAACCCATGAATTCAGTACCCTGTGTGAGTGGCCCTTTTCTAGGCAGTGGACACAGATTAAGATAAACCATCCCTCACATCACAGAGACACTACACAGTGCGCACCCGGGGGTCTGCCCTGACACCAGGACCACACACTGCATTGCCACTTCACTCTTCCAACTAAAAGCGTCCTTCATGTCACACTTTTAAACATTTTGAGTCAATCAGATTGGATTTGAATATTCAGTCAACAAGCATTTGAAATCACAAGTCGTGTGCCAGGTACCTTGAGAATGTCTAAGACAAAGCCTATCCCTGCAGGAGCTCATGAACTTGTTGGGGGACAGAATAAGCAACCCCCAAATTGTGAGACACCAAGACATTAGACAGGCAGCCAGCACAGCCCCCGTGGGAGTACAGAGCAGAGGCGTGTACCCCAGAGCAGTGGAGTCAGGGCAAGTCACAGACACATGGAACCTGAGACGACATGCAGTTAGTCAGGGCTGGCGGAGGCCAGAGAAGAGGGAGGATGAGAGTGTATCCCCAGCAGAGGGAGGGGCGCCCACAAAGGTGCAAAGTGAGAGGTGACAGGGAGCACCCAGAGAATTCTAAGCACCCTGGGCTTGAGTATAAACAGTCATCAGATATTTAACTGAAAGATGAAAGAAATTCTACAAATATAAACCAGAGCAAAACCCCAGCATTTTCAAGGAATACTACTCAACAATAAAAGGAACCAGCTACTTATACATGAGACAACTTGGATGAGTCTCTAGGGAATTCTTCTTAGTGAATAAGGTCAATCAAAAATGGTAACATACTGTATGGTATTATTTAGATAACATTCTTTAAAAATGACAAAATTATAGAAATAGAGACCAGACTAGAGATTGACACGGGTTAAGGATGTGGTAGGGACAGAAGGGAAGTAGGTGTGCTATAGAAGGGCAACATGTTTAATCCTGGTCCTGATGAAAACATTTTGTATCTTCCCTGTATAGTTGTCAACATCCTGTTGCAATATTGCACTACAGTGTTTCCAGAAATTACCACTGAGGGAAACTGAGCAGTGGATACATGGGAGGTCCGTACTATAAGCAACTGCATGTGAATCTATGATTATCTAAAAACAAAAACAATTACAATGAAAAAAAAAACTGATATTTCCATGGCTGTTTGGAATGAAAAATACTGATTCGTAAAGTTGGGCCTGACACAGTTATACCCAGCCTTTATAATCTCCCCTTTGTATTACATTAACATAAATTACAGCTTTAGTTTAAATATCATTTCAAATACTAAAATTTTATAATTATTGCTTATTTGGGATTTGCACTATTAAGAAATATTATGAATTTTATTTCTGTATAAGAAGCATATATATGTGTGTGTGTGTATATATATATATATATATATTTTTTTTTTTCCTTTAATAACATAGTAAATGAGAAAATTCCCTGGTGGTTAGGACTCTGCACTTTCATTGACTAGGGCCTTGAGTTCAATCCCTGGAACTAAGATTTCACAAGCCATCTGGTGTAGCTATATATACATATATATACATATATATATATATATATATATATATATATATATATATGGTAAATGGGAGAGCAGATTAAAATTATGTTCCCACTATTCTACTTAACCCCACTGCCACATATGGGAGTGGGGTATAGTTAAGTTTACATTAATGTGAAAACTTGGTAAGACTCCTAAATTCATTCAGTAAAAACAGGAAATAAAAAGTACAAAATGTGACTTGATATATATAAAAACTTACCTTCTCAATGTGGTAATAAGCTCTACAAATGACTTTTCCCAAGCATACATTTTTATTGTTCTGATGCCAGTTATGACTTCACTCATGGTCTTGATCCTGTCGTCTGTGAGAGCTGCGGTCTTACTCCTGAGGGGACAGACATGAGAGATGAGCCTTAGTGACCACAGCCCAGCTTTCCATAGCAGCAGCAGGGGGCACAAGCAGAGAACAGGGATCAAATGATTCCCTATAGCTCTTTTGAGCTGAAAACACAGACCAATGTACAAATGGAGAAATGAAAAAAAAAAAAAAAGATTTCAATTAGAAATTAAAACCTTCAGCCAAATTCAACATATACTTGGAAAACTTGTAGTAATGTATAATAAAGTCCTGAAATGAAACAGATACAGACTGTCTGCTCAAGGAGGTCACAGCTGGGCAGAGAAGGCAGAAAAGACCTTGACTCTAACAGGAAGACAGTGTCTGTGCTGTAATAAAATAGGATTAAAGTGCTAGGGGCAGATAAGATGGAACTGTTAATTCCACTGGGAAAGGAGAACAAGAAAAGCTTCAGGGACCCAGTAGCATTAGAACAGGCTTCAAAGGATAAGGAACATCTCTCCACAGCAAAGAGAGCAAAGGAAATTCCAAGCATAGAAAAATACACATACAGACACCAACAAACAACCCTCAATATACTTCAAACAACATAACATCTCCATCACCTGGCTACCTAAAAATGACCCATCTCCAACTCTCTGTGACCTGCTTCAGGTGTAACTCATTATCGTTTGGCTCTTCATCACCAGCCACTTATCTATTACATATACCGCTGGGACTATGGGGCTTTATAAGGACATAATTAAGATTGATCTTGCCCTTGGGGCACTGATAATTAAAAACACTGAATTATAAACAAGAAAAAAATATACATACCTGAAAATGGCTCTAACACAAACATAACAAAAATAATGTAGCTAGAAAAGGGCCTGTATATTATATAAAAGTATTAGTACTTTTAATAATGTTTAAATAACTTTAACATCAGTGAATTCTGCTTAAAGACACTATTTATTTGGTCACAATGTTGGGAAAAGTCAGCAATGTTGTCACTTTTCCCCTTAAAGGTCAGCCTTCAGCTTGAGGCTGGAGCTTCCACTGGCTAGGTCTGAAGCATCTACAACACATGCAACAAAGAGACAAAAGAAGGCACTTCTTGTTTTTTGAACAAAAGCATCAAGCAGACTGCAGATGCTACCAATTAAATACACATCACCAATTTTTGAAATCAGTGTTTCTCTTACCGGAGTGATGAAAATAATTTCCCAAAGCAGCTTTGCAAAACCAGAAGAATGATGAGAATCGCCATCCCAGCAAGACATGATATTCCTATTTCCATATAGAGCAGGGCGGTCACTGCAATAGCCTGTAGCGGCCCCACCCACAGGTAGTGCAAGAACGTTGTTACCTTAAAAGAGAAGGACAAAGCCTTCTTAAGATGGTATGAAAACAAAACCAGTAAGGACCCATTATAGAAAAAATATGCTTGGAAACAATAGACAGGAACCTAAACGGGAATGATCTCAGTGGGTTTTAAACCTGCTGAAGCAGAAACTCAAGCATCTACCCCAGATGATGCTGTTCTGGGGCAGCACAGGGCTGGCTTCAGGGACATCCAGGGAGAACCAGAGCAGCAGCACTGAAGGAAAATGTTGATTTTGTCTACACCACATATGAGCTCAGGGCTTCCCCAAACTCTCTGTCCCAAAATTCAGCCCCCATCTCTCCCTAGCATCCTAGGAAAGCCTATTTTATGGTACCTACCACATTCTCCAGTAACTACTTGTGTATTTACCTTCCTGACAGCCTGTGGCTTCTCCAGGAAAGAAATAGTATTCATCCCTGAAAGTGGGTAGGGGGATCTTACTTCATGTTTGATGAATGAATAATTGAAAGAGAAGTGTCTAGTGCAATACAGATCTGAGCAACAGCTACAACACCGTGGGTTACATGATCTACTCATAAGCTAAGTGGATAAAAAGAGTGTGGTGAGATAGCAGAGAAGAGGTTATGTCTGGCTGGGGACCACCCACTTGGCATTATTCCTCGCAGGCTTCCTATACAGAAGGCACTGAACAGGGTGTGGGGGAAAGAACAATCCCTGCTCACAGGCCTTCATCATCCAGAGGAGGAGGAAGACAGTTCAGGTGGCAACACCAACACCATGTGCCAAGAAGGTCCATGCCAGGAGGACCCCTCAGTTCAGTTCAGTTCAGTCGCTCAGTCGTGTCCAACTCTTTGAGACCCCATGAATCGCAGCACGCCAGGCCTCCCTGTCCATCACCAACTCCCGCAGTTCACTCAGACTCATGTCCATCGAGTCAGTGATGCCATCCAACCATCTCATCCTCGGTAGTCCCCTTATCCTCCTGCCCCCAATCCCTCCCAGCATCAGAGTCTTTTCCAATGAGTCAACTCTTCACATGAGGTGGCCAAAGTACTGGAGTTTAAGCTTTAGCATCATTCCTTCCAAAGAAATCCCAGGGCTGATCTCCTTCAGAATGGACTGGTTGGATCTCCTTGCAGTCCAAGGGACTCTCAAGAGTCTTTTCCAACACCACAGTTCAAAGGCATCAATTCTTCGGTGCTCAGCTTTCTTCACAGTTCAACTCTCACATCCATACATGGCCACTGGAAAAACCATAGCCTTGACTAGACGGACCTTTGTTGGCAAAGTAATGTCTCTGCTTTTCAATATGATATCTAGGTTGTTCATAACTTTTCTTCCAAGGAGTAAGCGTCTTTTAATTTCATGGCTGTAGTCACCATCTGCAGTGATTTTGGAGCCACAAAAGATAAAGTCTGACACTGTTTCCACTGTTTCCCCATCTATTTCCCATGAAGTGATGGGACCAGATACCATGATCTTCGTTTTCTGAATGTTGAGCTTTAAGCCAACTTTTTCACCTGCCTCTTTCACCTTCATCAAGAGGCTTTTTAGTTCCTCTTCACTTTCTGCCATAAGGGTGGTGTCATCTGCATATCTCAGGTTATTGATATTTCCCCTGGAAATCTTGATTCCAGCTGAGGACCCCTAGGGACATGAATTAAGCTGGGGAGCAAGACTGCTGCCTATTACTGAAGTATGCCATAGATTATCTCAGAAAAAAAATTATTGTCTAAGGACAACACAAATTATTACATCTCAGTTGCACACAGAGGAAATGAGAGTTGGATAAAATGAACCCTTGTTTTAGACACTCAACCAATCCTGGTCAACAGCAAACACAGGTATCCTGCATCAACCATAAGGTAAACCCAGTCAGAAGGACTGGAAGTGGAAGAAGATCCCTCAGGGGCAGCTTACCTGATCAAATCTTTTCACATCGTTGGACAGCAGGTTGACTATCTGACCTGTGGTGGTCTTCCTCAAGGCCAAGTTACTCAGGTGAAATGCCTGAAACGAGAAAAGATACTGAGCTGGATTCCTGTGGTAATAACAAGTCACTTTTCTGTTCAATTACTCAGTCATGTCCAACTCTTTGCAACTCCATGTACTGCAGCACACCAGGTCTCCCTGTCCTTCACCAACTCCTAGAGTTTACTCAAACTCATGTCCATTGAGTCGGTGAGGCCATCCAAACATCTCATCCTCTGTTGTCCCCTTTTCCTCCTGCCTTCAATCCTTCCCAGCATCAGGGGCTTTTCAAATGAATGTTCTTCACATCAGGTGGCCAGAATATTGGAGGTTCAGCTTCAGTATCAGTCCTTCCAATGAATGTTCAAGACCAATTTCCCTTGGGATGGACTGGCTGCATCTCCTTGCTGCCCAAGGGACTCTCAAGAGTCTTATCCAACACCACAGTTCAAAAACATCAGTTCTTCAGTGCTCAGCTTTCTTTATACTCCAACTCTCACATCCATACATGACTACTGGAAAATCCATAGCTTTGATTAGATGGACCTTTGTTGGCAAAGTAATGTCTCTGCTTTTTAATAAGCTGTCTAGGTTGGTCATAACTTTTCTTCCAAGCAGCAAGTGTCTTTTAATTTCATGGCCACAGTCACCATCTGCAGTGATTTTAGAGCCCCCAAAAATGAAGTCTTTCATGGTTTCCCCATCTATTTGCAATGAAGTGATGGGAGCAGATGACATGATCTTAGTTTTCTGAATGCTGAGTTTTATTTAAGCCAACTTTTTCACGCTCCTCTTTCAATTTCATCAACAGGCTCTTTAGTTCTTCTTTGCTTTTTGCCATAAGGGTGGTGTCACCTGCATGTCTCAGGTTATTGATATTTCTCACAGCAGTCTTGATTCCAGCTTATGCTTCATCCAGTCCAGCATTTCTCATGATGTACTCTGCATATAAGGTAAATAAGCAGGGTGACAATATACAGCCTTAACGTACTCCTTTCCTGATTTGGAACCAGTCTGTTGTTCCATGTCCAGTTCTAACTGTTGCTTCTTAGCCTGCATACAGATTTCTCAAGAGGTGGGTCAGGTGGTCTGGTATTCCCATCTCTTTCAGAATTTTCCACAGTTGATTGTGATCCATACAGTCAAAGGCTTTGGCATAGTCAATAAAGCAGAAATAGATGTTTTCCTAGAACTCTCTTTCTTTTCCAGTGATCCAAAGGATGTTGGCAATTTGATCTCTGGTTCCTCTGCCCTTTCTAAAACCAGCTTGAACATCTGGAAGTTCACAGTTCACATACTGTTGAAGCCTGGCTTGGAGAATTTCGAGCATTACTTTGCTAGCATGTGAGATGAGTGCAATTGTGTGGTCACTTTTAGTACATAACAAAACAGAGTGGGTTTTCATGGGATTGTACATCAGGACAAGTAGGATGACTCCTGACAGCTGGGCTCTAGGGACGTGATTCATTGTTAAATGTCTCTTCAATATGGCAGCAACTGCCCTCCCCATTAAGACCAGAAAATGGAGAAACAAGAGGTAGAAGCAAAATCCTCCACCCTGTTTCTCAAGGATCTCGGACCCACCTGAAGAATAAAAGGACTTTCCTAGTGGCTTAATGGTAAAAATCTGCCTGCAGTGCAGCAGCACCAGGTTTGATCCCTGAGTTGGGAAGATCCCCTGGAGAAGGGAATGGCTACCCACTCCACTGATTTAGGATTAAACTAAGTAATTCTGAGCCAATTATATGAGAATGATGAGGATGCCTTCAGGAAAGAAAATTGGGGATGTAGATTATAAATCTGGAATCAGTCATTAAATCTGTGGTTGATGTTATTGAAAGACCTTGGTGTTAGTTTCCACATTTTGAAATGAATGAGGATAATGTTCCATACATGTTCCTGTGAGGAAACTGTGTTCTTAATGCCAGTCGGGGTGAGAGGGGGGATTCCCAAGATGGTGGAGGAATAAGATGGGGAGACCACTTTTTCCCCTACAAATTCATCAAAAGATCATTTGAATTCACCACAAAACAACTTCTAAATGCTGGTGGAGGATATCAGGTACCCAGAAAGGCAGCCCAATCTCTGTGAACGGAGTCTTGAGACTACTGTAAGAGGAGAACCAAAACCCAGAGGCAGAAGACTGAACTCCCAAACTTTAGAACATCAGAGAACTCCTGACTCCAAGGAACATTAATAGACAAGAGCCCACCCAAAAGTCTCCATACCTACACTGAAACCAAGCTTCACCCAAGAACTAACAAGTTCCAGTGCAAGACACACCACACTAATTCTCCAGCAAAACAGGAACACAACACTGAACATTAAAAGACAGGCTACCCAAAGCCATAACAAACCATAAGACACCCCAAAACTCACTACTGGATACTTCATTGCATTACAGAGAGAAGAGATCCAGCTCCACCTACCAGAACACAGACACAAGTTCCCACAATGAGGAAACCTTGACAAGCCACTGGTCTAACCCCACCCTCAGGGAGCAGATGCCACAATTAAGAGGAACCATGAACTTCCAGTCTGCAGGAAGGGCACCTCAAACAAAGCAATCTAAACAAGATGAAAAGGAAGAGAAATATTCAGCAGGGTAAGGAACATGATAAAAACCTACCAAATGAAACAAAAGAGGAGGAGATAGGGAGTCTACCTGAAAAAGAATTAAGAATAATGATAGTAAAGATGATCCAAAATCTTGAAAATAAAAATGGAGTTACAGACACAGACTAGAGATAAAGACTGAGAAGATGCAACAAATGTTTAACAAGAACCTAGAAGAAATAAAGAAGAGTAAATCAATAATGAACAATGAAATAACTGAGATTAAAAACACTCTGGAGGGAACTAACAGTAGAATAACTGAGTAGAATAACAGTAGAATAACTAGAAGATAGAATGGTGTAATAAATTAAGCATAGAGGAAAAAAGAAAAAAATAATAAAAAGAAATGAGGACAACCTCAGAGAACTCTGGGATGATGTTAAATGCCCCAATATTTGAATCATAGGAGTCCCAGAGAAGAAGATGAAAAGAAAGGGCATGAGAACATACTTGAGGAGATAATAGTTGAAAACTTTCCTAAAATGGGGAAGGAAATAGCCACCCAAGTCCAAGAAATCCAGAGAGCCCCAATAGGATATACCAAAGATGAAACAACCCAAGACACATATTAATCAATCTAACAAAAATTAAACAAAAAGAGCAAATATTAAAATCAGTAAGGGAAAAGAAACAAATTACAGACAAGAAGATCTCCATAAGAGTAACAGCTGATCTTTCAATAGAAACTCTTCAGGCCAGAAGGGAAAGGCAGGACATACTTAAAAGTGATGAAAGAGAAAAACCCACAACCAAGATTACTCTACCCAGCAAAGATCTTATTCAGTTATGAAGGAGAAATCAAAAGCTTTACAGATAAGCAAAAGCTGAGAGAATTCAGCACCACCAAATCAGCTCTTCAACAAATGCTAAAGGAGCTTTTCTAGACAGGAAACACAGAAAAGGTTTACAAAAGAACCCCCCAAAAAACAAAGTAAACGGTAATGGTATCCTACTTATCAATAATTACCTTAAACGTAAATGGGTTAAATGCTCCAACCAAAAGACAAAGACTGGCCAAATGGATACAAACACAAAATCCATATATATGCTGTCTACAAGAGACCTATCTCAAATCTAGGGACACATACAGACAAAGTGAGGGGCTGGAAAAAGATGTTTCATGCAAATAGAGACCAAAAGAAAGCAGGAATAGCAATACTCATATCAGATAAAATAAATAAAGACTGTATTAAGAGACAAAGAACACTACATAATGATCAAGGGATCAATCCAAGAAGAAGATATAACAATTACTAATATATATGAATCCAACATAGGAGCACCTCAATATGTAAGGCAAATGCTAACAAGCATGAAAGCGAAAATTAACAGTAAAACGATTAATTGTGGGGGGCTTTAAAACTCCATTCACACCTATGATACATGAACCAAACAGAAAATTAGCAAGGAAACACAAGTTTTTCAATGATACAATGGGCCAGTTAAACCTAATTGGTATCTACAGCGCATTTCACCACAAAACAATGGATTTCACCTTTTTCTGAAGTGCACATGGAACATTCTCCAGGATAGATCACATCCTAGGACACAAATCTAGCTTTGATAAGTGGGAAAAAAAATTGAAATCATTTCAAACATCTTTTCTGATCACAATGTGGTAAGATTAGATATCAACTCTACGGGAAAAAAAGAAAACTATAAAAAATACATATGGAGGCTAAACAACATGCTTCTGAATAGCCAACAAATCATGGAGGAAATAAAAAAGGAAATCAAAATATGCATCAGTTCAGTTCAGTTCAGTTGCTCAGTCATGTACGATGCTTTGTGACCCTAGGCATTGCAGCATGCCAGACCTCCCTGTCCATCACCAACTCCCAGATTTCACTCAGACTCATGTCCATCGAGTTGGTGATGGCATCCAGCCATCTCATCCTCTGTCGTCCCCTTCTCCTCCTGCCCCCAGTCCCTCCCAGCATCAGGGTCTTTTCCAATGAGTCAACTCTTCACATGAGGTGGCCAAAGTACTGGAGTTTCAGCTTTAGCATCAGTCCTTCCAAAGAACACCCAGGACCAATCTCCTCCAGAATGGACTGGTTCGATCTCCATGCAGTCCAAGGGACTCTCAAGAATCTTCTCCAGCACCACAATTCAAAAGCATCAATTCTTTGGCACTCAGCTTTCTTCACAGTCCAACTCTCACATCCATACATGACCACTGGAAAAACCACAGCCTTGACTAGACGAACCTTTGTTGGCAAAGTAATATCTCTGCTTTTGAATATGCTCTCTAGGTTGGTCATAACTTTTCTTCCAAGGCATAAGTGTTTTTTAATTTTATGGCTGCAGTCACCATCTGCAGTGCACCAAAAAATAGTCTGACACTGTCTCCACTGTTTCCCCATCTATTTCCCATGAAGTGATGGGATCAGATGCCATGATCTTCATTTTCAGAATGCTGAAGTTTAAACCAACATTTTCACTCTCCTCTTTCCCTTTCATCAAGAGGCTTTTGAGTTCCTCTTCACTTTCTGCCATAAGGGTGGTGTCATCTGCATATCTGAGGTTATTGATATTTCTCCCAGCAATCTTGATTCCAGCTTGTGCTTCTTCCAGCCCAGCATTTCTCATGATGTACTCTGCATAGAAGTTAAATAAGGAGGGTGACAATATACAGCCTTGACATACTCTTTTTCATATTTGGAACCAGTCTGTTGTTCCATATCCAGTTCTAACTATTGTTTCCTGACCTGCATATAGGTTTCTCAAGAGGCAGGTCAGGTGGTCTGGTATTCCCATCTCTTTCAGAATTTTTCACAGTTTATTGTGATCCACAGTCAAAGGCTTTGGCATAGTCAATAAAGTAGAAATAGATGTTTTTCTGGAACTCTCTTGCTTTTTTGATGATCCAGCAGATGTTGGCAATTTGATCTCTGGTTCCTCTGCCTTTTCTAAAACCAGCTTGAACATATGGAAGTTCATGGTTCACGTATTGCTGAAGCCTGGCTTGGAGAATTTTGAGCATTACTTTACTAATGTGTGAGATGAGTGGAATTGTGTGGTAGTTTGAGCATTCTTTGGCATTACCTTTCTTCAAAATATGCATAGAAACAAATAAAAATTAAAACAGAACAACCCCAAACCAATGGGATTCAGTCAAATCATTGCTAAGAGGAAGGTTCATAGCAATACAAGCCTACCTCAAGAAACAAGAGAAACTTAAACAACCTAACTTTACACCTAAAGCAACTAGACAAAGAAGAACAACAACAACAACAAAAAACCCCAAAGTTAATAGAAGGAAAGAAATCATAATAATCAGAGCAGAAATAAATGAAAAAGACATGAAGCAGACTATAGCAAAGATCAAGAAAACTAAAAGCTGGATCTTTGAGAAGATAAATAAAATAGACAAAATGTTAGCCAGACTCATCAAGGAAAAAAAGGATAATCTAGTCAATATAAAATTAGAAATTAAAATGGAGAAATCACAATAGACAACACAGAAATACAAAAGATCATAAGAAACCACTATAAGCAACTATATGCCAATAAAATGGACAACTTGGAAGAAATGGACAAATACTTAGAAAAGTATAACCTTCCAAAACTGAGCCAGGAAGAAATAGAAAATCTTAATATACCCATCACAAACATGGAAATCAAAAGTGTAATAAAAAAAATCTTTGAACAAACAAAAGCCAAGGACCAGATGGCTTCACAGATGAATTCTACTAAAAATTTATAGAAGTGCCAACACCTAACCTACTCAAACTCTTCCAGAAAATTGCAGAGGAAGGCAAACTCCCGAGATCATTTTATGAGGCCACCATCACACTGATACCAAAGCCAGACAAAGATGCCACAAACATAGGCCAATATCACTGATGAACAGAGTTGCAAAAAACCTCAAGAAAATTCTAGCAAACGGAATTTAACAACATATTAAAAAGATCATACATCATGACCAAGTGGGCTTTATTCCAGGGATGCAAGTATTCTCCAATATTTGCAAATCAATCAATGTGATACACCATATTAACAAATTGATAGTTAAAAATCATATGATTATATCAATAGATACAGAAAAAGCTTTTGACAAAATTCAACACCCATTTATGATAAAAACTCTCCAGAAAGCAGGCATAGAAGGAACATACTTCAACATAATAAAAGCCATATTCAATAGATTCACAGCAAACATTATCCTCAATGGCAAAAAAATGAAAACAATTCCTCTAAAATCAGGAACAAGGCAAGGGTGCCCACTTTCACCACTACTATGCAACATAGTTCTGGAAGTCCTAGCCACAGCAGTCAGAGAAGAAAAAGAAAGAAAAGAATCCTAATTGGAAGAGAAAAAGTAAAACTCTCACTGTTTGTAGATGACATGATCCTCTGCATAGAAAACCCTAAAGACATCACAAGAAAATTACTAGAACTAATCAATGAATATAGCAAAGTTGAAGGATATAAAATTAATACATAGAAATCCCTTGCATTCCTATACACTAACAATGAAAAAATAGAAAGAGAAATTAAGGAAACAATACCATTTACCATTGCAACGAAAAGAATAAAATACTTAGGGATAACTTTACCTAAAGAAACAAAAGATGTATATATAGAAAAATACAACACACTGATGAAAGTAATCAAAGATACCACAAATAGATGGAGAAATACACCATGTTCATGAATTGGAAGAATCAGTATATTGAAAATGAGTATATTACCCAAAGCAATCTATAGATTCAATGCAATCCCTATCAAGCTACCAATGTTATTTTTCACAGAACTATAACAAATAATTTCACAATTTGTATGGAAACACAAAAAACCTCAAGTAGACAAAGCAATAATGAGAAAGAAGAATGGAACTGCAGGAATCCACCTTTCTGGCTTCAGACTATACTACAAAGCTACAGTCATCAAGAGAGTATGGTACTGGCACACGCGCACACACACACACACACACACACACACACACACAAAAACAGAAATATATAGCAATGAAACAAAATAGAAAGCCTAGAGATAAATCCACACACCCACAGACACCTTATCTTTGACAAAGGAGGCAAAGTATACAGTAGAGAAAAGACAATCTTTTTAACAAGTGGTTCTGGGAAAACTGGTCAACCATGTGTAAAAGAATGAAACTAGAACACTATCTAACACCATACACAAAAATAAACTCAAAATGAATTAAAGATCTAAATGTAAGGCCAGAAACTATAAAACTCTTACAGGAAAATATATGCAGAACACTCTGACATAAATCACAGCAAGATCCTCTATCAGCCACCTCCAAGATTAATGAAAATAAGCAAATAGGACCTAATTAAACTTAAAAGCTTTGGCACAATGAAGGAAACTATAAGCAAGGTGAAAAGGCAGCCATCAGAATGGGAGAAAATAACAGCAAATGAAACGACTGACAGAATTAATCTCCCAAATACACAAGCAGCTCATGCAGCTTAATATCAGAAAAATGAACAAATCAATCAAAAAGTGGGCCAAAGAACTAAACAGACATTTCTCCAAAGAAGACATACATATGTCTAATAAACACATGAAAAGAAAATATGCTCATCATCATTCATTATTATAGAAATACAAATCAAAACCACAGTGAGGTGTGGAGATTCCTTAAAAAACTGGAAATAGAACTGTCATCAGTGCAGTTCAGTTCAGTTCAGTTGCTCAGTCGTGTCCGACTCTTTGCGACCCCATGAATCACAGCATGCCAGGCCTCCCTGTCCATCACCAACCCCTGCAGTTCACCCAAACTCACGTCCATCGAGTCAGTGATGCCATCCAGCCATCTCATCCTCTGTCATCCCCTTCTCCTCCTGCCCCCAATCCCTCCCAGCATCAGAGTCTTTTCCAATGAGTCAACTCTTCGCATCAGGTGGCCAAAGTACTGGAGTTTCAGCTTCAGCCTCATTCCCTCCAAAGAAATCCTAGGGCTGATCTCCTTCAGGATGGACTGGTTGGATCTCCTTGCAGTCCAAGGGACTCTCAAGAGTCTTCTCCAACACCACAGTTCAAAAGCATCAATTCTTCTTCAGTGCTCAGCTTTCGTCACAGTCCAACTCTCACATCCATACATGACCACTGGAAAAACCATAGCCTTGACTAGACATATGACCCAGCAATCCCACTGCTGGACATACACACCGAGGAAACCAGAATTGCAAGAGTGCCCAATGTTCATCGCAGGACTGTTCAGAATATGTAGGACATGGAAACAACCTAGATGTCCATCGGCAGACAAATGGATAAGAAGGCTGTGGTACACATACACAATGGAATATTACTCAGCTATAAAAAGGAATGCATTTGAGTCAGTTCTAATGAAGTGGATGAAACTTGAGCCTATTATACAGAGTGAGGTAAATTGGAAAGAGAAACACCAATACAGCATATTAACACATATATATGGAATTTAGAAAGATGGTAATGATGATCCTATATGCAAGACAGCAAAAGAGACACAGATGTAAAGAACAGACTTTTGGACTATGTGGGAGAAGGCGAGAGTAGGATGTTTTGAGAGAATAGCACTGAAACATGTGTATTACCATATGTAAAATAGATGATAAACATTGTATGATTCCACTTATATGAGGCATCCAGAATAGTCAAACTCAGAGAGAGAAGTAGAATGGTGATGGTTGTAAGGGGGAGTAGCCTGGGGAGTTAGTGTTTAATGGTTGCAGAAGTTCGTTTGGGAAGATGAAAAGTTCTGGAGATGAATAATGGTGATGTATCCACAACCAGGTGAATGTACCTAATGTCACTAAATAGTGCACTTTAAATGAGTTAAATGGTAAATTTTATGTTGTATATATTTTATCATAGTTTTTAAAAATCAATGATCAAAAGTAATTTTATCGAAGATGTGGAAATGTAAATAAATAACAAGTCATTTTACATATGATCCCTCCCACAAGATCAAAATTCAGCTGAAAAGAGCATGAAAATGCTGAATGGGCCATTTTAGGACCAGCAGATGTGCAGCCTTAGAGATCTTCTTGAGACGTGCCCAAGCCCGAATTCCACAGTGTAGATAAACTACAACTATGAGCTGAGCAGTCATTCATTTTTAACATCTTAATCTGATTCCTACCCAGGACCAGGGATCAGGAGATGGGGCCTGAACATGAACCACAAACATTCAGAGGGGTCTTTCAGAGCCACTTGGCAGCACTAGCTTTGCCCTAAGGAATCAGCCCGCCCATAACCTGCAAAGAAGAAGTGTCTTATTTCTGTACCCCAGCAGGACTCTAGATGCAAGGCTATGCATGAAGAAATGTGTCTTTCTCATGTTCTGGAACTACTTCAGGTTATGTCCATAGTTTTAATCCCAATAATTCTTGATTTGATACAGGGACAATCTTTTCAAGAATAATCAAGCTGGCAAATAAACACCTTGAGAGATGTTTACATTCACACATGCATATGTGCCAAGACAGATTGGATTTTCCAAAAGCAGCTTTCCAAAGTGTCAGTGGAAAGAGGAAGAAAAACAGGTGAACAATGGCAAAGACCCAGCTTTGACTGAACCATTACCTCAAGCCTAACTTAAGGTTTTCACTGTGCTGTGTTGGTGAAATTTCCTCTTTATGGGCATTAAGCATGATCCAGAAAGATAAACATCTAGCTAATTTATGGGGAAATCTGGGTATTTGTCTCCTAATAGTTGATGCCACAGAATAAAAAAGATGAAGATGAATGACAAACCAGACCTCTGACTAGAGTGTACAGTCACTGTTGCCCTTTCCACATTACCCAGGAAGAAACTGGCTTAGATGCTGTAGTTAAGCACAGACAGTGAGATGCCAGGGCTCCGAGTTCACACAGCCCTGAGGTTAACAACACTTCGCTCAAGGGAAGATGAGGAGAAGTCATCCTGAATTTTTCCAGGACAAGTACTCCCAAGAAACAGAAGCTCTAGGGCAGGAGCAACCAAGTAAAAGTGGTGATAATTTCAATTTAAATGTTTTGTTTTTAGTTTTCAATGAGGACTTTTTAAAATAAAAACTATATATGTTTATGGTGTACAACATGATGTTTTGATATAAATATACATTGGGAAATGATTACTGCAGTAAAACCAATTAACATATCCATTACCACATGTTTTTTTTTGTGTGTGGAACAAAACACTTAAAGATCTAATTTCAAGTATATGACACAGTTAAATAAGGATTTATTTTAGAGCAAATAGCCCAAGGTAAAGAGGTATCCAGGATCAAGTTTATAAAGGGCCCTTTAATTACTGGCAGTGTATTTGTGTCAATTCCTTTGTAAAGACATCTGAAATCCTTACTCCTTTTATATCAGTTAAGATCAGAGTAAACTGTGGAATAATGCTATGGCATTTCTCAATGTAAAGTCACTGAACACATCAATGTAGGTCTTATGAGAAGTGCTATAATGCAGGGAAGGCCCTGGTGGTTCAGTGGTTATGACTCAGTGCTTTTACTGCCTTGGACCTGTTTTCAGTCCCTGATTGGTGAATAGATCCCACACTCCATTCAGTGCAGGAAAAAACAAAAACAAACAAACAAACAAAAAACTCCTGTAATCTTTATTACAGAAAAAAAGGAAATATTGTTTTAAGACAGTAACTTGAATGAACAGCAACAAATGCTCTCCAAAATTACTAAAACCAGTGGAAAATTTCAAGCTTTGTCCTGAACATACAACTATTTTTCCTAATACCATTAAAAGTAACCTTAACTGTAGAACACAGTGAATCTGTTTTTGGCATAGATTCCATTTATATATATATATATTTGAAAGTGAAAGTGTTAGTCACTTAGTCGTGTCCAACTCTTTGTGACTCCATGGACTGTAGCCCACCAAACTCCTCCGTCTATGGGATTTTCCAGGTAAGAATATTGGAGTGGCTTGCCATTTCCTTCTCCAGGGGATCTTCCTAATTCAGTGATTCAACCCGGGTCTGCTGCACTGTGGGCAGACTCTTTACCATTTGAGCCACCAGGGGAGCCCATATATATTTTTAGTTAAAACAATTATATTGAATATAATTAAATGGGTAATTCAAAAATACAATCATAAACTTTCTCAAATACATTCTTGTTTCCTAGATTTAATTTTAGAGATCCAATCACTAAACCTCATTTTTAAACATAAATTTGATGTAAATGAAATTTACAACAATAACAAAATTTCCATAAATACCACTGAGATTTAGGCAGGGAAAACACTGAAAATCAACTAGATACTTTTCATACTTATTTTTTAATTAGATTTCATTATAAATTTAGTGGGTATTATGCAACAGCCTGTAGATTAAATTTATCAAAGGTGGCCTTGACTTGCTCTCAAAAACTTTTAGTTATATATTAGTAAAGTTTGCTTAAATGACAACAAACTTGACTTGATGCAAATAGCAAGCTTCTCTAGTAAAGCATCAATGATGCCAGTTACAAAACGCTTCTGACGCTTTAGCAGAGGTATGCAGTGCAGTACCAAGTGACACTTACCCTGTGGTAGATCATATGGGAGGTGGCCACTCTAAGCCTCATCCCCACGCGCTGAAGATGATTGAAGTTCAAGTGGTGCAGAATGGCCCACAGGAGCACACAGGCACTCAGCACTGCAGCGCAGATGTATGCATCATGCAAAGCATTAGAACCTTTGGGGTTTTCAAAGTAACTAATCATTTTCCCCAAAAGTAAGGGCAGAAGTACCATGGTGCCTTCCTGAAAGAAAAAAGTCTCCATTAGAAATTCAAGTCATACCTATTTTTCTTAACACAAGCTTAAATTTTATTTTTGCTTGTTGAAAAGCATTTTAACAAAATGCTACATCCATGGCTCATCTAAAAGAAAAGTGTACAGATTCACTATCTTCTATAAGACAAGCAGTTTTAATCTTAGGCAAGAATTTTATGTTGAAAGACAATAAAGCCTTAGCACACTGTGCTTAATACATTGTGAATACTCAATAAGTATCACAACTACTGCCTTAGAATGCATTTGGCAAGATGCCAAGTGACTCTTTGCCTAAGATGAACAAAGAAAAAGGTGGCAGAGAAGGGTGAGAAATTCTCTATGAACAAGCCCTGCTCACAGCTGGCCCTTGTTCCCATTCTCTCATCATCCCAGCCCAACAGAAAATAAAGATGGTTTATGTACAGGAAACATGCTCTTGCCATCACCTTCTGCTTTAAGAGCATTTTTGAACTGAAACATTGGCACAAGATCTTCTTATGAAAGTTGCTCAGTCGTGTCCAACTCTTTGTGACCCCATGAACTATACAGTCATTGGAATCCTCCAGGCCAGAATACTGGAGTGAGTAGCCTTTCCCTTCTCTGGGGGATCTTCTCAACCTAGGGATCGAACCCAGGTCTCCCACATTGCAGGCGGATTCTTTACCAGCTGAGCCACAAGGGAAGCCTAAGAATACTGGAGTGGGTAGCCTATCCCTTCTCCAGAGGATCTTCCCTATCCAGGAATCAAACCAGGGTCTCCTGCATTGCAGGTGGATTCTTTACCAACTGAGCTATATGGGAAGCCCAAGACATTGGCACAAACACATCCAATCTTTTCCACCCTAAACTGTACATGTTCAGAGATTAAGAGAATGGAGCCCAGCTTTTGTTGAACATCACAAGGAAACCAGGCTGGGGAGGTTCCTAGGCTCTCAGCTCCAGGGAATACTGTATTATTACGTCTCTACCCTCTAGAAGCTGGGATGTTCCTTGGAGTCAAAAATTAAACATGGCAGAAGCCAAACTAAAAAAATAAAAAAAATGCCATCCATGGTTCTCCATCTAACAAATGCTGCAGGTGCTGCTTTGGAAGAAATATTACAAATCATCTCTTTCCCAAGGCAAAAGTCAAATCTCAAACCAGTGAGTTGGGAGGCATTGAGGCTTAATTCCTGAGTAAGACTTAGGGAAAGCAATTTTCTTTCCCAAAACTAAAGAAACACTTGCCCATCCTGCCAAACAGTCATTCCATCCCACAACCTACCCCTTCCCTCTAGTCACCCCCTAAAGGTTCCCTTCTCCCCTATTAAGGAAAATCAAACACTCAACAAGAATCCAAGTCACCAAAAGTAAACACCTCCACCCTCAACATCATTTCTTCCACAGACTTCTCAAAAGACAAAATGCCAAAAGTTTGGAAATCTTTCAGGAACTTGACTTTCAAAAAAGATTTTCCTTTTAAGCAATATTTTTTAAATTTAATGCAGAAAGTCAAGGTGGCTCATGTACAGGAGACAAAGCTGGGCCATTTCTAACAGTCAGGAGAATAGGACATAACCCCCGCCACTCCTCACCTCTCAGGGGAGGGGACTGGGCAAACGGCTCTTTGAGATCACACTACTTACACAACAGCATATGGAAGACTTATCTCTAAGAGGGAATCCCTGATGACCTGGGGATGTCTGTGGGTCCCCATGGAGATATTTTCAGGGGCCAGACATGCTGGGGACTTGCTGGATGTTCTGTTTTAATTATTGTTGGTTTTTCAAGACCTCCACATCAACATCAGCCTGCCATTTGTTTTTCTGAGCATCATAAGTCATTCTTTCATAGGACAGAGATTTTCATACTTCAAAATCCTAACTCCAAAAGCCTCACCTTGGACTGACATTGCCTGCCTCTTCCTTCTGGTGCTGCCAGGAATACCAGCACTGTGGGTGGTCACAGCACATTGCTTGGGAATCATGGATGATCTACAAGGTGTTCTATGCACCAGAGGAATTAAAAGAGGGCTGGAAGTCATAAAGAAAATGTATTTGCATGTTAAAGCTTCCCAGCTGGCCCTAGTGATAAAGAAATCGCCTGCCAATGCAGGAGATGTAAGAGTTGCTGGTTCAGTTCCTGGGTTGGGAAGATCCCCTGGAGGAGGGCATGGCAACCCACTCTGCTATTCTTGCCTGGAGAATCCCATGGCCAGAGGAGCCTGGTGGGCTAAGGTTCATAGAGTCTCAAAGAGTCAGACATGACTAAAGTGAATTAGCAGGCAGCACATTTGCATTTTAGAGAATCCTGGGCTGAGTTTAGATCTTCTACCGTCTCATATATAATGACCAACAAGCAGCATAGACAGAAGATCACAAAATGAGACATTGCTTCATAAAATCAGTTATTAACATTCATTCCATCCAACTTAGCAACTAGCTTTAATCATCCCAAATTCAAAACAGCACCTAAAAAGATCTTTAAAATGTAAAAGACAAGAAAAAAAAAAAGCTAAATCATTACTAACTTTGTCATGAGAAATCATTTCTTTGTAACTTCTCCAAACAGTAGATTGTCAATAGCTAAGATTAGGCAAACAGGAGTATTTATGTTGTATTTCAGGCTTCTTTTGGTGGACAGGAAAAAAAAAAAAATTCAAGGTTCACTTCTCCATGAGTTTTAATGGCCCTCAACTTCTAGAATATCACTGCATTAGAATGAAGAGTTCTGCCAGTTATAACCCTAATACCACAAAGTTAGAAGGAGTTTCATATGCCAGTCAGCATCCTTACCTGGGGAATCAAGGCCACTGCCTAGTTTTACACTGTAAACCACCTAGACATTGGCTTAAACAGCATGATCAAGCAAGCTCCCTCCTGAGAGAAAGTCCAGTCCTGGCACTTCAGAGCTGATTTATCTTCTATTCACCCAGGGATGGTCTGGTCCCACCCAACTCTCACCCTAAGACCTAGGTCTGGGGCACACCTTCTGTGTGGGGAAGTGTATTTGGAATGCAGGAGAACCGCTCCACACCCTAGTAACTGACCTGGGGTTCTCATTCTTGCTCAGCAAATGCACCCCCAGAATCACAGACATACTGGGTCTCACCAAGCAACCAGGAGCACTTAGTAACAACATAGAGGACTCGGCCTCTGTCCAGATCATCAGTCCCAACATAGTCACCATCCAAGACCCAACATCTTCTCACTGGTCCATGCCAGGGAGCCCATCTGGAGCAATGTCTTAAGAGTATGGATGGATTTAGAGTTAGCTCTCCAGGGCAGCCATAAACTCATTCATTGGGAATAGTAATGAGGGCAAGGTGGCTTCCTAAAGGGCTCCTGGTCCATCTGAACTCAATATGACACTGCTGCTAGTGTCAGAGTCCTTATCACTTCCAGTATTGGGGGGGATGTGGTCCAACCTGGACTCCACCCTCATTTATGATCCCTAATCTGACATCCCAGGGAGTTCTTGTATCCCATTTCTTATCCTTAGGCCAAGTTCAGGACATGTGTGTCTGAGACCATGAAGACAAAGCTCTCAAGACGAGCCTTTCTGATCATGGACAAACTTCCAGTCATCCAGATGATCGGGCTCATAAGTCAGAGCACCTGAGAGGGAACCTCAGTCTGTTCTTGACTCTTCATATGACCGCAGACACACTATGTAACTATTTAAACAGAGTGTCCTCTCTTCTAAAATGGAAGTAACATAATATCTATGACTTATTTGAATTAGCCAAAGGATTTGGTGGTATGACATGCAAAGTGCTTATAGCATTTTTGCTACATAATGTTTTTGGAGTACTTACTATTGTACTACTACACTGTTAACTACACTATTAATAGTACTGCTGCCCCTGCCACCTGGAGAAGGCACTGGCACCCCACTCCAGTACTCTTGGCTGGAAAATCCCATGGATGGAGAAGCATGGTAGGCTGCAGTCCATGGGGTCGCTAAGAGTCGGGCATGACTGAGCAACTTCACTTTCACTTTTAACTTTCATGCATTGGAGAAGGAAATGGCAACCCACTCCAGTATTTTTGCCTGGAGAATCCAAGGGACAGAGGAGCCTAGTGGGCTGCCATCTATGGGGTTGCACAGAGTCGGACACGACTGAAGCGACAGCAGCAGCAGCAGCAGTCCCTGCCACCACCACTACTATGAGTATGATCCTCTGTTACTGCCACTAGTACTTCTAGTACTACAGAGCATGAGCCCCACATTTACCAGGTCCTCGACTCCCCACTTCTCTGCCATGACCACCCAACAATCAGCCTCCTGAAACAGGGGCCGGAGCTCTGCCAATTGCACCTTATGCAGCCCCCAGGCCTGGCCTTCCTGGATCCCCAGCAGGAAGCATGGCTGGGGTTGGGAAACTGTGAAATCAACACATTACCCTGCCACAAGGCACTGCAATATCTGGGTCGTCAGAGCCC
Source organism: Bos javanicus (assembly GCF_032452875.1). Lineage (NCBI taxonomy): Eukaryota > Metazoa > Chordata > Mammalia > Artiodactyla > Bovidae > Bos > Bos javanicus. The sequence continues at coordinate 72,175,119 of NC_083879.1, read as the reverse complement.
TCTTAAAGGTAGCACTTTCCCTCATATACCTGTCCCCAGTCTCTAGCACAATGGCTAGTCCACCTGTGTCATTAATGAGACTTCAACCTGCCAGGGCCATCCAGTTAGCAGTGAATTGACAGATTTTCTGGTTTTTTCAGTTGTGTGGGGTGGACTTCACCTACCCAGCTGCCTGCATGCTCTTCAGAAGAAAACAACCTTAAGAGCCACACCTTCCACCTGAAAACCACCTGGGCTATCACCTCACCCCCCAATACAATGGAATGATGACAACTCACCACCTTCTCCACCTAAAACACCCCCCTCTCAGCAACTGTATCTTCCATCCCTCCTGCTCCCACACACTCACAGGCCACCCGTGTCTCTAAGGCAGTGCTAAGGGACTACAGAGAGCACGAGCCACCCAGGGGGGTCTGCAGTAGACCTCCAGCAGGCTCAGCCAGAACAGGGGGCTGATGGCACTGTCCCCAGTTGAACTGTCCTCTGGGGATCTTGACCCAGGATCTTCAGGGTCATGGAGGTCACTGACCTCATGGCTTTCTACTCTGGTTTTCCCTGCACATGCCTTTCTCCACCCTCTGCCAATCCCAGGTACCAAGACTCCCCCTTCAACCAGAAAACCACCCCCACAGCCAGGACAGAAACTAGCATGAAGGGTGAATGAATTCATGGTGAAGCTGGAGCTCCTCCACATGGGGGTTTTGGCTCACAGTGCCAGCCATTGGGGAAGTGGAAAACCCAGGGAAGGATGTGCTCTTGGGAGTTCTGGGCAGCTCCAGCCCAGATGCAGGGTCCCGGGTTCTGTTCCCCTGGAAGGGGAGAGGGGATGATCTTATCTTAGGAAAGCATTTATCACATGTGACCTGGTCAAATTAATTATTATTTGCTACTGCTGCTGCTAAGTTGCTTCAGTCATGTCTGACTCTGTGTGACCCCATAGATGGCTCCTCCATCACTGGGATTCTCCAGACAAGAACGCTGGAGTGGGTTGCCATTTCCTTCTCCAATGCATGAAAGTGAAAAGTGAAAGTGAAGTTGCTCAGTTGTCCGACTCTTAGTGACCTCATGGACTGCAGCCTACCAGGCTCCTCCGTCCATGGGATTTTCCAGGCAAGAATACTGGAGTGGGGTGCCATTGCCTTCTCCATATTATTTGCTGAGTACCTATAATGAACTCCTTATTGCAAAATTCAGACTTAAATTGAAGAAGGATGGGAAAACCACTAGACGATTTAGGTACAACTTAAATCCCTTATGATTATACAGTGGAAGTAACAAATAGATTCAAGGGATTATATCTGATAGGCAAAGTGCCTGAAGAAATATGGACAGAGGTTTGTGACATTGTACAGCAGGCAGGGATCAAGACCATCCCCAAGAAAAAGAAATGCAAAAAGGAAAAATGGTTGTCTGAGGAGGCCTTACAAATAGCTGAGTAAAGAAGAGAAGCTAAAGTCAAAGGAGAAAAGGAAAGATATACCCATCTGAATGCAGAGTTCCAAAGAATAGCAAGGAGAGATAAGAAAGCCTTCCTTGTAGATCAAGGCAATGAAAGAGAGGAAAACAATAGAATGGCAAAGACTAGAGATTTCTTCAAGAAAATTAGAGATACCAATAAAATTTCATGCAAAGATGGACACAATAGAGGACAGAAACCATATGGACCTAAGAGAAGCAGGAGATATTAAGAAGAGGTGGAGAGAATACACAGAAGAACTATACAAAAAAGATCTTTATCAGCCAGATAATCATGATGGTGTGATCACTCACCTATAGCCAGACATCCTGGAGTGCAAAGTAAAGTGAGCCTTAGGAAGCATCACCATGAACAAAGCTAGTGGAGGTGATGGAATTCCATTTGAGCTATTTCAAGTCCTAAGTGATGATTCTGTGAAAGTGCTGCACTCAATGTACCAACAAATTTTGAAAACTCAACAGGGGCCATGGGACTGGAAAAGGTCAGCTTTCATTTCAATCCCAAAAAAGGCAATGCCAAAGAATGTTCAAACTACCGCACAATTGCATTCATCTTGCACTCTAGCAAAGTAATGCTCAAAATTCTCCAAGTGTGGCTTCAACAGTATGTGAATGGAGAATTTCCAGAAGTTCAAGCTGGATTTATAAAAGGCAGAGGAACCAGAGATCAAATTGCCAACATCCATCAGATCATAGAAAAAGCAATAGAATTCCAGAAAAACATCTACCTCTGCTTTATTGACTATGCCAAATCCTTTGACTGTGTGGATTACAGCAAACTATGGAAAATGCTTAAAGAGATGAGAACACACCAGACCACCTTATCTGCCTCCTGAGAAATCAATATGTAGGTCAGGAAACAACAATTAGAACCAGACATGGAACAACAGGCTGCTTCCAAATTGGGAAAGGAGTTACGTCAAGGCTGTATGTTGTCACCCTGCTTATTTAATTTATATGCAGAGTACATCATGTAAAATGCCTGGCTGGATGAAGCACAAGCTGGAATCAAGATTGCCGGGAGAAATAGCAATAACTTCAGATATCCAGATGACACCACCCTTATGGCAGAAAGTGAAGAGGAACTGAAGAACCTCTTAATGAAAATGAAAGTGGAGAGTGAAAAAGCTGGCTTAAAACTCAACATTCAAAAAATGAAGATCATTGCATCTGGTCCCATCATTTCATGTCAAATAGATGGGGAAACAATGGAAACAGTGAGAGACTTTATTTTCTGGGGCTCCAAAACCACTGCAGATGGTGACTGCAGCCATGAAATTAAAAGACACATGCTTCTTGGAATAAAAACTATGAACCACCTAAACAGCATATTAAAAAACAGAGACATTGCTGACAAACATCTGACTAGTCAAAGCTATGGTTTTTCCAGTAGCCAAGTATGGATGTGAGAGTTGGACCATAAAGAAGGCTGAGCACTGAAGAATTGATGCTTTTGAACCGTGGTTTTGAAGAAGACTCTTGAGAGTCCCTTGGACTGCAAGGAGATCCAACAAGTCAATCCTAAAGGACTCAATCCTGAATATTCACTGGAAGGACTAAAGCTGAAGCTCCAATACTTTGGCCACCTGACTCGAGGAACTGACTCATTGGAAAAGACCCTGATGCTGGGAAAGATTGAAGGTAGAAGGAGAAGGGGATGACAGAGGACGAGATGGTTGGATGGTATCACCTACTCGATGGACATGAGTTTGAGAAAGCTCCAGCAGTTGCTGATGGACAGGGAAGCCTGACATGTTGCAGTCTCAAAGAGTTAGACATGCCTGAGCAACTGCACTGAACTGAGCACCTGTAAAATGTCTTATGTTACTGGGGCTCTGCCCCAAGTTTACTTCCTCCAAACCACATATTCCTTTAGGTTTTAGGGTATTCTCTTGATCTAGGATTAATTTTAGCATTTATATCATTTTCTGAGCACCAACGATGTCCTAACATGGTCTAAAATGTCTTTGCTTTTCAGTCTTTCCTCCCATGACACTATGTGTTAATTGGTTAAAAGACAAATAGCAATCTCCAGAAGACCAATTCCCTAGGTAAATGCCTGTTTATGCTGAGAATAAATACAACCACTGGCCTACAGGATGTTAAACCACTGGTCTCTCTCACCAGTCGCATCCATCTCAGTACTGGCCCATGTACAATGAAAGCAATGCACTGTTTATAAAAGCCTTTACCTCAAAAAATATAAAAATTGAAGATAATAAACAGGATTTCCAGTAGCACTTTATGATTGCTTTCTTTAAAGAAGGCTTCTCTCCATTTTCCTCAGCTCTGTCAACTTCTTGCTTCCAGTACCTGTGATGAGCAAAAGCACAGTAAAGAACAGCACTGCCATAGGGAAAATGGGGGAGGGGCCAGGGTGGAAGATTAGCCTTCACTACAGGGCGCTCTGTGGCTGCCCCATAGATACTGGCTAACTGCTCACAGGGCTCCTGAAAGATGAGTGGTGTAGACTGAAGCACCAGAAAAATAGGCCTTGAGGCTTTGCTGGATTCACAGGTCATGAGCAGCTCAGAAGGGCAGACACTGTCCTCCAGGGACCCCACCTCTGGGGACAGAGCTTGGCCTCCAGGGCCTTGACCGCAGGCTCCCTTCACATCCACAGATGCACAGGGAACACGGGCTCCCCCAGCCTCCAAAGTGGGCTAAGCCTGGGGTCAGCCTGAGGGACTGAGCATGCAGAGTCAGGGGAGGAGTCTCAGAAGAACCCCCCAAGTGGAAATTCTCACTCTTCCTCCCCTTCTCCCTGCTGTCTGTGCTCACCCTTGCAGCTCTTCTCCAAGGTGCTGGGAGCAATCTTTTGGAAGCACTGAGTGTATCTCATTTTCTTTCAATCTCCATTTGTGACCAAATAGGAAAAAGGGGTTTATCCACCTGTTATAAATTAAGAGAAAAGGAGAGTGGTATATATTCAAATTATACAACTCTAATTAGAATCCTACATTTATGGGCTTTGTAAAAAGAAATAGTCTACACTGTAAATATATAGAAATATGGAAGAAAAAAATTGGATATTTACACACACAGGTGACACCACCCTTATGGCAGAAAGTGAAGAGGAACTAAAAAGCCTCTTAATGAAGGTGAAAGAGGAGAGTGAAAAAGTTGGCTTAAAGCTCAATATTCAGAAAACGAAGATCATGGCATCCTGTCCCATCACTTCATGGGAAATAGATGGGGAAACAGTGGAAACAGTGTCAGACTTTATTTTTGGGGGCTCCAAAATCACTGCAGATGGTGACTGCAGCCATGAAATTAAGAGACACTTACTTCTTGGAAGGAAAGTTATGACCAGCCTAGAGAACATATTGAAAAGCAGAGACATTACTTTGACAACAAAGGTCCATCTAGTCAAGGCTACGGTTTTTCCAGTGGTCATGTATGGATGTGAGAGTTGGACTGTGAAGAAAGCTGAGCACTGAAGAATTGATGCTCTTGAACTGTGGTGTTGGAGAAGACTCTTGAGAGTCCCTTGGACTGCAAGGAGATCCAACCAGTCCATTCTAAAGGAGATCAGCCCTGGGATTTCTTTGGAAGGAATGATGCTAAAGCTGAAATCCCAGTACTTTGGCCACCTCATGCGAAGTGTTGACTCTTTGGAAAAGACTCTGATGCTGGGAGGGATTGGGGGCAGGAGGAAAAGGGGATGATAGAGGATGAGATGGCTGAATGGTATCACCGACTTGATGGACATGAGTTTGAGTGAACTCCGGAAGTTGGTCATGGACAGGGAGGCCTGGTGTGCTGGGATTCATGGGGTCACAAAGAGTTGGACACGACTGAGCGACTGAACTAAACTGAACTGTCTAGCTCTATATCCTGAAGGACCCTGGAAGCAATGACACACTAGTAGCAAACACTCCAGACCCAGATCTCAAAGTTATTTTTTTTAACATACACAATTATTTTTTTTTTGTGGTGAGAACTTTTAAGGTCAACTTTCAGCAGCTTTCAAATATGCAATAAAGCACTATAACTGTGGTCACTCTATCAGACATTACATTCCCATGACTTACTTATTTTAGGGAAGTCTGTCCCTTTGGCCCCCTCCACCCAGATCCTGACTTATTAATATCTTTCTTCTCTAAAAGGAACCAAGGTTCCTTGAAGAAATGGCTGGTTCCAAGGTTGTGGCAGTGTGTTTTAGCACCTGATAATCACCTTTTTTAATTGCAATATAAACGCCTGACATTAAGCTTTGGAGACATACACCTCAAAGCTATCCATCTCCAATGAACATGAGTCAGTTATACAACCAGATAAAAAGCCAGGCCGCCCCACCCATGCAGTTCCCTTTTTCAGAAAGTGCTGGTTGACTTGATAACAGACCATCTCACTGACTGCTTGCTTCTCCCTTCCCGCACTTTAATTCCCGCTCTTATTTTTTAAATTCACCAATAGAGTGAACCTGCTAAATCCTAGCGCACCCCACCTTCAATCCCCAAAAGGCAGAACACCAGGTCCAAGCTCTTTCACTCACTAGTTTTCACAGTCTCTTTCTCTCTCTCTTTCTACCTAGGACCTCCTTATGTAGCTCCAGGCATGCCTTGTACTCTTCAGGTCATGTGAGTGATACACCTTGGCATTTGAAAATTCCCTGATGGTTGTCACTGAGATGTGTCTCACAATCCTAAGAGCCACAAGGGCCAGTCCAACTGCAACACTGGCTCCAGAAGGGGAATGCCTGTGGGGGCTGCTATAACTAGTACAGGCCAAGATGAGCAGAGCTCCAGGCATTCCCACCAACCGCATCACTATCTACAGGCTGAGACCAACAGGCAGAGAAAGTAGAAGATGGACCTGGTGGAAGATGGACTTATGCTAAAAAATAAGGAAGCACTCAAGGAATCATGAGGATGTGTAGGAGGACAGAGAAGCCAGCTTGAATGGCTCTTACTAAACAAATCTGGGATTCTTTAGGCATCAAAATAAATGGCAATGAATCACAATCTATTAAATAACAAAAGGATCCATCAATCCATACTGCTACATATACATAAGAGAAGGGAAAGCTCTTGTATTCAAGAATGCAAATAAACAGAATGAACATGGAGTTAGAAAATTATCAATGGAAGCTAAACCTAATGGTTGAAAGTTTGATGTGCAGCATGGTATTCATATAACCTCAAATTATCTTTCTCCAAATTACTTATTAACTATAAAATGAAATGGGCTTCCCTGGTGGCTCGGCTGGTAAAGAATCCACTTGCAATGTGGGATACCTGGGTTCTATCCCTAGGTTGGGAAGATGCCCTGGAGGAGGGAACAGCTACCCACTCTGTTATTCTGGCCTGAAGAATTCCATGGACTGTATAGTCCATGGGATCACAAAGAGCTGGACATGACTGAGCAACTTTAACTTCACTTCATAAAATGAAAAACAGTAACTGTATAGAGGATTCCTCCAAACCCTATTAAATTGATTATGTATTAGTTACATGTTAATAATATGTGGAAATAGCCCAAGGATTAACACTATTTTACTGGGTAAGGAAATTTCCAAAGCCAGACAATAATAACCCATGAGCAGAGACCATGTTTCTCTTATTTATTGCATTATTCCTAGTACAGTATGGGTACAGAGGAGATGTTTAAGAATTATTTTTTAAGTAAATGAATGTCTATGAACTATTAAAGAAGGAATAAGAGAGACTGAATTTCAGATTTTGCTAACCCTGGTAACTTGGCACTTCTAAAGAATTCCAGTCCAGGAATCTGAAGACTGGACCCAAGCACTGAGGACCCAGGACCTCAATTGTCCTCTACTCCAATTTTCCACTCCAGGTGAGTATCGCCATGACCCTTAATATGTTGCTCTAAATTTCCTTCTAAAACAAAAGCATTTGTCTCTGTGCTTTAACCACTTAACAGATTTGAAACACCTGGGTCATTCATCCTACAGTTATTCCCTATAAGAAATACTCAGACAATTAGCAGCAGGACTTACTCTGAAAGACCCTCTTTAAAAGTCTGCTTGCAGATTTTTATAGTCAGTGTGGGCCACTGAAGACCAATTAGATGTCACTGGCATAGAAACTACAATTTGGGGAACTTAACGGTTAATTTGAATTTGTAATTTGATTCGTGCACCAGAGTTTTATTTTGTTCATACTGTTTATAGGCTTAATGAGCTAAATGTCATGCACATTTGTAAGAAATATCCTTCTTGGTCCCTTTTGGGAATGAGAGGCACTCCTTGGTCTTTATGAATGACAGGTTACTGTTTTGCCTTATTGCTTAACTTCATGTAGTGAAATAAAGCAGACAAAGCTTGAAGAACAACAACAACAACAAAAAAAGGTTTCCCTGCAGAGGAAAAGATGCTTAACATCACAAATCCTTGTGTGTGCTAAGTCGATTCATTCGTGTCCATCTCTGTGTGATGCTACAGACTGAAGCCTACCAGGCTCCTCTGTCCATGGGATTCTCCAGACAAGAATACTGGAGTGGGTTTCCAAGCTGTTCTCCAGGGGATCTTGCGGACCCCAGGGATCAAACCCAACTCTCTATGTCTCCTGCATTGGCAGGCATGTTTTTTACTAGAGCCACCTGAATCCTTAGGGAAATGCAAATCAAAATCACAATCAGACACCACTTCACACATATTAGGAGGGGTGAAGAAGGAGGAAGAGGAGGGAGAGGTAGAAAGAGGAGGTGAAGAAAGGGAGGAGGGGGGACAAGGCAGGGAAGAGGAAGGAGGAAAGCAGAAGGGGGAAGACGAGCAAGAGAAGGAGGTTTGGCAAGGATATGGAGAAATTGGAACCCTTGCACACTGATGATGGGGGTGTAAAACACTGCAGTCACAAAAGACAAGCACTGTATGATTCCACTTTCATAAAGGTGCTGAGAGCAGTCAAATTCAGAAAGAAACAAAGTGACCCTGTGGTTGTCAGGGGCTGAGGGAAAGGGGAGTGGGAATTAGTGTTTGATGACATATTGATGCAGGATGAAACGAGTTCTGGAAACTGGTTGCACAATAATGTGAATGTACTTAACAACACTGAACCAAATGCTTAAAAATAATTCAGATGGTAAATTTTATGTTAAGTGCACTTTATTACTATTTTTTAAAATTAAATGAGGAAAAATTTTACTCGATACACCTCAGGTATGAAATCTTCCTGTGTTAAAGTCTAGATTGCAGATTTCTGGTTGTAAGAATTTGAACTAGCCACATAAGCTCGCAGTATTGGCCTCTGACAAACAGGGGGAACATGTGGAGGTAACACTCCCCAAAGCTGCTGAGAGGGTCCTCTGAGAGGATCACTGGTGCTCTGAACAAAGTCCTGTCAGACAAAGGGAAGCTGTCACCCCCGACAGTGCTCTCTAGTAATCCCATGTGGTCCCCAGTAGAAAGCCTCTGATAACTTTGATAGATGAGGTTACAACAATAGCAGAGTCCAACAGGAAGAAGAAAGACTCCTCTCCTTTCTGGCAAGGGCTCAGCTAATGAAAAGCCATGGACACTTTTTTTGACAGTCCTCCCAACTTCCTTTTCCCTTATATAAAGATGCTCTTCATCCCTTGCCCTTTGGGGACTTGAACATGGCTCACTCTGGTTGCAGGTATGGAACCGCGATTCTCTGCTGATCCTGAATAAAGCCATCTTTGCTGCAGAAATATCTGATAGTCAAGGCAACAGAGGAAAGAGAGTCAACATGATCAGGGGACCCATGGACAACTCAGAAAGGCAAATTATCCACTTGACACTTCTGAGTGGACACTAGCTAATACCTCTCAGACTGACCAGATGCAGAACTATAAAGACCAAAGAGATCAAGCATAAACTATAGGCGATAAACTTGGATATGTTAGGCTTTTTATTTTGCCTTAAAGACATGGTAGTAAATTTGAATATACCTTTGGGATGTTCTACATCTTGCTTGGGGCTGTAGTTATTGTATTAAAATTACCAAAACTCATCAAAAGAAATGCTTAGGAAAGGGGAACAGATCAAGACCAGAGAAAGAGCCATGGAGAGCTCACCCAGCCTCCATCAACAACATGTGGATTTTCTGACTGTTAATGAAGAACAACAAGATTCATACCAGTCGTATTCTGAAAATGGTGCCAAGAATCCTGGTTTGATATTAAACATTTCTATGCTTTCATGGTAGAGTTACTGAGGACCTAACAGGACCAATCTGTCTAAACCATCTCAGCATTCAGCCAGTTCATGTCCCTCTCATGCCATCAGTTTCTCTGACAAGAATCTCTGGAGAGTCTGTCTTAACACCAGTGACAGTTTCCACATCCACACTCCCTTGGCAAGGTGTCAGTTCACTGACTGTGACGTGCCCAGTGTTAGGGTAGTGAGGATGTAACCACTCCCTGAAGGGCCAAGTGCTTCTGGTCCAAGGCCCTGCCCCACCCTCATCTCTGGGGACAGGTCCTGCGCTCACCCCCAACCTGCTGGCCTCTGGGACGAGGGTGGAGAGAAATGCAGAGCTCACCCCAGAGGCTGCAGTGAGGACATCAGGGACATCATCAGGGAGGATCTCGTCAGACTGGACATGGTTCATAAATTGTGCCACTGATTTCCAATAATGGGTAAAAGGAAGAATCATTCAATAAACCATGATGGGAAGAAGAGCTATTTCAGAAAAAAGGAGGAGGACTATCTTATATCAAATACTAAAAGAAATTTTAGTTGCCTTTATTCTTATAAATGAAACAAAAATGCTGAAATAAAATGTTTACAGAAAGGTAGATGATGCTGGAATTTTAAAAAGGTTAAAAAGAAACAGGAGAAACCAACATAAATAATGATAGCTCTAAAGTAAAGGACAAATGAAAATCTGGAAAAATATTATAAGCATTATGGAAAATTATTTCAAAATATAAATTCCTCAGAGAGAAAAAAATCTATTAATAGACAATTCAAATAAACACAAATAAATGGTCAATAGATGTAAATGTTTCAAAAAAAAGTCCCATCTATATAGATCAATAAATTCAAATTAAAATTGTTTCACTTTTTTTTTAACTTTAGACCTTGAAAAAATGTAATTCACATACTCAAAGTTGGCAATAAAATAGGCACACTAAGAGCTACTATGAGGGCAAACTGGCAGTTCCCTAGCGGTCCAGATATTAAGACTCAGAGCTGTCACAGCCAAAAGCCTAGATTCTTTACTAGTCAGAAACTTAGATTCCACATGCAGTGCAGTGTGGCAAAAAAATAGAAGAGGGCAAATTGATCTGAACATTGTGGAAAACAGTTCAACCTTTCACAAGTTATCGTATTCCTAGGACTTTAGAAAAAGGAAGATACACCAAAGTACATGTTCGTGGATATGCATATCATAATCAGCAATAAACTACATTAAACTTAAGTACAAGATTGCATAAATGACAATTAAATATCATGCTCTGAACATAACTTAATGTTATAAATAAATGTTAAACACAGAAAATTAAGAAGGAATCAAGATTCAAAACTAGTTTTATAGAAAAGATGCATGCATATGCACAGGTATACAAAAAGAGTTCTGGAGGAAAGATTAAGAAACAACCAAAATATCGGCAAATCTATATGGTAACAGAAATAAATCCTACTTTCTTCTATAGCTTTAAATGTCTTACAGAAATAGAAAAATGTTTATCATTTTAAAAAATCCACAACAAATACCATTAGCTATAATGTCAACTTCTCTTAGACCCTAACTCTAAACTGTGTTGTGAAAACACTAAAAAGCCAGTGAGGCCATTTGTATAAAATCAGTAAGCTAGTTACTGGCATCACTTACAAGTTTAGAAAGCTGATGAAATTTGAGAAAAACAAAAACAAATACCCAATGAGAAGATGAAAACATGGTTTCTCTCTACAAGTTGGGTCTTGTCTCTGGGCAGCATTTTCTAGTTGGACTCATTTCCACTTCCCAGGATCAGCAAGTGGGGGACACAAGGAAATCACGAGGGTACCTCAGACTTTACATACAAGATGGCAATCATGGTCAACAACCAACTTCACAAAGTCTGCTGCTGCTGCTAAGTCACTTCAGTCTGTGCGATCCCATAGATGGCAGCCCACCAGGCCCCTCCGTCCATGGGATTTTCCAGGCAAGAGTACTGGAGTGGGGTGCCATTGCCTTCTCCTCACAAAGTCTAAACCCCTTTAAAAAAGTTAATAGTGAAGTAACAATGCCAATGGGAGGAATAACTTAAAGCAGAAACCAGCCTCCACCTTCCATCAGAATCACCTGGAGCTTGTTTAACCCCATCCCCAGAGTTTCTAACTTTACAAAACTGGTCTAGAAGGAGCACGGTGGGGAATTTTATTTCTAACAAGATCCCAGGTGACAAGGATGCTGCCGGTCTGAGAGCCAGACTCTGAGAACAGAGAACAGCTGAGAACAGCTATCCTAAAGCTTGATTATAGAATGTTTCACATGCATCATCTCCAACAGCAAGAACTTTAAGAACTTTGAGAAACTCCTGCCAACAAGACCAAAGGCGTGTTTGGAATTGCCTTCTCCCTGCATTTAAGAACAAGTGTCCACAAAGGCAGCTCAGTACAGCAGTTACATACAGGATAACACAGGCTGGGGAGATAGATGGCCTGGTTTGAGATCCAACTCCAACACTTACTAGCTGTGTGATGTGGGCAATTTACTCAGCCTCTCTGCTTCAGTGCCTTCAGGTGTTAGGTAAGAGGTACTAGCTCTTTCCCCTCTGGCAGGAAAACTGGAAATAGGTGGCTACCCAAATCAATGAGGAGTCTTCACTTTCCCATTTCCACACATACATATACACATTTTGCAAATCTACAAATAGAACACGCCCGGAGAGTTGCCTGCCCTGCAGAAGTTAAGGAGACATGTGTCTATTTTGTTATTATTTACAGTAACCACCCCTACACTCCTACTTCTAGGCCTCTCTTGCCTTAAGGGCTGCCAAATGGCCAAGAGATGTAGCTACACACTGAACACACTACCATGAAGATAAGTACAGTGACTCCCATCCCATGAGGATCCCCTATATCTTCCCCTTAAAAAAGGAAATGTCAGAATGTATGGGAAATATGAATGGGTTAGGGTCTAGAAACAAAAAAAATCTAATTATCATCCAAGAGCAATTAAAACCCAAAGCTTCAGGCCCAGCTAGTTAGTAGTCCCAGTTACCAGAGGGAAAACTTTCTTACATCTCTCTGTGCTGTTTTTCATCTGTGTGTGTTTCCTCCCATCTCAGGGACCCCTGAGTGGTTTCAGGACCAAATGACTCCAAGGTAGAACCACCTGCATCAAGACCTTTCACCTCTTCTCCAAAGGCTAAAGATCCGGTTAAGACCCCACAGCCTTCAGTGACCTTATGCCCCAAGTGGTCCTCAAAGGTGAAAGCAGAAATATTCACAACAGGGAAAGGGGCTGTGATCAAATGCACACTCTATTCCAAGATGTATATCCCAGGCAAAAGCAAAACATGTTCAAGAACAGGGTCCCCATTCATTAAACAAAAAGCAATAGAGTTTTTTTACATACATGAAATTTGTCACAACTAGGTACCAGGACATGCAGTTTAAGCCACACAGGAAGAGAGAGAGGGAGGAAAAGAAAGACATGGTCATAGATACAGGGACAGACAGAGCCCAATGCAGCTGGAACCCAGGTGTCACCTAAGTTACATGGGAAATGTAACTTCCAGTGGGGACATCACTGGAAGATGGCAAAGACATCTAATGGCAGGGTACTAATTAGATAAAGGAAGCTGTTCATAAACTGCTTGCTTGTTTGCACCCTTGTGGGGAAAGGGTGCAAATTAGTTTAGAACTGGAAATCCTGAGCTGTACTGGGGAAGCCCGCTAAAAATGGAATGTAGGGATCCAGTTCGTTCTCCGTTTGGGTGGCGACTCCCCCGGGGCAATCTGGGTTTTTAACCTCCCTGCCTCCTGCTCCCCGGGCTCCAGGGCCCTGGAGGATGCTGGAGCAGCGAGAGACCAGGCTAGGAAATCCTGCGCTCCGGATACCAGGTTTCTGCGTCCCGCTCCTACGCCCAGGACTTCCCCTCACTCCTCACTCCTCAAGCCCAGGCGCAGGCGGGGACCACAAGGCCAGACTGGGGAGGCTCCACCAGTTGCCTGGGCGCCCGCGGAAAATGCTCCCTCGCCTCGCCTCTCCCCTTGGTCACTGAAAGGTGCCTGCGGCGGGCGGGTCACAGCTCAAACGGGGCGCTCACCTGAGAAACAAGAGGGAGCAGAAGTTCGAGTGCAGCAGCGGGTTGGGATTCACCTCCGGGTACACCAAGTGCATCTTGCTAGCGGCCACGGGCGAGGGCGCGGGGACCGGCGAGGGCATGGGGACCGGCGAGGGCTCCGGCGTGGGCTCCGGGGCCGGCGTGGACTGGGGCTCCGGCGTGGACTCCGGCGTGGGCTCCGGGGCTGGCGTGGACTCCGAGGCCGGCGTGGGCTCCGGGGCCGGCGTGGACTGGGGCGCGGGCGCCGCTTTGGCAGGGGAGTTGCTCGGAGTGCTCATGGTGGCGCCGACGGGGATGCTGGAGGCTCAACCACAGTGCCAGTCCGCTAGGCGGTGTACCAGAACCACCATTCTGGAAATGGAGCGTCAGCTCTTGCCTGGTCCCAGCCTTCTGGACCACCCTCTAGGCGCCTCTGCCACCACCGCCTGGAGCCCTGAGTCGGGAGCGGTGTGGACAGCGGGACGAAAGGGTGGCCAGACAGGAGCCACACGCAGGGGCGCGGAGAGGATGCTGGCGCAGCTGATGGAGGCGGGTAGGACGGTGCTGCACTCGGAGTCCTGCACCAGGGCGCCAGCGTTCAGGCACCTGGCTGCAAACTCTGCCGAAGTGAGAGCTATGAACCCAGGCACCCACCCCGAAGGTGGAGAAAGGAGGTACCAACTCTATCAGCCGCATCTGCTCAGAAACGCCCATCAGCTGTGGAGAGACCAGGAGAGAGCTGGCCGAAAGAGATAGCACCTCGCCTTCTGGGCACTCGGCCCTCATCAGGACCAAACAAGGGCGCTGTGGGAAGTTCTCAAACTGTAATGGAGCAGGACCCTATGGGGCCTTCCTGGGATGGAGCACACCACCTCATGCCCTCTTCCTGCTTCCCTTTTGTAGAAAAGCTTTAGTCTCCCAGATCTCCTCTGAATTACAAGAGGTGGTTCAATAATTGATGACTGGGGCTTCCTTGGTGGTTCAGTGGTAAAGAATCTGCCTGCTAATGCAGAAGACACAGGTTGGATCCCTGGTCAGGGAAGATCTATATGCCTTGAAGTAACTAACCCTGGGGTCCACAACTTGAAACTATGCTCTAGAATCTGGGAGCAGCAACTATTGAACCACCTGCTACAGCTATTGAAACCTGCATGCCATAGAGCCCATGCTCTACAACAAAAGAAGCCAGTGCAATGAGAAGTCTGCTTAACTGCAATCAAGAATAGCCGTCTGCTCGCTGCAATTAGAGAAAAGCCTGTGCAGCAGTGAAGACCCAGCATAGCCAAAAAGAAATAAAACTCTTTTTTAAAAAAGACTGAAAGAATGTGAACATGTAATTTAAAAACAAAATTAAACACTAGATAAGCCATGCAACAGTCACAGAATCCATAGTTCCTCACTGAAGGACATATTAATAGATAACAATATCAAATGTACATTCCTGAGTTATTCTGCAGATACTAAAACCCCCACCAGATGGAAGAAATTATCTGTATGATGGCCACAAGCAGGGAGCCCCCACACCAGCTAAAGCCTAAGGACTGATGATATAAAACCCTGTGACACCACCCTGTTACCTCACCATCAACCAAGCAGAAAATAATGCAACAGTTGATCACATACACTGGACTTTCTCTTCACCTTGCCTTTTAAAATTATCCCCTGAAGTCCATCAGAGAGTTCTGGTCTTTATAGCATGAGCTGCCTGTACTCTTTGCTTAATCGTTTCAATAAACTTTTCTCTGCTTCAACTCCAACATTTTGGTTTGTTTGGCCTCACTTTACCTCAAGCACAGGAACTTGGGTTGGACAACACAACTGGTGCCTAAGCATTTGACTTCCACCAACAACAGGATTTAGCACAGATTATGTATGTAGAGCTGCAAGACCTAAGGAAAGGAAACAGAAGATTAGAAGAGCTTGAACGATTTTAGATGACTGAATGCTGTTATTGGAGATAGGCTTTTGGCATCTCACATGTTGATCTGTGCATGGGACCTCTGTAAGCTTTTAGCTGCCCTCTTAGATTGGGAAAGGGGATTATGGGGAGAAAAAGACTGCTTTATGATTTCTTTAATCATGTGCTCAGGGCCTAGCAGAATAATAGTGGCATATGTTACAGAACACAGGTATGTGCATTTCTGGGGAACTTCCATCATTTTTAACTCTAACAATGCCCCATTCAAGAAGGTATTATTATCCCTATTTGACAAAAATGAGAAAGATGAGGTTTAAGGACAGCACTTCTCCAAAGTCATAGAATTAGTAAATGACGAATCCTCACTTGGACTCAAGTCCAAGTCTAGTGTGATCTGTCTCACTGGTGGATGGTTACTGTGTGGGGAAGGTGCCTAGAGTGCACTGTTTGAATGAAGGAATGACAGTAGGGATGAATGAACAAAATCTTGGACTCCCACTCAGAAGTCTAGTTATTTGTGTGGCCATCTTCCCAGCTTAGCAGTTTCCCTTCCCTTCCACCCTAAAAGAAGGAGATCAAAGTTTGTGGTGCTTATAATAGGGTCACTTTATTATGCTCATGTACCTTGGCTAAAATGGTATGATTAATTAAGGCTTTTGGCTTCATTGGGAAGATCCCCTGGAGTAGGAAATGGCAACCCCCTCCAGTATTCTTGCCTGAAGAATCCCATGGAGAGAGAAGAATTTCTGGCTACAGTCCACGGGTCGCAAAGAGTTGAATATGACTGAGCAACTTAGCAAGCACACAGGCAAGTTATAAACTGGTGTACAATAATGTGGTTACAGTTGACAATACTGAACTGTGTACATTGGGCTTTCTAAAAGAGTAGATCTTGGATCTTTTCACCATAAAAAAAGAAAAAAAAAGGTTAATTTATGCATTGGGGGCCACACTGATTAATTTGATTGTGCTGAAAAGACTTGATGCTAGGAAAGATTAAAGGCAAAGGGAGCAAAGGGGGCAGTGGAAGATGAGATGGTTAGATAGCATCACTGACTCAATGGACATGAATTTGAGCAAACTCTAGTAGATAGTGCAGGACGGGGGAGCCTGGTGTGTTGTAGTCCATGGGGTCAAAAATTGTCAGACAGGACTCAGCAACTGAACAGGAACAATATGTGTATTAAGTCATCGGGGCTTCCCAGTTGGCACAGTGGTAAAGAATCTGCCTGCAGGAGACTCAGGAAACATTGGCTCAATCTCTGGGGAAGATTCCCTGGAGGAGAAAATGGCAACTCAGTCCAGTATTTTTGCCTGGAAAATCCCATAGACAGAGGAGCCTGGTGGACTACAGTCCCATAGCGTCAAAAGAGTCAGACACGATTCAGCACACATGCACTGTTAAGTCATCAGGTTGTACATTTTAAACATAAACTATTATTGATTGTCAGTTATACCTCAATAAACCTGGAGAGGAAATAGCTTTTAAAGAAAACATTAATGTATTAAAAATTTTTAATATGGCAAAATATTGACAATTTTCTATTGATGGGCATGATAGGAGTTTATTATACGATTTTCTTGATATTTCATGCATGTTTGAAATTTTCTGTCACAAAAAAGAAAATGATTAGAGCTGAAAAATATAATTTTTCAATTACCTACCTTTCTAGTGTTAGCTCTTTCTCAGATAAGGCAATCTACAATGTATGTAACCAGACCTACCGGATTTATAGTTCTCTTTTACATTACCTACCTTT
Organism: Bos javanicus; assembly: GCF_032452875.1. Taxonomy (NCBI): domain Eukaryota; kingdom Metazoa; phylum Chordata; class Mammalia; order Artiodactyla; family Bovidae; genus Bos; species Bos javanicus. The sequence continues at coordinate 72,157,776 of NC_083879.1, read as the reverse complement.
TCCAGCACTGTAAACACTCAGCTACTAGTTCTCCTTCAAAGATGAAAGAATTGCTTGCTGAGGTTGGAAATTTAGTGACTTCCATGTCAGACTGCTGCAGACTGTTCTCGTCAGTCCCCACAACTATCTCAGGATGATAACTGTGTGTGTGTGCTAAGTTGCTTCAGTCGTGTTCAACTCTTTGCAACCCTATGGACCATAGCTTGCCAGGCATCTCTGTCCATGGGATTCTCTAGGCAAGAAGACTTGAGAGGGTTGCCATTTCCTTCTCCAGGAGATCTTCCTGACCCAGGGATTGAATCTGCATCTTTTATATCTCCTGGATTGGCATGTGGCATTAGCACCACCCGGGAAGCTTAGTCATCTCCAAACTGCCAAATACACTCAGTCCCTTCAGTTTCTGCTGTCTTTATTTTTTTGAAACTTCTTAGCATTCTTTTATGAACAATAATGAATATAATATTTGTAAAACATACTGAAAATCAGTGTTGATTTGTACAAAGAAGTTTGGATATGAAGCCAGGGGACCAGAGCTCTAGATGCTTCACTTCTTACCTAAACTTTCTGACTAACCACTCAGGTCTACATAGGAAATTCCTACCTGCACTATGTCCTATAAGGTTAATGGGAGCCTCACAATTTGTGAATGCACTTTGTAAAATCTAAAAAGACAACATACAAAAAGTTGTGTTTTTTTTAATTCATTCAACAAATATTTGGTGAATGCTTTATAGGTGCATGACCACTAAGCCAGGCATAGAATGTACAAACATAGGGAAGATGTCATAAGGTCTCTATATGTACTTGTTTCTCGATCTTAAACGGTTCAGTACTATAACTAAAAAGACATTAACAAGTGTTGAAGAGGATATGGAGAAACTAGAACCTTCTACATTGCTGGCAGAAATGTAAAATGGTACAGCTGCAAAGTTTCTATATAAACCACCAATTCTACTCCTAGATATCTACCCAATATAAATGAAATATATGTCCACATAAAAATGTACATACAAATGTCATAAAGGTAAAAAATGAGTTGCGGGTGGAGCGAATCAAGGGTACATCAACTGATAAAAGAAACATGGTATTATAGGTAGTGGGGTATTATCTGGCATTTTATAAAATAGATAGACATACTGATGCAAGCTACAGCATGGGTAAACATTGAAAATATGCTGAGTTAATGCAGCCAGACATTGACTCAAGTGAGGATAATGAGACAGCATCTAAGGAGAGATTCAATCTTGCTGGACTTGATGATTCATTCCCAGATAAACTCCAGGGACACATGATGAAAATTGTAACTGTGTAAACTATAAATTATTAATGGTTCATACCACCTCCATCAAATAGTCAAAGCATAAAGTGTTAAATCTGCAGGAAGTATAAAATCAGTACTAAACTAGTTCGACTAAGATAGTGCTGGTCCTCAAGCATTTTTCTATCAAGACATATACGATAAAAGGCATTCACAATCTACATGCTCCAGTGAGTATTCACAGTTCTGAATATAATGACAATCTCTTTGTCACTGTACCTTCTAGTACCAAAGAATGTTCAAATTATTGCACAATTGCACTAATTTCACACAATAGCAAAGTAATGCTCAAAATTCTCCAAGCTAGGCTTCAACAGTATGTTAATCGAGAACTTCCAGATGCTCAAGCTGGATTTAGAAAAGGCAGCGGAACCAGAGATCAAATTGCCAACACCCTTTGGATCATAGAAAAAGCAAGGGAATTCCAGAAAAACAGCTACTTATTATTCATTGACTATGCTAAAGCCTTTGACTGTGTGGATCACAACAAACTGGAAAATTCTGAAAGAGGTGGGAATACCAGCTCACCTTACCTGCTTCCTGAGAAACCTGTATGCAAGTCAAGAAGCAACAGTTAGAACAATGGACGGGTTCCAAATTGGGAAAGGATTACCTTAAGGCTGTATATTGTCACTCCGCTTATTTAACTTACATGCAGTGTACATCATGCGAAATTCTGGGCTGGATGAAGCATACCATGGAGTGAAAATTGCCAAGAGAAATATCAATAACTTCACATATGCAGATGATACCACCCTTATGGCAGAAAATGAAGAGGAACTGAGGAGCCTCTTGATGAAAGTGAAAGAGAAGAGTGAAAAAGCTGGCTTAAAAGTCAACATTCAGAAAACAAAGATCAGGGCATCTGGTGCCATCACTTCATGGCAAACAGATGGGGAAACAATGGAGACAGTGACAGAATTTATTTTCTTGGGCACCAAAATCACTGCAGACGGTGACTGCAGCCACAAATTTAAAAGATGCTTGCTCCTTGGAAGAAAAGTTATGATAAATCTATACAGCATATTAAAAAGCAGAGACATTATTTTGTCAACAAAGGTCCATTTAGTCAAATCTAAGATTTTTCCAGTAGTCGTGTATGGATGTGAAATTTGGACCATAAAGAAAGCTAAGCGTCAAAGAACTGATGCTTTTGAACTGTGGTACTATGAAAGATTCTTGAGAGTCCCTTGGACTGCAAGGTGATCAAACCAGTCCATCCTAAAGGAAATCAGTCCTGAATATTCATTGGAAAGACTGATGCTGAAGCTGAAGCTGAAGCTCCAATACTTTGGACACCTGATGGGAAGAACTGATTCACTGGAAAAGACCCTGGTGCTGGAAAAGATTGAAGGCAGGAGGAAAAAGGGACAACAGAGAATGAGATTGTTGGATGGCATCACCAACTCAATGAACATGAGTTTGAGCAAACTCCAGGAGATGATGAAGGACAGGGAAGCCTGGCCTGCTGCAGTCCATGGGATCACAAAGAGTTGGACACAGTTGACTGACTGAATAACTTCTAGTAACATATCCTCCTCTCGAACCTCAGAAGTGGACACCCAAATTAAATCTAGCCAATCATAATATGCCATGTCTGTATCCAAAGGGTTTGGGACAGATATAATCTCGTATCTGTTATAACAGATATAACTCTATGCCAGGCCAACTGGCATTCTTCCTTGAGAATGTTTTGTTGCTGTTCTTGGTTGTTCTTGTTTGGCTGCACCAGGAAGATGGCTTACCAGGTGGCGCTAGTGGTGAAGAACCCTCCTGCTATTGCAGGAGACGTAAGAGACTTGACTTCCATCCCTGGGTCAGGAAGATCCCCTGGAGTAGGGCATGGCAATCCACTCCAGTATTCTTGCCTGGAGAATTCCATAGACAGAGGAGTCTGGTGGGCTATGGTCCATAGGGTTGCAAAAAGTCAGACACAACTGAAGTGTCTTTGTAGGCATGCATGCACAGAAAGGGAAAAACTTGACTTTCTTTTCTGATGAGGGAGTTGTAAGGGTATGACCCATAACTGCTGGTGGCCACGTCTCCCATTTACACAGATGGGCTGGAAAGTACAAACAGATACTGAAAGGTCATGCAGTCAACAACTATTTATTAAACACCTACTGTGTGTAAAGACTGAATCAGGAGTTAAAGACACATAAGTGAACAGGATGAGTGGTGTAGAGTCTTAGTGGCATCAAGTCTCTGGGGCTCCTGAGACTTAAAGGATCCCTCCTTGGATGGTGTGACCTGCTGGAGCAGAAGCTGTCACTTTCCAACTCAAGTCCTCTGACTCTTCTCCAGGACTAAAGAGTTCACTGCTTATCTGCAACTCTCTGCTGAAGGGTCTTTTGCCAGCTGCTGGAGCACAGTGGGGTCATATGCAAGATGAGGAAAAACCCCTGGATTCCAACCTCAATCAGTGATGGATGGGGAGTGGGTAGATAAATGCTCCTGTGCCCTTGCCTGTCAGTTGGAACAATTCTCTCCCTGGGTGACCCAGCAGGAAGGAGTCCAGTTGCCTGAGCATTTACTCACTTGTAACAGGACTTTATTGGCTTCCTTCCCTTCTATGTCTCACTTCTCCACTCCCTCCAAGTGTTTTTCTAGGATCACTTCCAAATTAAACTACTTCCACTCAGATCCTTGTCTCAGGGTCTGTTTCTGGGGAACCCAAACTAAGATACCTGCCAGAACCATCCTTCTAATTATTTAAAAAATATATTCACTCCTTGCACCAATAACAATCCTAACTAGTACTATGAATGCTGGGTTGTCCAATACAGTAAGGAGGATTGTGAGGAATTCAGATGCATCTGGCCCAAACTGAGGTGTGCTGTATGTATAAAATACATTATGCACTTCAAAGAGAAGAAAACCTTTTTCATCTTACTAGTGATTTTTTATACTGATTACATGTTGAAACAATATTACTTTTGACATTACTTTTGGATATAAAAATATCTTACTAATATTACTTTCACTTGTTCATTTTAGATTTTAACATGACTACTACAAATTCTAAAATTACAGATGTTGGGAATTCCCTGGCAATACAGTAGTTAGGACTCCACACTCTTATTGCCAAGGGCCTGGATTCAAACCCTGGTCAGGGAACCAAGATCCCACAAGCCAAGCAGCATGGCCAAAAAATAGATAGATAAATAAGTAAAATTAAATTACAGAGGTGGCACATTTTATTTCTCTGGACACAAGATAGGTGGTAACTTTAGATAAGAGGCAAGTGGGAAAGGGAAGCTGGCCTCTGCCCCAAAGATGGTGGTTTTGGTCAGAAAGCCTGAGGTGCCACCTCTTCAAATAAGCTGGTCTGCAAAGTGAAAAAGTGAGTGTTAGTTGCTCATTTGTGTCCACCTCTTTGCAACCTCATGGACTGTAGCCCACCAGACTCCTTTATCCATGGAATTCTGGTCCAAAAGTGTACATTTAACTCCATGTCATGTGTCCACATAAAGTTCAGAATCAAAGTTTGTAGTATAACTTGTTTGTATCCCAAGATTCATTCTCCCCAAATTGAGAACAAATTCTAGACCAAAAATTTCCAGCCTTTTCACTAACTCATGTGTATGTGGACATCATTTATCATTTTGCAACAGCCAGAAGACGTAAGTCTTTACTATTAATCAGAACAGCCAGGCAGAATATTTCTAGCACACATCTGTGTGTCCTATAGGATCACAACCTCTTTGTTATCCTCAAACAACTTTTCTTATTTTCAAATTTAGAATTTTATCCAGCAATTGACTATCAAGCATTGCCATCCATCTCTGCCTATCAGTCAACGTGTTCAGTTTCCATAAAAAATTATCTCTGTGTTGTGACGGCTCTTCTTTGTAGATCCATTTGGGTGTTTTATTACATTTTCCTGAATTCTTTAAAACAAACAAATAGAAAACACAATATGCTAACTTTAAAAATGATGCAGCTAATGTAATATGGGGAGAACAGGAAGTGGAAGAAAGGAGGTGCCTCTTCATCTGGTGAATGCATATTGAAAGAAGGCTGGTTCATTATATGTTTAATTTTGAGAGAAGAGGAATCAATTTTTTAAAATCTATGAAATTCCTATGTGTGCTTAGTCACTCAGTTGTGTCCAACTGTGACCCCATGGACTGTAGCCTGCCAGGCTCCTCTGTCCATGGGGATTCTCCAGGCAAGAATAACGGAGTGGGTTGCCATTCCCTCCTCCAGGGGATCTACCCAACCTAGGGATTGAACCCAGGTCTCCCACATGGCAGGCAGATTATTTACTGTTTGCACTAGCAGGGAAGTCCAAATTATCTATAGTGGCCCTACTCATAATTAACCAAACTTGGAAGTAACCAAGATATCCTTCAGTAGGTGAATAGATAAATGAACTGATTTATCCAGGCAATGGAGTATTCAGTTCAGTTCAGTTCAGTCACTCAGTCGTGTCCGACTCTTCGTGACCCCATGAATCGCAGCACACCAGGCCTCCCTGTCTATCACCAACACCCAGAGTTCACTCAGACTCACATCCATAGAGTCCGTGATGCCATCCAGCCATCTCATCCTCTGTCGTCCCCTTCTCCTCTTGCCCCCAATCCCTCCCAGCATCAGAGTCTTTTCCAATGAGTCAACTCTTCGCATGAGGTGGCCAAAGTACTGGAGGTTCAGCTTCAGCATCATTCCTTCCAAAGAAATCCCAGGGCTGATCTCCTTTAGAATGGACTGGTTGGATCTCCTTGCAGTCCAAGGGACTCTCAAGAGTCTTCTCCAACACCACAGTTCAAAGGCATCAATTCTTCGGCACTCACCCTTCTTCACAGTCCAACTCTCACATCCATACATGACCACTTGGAAAAACCATAGCCTTGACTAGATGGACCTTTGTTGGCAAAGTAATGTCTCTGCTTTTGAATATACTATCTAGGTTGGTAATAACTTTCCTCCCAAGGAGTAAGCGTCTTTTAATTTCATGACTGCAGTCACCATCTGCAGTGATTTTGGACCCCCCAAAAATAGTCAGCACTAAAGAGAAATGAACTACCAAGTCATGAAATGACATGGAGGAAACTTAATGCTTACTACTAAGTGAAAGAAGTCTGAAAAGGCTACATAATATATAATGTAACTATATGACAAAAAGACAAGACTATGAAGACTGTAAAAAGCTCAGTGGTTGCCAGAAGGTGGAGGTGGGGGTGTAGGATGAAAAGGTGGAACATGGAGCATAGAGGTTTTATAGAATAATGAAAATACTCTATATGATACCATTGTTAGGTAATTAGAATAGGAAAAAGGAGTCCAATATAGTGGTGGCTAAAAGACAAAGGAAGGAAAAAGCCTGCACAAATAGAACAAAGGAAGGTTCAAGAACCTCAGGTTAAACAAAGGCCTGGCTTGCCCAATTTACATAAGGTAGGCTCAGGGAAGAGGGGGTGGGGAGGAGAAAAAAACATATAAAAAGAGGAGCCAAAATTGAGCCCCCTGCTTCTCTGATCTTCTCTCTCTTCTGTGTCTTTTGGGTCAGCCTGCCCTCACACTTCAAGGATGTATTTTCCTTTGCTTGCCAAATAAAACTGAACTGTAACACTGGTCCACCCTTGGCCTCAAGGTTTTGCTGCAGTGAGACAGAACTGAGGAAATTACAAACTCCCCCAACATATATGGTGATATTTCTTGGATTTAACCTGGCTGAAACAACCTTGGCTCAGCCCAGAGGCCAAGCACAGCAGAAGCCCAATTTGGGGAAAGCTCTCATGGTGGAAGATGAATGTGAAGAAAACCCAGTACAGTGAGAGTGACAAGAACCTAAGCATGCTGGAAACCAGGACAGCAAAAACAAATTCAGCAGAAAGCTCACATAAGTCAGTCTCAGATTCCAGGAAACCTGATGGGGTATAAAGTCCTCACCCCTATGGCAGGAAGGACATATGGCTAACAAAATCTTAATTTCTTTACAATTTCTCATTTCTTATTTCCTCAAATCCCCTGTGAACAGGCAAGTGGCAGTGGGTGCAATCAAGGGACTCTGGAGAGGCTATTCTCCATTGTGTCCCAAAGGCTCCACTATCCTCTGTACTCTAGTAGCTGTTGCCCAAGCGGGTGGGGGTTCTTCTGTCCTTAATCTTATTTGTGCCAAGGATCAGGCCAATGAAAACTGTGAGCACAGGTCAGGTCTTTAGCAGATTTTCTGGCAGGTTATGAAAGGGATTCCTCAACACGTTTTCCCTACTGTTTTTTCCTCCCATCCTTTAGCTCCTCTATCTATGCCACTGATTACAAAGTATTGGGCAGGTCATCATCTTTCCACTTCTGAAAGTTGTGCTTGAAACCATTTATTTAAGATTGGGACTCAAACCCATGTGGCAGGGACTCTGCTATGCTTATTCACTCAGTCATATCTGACTGGGACTTTAGCCTGGCCAAAACCCATGGTGCCTGGTTTTAGGCTAATGAAGCTCAGGCTCTTGATGTCTCATTGCAAAAAAAAAAAAAAAATTCAGTGAGAGATACAGCAATGGATAAGAGATGGATTTGATGGATTTGTTGGGATTTCAAAAGAAGCACACTCCAAGAGTGTGGGCCATCACAGAGCAGAGAGCAGTGGCCATGGAATGTGGTGTGGTTTTCCCAAGCTGGGTTATTGCATAGGCTAAGGAGTGGGAGGATCATTCCAAAATTGGGGAGTCACCCACTCCTCACTCTTTTGACAGTGTCTTGGAACTGTCCCCAGCACCTCTGGGTGTCATTTAGCTTGCAGATTAAGGATCAAGGTTTAGTTGAATTCGACTTGTCATCTTGGACCCATTTGATTTTAATTGGCTTATGTTATGTCCTTGGGCTCTGTCATTCTTTCAAAGTACACTCCTTGGGCTATGCCCCCTTTCCTGTTTCATGCTCTTTTCCTGGCCCTCTCTGGGCCCACAGTGTTGTTTCTACAATCTTCTGGAGGGACAACCAGGAAATAGCTGGCCCTTGAGAGGGAAATACTGTACAATAGCCAATCCCTCTAGATATTCAGGCCTTCATCTTCCATGTTTCCTATATGTGCAACATCAGCATTTCTCAGTGAACCCTCTAGGGTGGGCAACAGGTGCACAATGCCTGCCAAAAGTCCATCTGTTGGTGGCATCCCTTCAAGGGCAATTGGGCTTCCAGGGATAATGTTTGCCACTTTGGGAGTTAGCCCTGCAGGCCCTTTGGGCCTAAACCGTGACCACCCTTCTAAAGTTACAAACATACCCCGATATCAAATCTCCACTCCACTTTTATAGAACATCTGGTCTGTTGCCTCTTATCAATTTGTTCTTAAGCCACTTACTAACTCCTACAACCAAGACCCTGACCCCTGGTAGGCAACATTGCTCCACCCCACTTATTATTAAAATACTCTCAATGCCCCTAAAAGGACCAGAAAACCCACCCCTTTGTCATTACTGCTGCTATTACCTAGAGTCTGGAGAAGGCAATGGCACCCCACTCCAGTACTTTTGCCTGGAAAATTCCATGGACAGAGGAGCCTAGTAGGCTGCAGTCCATGGGGTCACTAGAGTCGGACACGACTGAGAAACTTCACTTTCACTTTTCACTTTCATGCATTGGAGAAGGAAATGGCAACCCACTCCAATGTTCTTGCCTGGAGAATCCCAGGGACCGGGAAGCCTGGTAGGCTGCCATCTCTGGGGTCGCACAGAGTTGGACACGACTGAAGCGACTTAGCAGCATTACCTAGAGTGTATCTATGACAATGAAATGTTTACCATTGGAAGCACCCTGCTGCTGCTGCTGCTGCATCACTTCAGTCGTGTCCGACTCTGTGTGACCCCATAGACGGCAGCCCATCAGGCCTCCCCCATCCCTGGGATTCTCCAGGCAAGAATACTGGAGAGGGTTGCCATTTCCTTCTCCAATGCATGAAAGTGAAAAGTGAAAGTGAAGTAATTCAGTCAAGCTGCTCTTATTGAGGACTAGGGGAGGAAATCAGTGACTTACATTCCCTCAGAGCAATAAGAGGATAAGACTTATGGCTGTTTCACCAGGTTCCGAGTCTCAGGGCACAGGCTTGGATTACTTTACATCATGGTATTCCCATCCATGGTGGACAAACCAGCAATGAGTTAAGATTACAACCCCTTAATCCTACCTAGCACTAGTCATGTTGGAGACCTTGTGGACACCCAACTCCAGTCCAGGGGTCCCAGGAGGTTGACCTGCTTTGACTTGCCTAGGGATCTGGCTCCTGGGAGGTTGTCACACCTCAACCTGCTTGGGGATCTGCTAATCCAGGGGTCCCAGGAGGTCAACATGCCTCCACATGCCCAGGGATCCAATTCTCAGGAGGCTGACCAGCCTCAACCTGTCCATGGATTCGACCTCCAGGAGGCTGTCATGCTTCAGCTTGCCTGAGGATCTGCACCTTGACCTGGGGATGCCTGGCTCTCAGGTTGCAACAGTACTGGGTAGAATAAGTTTCAGAAAGACTCACCCCCAAGGTAAGTCCACCCATAAAATAGAAGGAGGCCTATTGGTTTTTTTTTTCCTCCTCCCTGTCATCACTGTCTTTCAGATGGGAAATAAACCAATCCACTTCCCAACAGACACCCTTGAGCTACATCCTTGATAACTGGAAGCTGTTGGATCCTCTAACTCTAAGGAGAAGTCACTTAAAATTATTTTGTGCCACTGTGTGGCCACGGTATCCTCTAGAGGACAAAGAACACTGGCCTGAGGATGGGAGTTTAAATTACAGTACCGTCCTGGAGCTAGACTTATTTTGCAAAAGACAAGGGAAGTGGACAGAGATCCCCTACGTCCAAATTTTCTTCTGACTAAAAGATATGAAGGAACTTTGTCTTAAGTATGGGATTCTTGTATGCCCTAAAAGTGAGCCTACTAAGCAAATGGTGTTAGGCACAGACAACCAAGAGAAGGAAGCCCCCATGAAGGCTCACCTCCCATGGCTCCCAAGTTGCTTGGTGCTCCTTCCTTGTGCCCCCAAACGTGCCCCCATATCCAGGAGCACCCCTTCCACAAAAGCCAACTCCAGTATCCTTAGTTGAAACTGGAGGAGAATTCAAACTAACCTGGGTCCATAAGCCCTTCTTCCTCATAGAACTAAGATGGATCAAACAAGACCTGGGAAGTGATACAGATGACCCAGGCAAATATATAGATACATTATAACGCATTACCTTGGCCTTTGACTTGACATGGAAGAACATTATGGTCATATTTAGTCCAACTTTATCTGATCCTGAGTATGCTAGGGTCTTAAAGGAACCCAAAAGTATTGTACAGGGCTCCACATGTCAAGTAATAAATACCCAGTGGGGGAAATTTCGGTCCCCTCCTCAGATCTTAATTGGAATTATAATGACCCTGAACACATCTGGAAAAGGGATCCTTTTCTGATCTCTGTAAAGGCAGGACTAAAAGCAGCCCAGCAAAAAGTAATCAGCTATGCCTGGGTCTCAGCAATAACTCAGGAGCCCAGTGAGAACACCATTGCCTTTCTGGAAAGGCTAAAAGAGGCCCTCCTAAAGTTTATCAATCTGGACTTAGATTCTTATAAGGGACAGGTGATTTCAAACGACAAATTCCTCTCCCAATGTACATCATAATCAGGATAAACTTAACAACAGCTACAGCAACAGGACCCTGCTACCTCTTTAGATGAGATGGTGCAGACAGACACCAACATCTTTTATAACAGATAATAGGAGAGGAAGGCCAAGGCCCAGGAATGGGAGAAAAGGAAAGAGACAAGGCATCCCCAGATGCTGGCCATCCTCCAGGGAAGCCCTATGGCAAACCCCAAGTCCTTAAAGGACAAGGCATGAGGCAAATGCCTAAACTGTAGACAGGTGGGGCATTGGGCCAAAGAGTGTCCAAACTGTGAGAAGTCTCCTAAAATGGCTTGCTACAAATGACATCAACTGGGACATTGGGCAGCACTCTGCCCTGGGGACCAAAGAGCCTCAAGGTCAAGCACCAAGCCTTTCCTCAGGATGGTTCAACAGGACTAAAATGGTCCACTCCAGCCAGCCTGACTGTCACAGATAACCATCATGGGGCTGGAGCCAAGGGTGCTACTGGATGTGGCAGGTAGGTCTGAGAATTTCTTGTTTGACACGGGGGCTACCCACTCTGTCCTGACTTCCTACTCCAGAGCCTTCTACTCCCAAACCTGTACCATTTTGGGTGCTACAGGAAAAACAATTACAAAAAGATTCACCCAAGCACTTCTTTGTTGCTGGGATCAGCAAATATTTTCCCACCAGTTTCTGGTGGACCCTGAGTGTCCTATTCCCTTATTGGGAAGAGATCTCTCCCTGCCTTCAAAATCTTGCATCTATTGAAGGCCTGATAGAAGATACTTTAAAACTCTCTCTTGGGGGCAAATTAACTATCTTTATCAGCCACCAAGTAAAACAACTCCTGAATGGTAGAGGCCATTTATGGATGTCTGATCAAAGGATTCTCAGATATCAAGTAATGCTGATGGAAAGTCCAGGCCTTACTATATCCCCTTGTGAGGTTCTTAACCCAGCTACCCCCCCTGCCTACTCCGGAGGGCTCTCTCCCCTTCCACTCTTGCCTAGAAACCTTGGACCACTGGACAAAACCCCAAGAGGGATTGTCAAAAGATACTCTGACCAATCCTGAGGAAATCTGGTACACTGATGGAAGAAGCTTTGTCTTGGATGGAAAAAGAAGAGTTGGACATACAGTAGTCTCCAATTTCGAGACCATAGAGGCTAAACCTTTGACACCAGGTACTTCAGCCCAATTAGCTGAGATCACAGCCCTGACTCGAGCTTTAGAGCTGGGAAAAGAAAAAAAGAGTAGCCGTTTACACTGACTCCAAGTATGCCTTTCTGGCGCTACATGCACATGCTGCTACTTGGAAAGAAAGAGGCCACTTGACCACCCAAGGGTCCCCAATCAAATATGGTTATCAAATCCTTAGGCTCTTGGAGGCAATCCATCTTCCTGCTGAGGTTTCAGTCTCCATTGTAAAGGACACCAAAAAGGGAGCCCAGAAGTGGCAAGAGGAAACCAAGCAGCTGATCAGGCAGCTAAGAAAGCAGAATTACCGAACAGTAACCTAACAGAGGTTGCCACCCTAGTTCTGCAGACTAATTTGCCAGAAACTCCCTCATATACTGAAGGTGAGACTGTTAAAGCTAAGAGTCAGGACTTTCAAGAAGATCATATGGGTGCTTCCAAAAGGAGGGACTCCTTTTTTTGCCTGGGAGCCTCCAATGGAAGTTGGTTAACTCCTTACATGCCACTACTCATTTAGGGGAAAGGGCCCTCCAAAGATTACTAGAAATGTCCTTCAGAGGAACAGGCCTCCAAATGACTATAAGGCAAGTGGTCTCTTCTTGTCCCACTTGCCAATTAAACAACCCCCAAGGAGCATGAAGACCCCAGCTGGCCCAGCCCATCCAATGGGTATTTGGATTTCCAATTTACCAAATTGTAAAATAGATTTCCAATGAATCTATATAACATTCAAATTGGTATTTGGAATTCCAATTTACCAAATTGTAAAATAGATTTCCAATGAGTCTATATAACATTCAGAGGTTAAAAAGCTGAAATATTATTTCTAAACATAAAGAACTTTAGAATTCTTTCTTTGTTTTCTGAGAAGAGACTTCCTTTGCTTCCTTTCATCCAGTCTACTTTCAATTGCACTCTCAGGGAAGCTGTGGGTATAAAAGTACCAAAATGCATCTGAATGAAATGTATTTCCTACCGTCATCAAGCATACAACTTATAATTGTGTGTATAATTCCCATTCTTAAGAGTCACACCTTTGCGTGAAGGCTTTCATTATATGTGGACAACAGAAATGAAGTCCATCATGTGTCAATATTAAAACAAAACTATTGACTTTTATGGACATTTTTTCTAACATGTATTGCTGATGTCCCTCCCTTGCAGTTTGCAGAACATAATGACAAACATTATTAACTATTTGATATCATTACCAGGAGTAGAAGTATGCCATTTGGTGCAATACACTTAGGGTCTAATGAACATAGGTATAGGGGTTTACAGATTCATTTATATACACTTACTAACAACAAATTAACTTTTAAAAATTTCACATCTGTTTTTTCTATATTTTTATTTCTTATATTTTCTAATACTACTTTACTTTTTACTACTTTTAAACTAGCTTGTAAAATAAGATTTAATAGGCTTTAAAATAAGGACCTAAGGATCTCTGCTAGGAATAATTATGAGTTTGCAGATCTAATTTTGGCAACTTAGATCCCTCTTGGTGTCAGATATCTTCTGTGAGACTGAAATTACCCAAGGATAACAGCTGGAAAAGTGAATGTTATCAGAAGGTGCTTTGGTTTACCAGTGGCTTTATAAAAGTAAAGGTGAAAGTGAAAGTTGCTCAGTCGTGTCAGACTCTTTGCAACCCCAGGGACTATACAGTCCATGGAATTCACCAGACCAGAATAATGGAGTGGGCGGCCTTTCCCTTCTCCAGGAAATCTTCTCAACCCAAGGACTGAACCTAGGTCTCAAGCATTGCAGGCAGATTCTTTATTAGCTAAGCCACCAGGGAAGCCCATGGCTTTGGAAGTGTTCCTAAATGATTAGTAAATTTCCTCTCTTCTTTTGACATGAAATAGTTTAAGAATGCTAAAAATATTCCCCAATTTTATTTTTTAAATGTAAATAATTCCCAAATGGATTCCATATTAAGTATTCACACTTTTCAATAGTTATTTAAGGATTTTCATTAAAAAAAAAAAAAGATATACAGAAACACATCAAAGAGAAAGAGGAAGAGAGAAGCCAAGGCTGAGACCTGAGACCGTCCAGCATTCACAGTTAGAGACTCACCCAAGGAGTCTGAGGAGGGAGAGAATGTACAGTCACTGAAGCACAGGAGAAGCTGGAGCCCATGCCTCTGAGAGGCTGATAAGTTGAAGACAGAAGAGTACCAGTTGAATTTGGCAAAGACAGGGGTTTTGATGATTTAGGAAAAGCATTATTTTAAAGAGAAAGAGACTGAAATCTTTTGAAGATGTGTTGAGCAGAGAACTGTGTCTGAAGGTGTGGAAAAGTGGTTGTACACAACTCCTATGAGAAATTTTGCTGTGAGGAGGGACAGAAAATAGAAAAAGAAGTAACTACTGGACTATAACCCTTGAGGAGGCACTCATCCACTGTGAACTGTTCAATAGCCAGTCTAAAATAGACTGTTTGAGTAACATGGGTGAGCCGATGTTGTCAGTATCTGCCCTGGTGCCTTCCATGTCACCCTAGCCTGACTTCCTGCAACTCTGCCTGAAGGCTTTGTCTGCCATCTGAGTCGGCTCTGCTAAAGCACAAGGCAGCCAGGAGTGCTGGGGAATTTAACGTCTTCCTCTGCTCTCCCCCGGCAGCCTTCAGTCAACAGACAGACAGGAGCTGGTGTGTAAATACCCTGACTCCCTCACTCAGGGATGCTAACCCTGAGGCTTGCGCTCCACACTGTCTCCTACAGTTTCCCAACAGGATTGTGTTCCAGTAGCCCAGCCTGGAACATACCTGATAACACATCCTGTGTGGCCTTCTCTCCCTTTCTTGCCTCACTTCCCCACTCCATTACCAGTGTTTCCTGGGACCCCCTCCCAAATAACCTATTGCATTCAAATTCTCATCCTAGACTTTAGCTTCAGCACACCCAAACTAAGACAACCGAAAATATTCATGTAATGACTTGAAACCATTATACCAATTTTGCACAAGAATGCATGAAACAAGAAACATTAAAAGAAAATATTTGAAAATGATAATAATCATCATTTCTTATTGTGGAAATATGGGTGATTAAAAAAAACAAATCTCATTTTTCCTCAAGAAAATAAAGTGGTTTTCTTTTGGTAAAGAAGTACTGTAATTACAACATACAGATTGATAGAGATTTTGTGAATTTCAGAAGGTGATCTTAAAAGGACAAAGAAAGGGAAAGCAAGAAAGGGAAGCCCCTCAGTCATGCCCAACTCTTTGTGACCCCATGGATTGCAGCTCGCCAGGCTCCTCTGTCCATGGGATTTCCCAGGCAAGAAAACTGGAGTGGGTTGCCATTTCCTTCTCCAGGGGATCTTCCTGACCCAGGGATCAAACCCGGGTCTCCCTCATTGCAGGCAGACGCTTTACCATCTGAGCCACCAGGGAAGCCCTAAAAGAACAAAAAGTATTACCAAAGAAAATATGGCTGCTGCTAACTTTCTCAGCAGCACATAGCAAATGAAGTACCAATATTCATATGAAAACACACCAATGGCTTTTGTTATAGTTACCATTTATCGAATGTATAACAATACCCTTTTATCATCTCACAAATCCTTGTAATACTACTGTAAGGTACGTATTATTCTCATCTTTTTGCATAAAATATAGTTCAGACAACAGTGAATTCTCCGAAATGGGGGAAGATTTGAACCCAGATATTGGTCCCAAAGCCCATGAACTTCCTGCCACTTTGGGCTGCCTCTCTCTGTACCTTCAGGTATTATTTTAGAGTCATCAACAGAAAGTCAAAGAGTTATCACTGCATCAACATTTCTGATGTGCTTAATGAAGTTTAGAACTAGGAGGACAGATGTGTATGAAGACACTTTGCTGGGGCAAATGGCTTCTTCAGAGCAAGCTGAAGTGTGGTCACCATGGTCATGTTGGATAGAACGATTAGAACGCTGTGCTGTCAAACCCTGGAAGCAAGAACAGTACATCACAATGGTGGAAAAATCAAACTGTACCACAGAGAGATGGATTTTTTTAAACTACGAGGCCAAAAAAGCACAATCCTAAAGTATATCTGAGCTTAAAGGACCAAAAACGGCACAGAGTACATAATAACATACTGTGGAATAAATTTTTGGTCACAGGTTCTTTGGTCACACTTTACACAGAACAGCTCTTACTTATCTCTCAACTGTATTTGCTTGACTATCTACTAGAGGCCAGTCACTCACTACTTTATTTACAAGGTAAAATGCAGATTAATCTTTAAGAGACAATGGAGAAATAAGCCTGTTATTTCTATTTTTAGCTTATTAAAAATGAGCTAAGAGTTATAATTTCTGGATCTGCACTGGTTCACAATGCCTGGACCATAGGCTTCTTAAAGCAGGAGAAGGTCCGCTCCCTCAGACTCGAGTGCCCACTCAATGCCCTGCCCACAGGAAGTCTTAGAAAGCACATGCCCAGTGAATGACAAGGATACCCACACCCCACCAGAAAGAGAAGGGCACTTTAACCTCTAAAAACATTTACTGTGACTCAAAAAGTTTCTCTGTCTCTCAGGACCAAAGGGAGAACTATGCTTCCCCCACTGCCTGAGATACGCAGGGATAATGGCCAATACTGATCAGTGGAGGTGAGCATAAATGACAGGGACAAAGACAGCCAGACTACTTAGATGACAGCCCCTAACTCCTTAGTGTCTGTTCTACTCCTAGGTTGCTCCTGGAGGAATCCTGTTTTGATAAGAGAGGGAAAGAGGAAAGACCAAAGCACATTCTTCTAGGGGCATGAAGGCAGTTACCCAGCAACTGATGCACAGAGAAAAGTACATAAGCAAGAAGTCAAATTCTGTTTTTTTTAATCTCTCAAATAAATACATAAATTTAAGTGAACTAATAAGTGCATATCAGTATAAGAGGAAAATAAGTAACTTCAGAATTTTTCCCATATATGAAAACCATCTGAATAAAAAATAGAAATATTTTTAAAATATAAATAAAATATATAAATAAAAAATAATAAACACACTCAATGCTGACTGTACTGTTTCTGTCTATAGTTTACAATGCTGACTGTAGCCCTCTCTGTCTATAAAAAGCTCTTGTCCACTGATTGTCAAGGGAGGGAGAGTCAGCCTTTGGACAGGAGTCTACCGACCCCCCAACACACACACCAGCATCCAAAATAAAGCAAATGTTCCTTTCCATCAACCTGGCCTTTTATTGGCTTTTGAGTGGTGAGCAGATGGAACCCACCCCCCCTTTACTTTTTGACCGTCTATGGTCAGCCTTGGAACTATCATAGCACCTGTTATGGTGAGAGGGGAGTGAATTTTAGTGTTATAATGAAGGTATAATGAGTTAGAAGTCAGAGACCAGACCATACTCAAAACCATCTTGATTTTAGCTGGTTCATGCCAGTTTTCATGGGATTCTGTTTATCTCAATATCTGTGCCCACCCACTTCCTTCCTTTCTCACAAGCATAGACACACTGTTTCCATGGTGATGAGGCCATCTTAGCCTGTCACCTGAGAGCCCAGGCCTGGTTCTCTGTGCACCCTGAAGCCTAGGTCCTTTCCTTTCCTATTTAAATAATACTCAGTTGTCTTCCTTAAATGAAGGGTGCCAAGGGCTCCCATTTATTTCAGGAGCAACATCAAGCCCCAGCCAAGCGGGAGTTACCTTACGGGTAAAACAACAACAATAAACAAACAACTCTGATTATATCAATACCTTCCCTTTTGGACCTTCAGGCATAGAAGAGAAATTGGTCTCTTTTTCTTCATCAGGATTATCTCCACAGGTAACAAAGGAAACAGTGATTAAAGGTAAATCAGGGCCCTTAATATTCCATGAGGCTGGGCTGTGATGAAATAGTCACTGACAAAGCCCATCAACAATTCCCTGGGAGTAAAAGTAGAACCTTAGTAATAAAATAAAGTCTAATTTTTTGTTACTCTTTTTGTGCTGAGCAAGTTTCACTTGCTCATAGGGTGCTTCATGAAGAGGCCTCACACCCAGCCCATCAAACAAGACTCCCTGGTGTGAAACAGCTGCGTTGACATCTCAGCTTGGAGGGCCAAGTCCAAGATCATTGCCCCCAGCACTGCGATTCAAGATGGCATTGAGGTGTCGAATGCAGAGATGCTGAGCCCGGCACTACAATCTGGAGCCACCGGCAGCACAGCTGAGCCGGTCCTGTGAGAACACCCCCGGCCCACAGTTGACAGGAATCACATTCAGCAGCACTGTGGAGGGTTTTCAAAGGAAACAGTGTCCTCTAGAGCACATTCTGCTGGCACGAGCCACACCCGGCAGAGGGACTTCCCAGGTGGCTCAGCAGTAAATATCCCACCTGCCAATGTAGGACACTCCTGTTGATCCTTGGGTCAGTAAGACCCCCTGGAGTAGGACATGGCAACCCACTCCAATATTCCTGCCTAGGAAATCCCATTGACAGAGGATCCTGGCAGGCTGTAGTCCATGGGGCCACAAAGAGTCAAACATGACTGAGTGACTGAGCATGCATGCACACACACGCACACCCCTGGCAGAAGGACCCCTACCTCCTGTCGAGGGGGGTTCTCACTTGGGAGAATCGGTAACAAAATAAGGAATCAAACCGTTTCTGTTTTACTTGGTAGCTCAGATGGTAAAGAATCTGCCAGCAGTGCAGGAGACCTGAGTTTGATCCCTGAGTTGGGAAGATTCCCTGGAGATGGGAATGGCTACCCACTCCAGTATTCTTGCCTGGAGAATTCCATGGAATTCTCGTGGGCTATAGTTCATGAAGTCACAAAGAGTCAGACACAACTAAGCGACTTACGCTTTTTCACACTTTCTAGCAAGGAAAGCAGCTGCCATTTGGGAAGACATGAGATCATCTGCCTCCAATAGTGGTTCTCACTTGGCTGCAGGGTGGAATCACCTGTGAGGTTATAAAAAGTGTTGATTTCTGCATCCCCTCCCCTGAGATTCTGATTTAACTGAGATGAGGCTTCAGGACTGGGCTTTACAGAGCTCCCCTGGTGATTCAAATTTGTAGCCAAGTTTACAAACCACTGGCCTTTGCCATACTGAGGATATAAAGAACTCTACCTGGACGAGGAAGCAGAGTAAACAGACAGAGTGATTCTTCAGGAGCAGGAGTGTATGTTTCTCTGTACAGAGTGTAGTTGGGGTGGGGGCCTGTGACCCCTTTTGCCCACTCTGAGGCCTTCCTGGCCTCTCATTGCACAGCCTTTCCACGTTTATCACCTGGATGCCTGGATTCTTCTGTGCCTTGGTGGTGATTTTCAGTATGGTACAGTTGTCTCAGGAGATTTCATACAAGCCCCGCCTTAGTTCATCACAAACCTATGAGCAGGATTCCCAAGGTGTGGCTTGCTGGGAGGGAAATCCTGGGAACTATACAGGATGAGCAGCTCAGCAGTAACTTCAGGAGTTACTCCCGCACAGGGAAGTTCAGGGAGCTACAGGCCAGTGGCCAAGAATGGGTGTGGCACACAGCTGTGACTGGAACCTTCCTGTGCCTGGGATCTGAGATGTGTGTGTGTGCTCAGTTGTGATGACTCTTTGGGACCCCATGGACAGAGGATGGGATTTCCCAGGCAGGAATACTGGAGTGGGTTGCCATTTCCTCCTCCAGGGGATCTTCCCAACCCAGGGATCAAACCTGTTACTCTTGGAACTCCTGCACTGGCAGGTGGATTCCTTACCACTAGCGCCCCCTGGGGGCTTGAGGGAACTGATCCTAAAGTCAGTAACAGGTAATTCCCAGATTCATTGATAAAGAATCTGCCTGCCAATGCAGGAGACACAGGAGATGCAAGTTCGATCCCTGGGTCAGGAAGAAGCCCTGGGGGAGGAAATGACAACCCTCTCCAGTATTCTATTCTTGCCTGGAAAATCTCATGAACAGAAGAGCCTGGTGGGCTACAGTCACAGGGTCACAAAGAGTTGGACGTGATTGAACACAGGCAGTGACAAGTGCCTATGATATCAAGCATCAAGAAGTGCAGAGGTGTAATGTAATAAGCGTCCCAATAAACAGCAGCTGCCCCTTATTCTGCTCTGTGCAAGGATGTGCTTTTGCTTAACTATCATATCACATTTAATTTTTGTTTTGGTATATGAAAATTTATTACTACCATTCTTTCATCATCAAAATTTATGATCTTGGTCTTTCCTTCTTGCCTTTGTACAAGGCAAAAAAAGAGACACTGGCTACTTTGACAGTCTTAAAGTGGACTCCAGGAATGTCACCAACAGCATGACCTTTGGAACCAAATCCAGCAACCAGAACTTCATCATTTTCCTCAGTAAAATTCAAGCAACCGTCTCTGGGTACAAAAGGCTGTGATTTTTTTGCCATTCTTGGTGAACTGAACCCTGACACATTTCCTGATGGCAGAATTTGGATGTTTGGCTTCAACCCCTATTTTTTAAAGCACAATTCTCTTGGCATGAAAAGTGCATCCAAAAGGGCTGGCCTTCAGGGCTGTGCCCAAATGGGCTTTCTTACACTGTTACCATGCCGCTTCTGGGCTTGTTGGTGGCTACAGAGCTTCCTGGCAAAGACCAGGATGCTTGCTCATCCTACCAGCACCATGTCCCTGAAAGAAAGACCATCATGTTTAATTTTGACACAAGCTCGGAGGGTACTAGGATGTTAGGACCCCCACCATTTTACAGAGCCTAAGGACCTTGCTAGAGATCATAAGACTCCTAACTGATAGATGCGGCCTCTGAGCCCCGGTGGAACCGCACAGTCTGTCCCCGCTCCACCCATGTCCCATGGGACCAGGAGGACTCCCTGCCCAAAGACCTGCTCAGCCTGACTCCCTGGGTGGGTCCGTGTGGTCCCTCCAGGGGTCCGCAGCCCCTTTGCTCCTATTGCCCCTGACTCAGGTCCTTCCTTTTGCAGGGCCGCCTCTTAGAGCCCCATGGTCGGCAGGAGGACACCCTTGCCCCTTTCTAGCAGCTTCTCCCTGCAGCCAAATCCTGGGGGTGAGGTCAGGCCAGGTTGTGAGGAGAATCATGAGAGAAGCAGGAAGGGTGTGAGCTTGTGGTCAGCACCTTCCTCTGACCTGGGACCGCCCTCTCTTCTGACACTTCCCGCCACTCAGGGCAGCTCCTCTCAATGCCCCACCCCCCTCCATTACAAGTGCTCCTGTAGCTCTGCTGTGGATCAGAGTCACCAGGGGAGGGGTCAGAATGCAGAGTCCTAGGCTCCAGCCCCAAAGGTCTGATCCAACATCCCAATCCCAGTGGATTGGGAGGCAGGGGGTCCTTTGAGCACATTCTGAGAAGCATTTAACAGACCTGCCACTCACATATGTGGGCCCTGGGTCAAGAATATAAATGAAGCCCATCCTATATGTTTAAATATTTAAAAGTTATACCAAATCTTACTGTTAAAAATTTTTTGA
The DNA here is from genome assembly GCF_032452875.1 of Bos javanicus. NCBI lineage: Eukaryota > Metazoa > Chordata > Mammalia > Artiodactyla > Bovidae > Bos > Bos javanicus. The sequence goes on along the minus strand of NC_083879.1, from coordinate 72,136,277 downwards.
CTCTGAAATTCATACTTCTTGATAACCGATTTTATTAGCTGTCTTTTTACTTTAAAACCAAATCTTACTGTTAAAAATTTTTTGACTCTGAAATTCATACTTCTTGATAACTGACTTTATTAGCTGTCTTTTTACTTTAAAACCAAATCTTACTGTAAATATTTAAAAGTTATAAAACAAGCTAACACACTGTCAAGTACACCCTCATAACCACATGGCAGGCTGGGGTTCCTGGACCCTGGAGTTTGGAGCCAGAAGGTAGGACAGCAAAGCGAGGAGCCGACCCAGCCCGCAGCCCTCCCCCTGCTCTTCCCACCTCTGGCTCTGACCCTCTTTGTGCCCTGAGGAATCTGCTGCTCAAGCAAGAGCATTACCGCCTTCAAGTCCAAGCTCAGGCCATCCTCTTCCACCCCATAAACAGTTGTATCTCAACTACCTGTCAGGTTGGAACATGGGTCTCAGGAGGGAGGCCTGCACTGGAGCTGGGAGCAGGGGTTCTAGGGTCTAGGCGCTCAGAGCATGGCCTGGAGGGGGCGGGGCTCCAGGTGGCCACACCCCCTGGTCCACTCTGGCGGCCTGCACCTGGGGGAAGGTGCAACTGCAGGATGAACTGAGCAGGGCGTCTAAACCAGCGCTTCTCAAACTGTACTGTGAGCAGGACTCACCTGGTATCTGGAGATTTTGTCAGTAGGTCTGGGGTAGAGACCACAATCACGTGTTCCTAACAGCCTCCCAAGCCAGCTAACACTGCTGGTACATAGGCCTCACTTAGAACAGCAGAGCTCTGGGGCAGGGAGGGCAGAGATTTCCTGTAAAGGACCAGGAAGTACATTTCCAGGCTTTGGGGGCCTTGTGGTCTATGCTCAGAAAAACATCTACTTCTGCTCCATTGACTACGCTAAAGCCTTTGACTGTGTGGATCACAACAAACTGTGGAAAATTCTTCAAGAGATGGGAATACCAGACCACCTTACCTACCTCCTAAGCAACCTGTATGCAGGTCAAGAAGCAACAGTTAGAATCTAACATGGATCAACTGCCTGGGTCAAAATTGGGAAAGGAGTATGACAAGGCTGTATATTGTCACCCAGTTTATTTAACTTACATGAAAAATAATGTGCATATATGTATAACTGAATCACTGTAGTATAGCAGAAATTAACACAACATTGTAAGTCAACTATACTTAAATACAATAATTTTTTCTAAAAACAAGAAAAAAAAACAAGGGTGTCATTAAGTTCTTTATTAGTAATGTGTACTCTGGTTACTTGCATGCCCTGTGTTTGCTGGATTTTCCCACTTTAGACAAAAAATTCTTCCCTAAAGAATTAAGCTGAGAAGAACTTTGAGTCCATGAAATGTCGTGTTCCTCTCAACACCCATGCCCCAACATTCACCATTTAGTCAGCCAATGATGAATTTTGTCTGAATTATTGATGACAATGATTGCTGTCACATGGTACTTTTCTGTGACTCTGTCTACATTTGTGAGCTGGCATTCTACTACAAAATAAGAGCTTTCCCTTCCTCATAACAATTCTATATCTTATCAGAATCAGTATAAACTCATGGATTAAAAAAAAATTATTGTAAAATGTGGGGTGTAAAACCCTCAATCCTCTGTTCACCATTAATTACCACATTTCTAATGTGATATAAACTCCATACCAGAGACTCATTTTTTGCTAGGTATTTACTTTTAAAAATGTTTTTCATGTAATGTTCTCTAGAATTAAATATAATTAGCTTTTGAATCAAACATGGTTTGGAATACCCAAAGCTTCCACCTATTGGGATGGATACTTGTGAGCATGTTTACTGAATGGAAGAGAGAATTTAGTCAGAAACATCCAATGTATACTTTGTGCAAAACATTCTTAGTGTATTTAAGTCTTAACCTTGGTTCTTCTTCATTTTAATTTTATTTATTTTAATTGGAAGAAAATTATTTTACAATATTGTGGTGTTTTTTTGCCATACATCAACATGAATCACCCTCAGGTGTACATGTGTCCCACCATCCTGAACCCCCCACCCCACCCCTCTGGGTTGTCCCAGAGCACTGGCTTTGAGTGCCCTGCTTCATGCATCGAACTTGCACTGGCCATCTATTTTACGAATGGTAATATACATACATGTTTCAATGCTATTCTCTCATACCGCCCCACCCTCACCTTCTCCCACATAGTCCAATAGTCTGTTCTTACATCTGTGTCTCTTTTGCTGCCTTCCATATAGGATCATCATTACTGACTTTCTAAATTCCAAAAATATGCATTAATACACTGTATTGGTGTTTTTCTTTCTAGCTTACTTCACTCTGTATAATAGGCTCCAGTTTTATCCACCTCATTAGAACTTACTCAAATGTGTTCTTTTTATAGCTGACTAATATTCCATTGTGCATATGTACCACAACGTCCTTATCCATTCATCTGCCGATGGACATCTAAGTTTTTTCCATGTTTTAGCTATTGTAAACAGTGCTGCAAAGAACACTGGGGTACATGCGTCTATTTCAATTCTGGTTTCCTCAGTGTGTATGCTCAGCAGTGCTATTGCTGGGTCATATGGCAGTTCAGACACGACTGAGCGACTGAACTGAACTGAACTGATGGAAGTTCTATTTCCAGTTTTTTAAGGAATCTCCACACTGTTCTCCATAGTGGCTGTACTAGTTTGCATTCCCACCAACAGTGTAAGAGGGTTCCCATTTCTCCACACCCTCTCCAGTATTTATTGGTTATAGGCTTTTTGATGGCTTCCACTCTGATCACCATGAAATGATACCTCATTGTGGTTTTGATTTGAGTTTCTCTGATAATGAGTGATGTTGAACCTCTTTTCACTTGTTTGTTAGCCCTCTGTATGTCTTCTTTGGAGAAATGTCTGTTTAATTCTTTGGCCCACTTTTTGATTGGGTTGATGTTTTCTGGTATTGATGCATGAGCTGCTGGTATATTTTGGAGATTAATTCTTTGTCAGTTGCTTTCTTTGCTATTACTTTATCCCATTCTGAAGGCTGCCTTTTCACCTTGTGTATAGTTTCCTTTGTTGTGCAAAAGCTTTTAAGTTTAATTAGATCAAAATATGCCAGCAAATTTGGAAAACTCAGCAGTGGCCACAGGACTGGAAAAGGTCAGTTTTTCATTCCAATCCCAAAGAAAGGCAATGCCAAAGAATGCTCAAACTACCACACAATTGCACTCATCTCACACGCTAGTAAAGTAATGCTCAAAATTCTCCAAGCCAGGCTTCAGGAATATGTGAACTGTGAACTTCCAGATGTTCAAGCTGGTTTTAGAAAAGGAAGAGGAACCAGAGATCAAATTGCCAACATCCACTGGATCATTGAAAAAGCAAGAGAGTTCCAGAAAAACATCTATTTCTGCTTTATTGACTATGCCAAAGCCTTTGATTGTGTGGATCATAATAAACTGTGAACAATTCTGAAAGATATGGGAATACCAGACCACCTGACATGCCTCTTGAGAAACCTATATGCAGGTGAGGAAGCAACAGTTCGAACTGGACATGGAACAACAGACTGGTTCCAAATAGGAAAAGGAGTACATCAAGGCTGTATATTGTCACCCTGCTTATTTAACTTATATGCAGAGTACATCATGAGAAACGCTGGGCTGGAAGAAGCACAAGCTGGAATCAAGATTGCCAGGAGAAATATCAATAACCTCAGATATGCAGATGACACCACCATTATGGCAGAAAATGAAGAGGAACTAAAAAGCCTGTTGATGAAAGTGAAAGTGGAGAGTGAAAAAGTTGGCTTAAAGCTCAACATTCAGAAAATGAAGATCATGGCATCCGGTCCCATCACTTCATGGGAAATAGATGGGGAAACTGGAAACAGTGTCAGACTTTATTTTTGGGGGCTCCAAAATCACTGAAGATGGTGATTGCAGCCATGCAATTGAAAGACACTTACTCCTTGGAAGGAAAGTTATGACCAACCTAGATAGCATATTGAAAAACAGAGACATTACTTTGCCAACAAAAGTCCATCTAGTCAAGGCTATGGTTTTTCCAGTAGTCATGTATGGATGTGAGAGTTGGACTATGAAGAAAGCTGAGTGCCGAAGAATTGATGCTTTTGAACTGTGGTGTTGGAGAAGACTCTTGAGAGTCTCTCCTACTGTAAGGAGATCCAACCAGTCAATCCTAAAGGAATTCAGTCCTGAATATTCACTGAAAGGACTTATGTTGAAGCTGAAGCTCTAATATTTTGGCCACCTGATGGGAATAACTGACTCATTGGAGAAGATCCTGATGCTTGGAAAGATTGAAGGCAGGAGGAGAAGGGGATGACAGAGAATGAGATGGTTGGATGGCATCACCGACTCTATGGTCATGAGTTTGAGCAAGCTCTGGGAGTGGTGATGGACAGGGAAGCCTGGCGTGCTGCAGTCCATGGGGTCACAAAGAGTTGGACATGACTGAGTGACTAAACTGAACTGAAATTTGAACAGGAATTTAACTCTTTCTAAATTTTAAATGCTATTAATTACATTAATAATGTAATAGTATTTCCTTTTGAAAGCCAGTATGGCTTCATTTTAAACATAATTATGATGGTAAATAAGAAGGCAGTACTGGAGAGGGTAGTACTGATTAATAACTAATCACATATCCAACATTGTTCAAAAGCAGTGTTTCTCAGCTGTCTGGAATCACATATCAGTTTTACTTAATTTTACATTTTCAGCCCATTGCAACTTAGTCAGTGATCCACTGTGCATGGCTAGTATGCACCTCCCCCTTCAAGTGCAACACTCACATTGGTCTCTGGGCTGTTCAGGATCACATCCATCCTAAGTGTGGATGTCATGGCAGTAGCTGATGGCTCTGAGTTTCTAGCTTTCTTGAGTTTCCTGTACTTACTTCCAACCTAGTTACAAACAGTTCATGGACTGGCACTAGTGCACAGTCCACACTGTGAGGATCACTGTCACAGTTAATCTTTGCAGAAGCCCTCTGTGAATCATACTATCCCCACCTCAACTTTCAGACAAAGACACTGAAGCACAGTGGACTCCCCAACCTTAAGAGCCCATGGTAAACAGGAGCAGAATTTGTATCCAAACCCAGTCAGCAATGCCCAGAATTTGTCCCTAAAGGGTGGCCCCAGAGCTTGTGCTCCTCCCTGGAGGCTTATGTCATTTTAACTACATGTGGAGGAAGAACAGTCTGATTTAGGCCATCAGATGAGGCCCTCCTCAAATACACATTCTACAGTCTACAAACCTCATTCATCCACACTGATCTTGCTCTCCTCTCCTGGTGGTTAGGAATCACCAAGGTCAGTGATTCCACCTTGTGTCTCTGGATGCTCTTGGTCCATCCATCATCCCAACCAAAGAACTCCAAGAGCAGGAATTATATCCATCTTCCAAATGAAGAAGCTGAGAATCAGAGGTTAAGATACTTGCCTAAGTATGTAACTAAGACTACACGGCTGTAGGGTGTCCATAGTCCATTTTGTCAAGGATGGTGCCAGTTTATTTCCCTGGCAGTCTGGCTGGTTACTGCTTTCCTTTCATTTTCAAGTATCCCATTCTGTGCAGTACATTCTTTGGACACCCACACTGCTGGTGAGAGCAGAGAAAGACCTAACAGGCAGATCAGTGTGACTGACTCCAAAATGAGGGTTTTCTGTTATCCCAGGCTACTTCTTAGAATTCCACAATTACAAAGTTGATAAGGAAGGTTTGTTCTCAGTCATCATTTATTCATTCAGCAAACATTTACTGAGCTTCCCCTATGTGACAAACACTGTGCTGAATGATTAAATTAAAAAGTGAATAGAGCAGTTTCAAGTTTTTTTTTATCACTTGGTTTAGTGAGAAAACAGACCATATGGATAAAGAAAGCTGAGTGCAGAAGACTTGATGCTTTTGAACTGTGGTGTTGGAGAAGACTCTTGAGATTCCCTTGGACTGCAAGGAGATCCAACTAGTCCATTCTGAAGGAGATCAGTCCTGGGTGTTCATTGGAAGGATGAATGTTGAAGCTGAAACTCCAATATTTTGGCCACCTGATGCGAAGAGCTGACTTGTTGGAAAAGACCCTGATGCTGGGTAAGATTGAGGGCAGGAGGAGAAGGGGACGACAGAGGATGAGATGGTTGGATGGCATCAACTGACTCAATGGACATGGGTTTGGGTGGACTCCGGGATTTGGTGATGGATAGGGAGGCCTGGCGTGCTGTGGTTCATGGGGCTGCAGAGTCGGACACGACTGAGCGAATGAACTGAACTGAGACCATATGAATACTCATAGTCAGTGCAGGCTACATAGTTTACATAACCTGTGTAAAATGGAAAGAACAGGCCCCTTATTTTAAAATCACCACACTGATGACAATAGGACACTAACCAAGTACAGTTCAGTTTAACAAATGAGAGGTGCTCAGGGTATTACAGAAATATGAGTTACTTAGGATGATGATGGAGAAGGCAATGGCACCCCACTCCAGTACTTTTGCCTGGAAAATCCTATGGATGGAGAAGCCTGGTAGGCTGCAGTCCATGGGGTCGCTAAGAGTCAGATACGACTGAGTGACTTGACTTTCACTTTTCACTTTTCACTTTCATGCATTGGAGAAGGAAATGGCAACCCACTCCAGTGTTCTTGCTTGGAGAATCCCAGGGGCGGGGGAGCCTTGTGGGCTGCCATCTATGGAGTCACACAGAGTCGGACACGACTGAAGTGACTTAGCAGTAGCAGGATGATGACGGATCTAAAGGTGACTTCCTAGAAGAGGTGACGACTGGGCTGACCCTAGAAAATGAGATTTCTCCCCTTCATGGACCTTCTCCTCTATTTTTTAAACCAGAGGGTACTGAGGAGAATCACTAACTCATCATTTTGACTTACACCTCAGTCATCAAGAGTTTCCCCCACAGTACATCTTTATCACCTACCTCTGGAGCTGTGACACAGGATGTGGGGGGACATGGAGATGTGCTGTTCAGACCTCCCTTCAAGCACTCATTGCCCAGCTGCTGAAGGTGCTGCCAGTGGGCAACCTTAAACTACCAGGCTGCATGCAATGATCCTTCCAGGTGGAGGTATAAAGACAGGCCATTGGATGTGTCAGGACAACCCTGAAGGGCCATCTTCACTCCAGATGCCCCATGGGATAAGCTAAGGTCATCCAGCCAGTGATCCAGCTTGATCTTTCCTTCTGCCCTATCCCGTTTCTTCCCTCCTGATTCCACAGTGTTGATTCCAAGGGCAGCCCTGATAAACATCCCTAAACTAATTCACTAAACTCAATTGGAGTCTGCATTCTAGAGAACCAGCCTGCAACATGTATCAGAAAACATTCCAGTACTCAGGGAGGACTTTTATTTGAAAATTACTGGTTACACATGAACATTTTAAAACCCCCAAATAAAATACAAAATGGTGGAAAGAAGGACTTTTTGTGTGAATATCATTACCTTTGGTTTAAAATCTACAACCAAAAGGAAATTAAGTTATATATTAATAAAAGAAAACTATTACATTTAAATACATGAAAGTGCCATTTTATATAAAAGGCTGAATGTTAGCAGTTCCACATGTTCAATCTAATAGAAAAAAAGCCATTAGCATTTGAAATTTAGAGAACATTATACTTATGAATAACTCATGGATAAAATATATAACTAATGCATTAAATTAGGAATTAGATAATACATAATACTTTGGCTAGTGATTGGTGGTAAGTATCAAAACTTGTAGGTTGTAGCTAAAGTGGATTACAGAAAAATTGTCAGCTTTATATACTTATGTTAGAAAAATAATGATATTATTAATCTGTTTCCCATTTAAGAACTTAGAGGAAAAAAATCTCAAAATTAAGGAAAAGTTGAAAGAATGATATGATGAACTAGAAAGAAAAACAGAATATCAATCAAGCAATAATCTGATTCTTTGAAAATACGGAAAAGTTATACAGGATTATTCATAAAAAATGAGAAGCCTCAAAGAAAACTAAAAGGCCAAAAGAACACAGAGATGATGCAGAGATTAAACATGTAAGATATTGTGAATAAATGTATGCCAATCAAGCTCAAAACTCACAGGAAAAAGATCTACTTCTACAAAAGTGAAACTTACCAAAATGACTCTGCAGAAATAAAACACTGAAGAGGAAGCACATAATTACCGAAACTTACCCAGACAATGATGGCTGTACAACACTGTGAGGGTGATTAATGCTAAATCGTGTGATTAAAATTGGTTATATGACAAATTTTATGTTATATATATTTTACCACAATTTTTTTAATGTAAAAAAATAAAATCCTCTATCTAGAAGACAGTCTAGATAACATGTCTGTCTTTCATTAGGAAATCCCCTAGAGGGGTTCCTACTTTGATAAGGCATATTTTCTCTTCCTTCTCTTTTAGAGGGCTTCCCCAATGACTCAGCGGTAAAGAATCTGCCGGCAATGCAGGGGACACAGACAAATGTACAATATTGCCCTTCTGTATTTTAACCATGTATTTTTTGTAGGGTGACATTTCTCTCTTCTATACTGTCACTTAAACTACATGTACTGTATGTTTTTCCTATTGCTTTTCTCTGTAGTATTTTAACCAGAGGTCTTTGAGTGGAAAATGGAAAATAGTTCTGTTAAAGGAAGTGGTGACACAAAACAGCAACTTCACACAATCTTCAAGAATCTGTAATATAATTAGAAAGTAATATGTAATTCTGGGAACAGTAAAAAAAAAAAAAAATTGTGAGAACTTTGTCTCAAATCTTAGAAAATAAGTTTGGCTCCAGAGTCTCTCAAGACACAAAACCTGGGAGACACCTTTTATTGGTGGCCTGCACCTCTGATTTGGATAAAAAAGAAAATAGTATAACACATAAATAAACACAATAAATCCTTTTGTAAGAGCTTGAAATCACTGAGTGAAGTTGGAGAAAAATTATAGATTAATATCTTATAATATGTCAATATCTGTTGCTGGTGTAAAAAAAAAGAACATAATTTACTCAGTGCAGAAACCAATTGGAACAATGTCTTTGGAATAGATGTGAACTCATGGTAGAATCACAGAGTAGACCCAAAAGTTGTGAAGGCGGAGTGTTGTCCATTGGCCATTCATAATATTCATAATCACATGGTCACTGTGAGTGATATCTGGTTATTCGCTTTCAGAGTGCACCTGAGGCTGGGGGTAGGGGAGACAAAAACAACACGTTTATGCGTTTTAAAGTCCTTCTTCTAAGAAAACACATTCATAGGCCCACTGGTTCATGTGAAGCAAATCATATCACTACTAGAGGCACAATAGGAAAAACCAGGGGTGTATTTATTCTATGGAGGAAGAAGCCACATTAAAACCTTCACTGGGGCTGGACATAATGCCAAACAACCTGTAGATACACTTGAGTTCTGATCATTCTGATTCACAAATATGTTTTTAAGACTAGAGTAAATTGATAAGTAAAATCATTTTACTAACTCAAAACCTAGAAATTAAAAACAAGGTAACAAAGAGGCTGGGAAATCTATTAATAGTACCTGACCAAGGGTTTCTCATTTTCACATATAAAATGAGCACAACAAATTTGGATGTTAATATCAGGGTGTAATCCCTATATTTTATAAACTCTGATGACAAGCATCAAAAATAAGGAGTAGGAAATGAAGAACACATAATACTATGTTCTTGCCTGGAGAATCCCATGGACAAAGGAGCCTGGTGGGCTACAGTCCATGGGGTCACAAAGAGTTGGACACGACTAAGTGACTAATACACACACACGTAGTCATTAAAAAGGATGAGATAACCATATGCATTGATATAATCTGAGATATAACATTAAGTGAAAAAAAGAGAAAGAACAGCTATCATTTGTGCTTAGAAACAGGAAGTTTCTTCCTGATACACAGAACATCTCAACAGAACAGTCAACAGTGGTGCTGGGACTCCACCTTGTAGAGGAGCTGTGTGACGATAGGAGTGGATAGTGATTTACTTTTTGTTCATAAATTTTAAAAAAGTATTTTTAAAAGTTTTTAAATTTTGTAGCATTAGATAAGATATATGTTTTAAAATCTATTATTATAAATACATTTTAATTGTTTAGAGCAGTGGTCCCCAACCTTTTTGGCACCAGGGACCCAGTTTCTGGAAGACACTTTTTCCACAGACCGGGCAAGAGGAGGGTCAGGTGTAAAGTGAGCAATGGGAGCAGCAGCTGAAGCTTTGCTCCTTTGCACACCACTCACCTCCTGCCATGTAGCCCAGTCCCTAACAGCCCATGGGCCATACCAGTCTGGCCAGGAGTTGGGGACCCCTGATTTAAAGTCTCTAAAGCTACTTAGAACTATGGGTGTACTTTTTATTACTGGAAGGCAAGTCTTCTGTCTACAGCCTTTAAAAAAATGATCCCACTTTTATACTGTAAAACGCTCTATATTCTCAAAGCTCTTAAGCATCTGCTCTCTCATCTGATCCCTGTGATAAGTGTGAAGAAGCCAGCAGGGCTGTAATCCTGCCCTACACACAGGTGAGGACCTGAGGCTCAGAGGCCCTGGGGGACACAAGCCCACGTGGATGCTAAGTGCCTCCTCCATCTATTCAAATGGGTCCAGGCTCCCAGAGCTTGGATATGAGGATTTTATAGTTACACACTGGGAACAAATAAACTTCAGAAAACCTCAACCAGCTCTGCTTCATCACAGAACAGAATGGATGACAGGCATTCATTCTTTGAGCTGAACTGTGTCCCCTCCAACTTTACATGTTGAAGTCCTAAATACCACAGTACCTCAGAATGTGACTGTTTGGAGACAGCATCTTTAAAGAGGCAATAAAGTTAAAATGAAGTCATACAGGTGGGTCTTAATCTAACAGACTGGAGCTAGATTAAGAAGAGGAGACCAGACACAGGCTTACACAGAGGGAAGAGCATGTGAGACACAGAGGGAAGACCGCCTCTCCAAGCCAAGGAGAGAGACCTCAAAGGAAACCAACCCTACCGACACCTTGACCTCAGACTTCCAGCCTCTAGGGCTGTGAGGAAATAAGTTTCCATTGTTTAAGTCACCTGCTCTGTGGTCTTTGTATGGCAGCCCTATCAAACTAATGCCCCCTCCAGCTTTATGTATCTAAAAAGTACTTTCTCTGCTATTTCATCGATCAGGGTCAATCAGACAGTGATAAACTCGCCTGAACTATTTGTTCAAGAAAATGTGATGTGGAAGCACCTTCTCCCAGATTTTCTTTTCAGATGAATGAATTCTGTTCTATCAGTGAAACCTTGTGACTGAGGCTAATGCTCCCGGTGTTACAGCTCTGAACAATACATTGATACCTAATGCTTGCACATTCAAAAAACTGATAATCCTCCTAAGAGGATGCAGAGTATGCAGAAATAATGTCAAGATGGGATGAGAATCAAGAATTGCGTTTGTTTCTGTAGAGGTGACCTGAGCCTGTGGCAGGACTGAAATCTAAGAGTGAGGTTCTGTCACCCTGTGAACTTGAGTGATTGCCTCCACCTTGGCTGCCACGTGAAAGGAGCAGTGTTCTCAGACTCGGCACAGAACACAGAAACCAGGACTGCACTCAGCCTCCCCAGAAATTCCCCCTCTGTCTCCCTGGACCAGCTCAGTGACCTTGGGTGAGCCCTGGACCAATCTCTTCATCCATGACATGGGATAATAAAGGGCAGTCATGAGGATTAAGTGAAATCATACATGCAAGAACTGTGTAAAATAAATGATAAAGAACTATACAAATGTAACTTACCATTAATATTGTTAGAGTAGGGGCAGGATTACTAGACCAGGAATCACAAGATTTCTAATTCTATGACCTATGTCTGCTTCTGTACATGTCATATGTGACACTTGATTTAAAACATATACTTAAAGAACAGATTTCTAACTCTGTGTCTGCTGCAAACTAGCTTAACACCAGTTCTATACATGGGACCACATTCCTTCTAAGAGGACTTAGTTTCCTCACCTGTAAAATGAGAATGTTGAATGCTATTATCTTATCTGAAAATATCTAAAATTCTGAGATCAGTTTCTCATTACTCAATGTCTAGCTCATACATAAGGATGATATAGTTTTTCAATGAACACTTTGACACATAGGTGGGGACACCTCTCTTTGATGTGTAATGCCTAAGTTCTAAAGAACAAAAGGGTTTTAAAAGTCCTGACTGTTTTGGGGCTAGGTTATATGGGGAATCACAAATGATTATCTGGTCTCAGGATGGAAACTCTGACTGGGAGACACTCTAGTGGATGAAAGCACTCTGTGACTTTTGGGCACAAAAATTACAGAGCTCCACGTTCATCTTCTTAAAATTTGTATACAGTACAGTACCGACAAAAAGCTATCTCCTACCCTATGAACAGTGGAAGGTACTGCTGTGCATTTCCTCATTTCTAAGGAGGATTGAGATGAAACAGTGACAGAGGGAAATTAGACCACATTTTAGATACATTTTTCATACAGAAATACTGTTAGATGCTGGGGCATGTTTTTTTTTTTTTTTTTAACAGGCATTTTAAATATTACACAAGTAATTTTATTCTACTTACAAGTGAAAATCTGGGAAATGCATATATGAAGAAGGTAAAATGCATCCATAATTTAATAACCAGAGAAACAGTTTCAATGGGGAAGCCTCATCACATACAGCTGGAAACCTCACCCCACCTCGAACCACGCATCTCAAGTGGCGAGAACACCACACCTTCCCTCCCTCCCTCCCTCTATTTTCCCATCAGTTTCAATCCCACCTTGTTCCAGAATGAATTACAGGCAGCTGCAAGACAATCGCTAAATCCCTCAAACTAGACCTCAGTTGTCACATCTGTACAAGACACTACCACCTCACCATTGTTAGAAAGACACCACGTGAGTGAAGGTCACTCATCGAGGGCCTTCCTGACACCATGTACAGTGATTACTGCTTTAACACACCTCATGTTCAAGCACCATCCAGAGTACAGTGTTGAGGTATTGTAAATTCCTGATTTTTCCTGATGACAATCTACCTTCTTCAGGAAGTTAGAGGGAGCATGGGTGGGGAGGGGGTAACTGGATAAAATTGTAAACAACAAAGAATTAGGGATTAACTGACAGTATCATGTAGGAGTTTTCTTTACAGGTTAGAAACAGAAGCAACTTATACCTTCCCTGGTTAATCTTCCTAGACTCAAAGTATTCCAAAATTTTTTCCTTAAACTCTCAAATTTCATGGATATTCCTTGACAGCACTCGCATAACAAATATGCTGAGCAGCAGTCAGAATGAAACATAAAGGGTCTGCAAAACGAGAGTGTTCCATGCTTTAAGGGAATCTGAACCTAGGGTCCAAGTGTGTGGTGAGTCCTACCTCAAATCTGTCTGTTAGGCACAGGTGTACGTGCACAGAAGTGCACACTCATCCTACACCCCATCCCCACCACTGCTGCAGATTCTCAGCAGACCTGCCTTCAACCTGCCACACGCTGTTAAGACCCAGTCATGAAGCTTAGTCTCTGAAGGTTTATGACTGAAAAGGGCACAGAGACCCCTGATGGAGATTCCGAAGAGCGAATCTGGAAACAAACTTCAATTACAACACCCTGCAGCAGGCTCACCTGTTTTGCCCTTTCAATGAGGACAGTGGCCTCCACCTCACCCAGTTGCTGCACCATCTTGTAAAGCAGGCTGTCTCTATTTTGCAGCAAATCATATGGCTCATCATATTCTACCTCGTTCCCTGAATCCAAAACCTGTTAATCAGCAGAAAGAAACCAATTAGCACCAGTGTTCCACAGTATCATGTTGTGTGTGTGTGTGTGTTAAGTCATTTTAGTTGTGTCCAGCTCTTTGCGACCCAATGGACTATACCCTGCTAGGCTCCTCTGTCCATGGAATTCCCCAGGCAAGAATACTGGAGTGGGCTGTCATTTCCTTCTCCAAGGGATCTTGCTAACCCAGGGATTGAACCCATGTTTCTTATGAACCTCCTGAATTGGCAGGTGGGTTCTTTACTATGAGCACCAAATGTTTCACAGTAACGTAACTCGGACAATTATTTCAGAAATGGGCAGGACAGGGAGAAGAGAGAATCTATCTGGGTGGTAGGCCTGCTGGTGTTTAAATGGTTTGATTACCCTGTTTTACTAGACAGACAAAGGTCTAATGTGATCTTTTATTATTATAAGGTTATAGGAAAGGAAGAAAATGGAAGTTTTACACTACGATTATTGACACTCAATAGGCTGAAGCATCTAATATTCTGCCCAGGGCATTTGGGGTTGTTATCATTAGTCAGTGCTTTTAGCTCTCAGACTCTGAGCTCTGAGGGATATTTATAGAGATACACAGAGTTGGAAAATATCTTGATTCAAGAAAATCAAAGTCAATTTATCTAAAATGTAGGTTGATGTCATGCAAACCAGATGGCAGTGACCTGACAGCAAATTGTCAATTTGGTTTGACAGAATCTGATCAATATTTGGGGAAAAAAGGGTGCTTCTAGAATTTTTTCAGGGTTCTGGATTATTGTCAGCTGCTAAGAATCTTTTATATGAGAGGTTAAGATACTTATTAAAGTTGGCTGAGGTTGTATTTTATTATTCTGAGAGTGAAAGGCTGGCAAAAGGAGCTGCTACATAGCAGCATTAGTAGAACTGCTCTGCACACACACACACAAATCTCTAGAAATCCAATTCTCTCCTTGGATAAGATCAAAGAAGCAATTAAGAAATTGAGCTTGTAATTCTAGAGATCATGGCCCACATAGCACATGGAGGCAGCCCAATCTAAATTACCTAGGACCTGAATCTGTTTTCACAAATTATCTTTCTGTTTCTTTTTCTTTTTTTCTTAAGCTGCCTTCCTTTCACTCCTTTTATTATCATTAAAAGGTCTGCTGGGCTTTCCAGGTAGCTCAGCTGATAAGTAACTCACCTGCAATGCAGGAGACCCCTGTTCAATTCCTGGGTTGGGAAGTTCCCCTGGAGAAGGGATAGGGTATGCACTCCAGTGTTCTTGGGCTTCCCTGGTGGCTCAGACCGTATAGAATCCACCTGCAGTGTGGGAGACCTGGGTTTGATCCCTGGGTTGGGAAGAGCCCTTGGACAAGGGGATGGCAACCCACTCTAGTGTTCTTGCCTGGAGAATCCCCATGGACAAAGGAGCCTGGCCGGCTGCAGTCCATTGGGTCACAAAGAGTCGGACACTTGAGTGACTAAGCACAATAGGTCTGTGCTTACTGACTAAGCACGATGAAGTGAAGTGGAAGTGAAAGTTGCTCAGTTATGTCTGACTCTTTGCAACCCCAGGGACTATACGGTCCAAGGAATTCTCCAGCCAGAATACTGGACTAAGCACAATATGTCTGCTAATTGGAAATTGAAAAAGAGAAGAAGGGGCTCTTAACTCCCTCTTTCTACTTATTAGTGACTTTGGTTAATGATTTTTTTTTTTTTTGGTGGGGGAGGAGGGAGTGTCTAAAACAATATGCTTATATGATATAACTATAAAAACAGTTCTGATGTTAAATAGTATTTCATTCTTCATTTAGAGTAAATGTATCTTAAGAGAAAATGCTGAAACTCTATAAGCAAGACATAGGTTGTTTTTCCACATAAAAGTATTACAGTTAATTTCATTCTTTGTATTTAATTAAAAATAGTTATTAAGTCTCATGAAGTCTAGTCTCCAGTTAATCTTTTGTTTACTTCTGTGGACCACTGCTAAGATCAGCTCTCAAAAGAGCCCAGGAATAAAAGAATCTGTATCATCCACATAATAATTTATATCTTCTGTAACTTGGCCAACTTAGATGCTCTGATTGTATAATTTTACTTAAGTATGACAGGATAGAACGAAACTACTCATTCTGATGCCAAGGAAGAAAAAGCACGATTTTAAAACACAGGTATGCAAACACCTATGATCAATTAATCTATGAAAGAGTAATCAAGAATATACAATGGATAAGACAGTTTCCATGGTAAATAGTACTAGGAAAGCTGGACACCTACATGCAAATAAATGAAATTAGAACACACTAATCTTTTTGTATATGTACAACCATACAAAATAAACCATATACAAAAATAAACTCAAAATGGTTTAAAGACCTAATATAAGACTGGGTATTATAGAACTAGAGGAAAACACAGGCAGAACACTCTTTGACATGAATCACAACATATTTTCTTAGATCAGTTTCCCAAAGCAAAAGAAAAGAAGCAAAAGTAAACAAATGGGACCTAATCAAACTCAAAGCTTTTGAACAGCAGAGAAGACCACCAACAAAATGAAAAGAGAACACCAAATGAATGGGATAAAATATTTACAAATGATGCAACCAACAGGGGGTTAATATCTAAAATATACAAACACCTCCTATAACTCAATATCAAAAAACCAATAACCCAATCAAAAAATGGACAGAAGACCTAAATAGACATTTCTTCAAAGAAAACATACAGATGACCAACAGGAGAAGATGCTGCACATCACTAATTATCAGAGAAATGTTAATCAGTCAAAATGAGGTACCACCTCACATGGATCAGAATGGCCATCATTAAAGAGTCTACACATAACAAATGTTGAAAAGTGTGTGGATAAAAAGTATAACTTGGTGCAGCCACAATGGAAAACAGTATGGAGATTTCAGATAAAAATGAAAATAAAGCTACCATACAATCTAACAATCTTACCACTGAGCATGTATCAAGAAAAGACAAAAAGATATATACACCCTAATTCAAAAGATACATACACCCCGACATTCATAACAGCATCACTTACAATAGCCAAAATATGGAAACAACCTAAGTGCCCATCAACAGATGACTGGTTTAAGAAAATGTGATACAACAAACCAACACATGTGCGTGCACACGTATGTGCAGTGGAATATCCCTCATATCACAATAAATGATGAAATATTGCCATTTGTACCAACATGGGTAAACCTAGAGAATATCATACTAAGTGAAATAAATCAGACAGAGAAAGACAAATATGATATCATTTATATGTGGAACATAAAAAATAATACAAATGAATCTACATATAAAACAAAAGCAGACTCACAGACACAGAAAATAAACTTATGGTTACTAAAGAGGAAAGGAGGGGTATAAAAATTAGGACTATGAGATCAACAGATACAAACTACTATAAATGAAACAGATAAGCAAAATGGGCTTAATGTATAACACAGGGAAGTATGTCCAATATACTGTAATTACCTATAATGGAAAATATTCTGAAAAAATATATACGTATTTAGGTGAATCATTTTGCTATACATCTGAAACTAACAAAATACTGTCAATCAACTATATTTTATGTTTACAAACAGGAGTAACACATAGCCAAAACACACTTGAGGAACACTTAAGTAAATTTTCATTAATTTATGAATTGATTCAGCAAACATTTATTGTACATTTATGTGCACTAATGGTATTTGGCTGGATGCTGTGGAAAATGAAAACACACATAAGCCACAGACCCTGCCCCTAGGGAGCCTGTACTGAGAGAAGAGAGAGAAGAAAACCTCAAGTGTGTATCATGCAGGTAAAAAAGCATAACAAGGAGGGTTTAGTAACAGAAGAGATGACTTCTGGTCAGAGGTTCTGAGCTTCAAGGAGGAGAGAGGGCAATGAACTAGGCCTTGAAGAAAGGACAGGTGTGAAACGCAGAAACAAAGGTGGGTGGGTGGACAGTGGTCATTCCAGACACATGGACTATCATGGGCCATGTGGACAGGAGATGAGCCTGGCAGCTCCTTGAGGGCAGGGTGATGCAGTTTTCCTTGTTCACTGCTGCATCTCAGGGCCCTGGCATTATACAAGATAAGCAACAGGCACACAGTAGATGACAGTTTAAAATTAGATACAAATGAAACTAAATTCAGGGTGTGACTGGGTGATAAACCAATGGTGTGATCTGTCAAAACTACAGGGTGAGATCAAGGGGAAGATAAGTTTAGCTGGCATGGGGAACAGCTAAGGCAGGGCATACAGGGATGACAGGATGAGGGATGTAGACCTGGAGGACCACCTGCCTCATGTGGATGGCTGTGGACAAGAGGGAGAGTGAGAGGGGAAAATGAGGGAAGGTCAAACCAGGGCTCAGGATGGAGGCTTCAAACTCATTTATGTCAAATACTGGAAAAAAACAAAGAAGAAAAGAGATAGTGAAGGGTGGGGGGAGTTGAGAGGAGCAGGACTGCAGTGCAGCCACAGATATTCCAGGGAGCTGCCCTACACATAAAAATTAAATGCAGCCACTGCAAGATAATATGGTTTGTTTTCATTGGCAGGATGCCATCAGTGACAATGGTGTGGCTTCAGGGAGAGGTGGGGGCATAAGAGGCTGGAGGAAAAGCCTAGAAAGGAAGAGATGCCAGAAAGGGTTTTCAATATGCTGACAAACATTAAAGGGAGATCCCATTAGGGACAAATAGAGTAGGGAGGTGAAGATCTGAGTATTAGACCTCTGTTTTTGGCTGCCAGGTGACACAGGAACAATTATCCAATTTGGATCCAACTTGGAATTTGGGTCCCTAATTAAATGGGTTCTTGTGATTTTCTCAGAGACTGGACACTATGGCAGGTATTAAACTCAAATTCTTGTCTTCGGTCTTGAAATAAGAAGTCATTCTTCTTGCCCATGGAATGATGAAAGCTGCAGCATGGTCACCTCCATAATTGCTCTCCCAAATCTGCTGCTTTTGTATGTAAGCACCCCCTAATAAAGTATTTCTTTTCCTGTGTTGTGCTCTCTACTTTCACATTAGTTATCTTTTCTCTAAAAAGTTTAATGAAAATACTTGGCATGTTTTTGAACGAGGTTTCTCTTCTAAAATGTTGTAACTATATCCATGTAGGCTTATGAAAGAAAAAAATCCATGAAGGTAAAAAACAGGATTAAAGTAAAATGCTAGTTAGGTATAACCTGTTTTTGTGCTTTTCAGGTGGGTATATTACAACAGTTTCTGGTTTTGATGTCTCTGGGAAAAATTATACTTAGAAGAGGCTTGAGTTGAGGAAAAGAGGTAAAGAATATGCACAATATTGTTTACAAATAGAAGAGGTAGAATTTGAGATTCCTGGTCCTGGTTTTTGTCCTGTGTCATTCATTTTCAAAGAAAAACTACAGACAGTGAAAATGTTGACCACAGACAACAACCCTGTTAGGGTAAGTGCAGATTTTCATATGCCCCTTTGCTCATGCTTCTAGGGAGAATACAGGTCATATGAAGGCTGGAGTGTGAGAGATGGGAGGGGACAACTGTGCTATTGGCTGAAGAGAAAACAGGTCATAAGCACCCAGCAAATCCTAAAACAAGAAGAATTCACCTTTTAATGCAGAGACAGTGGTGAGTCTTACGAGAAAGAGGATTTCTAATTTATCTGTCTTATGGAGCAAATAAGGATGATTAAATCAGTTGTCATTATGACTCCATTATGTTTCAGTTCAGTTCAGTTCACTCAGTCGTGTCTGACTCTTTGCGACCCCATGAATTGCAGCACTCCAGGCCCTCCCTGTCCATCACCAATCTCGGAGTTCACTCAGACTCATGTCCATTGAGTCAGTGACACCATCCAGCCATCTCATCCTCTGTCATCCCCTTCTCCTCCTGCCCCCAATCCCTCCCAACATCAGAGTCTTTTCCAATGAGTCAACTGTTTGCATGAGGTGGCCAAAGTACTGGAGTTTCAGCTTTAGCATCATTCCTTCCAAAGAACACCCAGGACCGATCTCCTTTAGAATGGACTAGTTGGATCTCCTTGCAGTCCAAGGGACTCTCAAGAGTCTTCTCCAACACCACAGTTCAAAAGCATCAATTCTTCGGCGCTCAGCTTTATTCACAGTCCAACTCTCACACCCATACATGACCACTGGAAAAACCAAAGCCTTGACTAGATGGAACTTTGTTGGCAAAGCAATGTCTCTGCTTTTGAATATGCTATCTAGATTGGTCATAACTTTCCTTCCAAGGAGTAAACATCTTTTCATTTCATAGCTGCAATCACCATCTGCAGTTATTTTGGAGCCCCCAAAAATAAAGTCTGACACTGTTTCACTGTTTCCCCATCTATTTCACATGAAGTGATGGGACCAGATGCCATGATCTTCGTTTTCTGAATGTTGAGCTTTAAGCCAACTTTTTCACTTTCCTCTTTCACTTTCATCAACAGGCTTTTTAGTTCCTCTTCACTTTCTGCCATAAGGGTAGTGTCATCTGCATATCTGAGGTTATTGATATTTCTCCCGGCAATCTTGATTCCAGCTTGTACTTCCTCCAGTCCAGCATTTCTCATGATGTACTCTGCATAGAAGTTAAATAAGCAGGGTGACAATATACAGCCTTGACATACTCCTTTTCCTATTTGGAACCAGTCTGTTGTTCCATGTCCAGTTCTAACTGTTGCTGACCTACATATAGGTTTCTCAAGAGGCAGGTCAGTGTGTTTAATAAAATTAAAAAATGAGAGAACATCTTTGTAAAATAGAATTCTGAAACACGAATGGTGCTTAATGAGCCAAAGCTGGGTAAATCCCTTTGAAGTGTCAACAAATAAATAAAGCTATTAACTAAGCCAGTTGGTTGCCAACAAGTCTTTTGCTTAATTTACTTACAGTAAATAAAACCATTTCAAATAGCTGAGAAAAGAAGAGAAGAAAAGGCAAAGGAGAAAAGGAAAGTTATACCCATCTGAATGCAGAGTTTGAAATAACAGCAAGGAGAAATAAGAAAGCCTTCCTCAGTGATCAATGCAAAGAAATAGAGGAAAACAACAGAATGGGAGAGACTAGAGATCTCTTCAAGAAAATTAGAGACACCAAGGGAACATTTCCTGCAAAGATGGACACAATAAAGGACAAAAATGTATGGAACTAACAGAAGCAGAAGATATTAAGAAGAGGTGGCAAGAATACACAGAACTGTACCAAAAAAAGATCTTCATGATCCAGATAACCACAATGGTGTGGTCATCCACCTAGAGCCAGACATCCTGGAGTGTGAAGTCAAGTTGACCTTAAGAAGTATCGCTACAAACAAAGCTAGTGAGGTGATGGAATTCCAGCTGAGCTATTTCAAATCCTGAAAGATGATGCTGTGAAAGTGCTGCACTCAGTATGCCAGCAGATTTGGAAAACTCAGCAGTGGCCACAGGACTGGAAAAGCTCAGTTTTCATTCCAATCCCAAAGAAAGGCAAGGCCAGAGAATACTCAAACTACCACACAATGTACTCATTTCACACACTATCAAGGTAATGCTCAAAATCCTTCAAGCGAGGCTTCAATAGCATGTGAACCAAGAACTTCCAAATATAAAAGCTGGATTTAGAAAAGGCAGAGGAACCAGAGCTCAAATTTCCAACATCCATTGGATCATAGAAAAAGCAAGAGAATTCTAGAAAAAAACATCTACTTCTGCTTCATTGATTTCGCTAAAGCCTTTGACCCTGTGGATCACAACAAACTGTTGAAAGTTCTTCAAGAGATGGGAATACCAGACCACCTTATGTGCCTCCTGAGAATCCTGTATGCAGGATAACAAGCAACAGTTACAACTGGATATGAAACAACAGACTGGTTCAAAATTGGAAAAGGCATATATCATGGCTGTATACTGCTGAGTACAACATGTGAAAAATCAGGCTGGATGAAGCACAAGCTGGAATCAAGATTGCTTGGAGAAATATCAACTTCAGATATTCAGATAATGCCACTCTTATGGCAGAAAGCAAAGAGGACCTAAAGAGCTTCTTGATGAAGGCAAAAGAGGAGAGTGAAACAGCTGGCTTAAAACTCAACATTCATAGTGGTTTTGATTTGCATTTCTCTGATAATGAGTGATGTTGAGCATATTTTCATGTGTTTGTTAGCCATCTGTATGTCTTCTTTGGAGAAATGTCTATTTAGTTGTTTGGCCCATTTTTTGATTGGGTCATTTATTTATCTGGAATTGAGCTGCAGGAGTTGCTTGTATATTTTTGAGATTAACTCTTTGTCAGTTGCTTCATTTGCTATTATTTTCTCCCATTCTGAAGGTTGTCTTTTCACCTTGCTTATAGTTTCTTTTGTTGTGCAGAACCTTTTAAGTTTTATTAGGTCCCATTTGTTTATTTTTGCTTTTATTTCCAATATTCTGGGAGGTGGGTCATAGAGGATCCTGCTGTGATGTATGTCAGAGAGTGTTTTGCCTATGTTCTCCTCTAGGAGTTTTATAGTTTCTGGTCTTACGTTTAGATCTTTAATCCATTCTGAGTTTATTTTTGTGTATGGTGTTAGACAGTGTTCTAGTTTCATTCTTTTATAAGTGGTTGACTAGTTTTCCCAGCACCACTTGTTAAAGAGATTGTCTTTAATCCATTGTATATTCTTGCCTCCTTTGTCAAAGATAAGGTGTCCATATGTGCATGGACTTATCTCTGGGCTTTCTATTTTGTTCCATTGATCTATATTTCTGTCTCTGTGCCAGTGCCATACTGTCTTGATGACTGTGGCTTTGTAGTAGAGCCTGAAGTCAGGCAGGTTGATTCCTCCAGTTCCATTTTTCTTTCTCAAGATTGCTTTGGTTATTCAAGGTTTTTTGTTTTTCCATACAAATTGTGAAATTATTTGTTCTAGCTCTGTGAAGAATACCGTTGGTAGCTTGCCGGTCAGAATGGCTGCGATCCAAAAGTCTACAAGCAATAAATGCTGGAGAGGGTGTGGAGAGAAGGGAACCCTCTTACACTGTTGGTGGGAATGCAAACTAGTACAGCCACTATGGTGAACAGAGTGGAGATTCCTTAAAAAACTGGAAATAGAACTGCCTTATGATCCAGCAATCCCACTGCTGGGCATACACACCGAGGAAATCAGAATTTAAAGAGACATGTGTACCCCAATGTTCATCGCAGCACTGTTTATAATAGCCAAGACATGGAAGCAACCTAGATGTCCATCAGCAGATGAATGGATAAGAAAGCTGTGGTACATATACACAATGGAGTATTACTCAGCCATTAAAAAAAATACATTTGAATCAGTTCTAATGAGGTGAATGAAACTCGAGCCTATTATACAGAGTGAAGTAAGCCAGAGAGAAAAACACCAATACAGTATACTAACGCATATATATGGAATTTAGAAAGATGGTAACGATAACCCTGTATACGAGACAGCAAAAGAGACACTGATGTATAGAACAGTCTTTTGGACTCTGTGGGAGAGGGAGAGGGTGGGATGATTTGGGAGAATGGCATTGAAACATGTATAATATCATATATGAAACGAGTCGCCAGTCCAGGTTCCATGCAGGATACAGGATGCTTGGGGCTGGTGCACTGGGACGACCCAGAGGGATGGTATAGGGAGGGAGGAGGGAGGAGGGTTCAGGATGGGGAACACATGTATACCTGTGGTGGGTTCATTTTGATATATGGCAAAACCAATACAATATTGTAAAGTTAAAAAAAAAAAAAAAAGAACTAAAAGGATAAAAAAAAAAAAAAAGACAACAACTCAAAATTCAAAAACTAAGATCATGGCGTCTTGTCCCATCACTTCATGGCAAATAGATGGGAAGACATGAAACAGAGAGATTTTATTTTCTTGGGCTTCAAAATCACTGCAGAGGGTGATTGCAGTGATTAATTAAATTTAATTAAAATTAAAAGACCCTTGCTCCTTGGAAGAAAACCTATGACAAACCTAGACAGTGTATTAAAAAACAGACAGTAATTTGCTGACAAAGATCCATATAATTAAAGGTATGGTTTTCCAGTGGTCATGAATGGATGTGAGAGTTGGACCATAAAGAAGACTGAGTGTTGAAGAACTGTAGTTTTGGAGAAGACTCTTGAAAATCCCTTGGGCTGCAAGGCGATCAAACCAGTCAACCGTAAAGGAAATCAACCCTGAATATTCATTGGAAGGACTGATGCTGAAGCTAAAATGCCAATACTTTGGCTACCTGATGTGAAGAGCCAACTCATTAGAAAAGACTCTGATGCTGGCAAAGATTGGAGGCTGGAGGAGAAGGGGACAACAGAGGATGAGATGGCTGGATGACATCACTGACTCAATGGACATGAGTTTGAGCAAATTCTAGGAGATGATGAAGGACAAAGAAGCCTGGTGTGCTGCAGTACATAGGGTCGCTGGGAGTTGGACGTGACTGAGCAACTGAACAAGAACAAAACAAAACCATACCCTCTGTCTTTGTGCAGATATATTCACCAGTGCAACAAATTGTACTTGTTACAAGAAATGGTAACCCATTCCAGTATTCTTGCCTGGAGAATCCCCATGGCCAGCGGAACCTGGTGGGCTACAATCTATGAGGTGGCACAAAAGTCAGATACAACTTAGCAACTAAACAACAAGATCTTCAACACCTATAACCACACGACTTCATGGTGACAACCCTGTCGGTTATTCCCTTCCTCGGTATCAGCCCCTCCCTCAGGCTGGAGTGTCAGGTTTTGCAGCAGGTTGACTCGTCTCATGTCCACATTAAAGCTTTCAGAACAGTCACCTGTTTTCCTGAAAGGAAAGAGGTACAGGGATCCTTTGGAGATATTGGGGGTTCAGTTCCAGAACACCAGAATGTAGTGAATATCACAATAAAGTCAGTTATACAATATTTCTGGTTTCCAAGGGTGTATAGAAGTTATGTTTAGACTACACTGTAGCCTAGTGAGTATGCAGTAGCATTATGCTTGAGAAAACAAGGTACAGACCTTAATTTAAAAAATAATTCATTGCTCATGGGCATACCCATGGGTGATTCTTGTTGATGTCTGACAGAAAACAACAAAATTCTGCAAAGCAATTATCCTTTAATTAAAAGAATAAATTAAGCAAAATAATAATTTATTGCTAAAAATTACTAACCATCATTGGAGACTTTGGCAAGTAACATTAAAAATCACTGATCACAGATCACCATAACAAATGTAATGATAGTGAAAAAGTTTGACATATTGTGAGAATTACCAAAAGGTGACACAGACACGGAGTAAGAAAATGCTGTAGTCCCCTAAGGTCTAATCCTGCTGTTCCTACAAGAAGAGTCAGCAACCACAACCATTTTGGACCAAGATATAAATAAGTGGCTGAGTTTACATCTCCTGGCGGGACCTCCCTGTGACATCACTGATGACCTTAATCAGGCACCCTTAAACTGAAGGTCTCCCAACATAGGAGTGGGAAGGGCAGCTCCACAGTGAAGGACATCACGGAAAACAAGTCCAGTCATTGCAAAGGTGACAGGCTCCAAAGAGACCCCTCACGTTTCTCTTCTCTCTCCATCTTCCCCATTCACCCAGATGCTCAGTCTCCACACCTAGACACCAGCATCGACTCCTCTCTCTCCCCTCAGGTCCCACATTCAATTCATCACTTGGCTCCTCTTCCTTATCTCCCCCAAATCCAACCATCTCACCATTTCCACTGCAGACACCTTAGTCTCAGCCACCAGCAGTCAAGAGAGGGCACAACTGCAAGAGAGAGGGAAAGCTGCATTTGGAGAATTGAAGACCATCAATGTGGTCTTAGCTGTAAAGGAAGGAGGGTGCAGAGTGGGACAAAACTAGAAAGGTGGGGAGGGGCCGGGCTGTAAACTGCTTTGTTAAAAGATGTTAAAGATTTGTACACTGATCAACTGAGAAAAATTTGAGGTTACAGAAATTTACCAGGAGATTGGCTTCCCTGGTGGCTCAGATGGTAAAGAATCTTCCTAAAATGTGGGAGAACCGGGTTCAGTCTCTGGGTTGGGAAGATCCCATGGAGTAGGCAATGGCAACCCACTCAGTATTCTTGCCTGGAAAATCCCATGGACAGAGGAGCCTGGCGAGGTACAGTTCATAGGGTTGCAAAGAGTGGGACGTGACTGAGCAAGTAACACACATGAGTAAGTAAAGCATTAAATAAATTCAACATACTTTGATAACAGCAACAGAACTGATTGGTTCAAGGGATACAGACGTTTACATCTGTGAATCAGGTGCTAAGGGATAAGACTGAGAACTGACTAGCAAACATGCTTTCCAAATTCTGTCCTTCCTCACTGTTTCCCTAACCAATCACACATCCCAAGGTGACAGTATTTCTAAGAATTAGATAATAAAAATGATCTGCTACTATTAATGCTGGAATACCAAAAACCAAAAATAAAGCTGCAGGATGCATTTAGGAACAAAGAATTTATTTGAACAAACCCCTAAGTGAGCTAGAGATCAAGCCATCTTTCTGCTGCTGCCTCTAAAACCTGACAAAGGGCTGGAAACAGTTAAATTTATAGCATCATTTATTTATTATGGAAGAAAGATGTTTGGGGGACAGTCTTCAAAATATACAGTGTTAAGAGGTAAGAACAACAAAGCAACAGGAAAAAGTAGAAATGAAAGGCTACTTTGCCAATTAGCATTCAAGAACACAAAATGAGGATCTAAGAATGCTGCTGCTGCTAAATCGATTCAGTCGTGTCTGACTCTGTGCGACCCCACAGATGGCAGCCCACCAGGCTCCCTCGTCCCTGGGATTCTCCAGGCAAGAACACTGGAGTGGGTTGCCGTTTCCTTCTCCAATGCATGAAAGTGAAAAGTGAAAGTGAAGTCGCTCAGTCCTGTCTAAGAATACCAGGTGCTAAAAAAATACTTCTGGAATTTGAGTTACTGTCCTGTAGTCTTGGAATTTAACGCAGTCCCTCTTGAAAGTTTGCAGGTGGAGTCAGCTTCCTACTGAGCTGCTCTAGTCCAGACAACTGGCTACACTGCTGGAGCCTAGAGCATCCCTTTAGTTGGGGATGCCCCACTCCTGTTGTCGGACTCCTTGGAGCTCACTCCTGTGCATGTCCAGCTCAGTGAGTGAGGCTACAGGCGCTGCTTCAATGCTGACAGCCTGATATCTACTCAGTGTCCCCATTGATGATCCATCTGACAATGCACGTGAAGTAAGGAGAGGGGGTGACATTCCAGAAACTGTCTAAGAAGTCAAAAGAGACAGTTCCATTATCATAAGATGTAAGGAAGTTTGGATGTTACTGTTTATTATTGATTATTACCTATTTTTTTGTGGGCCATCAAAATACGTAAATATATCTTGCATTCTTTTGGACTGACTTCCCTTGTGGCTCAGACAGTAAAGAATCTGTCTGCAATGCAGAAGACCTGGGTTCAATCCTTGAGTGGGGAAGATTCCCTGCAGAAGGGAATGGCTACCCACTCCAGTATTCTTGCTTGGAGAATCCCATGGACAGAGGAGCCTGGCAGGCTACAGTCCATGGGGTCACAAAGAGTCGGACTTGACTGAGTGAAAAACACATTCTTTTGGGATTATATGCAGCCAAAGGTTTTCCTTTGAGCCATGGTTTCTATATCATTTTGTAAAGCCACATTCTAACATTTACTGAACTCAGCAAGCAGCAGAGGGAAACAACAAAGGGAATATGAAAAGAGATAAGGAATAGAGGGAGGAAGGAAAAGAAGATAAAGAAGGAAATATTAAATTACCGAGAGGAAAGAGCCAATCAAATCTGGAGGGAAGATACTAGACAGGTGTCCAGAGACCAAAGCTTGGAGCCTACCGCACGTGCAGTGCCTCGATCTACTGTGCAAGAGGCTTGTAGGTTGTTTATCTACAGACTCTCAGCCTTGATTTGCCTTCCTTTCTAAACTCTCACCTGTGATGCACAGGTTGGATCTCTGCAAGTCACATTTCAGAGGCTCTTTGGCAAGCTGGCCTTTTGTAGGTTCTGCCAGTAAGTGGGCACTATAGGGAGACTGACAGTGGAACAGAGCTAATGTTCTATCTGATTTGGCTGTTCCTGCAGTGTCACCTCAGCAGTGGGGCCTGACTTCAGCTCCGAGCTTCTATTAGCACATGGAGAAAGAGCTTCATCCTGCCTCTTCAGCACATATGACCAGCAACTGGGCCTCTCCTTGGAGGTCTGAGCACCAACTATAGGGCCTCTCTTCTGAGTTCTTAGGTCTGAATATCTGTCCTAGGACATGGTAGCTGCTTCCTAAAATCATGACCCCAGTGTTTCCTTTCATTTTTCTAGCCTCCAATTCTTATGTAGCAAATTTCCTATATTAAATCCTTTCAGCTGAAATACTATTTTTCTCACGAGGCCCTTTCTTCTCATGGACTCCCTTCTGACAGCAAGAGCTGAAAAATTCTGCAACCTTAGCCAACAACCTCCTGGCAATCTAAATGAAAGGTTAATTTTTTGATTAAGGGAATTAAAAAATACTGAAACAACTGTGACACAGTAAAGATGAATGTGTTCTAGCCTCTTGAAACATGAAGCTATAATTTGGGTTTGGAATATTTTCATGGCTGGATGTCTTAAAAAATAACAATTCAAATATAAGACTATTATATAAAATATAAGGTTATTGGATATATTATTTAATAGCACATTTTGAAGTTCATTACTCGAGTTATTTTCAGGAATGAGAAGAGAAACCAAGAGAAAATTAAATTACTGGAGGTTTCTATCAAGTTTTACAAGGAAGGATCAGTGCAAAATTGAATATAAGTGAACACAACTGAAATGGTGAGGGACTTACCAGTATCCGTTCACAGCCAATAACGGTGCTCAACCGGTGTGTGATGGTTAGCACAGTGCACTGGGCAAATTTCTCATGGATTTTTTTTTGTATTAACTCATCAGTTCTGAAATCAGAGAAGTTGATATACTTCAGTGAAGACAGGAAAGGCAGACTAAAGAGTTAAAAATTAAAAATCAATACTTTAACATATAATCTTGTTCCTAAAAAACTAAGTATAAAAAGTCTATTTAGAAATTTACCATTTTCCATAAAGTGATGGAAAATAGCCTTCCCTTGAAACTGAAACTATGTGGATTGAAACTAGCTGGATTCCTAAATCCAGCTCTCTAAGGATGCCTCATAACAATATTAACAGCATATAACTGTCTTGGTTTCTTCCTTTGTTTTCCTTTGTTTGTGATTAATATTATTAAAAGACATCTGCGGGCCAAAGAGAGCATAGAAACATTTTTCAGCATCACTAAATGTTTTCCATTTACCACATTTACAATTTGGATTCCAGGTTTCATGGATCTGAGCTCCATACCTCGGATCCACATTGGATGTGGCTTTGTCAAGAATCAATATCTGATTTTTCCTGAGAATAGCCCTGGCAAGGCACACTAGTTGTCTCTGTCCAACACTCAAGTTCAATCCTGATTCTGCTAATTCAGTATACATTACACAAGGCAGAGCTTTGATGGCTTCTTTAAGTTGTACCTGTTGATACAGAAAGAAAAACATTTCAAAAACAAACTGCTGCAGAAGTAGAAAAGCCTCTTAGACATTAGAGCTTTGAAGTCCTCCTGACTTCTTATGTATCTTACATGTACAGTCACATGATGGGAAAAGCTGTTTCCAATTAATGTTCACTGAGAAAGATGGTGGGTAGAGTTAAGTCAGGACAGAAAGATCTCAATGTCCCCCCATATCTGCCACATGCCGTCCACCAACAACCCCCACCTAGGAATTAGTTCAGAAAGTCTCTCAAAAATTGAAGCTATTTCTCCCAATATGGTTTAAACAGAAAATCTAAAAGGATCTTTATGGTTGAATCAACTTTACTGAGGAGTTGAAAAAAAAATTACAGAAAGTTTGGTTCTCTAAAGATATATTATTAACACTTTACAATTTTTTAACATTTAAAATAATACAAATTTAAACAATGGAAAACTCTGTCTTATGCATTAGTAATCCTGGAACATTTCCCAAGCTTAGTCTATAAATAGTGGACCAGTCAAGTGCATTTTCTTCAATATCATAAATGTCTTCCAGTGAATGAAAACTCACAAAAAACAAGATGAATATTACATCTTATCTCCCTCACAATATGGATATAGGCCATGTTTATACTAATCTATCTTCATAAAATTATACTCCTAAGATTAAAAAAACAAATCTTTAACTACAAAATATAATCTGAAAGTACACTTCGTGGTAGGGGTCAGTTCAATGAATATTCATTTTGGAGATATATTATGGAGCAAGAAGCAAACTTAGGCTGTACTTAAAGTGAAAGAACAAAGAAGAAATACACTTCAAATAAAGAAACCAACAGATTGAGGCCAGTAAGCTATGTGACACCCTACAGCTTCAGACAACAAAACACCAAGGGTGAATGAGTAGCATTTTCATGATATCCTAAATGCTGGAGCACTTCCAAAAATGTGATCCTGAACTGTGCTCCTGATGGAGTCCAATCCCTAGAAAGCAGGATCCTGAGTTAGGATTAAATATGGTATTGGTATTTAGTGATAGCATAAAAGGTGTACAAACTGTAAAGGGTAAGATTTGGATTGTGGTGCAAGTGCTTGGTCTTTGTTAAGACTGACATTCTAACTTTGAGGAAATAATCTCACACTTACTCCTGAATTGGATGACACCACATAACTAATCTTGTTTTTTCCTTTTCCTTCAGGTTGTCCATATCTGCTTCATGATCAATAAGAGTTGTAAAGGGAAGTGTTTTTCATAAAATACTTTTTTCTGAGACACTGTATTTATTTATGAATCAGGGATGATTATGATAATAATATGAATATCAGGCCCTCTGTAGTGTAATCATAAAATCAAGGTAAGAAGTATTACAATGGAAGAAAAGGGCAACAGATGCAGTAGACAATAATAATTAGAAGTTACAACTGGAGAATCTGAACACATTAGACGACAGTGTAATATGACTATTTTATTTCTTAATCAAGATAATTGTGTTAGATTATGCAAGAGAATGTCCTTGAAAAGGACAGAGATTGTGTCTTTTAATGACTATGATAGACCCAGAATCTGCAACGATGCCTGTCTAAGAAGCTGTCAGAAATATTTGTTGGCAGTGTGAAGGCAGAAGTGAATCTCATCATATGACATATCTGTCTCTATAAATTAGAAAGTAAATCCATATAGACAGGTTATATATAACACTATTATTACATGTTAAAGGATTATATTCTTATAATAATTAACTGGCTCCAGAATATCATATCACACTGTAAACTGTGGAAAGTATATAAAAAGTTATAATTTAAGGAAAATAGAGCAAATAATACTAATCAAAACTATACATCTCAATATGAAACAGTTCAGATCATTTTTGAGGTTGGGAAAATAATGGAATATAGCAAAATTGAAAAACAATTAACTGAACTTATAAGGCACCCTATTTCTATCATCATAAACATTTTTAAAGTAACCTGCTGTGTAGTGTATCTAGTAGGTTACAAGACGTCTCACAGGAGGTTAACATAGATGTCAGGTGCTTCCCACATTTCGTGGAACCTTCTTACTTCTCTAAAAGAAAGGCTGGTGAGGACTGGAAGGAGACAGGGAAATGTAATCAACAGATGGGGAAGAGCTTTTACTAGAGCAGGGCCAGCAGTAAAGGAAGTAAAGAGAGAGCCCATTCACCTAATACAAGGCCCCGGGAAATGGACATGTGAGCTGTCCCACAGCAAGGACTGAACCACGTGGTTCCTGATGCACAGGCTGCTGACACCCAGGTTTCTGTATCTTGGTTTCCTGTGTGATGAGACACACTTGTGCCCTAACAGAGATACTATCAATGCTGAATTTGTGTAATACAAAATTTTTTAAAGAAATAAGCCATACTTCTCTGAAATGCAGAGATCAACCAAACATTTAGCACCTATTTATCAAGTGCTGACTTCCCTGGTGGCTCAGACAGTAAAGCGTCTGTCTACAATGCGGGAGACCAGGTTCAATCCCTGGGTCGGGAAGATCCCCGGAGAAGGAAATGGCAACCTACTCCAGTTCTATTGCCTGGAAAATCCCAAGGACAGAGAAGCCTGGTAGGCTACAGTGCATGGGGTCGCAAAGAGTTGGACACGACTGAGTGACTCTACTTTCACTTTCACTTTATCAAGTGCTACTTTTTAAAAATCAAAAGACTGATCTAGATCCCATGGGAGACTAGAAGTCTGTCTATGGTTTAGAAATGTAAAGTTTCTGCCATCAGTAGAATCAATTTGTAAAACTAGGACTAATACACAAAATAATTAGTATTGAAATATACAAACCAACAGCAACTTAATAGTCAGAATTTTTTTCATGCAAGGGTAGAGAAATTCAGTGAAGTAGAGCAAGGGGAAACATGACACAAATAACAGGAGCTCCTCTAGAAATTAACGTATCCATATAAAATCTGAATCAGCACACCAGGGTTCTGTTACCTGCATTCATGCTGCAACATTAAAATGATATAATCATCAATAAGTAATCATGACATTCAAACTAAATACTTTTATAAACATTTTCTTATGAAACTTCATAGCATTTTATTGGAAGGATCTTGTTTATCTTTCAATTAATGAAAAACTAGTGTCTCCACTTAGATATCCCCTAAGGTCATAAGAATAAAATGAACATTGAAGGGTAATTAATTAACTAGGTCACTCATAGAATTTGACCCCACACTTTTAATGTCTGGTTTAATGCTCTGCTAAGGACAAAATATTGTATCTAGTTGCTTTGGGTTCTATAGAAAAAGCTAAAATGAAAACATGGGGAATTATTTTGTTGGTTTTCATTATCAATATACACATTTTAAGTGTACCCATCTCATCACTGTTTTCCTAGAAAGTAAACAGTTAAAATGATAAGCTTCCCTTAATTACCTGCAATGCTATGAATGTACACACACAAATACTGATGCTAACAAGTTAATCACATTATATAAATTACCTCTTCTAAGACATTCCACAGTTCCTCCTCCAAATACTCATTAAAGGGATCCAGATTTTTCCTTATTGTTCCAGTGAATAAAACAGGTTCCTAAATACCAAAAAAATAGTCAATGCTATTATCTTAATCTCTTTTTATTTTAAACCAATGCCTATAGAAAAGAATGAAAATACAAAATATCAAAGTTCACTGCTATTACTAACATTAAAGTTTCAAATACAAAACAGTATCTCTAAAATAATTTTCCATTGTATAAAGTGTGCTACAAAAAATCCTCTGGACTATTAAACACTAAGAAAAGAAAGTGTTTAAGAAGTATTTTCATCTCAAGAGAAAAAAAAAAAAACTGAAGAAAAGAAAGGAAAATTTGATTTTTTAAAAAAAGTTGCAGTTCTGGTAATAAATATCTGTTTAAACACACACACAAACTTACATTATAATCACATGAAAAAGTTTACATCAAGATCTATATAAATTAACTGTCAATCCTGGTGTGATTGGGAAACATCAACTGCCTGATTAGTTGAGGCTTGTGCTTCAAAGCAAAACTGTTCAATATTTATACATTGGCAATGAAGAATAAACTAGGCTATTTTCTCCATTGGTCAGACTGTCTTCTAGGATCTGGAATCTCTCCCCAGGTATGAATGGAACATCCCCGCATGTTCAAAGAGAATGTCAGCTCCTGGGGCCTGAGGCACCTCTGTCCATGGAGAGATCACCTCTGATTCTGTATCAGCTGGTCCCCACGTTCTCCCACCTGTGCATCAGGATGACCTGCCTCACAGAACCTCGTTACTCACTTCAAGGCCAGAAGGACCTCAAACCCACTGTGATGTGAGCCATAATAAAATTGTTTAAATAGCATTTCCTATTCATCATCAGGAGGAGCCACAAGTAAATTACACTGGAAACACACCTCCTGAGTTTCAAGAGAGAATCTTGTACGTAAGCTCATGTAGACAATTTACATTTTCTTCTGGAAGGCTCTAGTAAGCCAGGTCATAAGCATATGGGCAGCAGAGAAGAGCCCAACAGGTTCCTTTTGGTGAAGGGGGCAGAGCAAAGGGAGGCACCGTGTGGGAACCAGAGGAGACCTGACTCTTCCACAAGTGCCCGGAACTGCTCGGAATTACCAGCCTCAAATCATGCCTGGCCTTGGGGCTGGACTTTCCTCCTAACTTCATAAAAGCCTGAGAAGAAAGATGAAGAAGACAAATATTTCTTTTCCTTAGTCATGATGAAGAATGACACTCAGAGAGCCTCCCATACCTTATTACCCTATTGTCTCAGTTTTATGTCTAGTGATCAAGACATGAATGCAGAAGGCACAAGACAGTGTGCCACCAAAAGAGATATATCCCTAAGGAAAATCCAAAATTAAAAATATACTATGTAGGGAGCTTCATTTGCACAAAGTTGATTAAGTGACTGATAAGCCTACAAAGCAGTGAAAAATCACTGGACATACAACATTTCAAGATGATTATTGAATTGAACTGAAAAATCCAGAGACTCAAATTTAAAGTTTCCCTTAAAACTCTTGAATTTAGGAACAAAGATTAACAACCACCTAAGCAATAGTAAGAGTTCCTTGTCAGGAGAATAACCATCATTGTACCTCATATTTTTATAAAAACTTTTTACTCTTTGTAATTTTCAAGATTCCCCTGTGCAGGTGATTTCTCATCCTTTAGCTGTATCTATGAAGTTTGCACAAACAACCAGCGAGATGAGGAGAGGCTGGTCCCCAATATTCCTCACCCTTCTCTTCTCCAATCTTCCCTCCATTAACCAGATCCTTTTAAGTAAGCAGGTACTCCCTGAATGTAATCTCAACTGGTGTTCTTCCTGTGGAATATACTTAACTATTTCAGATCTTGAGCACAAAGGATGCATACACTTCAATTACCTGTTGTGTTTAAGGAAATTATTTAGGAAAAGCTTTGTTTTGCTTTTTCCTGAAACTTTGAATACAGATTGAGGAGTACTTCTTAAGAACACAGTATTCATCTTTTAAAGTTCTCCCGAGGACTGATGTTTCATGTCCCCACTCCCCTGTCTCTGGTTCCTACTCAGGTCCTTGCTGCCATCACATCTCCCCCAGTTCTGACCTGTTCATGGCAGGACCAACAGTGATGGGGATAAGCCTGGGAGAGAGAGATGATCCCAGAAGCTTGCTGCTGTTCCCAGGATCACAGGTAACAGGGATTCAGGGACCATGATGTAGGCCTGGCTCACCTGAGTGGGGCAACTCAAAGAAACAGCACTGGGCTCCCCCTTCTGCAGAGTCTGCTCTCAGCTTCCTAGGCTGCCTAAATCAGGGTGTGACACACAAGCATCATTGCTTGCTACTCATTTGAGGGGAAGAGAGGTGTACGTTTTCTGCACACAGACAAGTTAACTTCAAGTAACCAAACCAACAGACTTTTCTCCATCTCTGAGCCAACAAGACACTCTAAAGACAAAGGTCTCTTGGCTGGGGAGAAGTAAGATTTTGAGTATCTTCTCCTGACACTTATTAGCCCATAACACATAAATGAAAAAACCCATTTCAAAACTGATATTCTCCAAAGGAGACTCAAAACAGGAGGAGTCATATCTTCTGACTTTACTAAACTTTTGTTATGTTTTGGGGAAAATATCTCATGAGAACATCATTCAGTTTAACTAACATTTATTGAAAACAAAAAATAAATTTGGAGTCAGACAGTTCTAAGTTCTGATTCAATTTCTCATTAGTTATTAGACTCAGGGTGAATTATTTATCTTTACAAGACAGTTCCATTACTAGAATCTAGGGTTAGCCTTGCAAGGCTGCTGTGACAATCTGAAACACAATGAAGTTCCTGATATGATGCTAACATGGACCAGGAGCCCAGCCCAACAGGGAGACAGGCAGGGACAGTGACTGTCAAACTTCAGATGTAGTTGGTGGATGATGAAATTAATTTTGTGCATTGTGATCATCATTTTGTCTTTTATATGAAGTAGAATAGAACTGGCATCACAGAAAATATCAGAGCACAGAGCAATAGTAATGTTGTTTTGTGACCTTTTTGTTTCTGTGTGTGTGTCTGCATGCACATGAAATCATGATATGAAGCAGTTCTATCAAGGACCACAGTCAACAGCCACCTGAAGTCTTACACAAGCAGAGTAATTTGCTTCTCAGCCTTTGGAGTTGGGAATCTCTTTAAACTTACTTTGAACCCTATTAGTATGTTTTGGAAATTAATACATTGCTGATCATGTCATTTACAAATATTTTCTTTTTTTCCATAGGTTGTCTTTTTGTTTGTTTGTTTGTTTGTTTTAAATGGCTTCCTTCGTGCTATACTTTTAAGTTTAACCAGGTCACATTTGTTTATTTTTGCTTTTGTTTCCATTACTTTAGGGGTCAGATCCAAAAAAATAGTGCTGTGATTTATGTCAAAGAGTATTCTGCCTATGTGTTCCTCTACGATCTTGTCTTACAGGTCTTTGCTCATTTATTCATTTTTACTTTATTTTTTTATATGGTATTAGAGAATGTTCTAATTATTTCTTTTACATGCAGTCATGCAGATTTCCCCACACTATTTATTGAAGAGACTATCTTTTCTTTATTACATATTATTACCTCTTTTGTCTTAGATTAACTGACCGTAAGTGCATGGGCTTATATCTGGGTTTTTTATCCTGTTCCATTAATCTGTATGTCTGGTTTTTGTGACAGTAACATACTTCTTCATTACTGTGTCTCTGTAGTATAGTCTGAAATCAGGGACTGTGATTCCTCCAGCTATGTTCTTCTTTCTCAAGATTGTTTTGGCTATTTGCAGTCTTTTCTGTTTCCATATAAATTAAAAAAAAATTTTTTTGTTCCAGTTTTGTGAAAAATGCCACTAGCAATTTGATAGAGACTGCATTGACTCTGTAAATTGTCTTGGGTAGTATGGTTATTTTTAACAGTATTGAATCTTTCAATCCAAGAATACAGTTTATCTTTTAATCGTTTGTATCATCTTGAATTACTTTCATCAGTGTCTTACAGGTTTTGTATACAGGCCTTTTACCTCCTTAGGTAGGTTTATTCCGAGTTTTTTTTGGTTTTCCCTTTGATATGATGTCAATGGGATTGTTTCCTTAATTTCTCTTTCTGATACTTTGTTTCTAGTCTATATAAATATAGTCAATATCTGTATAAACAATGGCTTATACAGCTCAATATCAAAGAAACAAACAACCTAATCAAAAAATGCAAAGAAGACTTAAATAGACATTTCTCCAAAGACATACAGATGGTCAATAGACCCATGAAAAGATACTCATCATCACAAATTATTCAGTTCAGTCGCTCAGTCATGTCTGACTCTTTGCGACCCCATGAACTGCAGCACGCCAGGCTTCCTTATCCATCACCAACTCCCAGAGCTTGCTCAAACTCATGTCCATCAAGTTGGTGATGCCATCCAACCATCTCATCCTTTGATGTCTCCTTCTCCTCCCGCCTTCAATTTTTCCCAACATCAGGGTCTTTTCTAAGGAGTTAGTTATTCGCATCAGGAAGCCAAAGTATTGGAACTTCAACTTCAGCGTCAGTCCTTCCAATGAATATTCAGGACTGATTTCCTTTAGGATTGACTGGTTTGATCTCCTTGCAGTCCAAGGGACTCTTAAGAGTATTCCTGAACATCACAGTTCAAAAGCATCAATTCTTCTGTGCTCAGTTTTCTTTATAGTCACTAATTATTAGAGAACTGTAGATCAAAACTACAATGAAGTATCACCTCACACTGGTTAGAATGACCATCGTTTAATGTCTACAAATAATAAATGCTGGAGAGGGTGCGGAGGAAAGGGGACC
The DNA here is from genome assembly GCF_032452875.1 of Bos javanicus. Classification (NCBI taxonomy): domain Eukaryota; kingdom Metazoa; phylum Chordata; class Mammalia; order Artiodactyla; family Bovidae; genus Bos; species Bos javanicus. The sequence goes on along the minus strand of NC_083879.1, from coordinate 72,098,659 downwards.
CTCCTACACTGTTGGTAGAAATGTAAAACGGCGCAGCTGTTATGGAAAACAATATGGAAATTCCTTAAGAAACTGAAAAAGAGTTACTGGGTAATCCATAAATTCCCCTCCTCAGCAAATATCTAGAAAACATAAAAACCCTAATTCGAAAAGATACATGCATCCCAGTTTTCACAACTGTTCTACTTACAGTAGCCTAGATATGTCCATGGACAGATGAATGGATAAAGATATGATGTATACACACACACACACACACACACATAGAGGAATATTATTGAGTCATAAAAAGAATGAATATTGCCATTTGCAGCAACATGGATGAACCTAGAGATTATGAGACTAAGTGAAATAAGTCAGGCAGAGAAAGACAAATATCATATGAGATCACTTATATGTGGAATCTTAAAAAAAATGATAGAAATTAACTTACTTACAACACAGAAACAGATTAAAAATATAGAAAACAAACTAATTGTTACCAAAGAGGAGAGTGGAGGAGAAGGATAATTTAAAAATCTGTGCTTAAAAAATATACACTACTACTTTGCTATACAATTGAAACACTGTGAAAAAATAATCAGACACACACAATATCTGACTCCTGGCTCTGCCCCTTACTTGATAAGTGGAACAATCCCCCTGGGCCTCAGTTTTTAAATCTGTCAGGTAAAGATAACAACAGAATTGTGAGGATTAAGCAGAAAATGGTAGGATAAGGGGTTAAAATATGTTAATGATTTCAAAAATATTAGGAATTCTTATCAGTACTCGTGTAACTTGTCAGGGGCTGTAATAAGCACAGAGGAGCAGAAATGAGAGACAGATTTCTGTATCCTCCAGGAGATCCTCAAGGAGAGGAAGAAAATAGCCAAGAGTGTGGGGAGGGCTGAGAAAAAAGGCCAGAGGTCTTGGTGGCAGACTGGTAAGTAAGTGTACAAGGTCGTGGTCAGGAAAGAAGTTGCTGGGAGAGTAACATGAAATCAAAGTACAAAAAAGTGTTATTCTCTCTTCTTGCTTTTGATGGAAACATTAGATACAACGTTAGATACATTTCTTCCCCCAAATTCCTATTGTGTTTTTTTAAATTTTTGTTTCTTTGCTCTACTATTTATATGTATATAAACAATTTACTTTATACTATAAACAGTAAATATAAAGAAAATCACCAAGCACCATGAACACATAAGAAAAATTAAAGAGTAAAGTCATTCCAGAAAGTATTACTCTTTTTACTCAAGCAGAAATAATATTCAAAGGCCAGTACCCTAATCATTAAGAATAATAACAGTTCCTGATGACTGAGCATTCCCAAGAACCAGACATGGGCACAAACCTTATCTCACCCAGTTGTGTGTGCTAAGTCGCTTCAGTCGCGTCAGACTCTTTGCGACCCCATGGACTGTGGCCCACCAGGTTCCTCTGTCCAAGGGATTTTCCAGTCAAGAATACTGGAGTGAGTTGCCGTGCCCTCCTCCAGCAGATCTTCCTGACCCAGGGATTGAACCTGAATGTCTTCTGTCTCCTGCATTGGCAGGCAGGTCCTGTACCACTAGCACCACTTGGGAAGCCCAGATACATCTTCACAACAAATCTGTGTAGCAATGATTCCCAGACCTGGTTTAAAGATGAGGACACTGAAGTCTGGAAGCTGAGTGATGTCATCAAGGCCCCAAAGTCTTTTGAGGCAGAGCAGGAATAAAATTGTTGGGTCACGTTGACACTCGGTCTACACAAACATTCTATCCCTGGCTGTCTCTGGAATGATTTCCTGGAAACCTTTGCACATTGCAAGTTCTCTACAGATACTCCCTCTTTTATCAACCAATATTGTACCTTGGAGACAAAGATATATAGAGAGGAGTCTACATGTATACAAAGCTTGGCACTATTTTGTAAGGATGTTCTCTGGAGTGCGTACATTGAACATGCTCAAAGGAAGGGTGGAAATCAACAGAGCAGAACAGAACCAAACCATGTTGATGCAAAGGTATGTTTAGTCTTTGCTCAGATGTGCTTCCAAACATTATTGGCAGAGCCAAGGATCTTCTAACATTATTTCTTTATTTATAGAGTTATTTTATGTACACAGGCATACAACTTTTTCTTATTAAGAAGCTTTAAAAATAAGGCAGGGCATGTTTATAAAGCTTTGCATCAAAGGAAATGAAAGGACTTTACATGTACTCAGTCATAAGGCGCAAGCCCATGTTCTCCCTCCCTTTGGGTGCCATGCCGAAATGCTTCCTAATAAACAGGCATTTCAGGGCACATTACACTCACAATCCAGGAAGCACATTCCCCTGGCTCTTTGTGTCTCATCTCTTCTCTGTTTCCCACCTCGAGAGGGTGTTTTTCTGAGCTTTGTTTGATAAGCACATGATCATGGAGTACAAAAACAAAACCTCACAATTAAAACAAAGCAGCAAATCTGTCAAAACAGAGGGCAGGATGGAAGATCAGGACACCTGGCCTCCATTGCCCTTGGCTATATACCTGGACACAATCAAGGACAGAAATGGTGAAGGCCTAACTGAAGCAGAAGAGATCAAGAAGAGATGAAAAGAATACACAGAAGAACTGTACAGAAAGGACCTTAATAACACGGATAATCACCATTCTGTGGTCACTCTCCCAGAGCCAGACATTCTGGAGTGTGAAGTCAAGTGGGCCTTAGAAGGCATCACTATGAACAAAGCTGGGCTTCCCGGGTGGCGCTAGTGGTAAAGAATCCACCTGACAATGCAGGAGACATAAGGGACATGGGTTTGATCCCTGGGTTGGGAAGATCACCTGGAGGAGGGCATGGCAACCCACTCCAGAATTTTTGCCTGGAGAATCCCATGGACCATAGCCTGGTGGGCTACAGTCCATAGGATCTGCAGAGAGTCAGACATGACTGAAGCAACTTGGCATGCACAAAACTAGTGGAGGTGATGGAATTCCAGGAGAACTATTAAAATAATAAAAGATCATGCTATCAAAGTGCTTCACTCAGTATGTCAGCAAATTTGGAAAACTCAGCAGTGGCCACAGGACTGGAAAAAGTCAATTCTCATCCCAATTCCCAAGAAGGGCAGTACTAAAGAGTATTCAAACTACTAGACAATTGCACTCATCTTCCATGCTAATAAGGTTATACTCAAAATTCTTCATGCTGGGCTGCAGTGTTACATGAACAAAGAACTTCCAGATGTCCAAGTTGGGTTTAGAAAAAGCAGAGGAACCAGAGATCAAATTGCCAACATTCGCTGGATTGCAAAGGAATTCCAGAAAAACATCTACCTCTGTTTATTGACTATACTAAAACCTTTGACTGTGTGATCATAACAAATTGTGGAAAACTCTTAAAGAGATGGGAATACCAGGCCATCTTACTTGTCTCTTAAGAAACCTGTATGCAGGTCGAGAAGCAACAGTTAGAACACTGCATGGAACAAATGACTGGTTTAGGATTGAGAAAGGAGTACAACAAGGCTGTTTATTGTCACCCTGTTTATTTAACTCATATGCTGAGAATGTCATGAGAAATGCCAGGATGGATGCGTTTCAGCTGGAATCAAGACTGACAGGAGAAACATCAACAACTTCAGATATTTGGGTGATACCACTCTAATGGCAGAAAGAGAAGAGTAACTAAAGAACCTCTTGATGAGGGTGAAGGAGAAGAGTGAAAAGGCCAGCTTAAAACTAAATATTAATAAAACTAAGATCATGACTTCCAGCCCCATCACTTCATGGCCTATAGAAAGGGAAAAGGTGGAGGCAGTGACAGATTTCCTCTTATTGGACTCTAAAATCACTGTGGATGGTGACTACAGCCATGAAATTAGAGAATGACTGCTTCTTGGCAAGAAAGCTATGGCAAATCTGGACGGTGTGTTAAAAAGCAAAGGCATCACTTTGCAGACAAAGGTCTGTCTAGTCAAAGTTATGGTCTTTCCAGTGGTCATGTATGGTTGTCAGAGCTGTACCATAAAGAAAGCAGAGCACCAAAGAATTGATGCTTTTGAACTTTGGTGTTGGAGAAGACGCTTGAGAGTCCTATGGACTGCAAGGAGATCAAACCAGTCAATCTTAGAAGAATCACCCCTGAATACTCATTGGAAGGACTGATGCTGAAGCTGACCTCCAATACTTTGGTCACCTGATGCAAACAGCTGACTCATTGGAAAAGACCCTGATGCTGGGAAAGAGTGAAAGCAGAAGAGGGCAACAGAGGGTGAGATGGCTGAATGGCATCACCATATGAAATGGACATGAACTTGGGCAAACTCTGGGAGATGGTGAGGTCCATGGGGTCGCGAAGAGTCACACACAACTGGGCAACTGAACAACAACATTATATATACCTGGAGGATGGTAATTGCTCAGTAAATAGTCACTAAAGTATGTTGAGTGGATAAACCACTAGGAAAGACAGGAGCTTCTCTGTGCATATAATTCAATTTCCAACACACTCTCTGAAAGGCATATTTCTTTAAGAAGCAGAAGAAAGGAAAACAGAATCAGAGCTGAGGGAGAGATGGTCAATTCAATGCTCCGCCATCACAGCAGCCATACATTGGGTCTCAGTGTGAAGCACTCTATACCAGGCACTGACCTATTTTGCCCTCAGAACAGCTCAAAGGGTTGGTATTGTTAGCTTCCTTGTAAGACAGAGAAAACTGAGGAGCACAGACATGGAATTCCAAGTCCCTTTCTCTTCCTCACTATTCTGTACTGACTGCCTGGAGAAAATTATTTATTAATGGCTGATTTGTCAAAGTCTCCCATAGTATCCATACACTTTGCAATTCTCAAAGCCCCACAGTTTCACAGAACACCCTCCAGGGACATAATCAACTTTGAAAACATGTCTTCATTTCCTACAGCAAAGGTCTATCTGGAAGACACTTAAAATTTGCATTTCCCTATAGGAACCTCTCCAGCACTAAACAAACAATTTATCCTTTTGTTCTCAGAATTATGTGGTTATGAGTGGATAAAATTGTGGAACCTGAGGAAGTCTGAGACCAGAAATCCATCTCAGTAAATTATTAAATCACATGCACACAAAACTAATGAATAAACAAAGAAACAAAACCTACTATATGATGAAAGTATCTGTTGAAAATACCTGCTGCTAAAAATATGCTCTACTAGGGGTAAAATGGATTAACCCTTTCATTTAATTTGAAAAAAATAAAAATAAAAAATAAGTAAACTTAGGTGGCTTATGAAAAGAACATGTGAGTGCATACCTGAGGTGCAACTGACATTTTCTTCCTTAAATCATGAAGTCCAATATTGGTTGTCCAGATCTCATCTATCCAAATACCACCTTCAGGTTCTGACAATCTAAAAAGTGCAGCGATGAGGGAACTTTTTCCAGCCCCTGTTCTTCCTACAATGCCAAGCTGTAAAGAGGTCCAGGAGAGAGTAAAAATTAACAAAATGCAACAAACCTGGGAGAAATGCTGGTTATTGATGATGAATTTTAAAAGTTCTATATAAAGAGTAGTCTATAAGTTTCTCAGTCACGCACTGTTGACATTATGGGCCAGATAATGCATTCTTGGGGGAAGAGGGCTTGTCCTGTGTATTGTAGGATGTTTAGCAGTAGCCTTGAACTCGACCCACTAGATACCAGTAGCACCCCCTAAATAAACTGTGGCAACCAAAAATTTCAGACACTGACAACTGCCCCCTGGTTGAGAGCCCCCTAGTCCCAAGAAGAGTTAAAAATGACAATCTACTGGCAGTGAAAGGCCAGCGATCTCCTAAGTGGTCCATAAGAAGTCAGCCTTTAAATTAGCTTTATTCCTACAGCCTGGAGAATTATGTGACTAATTTTATGGAGATATCAACAAGTAAAGTCAGCAGTATTATACATAAGCAAGTATTCACTTTTTCAAGGGCCTATTATTTAAGAAGAATTATTCTTTAGTAGAAAAACTAAAAAACTTCCTAATATTAAATATCTTAATTATATCTTGAAAGGAAATATCTTAAAATTATAAAATGCAGATCTCAGTGTCTTATAAGACAGAGGACAGTAGACAAAATGCACATAATAAAGTCAACATCAACACAACATTTGCTACTTATATGGGACCTTCCACTGGAGCAGTTCAAAAGTTCAAAAAGTTCAAAATTTTATAAACAAACTAATACTTGCAATTGCACCTTGGAAAGATACATGTCAAGTGTCAGTCTAGTCATTAAAACAAAAGCAGAGAGAAATTCAGTGCACCAATGGTAAGATTGGGGTTTTTCTGGTGGCTCAGTTGTAAAGAACACACCTGTCAATGCAGGAGACTCAGGTTTGATCCCTGAGTATGGAAGATCTCCCAGAAAATGAAATAGCAACCCACTCCAGTGGGTTCTTGCCTGGAGAATTTCATGGACAGAAGAGCCTGGCAGGCTATAATCCATGGGGTCACAATGGAGTTGGACAAGACTGAATGACGAATATGCATCAGTGCAGGAGACATGGGTTCAATCCCTAATCCGGGAAGACCCCACATGCTACAGAGCAACTAAGAAGGTGCACCACAACTACTGAAGCCCACACGCCCTAGACCCGGAAGCCACAGCAAGAGAAGCCACCGCAGTGAGAAGCCTGTGCACAGCAACTAGAGAGCTGCTCACTGCAACTAGTGACCCCTCATTCATTCTAACTAGAGAAAAAACTAGAGCAGCAACAAAGACCTAGCCCAGCCAAAAACAAATAAAAAATATTATTTTGTAAAAAATTATGTTTATACTATGTTGTAGTTTACTTACTGCACAATAGCATTATGTATGAAAAACAATATTTATACTTTAATTTTCAAATACTGACTGCTAAAAGGATGCTAACCATCATCTAAGCCTTTATTGGGTAGTAACAGTAAAAAACACTGATCACAGATCAGAAAAACAAATATAATAATAATAAAATGGCTTGAAATATTGTGAGAATTACCAAACGGTGACAGAGACATGAAGTTAGCAAATACTGTAGGGAAAATGGTGCCAATGTACTTGTTCAACACTGAGTTGTCATAAGTGTTCAGTTTGCTTAAAAAAAAAAAAAAGCAGCATTATCTGTGAAGCACAATAAAAATATGTGTCTGTCTGTCTGGGTGTTCTCATACGTAAATCAACACACATTAAGACACAGGTGACAACTGTATCAATGAGAATGTGTGTATGTTCCCACGTTATCAGCTCTACTGAAACTGATCCATCTGTGCAAATGGGAACATTTGTAGACTTTGGATAAATGGGTGAGATATGTAGGGGCATTGAGGGCTGTTCATGACCACAGGACTGTGAGCTCCAAACTCCAGTGAGGAGAATAATAAGAAACAAGGGACTTCACAGGCAGTCCAGTGGTTAAGATTCTGAGCTTCCACTGCAGGGAACATGGGTTCAGTCCCTAGTAGGGAACTAAGATTCCACATGCTGTGTGGCCACACATCCCCTCCAACAAAGGCAAAAAAAAAAAAAAAAGGAAAACCTGGCTCTGGCTATTTCTACAGTTAAATCATTAAACCTATTAACATAGTCTGAATGTCTTATCTGGGTCACCAAGTGTTTTACCAATTCCACACGGAAAGTGTCACCAGTATCAGTAAGTTTACATTCCTAACACCAAAGACACTTGGAAAACATCTTATTTTAGCTGCTTTGTAACAGTTCCTTTCTGTTTTTACTACCACTTGGATCAGAATGGGAAGTGTAAGACAGGGAGTCAGGAGCTGTTGTGTCTTCAGCAAGATGTCATGGGAAAATGATTCCATTTTTTAAAAATTAAACTGATGTCCAATAAAATGAAGCTATAAATCCCAGGTTTGTGAATGTGCAGGGAACCAGGACAGGGTTCATCTCTGACGACCACACCAACTTGTTAGACACTTGTTCCTGGGTCTTTCTTCACACACCAAACTCGAAATGATCAACATATAATGCCCCACACAAAACAGCCACTTCCTCTGACTTATCCACTCTACTTTCCCAGACTCACTGGTACAACTGTCCACCTTCCTTCCAGCTTTCCCTGAGTCCGGCATGCTGCCAAGCCCTGAAAACTCTACTCTTGCAATGTTTCATGGCTCAAACCCTCATTTTAAGGCCCACATGCAGCACCTGAGTGTCAGGATGCATTATCTTTTAAAAAACAAAATAAAACAAACTCTTTTCTTAATCATAATCAGTGCAAATGAATTTGAAAAGTAAATAAAGACAAGATATACCCTAGAAGTCTATAGGGTAAAAAAAGTCTTAAGATAAAACCAATCTTAAGATGTTGATGTTTTTATTTTCCAGACTTGTGTTATGTATTCTTAAAGATACAAATTCACATATTTAAACAAAATAGGATTAGTATGAACATACTGTTATAATGTATCTTCATTTAGAATTTCATAAAAATATTTATTTTATTTTTTATTATTTTTTTAAGTTTTATTTTATTTTTAAACTTTACAATTGTATTGGTTTTGCCAAATATAGAAATGAATCTGCCACAGGTATACATGTGTTCCCCATCCTGAACCCTCCTCCCTCAATGGATTAAAGATAATCTCTTTAACAAGTGGTGCTGGGAAAACTGGTCAACCACTTGTAAAAGAATGAAACTAGAGCACTTTCTAACACCATACACAAAAATAAACTCAAAATGGATTAAAGATCTAAACCTAAGACCAGAAACTATAAAACTCCTAGAGGAGAACATAGGCAAAACACTCTCTGACATACATCAGAGCAGGATTCTCTATGACCCACCTCCTAGAATATTGGAAATAAAAGCAAAAATAAACAAATGGGACCTAATTAAACTTAAAAGCTTCTGCACAACAAAGGAAACTATAAGCAAGGTGAAAAGACAGCCTTCAGAATGGGAGAAAATAATAGCAAATGAAGCAACTGACAAACAACTAATCTCAAAAATATACAAGCAACTCCTATAGCTCAATTCCAGAAAAATAAATGACCCAATCAAAAAATGGGCCAAAGAACTAAATAGACATCTCTCCAAAAAATATTTATTTTAAATGGCTACATAGTATTACAGTATATGTGGTCATTTATTTAACAAACTCCTACTGGTAGATATTTAGCCAATCTCCAATATTTTGCTATCATAAATAACTCTGTGTCAAATATCCTTGAAGCTAAATCTTTGCAAACAATCTGAATTATTTTCTTCAGATAAATTCTTAGATGTGGAATTGCTGAGAATAAGGTATGTACATTTTAAAAGAAAGCTGTTAAGTATTGCCAACCTAGTCCTCCAGAAAAATGATACTGTTTTCAACTTCCACCTGTTTCCCTGCACATTCACAAACCTGGGTGTTATAGCTTTGTTTTAACTGACATCAGTTTGATTCTGAAAAGTGGAGTCAATTTCCCAGAACATCTTACTGGAAACACAATAGCTCCTGGCTCCCTGACCCTCACACCTGCCCACTAGTGTCCATGTGCTCTCACTTCTCAGATTAAACCCCCGAAGGTTGGCTCTGTGTCACTCCACCCCAGGACATCTCTTCTACAAAACTGTCCCCACCGACCTCTCCATCCTTCATGTACATGAGTCAGCTTCCTTGGCATCACTAGGTAGTTGTGAGGGTCAAATGTAAAAATGTGTGTTACACACCTGGTAGTTCTTTTCCCTGAATGCCCTGCAGGTGCCTGGTTCTTCACTCACTGGATCAGGGCATAGTGCCTTGGAAGGTGAGACCAACTCCCAGAAGGCCTTTCACATGCATTTCCACCTGCTGAAGTCCTGACCACACATCATTAAGTCTGTCTCACATGACTGATACTTCAGAAATGCTCTCCCTGTACCCTATGTATGCTTATCCCAATACTAACAGATGTTGTATTACCTTTTCCTAAACTTCTATAAAAATTCTGACCACCTTCTAGCTTACAAAACTAATATAGCCATTTTCTTGTTTCTTCAACTGGCCTGTATATGTTGACAGCAGGATCTGTACTAGATTTTACTTTTTCTTATTTGTATTCCCTGTGGAGCCCTGAGACAAAGAAGCTTCTGCAGGAAGCTGAGATTTTTAATCAGGCCAGAGAAATTTATGGAAAATCTATCACCATATTATTTAGACATATGATAAGTTGGACAAAGAGAAATATGGCAGATGGATCCTACAGCCATAAATACAACTTCAAATGCCCAACACCTTATTCTTGTAGGACAGACAACAACTTTCACCATGTAAGTGTTTATAGTCATTTTATACAGTATAAAAACTACAACCATCACTGGTCAAGCATTTACTCTGACCCCTGTGCTGGGTGCTTTACATGTCTTATCTTGTTTAAGTCATACAACAACCCTACAGGTTAGGTGCTATCAATTCCATTTTTCCAAAAGAAGACTGAGGCTTAATTAGTCTGCCTGAAATTTCAGAGTCCATTAAGTCATAGGATGAGACTCAAACCCACATCTGTCGGCCTCTTTTCCATTCTGCTGATGAACTCCTTAAACCTGGATGGTCTGGTATCTTATCATGTCTCTGTATAGCTAGAACAGAGAAAGTGGGGAGAGGTGTACCTGCAGTTAAAGGAACAGGCCTACCATAGAGATCCTTTGGCCAGAGAGTTGAAGCATGATGTGGACATGGGTACATATAACATGGTGAGTGGGACAAGAGGGATGACATCACTGAGGAGAGAGAGTACGTGAGGTCAGGTGGGCTGGGTCTCAGCAGGAAGAACCAGCACCCCAGGCGGGCTGGAAGAGAAACCTGCAGCTAAGTGGGGCAATGGTTCTCCAGGAGACAAACCAAACAGACCTCCTGCCCTGCTTGGGGAGCAAGACTCATTTTTGATCCCATCAGGTGGTGAAAGAGCCACACATACACTGTTGTACAGGGCTGTCTCTGACTCCAGGTCCAGACAGGGCTGAGCCTGTGGGAAATCCCTCCAGCCCCTGAAGAAGGCTGGTGTGGGGAAGGACAGACAGCAGGATGAAAACTGCCCGTGATGAAGACAGACTCCACTGAGAGGATGCAAAAAAATGCAGTGGAATCACACAGAGTTGAATTATAAAGTATAAGTGCAATTTGCAGAATATGAAAATAAGTAAATCTATAGGGGAAGTGGCACAGAACTTTCTAGAGCTTCATGCTCAGTCATATCAGGGACTTGGGTAACTCTTGAGTTCAATTTTAACCTGTCAAAGGATGCTTAATAGAAATCACAGGTTATCATTCATCAGAAATGCCTATGGGAGAGAGAAAGGAATTTACCAGAAGGTCTTGTTCAAATAAGTGAAAAGGTCTGGATGGGCCTGAGACTCTGCATTTCTAGAAAGCTCCAGGAGATATAGGAGCTGCTGGCCCTGACACCACAGTCTGAGTCACAAGGAATTAGAAAGCCAACAAGGGAACTGGGATAATCTGGGAGTGAGGAGAGGGGTTGCTGAGGAGATACTATGTAAAAAAGGAGAAAATGTAGGAAACTAATATTTTTGCACATTACAGCAAGGTCTAGTAAGCATCTCTAAAAGTGTATTATAGAAGTAAGAACTCTGAGCAAGAAAAAATAACCAAAGCCATTCTATCTGGAGATTTGGAAAAATGTTTTAAAATGTCCCAGAACTCTAAAATCATTAAATCAACCACAAAACCATCTAAATGAAAATTGCAACCAGTGTTCAGAATCTAACCGGGAAGATTAAGGTGCTATTTACCTCATTTGGGGTCTTTATTTTTACTTGTTATTTTTTCCATGAATTAGAATTCTATGTAGTACCTACTATATTCTCCTATTGACTCTAACTTTCAGGAATCAGGACAGCAGAGGAAACAATGGAAAGAGAATAAAGCCCCATTTCTGCTGGGCGGGCTCACTCCCACATCCCCTGCAGCAGCCTCTTTCAATCAAACTCAACACCAAAGGGGTGACCCAGAGTGACGGGGTGGTACAGGTTAGCAGAAGAGGGAACCTGGGATGTTCACAGGTGGAATAGAATCACTTCCTGAACACACTGTATGGATATCATTTCCAAACATAGAAATGAAGCTAACATTAAGCCAGAAGGGGACGACAGAGGATGAAATGGTTGGATGCCATCATCAACTTGAAGGACATGAGTATGAGCAAGCTCTGGGAGTTGGTAATGGACAGGGAGGCCTGGTGCTGCAGTCCATGGGGTCACAAAGATTTGGACACAACTGAATGACTGAACTGATCTGTGATACTGGGAATAGACCAAGTCAGAGATCAAAAGCCAAGCTACCACAGTTATTAATTCAGTTTCCAAACTCAATTTGCCCTGAAACATTTTGGATTCTCAATAATCCTATGATTTGCAGTTTTTAAGAAGGAAGAATAGAATCTATTATGTTCATAAGTTATACTGCAGAGTTTCTTAAATAATTCCTATTTTATGGCTTTGGGGAAAATTAAGACAAGTGCAAATTAACAGTCACATTTACAACAGGAAATCTGACAGACACATTGTCTGAGAGTAAGCTAACATCACCTACAGTGCTCTCAGGGACAGGATTGTATCAAGAGCTGTGATTAATGTTTTCCCAACAAAACAGTCCTCAGCTTCTTCCTGAACTACGATGGAACTGGAAATAATTATGAGTCACCTTTAGTGCCGCAACTAACTGAAGCTGCTCCCTGGGTATCCTTTTGGCAATAAGTTGAATATATATTTTCATGTTACAAGAGTATCATTCTTTAAATTACAGGTATAGTCCACTAGGGGATTGTGGTGTAAAGAGTTAAAGAGCAGTTCTTTCAGTTGTTCATGTACTTGTCTTGTGTGTATGTTCTGGTTACTGGCTGCTCACACCTGTGTGTTACTCACCCTTGCAGACAGCAGTTCCTCAGCACCCTCTCTAAGCCCTGCAGAATGCCACTTTCTAGGCAACAAAGATGAAAATAAGATGCTCCTTGATTTTAAGAAGCCTCAAGTTACTGTGAGATACAGACCTCAAATTACAAAGCACGGCACAGATGCTATCTTACATTTTAATTATGATAAACTTCACACAACATAAAATTTAACTACTTAGCTGTTTCTAAGTGGGTGGTTTAATGTTCACTACAGTCACATGGTGTGCAACCAAGCTCAAGAATTTTTTTTTCATCATAAAACTGAAATTCTATAACCATTAAACAAACAACTACCCATTGCCACTCCCCAAGTCCCTGGAGACCACCATCCTACTTCCTGTCTTCCTGAATTTGACCACTCTGTGTCAAATTCATAGAATTTCATCACCTCACAAAAGCAGAATCAGAGTATTTGTTCCTTTTGTGTCTGACATTTAGCAAGATGTTGTCAAGGTTTAGCCATAGGTCAGCATTTTCCTCCTTTTAAACATTGGATATTTCATTGTAAGGATTAGTTCCTTCCAACTTTTGGTTGCTTTGAACCTAGTTGTCCTGTGAATGCTACCTTCAAAGAGTATATAAGACGCTAAGGAAGAACTGAGAGTCTCAAAGATGCATTAGAGTCGCCTCAGAAAATGAGGAGACTTTCACCATCCAGATGACAGAGGGGAAGGTCTCTGAGGCAGAGGGCAGACTGCACACTGGAAGCTGGGGGGATGTGGTGCTTTGGGAGAACCAACAAGCAACCTGAGTGTAGCAGTGTGTGTAAGTCAGGAGACATTCTGGCAGCAGCGGGAGGTGGGGAAGAGCTTCCTATCAACTTGTCTGCTCTGGTTTATTCTTTTCTTCAAGACTCTGCCCTGTTCCAGGCCAAGAACCTCAAGTTGAGTATAAAGGAACATCACAGCAGACATGGACACTGGCTGGTTCAGGTCACAAGTCTCTCTGCCATCTCCCATGTGGATCTTCCTTGCTCTGTTCAATTTGCTTTAGACTTTGAGCAAATCTCTAGGTCCTGCCTCCATCACAGGCCCTGGTTCCTCACCCCTGACTGAGTCATGATTCTGGGCTCTACTCTAGTAACAACGAGCTCACCCCCTGGCCCCTGCTGGAGTGGACTTGGGGCTGTGCTCTGGTTCCAGCAGCAGCATTCCCAGCTCAGTAAGGATCAGATCTGTGCTAAAGAAAGATTCAGTCTGTTGGGGGAGGGCAGGGGGATGGCAGCTCAGCATGGATGTATAGGAGGACAAGTCTACAGAAAAGACCAAGTGACAGGAGCAGGTTCCAAACAGAGGGCACCGTGGGAGGAAGAGAAGATTTTAGAAATACAAAGAAGAAACGATGGAAAGGAGATACTGGAGAATTAGGGACAGGGAGCTAGGACTGACTTCCCAGACTTTGTATGAATAATCAGGTGTCACATATATTTTAACACACCCAGTGTCCTGGGTCAGGTTAAAATTGAGCCCAGGAGCCCAGGGCCCACCAGCCACCATGAGGGAGCTCACAGTGCAGGGGATAAGAAATGCTTGTATCCCATTCCACGGTCAGTTTCCAAGAAAGATTCACCTACATATCACTGATTAAATCTGCATCCATGAGGTACAAAGAGCCCTGCCCCCACCCCCAACACACTGAAAAGGAAACCAAGAGCAGATGTGGTACTAAAACTTTAGCTGGATTTTAGAGGCAAATGGCTTAAACTAACCTTTTCTCTTGGGTCAGTGGGTGCTCTCAGTTTCTTCAATACCAGAGGCCCATCCAAGCTGTACCTGAAGTTAATATGATAAAAGTCAATCTCTCCTCCATGGGGCCAGGATGGCGGTGGATGAAACTCAAGTTCCCAGGGTGCTTCTTTCTCAAGGTCTGTATATTTAATCCCCCTTTCTACTGAAATCATCTGAAACACATATGACATCACATGAGTTAATATCAGAGTCTTGTTTATGGATGTTCAGAGACTGTAAATGAGACATTTTGCTTTTTTTATCTTTATATCTGATTTTATATGGTTCAGAATATCCTAGGTCTTAGCATCCACAAAGGACAGAAACAGGAGTTTCATGAGGCCTTGGATGATTTGCAAATTTGTTTGTCATCTTCAATACTTTTACTTACAGCCACTTCCTTCAACTTTACATTAACACCAAAAGAATTAGATAAATGAATGGTAAGATTTTACTGATCTACTTTTCACACCTGAATGAAAAACAAGAGCATTTTGTCAAAGAATAGAATATTTATGGACACCAATCAGTAATGTGTGGCTATAGAAGGGCCATGTGTTATAGATAACAGAACTGGATGGTCATCAAACCTCCATTTAATTATTAATCATTTTATATTCTATTAGAAGAGAGAAGTGGAAAGATTACATTTTTATTGTTTTTCTCCCTTTAGGAGAAGCTGCAAATATTCAGAAGTCCATAATTTACATATTGACCAAGGCCTCCTAAACAACTGTAACTCCATATCTTTGAGAGCATTTTCTGAGAGGGAGTTTATCCTACCAGAAAGAAGGGGCACCAGAAAATTCAGGTGTTCAACACACACAAGAATAAATGATAAAATGGGGGAGGGGCAGAAGAAGGGAGCATATTAATTAAATAAACCTCAAAAAACTGAATTCTTTATTTTACAAAATATGAGGAATAACCTATTAAGAAACAAAGATAAACAAGCTTCTAAGAAATTAGCTTCTCTCCAGGATTTCAGAACCTCCCTCCTATAGAGACATTCATTGTATTTGAGGACAGCTTGTGATGAATATAAAACCTTCTGACATAGCATACCTAAGACTGAGAAAAGATATATATTTTTTAAATTTTACATTAACTTTAAGCAGATGAAGAAGAATGTTAAAAAACTTTGTTAAGTACGATGTAAAAATAATAGTTTTACTGTTCTACATAAGAATTGCTTTTATGCCATTTAACAGCAAGGAGACTTGAAAATGCTAAGAATGGAAAGATAGTCATCACCATATTCTCCACTTCGGCACTTTGCCTGACGCACCACTGGAACATCCTCGTGAGTGTGAGGGTGAGAGACAGGACCAGGCCAACCTGCCCAGGATTCAAACCTAAGTGAGGAAGAAGAGGAATAAAGTCAGTCTCCTTCTCAACCCCTCACACAGTTCCTTCTGTCACTTTACAAAGAAGATTCCTTTATTTTTATGAGTTTTACAGGAGTATAGTTGATTTACAAAGCTGTGTTAGTTTCAGGTGTACAGTAATGTGAATTAGCACTCTCTCTCTCTCTCTCTCTCTCTCTATATATATATATATATATATACTGAAAAGACTCCTTTATAACATTTAAATCATTTGCATGTAGTTATACTATTACTCATAATATTACTTCTCATTACTGAGATAATAATACAGTTATTATTAAATAATAATACATTAAATACATTAAATAATACATTAAATAATACAGTTATTATTAAAAAAAACCCACCATGAGGACTTCCCTGGTGGTCCACTAACTAAGAATCCAAGCTTCCCACCATGGGGCTTAGGTTTGATCACTGGTCAGGGAACTAGATTCCACATTCCACAACTGAGAGCTCACATGCTGAAACTAACGTCCTGCCTGTCACAACTGATACTGAAGATCCTGCATGTCCCAACTAAGACCCAGTGGAGCCAAATGAGAAAGTAAATTTTAAAAATATTATGAATTTAGGAAGTATTAAAAATATTGTTGTTTTTCAGTCACTAAGTTGTATCTGACTCTTTGCAATGCCATGAATTGCAGCACACCAGGCTTCCCCGTCCTTCACAACCCCCCGGGGCTTGCTCAAACTCATGTCCATCAAGTTGGTGATGCCATCCAACCATTTCATCCTCTGACATCCCCTTATCCTCCTGCCCTTAGTCTTTCCCAGCATCAGGGTTTCTAAAAAGTTGGCTCTTTGTGTCAGGCAGCCAAAGTATTGGAGCTTCAGCTTAAGCATCAGTTCTTCCAATGAATATTCAGGACTGATTTCCTTTAGGATTGACTGCTTTGATCTCCTTGCAGTCCAAAGGACTCTGAAGAGTCTTCTGTAGCACCACAATTAAAAAGCACCAATTCTTCTTTCTATTAGTGGGATATTTTATTACTATAGACTCTCAGTCTCTTCACTTTCTGCCATTAGAATGGAATCATCTGTATATTTAGGGTTATTGATATTTCTCCTGGCAATTGTGATTCCAGCTTGTGAGTCATCCAGCCTGGTATTACACATAATGTATTCTGCATATAAGTTAAATAAGTAGGGTAACGATATACAGCCTTGTCATACTTCTTTCCAATTTTGAACCAGTCCATTGTTCCATGTCTGGTACTGACTGTTGCTTTTCACCTGAATACAGGTTTCTCAGGAAACAGGTAAAGTGGTATGGCATTCCTATCTCTTTCAGAATTTTCAACAGTTTGTACTGATCCACACAATCAAAGGCTTTTGTGTAGCCAATGAAGCAGATGTTTTCCTGGAATTCTCTTGCTTTCTGTATGATCCATCAAATATTGGCAGTTTGTTCTCTGGTTCCTTTGCCTTTTATAAACCTAGCCTGTACATCTCAAAGTTTCTAGTTCATGTACCGTTGAAGCCTTGCTTGAATGATTTTGAGCATAACCTTACTAGCATGAGAAATAAGTGCAATTTTATGGTAGCCTGAACATTCTTTGGCATTGCTCATCCAGGGGATTGGAATGAAAACTGACCTTTTCCAGTCCTGTGGCCACTGCTGAGTTTTCCAAATTTGCTGATATATTGAGTGCAGCACTTCAACAACATCACCTTTTAGGATTTGAAATAACTCAGCTGGAATTCCATCACCTCCACTAGCTTTGTTCATAGCAATGCTTCCAAAGGCCCACTTGACTTCACACTCCAAGAAGTCTGGCTCTAGGTGAGTGACCACACCATCATGGTCATCCGGATCATTAAGATCGTTTCTGTACAGTTTTCCTGTGTATTATTGCCAACTCTTCCTAGTCTCTTCTGATTCTCGTAGGTCCTTACGATTTCTGTCATTTATGCTATTATTTCCAACTATATTGCGATACACTTTATAGTACTATATAGGTGAGGGTCATGTCATTATTCAAGGTCATTCCTGGTGGCTCAGTTCGTAAAGAATCATCCTGCAATGCAGGAGACCCAGGTCAATCCCCGGGTCAGTAAGATCCCCTGGAGAAGCAAATGACAACCCAATCCAGTATTCTTGCCTGGAAAACTCCATGGACAGATAAGCCTGGCAGGCAACAGTTCATGGGGTCACAAAGAGTCAGACACAACTGAGTGACTTTCACTTTCACATGTCATTATTCAGATTTTTGTTCTTATGGTTCCAATTTTCATTGTATAATTTCACTTTCTACATCCAATGTAGTTGCAGTTGCAACCACAAAAACAAGGCAATGGGTTCTAAGAGCCAGTGCTTTTAAATCTAAAGTATTACTCTCATTGTTCCATTATCAAAGACTGTGATTCGGGGTTATTACTATGGAATAGTTAGGGAAGGTGAATTCATGCCATGCACCCCAACAGCTGCTCATCTGGTACCCACACAGCAGTGAGGACACCATTCTTTGATACAGAGACTCTTTCTCTGCCCAGTACCCCAGACACCTACAACCAAGAGATCTAAGTAGCCCTAAAGTTAGACCTAAACCCTAAGCTGAACACAAAGCTTAATAGTACATTTGGTTCTCTCCATCCATGTACAGGACACTACCTGGAATGTTCAGAAGGTCAGCTGACTACAGTTGCATGGACCTCAACCAATTTAAAAAGAGATAAAAAGATAAAAGTTCTCAACAAAGACCTATAGTAAATAAACAGACAAACAAACCACCCAAAGTAATCTACAGATTCAGTGAAATCCCTATCAAACTACCAATGGCATTTTTCACAGAATTAGAACAAAAACTTTTACATTTTGTATGGAAACACAAAATACCATGAAAAGCCAAAGCAATCTTGAGAAAAACAAAGTAGAAACTTGAAGCTGGGTAGAATCAGGCTCCTTGTCTTCAGACTATACTGCAAAGCTACAGTAACTGAGACAATATGCTACTGGCACCAAAAACAGAAATATAGATCAATGGAACAAGATGGAAAGTCCAGAGACAAACCCATGCACCTAAGGTCACCTTTGACAAAGGAAGTAAGAATATACAGTGGAGAAAAGACAGTCTCTTCAATAAGTGGTGCTGGGAAAATCAGACAGCTATGTGTAAAAGAATAAAATTAAAATACTCCCTAACATCATACACAAAAATAAACTCAAAATGGATTATAGACATCTATGTAACACCAGACAATATATCACTCTTAGATGAAAACATAGGGAGAATTCTCTCTGACACAAATTTCAGCAAGATCTTTTTTGATCAACCTCCTAGAGTAATGAAAATAAAAGATAAACTAATGGGACCTAATTAAGCTTTAAAGAGTTTGTATAGCAAAGAACACCATAAACAATACTGAAAAGACAACCTTCAGAATGGGGAAAAATATTTGCAAACAAAGTGGCTGACAAGGGATTACTCTCTGAAATACACAAACAGTTCATGCAGTTCAATATAAAAAAAAAAAAATCCCAATCAAAATATTGGCAGAAGATTAAAACAGACACTCTCTGACAAAGACATATAGATGGTCACAAAGCACATGAAAAGATGGTCAACATCTCTAATTATTAAAGAAATGCAAATCAAAACTATAGTGAGGTCTTACCTCACACTAGTCAGTATGACCATCATCAAACAATCTATAAACAATAAATGCTGGAGAGGATGTGAAGAAATGCTCCTACCCTGTTGCTAGGAATGTAAACTGGTACAGTCACTATGGAGAATGATATGGAAGTTCCTTTAAAAACTAAAACTAGAGCTACCACGTGATCCAGCAATCCCACTCCTGAGAAAACCAGAGAAAACCATAATTCCAAAAGGTACTTGCACCCTAATGTTCACTGCAGCTCTATTCACAATAGCCAGGACATGGAAGCGACCTAAATGTCCATCAACAGAGCAATGGGTAAGGAAGATGTGTGGTATCATATATACAATGGAATATTATCCAGCCATAACAAAGGGCAGATAATGCCATTTGCAGCAACATGGATAGACCTAGAGATTAAGTGAAGTATGTCAGACAGAGAAATACAGAATATGATATTGCTTATACATGAATTATAAAAAAAGACAACAAATGAACTTATCTACAAAACAGAAACAAAGTCACAGATGTAGGAAATAAACTTATGCTTATCGGGGGATAAGGGAAGGGAGGGATAAACTGAAAGACTTACTACTTATACATACTACTATATATAAAATATTAAAATAGATAATTAATAAGAAACAAATGTAAAGTACAGGGAACTTTGTAATGACCTATATAGGAAAAGATTCAAAAAAGGAGTGTATACATGTATACGTATTTCAGATTCATTTTGCTATACACCGTAAACTAAGACAACTGTGTAAACCAGTAAAATTTAGAAGAATAATCCGAACCAGCTACAGCAGGGGCCCAAGACACCACAGGTCTGCTGGAGGCATATTCATATCTGGTCTTTGCTCTTAAAGATTCTGAAAGTCAAGAACAGAAATTCTTTTCTAAAGGACAATTTATTTGAAATATTAATTAAAATGCAAATTACTAAAAAAAAAAAAAAGATACATGCACCCCAATGTCCATGGGGTATGGAAAAAGAATCTTTTATAAAGTGGATATACATATAACAGATTCACTTGGCTGTACACTTGAAGTTAACACAACATCATAAATCAACCACATGCCAATCAAAAAAATTTTAAATAGGTCTCAACAAAAACCTACTGTAAATAAATAAGTAAATGGATAAAACATAAAAGTTCTCAAGACACAAATGACTTCACATGGACCACACGGTGGAGTCACATGCTGCAAACACTTTAATTCATTAGAACCAAGCAGTATATATTAGACAAGATGGCAAGAGTTTAATAACTACAAAGCTACAAACTGTAAACATACTACAAATATTCACATATTTACTTACTTTCTACCAGGATCAGGGCCCCAAAAGCAACAACAGTGACAAAGATGGCACAGATGACATCCAGATACACAGCGAGCCATCGGGACGTCGTCAAAAGCAGGAACCAAGCCTCTGGATTTGGAACCATAATAAGTGTAATATATAAACAGAAAAACCATGTTAGCTGCTTCTCATGAGGGAGAGTATTTTCTCAGTTGAGCTACAGAAGGTTTTACACAGGTAGGACAGCAAAGTTACATACCCAAGGAACCTGAAGATTCCAGAAAACTAGGTTCTAACACAAGACAATGTATGGGACACACAGGAATCAGTCCAGGAAGCATGCACTGAAAACTTCAACTCACAGGTTATCAACAGAAACAGGATCACAAGAAGGAAGATGGAAAATCATCTCATCTGTGCATTCCCTGCAGTGCTGGGTCTCAGCGTGAAGATCATCCTCTCACATGTCGACTGTTCCCAGCTCTCTGACAGCAGAGAGCACAGCTCACACTGTTTCCAGCACTTTCTGCACTCACCACAGGGCCATGCAGTGTTTATTCTTAGGAGCCAGTATCTACATGACCAATGGCTAACAGGATCTGCATGTGATTTTCAAAATGCCATTTTATTTTCAAAATGCAGTAACGATTGAAAAGTTTGACCAGGATTTTATAGACTTAGAAGAAATTCTGAATTTTCTACCTAGGAAAAACAACTTCACTGATACAAAGTATAATCAAGTGGGTGGCAAATCAGGAAATTAGTTTCATCAATCATGTCTGCTACCCTCCATGCTTTGAAAAGAGTTGGCAAACTACAGCCTGGGGGATAAGAAAAGCGGCCACCTGGTTCTGAAAAGAAAATTTTATTGGAAAACAGCCATTCGCTGATGTATTACCTTTGCCTGTCTTTGTGCTACAACAGCCAAGGTGAGTAGTTGCAACAGACACAGTACAGCACACAAAGCCTACATTATTTTCTATCCGGATCTTTGCAAAAAAAATTTTACTGAGTCCTGCTTTAAAGAGACAGAAGTCCACAGGGCACAGTGATGGAAGGACAATGCAAGCCAGTCAGGGGAGAAAAGCAGGGGGTGACGGGGAAGAGGGGATCACAGAGGGGATACTGAAAGGAAGGGGTGGGCAAGGTGGGTGTGCAGAGGGGGACATGCAGGTGACACAGAGAGAGCTGCTGGCCTACTAGGCCACCTGAGATGGAGGTCAGGTCTCAGAAGGCAGCACATCCCATCTGAAAAAGTTTCCAGAAACTTACAGACCTGAGTGCAAATCCTGATATGTGTCGAACAGCTGCTGAAACCTCTGTTCAGCTTTGTATGCCCGGATGGTCCAGAGTCCCTGCAGAGAAGATGCTAAGTGGGAAAACACCGGGCTCCGAGCTGGGGAAGCAGAGACAGACACACAACAGAGAAAGTCAAAGAAGCTGGATGTAAGGAAACCCACTGACTCCTGGGCTATGTGGTGACACATCCCACCAATAGGAATCCTCCATGTGACCCTCACTCCTGCTCACATCAGGTCTCACTTTAATGACCTGGAGATGAAAGATTCTCTTTAAAACTATGTTTGACCAAATTAATTCACGGCTAGATTTAGATAAAGAAATTCTTTACTGGTTCTTTCATCAAGGTCCTCTCAAACATGCCTCCCTCCAAATTCTCCTGGCATCTCTCCAGGTGGAAATTGTTCACAAATTTCAAAAAAATTTATTGAAGTAAAGTCAATTTACAGTAATGTGTTAGTTTCAGGTATATAGTATAGTCATTCAGTTATTTTTTCTGATTATATTCCATTACAGGTTATTACGAGATGCTGAATAAAATTCCTGTGCTTTACAGTAAATTCTTGTTGCATACCTATTTCAAATAGTAGTGTGTCTATTAATCCCATATTTCTACTTTGTTCCTCCCTCCCTCCCAATCCCCTTTGGTAAGTTTGTTTTCTATGTCTCTGAGTCTGTTTTGTGTACAGATTTATTTGTATTATTTTTAGATTCCATGTATAAGTGATACCATATTTGTCTTTCTCTGACTTTAAAAAAAAAATATTATTCTCTAAGTCTATCCATGTTGCTTCAAATGGCTATATTTTTTTCTTTTTCATTGTTAACTAATCTTTGAATCAATAGCATTCTAAAATTTAATTCCTCATTAAAGTCCTCACCACCCTGAATTTTGATGAGTTACCTGTGTGCCGTCTCCACCTTAGATGAGTAGCCTAAGGGCTGGGATAGAGTCAGTACATCCCCCAACCCTGGACCAGAGCCAGACACAGGACAGGGAGAGGCGAATAAGGGGAGCAGACAGTCTGCCGCATCCCCTGTCCTAGGCCTCCCCCTGCACCTGCACCAGGAGCCTCTGTGCGGGTCACGGAGCACCCAGTGCTGCACCACCCTTGTGCCCACAGGACCCAGCAGATGAGGGGCCTTTGAATGGTCTTGACTTCTGCTCCGAGAGCCTGATGGATGCTTTCATAACTGCCCTGCTGGATCTCTGAACCGAGACATGATCTCACACTTTCCCTTTGTCCTTTGTTCACGCAAAGAGCTGAAAGTGACTCGGTGGTGCCTTTGTTCATGCAGTTGAGTACCTGTGTTCTCACTCCCGCATCCACACTGCTCTCTCTCTCTTCACTCTAGTGACTAACTTTTTAGCTTCCTATAATGTTTTGCTTATAAGAGCAACATAAACTCAGATGGATCTCATGCTCCAAATAATAAAGGCAAGGGACTGTGTTCAGGCCTTTTCTTCAGCCCAGCAGGTGTCCCAACCCACCCCCAGAACTCAGACAGGAAGCAGGGTGCTCACAGGGATGATGCAGGGGTTACTGGGCCCATCACCCTGTCAGGACAATGCCAAGAGTCCAGCTCCAGAGAGCACAGAAAACTCACCAGAACCAGGCTCTCATTTCCTAAGCAAATGAGGTTACATCAACACTATCCATCACAGACAGGGCTTCTGAACAGGAAGCAGACGTGGCTGTTCCCCCAGGGAGAGTCCTGGAATGAACTCTCCAGAGTGGCCTCCCTCACCTGCTTCCCTGTCAGGAGATCAAAGTGCAGCTGATTCTCTCTAGCAGGGATGGAGGGCAGGGTGGACTTTAGAAACCAGGTTTCATCTCAGCCTTGAACACCAGGGAACCAAACACCCCATCACCTACCTTACCTCATGCCCAAGAGTGACAGGCTGGGGGAATCTGGGCCTGTAAAATCTATCCTGCTTCTCTCAAACCCCATTTAGGGCTGAGCAGGATGCCAGGATGAGTGAACTGGAGGGTCTGCAAAGAAAATTAGCTAGTATAGGGGGAGAGGGGATGTCAAGGCTCTGTTGTTATGTTGCCCAAAGTAGCATATTTTTCCCACAAGCACTGAGCTCGCTGTCCTGAAGCAGACTATGTCCCAGTCATGGCGTCAGCTCACAGTCACAGACACGTGTAACCCTATAGTTCACATGACTGATGCCTGTGTTTCCCACAACCCTGAGGACACTTGGGGACACACCCCACCCAGGACGGCAGATCTTCCCGGGCAGGATGACCCCAGGCTGACAGCCCTGCTGCAGATGATCGTTCAAGCTATGTGAGACCTGCTAGTTGTGAGTAAGTTCTTGATTGCCTCGTGTTCAAGGTTCCAGTGCCTTTGGTTATGGCCAGCAAGTACTTTACAAGCATCAGTTCAAGAAATCCTCATGAGAACTCCAGAGACTGAGGGATTAAGAGCACTCAGTGCCCAAGATTAACTATATTAACCCACCAAAGTGACAGACCTGGGTGTGAGACATGACTTTCTTAATCCCAAGGTTGTGCTTTTAATCACAACAGCAGTGTCTCTGTTCAGTTCAGTTCAGTTGCTCAGTCGTGTCTGACTCTTTGCGATCCCATGAAACGCAGCATGCCAGGCCTCCCTGTCCATCACCAACTCCTGGAGTTCACTCAGACTCATGCCCATTGAGTCAGTGATGCCATCCCATCCTCTGTCATCCCCTTCTCCTCTTGCCCCCAATCCCTCTCAGCATCAGAGTCTTTTCCAATGAGTCAACTCTACGCATGAGGTGGCCAAAGTACTGGAGTTTCAGCTTTAGCATCATTCCTTCCAAAGAACACCCAGGACTGATCTCCTTTAGAATGGACTGGTTGGATCTCCTTGCAGTCCAAATGAGTCTCAAGAAGAGTCTTCTCCAACACCACAGTTCAAAAGCATCAATTCTTCAGCACTCAGCTGTTGGGGGCCAGAGTGAGGTACTCCGCCCATGGCAAAGGTCATGAGGAAGGAGGCTCGACATACGCAAAGGCGGGATCGAGCCTCAGGAGTCCCCCTGGAACTCCTCGAGCATCTACCCCCATTACCAGAGCCTGCCTACTTTACTACTTTGTGCTCTTACCTACACCTCTGACTTTACGGGGGGCTGTCCCCCACCACCTCTTTCGGAGAAGGAGTTAACCTAGAGCTCCAGTCAATAAAAACTCTTGGGTGTGACAAGAGTGTTTTAACCTACAAACTCCTCTGAAGGTTCTCTGGCCTGCCTGACAGGCTTGTCCAGCCACATGTGATCGCTCACAGCCTCCCAACCGTGAGAGGCACAAGATGCTTTAAACCCTCTAAAAACAGGTTCCTTAGAAAAGTTAGAAAACTATTAGTATAAGTATAATGGGCTAATTAGAAATTGTGTTGGTGAAGGGTTTTTCATTTGTTGAGCCAATGTTTGTTGCTAAGTCTCCATATCCCCTGCCCTTACACACATTAATGAATATATAGAATTGACCTTTGATATTAATCACGTTAGACCTTAGGCTAAGTAAATTCTTTCCTTAACTAAAACCCACTACACCCTCACCCTGTAGGAATGTAACTTTACTTGGGTGGCGTCTGTTTTGAGAATAATCAGCCCTGGAGAAATAAGTGTCCTGATTGACTGACCGCTGTCACAAGGAGAGGGTCGTAATTGTCAGCAGGCCCCCCCGGCCAGAAGATGATGTAACACCCCTAAGACCTCTGTATACATTTGTGTGAAGCACCTGACTTTAATAAAAGTCAGGACTGCTGTCCCCACGTGACTTTTGTATAACATCTTAGTGTATAAAAACAGACTCTGGAAAATAAAGAATTGGGATCAGTTTCTCGAAATACTGGTCTCCCCATGTCGCTCTCTCTCTCACTCTGGTTGAGTCTCCATCTGGAGCGCGGAACCCACCATGCTTACTAATTATGCCTGGGCTTCTAAGATCCGACCGGGGAGGCATCAGTGTCTCCTCTCCTTCGGGAGAACGGAAGGACGCCTGCGGCCTACGTAAGTGGTGCAAACTTCTTGTCTTGAAGTTTTATTGGTCCCCCGCGTAAACCAAGCTACTCAGCCTCTTTTCTCCACTGAATTTTCCTACTGAGCTATCCTTATTCTATTACTCTTTATATCTCTAATCAATATCTAATTGAAACTATCGTATCCTGATCCTCGCCTATGCCGTCTCTCCTTCGAATACCCTGGATCAGCCGGGGCTGGTCCCCGGCACTCAGCTTTCTTCATGGTCCAACTCTAACATCCATACATGACCATAGGAAAAACCATAGCCTTGACTAGACGGACCTTTGTTGGCAAAGTAATGTCTCTGCTTTTGAATATGCTAACAGTGTCTCAGAGGGAGAATAATTAGGGTTAAGGATGCTTGTGTGTGACGATGTGCATTTTTCTCCAGGCTTTCTTATATATGTTCAGAAAACCCTCAGGTACCATCCATCAGCCTTCACCACTACTGCACATCTTATTAAGCATCCGAGGTTGAACAGAGTTCCTGGGAATCTAGTATGAGAACTCCTTAAAACAGCAGACTTGATGATCCACGGTCCTAACACACCTGACACACATCCTAACTCTCCCCTAACAATGGCCATGGCAGACACTGCTAGTTGATCCCAGCATCTTTCAGATAGAACTTGGATATGGCTTCATCATTGAGGCATTGCCAAATGCAAAAAGTTGACAAGAGAAAGGCAAGCAAATGCCATCCTGGTTTTATGTACTTGTCCATTGCTATGCTCACTTTTGTAAAAATGTGCCCCTGAAAACCCTATTATAATTAGCTGGCAAATGTCATTAAGATGAAAATGTCAACCTAAGCTTCCAGAGGCAGTTAGGCAGTAGGATCTGAAACTAAACCTCAGGATGTCAGCAGTCTTTCACAGCGCAAGCAGGATTATGCCTTCTGGTCATAGCAGTCAGGTGTCCTTCTTTTTGCTGGTGGCTCCAGTAGTGACCTGAAGATATACTCTCACTCACTCAGTTGCTCAGTTGTGTCTGACTCTTTCTGACTCCATGAACTGTAGCCCACCAGGCTCTTCTGTCCATGGGATTATCCGGGCAAGAATACTGGACTGGGTTGCTATTTTCTCTTCCAGGAAATCTTCCCAACCTAGGGACTGAACTCATTTCTCCTGCTTCTTCTGCATTGGCAGGCAGATTCTTTTATCACTGAGCCACCTGGGAAGCCCTAAAACCTACTTTCAGTTACTTTTTTTATTTTATTTTATTTTATTTTTAAACTTTACAATATAGTATTAGTTTTGCCAAATATTGAAATGAATCCGCCACAGGTATATCCGCGTTCCCCATCCTGAACCCTCCTCCCTCCTCCCTCCCCATACCCTCCCTCTGGGTTGTCCCAGTGCACCAGCCCCAAGCATCCAGTACCGTGCATCGAACCTGAACTGGCGACTCATTTCATACATGATATTATACATGTTTCAATGCTATTCTCCCAAATCTCCCCACCCTCTCCCTCTCCCACAGAGTCCATAAGACTGATCTATACATTGGTGTCTCTTTTGCTGTCTCGTACACAGGGTTATTGTTACCATCTTTCTAAATTCCATATATATGCGTTTCAGTTACTTTTTAGAGAAAACAGTGGTGTCACCATTTCAGGCACAGACCCAACACCTAGAGAGAGCATAAACAGTTCTAATCGGCTGGCCAACACATTTGGTTACCTGGCGTGTGTAGGAGGCAGTATCTCAATTGAATTTAGGGTCTAACTTATTGCAGAGTACTAGGATGCAGGAAAATCCACATATCCCACAGAGATGATGACAAAGTTATCAGACTCTCCAGCTCAAATACTGAGAAAATCCTGCACTGCTTTTTAAAAAAGCCTCAGAAGCAGCCCTTCTCCCACTTCCATATGGATGGGAAATGGCCCTTCCCCAGGCAAAAATCTCTGTCAAGTGTTCCTTCTGGAACAACCCCTCATTGAATGTACCAGAGAGCTGCTTTTCAGCAAGACTCTTGAATGACCCCATTTCATGGGCAGCCTCAAACCATAAAATATATGAAGCCTTGTCTTCACAGAAGACTGGATGGAGCTCATCATTCCTCTTCTGCCTCCCCAGGTCCTTCCATCAATCAAGTCACATCAGCAGGATGTCACACACACCTGGAGTCTACTGCTCCCCATCCATCCACACACCTCACAAAACTGGACCTTACAAAAGTTAGCTGGTTCTCTTGATGACTGAAATTTTTCTTTATACCTTTTGTGAAATAGATGGTCACTATTCTTTTTGCAACTAATTAGCAAATATCTCTTTAAAAGGTGAAATTGTTAGTCGCTCAGTCATGTCCAACTCTTTGTGACCCCATCAACTGTAGTCCACTAGGGTCCTCTCTCCATGGAATTCCCCATGCAAGAATACTGGAGTGGGTTGCCATTTCCTTCTCCATGGTAACTTCCCAGCCCAGGGTTCGAACCAGGGTCTCCTGCATTTCAGGAAGATTCTTAAGTCAACAGGGAAGCATCTTATGTGTTTATTATAAAAATAAAACATGCAACTGCCACAGTGAAATAAAACTCATTTGACTGGATAACCGAGATTTTTTTCCACTTGGTAGATACAAAGAACCATGAGGCTCAACATTCTCTTCTTGGCTTGGTTTCTAGAAGGTTAAGTTGGTATTAATTTGTAATAATTATTTATGGTTGAGGTCTCTGATATGAACATATTCCCACCTTACTTTTTGGCTATGGTTTTTATAACTGTTGAAAATATATACTTCTACTTTTCTTATTAGTTTTAATATTGATGAAATATGTACATTAATAATAAGATAAATTATTTCATCATCTGTGATTACCTGCACGATAGAATGATTAGTCATAAAATGTGATCCCCATTATTTATTTATTTTTGGATGCATCTTGCAGGTTCTTAGTTCCCTGACCAGGGACTGAAGCAGCAGAAGCACAGAGTCTCAACCATAGGACCACAGGAAAGTCTCTGTTCCTGTTATTCTAAAACTAGGAAGCTGAATGGAGTTATAAACTAAATGTATACTGAACAGATCCCCCTCTCGTGTCCTCCTAAGGAATTCTTTTCAGCATCACTTATATGAATAACTTTAAGAAAGGGGGAACCACAAACAGTGTGGAATCACCCCAAATACTAGTAATGATAAAGAGCAAACCTGCAAATAACAGGGCTTATCTTTTCAGTAGGGCTTCCCTGGTGGCTCAGACGGTAAAGACTCCACCTGCAATGCAAGAGACCTGGCTTCAGTCCCTGGGTCTGGGAAGATCCTCTGGAGAAGGGAATGGCTACCCACTCCAGTATTTTTGCCTGGAGAATTCCATGGACAGAGGAGCCTGGTGGGCTACAGTCCATGGAGTTGCAAAAAGTCAAACACAACTGAGTGACTAACATATGTCTTTTCAATACATTTAACAACTTCAACATACTTGAACATGTGAAAAAAAGTATTTTTCAAATATATCACTTCTGATATATACTTCATGAGGTCTCCTTTACTTTTCTAATCGTTTCCTTTCCTTGTCATTTCTGGTAACTTCAGGAGGAGAAAAATTGTTTATTTTCATTCTATATTAGTTCCAACATGATAAAATATTTTTAAGAAAAGTATTTACAGAGTGGATACTCTGTGTTAGGAAATATGTCATGAACAAGACAGAAATGGTCCCTGTCCTCATGGTGCTCACATTCATCCTCCTTGTGCTAAAATGCAAAGATGCAGCTGACCTGCCACCAGTTTATTGCCTTAAGAAGCACGCTGACTCACAGTGGCCATAACATTCAATTATCTAATGTTGACTTGTGAGAAATTCCAGAAGACAGAGTCTGCAGAATTTCAGGGGTCTGGTTAATTATGGCATAAATGGAAGCCAGCCTGCACTGCCATCCCAACCTGAGAGCCCCAGTACTCACTTGTACATTCCAGGCGTTTCACATCGCGCGATGTCCTTAAGAAATACCACTGGAGGACAAAGAAAATGATGCCAAGTGGAATCACAGGTATAGCAATCCAAGGAATCACAGCTACCATCACAACTACCACACCAACCATAAGAAGAAAAGTCTGAAATAGCAAAAATAGATGCAGAGGCCTCCTTATGAAGGGTACTTTTTAAAGATAAACTGTAATGATTTGTTCTATTTGGATTAAACTCCTTCCCTCAAAAAGATTTGTTGGGACAGCACGGAATCTTTCCCTTCCAAATAAATAAAATTATAGGTGGTCCTCATGATATTTAGTGCATATGCTGAACAGGATGATAAGAATTTTCTAGGTATCCACACTTGTGATACACTCAGTAGCCCTTTGAGGCAGGCATTACTACTTTTAACAGATGAGAATATTTGAGGTTCAGAGAGTAGGAGTTGAATCCCAAACTATCAGGAGTCAGCAGGTGTTACTAGAGAGATGAGTGAGCAGGCATCACAGGTGAGGAATCCAGATGCCTCAGCTATACATGGAGGAATAAAGAAGTGGTTAAATACAAAGTCTGTGTCCAGAAAAGTAGGACA
This sequence comes from Bos javanicus, assembly GCF_032452875.1. Lineage (NCBI taxonomy): Eukaryota > Metazoa > Chordata > Mammalia > Artiodactyla > Bovidae > Bos > Bos javanicus. The sequence continues at coordinate 72,067,967 of NC_083879.1, read as the reverse complement.
AAATTTAAATGTCGACCTTTGGAAGTAGGAATTTCTCTTTCAAGATTTTCTATCCATACTTAATACTTACTGAGTGTTGACTGTATACAGAGCTATACCTTCAAACCTTCACATATATTAACTCATTAATCCTCACAATAGCTCTATCTAGTAACAGTATTGTCTTATTTTACAGATGGAGAGAGTGAGACACAGGGAGAGGAAAAACAACTTGACAGACACTGCAAAGCCTAAGTCACGAAACTGGGAAGTCCATGTCATGAGTCTTTATGACATATATAAGCTTGCCCCCAATATACAGCCATTTCCTAACATTATAGTAAGTATTTAAAATGCCTATTCCAAAGGTTAATGATTGTAACAATGACAGATTCCATTTACCAAATGTTTACTGTACGTAAGACAATGGGCTAAGAGTTCCATGAGCATTTTCTTAATCATCACATTATCCCATGAGATTATTCTATCTTGGTCAAAAAAAAAAAAGAGAGCAGGTAGAAGAGAAAACAAAATCATTGGTTGTTGCTGCTTTAAGCATCCATCTTTATCAGGAAAAGTATGATACCCTTACTTTTTAAGAATGCAATCAATATTTAAGAATGCAATCAACATTTAAGAATGCAATCAACACTGCCTGCCTATTATGACAGTGGGGTGTGGTGGTGGGATGTGCAGTTTCAGTCTGGGCCAAGGCCTCCGAAGCTTATGATCTCAGGTGGATATGAATTCATGGTGATCTGCACAAGGCAGAGAGTGCTGTGGAAACACAGAGAAGAATTCAGGAACACTTTTAGACAATTCTAAGAGACTTCAGAGAAGGCAATGGCACTCCACTCCAGTACTCTTGCCTGGAAAATCCCATGGACAGAGGAGCCTGGTAGGCTGCAGTCCATGGGGTCGCTAGGAGTCAGACACGACTGAGTGACTTCACTTTCACTTTTCACTTTCATGCATTGGAGAAGGAAATGGCAACCCACTCCAGTGTTCTTGCCTGAAGAATCCCACGGACGGGGGAGCCTTCTGCGCTGCCGTCTCTGGGGTCGCAGAGAGTCGGACACGACTGAAGTGACTTAGCAGCATCAAGAAGAGACTTATGGCCAAATTTTACAGGCTGGTTGAACAATAGAAAGAGTGGCAAGAAAACTTGCAGGCAGCAACTACAATTGATGGAAATTTTGACCAAAATGAAACTGGGATAAGACGGTTGAGATGCTTGTCTGAGTTAACACTGGTTGTTCTGGGTCCTCTCAGCACCAGCACCTGCATCCATGCTCACCACCCCAGGGCCTCCCCACCTTGTCACCCAGGGCAGCTGGCCCAGGTGCATCTCTGAGGGATGGGTTAGGGGTGGTCATGCCTGTATCACAAAGACTTGGGTTATAATTTCACAGCTCTTCCTGATCAGTGTTCTCAGAGGATCTTCACAACCATCTTGTGAATGAGAAAAGTAAGAACTTCATTTTCATTTACAGATATGGCATAAAGATTGGAGGGTAAGTGGTTGTCCTAAGTTTTCCCAGGAAGGATGGCAGGTCAAGGTGAAAGACAGGAGCAGTTTGTACTCAGGGAATCCTAGAGTCTTGGCCACAGGCAGGAGGAGCCTGGAAGGAGAAGGAAATGTCCAGAACTGTGACTCAGTGTCCAGGAGCCCTTGGGAACCAAACTATATTATCTGGATGGAGACCCATGTGCTTTTCCTGTTTTTCGCACATCTGCTGTGGTATCAAAATAAAACCCAGAGTGAAGAGGATGGGATTCAGAAGCAATACTTCCCAGTCATTAGTGGAAAAAAATAGCCCTGACTGACCTCTCTCCTATTAGACCTACAGATGAACAACTGCTTACAGCCACTGCATTCAGCATGCATTCCACCTGCTACAACCTTCATGTTCATGGGGAGGGGTTCTGCCAGCTCCGTCTAAGTCTGGTCTTAAGTCACCCGGCTTGCCATTGTTGATTGTCATAAGTGAAGTGAAGTCGCTCAGTCATGTCTGACTCTTAGTGACACCATGGACTGCAGCCTATCAAGCTCCTCCATCCATGGGATTTTCGAGACAAGAGTACTGGAGTGGGGTGCCATTGCCTTCTCCAGTGTCATAAAAACCTGCTAAAATGTCAATAAAAAATTCAAATTACAGTTTTTTAGCATACTCACTGGCTTAAAGCTCAACATTAAGAAAACTAAGATCATGGCATCTGGTCCCATCACTTCGTGGCAAATAGATGGGAAAACAGTGGAAACAGTGGCTGACTTTATTTTGGGGGGCTCCAAAATCACTGCAGATGGTGATTGCAGCCATGAAATTAAAAGACAGTTACTTCTAGGACTTCCCTGGTGGCTCAGATGGTAAAGCATCTGCCTACAGTGCAGGAGACCTGGGTTCAATCCCTGGGTCAGAAGATCCTCTGGAGAAGGAAATGGCAATACACTCCAGTACTCTTGCCTGCAAAATCCCATGGACAGAGGAGCACAGTAGGCTACAGTCCATGGGGTCGCAAAGAGTCGGACACGACTGAGTGACTTCACTTTCACTACTACTTGGAAGGAAAGTTATGACCAACCTAGACATCATATTAAAAAGCAGAGACATTACTTTGTCAACAAAGGTCCATCTAGTCAAGGCTATGGTTTTTCCAGTAGTCATGTATGGATGTGAAAGTTGGACTATAAAGAAAGCCGAGAGCCAAAGAATTGATGCTTTTGAACTGTGGTGTTGGGGAAGACTCTTGACAGTCCCTTGGACTGCATGGAGATCCAGCCAGTCTATCCTAGAGGAGATCAGTCCTGGGTGTTCATTGGAAGGACTGATGTTGAAGCTGAAACTCCAATACTTTGGCCACCTGATGTGAAGAGCTGACTCATTTGAAAAGACCCTGATGCTGGGAAAGATTGAGGGCAGGAGGAGAAGAGGACAACAGAGGATGAGATGGTTGGATGGCATCACTGACTCAATGGACATGAGTTTGGGTAACCTCCGGGAGTTGGTGATGGACAGGGAGGTCTGGCGTGCTGCAGTTCATGGGGTCTCAAAGAGTAGGACACAACTGAGCAACTGAACTGAACTGAACTGAGCAGACTCACATCATTTGATGGACAAAGTTCATCAGTTTCAATAATTTGGCTTTCCCCAGGTGAAGGCCTGTTAAGACTAACCCAGCCTGGAAGATAACCTGGGAAGCAGAGGTAAAATCAAAATGAAGGGCTCCACAGAAGCTGAGCCAACGCTTTTTCCTTAGGTATGCATTCGGTTCAGTTCAGTTCAGTCGTTCAATCGTGTCTGACTCTTTGAGACCCCATGGACTGCAGCACCCCAGGCCTCCCTGTTCATCACCAACTTCTGGGGTTTACTCAAACTGACGACAATCACGTTGGTGATACCATCCAATCATCTCATCCCCTGTTGTCCCCTTCTCCTCCCGCCTTCAATCTTTACCAGTATCAGGGTCTTTTCAAGTGAGTCAGTTCTTCGTCTCATGTGGCCAACGTATTGGAGCTTCAGCTTCAACATCAGTCCTTCCAATGAACACTCAGGACTGCTCTCCTTTAGGATGGACTGGTAGGATCTCCTTGTTGTCCAAGGGACTCTCAAGAGTCTTCTCCAACACCACAGTTCAAAACATCAATTCTTCGGCACTCAGCTTTCTTTATAGTCCAACTATCACATCCATACATGACTACTGGAAAAACTATCACTTTGACTAGACAGACCTTTGTCTGCAAAGTAATGTCTCTGCTTTTTAATATGCTATCTCAGTTTAGTTCAGTTCAGTTCAGTCACTCAGTCATGTCCAACTCTCTGCAACCCCGTGGATCGCAGCACACCAGGTTTCCCTGTCCATCACCAACTCCCAGAGTTCACTAAGACTCACGTCCATCGAGTCAGCGATGCCATCCAGCCATCTCATCCTCTGTCCTCCCCTTCTCCTCCTGCCCCCAATCCCTCCCAGCATCAGAGTCTTTTCCAATGAGTCAACTCTTTGCATGAGGTGGCCAAAATACTGGACTTTCAGCTTCAGCATCATTCCCTCCAAAGAAATGACAGGGCTGATCTCCTTCAGAATGGACTGGTTGGATCCCCTTGCAGTCGAAGGGACTCTCAAGTGTCTTCTCCAACACCACAGTTCAAAAGCATCAATTCTTCGGCACTCAGCTTTCTTCACAGTCCAACTCTCACATCCATACATGACCACTGGAAAAACCATAGCCTTGACTAGACAGACCTTTGTTGGCTAAGTGATGTCTCTGCTTTTCAATATGCTATCGAGGTTGGTCATAACTTTTCTTCCAAGGAGTGTCTTTTAATTTCATGGCTGCAGTCACCACATGCAGTGATTTTGGAACCCCCCAAAAATAGAAGTCTTACACTGTTTCCACTGTTTCCCCATCTATTTCCAATGAAGTGATGGGAGCAGATGCCATGATCTTCATTTTCTGAATGTTGAGCTTTAAGCCAACTTTTTCACTCTCCTCTTTCACTTTCATCAAGAGGCTTTTTAGTTCCTCTTCACTTTCTGCCATAAGGGTGGTGTCACCTGCATATCTGAGGTTATTGATTTTTCTCCCGGCAATCTTGATTCCAGCTTATGCTTCTTCCAACCCAGGGTTTCTCATGATGTACTCTGCATATAAGTTAAATAAGCAGAGTGACAATATACAGCCTTGATGTAATCCTTTCCTATTTGGAACCAGTCTGTTGTTCCGTGTCCAATTCTAACTGTTGCTTCCTGACCTGCATATAGGTTTCTCAAGAGGCAGGTCAGGTGGTCTGGTATTCCCATCTCTTTCAGAATTTTCTACAGTTTATAGTGATCCACACAGTCAAAGGCTTTGGCATAGTCAATAAAGCAGAAATAGATGTTTTTCTGGAACTTTCTTGCTTTTTTGATGATCCAGCGGATGTTGGCAATTTGATCTCTGGCTCCTCTGCCTTTTCTAAAACCAGCTTGAACATCTGGAAGTTCATGGTTCACATATTACTGAAGCCTGGCTTGGAGAATTTTGAGCATTACTAGCGTGTGAAATGAGTGCAATTGTGCGGTAGTTTGAGCATTCTTTGGCATTGCCTTTCTTTGAGATTGGAATGAAAACTGACCTTTTCCAGTCCTGTGGCCACTGCTGAGTTTTCCAAATTTGCTGGCATATTGAGTGCAGCACTTTGACAGCATCATCTTTCAGGATTCAAAATAGCTCAACTGGAATTCCTTCACCTCCACTAGCTTTGTTCATAGTGATGCTTCCTCAAGGCCCACTTGACTTTACATTCCAGGATGTCTGGCTCTAGGTGAGTGATTAAGTTGGCCATAACTTTTCTTCCAAGGAGGAAGTTTCTTTGAATTTCATGGCTGCAGTCACCATCTGCAGTGATTTTGGGGCCCAAAAATTAAAGTTTGACATTGTTTCCACTGTTTCCCCACCTATTGCCATGAAGTTATGGGACCAGATGCCATGATCTTAGCTTTCTGAATGTTGAGTTTTAAGCCAAATATTTCACTCTCCTCTTTCACTTTCATCAAGAGGCTCTTTAGTTCTTCTTCACTTTCTGCCATAATGGTGGTGTCATCTGCATATCTGAGGTTGCTGATATTTCTACGGGCAATCTTGATTCCAACTTGTGCTTCATCCAGTCCAGCATTTCTCATGATGTACTCTGCATACACGTTAAATAAGCAGGGAGACAACATACAGCCTTGACATACTTCTTTCCCCATTTGGAACCAGTCTGTTGTTCCATGTCCAGTTCTAACTATTGCTTCTTGACTTGCATACCGATTTCTCAGGAGACAGATCAGGCGGTAATGTAACCCCATCTCTTTAAGAAGAAGACCCATTATTAACACTCTCAGAGCTCCAAAGTTAGATTACATACCTCAGATTTCATGCCACTAAACTCTGCAATAATTTAAAGCAGTTGTCTCTGACATCTACTTGTAGGTAATAGTATAGCCACCCTCATTGTGGATTGAATATCTCATATATATATATATATATATATATATATATATATTATCATGGCATCTGGTCCCATCACTTCATGGGAAATAGATGGAAAACAATGGAAACGGTGTCAGACTTTCTTTTTTGGGGCTCCAAAATCAATGCAGATGGTGATTGCAGCCATGAAATTAAAAGACGCTTACTCCTTGGAAGGAAGGTTATGACCAACCTAGATAGCATATTGAAAAGCAGAGATGTTACTTTGCCAACAAAGTCTGTCTAGTCAAGGCTATGGTTTTTCCGGTGGTCATGTATGGATGTTAGAGTTGGACTGTGAAGAAAGCTGAGCACCAAAGAATCGATGCTTTTGAACTGTGGTGTTGGAGAAGACTCTTGAGAGTCCTTTGGACTGCAAGGAGATCCAACCAGTCCATTCTAAAGGAGATCAGTCCTGGGTCTTCTTTGGAAGGAATGATGCTAGCTGAAACTCCAGTACTTTGGCCACCTCATGCGAAGAGTTGACTCACTGGAAAAAACTCTGATGCTGGGAGGGATTGGGGGCAGGAGGAGAGGGGACGACAGAGGATGAGATGGCTGGATGGCATCAGTGACTAGATGGACATGAGTTTGAGTGAACTCCAGGAGTTGGTGATGGACAGAGAGGCCTGGCTTGCTGCAATTCATGGGGTTGCAAAGAGTCGGACATGACTGAGAGACTGAACTGAACTGAACTGAATTGAAACAGTGTATGTGTTTACAGTTATATCAATATACATTTCTGAATCTTTTATTGCCAGGTATCTCAAACCCTTTATAGAAGTTGGCAGAAGATGAAAATAGCATCTAAACAAAAAGTCATTTGAAGAAGGAAACAAAAGATTCTGGTGTACTTTACACATGCCTTCCTTGAAACCAACCTCATTTCTTTCTCCTACATTCCCAGGCATTCCAAGAAACCCAGTTAAAGCTACTCATATAATTCCCCCCATCTACTTGGATTTCAGGCCCATATGATGGCCCATATCACCATGGCCAGTGTTTATACACCTCTGTTACACTGGCACAGAGACAATAATGGGTATATAGAAAGAAACATATTGTCCCAGAAGCAAGTGACTCAAGTACTGATGCCCCCCAATAAATAGAATCATTATTTTTATGTATTTCCCATTTGGAGCACACTGTTTGGAAAATTATATCCAAAGTCTGTGAATCCACATGAACTAATAATAAAAAAAAATTCTTAGATGAAATCTTTCACTTTAGAGAAAATGGTGATTTTTTTACAATTCAGAAAAATTCTTTAGTTTGCAGAGAATGACAGCCTACACCTAGAGAGGATATTCCACTAGCCCAGTATTGTGCTGAGACAGGATTTAGAACAAATCTTCCTGCATATTAACATGGAGGGTAAGACTCTACACCCATTCTCAATCTTAGTAAAAACTGGGATATACCAACAACATGAAAAGATGGTAATGGGAATTAAATGAGGTCACACACATAATGTGTTAACCAGTTCATGCATAACAAATAGAAACTTTAACTCCATCATTACTACCATCAGGTGCTCTGGGTGCCAGCAGCCAGGGGAGGAGGGTGAGGTGTTCATAGACTGATGAGCCCAAAGAATCTTAATCTCATGAAGTTGGGCCCTAACACACCTCTCATTCTAACCACTAGAACAGTTTAGTATTATCCAAGAACGTATCAGAGCAGGTGCAATTTTTCTTAGATGTGGTGATGAGGTCACATGTAACGAAGTGACTGTGGCTTTTCTTTGGTCACAGTGAAATTCACATCTGAGGTCTATTTTGTTTGAAGATGCACTTTTAAAATAATATGACCAATAAACTTCATGCCTACTACAGTTTTCGTCCTCTGAGTTATCTTTCCAACTCTAAGCCTTCCAAAGACTGACAAATTTTGGGACATGGCAGTAAGTAATATTTTTTTGAGATGTTTCTTTTCTTTTTTAATATATATTTTATTTTATTTTAATTTTATTTTATTTTTAAACTTTACAATATTGTATTGGTTTTGCCAAATATTGAAATGAATCCACCACAGGTATACATATATTTTAAAGAGATTTTTTTTTCTTATTCAGTATCATTTTTCTCTTTCAAGTTATCCTTTTTCTGAGTGAAGACTGGCTTTTTTGAAACTCCTAAGCACTTATGGGAGACTAAGGGGAAAAGTGTTGGATCTCTGAATCAACAAAACCAAACAAGATTATTCAATATAGACCAAAGAGAAGATCAATTTGACATTTACTATTTTATGCACCATGAACTGGTACACTGATACCAGTGGAAGTACAAAATCTGTATTTTGTAAACTCATGAATCTCAAGAAGTTGAACTGTGTCCACTCCAGGTCAGCATTCTTAGTGGAAGCAAGTAGCCTGGTTAGGTTGTCAGGATGACTAAGGCAGAGGATAGGTCCCCACCACCTATGGAAGGAAGTCCCACGAGCATCTTTCATCCTCCAAAAGGATGCTGTGTTGTGAGCAGCTGTGTATGACAAGCCACACTGTTTTCTAAATGATTTGTAAGTGAAATATATAAAAAAGAAGCAAAGAAAAGAAAATAATGCTTGTGAAAATGTTAATGGTTTTGTTTAAAAGACTGTCCAACCAAAAAACTTGAAAATAAGACTTTGCTTTATTGCTAGAGGCTATAGAATTTCTTTTTGGAGAAGGCAATGGCACCCCACTACAGTACTCTTGCCTGGAAAATCCCATGGATGGAGGAGCCTGGTGGGCTGCAGTCCATGGGGTCACTAAGAGTGGGACATGACTGAGCGACTTCACTTTCACTTTTCACTTTCATGCATTGGAGAAGGAAATGGCAACCCACTCCAGTGTTCTTGCCTGGAGAATCCCAGGGATGGGGGAGCCTGGTGGGCTGCTGTCTGTGGGATAGCACGTATGGGAGTCGTACACGACTGAAGCGACTTAGTAGTAATATAGGATTTCTTTGGAAGGAATGATGCTAAAACTGAAACTCCAGTACTTTGGCCACCTCATACAAAGAGTTGACTCATTGGAAAAGACTCTGATGCTGGGAGGGATTGGGGGCAGGAGGAGAAGGGGACAACAGAGGATGAGATGGCTGGATGGCATCACTGACTTGATGGACGTGAGTCTGAGTGAACTCCGGGAGTTGGTGATGGACAGGGAGTCCTGGCATGCTGTGATTCATGGGATCACAAAGAGTCGGACACGACTGAGTTACTGAACTGAACTGATGACAAGTTTTCTCATAACACAGAGATCCACAATTTTCTAGATCTAGCGAACAAAGAAGTAATGGTTATGCCATGCTTCCAAATACCAATAATGGATGACACTTCATAAGACTTGTCATGAGTCCAAATCTCAAGTATTTCACAGGCTTTATATAATCTCATTCTCACATCAATATGAGGAGCGATTATCCTCTCCATCTGCAAAGCAGGAAACTGATACTCAGAGAGGCTTATTGATTTGCCCAAATTCAAACAATTCAGTCATTATGACCCCAAGTCTTTTTTTTTTAACTTCTGCCTGATACTGTATCACATATAGATACTGTATCACACATCATATATTTCCCCTTCTGTCTGCATTTTTGAACCCTATTGGGTTTCTTGTGGTTCTATCTGGTGTCTCCCATGAGGGGGCCAGTTCTAGATTCCCAGCTATTTAGGGAATAACAGCCTGTTCAGTTAAGAGAGAAGAATGATCATTAAAAGATCTTAACAGTGCTCACTGGGCTTCCCTGGTGGCTCAGTAGTAAAGAATCTGCCTGCCAATGCAGGAGATGTGGGTTTGATCACTAGATCAGGAAGATCCTCTGGAGAAGGAAATGGCAACCCACTCCAGTATTCTTGCCTGGGAAATCCCATGGACAGAGGAGCCTGGAGCACTGCAGTCCATGGGGTCACAAAGAGTCGAATGCAACTAAGTGACTAAATGGCAACAGCAGCGGTTCATTCTGTTCATAGTTTTTCAGGTACTCTGTTTACCAGATCTAATTCCTTGAATCTATTCATCACCTCCATTGTATAACCATAAAAGATTTGATTTAGGTCAAACCTGAATGGCCTAGTGGTTTTCCCTACTCTCTTCATTTAAGCCTGAATTTTGCAATAAGGAATTGATGATTGGAGCCATAGTCAGCTCCCGGTCTTGTTTTTGCTGACTGTATAGAGCTTCTCCATTTTCAGCTGAAAAGGACATAATCAATCTGATTTTGGTGTTGATCATTTGGTGATGTCCTTGCATAGAACTGTCCCTTGTGTTGCTGGAAGAGGGTGTTTACTATGACCAATGTGTTCTCTTGACAAAACTCTGTTAGCCTATGCCCTGCTTCATTTTGTACTCCAAAAGCTAGACTTACCTGTTACTCCAGGTATCTCTTGATTTCCTACTTTTGCATTACAATTCCTTATGATGAAAAGGACATCTTTTTTTTGGTATTAGATCTAGAAGGTATTGTAGGTCTTCATAGAACCAGTCAACTTCAGCTTCTTTGGCATTAGTAGTTGAGGCATAGACTTGTATTACTGTGATGTTGAATGGTTTGCCTTGGAAGAGAACTGAGATCATTCTGTCGTTTTTGAGTTTGTACCCAAGGACTGCATTTCAGACTCTTTTGTTAACTATGACAGCTTCTCCGTTTCTTCTAAGGGATTCTTGCCCACAGAAATAGATACTATGGTCATCTGAATTAAATTCGCCCATTCCTGTCCATTTTAGTTCACTGATTCCTAAGATGCCAATATTCACTCTTGTCATCTCCTGCTTGACCACATTCAATTTACATTGATTCATGGACATAACATTCCAGGTCCCTATGCAATATCATTCTTTACAGCATTGGACTTTACTTTTACCAACAGACACATCCACAACTGAGTGTAATTTCCACTTCAGCCCAGCTGCTTCATTCTTTCTGGAGCTGTTAGCAGTTGCCCTCTGCTCTTCCCCAGTAACATACTGGATACCTCCCAACTTGGAGGCCTCATCTTCCAGTGTCATATATTTTTGTCTTTCATACTGTTCACGGGGCTCTCACAGCAAGAATACTGGAGTGGGTTATCATTTCATCCTCAAGTGGACCATGTTTTGTCAGAACTCTCCAGTATGACCTGTCTGTCTTGGGTGGCCCTGAATGGTATGACTCATAGTTTCATTGAGTTACACAACCCTTCACCAGGACAAGGCTGTGATCCATGAGGAAGAAAGGAAATGAGGATTCAGTCATTTAAGTTCGGCCAAGCTGTTGATTGTTGTTGTTGTTTTCTCTTCCTGAATGAGGGATGTGTGAGGAACAAAGGTTTTGCAATTTGGTTAAACATTTTGCTGAGGGCAGCTGTGTGCAACTTTTGATGCTCAGAGAAGTCCTTCTTTTTTTAATTTAATAAGTGATTTTTTTGATATTTTAAAATTTATTTATTTTTAATTGAAGGATAATTAAAATGCCTAACTTTAACTTCCACATCTTACCTTCATTTTCATTTGTCTTATTTGTAGGAAGACTTCTTGGAGGTGATGATTTCAATGACAAAAGCAGTGCATAATTGAGACTATTTACTCAATGTTATTTGGGACTTTGGAAAACTGTATGAAAATTATGTTAATTTGAAATATTTAGTGACCAATGGTCAGTTTTGAAAACAACTGGTGTTTATTCTATGAGTCTACATAAGAAAGTGTCCCTTAAAATCTTCAAGAATTACAAACCTAGAATCTCTGTAATACAAACTCATGAGATGATATTTATGGGCCTGGAAACTGTGTCTGACAATAAATTTAATACAACATAATGCCGATGTCATCAGACAACTTTTCTCACTTAAAAATACATATGATGTTTTAAAAATAACTACTCATTACTTAGTGCTCAACATGCATTCAGATGTTATGAAAATAATAATATTAAAACAACTTCATTTTGCCTTCCCACAACATTTATGGAGTTGGTATTATTTTCTCTATTTTACTGAGAGGAGACTGGCTTTGTGGGGCAGAGACAGGAAGAGGGAGAGCTGGGATTCAAGCTTGGAAAGAGAGACTTCAGGGCTTCCCATGCCACTGTACTTTAAAGTTGTTGACATCATAAATGATTATCAGGTGGAATTGCACTACATAAATTGATTTTTTTATGCTGCTTTTCCTTCATCCTTTTTGAAATGGTGAACAGCTCCAATTTGCCCAACAACTATAATGTGACCGAACAGGAAACTTCTCTGGTAGAGTCAGTGTACAATATGGTGCACAAACTCATGATTGCCCTCTGTTGGGATGTGGTCTCTGAGTGACATCGTCTGAGTAGATGGACTGTCCTGCAGTGTGGACCACTACTCAGAACCCAGGGTTTCCCTTCCCACACTTGGCATCACTATTACAAAATATTAAATAAATTATCTAATATATTGTTTAAGAGAATGAGAAGGAATTAAATGATGAAAAGTACACCAAATAAACTTTAGAAGTAATAAAAATGATCAAGAATCTTCCAAGGTTTATAAAATACACCAAGGATAAGCAGAATCATCAAAAGTGAGTTGAAAACAATTGGCACAAACTATTTCTTTTAAAACAAAACTGAACAACCCCCTTCCAGCCCCTTCCCTTCCCTCCTCTCATTGGTGATGGGGAAGAAAGACTGATTCCCACATAGCAACTCTGCTTCCAGCAGCACCTCCAGCCCCACCATCCACAGCAGCCTTTTCTTTTCATCTAGGATTAAAGGTCACCTCCTAGAAGCTCCGCGCACCTCCTGGACCAGGCTCCATAACTGCCTCCAGCCCCCACATCCACTTTGCCTTCCAGGACTTCCTCCACAGAGCTCCCATAATTAGGATTCCAAAGGAAGCAAGGGGTGAATCTCTGGATATCTCCCTCCCAAAGGGAGGCTGCAGGAGACCACCCATGACGGGAGGGGTCTGGCTCACCCCTGTTCTTTAGGACCTCAACTCTAAGCACTGTTTGTTGAAGGGAAGGAGGGAGAGAGGGAAATACCACCCACCACCTCACACACACACGCAACTCACAAACTGTACACCCCAACAACCAGCAATACCTCCTCAGACCCTACATTCCAGATGGGCCTGTCTCCTACTTCATTCAAACTCCTTCCAGGAGTAGCCAGTCTTCACCTCAACTCCCTCCATACCTCCTGGATTTTCAGCCCTTTGCACTCTGACCTCCTCACATCTGAAACCTGCTTCTCAGGTCACCAACACCTCCTGATTCCAAATCAAGCAACAAGTTTTCACAGACTCACCTTCTCGTTTGCACTGAGCAGATGTGTCCTTCCTTGATTCCCCAACCTACTTCCTTCTTTCTCTCTTGCTGTTCACTGTGTCTCCTCTCCTCCCCTTCTCTCTCTGCTTTTTCTCTGATATCGAGTCTTCTTATATTGGTCCCTAAAAATGCTTCCCTCTCTCTGGGCAGTCTTGTCATCTTCACAGATTCAGCTACTACCTGCTCAGTGAAGGGTACACAGGCTCCATGCTCATCCCAGGTCTCTCCCTCAAACACCAAACTCTTACTTTCAATGACCTACAGGACACCTCCACCTTCAACTTCAAGATAACTGAACTACAAGTGGCAGAGCTGGGATTGGAAATCAGCAAGACTGGAATTTTCCCTCCTCTTTAATGAGAATGTTTCCTACTGAAATCAGGTAGTATCTATCCCTGTTCCTCTATACATCATGCAAAAATATGTGACAATCTGACTATGACCACTAACTAACCATGTGCTAGTAAGCACATGGCATAAACCCAAGTTAGCCCACCTTACCATAGCAAAGAAACAGAACCATTCACAAAATATTTTCAAAGTAATTCACAATCACTGTTAAAATGTGACACTGTTTTCAAGCAAAAATAGTTTCTGGGGATAAATTACATAGTTAAACCCAGAAGCGCACATTTATAAAATAAGTTTGCAGAAGATAAAAAAAAAAAAAAAAAATCAGACATCTTTGCAGTAAAAGTCCTCTGCCTCTGAGTCCCAGAGTAGTTCACACTGGTAACAGTTGAAGCCATGCCCACAGGCTACACTGTCTGCAGTCAGATCTCTGCTGCATTTTTGTGTGCAGCTTTTGACAATGCGTTTCATTTCCAAAATTAACACCTGAGAAGAAAAAGAAAATTCCCCACAGACTAAATAACTGAAAAGTAGACAGAATTAAATAACAGAAAAATACACCCCACATGAGCAATGATACTGAATGAGGAGATGAGAGTGGAGATGACCCTACATCATTCTTTAGAACCTCAAGTTCACAGACAAAAGAGAGACTCGATAGAAGGTATTCCTGTAGGTCTTTCTCTCTCTCTCTCTTAAGACACCTTAAGACAGAGCAATCAACCTGTGAAAAGAATAACTGCCTACAAAACAAAAGACATTTTCTGAAATGACTTTGATCCTGGAATCAAATTACTGGCTTAAAGGCTTTGTATCTTTAATAACTGCTCTCTATTGCCCTTGTTGGACTTCCCAGGTGGCTCAGTGGTGAAGAATCTGCCTGCCAATGCAGGAGACCTGGGTCTGGAAGATCCCCTGGACAAGGTAATTGCAACCCACTCAAGTATTCTTACCTTAGAAATCCCATGGACAGAGGAACCTCGTGGGCTATAGTCCATGGGGTCACAAAAGAGTCAGACACAATTTAGCAACTAAACAACAACCTTTTCCTCATTAAAGTATTATTTTCACCTTATTTTTACCAATCTTTTATTTGTAAGTAACCACAATTGGCTTTATCCAAATAAAATAGTGCAGTAAATATTTGTCCTCTGTGGTAATACAATGCATTGTGCATGTCTGACTCTTTGCAACCCCATGGACTATAGCCCGCCAGGCTCCTCTGCCCATGGAATTTTCCAGGCAAGAATACTGGAGTGGCTTGCCATTTCCTTCTCCAGAGGATCTTCTTGACGCAAGGATTGAACTCTTGTCTCTTGTGTCTCCTGCATTGGCAAGTGAATTCTTTAACACTGAGCCACTTGGGAAGCCCAATACAATGCATAATTTAGTTCATCTAGGCTATCTTTCCATGAGAGGTGATTTTTTTCTCTATTATGAAATGTGCTCACAATAAGGGAATCCACACCAGACATCTGGAAAGCAGAGGGAGAACCACTTACCCAGCCTGTCGCTGCTTCAGACCAACCTTGATGTGACTGGGTAGCCACTCCTGCCCCAGGTGTCACTCATGTTAGCCCAGCCTCCCAATGACAGCTGCACCCTTCTCTCACAAATATAACCTTTACTGAGGATAACAGGGCATATCACCAGGCTGAAAGCCCACCCTCAGCCCCTGTGAGAAAGCCTCGAGAAACAGGCATTCTGCTCTTCCCTGTGAGAACTCTGACAGGACTGGTACATTACCTGGATGAAATCTTGAAATATCAGGGGCAGCGAGTCATCCATATGCCCAATGTCTTTCGAGAAGCGATTTAAAATCCTTCCTGAAAGAACAGGATACAAGAAAATACTCATTTCCTCATAAAGGAGCCTTAAGAGAAACAATACGTGCACAAATCAAAACAATATTTTTAAAGCACATGTATTTATGGATTTCTCTGATGATACAGTGGATAAGAATCTGCTTGTCAATGCAGGGGACATTACAAATTCCACTTTTGAAAATAAAAGATAGGAAAGAGTTCAATTTAATATACCACTAAAAGAGTAAGTAATTTACAGCCCCTAAGCCTTTTGGGCAAAGCAGGCCTATCTTTGCAATACTTATTTGGGCTTCTATTTTCTTGAAGGAATGAAGTCGTGCTAAGAGCTAAAGGAGGGGGACACAAGATAAATATTAGTGTGCTGACTGCTCTAAAATTAGTGGCCTTCAGGATTTAAACTTGATCCCAAGTCCTTCAATATAAGTAAGTCAGCATCTGGAGAAGCCTACAGGTCTTGACTATAAAGAGCCTGGTTAACTGTGGTCATGAACACTCAGAGGCTGTGAGAACAGAAATTCAGTCCCACTTAATGCTCCCAACTTTGTGACTATAGTTTTCACACTAACAGGCAAAGTGGAGGAACTTCATACCCATAATAGCATAGACTCCTCCAACCCCTTCCTCACTCTGGCTTCATAATAACCTGAGATCTGTGTGGGCCTCTGCAGTTTACTATCCTGTGCTCTGCTCACAGCCTGGACTAAACAACGTGTGCTGAATAAATCTGAACAGATTTATGAGCTGCTGCCCTCGACATTCTTATTTAATCCTCACAACAGTCTTGTGGAACAGAAAGGGCAGTGGTTATTCCCATTTCACAGGAGAGAAGCTCCCAGACACCATGTCCTCATCCTCATTGAGGTTCATTAGGCACTGATCCTGTGCTAAGTGCTGTGAATTATTAACCTGCTTAATGCCCACAATACCAAGATATTGGTAAGTGTGTGAATAGTATCCTCATTTTATAGGTAAGAAGATCAAGACACAGAGAAATTAAATAATTAGCACAGAAGTATTCACATAACTATAACTATTACTATTAGTAACTAGCAACAGGACTGAACCCAGCCAGTTGGCTCCAGAGTCCACACTTAAGACCATGACAGCATCCTGCCTGGAGATTTGCCTGGCTAGGAGAATATACCTGCTTTGGCCTCAGTCACATGCTGAGTTGATGACCAGGCTGAGCCTACACTTGTCCTCCTTCCAGTCACATCCCTGCCTCGACAGGCCCTGTCAGTCATCACCTGTGAGAAAACAAAGCCACCCTGGGCCTCAGCACAAGTACAACCAACTGAACAGAGTGGGCATGTTCACTAAAGAACTGACTCTTCACAGAAACCCAGGTCAGGAGGCTGTCTCCTGAAGCAATACAGGTCAAAGGCCTCAAAGTAGAGGAAGCAACCACTGGAAAACCATCAGGGACACTCTTACTTAATACTGAAGATCCACCTGCTATGTACCACAAGACCTCTTAAATATAACCAAAAGTCCATTATAAAACTAGAGAGTTGATTTTATTGAAGATGATGTATACTTTTAACTGATCTTGTGTTTTAATCAATTTTCCATTACCATTTAGATAAACCTCAAAATATGAGCACATGTCAGACCTCTGTGATCCCAGAAATGGATGAGCAATGAAAAAGAGAAACACATAGCCTGTCTCCTATAGAGATGTTCCTGGAAGAAGGTCCTTCCTAGTTAGCTTAACATTATTAACACGGGAACATTTCAACAACTAGTCAAAAATATTTCAACACATTTGCATCATATGTTGGGTGCTTCATATGTCTTACAAATGGATTCATAAATCATCCTGCAAAGTAAACATTCATTTATCTTTATAGACACACATAAATTGGAATAAAAGGTTACATACTTCTATTCAGATTTTCTCTGGTAGGAAAGAATATCAGTGAAGCTTTTCATAGAAAATGAATGGTGATTTTCTTCTAAGCATCTCTTCCATTTTCAAATATCAAATGTAGTCAGGAATTAAATGTGTTAAAAGACATATTCACTGAGAAACCTGGTGTCTGACTTACCTATTGGATTTCTATAGAAGAACAATACTGGAGCTCTCAAAATGGACCGCAAAATTTTGTTATGCAAAGTTTGTGAAGCGTTAACAAGGACGTAGAATATCAACAGAGACCTTGTGATGCCAAAAAGGATGGTAGAAAAAGTTAAACCTGAAATAAAGAAACATCACTCAGTACAAGATCTCTGCCTTATCCTCAATGATGTTAAAGCATGACAGACAGTTTATAAAGATATTGTGTATTTTATTCTATAAATAAGATTTATATAAAAATTTATACATGTAGACTATAGAATACATTTATATATATATAAATGTATATATATGTAAATATACATATGAAATAGGTTGTATAAGAACTTGATGCTGTCACAAAATACATTTATAAAGAAGAATATGAAAATCACTATTTTTCTTTCACTAAATAGAAACAACAAAGGGGGAAATGTCTTATATAAATTACAGTTTCATTCTAGGCTTTCCTAATTCACTTACAAGTTCTAATAACAACTCACAAGAAAGATAATTACAGGGCTCCCTTGGTAGTTCAGTGTTGGAGAGTCCGTCTGCCAATGCAGGAGACATGGGTTCGATCCCTGACCCAGGTGGATCTCACATGTCTCAGAGCAGCTTAGCCTGTGCTCCATAACTATTGAGCTTGTGCTCTAGAGCCCAGGAACCACAACTACTAAAGCCCACTGGCTGCATCTACTGAAGTCCCCACACCCTAGAGCCCATGCTCTGAAACAAGAGAAGCCATGCAATGAGAAACCTGCACATCACAATTAGAGTAGACTCTGCCCTTGGCAACTAGAGAAAGTCCACACAGCGATGAAGACCCAGCATAGCCAAAAATAAATAAAACAAACAAACAAACAAAAAAAAACTTTAAAACAAAAAGAAAGATGATTATGAAAAACAGTTGATCTTCTTCCCTTTGCCACATTTCAAATCCCACTAGTTACATATTCCACAATCAAAGCATACCTCAGTTTTAGATATCAGTGTGAGAAGGAAGAGGAACAGGAGAAATGACTTACCATTTCCTTGTAAACAGTAAATTTACAGGAAAATTTACTTCTATGTAAAATAGCTACTTGAGAATCTACTTTTATAGCACAGAAAATTCTACTCAGTGGTGATCTAAATGAGAAGGAAACAAAAAAAATGGGGATATATGTGCACTGTACATATGACTGATGGCACTTTGTTGTACAGCAAAATCTCACACAACACTGTAAAGCAACTGTACTCCAGTGAAAACTAATAAAAATCAAATAAATAAAAAATAACATAGCAATTTCTATGTCCAAGTAGTTTTAAAGAGTACAGAAGGACCATATTAAGTTGCAAACAGACAACTTAATTATTTGCAACTAACAATTAATTAGTTTGCAAACTATTGCTATTCAAGAAATAGCAAGAAACTATTATATTTTGACAAGAGATAATTATAACCTAAATAATAATTTATAGATAATCTAAACAAGCAACTAACCTCTCACTAAGTGTTTTAAGGAAACACAAAGCATTTGTAAATAAATATTATCATTTAAAAATTTTTATCAATGATAAATGAGCATCACTATGCATATAAAACCACATCCAAAGTCAGAAGGAGCAGCCCCACATCCAAGGTCAGGGAAAACCTAGTAAGATGGTAGGCACTGGAGTGGCTGTGAGGAGATACCCCATGTCTAAGGGCAAAGGAGCAGCCCCAGCAAGACAGTAGAAGTGGCGAATTTATGTTTAGAATCAAACCCAATTCCTGCCAGAGATGCTCAGAGGGCTCAAATGAACCTTGTGTGCACCAGGACCCAGAGTCCCCACAGAGACTGAGACAGAACTGTGTTTGAGAGTTTCCTGTGGAGGTATGGGGTTGGCAGTGGTCTGCCGCAGGGACAGGAGCTCTGGGTGTGGGTATGGCATAAGTCCTCTTGGAGGAGGTTGCCATTAACCCCACCATAGAGCTGTCAGAACTTACACAGGACTGGGAAATAGACTCTTGGAGGGCACAACAGAACCTTGTGCACTAGGACCAAGGAGGAAGGAACAGTGACCCCAGAGGAGACTTGCCTATGGGTGTCCAGGAGTCTCTGGTGAAGGTGTGGGTTGGTGGTGGACTGCAGCAGGGTTAGGGGCATGGTCTTTAGCATTACATGCATGGGATCTTGTGAGGGAAGTCACCATTATATTCATTCAGCTCAGTTCAGCTCAGTTCACTGGCTCAGTCGTGTCTGACTCTATGCGACCTCATGAATCACAGCACGTGAGGCCTCCCTGTCCATCATCAACACCTGGAGTTCACTCAAACTCATGTCGATCAAGTCGGTAATGCCATCCAGATATCTTATCCTCTGTCGTCCCCTTCTCCTCCTGCCCCCAATCCCTCCCAGCATCAGGGTCTTTTCCAATGAGTCAACTCTTTGCATGAGGTGGCCAAAGTATTGGAGGTTCAGCTTTAGCATCAGTCGTTCCAATGAACAGCCAGGACTGATCTCCTTTTGGATGGACTGGTTGTATCTCCTTGCAGTCTAAGGAACTCTCAAGAGTCTTCTCCAGCACCACAGTTCAAAAGCATCAATTCTTCAGTGCTCAGCTTTCTTCACAGTCTAATTCTCACATCTATACATGACTGCTGGAAAATCATAGCCTTGACTAGACGGACCTTTGTTGGCAAAGTAATGTCTCTGCTTTTCAATATGCTATCTAGATTGGTCATAACTTTCCTTCCAAAGAGTATGCGTCTTTTATTTCATGGCTGCAGTCACCATCTGCAGTGATTTTGGAGCCCCAAAAATAAAGTCTGACACTGTTTCCACTGTTTCCCCGTCTATTTGCCATGAAGTGATGGGACCGGATGCCATGATCTTCATTTTCTGAATGTTGAGCTTTAAGCCAACTTTTTCACTCTCCTCCTTCACTTTCATCAAGAGGCTTTTTTAGTTCCTCTTCACTTTGTGCCATAAGGGTGATGTCCTCTGCATATCTGAGGTTATTGATATTTCTCCAAGCAATCTTTATTCCAGATTGTGCTTCTTCCAGCCCAGCATTTCTCATGATGTACACTGCTTATAAGTTAAATAAGCAGGGTGACAATATACAGCCTTGATGTACTCCTTTTCCTATTTGGAACCAGTCTGCTGTTCCATGTCTAGTTCAAGCTGTTGCTTCCTGACCTGCATATAGGTTTCTCAAGAGGCAGGTCAGGTGGTTTGGTATACCCATCTCTTTCAGAATTTTCCACAGTTTATTGTGATCCACACAGTCAAAGGCTTTGGCATAGTCAATAAAGCAGAAATAGATGTTTTTCTGGAATTCTCTTGCTTTTTTGATGATCCAGCGGATGTTGGCAATTTGATCTCTGGTTCCTCTGCCTTTTCTAAAACCAGCTTGAACATCAGGAAGTTCACCATTCACGTATTGCTGAAGCCTAGCTTGGAGAATTTTGAGCATTACTTTACTAGCATGTGAGATGAGTGCAATTGTGCGGTAGTTGGAGCATTCTTTGGCATTGCCTTTTTTGGGGATTGGAATGAAAACTGACCTTTTCCAGTCCTGTGGCCACTGCTGAGTTTTCCAAATTTGCTGGCATATTGAGTGCAGCACTTTCACAGCATCATCTTTCAGGATTTGAAATAGCTCACCTTGAATTCCATCACCTCCACTACCTTTGTTCATGGTGATGCTTTCTAAGGCCCACTTGACTTCACATTCCAGGATGTCTGGCTCTAGGTGAGTGATCACACCATCATGATTATCTGGGTAATGAACTCTTTTTTGTACAGTTCTCATGTGTATTCTTCTTAATATCTTCTGCTTCTCCTAGGTCCATACCATTTCTGTCCTTTATCAAGCCAATCTTTGCATGAAATATTCCCTTGGTATCTCTAATTTTCTTGAAGAGATCTCCAGTCTTTACCATTCTGTTATTTTCCCCCATTTCTTTGCACTGATCTCTGAGGAAGGCTTTCTTATCTCTTCTTGCTATTCTTTGGAACTCTGCATTCAGATGCTTATATCTTTCCTTTTCTCCTTTGCTTTTCACTTCTCTTCTTTTCACAGCTATTTGTAAGGCCTCCCCAGACAGCCATTTTGCTTTTTTGCATTTCTTTTCCATGGGGATGGTCTTGATCCCTGTTTCCTATACAATGTCACAAACTTCCGACCATAGCTCATCAGGCACTCTGTCTATTACATCTAGTCCCTTAAATCTATTTCTCATTTCCACTGTATAATCATAAGGGATTTGATTTAGGTCATACCTGATGGTCTAGTGGTTTTCCCTACTTTCTTCAATTTAAGTCTGAATTTGACAATAAGTAGTTCACGATCTGAGCCACAGTGAGCTCCAAGTCTTGTTTTTGCTGACTGTATACAGCTTCTCTATCTTTGGCTGCAAATAATATAATCAGTCTGACTTCGGTGCGACCATCTGGTGATTTCCATGTGTAGAGTCTTCTCTTGTGTTGTTGGAAGAGGGTGTTTGCTAAGACCAGTGTGTTTTCTTAGCAAAACTCTATTAGCCTTTGCCCTGCTTCATTCCGTACTCCAAGGCCAAATTTGCCTGTTACTCCAGGTGTTTCTTGACTTCCTACTTTTGTGTTTCAATCCCGTATAATGAAAAGGACATCTTTTGGGGGTGATAGTACTAAAAAGTTAGGACTTCCCTGGTGGCTCAGATGGTAAAACATCTGTCTACAATGCAGGAGACCCGGGTTCAATCTCTGGGTCAGGAAGATCCCCCCGAGAAGGAAATGGCAATCCACTCAAGTACTATTGCCTGGAAAATCCCATGGACAGAGGAGCCTGGTAGGCTGCAGTCCATGGGGTTGAAAAGAGTCAGACTGAGCAACTTCACTTTCATTTTCACTTTCTAAAGGGTCTTGTAGGTTTTCATACCTCCACCATAGTTTATCTTTATTACCTCCACCATAGTTTGGCCCAAGATAAGTAGCAGGGAGGGAACACAGCTCCACCCATCAACAGAAAATCGGATTAAAGATTTACTGAGCATAGACCTGCCCATCAGAACAGGACCCAGTATCTCCCTTAGTCAGTCTCTCCCATCAGGAAGCTTCCATAAGCTTCTTATCATTCTCCATCAGAGGGCAGACAGACTGAAAGCCACAATCACAAAAAACTAACCAATCTAATTACATGGACCACAGCCTTGTCTAACTCAATGAAACTATGAGCCATGTCATGTAGGAGTACCTAAGACTGATGGGTCATGGTGGAGAGTTCTAACAAAATGTGGTCCACTGGAGAAGGGAATGACAAACCACTTCAGTATTCCAGTCTTGAGAACCCCATGAACAGTATGAAAAGGCAAAAAGATAGGACACTGAAAGATGAACTCCCCAGTTGGTAGGTACCCAATATGCTACTAGAGAACAGTGGAGAAATAACTCCAGAAAGAATGAAGAGACAGAGCCAAAGCAAAAATAACAGCCAGTTGTGGATGTGACTGGTGATAGAAGCAAGGTCCGATGTTGTAAAGAGCAACATTGCAAAGGAACCTGGACTATTAGGTCCATGAATCCAGGCAAATTGGAAGTGATCAAACAGGAGATGGCAAGAGTGAATGCCATCAAATTCCTAAAATTCCACATTTTAGGAATCAGTGAACTAAAATGGACTGGAATGGGTGAATGTAACTCAGAAGAACTTTATATCTACTACTGTGCACAGGAATCCATTAGAAGAAATGGAGTAGCCATCATATTCAATGAAAGAGTCCAAAATGCAGTGCTTGGATGCAATCTCAAAAAACACAGAATGATCTCTGTTCATTTCCAAGGCAAACCATTCAGTATCACGGTAATCTAAGTCTATGTCCTGACCAGTAATGCCAAAGAGGTTGAAGTTGAACAGTTCTATGAAGACCTACAGGACCTTCTAGAATTAACACCCAAAAAAGATGTCCTTTTCATTATAGAGAACTGGAATGCAAAAGTAGGAAGTCAAGAAACACCCAGAGTAACAGGCAAATCTGGCCTTGGAGTACAGAATGAAGCAGGGCAAAGGCTCTTAGCATTCTGCCAAGAGAATACACTGGTCATAGCAAATACCTTCTTCCAACAACACAAGAGAAGACTCTACACATGGACATCACCAGATGGTCAACATCTAATTCAAATTGATTATATTCTTTGCAGCCAAAGATGGAGATGTTCTATACAGTCAGCAAAAACAAGACCGGGAGCTGACTGTGGCTCAGATCATGAATTCATTATTGCCAAATTCAGACTTAAATTGAAGAAAGGGAAAGCCACTACCATTCAGGTATGACCCAAATCAAATCCCTTATGATTATACAGTGGAAGTGAGAAATAGATTTAAGGGACTAGATCTGATAGAATACCAGATGAACTATGGATGGAGGTTTGTGACATTGTACAGTAGACAAGGAGCAAGACCTCCCCAAGAAAAAGAAATGCAAAAGAACAAAATGGCTGTCTGAGGAGGCCTTACAAATAGCTGTGAAAAGAAGAAAAGCAAAAAGCAAAGGAGAAAAGGAAAGATATACCCATTTAAATGCAGAGTTCCAAAGAATAGCAAGGAGAGATAAGAAAGCATTCCTCAGTGATCAGTGCAAAGAAATAGAGAAAAACAATAGAATGGGAAAGACTAGAGATCTCTTCAAGAAAATTAGAGATACCAAGGGAACATTTCATGCAAAGATGGGCTCAATAAAGGACAGAAATGTTATGGACTTAACAGAAGCAGAAGATATTATGAAGAGGTGGCAAGAATACACATAAGAACTGTACAAAAAAGATCTTCACGACCCAGATAATCATGATGTTGTGATCACTCACCTAGAGGCAGACATCCTGGAATGTGAAGGCAAGTGGGCCTTAGTAAGCATCACTACAAACAAAGCTAGTGGAGGTGATGGAAATCCAGTTGAGCTATTTCAAATCCTAAAAGATGATACTGTGAAAGTGCTGTACTCAATATGTCAGCAAATTTGGAAAACTCAGCAGGGGCCACAGGACTGGAAAAGGTCAGTTTTCATTCCAATCCCAAAGAAAGGAAATGAATGCTCAAACTACTGCACATTTGCTCCTATCTCACACGCTAGCAAAGAAATGTTCAAAATTCTCCAAGCCAGGCTTCAGCAATACGTGAACCATGAACTTCTAGATGTTCAAGCTGGTTTTAGAAAAGGCAGAGGAACCAGAGATCAAATTGCCAACACCTGCTGGATCATGGAAAAAAGCAAGAGAGTTCCAGAAAAACATCTATTTCTCCTTTATTGACTATGTCAAAGCCTTTGACTGTGTGGATCACAATAAACTGTGGAAAATTCTGAACGAGATGGGAATATCAAACCACCTGACCTGCCTCTTGACATATCTGTATGCAGATTGTAAGCAACAGTTAGAACTGGACATGGAACAACAGACTGGTTCCAAATAGGAAAAGGAGTATGTCAAGGCTGTATTTTGTCATCATGCTTATTTAACTTATATGCAGAGTACATCATGAGAAACACTGGGCTGGATGAAGTACTAACTGGAATAAAGATTGCTTGGAGAAATACCAATAACCTCAGATATGCAGATGACATTACCCTTATTGTAGAAATGAAGAACTAAAGAGTCTCTTGATGAAAGTGAAAGAGGAGAGGGAAAAAGTTGGCTTAAAGCTCAACATTCAGAAAACTAAGATCATGGCATGTGGTCCCATCACTTTATGGCAAACAGATGCGGAAACAGTGGAAACAGTGACAGACTTTATTTTTTGGGACTCCAAAATCACTGCAGATGGTGATTGCAGCCATGAAATTAAAAGACGCTTACTCCTTGGAAGAAAAGTTATGACCAACCGAGACAGCATATTAAAAAGCAGAGACATTACTTTGCCAATAAAGGTCTGTCTAGTCAAGGCTGTGGTTTTTCCAATAGTCATGTATAGATGTGAGAGTTGGACTATAAAGAAAGCTGAATGCCAAAGAATTGATGCTTTTGAACTATGATGTTGGAGAAGACTCTTGAGAGTCCCTTGGACTGCAAGGAGATCCAACCAGTCCATCCTAAAGAAAAGGACTGATGTTGAAGCTGAAACTCCAATACTTTGGCTACCTGATGCAAAGAGCTGACTCATTTGAAAAGACCCTGATGCTGGGAAAGATTGAGGGCAGGAGGAGAAGGGGACGACAGAGGATGAAATGATGGGATGGCATCACTGACTCAATGGGCATGAGTTTGAGTAAACTCTGGGAGTTGGTGACGGACAGGGAAGCCTGGTGTGCAGCAGTACGTGGGGTCACAACGTCAGACTGACTGAGCAACTGATCTGATCTGAACTAAACTGATCCATATAAAAATGAAAATAGCCCTCCGAACATCTCTTCAACTCACAATGGTAAATAAAGGAGTGATGACCCTTGTAATAAATATTCCTTCATGTAGTGTTTTTCCATTCAGCTGACACATCAGTGTTAAACTCTGAAACCTGCTCAGATTCCTGAATTCCATCAACAAGCATTTGCCTTAGCCCACTACCCTATATGAATATAAAACAGAATCCTTTCCTTCTTCCTTTAAGCCC
Source organism: Bos javanicus (assembly GCF_032452875.1). Classification (NCBI taxonomy): domain Eukaryota; kingdom Metazoa; phylum Chordata; class Mammalia; order Artiodactyla; family Bovidae; genus Bos; species Bos javanicus. The sequence continues at coordinate 72,041,952 of NC_083879.1, read as the reverse complement.
CCATAGTCCACCAATTAAGAAGGTAAACAGCTAACGTATTTGGATTTCTTAGCAAGTGATTCATAAAATAAATACCAAATTTCAAAGAGTGGATTTTTATATAACACATTCTTTGTAGCCAGTTTATACAAGTGTTTCCTGTGGGAATATTGTTATTTATTTATTTTTACTGGAATATACTTGCTTTACAATGTTGTGTTAGTTTCTGTACAAGGAAGTAAATCAGCAATATGTACATATATCCCGTCCTCCTATACCTCCCCTTCTCAATTAATCCCACCCCTCAATGTCCTCAGAGAGCACTGTACTGAGTTCCCTGTACTATCCAGCAAGTTCCCACTAGCTATCTAGTGTATGGTAGTGTATATCCTAACCTGTCCATTCATCTCCTACACCTCCCCCACATGTTTCCACACATATGTTCTCTACATCACTATCTCTATTCCTGCAAATAGGTTCATCTGTACCATTTTGCTAGAGTTCACATATATGTGTTAATATGTGCTTTTTTTTTTTTTTTGCTTTTCTTTCTGACTTACTTCACTCTGTATAACAGACTCTAGGTCCACCCATGTCTCTACAAATCAGCTAATTTCATTCTTTTTTGTAGCTGAGTAATATCCCATTATATATAGGTATCATAAATGAGATGAAAACACAATCCTCAGAATGGGAGAAAATAACTGTAAACTAAGCAACTGACAAGGGATTAACCTTCAAAATATACAAACAGTTTATGCAGCTCAATATCAAAAAAACAAACAATCCAATCAAAAAATAAGTGGAAGACATAAATAGACATTTCTCCAAAGAAAACATACCAATGGTCAACATGAAAAAAAAAAAAAAGTCTATATCACTAATTATTAGAGAAATGCAGATCGAAACTACAATGAGGTGTCACCTCACATCAATCAGAATGGCCATCAGCAAAAAATCTTACAATAAATGCTGGAAAGGCTGGAGAGAGAAGGGAACCCTCGTGCACTATGGTGGGAATGTAAATTGATATAACTACTATGGAGAACAGTATGGAGGTTCATTACAAACTAAAAATAGAACTACCATATGACCTTGGTAGTCCAGGAGCCCCAGTTCTAGACATATACCCAGAGAAAAACATAGTCCAAAAGGATACATACCAGGATATATACACCCCAATGCTCATTGCAGCACTGTTTACAACAGCTAACATGTGAAAGCAACCTAAATAACCATTGGCAGGAATGGACAAAGAAGAGGTGGTACATACATACAATGGACTATTACACAGTCATTAAAAAAGAATGAAATAATGCCATTTGCCACAACATGGGTGGGCCTAGAGATTGTCAGGCTGAATGAAGTAAGTCAGAGAGGAAAAATATTGTAAAACATCCCTTATAGGTGGAACCTAAAAAGAAATTATACAAATAAATGTATTTATGTAACAGAAACATACTGACAGACTTAGAGAATGAAATTATGGTTGTCAGGGGGAAGAAGAAAGGGGAAGAGATAGTTAGGGAGTTTGGGATCAACATGCACACTCTTCTATATTTAAAGTGGGTAACCAAAAAGAACCTACTGTATAACACAGGGAACTCTGCTCAGTTATGTGATAGCCTGGACGGGGGGTGGGGAAGGGATTTGGAGGAGAATGAATATATGTATGGCTGAGTGTCTTTGCTGTCCACCTGAAACTATCACAACATTGTTAATCATCTATGTGTGCATGCTAAGTCACTTCAGTCATGTCCAACTCTTTGCAACCCTATGGACCATAGCCCATCAGGCTTCTCAGTCCATGGTGCTGGGAGCCAGCACAGGAGTACCCTCCCATGACAAGGTCATGCGGGAGAGCCCTGATGGCCAAGGTGAGTCAGGACTCAAGGGGCCCCCTGGATCTGCTTGAGCATCTACCCCAAAACCAGAATCTGTCTGTTTTACTATTTTACGACTTCCACCAACTCCTCTGATATTAACAGGGGGCTATCCTCAACCACCTTTCTCTGAATGAAATCAACTTACGGCCCTAGTTAATAAGTCTCCTGGGCATAATAGGAGTGTTTCAATCCAAACCCCTCAGATGGCTCTCTTAACTTGCCTGACAGGTTTATCCGGACTCCTACACCTACACATATGATTGTTTACAGCCTCCCAACTGCAAGAGGTATGGGCAGCTTAAGATATTAAAATAGTATAGAGCCTCTTGGGGAGTTAGAAATTATTAGAATAGAACTAGTAGAAGATTTCATTGTTGAGCTAATGCTTGCTGCCAAGTTTCCATATCCCTTACCCACTGTGTCCCTGGGAGTATAATTAATTAATTAATATAGTTGGTATATAGAAAAAATAAGTAGTGGCCTTGGTGTTAACAACTTTAGACCCTTGAGGTAGTAAATTCTTTCCTTGCTAAAGCCCACTGCACATTTGCCTTATAGGAATGCAACTTTATCTAGTGCTTTCAGAGAGTGGCGCCAAACTTTAGAAAATTACTTTTAGAGAAAATAAGTTTTCTGGTTAACTAACCTTTATCAGAACAAAAAGTCATAAAATGTTAATAGGCCTCCTGGCCAGAAGATGATGTAAATCACCTAAAGCATTTGTATACGATAAGTTTGCAGAAAAGAAAGCCTGGTCTCGATGAGGATCAAGGACTGCTGACTTTGCATGACTCTGCATTCACTATTATCCTCTATGTACAACTTAGGGTATAAAAACTCCTTTTGAAAATAAAGCTATTGGCCTTGCTCATCAGGCTTGGTCTCCCTGTGTCATTCTTGTTTCCTTTTCTCTCCTTTTCTTCTCTGTTCTTCTTTCAGGATGACTAATTGGAGCGTGGGGGCTCTCTGAGACCACTTAACTGCCCGGGCTTCTAAGACCCACTCAAGAAGGTGCCTAAGGTGGGGCACCTTCAGCTATTCGAGAGGGCACCTGTGGCCTCTGTGGTCAGAGAAAGTTCAGTGTTACGAACTTTATTGGTTTTCTGCATAAACCAGTTAGATCAAGCCTCTTTCTCTCCCCTTTTATCTATCCTCTTTCGCCAACGCCGTTCTCCTGAGGGAATCGCTGGATCCAACTGGGGCTGGACCCTGGTACCATGGGATATCACAGGCAAGAATACTGGAGTTGGATGCCATTCCCTTCTCCAGGGATCGAACCCAGGTTTCCTGCATTGTAGGCAGATTCTTTACTATCTGAGCAACCAGTGAAACCCAATCATTTATAATCCAATATAAAATTATTTTATTATTTTTATTTATAATTTAAAAATTAATTAATTGATATTATTATTATTTATTATTATGCCCCAATGTTCATAGTAGTAAATATTTATAATAGCCAGGACATGGCAGCAATCTAAATGTCCATCAACAAATGAATGGATAAAAAGATATTTCAAATTTTAGATGATGACATCTTTTAAACACTATGTAATATTATATATATTCTAAGCTCTTGTGAATACAGTGAGTCATGTTAATATTAGTCACATGTTAAATTAATCACATATCTGGAGATAAGATAACACTGTGAACTCAAGGTAAGAAAGAGAAGGAATCTATCCCCAGATGCTGGATTCCCCCTGCTTAGCTTCTCAAGTAATTAGTGATGCCCAAGAGATGAGCAGTGTGGTGAAGGGATTTTGCATACCTTCAAGATCAATAAAAGCCAGAGCTTATTCAGACAGAATTGGAAAACTCTGAACCACAGAGTAGGGATCTGTTTCTAATCCCATTGCCCATTCATATAACAATATAAGATTTAGCTAAAGCAACCTATTAGAATAGACAATACCATGTATTTACAGTGGCTGATTTTCTGAATGTGCAATCCTGGTTTAACTACCAAAACCAGTGCACAATAAATCAAGAATCTCCATTCAACTTCTTTCTTCTAGATTTTAAAGATAATTGTTCTAGTTAATTCACAGAGTAAATGCAAATCAAACTCTTAAATCTGTTGAGACATTACCGAATTATGCCTGGAAGCCCTAGATGCTCACACAGGCTCCTTGTAAGCACCTCACACTCTCATATAATAGACCGGAGAATTCAACTTTACCTGAATAGGCTCCTAAATACCAGTTCAGATCAAGCATCACAATTGTCTCTCCTTTTCCATATACCTCAAAATACAGGGCACTTTGTAAATTTGCCCTATAGAACAGGGAAGAAAAAAATATTATGCTTCAGACAGAATGTATTCAAATATATATATATAAAAAAACTCAATTTGAGAAATGTATTTTATGCTAGAAAAATGGTTCCCAGTTCACAGGGCTCTGTGTCCATCTACCTTATAAAGATTCAATTTGAATCACAACCTTCAGTTTTCAAAATCATCTATGAGGAAGCTGCTGAGGGTCAGACCTGGGGAGAGACAACGGGAGCGTCACTCTCCACCAGCAGGAACTTTACTTTTTCTTCAGGGAAACTATGTGAGGGTCAGAAGAGGAGGCTGAACAAGCCCCTCCCTTCTCCCCCTGACTGTGGGAAAGTGAGATTTCATGCAGATTTCACAGCACTTTGGGTCAGATCAGGAATCACTCACCAGTATGCAAGCCACCAATCCTGCAGGGCGTAGGCAACCTGGAGCAGGAAACAACAGTCACTCACACACTGACGTCACTGAGCCTCACACCCCGCTCAATAGGATGGGGGATGGAAAGGCTCCAGAAAACAGAGATGGTCCTTTCAGCCCAGGCCTGTGCCAAGCCCCACACCTCAGATGGCTACAGGTCAAGGGAGGGCATCTTACATTTTAAACTCTTTAAAAGATATTCTTTTTTCCCTGGAAGTTCTCCATCACGTACATAATACCGATAACCTTCACTTATTTTGCTCCCCACAGATAACGTACCTCAAAGCAAACACAAGTGAATTGCAAAATGCAGTAATCATAGTGCAAATGTAAGAAAAAAACATTCGACAAGTACTGTGATGGTCAGCTGTCTGTGTCAGCTTGGGCAGGCCAGTGTCCAATGATTCAACACTCGTCTAGATGTTGCCATGAAGGTATTTTGTGGATGTGGGTCACATCCATCATCAGAACTTCAGTAGAGGAGATCACACTCAACACTGTGGTGGCCTCATCCAGTCAGTCAAAGGCCCTAAGAGCAAAACCTGAGGCCGCTTGGAAGAAGAAGAAATTCTGCCTCAGACAGCAGGGTAGGCTCCTGCCAGACGTTCCAGCCTTCAGGCTTGCCTTTCTGGTTTCACATTCACCCAGCTAGATCCTACAACTGCATGAGCCAGTTCTTTGAGATAAATATCTTCATATACATATTAAAAATAATGATAACATAAATACAGTATAAATATGTAAATACCAAGCTGAGGGCACACACCAAAATAAATGTCCTTATTTACCTGAGCTGCAATGTTCACTAGAATAAGGAAAATGATGATAAACCATTGAGCACCAGCTGTGAAGTAATCGTTGTAGGTCTTAATACCAACTTTTCCTTCCAAACGGTCCTCTAGAGGAAGTGTGACCTCTATATTCTCAGTCTGGGAGGGAAAAATCGCAGTGAGAGACAAAATTTTAAATAAGGAATCCCCGAATGTGAAAAGTTCAACAAAGCCCTCTACAGCAAAGCTGTGGGGAGACAGACACATCTCATACACTAGTAGAAGTGCAAGATGGTCCATCTCCTATGGAGAGGAGTGTGGGAGTATCTGGCCAAACCATGTGTGCATTTATCTTTGGACCCAGCCATCCCACTCCTAAGAATCTGTTAGAAATAAGAAAGCATCATTTGTACAAGGTTATTCACTGTTGGGTGGCTTTGCTTAAAGTCAGTCATGACTCTCAGCAGAAGCTTGTTCCAAATTAATACACAAAATGATATGAAGCTTATGTATCCTTCTAGATAATTTATGTCATTCAATAATAGAAACATGAAACATACAGCATACTTGTGGTTCAAAATACTAGCTAAATACAGTAAACTGAGGTCACCGAGTGAATTTGAGTAAAATGGGTTTGGATAGTAAGAGACAAGCATATAATCTGAATCTATCTGATTCCTAAATTTCAGAGAGTGATTCCTGAGTTTAGAAACTGAGGAATTAATCCAAATGCTTATCAGAATCAATCAGAGTTTGGATACTGAGGAAATCTATGTATGTTTTTAAGGGAGATCTAGTGCATTTCCACATTTCTGTCTGAAGGACTTAGAATGCATTATAGAGTCACAGGAGCCCAGGATGTCCTCAGCTCTCTCCTGACCACTGGGGTTCAAGGTGGATTAGACGTGGTTCTCAGTCTTAAAGGATAAGAAAGGAAGATGGGAACTAACTCCAAAGTCTGCTGTTTGTCAGGTTCTTTGCACATGCTACCTCTGATCCATCACAGACCATCTGACGATGAGACAAAATACTACCATCAGTCACCTGCAGTGCCAGGACATTCCAAAATATAGGAAAAGTAGCTGATTTAATGTGGCAACATCAGGACTCAGTCTAAGGGGGTCTTCACATTAAGCCTCTGGATGCATAAGGGAAGCTTGGGGCCACCACAGTGAGTAGGCTGTTACTATGGTAAGTGAAAGAGTTCACATATCATTGTGAGTCACATACACCCAGGAAGCCATAGCAGTGCACCCACTACTGATCTCCATAAGATCCTCCATCCTACACCCAAAGGAGAACCACAAGCAGGCTTGCTCCCTTCATGCTCTTCTAACTCTACCAGTTCCATGGAACAGGGCCTTGGACTCTTAGGATCTACTTTAAGGCAAATGAAGATGTCACCAGTGGAACAGACTGAAGCTCCACAAGTCTACCAAGAGCAGACATACAGCGGCGTGTTGCAGGATGAGAAACTCACATCTTGGAGCTCTGGAGCAGCATCTCTCATCAAGGGTCTGGACTGATTATTCAGGGTAGAAGATTCCAGATCTGGAGATGGTTCTTCCTCATTCCTCTTTAAAAGGAAATCAAAATCTACCCCAGATTTCAGGAGCCCAGTGTAAGTTCCACGTTGTACTATTTTGCCCTAAAATAAAGAATTTGAGAGGAATATATTTGCATTAGATAATAGTAATATAATCTGAACACTAATCAACTAAAGTTAACTGGTCATAAATTATGATCTTTCTAACTACCATGGGCATTTAGGGAAGCAAGAAGTACAGAGTTTGGTGGGAGGATCAGCACAGTCTTTTTAGACAACATGGGAACTGAGAAACACCTCATGTGAGAAGCAGAATTTAAAAAGAAAAATTAATTGGGGAGGATATTCCAGGAGAGAAAAATACTGACACAACTACATAGGTAACAGTCATTCATCAGAACTTCACTGACCACTGTCATTTTCATAGTTTCATGCACTCAGCTGGGACAGGACATGTAGGAACCAGCCCTGGGCAGAGAACCCAGGACCTGCATCTTCACAGTATTTTATAGCTTCCCCACAAATGTAGGAAGTTCCCAGCTGAAAATTCAATATTCCACCTGTTAAAGAAACTAAACAAGGAGGCCATGAGATTGGGGTGGCACTAATGCCTTGGCAGCCAGCAAACCAAAATCTAAGCCACAATCAGTGCACCCAGATCCAAGAAAAAAACTTAGGAACAACCAACCACAAGCAGCCAATGAGGCTTCCCCAAATCAGGCCTCTGTTTAAGCTACAGCCAATTTAATCATTTTCTTTGAACACATGTGACACATCCTTGCACAGTTTCCCTCCCTTACAAAGTCATATAAAATAATATGCAGATATTTTCACAATTTTCTCACCCCATGTAACAAGACTCAGCTGATTTAGTCAGTGGCAAACAAAATATTATAAAAAATCCTAAAATGAAAAATTCATAAAATGAAAGCAGCTCTGGTTAAGACAAGTCAGGTGGAAGAAATGACCCAGGACCCTCGCTGGACCCCTTCTCACCCTATCCCCTGAGGTGTCCCCTTGGAGAAACTCAGTGAAGACTTTAAGTACCATCTGACACTGCAGAACAAGAAAATTATTCAGGATACATTGTGTTATTTCACTTGGGAGGCAAAATTCATGCACCTTTTAAATGAAATGACCACTTTCCACTTCACATCTGTAACATGCACAAGGAAATGACTGGTGGTACAAAGGTTGCAGCTGTACTCTGCAAGCAAGTACTGACAATTTCGAGAGGACAGCTATCCTCTCCCTTCTGCGAATAGGACCAGATGAATAGTAAGGAATCTTTTAAATCCCATATCAGACTACATCACTCCTCTGCTCTGGACTGCTCAAGACTTCCATCCCACTTCCACCCACTGCCCAGTGCTCAGAGACCAGCTCTCTCCACATCCCCCTGCTCACTCTCCCCAGACACACTGGTCTTCCTGTTGTTTCTCCAACCTGCCAGGTCAGCTCCTTCCTTAGGACCCGCTGCCTCAGACCCGCCTACCCCAGGTGATTGCATGGCCCCCACCTTCATGTCACTCAGGCCACATGAGGCACCAGCTCTTTAAGCAGGCAACTAGGATGTCAGCTCCACCCCTCTCTCTTTGTCACATTTGTCCCCATAAGAACAGGAGCCCCATAAAGCAGAGCTTTATCATCCTGCTGCACAGGCTCCCACACATATCAGGCATGGAAAGAGACAGTGAGATCAGCAACTGGGGACACCAGCAGAGTGGGCGTCTCTGACCCGGGTGCTAAGATACTCAGCCTCGCTTCTGGTGTTAACGGAAGATGCTCTTTAGCAAACTGCGTATGACAATCACGTGGATACAAACAAGTCTTAGTATCTCTAATTTCCAAATAATATACTTTGACTTAAATCCTGGAAGGGGAAAACAAAAAGTTCTATATAAAATAGCATCATTATCCTTAACAAATTTCACAAGAACAGTGATGACTCAGTAACCCTGTGGTAGCACTTTTATACACTTTAGGGTTTATGTGGCTTAGATTATAGTAGTGACATTTCTACAGGTCTTTGGATTCATTGTCAAAGGCATGAACACCACCTTAGAGAAGAAGAAGCTGTAAAACTGAGGGAGAAGACGGTGTTTACCATGAACCCAAGGAGAGTGACCTGCTGAGAGGCCTGGCTTTCAGCACACCTGAGTGCTAGCAAGTTTCACAGGTGTTTAGAAATTACTTACACCTTTCAATATCAGAATCCAACTTGCAGCTTTTAGGTACTGCCACTGATGCGTCACTAAGATTGTGCTCTTCTCCCTCAAGGCTTGACAAATACACCTACAAATGTAAAATGTACAGTATACAAAAGCACATTAATGGGACTGCTCCAAATTGGGAACATATTTTGTAAACATGAGACAAAGACAACACAGCAAAGATCTGTAGTTTAAATACCAAATCAATAATACAAATTGAATAAACATAAATCAATAAATCTAACTACGTCCTCACAGTCATCAGCAGCAAACTTTAAAGAATAGTTACGTTCAAAAATTCTATAAAGCAATCCCATGAAGAAGGCACTAACAGCTAAGGCATTTTTGCCTAAAACTCAGCTTAATCCATTTACATGTTTCATAAAGAAAAACAACTAATACTGGAATTCTAAAACTTGACTGAACTAAAACACTTTTATTTCTATGCAGGAATGGAAAAGAGGAATCTATGTCATATAAAAATGTGTACATTTATCTTAGACAGTTTTCTAGGTGATTATTCATGATTAATGATGTACATATTGCAACAAAAAATAGATTCTTGGTAACTTTTGCCAGAGTGCATTTTTTAGATACTTCTTCCAAAATAGTACTAGATAGAAAATTAATGCCAGCATGGCTTCCATCAGTCTCTACAACATTCCCAGTCCCATCCAGGAAGCAAGTCTTTTTTCACTAGGACTGAACACCTTCCAAACATGAATATGAAAGATTGGAATCCAAATTACAGCAGGAATCATCCAACAGCAACTTTAATTTCTTTGCTACAATAAAAAAAAAAAAAAAAAAAAAAAAACTGCTGCTACATTTTATTTTATTTTATTTTTTTTGCTGCTACATTTTAAATGCAGACCCCCAGGAAGTGGTGACAGTCCCATTCAGGAGGTAATTTTTTTTTTTTTTAACTTGCACTGAAAACTTTCTGAATGTGAAAATGAAAGATGAGAGTCCAAACAGTCCCAATCAGAGGGAAAAATCACCCAAGGCTCAAAGGACACACAATTTTCTTAGCCAAGACTTCCTCAGAATTCAAACCTCAGTGTTTTTTTTTTTTTTTCCATAGTACTCCTCAGACTGCTCCTACATTTTAAAGGCAGACCCCTAGGGACTCAGTCCCAGTCTCACCCCAGAGGATCTACAGCCCCTCCAGGGAAGCGAGTGAGTGGGTCCAGGACTCCAGTGACCACATGCAGGGCTCCAGGCAGGTATTCTGGATGCCCAAGCCCCTCGTAGAGCAAATCTCAGGGACCTGGGCCAGAGCTCAGCTTGTGAGTGAGTCAGATGAAGAGTCTGGAGGCAACAGACTGCAGCTCAGTCCCTCTCACGAGCCTGACAACATCAGACAAGTGACTAAACTTCAGACATTTTTAGGGGACTTCCTAGGTGATACAGTGGTTGGGAATCCACATGCCAATGCAGGGGACACAGGTTAGATATCCCTGGCAGCCTGCTAGGGGGACTAAGATCCCACATGCCTCAGAGTGCCTGAGCCTGTGCATCACAGCTAGAGAGGCTGTGTGTCACCAATGGAAGATGCCACATGAAGCAAGAAGATTCTGTGTGCTGCAACTAGGACCCAATGCAGTCAAATAAATAAATAAAAATTAATTAATTAAATATAATACTATTTCTCCAAACCACTCTACTTTCCAAGTTTTTAGAGTAAAGATTTCCAAGTCATGCCATAAAAATTACTGATTCAACAGTCAGTTGTTTAATTGTTATTACTATGTAAGGGCTGGGTTAATCTTATAATAACCATATGAAAGTGAAGTCCCTCAGTCATGTCTGACTCTTTGCAATCCCATGGACTCTAGCCTACCAGGATCCTCCGTCAATGGGATTTTCCAGGCAAGAGTACGGGAGTGGGTTGCCAATTCCTTCTCCAGGGGATCTTCCCGACCCAGGGATTGAACCTGGGTCTCCCACATTGTAGGCGGACACTTTACTGTCTGAGCCACCAGGGAAGTCTAGAAGTATGGAAGTACACCAGTCTGGAAGTACACCAAGAATTACAATACCATGTATAATTCTATAATGGGCTCTGTTAAGAGTGGACACATTCTATGGTACAGGGATGTGTATCAGATAAAACAAAAAAGACAGAGTCCCCACCTTCATTCATTCAGTCAGCAGAGGTTTGTGAGCCAGGCACTGTCCTACATGCCAAGGATGCACACGCTGGTCAAGACAGGAGACAGCATTATATACCATGTAAATGGGAACATAAGAACGAGTATAGAAAACACCCTTTCAGGTCATGACATGTGCTGTGAAGGAAAAGAAAGCGGGGCTGCTGTCTTAGCTAGGGAGACACGGGAGCCCTGAGACTCTCTGGGGAAACATCCCTGGAAGAAGACACAGCAGGTGCAGGGGTCCTGGGACAACAAGCTGGGCTGAGGCTCCTTTCTGCATTCACAGCTTATGGGGGGTTGGGGGGTACTCATAAATGGTCAAGTGCAGCCCTCTGTGGGCTGTGGGAAGACAGGGGGTACAGGTACCCACTGGAGGAGCAGGGGGAATGGCATGGCCCACTTTTCACCTTCTTTCTGTGCCCTGGCACACTGTTCCTTAGCTTGGGGACAGAGGGACCAGAATATACAGACAGGGGTGAGAAAAAAGTGAAAATAATAGTCTCAGTTGCTGAGTCATGTCTGACTCTTTGTGACTCCATGGACTGTAGCCTGCCAGGCTCCTCTGTCCATGGAATTCTTCAGGCAAGAATACTGGATTGGGTAGCCATCCTCTTCTCCAGAGAGGGGTGAAAAAGGGCTCCCACAAAGCCAGCACACCTGGAAAGGCTGATGGGAGCAGACAGCAAAGAAGCCTGTTCTCTGTTTGAGGACCTGGCGCTGCATCCTGAACATGGTTGGTGGGGGTCTATGAAGGGCTGGAGCAGGAGGATGAGCTGTGTAGAAAGCAGCATGGGAGTCTGATCAGGACAGACCCGAAGACCTGATGACACAGGATGCAGGGGCCTGGTGATGTGGGGCTAAAACATGTTAAAATCCAAGCTAGACACAGGTAATACTGCATCAGTTCCCCTAAGATCTCTAACCTTCTGTAGGTGATAGAACCCACATAATGTCTGCAACATACACATGTAAATTCACAGAACCTTAATAAACTTGGATGTATATTCACAACTGAAGGAAACTGTTAACAGCAAGTGGAGTGTGAGTCATTCACTTTTAATGTAAAACACTTCCCATTACTAATATAAAATACTCCCTGGCGAGCTGCAGTCCATGGGGTCACAAAAAGTAGGACACGACTGAGCGACTGAACAATAACCCCATTATTAAGCTTTGATATGACCACCATCACTCATAGTATATTATTCCATCCAACTTTCTAACTAGAGAACATTCTCCCCTTGCTGCTGAGTGATTTCATTAACTCCTTCATGCTCTCTGCTTTAAGTTTCCCTAGAGAACGTGGCTGCGATTTGCTTGCTAATCACAATTTAAACAAGCTTGCTTCCATCAAGTGAACATTTCAAGTCATTAAACCCAAAATGTTTAAGAAAACTTTACAAATACTTCCTGCATTCGAATAAGAGCTTGGGAGGCCTACTGTGATCAGCACACCATTCTCAGCAATCGGAATGCCTCCCTCTCCCCTCCCCGTGACACAGATGCGATGGCCAGCAGAAACTGTTCAGGAAATGATGGAGAACTTGTGCAGCCTCACATAAGATGGGGTGGCAGACATTTGTAGGTTCAGGTCAGGGTCCTGGGAAGAGGGAGCCTAAGCTACTCCTGATGCCAGGGGGGTGTGGGTGGGGAATCCCTGTCACAGCACTAGCCCCAGTCACTGAACTCATGACAAGTCACAAGGCACTTCTCTAAGGGAGAATTCATCCAGGATCAAATCAGCATGGGAAAGGGGGGCCAGATTAGAGAACTGGAGGCCATGCCATTTGTCAGCTCCTCTGCTACCTCGGATTCTAAAAGATTCCATTCTACTATGCAGTCTTTTTTTTTAATTGTGGTAAAACATGTTACTGATGTTTTTCAGCCCCAAGTTATGTCTGACTCTTTGCAACCCCATGGATTGTAGCCCACCCGACTCCCCTGTTTATGGGATTCTCCAAGCAAGAATACTTGAGTGGGTTGCCATTTCCTTCACCAGGGGATCTTCCCAACCCAGGGATCCAATCTGCATCTCCTGCTTGGCAGGTGGATTGTTTATCACTGAGTCACCAGGGAAGCCCAGTAGTAAAATATACCTAACATGAAATTTACCATTTCTGCCATTTTAAGCATACAGTTGAGTGACGTTAAGTACATTCACATTGTTGTGCAGCCATCACCAATATCCATCTCCACAACTCTTTCATCACTCCAGCACTAAGCATGTTTTTCATATGGGCAGGTTCCATCAAAGTCTAACAACCTCTGCTTAGTAGATGTGAAATCCCAGCTCCTCGGGTCCAGAGGTCAGAGCTCCTCACACATCTGCTGACTCTGCTAAAGTTTCTACTTTTTTATTCTGGACCTGCTGTAAATCAGTGATGTCCCCTCAAAATTCAGTTGCTGACATCTTAGCCATTAGTACCTTAGAATTTCATGACAGGGACTTTAAAGGAGTAACTGTTACCCTTAATTACTCTGGGCCTAATTTAATCTGACTGGTGAGCTTAGATGAAGAGGAGAATAAGACATAAGGGCAGAGACACAGGCTTGTAAATCAGTGACGTTAGAACATACCCTCTCACCACCCACAAATATAAACTCAAAATGACTTAACGACTTAAACTTAAAACATGATACCATAAAACTCCCAGAAGAGAACACAGGTAGAATATTCTCTGACGTAAATAATATCTATGTTTTCTTAGGTCAGTCTCGCAAGATAATAGAAATAAAAAAAAAATAATAAATCAGATCAGTCACTCAATCATGTCCAACTCTTTGCAACCCCATGAATCGCAGCACGCCGGGCCTCCCTGTCCATCACCAACTCCCAGACTTCACTGAGACTCATGTCCATCGAGTCAGTGATGCCATCCAGCCATCTCATCCTCTGTAGTCCCCTTCTCCTCTTGCCCCCAATCCCTCCCAGCATCAGAGTCTTTTCCAATGAGTTAACTCTTCTCATGAGGTGCCCAAAGTACTGGAGTTTCAGCTTTAGCATCATTCCTTCCAAAGAAATCCCAAGGCTGATATCCTTCAGAATGGACTGGTTGCATCTCCTTGCAGTCCAAGGGACTCTCAAGAGTCTTCTCCAACACCACAGTTCAAAAGCATCAATTCTTCGGCGCTCAGCCTTCTTCACAGTCCAACTCTCACACCCATACATGACCACAGGAAAAACCATAGCCTTGACTAGACGAACCTTTGTTGGCAAAGTAATGTCTCTGCTTTTGACTATGCTATCTAGGTTGGTCATAACTTTCCTTCCAAGGAGTAAGTGTCTTTTAATTTCATGGCTGCAGTCACCATCTGTAGTGATTTTGGAGCCCAGAAAAATAAAGTCTGACACTGTTTCCACTGTTTCCCCATCTATTTCCCATGAAGTGGTGGGACCGGATGCCATGATCTTCATTTTCTGAGTGTTGAGCTTTAAGCCAACTTTTCACTCTCCACTTTCACTTTCATCAAGAGGCTTTTGAGTTCCTCTTCATTTTCTGCCATAAGGGTGGTGTCATCTGCATATATGAGGTTATTGATATTTCTCCCGGCAATCTTGATTCCAGTTTGTGTTTCTTCCAGTCCAGCGTTTCTCATGATGTACTCTGCATGTAAGTTAAATAAACAGGTGGGACCTAATAAAATGTACAAGCTTTTGCACAGCAAAGAAAACCATCAGAAAACAAAAAGACAACATATGGAATGGGAGAAAATATTTCCAAATGATGCAACTGACAAGGGGGTAGTCTGCAAAATATACAAATACTTTATACAATTCAATAACAAACACAAACAACCAGTTGAAAAATTAGCAGAAGAACTAAACAGACATTTCTCCAAAGGATATATATATATATATATATATATATATATATATATATATATAGAGAGAGAGAGAGAGAGAGAGAGAGAGAGAGAGAGATGGCCAATAGGCACATGAAAAGGAGTTTAACATTTTGAATTATTAGAGAAATCCAAATCAAAACTACAGTGAAGTATGACTTCACACCAGTCAGAATGGCCATCATTAAAATAACAATGGCTAGAAAGGATATAAAGAAAATAGAATCTTCCTACACTGTACAGGAGTTGACGATGGGCAGGGAGGCCTGGCATGCTGCAGTCCATGGGATCTCCAAGTCAGACACAACTGAGAGACTGAAATGAACCGAAACTGTCAGTGGGAATATAAGTTGGTAGAGGCAATATGGAAAACAGTTTGGAGGTTCCTTGGCAAATTAAAAATAGAATTACCCTATAATCTCGCAATCTCACTCCTAGGCATATATCCAGATAAAACCACAAAAAGACACATGCACCCCTATGCTCATAGAAGCACTATTCACAACACCGAAGACATGGGAACAACCTAAATGTCAACTGACAGGTGAATGGATAAAAAAAAAAAAAGAATGCCATTTTCAGAAACATGAGTGGACCTGGAGATTATCATACTAAGTGAAGTAAGTCAGAAAGGGAAAGACAAATACCAATATGATATCACTTACATGTGGAATATCAAATATTGCAAAAATGACACTACCTACAAAACAGAAACAGATTTACAGACTTAGAGAACAGACTCTGATGTAGAATAAATCATTCTTAAATTCTAGACTTTACTAAGTATTTTCAAACCTACAGAGTAATAAGCATAAAACAAGGGTCTTTCCAGTCAGTACTGAAAACTTTGCTTCTCACATGCCTTAAAAAAATGATGGAGGATTAACAGATTAACAGATAAAGAAGCTGTGGTACATACATACAATGGAATACTACTCAGCCATAAAAAGGAATGCATTCGAGTCAGTTCTAATTAGATGGATGAACCTAGAGCCTATTATACAGAGTGAAGTAAGTCAGAAAGAGAAATATAAATATCATATACTGACACATGTATATGGAATCTAAAAACATGGTACTGATGAATTTAAGTTCAGGGCAGAAACAGAGAAACAGACATACAGAAATGACCTAAGGACACAGGGCTGAGGGAAGGAGGGAGAGGGTGAGATGTATAAAGAGAGTAGCATGGAAACTTACATTACCAAATGTAAATAGATAGCCAGTGGGAATTTGTTTTATGACTCAAGGAACTCAAACAGGGGTTCTGTGACAAAGAATGGATGGGGTGGGAGATGGGAGGGATGTTTGGGCAGGAGGAGACATGGATGTAACTATGGCTGATTCTTGTTGATGTACAACAGAAAACCACAAAATACTGTAAAGCAATTATCCTTCAATTTAAATAAAGAAAGAAAGAAAAGAAAAAAAATGATGAAGGAAAAGAACTGCCAGCCAAGTACCAGGTTACCAAGACCTGATCTCTGACTTAAAAACCGTATATCATCTTTCTTATTCCTCAGGTCTGGATCCATCAACTGCAATTTGCAGGGGGAAATCTGCCATCTATCCCTTTCTCCCTAAAGCACGGACCCCACTGGTCTCCACAGAATGGAAGACCCTGCTGTATTGTCCTTCTTTACCTCATGATGATACAAGATTTCTCTATAATGGATCTTCTGTGGAAGGAAGAGACAAGGAGAGGGACACCAGGGCAGAATGAGCTGTCTCCTGAAGCACAAAGGCTTTCCTGGGCTCTCTTCCCTGATCTCTATAGGGTTCCTGGAAAGCAGAGATGATAGAAACACAGGAGCAAACTCACTGTTTGAACAAGTGTCTGCTGACTCCTGCATCCACTGCACTGAATGGATCATCCAGGAGGTAGATGTCTGCATCCTGATACATGGCTCTAGAAAACGTAGACAGATGTCAGGAGAACACACTTCACACTGCCTGGGGCTCATCTCTGAATCATGATGATGTCCAGTAACTCCCTGTTCATTCCAAGAGTCCATAGAAAGAACCAAGACCCTGCTTCACCAAGGCCCACCTGGTGAGCAGGGTCTGTGTGCTCATGTCCACTAGGAGCCATGGAGGAGGAGGGGTAGGATGGCAACTGAAACCCCACTTACCTGGCGAGGCTGACCCGGGCTTTCTGTCCTTCACTCAGTGGGGTTCCTCTGTCTCCTATGACAGTTTGATCTCCATCCTCCAGAAGCTGTAAATCCTATGTGGAGAAAGAAAAGTGAAAGAGAGTAAGATTTAAAATGTATTCTTCTCCTCTCATATTTCAGTTGGTAAAGAATCCGCCTGCAATAAAGAGACCCCAGTTCAATTCCTGGGTTGGGAAGATCTGCTGGAGAAAGGATAGGCTACCCACTCCAGTATTCTTGGGCTTCCCTTGTGGCTCAGCTGGTAAAGAATCCACCTCCAATGCAAGAGACCTGGGGTTCAATCCCTAGGTTGGGAAGATCCCCTGGAGAAGGGAAAGGCTACCCACTCCAGTATTCTGGGCTAGAGAATTCCATGGACTGTATAGTCCATGGGATCACAAAGAGTCAGACAGGAATGAGCAACTTTCACTTTCCTCTCATCCTAATTTTTATTTATTTATTTATTTTTAGCCAAACCATGTAGTCTGTGGGATCTTAGTTCTCTGCCTAGGCATTGAACCCATAATCTCAGCCATGAAAGCATGAAGCCCTAACCACTGAACCACCAGGGAATTCCCATCCTCCTAATTCTTTAGTACCAGTTCTTCACACAAGTATTTGATCAACAGCAATGGGAATGTTTCATAGTGACTAAACTATAGCCTTGAACAACAACACCAAAAAAGCTCTTTGGTTTCTCATTTGTTTTCATTCTGTAGTTTTTCGCAGAATTTATACATTTGACTATTTTCACACTTATTTATTGAAGATCGACCAGGCATTATTATACACCTGGTGTATATTATTATACACCAGGCATTATTCAGGGCATGATGAATTCAGCCACAAAGAAATAAAGTCCCAGAGTTTCTTTCCATGGTGGGAGATGGATGATATAAGAAATTAAGCTGAGTGCAAGTACTGAGGACTAGAAGGAAAAGGAAGCCGGCTCAGGGGGATGGAGAGTGAAGGAGGGAAGTGAGTCTACAATGGGGTGTGAGGGCTCTGCTCAGAGAGGGTGTGAGCAGATCTGGGAGAGGGGAAGGGACTCAGGCAGACCTGGAGAGGCTGCTGCACACAGAGGGATGGGCGAGTGCAAGGGCCACGGGGGGATGCCCAAGGTGTTCAGGACAAGCAAGTAGGCCAGGAGAGCAGAGCTGAGTAAGAATGAGGGGAGCGAGGGCAGAGACAGAGCAGGAGGAGCCTTGGGTCACTCCCAGTAACAGGGGAAGGGAGAGAAGGGACGACTGACCTGGTCTGAGGTTTTTTAAAGAATCACTTCTATGCTTTGTGGAAAACAGGCAGTAAGGGGGAATGGGTGAGGGTGGATACAAGTGAGGAGGCTACTGGAATAATCTATGGGATAGATGATGCTCCCACCAGAGTGGAAGCAGCAGAAATGGGGCAACAGGGTCAGACTCCAGACACACTTAGAAGGTGGAGTCTGTAAGACCTGCTGACCAGATGGGAGTGGGATGTAAGAGAAGAGGAGGACTGTGGTGTCTGAGACATGAGGAAAGGGAAGGACAGGGTCTCCATATACTGAGTTGGGGAAGATGGTGGATGTCGGTTTAGGAGACTTCACTTGTGGACAAGGTGAGATGATATCACGGTGATATCACAGTGCAGCTGGACATGCAAGTGTGAAGGTCTGTGCTAGAGACATAAGTATGAGAGCTAGTGGCCAGGGTGGTGAAGGCACAGGGCTAGATTTATCAGAGAATGAGTGTGTCTTAAATTTCCAATTTTGCTGAACATGGTGTCAGCTTCCCACTTTCACAGAAGGAATAAGACCTGACTGGAGTCTTCATGTGATACTATACAAGAAAAGGGAGCAGGGCAAAAAAAAAAAAAAAAAAAAGCAGGCTGGACAGGAAAAACTAAAGGGAAACAGTGTACTCAAGGAACACGGAGCGGAGCAGATCAGTTAAACCAAGTGGACGCTTGCCCATGGAAGCAGAAAACACTCAAAGTTAAGGATATGAAGCTTTGATTTGAGAATAAGGGAATCTATCATAAGTTTTATTTGAATACTATTTAAGAAATAAATAGACAAATCTGTTTATTTTCCCCGGAGTACCTGGGGAAATAAAAAAGATGATAAGAACATCCCCAAAACCACAAAATAACAATCAAGTTTAAGTTACACAGTTATTATATTAGAAATTTTAGACGGCCTGTAATTATCACTGGACAGATCCTGGCATAGACAAGCAGCACTCGTTTCTTTGTGTCTACTTTAGCAAATTTGGGGAGGAAGCAAGTGGCACACCGGGGTCTCCATGATAAACAAATCCTTTGATCTCCTAAGTCTCACTTTCCTGTTCTACAGAATGTGCTGTAGAAACAAGAGTCACTAAACTCAAGGATGCTGTGAGAATCTAAAGTGTAGGAAAACTCTCCATAAATGGAAAAAGGACAGGAATTGATAACTTGCTATTGGTGACTGATCACACTCCTAGTAATTAGAGAAACTGAGACTCAATCCCTGAGCCTGCTGACTCCTGGACCTTAGAGTTATCTCATCAGCCTGAATTGATATTCCCAATGTGATTACTTCATATCTCCCTATTTTATTACAGAAAAGTTTTCAGCTCAATAAGCTTAAAGGTTTACTTCAATTAGATCTAGTTTAATACATCTAGTTATTAGCATGTAATACAAAAAGTTTTGCTTTTTTTAACTATTTTTTTTCCTCCAAGATTAGGAAGATGTGAGCACAGGGAGAACTGTAAGGAGAAATCTTTATAATATTTATATGCATTTAAGTATGGATGAATGAAGAGGAAAAGGCTGTGTTAGTAACAGTTGCTACCATTAACTGAAACCCTGATTTGTTTGCATTGCACAGGCATGGTCTGTAGCCTTTAGGGTAATCCCACCCCTCCACCATGTAATAAGAGAAAAGACTGAGACAAACACCTGGAGTTACTATCCAGGACTATTTTTCTCTAAAGGTCAAACCTTTTCTACTACACGTGCAGTCTCTGTATCTTCAGGCCAAGATAACTCTGCTGCCGCCGCTGCTGCTTAATCACTCCTGTGTCTGACTCTCTGCGATCACATGGATTGTAACCCGCCAGGCTCCTCTGTCCATGGAATTCTCCAGGCAAGAGTACTAGAGGAGGTTGCCATACCCTCCTTCAGAGAATCTTCCCAACCCAGGGATCCTGTGTTGCAAGCAGATTACCACTGAGCCACCAAGGAAGCCCAAAATAACTCTAGACACCTCTACTATCTGTGACCATCTCATGTTCATCCACTGACACATGGATTCCAAAATGAGATAAGCAGAGGCTCTCATAACTCATTAAATGGTTCCCAAGTGCTGCAAAGACCTTGCTAACCCCTTGCTAATTGCTAATCAGTCATAGAGGACATTTCAGAGCAGCAAAAAACCTCTTGGAAAACCGCTGAATCAGTGTCCTCATTTTGCTGTGGAAACCTCAGGCAGGTAACAGGACGTGTTCACAATGAGAGCAGGAGTGACACAGCCGGGTCTGGGACTCCCCTCTCACTACTCCTCTGCCCTAGGCCACCTTCCTGCCAAGGAGAGAATAGGCACCAGGGGCCCCAACTCTCCGTCCTGACCATGCAAACAGGAGAGCAGTCCATCTTTGTAAATATTTGTCTCATCACATACAGAAGAATCGCTATGCAGCCCAGTCTTGCAGGGCCCCTTCTCACAGAATCTGCTTCATGGATGGTCCAGGGTGAGGGAAGCCTCAGAACACTGTCCTCGGTACTGGTCCAGTCATGCCACGTGGCTGCAGCAGAGCATCGCCCCCCAGGGAGAACGACGGCCCCTGAGGAAAATGCTGAATGGTAGCCACTGTCCCACAGCTGCTCTTCTCCAGAGATGCTCAAATGTGGGACAGAAAGACAGGGCTGAGCTTCACCAGAAAGGCAAGGTCATGAGAGAAACATTCACACCTGGCCCGGATCTTTGGAGTCCGATGTGGGCATCAGGAGCTGGAGATGATTAAGGTAAAGAGAAAATGCCTGAGATCTGTTTATTCCACATCCCACCTTCCACCGTCATCCATCACCTGCTTTTTGAAAAGTTCTTTCTTTTAAACTTCCTCAAGCAAGCACAGCACCGAGTACAAGCATGGAGTCTAGAGTTGTGCAGAAACAGATCTGAACTTGACCTCCAAATGTTAAGGACAGCTGTTTCATCCCCCAAGCTTCAGCTTTACCAACAAAAATGAGGAATTTAACATCGAGGACACGTATAAAGAATAACTTACATACCTTCTTATGTGTGTATACACACACGTGTGAGAGAGAGAAAATGATTTGCATGTAGACTCTGAATGGGAGCTGCTGTTCTCACTGTTTACCTTTGCTTCCCCCTTTTCTTACACAGTATTTGTAGCGTAGCGTTAGTCACTCAGTTGTGTCCAACTCTTTCGACCCCTGTGGACTATAGCGTGCCAGGCTCCTCTGTTCATGGAATTTTCCAGGCAAAAATACTGGAGTGGGTTC
This sequence comes from Bos javanicus, assembly GCF_032452875.1. Classification (NCBI taxonomy): domain Eukaryota; kingdom Metazoa; phylum Chordata; class Mammalia; order Artiodactyla; family Bovidae; genus Bos; species Bos javanicus. The sequence goes on along the minus strand of NC_083879.1, from coordinate 72,020,217 downwards.
CACTCCCTTCTCCAGGGATCTTCTGGACCCAGAGATTGAACCTGGGTCTCCCACATTGCAGGCAAATCCTTTACCATCTGAGCCACCAGGAAAGTCCATGTATTTGCTCTTAAATTGTTTTTAAATTTTTGGTTGCACCATATGGCATGTAGGATCTTAGCTTTTGACCAAAGATCGAACCTATGCCCCCTGCATTGGGAGCATGGAGTTTTAACCACTGGATCACCACATTATAAACACCATTTAATAAAAATCCAGCTCATTCCTGCTACCTTGATACTGTAACCAGGAAGGGTTAATTTTGAACTCATACTGGATCTGCTTCTGTGACTGTATCCTTATCTTGCTGTTTTTGTTACTGCAGGCATGCACAATGCCTGCCTCAAGGAGATAGCCTGACCCTGCCCACCTGTGAAGGGTTATAAGGAAGTGAAACTAACTTATCTCCCAGCATGAGGCTTGCTACTTTATAAGATATTCACAAGAATTAAATTATCTTTTTACTTTGTTTCCTCATGTCCAACCATCTCTGATTCACAGAAGAACAGGACCTCATGCCCCTGATGAGATGGCTATTTTGAGGTGCTAACCTGCCATCTCAGCTATTTGTAAGGCCTCCTCAGAGAATCATTTTGCCTTTTTGCATTTCTTTATCTTGGGATGGTCTTGATCACTGCCTCCTGTACCATGTCATAAAAGTTTGTCCATAGTTCTTCAGGTACTCTATCAGATCTAATCCCTTGAATCTATTTGTCACTTCTACTCTATAATCATAAGGGATTTGATTTAGGTCATACCTGAATGGTCTAGTGGTTTTCCCTACTTTCTTCAATTTAAGTCTGAATTTGGCAATAAGGCATTCATGATACGAGCCACAGTCAGCTTCCAGTCTTGTTTTTGCTGACTGTATAGAGCTTCTCCATCTTTGGCTGCAATGAATATAATCAATCTGATTTCAGTGTTGACCATCTGGTGAAGTCCATGTGTAGATTCTTCTCTTGTATTGTTGGAAGAGGGTGTTTGCTATGACCAGTGCATTCTCTTGGCAAAACTCTGTTAGCCTTTGCCCTGCTTCATTCTGTACTCCAAGGCCAAATTTGCTTGTTATTCCAGGTGTCTCTTGACTTCCTATTTTTGCATTCCAGTCCCTTGTAATGAAAAGGATATCTTTTTCGCATGTTAGTTCTAGAAGGTCTTGTAGGTCTTCACAGAACTATTCAACTTTAGCTTCTTCAGCATTACTAGTCAGGGCATAGACTTGGATTAACATGATATTCAATGGTTTGCCTTGGAAACGAACAGAGATCATTCTGTCGTTTTTGAGATTGCATCCAAGTATGGCATTTCGGACTCTTTTGTTGACTATGATGGCTACTCCATTTCTTCTAATGGATTCTTGTCCACAGTAGTAGATATAATGGTCATCCGAGTTAAATTCACCCATGTCCAACGTTCCAGTCCATTTTAGTTCACTGATTCCTACAAAGTCAATGTTCACCCTTGCCATCTCCTGTTTGACCCCTTCCAATTTGTCTTGATTCATGGACCTAACATTCCAAGTTCCTATGCAATATGGTTCTTTACAGCATTGGACTTTACTTCCATCACCAGTCACATCCACAACTGGGTGTTGTTTTTGCTTTGGTTCTGTCTCTTCATTCTTTCCGGAGTTATTTCTCCACTGATCTCCAGTAGCATACTGGGCACCTACTGACCTGGGGAGTTCATCTTTCAGTGTCCTATCTTTTTGCCTTTTCATACTGTTCATGGGGTTCTCAAGGCAAGAATACTGAAGTGGCTTGTCATTCCCATCTCCAGTGGACCACGTTTTGTCAAATAATCAGACACAACTGAGCGACTGAACTGATACTGATACTGAACCTGCCATCTTCTCTGTCAGTGGCTTCCTGAATAAAGTCCCTTCCTTGCCTCAACACCTCATCTCAGATTTGTTGGCCTACATTGCAGCAAGCAGAGTGAGCTTGGATTCAGTTCAGTGATTCAGTCATATCCAACTCATTGAGACCCCATGGACTATAGCATGCCAGGCTTCGCTATCCATCACTGTCTTCCAGAGCTTACTCAAACTTACATCCATTAATTCAGTGATGCCATCCAACCATCTCATCTTCAGTTCTTTCCTTCTCTTCTTGCCTTCAATCTTTCCCAGTATCAGGGTCTTTTCCAATGAGTCAGTTCTTTGCATCAAATGGCCACAGTATTGGAATTTCAGCTTCACCATCAGTCCTTCCAATGAATATTCAGGATTGATTTCCTTTAGGATTGGTTTGATCTCCTTGCAGTCCAAGGGGCTCTCAAGAGTCTTCTCTAACACCAAAGTTCAAAAGCATCAATTCTTCAGCACTCAGCTTTCTTCATGGTCCAACTCTCACATCCATTCATGACTACTGGAAAAACCATAGCCTTCACTAGATGGACCTTTGTCGACAAAGTAATGCCTCTGCTTTCTAATATACTGTCTATGTTGATCATAGCTTTTCTATCAAGGAGCAAGCATTTTTAATTTCATGGCTTCAGTCACCATCTTCAGTGATTTTGGAGCCCAAGGAAACAAAGTGTGTCAGTGTTTCCATTGTTTCCCCATCTATTTGCCATGAAGTGTTGGGATTAGATGCCATGATCTTAGTTTTTTGAGTGTTGAGTTTTAAGCCAGCTTTTTCACTCTCCTCTTTCACCTTCATCAAGAGGCTCTTCATTTCCTCTTCACTTTCTGCCATAAGGGTGGTGTCATCGGCATATCTGAGGTTATTGGTATTTCTCCCAGTGATCTTGATTCCAGCTTGTGCTTCATGATATTGTTACTGAGTGCAAAGTATGAAAAGAGTGGACTCAGTAACAATATCATTTCCACAAAAGAATGATCTCCCATTAACAACAACCCAGGAGAAAGAAACAAGAGCATTAAACAAGCAATTCTGTTTTGTTCACATCATCACAAAATGCTGCTCATATGATACAATCTATGATGTTCAGGTCATTGTTCAGGCAAAATTACTATTGCTTCACAAAGCAAGTTTGGAGCCTTCAACACCACACCTTTGAAAGACTGTCCCAATCTTTTTCTACAGTACAAAAGAACACACTGTACTGAACAGGCCCTGAGGAGAAGCCCTTTAATGCTATCATTTAGATTTTTATAACCTAAGAGAGTAACACAGTATTTATCAGTATTTACATTTTTCTTTATTTTTTTGCCAGATTATATTGTCTTATCAGGTAATTTCATTTTCACCATTCATTCACTGATTTCATCTAAATTTCAGAGTTTCACCTTGACATTTTCTGTGAAATGCAGTCTTTTCTGAAAACAATCTCTCCCCCAGTGAAACAATGCAGTATTAAGAAGAAATGTTAAAGCATTCTCTTTTCTTTAAATAAAAATACCAGTCATAACCAAGTGCAGAGAAAAATCTAGAGACTGAAAGGGAATGAGGAGGTATCTACCAAGTGCAGGGGGCAGACCTCATGTGGAGCCTGATTCAAACCAATGGTAAAGGAGACTTCTCAGTGAGATGACTAGCAATACGTAAACTAGAAGGTTGATAATATTGAGGAATTTGGGTTATTCTTCAGATGAACTAATATGTGTTTTCCAAAGGCTCTCCTATCTCTTAGAGAAAAACTAGTAAAATATTTGTGTGTTAGTCGCTCAGTGGTGTCTGATTCTTTGCAACCCAATGGACTGTAGCCCACCAGGCAAGAATATTGGAGTGCGTAATCATTTCCTTCAGGGGATCGTCTGAGCCCAGGAATCAAACCCACATCTCCTGAACTGCAAGCAGGGTCTTTATCATCTGAGCCACCAGGGAAGCTGTGAAAGTGAAAGTCACTCTGTTGTGTCCGATTATTTGCAACCCCATAACTATAGAGTCCATGGAATTCTCTAGGCTAGAATACTGCAGTGGGTAGACGTTCCCATCTCCAGGAGATCTTCCCAATCCAGGGATCGAACCCAGGTCGCCCACATTGCAGGCAGATTCTTTACCAGCTGAGCTGAATGCTTTACAGATGAACTAATCTGAGGTCTAGGATCTGCTCCAGAATAACCTGGGGTGGGGGTGGGGCTGGCAGAGGGCAGGGGTGGAGATGCAGCAAGACTGGCCACCAGCTGCTCCTGCTTGAAGCTGGGGAGTGGGCACATGAGGGTTTATTACACTGTACACTCTAATTTTATAAATTTTTGTAATTGTCCACTACGAAAATAAGTTAAAAGTGAATGAAACTTCACAAAGTGAAACAACTCCCTCCTCAACAAAGCATTCTGTGAGTGTCCTTATGACATCAAGATTGAAGGACTAGCATATATGCCTGCACACTCACGCAGAAGACTGGTGTAAATATTAAACAACACTGAATGATCTTTCAAACTTTAAAAAAAAAGGAACTTTCAACAAACTTTACTGATAGTTTAAACCAAGTCTGTCATTTGAAATTCTACTCAAAAGTCCTTACTCACCTCTCCCAAAGCACAAGCCTTTATTACTTTTTCATATCGGTCTTCTTCATATTTCTTCCCAAATAAAATGTTACTCCTCACAGTTCCTGAGAACATCCAGGGCTGCTGAGAAACATACGCGATCCTCCCATGCACGCTGACCTGCCCCTGGCTCGAGGGCAGCTCCCCCAGCACAGCGCTCAACAGTGACGACTGAAACAGACGGCAATACACACACATAAATAGGCAGCACTTAGGATGAAACACATCCCATAGCACAGCTGACCCAAGCCTGGTGCTTGATACACAATAGAACACTTGCATTTAGAACAGGATAAAGTACAGCCCTGGAAGTTTGGACAAAACAATTTAAAATAACTCTATTGGTCAATGCAAATGAATGGTTGATAAAGAATATTAATAAAATACTATAACAATCTCCTCTGCCCAAGAGGAGCTCCCAAAGAAGCACTACACTCAGGAAAAATTAAGAATGTTTAACATCCTTCACTAGCAGAGCAGCCCAGCAGGATGTGTATATCATGTATCTGATGTTTAGTGCAGTTGTTCCTGCATCCAGGTATCCTTCATTTGACACTTATCCTTAAAAAGCTATGTGTGTTCCCCATCCTGAACCCAGTGCACCAGCACCAAGCATCCAGTATCGTGCATCGAACCTGGATTGGCGACTCGTTTCATATATGATATACATATTTCAATACCATTCTCCCAAATCATCCCACCCTCTCCCTCTCCCACAGAGTCTGAAAGACAGTTCTATACATCAGTGTGGCATATTCATTTTGATATATGGCAAAACCAATACAATATTGTAAAGTTAAATAAAATAAAATTTAAAAAAAAGACACAACCGAGCTAAGGGAAAAAAAAAAAAAGCTATGTGTGAAGAATATATCCAAAGATGATTACTTAACATGTATGCCTGTGGCGGATTCATTTTGATATTTGGCAAAACTAATACAATTATGTAAAGTTTAAAAATAAAATAAAATTAAAAAAAAAAAAAAGAATTCTGAAATGAGTTGTGTCTAAAGAGCAAAAGTCCATATAGAGGAAATCATCACCCTGTCATGTACACATCCACATTTAAGTTTCTGTATTTTGTTGTTTCACAACACAGGACACTAAGTGCAAGTGCACGTCTTTCAAATCTCTTCTGACACACAGAAGTGACGTATCTGTGTCTACACCATCAGAGTGCTCACCACCCTGGGCTGAGATAAACTGCCCATGTATCTGTCTTGCCCTGGAACCTGGTTGCCTCTGGACGGTGGAGATGTCGGGGTCTGGCTCATATCTGTGTCATTAGCTCCAGCACGTGGCTGAACATTCACTACACGTGCACTGAAAGGATCACATCAAATCCCATGAGGAAATGCTCAGAGCTTCCTGGAAGAGCCTTCACCACCTCCAGACCTCCTAGAGGGGCCACTATGATGAACATAAGTCCCTGCTGTTTCCATCCAACCTGAACAGCTGTCACATCAATAATTTCATTCACTGAGAAGTCCAAATTCCTGACAATGGTCCCCAACTGTGCAATGTGAAGCACCAAGAAAGAAAACACAGTGTGTGCTTATCTAGATTTATTTGACCATGAAACTTTCTTGCAAAACTAATATTCCATGGAACACAGTCTGAGAAACGCTGTTCTAGGTACATCCAATTCAAACTGTGTCACACACAGCTCTGGGCTCAACTCTGAAAATTTAACAAGGACAGTGGTGTTGCATCAAGCTGACAAAAGGCATCACAACTTACCTTTCCTGCACCCACAGGTCCAACCACCGCTAACAGTTCACCGGGTCTGGCAGTAAAGAAAAGGTCTTGTAGGGTTGGGGTTCCTGATTTCTGCAAATTAAAGTTTATACAAATGTGCCCATTTCAATAAAGTAACATACATTACTTCAGAAGGTAGAGAAAATTACATAATAGTCATTGATATGCTAATGTTATCCACATTTTTCCCCTTCCTATTTTAAGATAGTAAGTCCTGGAGGCCTTTTCATCCAATCATACATATCTCTTTGGGGGTTAACAAGGCTCATTCTTTTACCAGATTTTCATAAGGACATAGCTCTAGACACCCACAGAATTTTAGTAGTAGAAATGACAAGGCACCTGCCTGAAACACAAACTGAATAATGCACATAAGCTTATTAATATAATGCACTTAATAGAATACCCAGCTTGGGAGGCTTTTAATCATTTATAAGTTTTCATCATGACCCTTGGTTTTAACTGTCTCATTAATCTCCACAGTTCAATTCAGTTCAGTCACTCAGTTGTGTCCAACTCTTTGTGACCCCATGGACTGCAGCATGCCAGGCTTCCCTGTCCAACTCCAAGAACACACTCAAACTCATGTCCATGGAGTCGGTGATGCCATCCAACCATTTCATCCTTTGTCATCCCCTTCTCTTTCTGCCTTCAATTGTTCCCAGCATCAGGGACTTTTCCAATGAGTCAGTTCTTCACATCAGGTGGCCAAAATGTTGGAGCTTCAGCTTCAGCATCAGTCCTTCCAATGAATGTTCAGGACTGATTTCCTTTAAGATTGACAGGTTTGATCTCTTTGTTGTCCAAGGAACTCTCAAGAGTCTTCTCCAGCACCCCAGTTCAAAAGCATCAATCAACCCCCACAAGGTGGCAGCATAAGTTCCTGGCATGCCTGGCCTGTAATTAAATAATTTGAAATCTCCACTAATCTCTCCACTTTCATTTCATAAAGAATGAACCTCAGTAGTGCTCAGCAAGCAAAGGGGTACACTTTATATAACAGTCCCTCCTGGCAAATTAAGTGCTATTAATAATGGTCCAAGCTCTAATTTTTAACAAGAGCTCTAATTTAATACCACCACCACCAACAACAACCAAAAAAGGGGAATAAGTTAATTATAACATGATGAATCAAAGAGATAAACCCTCAATTTTATATGTATTTACATACATTACCTGTCTTGGCTGAACAGAGGATAATAAAGTACTTCTACTGAAGAAAAACAGGCAGCTTATTTACTGTCTGAGCCACCAGGGAAACCCAAAGGAACAAAATAACAATGAAAACCAAGGAGATACATGCGCTAGTACCCCCACCCAATGCAACGGAGGACAAAGTATTCATTGTGCCAATAACAAGTCACATTCTTGAGAGATTTACAGGTTCATTATGTCTTTACATATCGTAAGTGTTAAGAAAATTGTCAATAGCTGCCAATGCTTAAAAAAAAGAAAAACGAATGCTGACATTTGATTCTAAAGTGCTGCAAAGACTAAAATCACGATTCTGAATTTAAAAGTCTGGATATTCCTCAAAATGAAAAATTTATCCGGAAAGAAATGAACTAATTATAAAGCATTTACATGCTAAAAAATGACAATTATTTTGCTTAGTCAAGAACACTAGCCCCAAATTTTAAAGAAACTATTAATCTACCAATAAGAAGCTGGATATTAAAACATAAGAAATATTTTTTAATCTTCTCCACTTCTTTATTCTTTTCTGCCACTTAGGGTTCCTATTTTATTACTTATCACTCAGTTATGACTAAAAAACAATGAGTCACATACCAACATCAGCTCCCTGTCACCACCCCTCACTGTTTCTCAGGGTCAGACACTGAGTTCCCTCCCTGTTCAGGCTTCAGGATGGGGCACTACTCTACCGAGACCAGTAGAGGGCAGCACTCAGCAGCTCAGACGTGCTGCTGCTACTGCTGCTGCTAAGTCACTTCAGTCGTGTCCGACTCTGTGTGACCCCATAGACGTCAGTGCACCAGGCTCTCCTGCCCCTGGGATTCTCCAGGCAAGAACACTGGAGTGGGTTGCCATTTCCCTCTCCAATGCATCAAAGAGAAAAAGTGAAAGTGAAGTCGCTCAGTCGTGTCCAACTCCCAGCGACCCCATGGACTGCAGCCTACCAGGCCCCTCCGTCCATGGGATCCTCCGGGCAAGAGTACTGGAGAGGTCCAGTCAACTCCTGGTTATCCAGACTCAGGGGATGCTGACTCAACAAGGATCATCAGCTGAGCCCCCACTCTGTACCAGATGTAGTTGAAAACCCCTGCCCCATGAAGAAATGGAGGCTCCCACAGGACCATTTATTTTACAGCTTCAAGACTGAGACCAAGTCCCATCATTTCATGAATGAGACCTGGGTCCCTGAGACCTGCCCCCACTTGCCTACCTGGCTGTCTAGTGGAGCAGGTTACAGAGTTCATGTCTATCTCCTGCCTCCCAACCCAGCAGGGGCTTCATTCAGATTCAGCTTCTCTTTAAAACCCCAATGTCTGTGTCCCCCGTCCCAGGGATCTCTCACCCATGATCTAACCTGACAGCCATAATTACTAATGACCCCAGCAAGGGGCACAGTCCTTCCATAGGCAAGGCCAGGACAACATAACAGGCTATTCTGTTTTACAATGCAAGTTGCACAAAAATCTGAGAACATGTTATTAAGTTCTTGAAAGAAAAACAAAATAGCTCATTTTAAAATGCTGCATAATTTGGTACAAAAGAAATTTGGTAATGGGTCATTAAAAAATATGTGTTAGCAATCACATGGAGTGGTATTTATAATGGAATTTTAGTGCTTTCCATAAATGCTTCAAGAGTACTGTGACGAGAAATACGAAGCAGGAGGTAAATCTACCGGAATAAGGTATGAGAAACTCTCAGGATAGGTCAGGCACCTTCTGTGAGTTGCCACATGCAACTGGCACAGGGATGTGGTTTTATGTATTTGGGAACATATTATCCTACTGTGCTATTGATGGAGATGGCAGGCACTTAATCAGAAGTTGGTGAACACCACGCAGGTGGCAAAACAGAGTCACAGGCGTGAAAGACCAGAGGAGTTTACAGAATCTAGACACTTTCCCTATAGTCCCCACTCTGACAGCAGCCAGGCTTCTGAGCTCTGCTCTGGAGAGTGGACCCTCTGGTACAGACATCTCCTTCCTGAGTCCTCCTGGCTGTCGGGCAGGAACAGTTTCCTGCCTTTGCTAATTTCTGGGTTGTCTCACCCATCGCCATTTTGCTGTTTCTGCCTTTCCCCACTCTTATCATCCATGTAACTAATTCCCTGAATGGAACTCCCTCTCCCATGGTGGGGTTCTTTTTTCCTGACTAATCCAAACTGATACGGGAGGATGTGCACAGAGGACCAAGGAACCATGGAGGCAGGAACATTTCAATCATTGATAAAGAAGGCAGCACTGCATGTGCAATTTTGAAAGTGGACCCTTGTTTTTTTCTGTTTGCCAGAAAGTCATAAATAAACTAAGTGTTGGAAAATCACCAGTTCTCCCTGTCAGTTTCCACACACTGCAGCCCTTCAACTAGGAATCACTGGTGCTCACTACGACCACCTGCTGTTTCCTTCCTGCCCCTGGCTGCTACCAAAGTAGCCAGAACCATCAGAAGCTTAGGATGGGGGAGCCCCCACTCTACCCCACAGCAAAAATCCAGATCATGGCCTCACTGCCTGTACAATAAAGTGATCTGATAATCAAGGCAAAAAATGTACACCGATTCCCCAAAGCCTCTTTAACAAATCTCTGTGTATTCATTAGTTAAACCATTTCACACCACAGCATTTTGTCCATCCAATCCTGTAAATTCTAACATTATAAACACATGTACTTTAAATTCAAAATGTGCTAATACTTTGAAAGCTCTCTTGAAAATGAAATAAAGAGCAACATGTCAAACTTCTTAGGCTGATTTTACACTTAATCTCCATTAACTGCAAACCTTATTCCTGATTTTGAGAATTTTTATAACATACTCTCAATATATGAGCAAATCACATTCTACATCATGTGGAAAACCTCATCATTCTCCCATAAACCTATGTCTTCAGTTGTCAATTAGTAGTCATGATCTTGGGGTGGAGGACTTGTTACCTTATCCCAAGAAGCAGTGAAATTGTTCATGTCTACTATCGTTTCACCATCTGATGGCAGCTGAGGATTGAGCTGTGGTATCTCATCAAGTAATAGGAAGTTCTACAGAAAAAAGGAGAAACACATATTGTTAAACTGCAAGAACAAAGCACAAACAAAAATAATTGCTTTCCTGGAATTTATAATTAAAGATTTTATACAGCCTACATATCATTTTGTCAGCTATACTTAAACTAGTTTTGTTTCATATCAGAACATACTAAATAATATATGTATATAGAATAATATATATCATATGGTATACATAATCATATAATGTAGTATATATAGCATGCATAGTGTTTTATATACATATGTATGTGTATATATAAACATTTATATATAAAGCACATATAAGAATATTTTATATACAAACACTATTGTTTAACTGCTCAGTCAAGTATGACTCTTTTGAGACCTGCATGGGATTTTCTGGGCAAGAATACTGGAATGGGTTGCCATTTCCTTCTCCAGGGGATCTTCCCAGCCTAGGGATCAAACCTGCATCTCTTGCATCTCCTGCATTGGCAGGAGGATTCTTTACTACTGTGCCACCTGGGAAGTCATATAAATACAAGGTTATTTGCCACTAGTACCACCTGGGAAGCCCCATATATATATACATACAGAGATATATATATAATAAACAGTTCCTGGCCATGAGCAAAGAAAGTAGTGACTTTCTCAACAAGTATCCTGGTTCCCCCTTTAAGAGAAAATATTATTTCAAACTTCAACACATTTAGCGACTGGACATTTTTATTGTTTACTTTTTGAGTTACTAACAATAAACAGGAGAATTGGTAGGAAACGATTCCGCAAATACTTACTGAATCCCACCAGGTGCCAAGCACCATGTGACACTGCTAGGAACACAGTGAGGAAGGCCATGCCCAGGCCTTCAGGCATCAAGGGGCACAGGACAGGCTGGGACAACAAGACCAGTGGCAGAGATGCCAAATGAAAACCCTGGCAATGCCTGTTTTGCATCATGACTTTTCCCTGGACACTTAAACACACTCTGCCTTTCTCCTGTTTTAAGTCAGTATCACTGTTTTCCATTAATTATCACTTAAGTCATTATTCTAAAAATGAAGTACTCTTAAATTTCTCTTAAAAATATTTTACAAGCATCTTTCCACAATCACTGTCTCTTCTTCTTAGACACTGCCCTCTCTCCTACAACAGGAATGACTGTAGCTCCCACTTCTTGCCATGTTCACATTGCTTAGCAGTTATTCAGTGGAAAGAAAGAAAGAAAGTGAAGTTGCTCAGTTGTATCCAACCCTTTGCGACCCCATGGACTGTAGCCTACCAGGCTCCTCTGTCCATGGGATTTTCCAGGCAATAGTCCTGGAGTGGATTGCCATTTCCTTCTCCAGGGGATCTTCCCAACCCAGGGATCAAACCCAGGTCTCCCACATTGTAGACAGATGCTTTACCATCTGAGCCATCAGGGAAGTCATATTCAGTGGAATGCAGCTGATTAAAACCAACTCCTGAGAACCACTACAAAGCTAGCATAATCTTATGTAGGAAAACTCCCTCCTGTCCTGCAAATGCTAGACATAATCCAACAAGAAAAGCTACTATGGCAGAGAAATTGAGTAAACAACTGAGACAACCCCAGTGCCATCGCCTCTTCCAAGAACCATGAAAATGTGGCAGAGACTGCTCGCTATGCTCAAAATCTGCTCTCATTCTTCCCAAACCCCAGATTTTAGCTGCAAGTAACAGCCTGGAAGGAGGCCCTCGCTCTCCAGGCTCCCAAGCAGATAGGAGCAGCCATGTGACTAAATCCAGGTCAGTGGAGAGTGACAATGTCCAGAACCTTCCTCTGCCCCAAGGCCTGGGTTTTGGAGGCTGCCAGCTTGGTCAAGGCCATACAAAATGGAGTAATAAGAAAGAGTCTGGGACTTTCCTAGTGATGCAGTAGATAAGAATCTGCCTGTCAATGCAGGGGACATGAATTTGATCCCTGGTCCAGGAGATTCTACGTGCCACAGAGCAACTAAGCCCATGTGCCACAACTACTGAGTCTGAGCTCCAGAGCCCAAGTGCCACAACTACCGAAGCCTAGCCACCTAGAGCCTACGCTCCACAAGAGAAGTCACCACAATAAGAAGCTTGCTTGCCACAGCTAGAGAAAATCTGTGCAGCAATGAAGACCCAGCACAGATAAAATTAAATTTTTGTTAGGAAAAAGAAAGAGTCTGAGTCCCTAACACCATGGAGGATGATTCCCACAAAAAAAAAAGTCTGCTGAAATCCTAAACTGTTACTTCAAAATATGACTTAAAAACAGGGTTGCTGCAGACGTAATCAATTAAGGTGAGATCACACTGGAGTAGGGTAGGCCCCAAATCCAATATTAGTGTCCTTATAAGAAGAGAAAACCAGGGACATACACACACTGGCAGAAAATGCCCATGTGATGATGGAGACAGAAGCTGGAGTGATGGCAGTTACAAGCCAAGGAAGATCAAGGTTTTCCTGCAACAACCTAAGCTAACAGAGGCGAGGAAGGATTCCCTCTTGCAGGATAGAGAGGGATGGTGACCCTGCTGACTCCTTGACTTCAGACTTCTAGGCTCCAGGACTGAGAGACAATCAATTTCTGGGGTTTAAAGCACCTGTTTGTGGTACTTGGTTACAGCAACCCCAGAAAACCCATACAGAGCCTTATAAGGACACTTGCATGAGAGAAAAATAAACTATCTGTGTAAGCAGCTTTAACATGGGTAATTCTAGGACTCCCAGGCAAACTGAGTCCAAATCAACATAGGGAGAAACTGAAATAAGTATCTGAGGATGTGGGAGAAAGAAAACAACTCATAATCAGTAACCTATTACCCTAAAAATCATAAACACACTTCAAGTCCTTGACACCCAGAATATCATGCTCCCAAATCATAAATGTTTTTGCAATCTTCTACTGCAAAAGAACAACTGGTTAAAAACTGAACATGAAAACCTGCTTCTGTGCAGGAAAAGAAAGACATCGTGATCCCTGCATCTCTCTCAAAGACCAGCTGGTGGGAGGCGCCATCCACTTTTTGCCTCCTCCTCTCATGCAGGCTCACTGAGAGCCTAATGCTGGGCATGGCTCCTCCTCCCTGCTCGGAGCCTGAGTCCAGCAGGAGACAGGGTGGACGGACAGCGCTCTGAGGACTCCTCTGCAGACTCTCAACCACCGCAGCCCGAGTTCTCTCTCCACACCACCTCTTTCGTAGTCAGCCAGGTACCAGTTCTCACCTGTTCTGACACAGCTCATCCCTCTCCCCATGCTTTTCTCTTAAAACAATATAATTTCAGACTTCCACCCATTATTAACCACTGAAAATATTAATACAACTTTTCTTTTGCTGGTTCCTTCCCCAGCCCTCCCCAACACCACCAAACCGATCCCAACACCACTTCTTCCTGATCTCTTTACAGCACCTCTGAGTGTCCACCACGCTTAACACACCCAGAGACCCATCAGTACCTAAGTCCACACTCCCCAGGTGGCCTCTGCCTGGATACCCTGAGTACTAACCCCACCCATCCTTACGAGTCCATCTCAAATGCTAACTCTCCATGGAACCATTCAGGACAATCCAGGCTCACACTGCCCTCCCTACCTCTGAATCCCCTGAGGAATACTAAGTCACACAGAGGGGAGACACTACATCATTCATGCACCTACAGTCACAACTCCAACTGAGACCAAGCTTTGCACAGAGTCAACCATCATGGGTAAGGCAAGGAATAGACTGTAGGGCTGTTCAAATCAGTACAAACACTGACTACATGACTACTATAGCCTTACACAGTCTGAGCTAACACAGCAACAAGCAAAAGGTTACACACATATGTTATACATTTTGTCTAGACAGAAATTCCAATTTTAGCTTAAATGTGTTACCAAGATTAAAAAAAAAAAAAAGATGTTAAGTATGTGCACAGTAGAACAGAAATGTTCGACTTTCAAAAAAAGAAGAAAGTAAAAAACAAGCACTAAGTAAGGAATTAAATCTATTGAGTGCTTGTTCACAAATAATAGGTCTGAGAAGGGAAATAGTCACAGTTTTCCAGGGGTTAAATGACACTCCATTCAGTACATGACCAACTTATGAAGGTGCAGAAGTGCTGGCTGGATTCTTCTCCAGGACTCAGGCTAATGAAAAAGCTGAAATTAAATTTCTCTTGGACCCAGAACAGGTTCTGCAGGAAAGTATCAACATCAGAACTGTAGCCAAAAAGATTGAGTTCCCAATCTTTTGGAAATGGAAAACCTGCTTTATGAGCAATATAACCTCAGAGACTCATTTTATGGCATGTAAAATCACTGGACTTTCAGTGCTTCAGAAACAAGATATTTACAATTCTAGTGGAGTCATTCAACGCCAAGACCTTCAGACCCCTTTTCTTATTAAGAAAAAAATAGAGGAACTTCTTGGACCATAAAATCATAATAAATCCTCATATTCTCTATTAAAAAAAAGGAAATTGAAAAGCATGTATAAACAAGACACAAAACTATGAAGACCACGTGTAGGTCTGCCTGTGGGTATAGACCACCACACCCCCTCCAAAGTGGGCAGGGGTGGTGGGTTTCCTTCCTAGGACTCCCAGATATGACCTGAGAAGAAATCCTAGGAGATGACCGTCCAGTCTACTGAGTCCCAGGCTGCGGGGGAGAGGGGGGCAGCAGAGCTCAACCCCACACTGTATTCTAAACTCCTCATGTCCACCACACCTCCAGCCCATCTGTGGTCAAAACTCACCCAGCTGTAACCACCTATCAGTAAATTCAGCTGCCCTTTTCTTCCACTCTTGCTGCCCTTCAACCCATCTAAGTGAGAGGCAGGTTGAGGAAGAAAATGAACATCCATTCATTGTCTATTACCTGTTAGATAACAGCATAGGAACTAAATAACAGGATAGGAACTATATAACAGGATAGGAACTAAATAACAGGATAAGAACTAAAGAGCCTCTTGATGAAAGTGAAAGAGGAGAGTGAAAAGTTGGCTTAAAACGCAACATTCAGAAAACTAAGATCATGGCATCTGGTCCCATTACTTCATGGCAAATATTTGGGGAAACAATGGAAACAGTGACAGACTTTATTTTCTTGGGCTCCAAAAATCACTGCAGATGGTGACTGCAGCCATGAAATTAAAAGACACTTGCTCCTTGGAAGAAAAGCTATGACCAACCTAGACAACATATTAAAAAGCAGAGAAATTACTTTGGCAACAAAGGTCCTTCTAGTCAAAGCTATGGTTTTTCCAGTAGTCATGTATGGATGTGAGAGTTGGACTATAAACAAAGCTGAGTGCCGAAGAATTGATGAATTTTGAACTTTGGTGTTGGAGAAGACTCTTGAAAGTCCCTTGGACTGTAAGGAGATCCAACCAGTCAATCCTAAAGGAAATCATTCATTGGAAGGACTGATGTTGAAACTCCAATACTTTGGCCACCTGATGTGAAGAACTGACTTATTTGAAAAGACCCTGATGCTGGGAAAGATTGAAGGCAGGAGGAGAAGGGGATGATAGAGGATGAGGTGGTTGGATGGTATCACCAACTCAATGAACATGAGTTTGAGCAAGCTTCAGGAGTTGATGATGGACATTGAAGCCTGGCATGCTGCCTTACATGGAGTTACAAAGAGTCAGACACAACTAAGCAACTGAACTGAACTGACCAGGATAGGAAGCTGAATCAGGCCAAGGACAGTCAGTGAAGTGGCTCTTACAGCAAACATTTAGATATTTCTAAGCATCTCAGAATTCAAAACCAAGTTCATGCTTTCCTCCCCAAGTTTGGTTCTCCTCTAGTATTCATTATTTGAGTGAATTCAGGTGATTTTATAGCCCCAAAAGGTGAAGCAGCCTGAGATCCACCTTTCCCTCCCTCAATACCCAACTCAAGACATGCCCCGACTATCTCTCAAATCTGGCCAAGTCTCTCTATTGCACCCTAAACCTAAACACATCATCTTGTCCCTGGACCACATATGGCATTAACCTCCTGAAACCTCATCTCCCCACCTCTTCTCAGGGTCCTCACCCCACCTCCCTATCCTATTCCCAGGTTGCAGCCAGGCTGAGCTCTAAGATGATAAAAACTTTGATGTCACCTGTAGAGTCCTGTACAGTACCCTGCTCAGGCCTCCAGCTCTCTACTCTGCAGCCTCAGACATTCTTGGTTCCTCAAATGCACAGATTCCCATCTTGTGCACTAAAAACCTGTGTCACATCACATCCCCAGGAAAGTGAGAAGCATTAGCCTCCCACCTCCCCCAGCCCACACACAGAATTCTTCAGGTAACTTCTTCAGCCTTACCAGGAGGCACCACCTCCAAAACTACACCAGTGACTTTGCCAAAGCACCTCATGGCACCTCAGAATTTTCCTTCCAAGGACTAATGACACACAAACGCATGTCCACAGTGACTTTCACTATTTGATTCTTTATTAATCCCTTACTTGATGAGACATAAATTCCAAGAAGGAAGGAATTCTCTCCTGCCATTGTACAGACACATCTAGCTTGTGCCAAGCTTCAGGTAGACACTCAGTTACTTTGTGGAATAAATGACTGGATGAATAAATTCAAATTTGAACCCAAAAATCTAGCAGAAAACAAGAAAGGTTTTTCTTCTCAACTGATTTTAGTCTTAATAAGATCTTTTCAATCCTATTGTTTTTTACATTTGTTAAAGTACATTTTGGTTTTGTTTGCTTTTTTCTACAACTAAGGCAATATTTCCAAAATGTGGCCTATTTTCAGGTACATAGGGGCATTTACTAAAGATATTGATATTTTGGTCTCCAGACAAAATCACTTTTCAGTTCAGTTCAGTTCAGTCGTTCAGTCATGTCTAACTCTTTGTGACCCCATGAACCGCAGCACACCAGGCCTCCTTGTTCATCACTAACTCCTGGAGTTTACACAAACTCATGTCCATTGAGTCGGTAATGCCATCTTATCTCATCCTGTGTTGACCCATTCTCCTCCTGCCTTTAATCTTTCCCAACATCAGGGTCTTTTCAATAGATTCAGCTTTTCACATCAGGTGGCCAAACTATTTGAGTTTCAGCTTTAGCATCAGTCCTTCCAATGAACACCCAGGACTGATCTCCTTTAGGATGGACTGGTTGGATCTCCTTGCAGTCCAAGGAACTCTCAAGAGTCTTCTCCAACACCACAGTTCAAAAGCATCAATTCTTTGGCGCTCCGCTTTCTTCACAGTCCAACTCTCAGATCCATACATGACCACTGGAAAAACCACAGCCTTGACTAGATGGACCTTTGTTGCCAAGTAATGTCTCTGCTTTTGAATATACTATCTAGGTTGGTCATAACTTTCCTTCCAAGGAGTAAGCGCCTTTTAATTTCATGGCTTCAATCACCATCTACAGTGATTTTGGAGCCCCCCAAAATAAAGTCTGACACTGTTTCCACTGTTTCCCCATCTATTTGCCATGAAGTGATGGGACCAGAGGCCATGATCTTCGTTTTCTGAATGTTGAGCTTTAAGCCAACTTTTTCACTCTCCTCTTTCTCTTTCATCAAGAGGCTCTTTAGTTCTTCTTCATTTTCTGCCATAAGGGTGGTGTCATCTGCATATCTGAGGTTGTTGATATTTCTCCCAGCACTCTTGATTCCAGCTTGTGCTTCCTCTAGCCCAGCATTTCTCATGATGTACTCTGCATATAAGTTAAATAAACAGGTGACAATATACAGCCTTGATGTGCTCCTTTTCCTATTTGGAACCAGTCTATTGTTCCATGTCCAGTTCTAACTGTTACTTCCTGACTTGCATAAAGGTAAGTCAGCTGGTCTGGTATTTCCATCTCTTTCAGAACTTTCCACAATATATTGTGATCCACATAGTCAAAGGCTTTGACATAGTCAATAAACCAGAAAGAGATGTTTTTTTCTGGAACTCTCTTGCTTTTTCGATGATCCAGCAGATCTTGGCAGTTAGATTTCTGGTTCCTCTGCCTTTTCTAAAACCAGCTTGAACATCTGGAAGTTCATGGTTCATATATTGCTGAAGCCTGGCTTGGAGAATTTGGAGCATTACTTTACTAGCATGTGAGATGAGTGCAATTGTGTGATAGTTTGAGCATTCTTTGGCATTGCCTTTCTTTGGGATTGGAATGAAAACTGACCTTCTCTAGTTCTGTGGTCACTGCTGAGTTTTCCAAATTTGCTCACATTTTAGTGCAGGACTTTCACAGTATCATCTTTTAGTATTTGAAATAGCTCAACTGGAATTACATCACCTCCACTAGCTTTGTTCGTAGTGATACTTCCTAAGGCCCACTTGGCTTCACATTCCAGGACGTCTGGGTCTAGGTCAGTGATCACACCATCGTGATTATCTGGGTTGTGAAGACCTTTTTTGTACAGTTCTTCCATGTATTCTTCCACCTCTTCTTAATATCTTCTGCTTCTGTTAGGTCCATGCCATTTCTGTCCTTCATTGAGCCCATCTTTGCATGAAATGATTCCTTGGTATATCTAATTTTCTTGAAGATATCTCTTGTCTTTCCTATTTGTTGTTTTCCTCTATTTCTTTGCATTGATTGCTGAGGAAGTCTTTCTTATCTCTCCTTGCTATTCTTTCTAACTCTGCATTCAAATTGGTATATCTTACCTTTTCTCCTTTGATTTTTGCTTCTTTTCTTTTCATAGCTATTTGTAAGGTCTCCTCAGACAGCCATTTTGCTTTTTTGCAATTCCTTATCTTGGGGATGGTCTTGATCCCTGTCTCCTGTACAGTGTCATGAATCTCTGTCCATAGTTCTGACAGAATGTGGTCCACTGGAGAAGGAAATGGCAAACCACTTCAGTATTCTTGCCTTGAGAACCCCATGAACAGTATGAAAAGGCAAAAACATAGGACACAGAAAGATGAACTCCCCAGGTCAGTAGGTGCCCAGTATGCTACTGGAGATCAGTGAAGAAATAACTCCAGAAAGAATGAAGAGAAAGAGCCAAAGCAAAAACAACAACCAGTTGTGGATGTGAATGGTGATAGAAGCAAGGTCTGATGCTGTAAAAAGCAATATTGTATAGGAACCTGAAATGTTAGGTCCATGAATTAAGGCAAATTGGAAGTGGTCAAACAGGAGATGGTGAGAGTGAACGTCAACATTCTAGGAATCAATGAACTAAGATGGACTGGAATGGGTGAATTTAACTCAGGTGACCATCATATCTACCGCTGTGGGCAGGAATCCCTTATAAGAAATGGTGTAGCCATCATAGTCAACAAGAGTCCAAAATGCAGTACTTGGATGCAATCTCAAAAACAACAGAATGATCTCTGTTCATTTCCAAGGCAAACCATTCAATATCATGGTAATCCAAGTCTATACCCCAACCAGTAATGCTGAAGAAGTTGAAATTGAATGGTTCTATGAAGACCTACTAGACCTTCTAGAACTAATACCCAAAAAAAGACATCCTTTTCATTACAGGGGAATGGAATGCAAAAATAGGAAGTCAAGAAATACTTGGAGTAATAGGCAAATTTGGCCTTGGAAGACAGAATGAAGCAGGGCAAAGGCTAAGAGAGTTTTGCCAAGAGAACGCACTGGTCATAGCAAACACCCTCTTCCCACAACACAAGAGAAGACTACACATGGACATCACCAGATGGTCAACACCAAAATCAGATTGACTATATTCTTTGCAGCCAAAGATGGAGAAGCTCTATACAATCAGCAAAAACAAGACCAGGAGCTAACTGTGGCTCAGATTATGAACTCTTTATTGCCAAATGCAGGCTTAAATTGAAGAAAGTGGGGAAAACCACTAGACCATTCAAATAACTTTTGATTCTGCCCAAATCAAAAGTGCTTCCTTCATCAGAACACAAAGCAGCTTGACAAAGAAAATTTGTCAGCCCCAGAAAAGTGAAAGATTTCCCCATGTCATCATTTTAATATTACTGCACATATCAACATGGGAAGAAATTTCAAGCCTCAGACACAGTTTAACTGAATTTTGTTGGGGAAAAAATAAAAAACCCTAGTGAATCAGAAACTCCAAAGTATGATCATGTAGGTTTAAAGACCCTGATGCTGGGTAAGGTCAATGCAGGAGGAGAAGGGGACGACAAAGGATGAGATGGTTGGATGGCATCACCAACTCAATGGCCATGAGTTTGAGTAGGCTTTGGGAGCTGGTAATGGACAGGGAGGCCTGGTGTGCTGTGGTCCATAGGGTTGCAAAGAGTTGGACACGACTGAGCAACTGAATTGAACTGAACTGAACTAGGTAATTCTGATGAACTAGACAACTAAATATTTTAAAGGGCTGTAGAAACTGTATGGGCTGAAAAAGCATCTAATATCTAAATGAAAGTCTTACACCAATTACTTCAACCCACCAGGAAGGAAGGGCTTCCTTGGTGGCTCAGAGGGTAAAGTGTCTGCATGCAATGCAGGAGACCTGGGTTCGATCCCTGAGTTGAGTATATCCCCTGGAGAAGGAAATGACAACCAGCTCCAGTACTCTTGCCTGGAAAATCCCATGGACGGAGAAGCCTGGTAGGCTACAATCCATGGGGTCGCAAAGAGTCGGACATGACTGAGCAACTTCACTTCACTTCACCAGGAAGCAGTTTCCCACGGTAACACCTACTCTTCTCACCACTCTTATTCTCAGCCATTGGTCCCATCTTTACTGAAAATAGCTACTGCTGACAGATCTCTAAATTCCTAGACCAACTTCCTGCCAGACATCTTGTATACACAAGGGAAATTTTAGGTTTTCTGCCCAGATCACAAGTGCTTCCTTCATCAGAACACAAAGCAGCCTGACAAAGAAAATTTGTCAGCCCCAGAATATTCAATGTTGTCCCCAGGTCATAATTTTAATATTACTGCACACATCTTCATGGGAAGAAATTTAAGGCCTCAGACAGTTCAATTGCATTTTTGTGGAAAATGAATAAAAAACCCTACCCAAATATTTGAGCACAATTCCATGAAAACCTTCTGGAGGACCCCTTTCATGTCACAGTTCTTGGTGTATCACATAAGCTATCAAAAGATCAGAGTTATTACTTTTTCCACTATAACCATACTTAATGGTTAGGCATTTTCAAGAGCCCAGACATGATGAAGCTGGAAGTTTTCTTCAGTTAAATATTTTCTGAGCATCTGCTATTTGAGAAGACTACAAAGATGAACGAGACACTGTATCTGCCCTTTAGGTAAGTCTGGAGCTCAGGGAGGGAAAGAAATCCATTTACACCTGGCTTGGTGAGGACAAAGTCACATCCAAGAGCTCAAAGGAGGAGATAGGGATTCAAGAGGGTGTGATGGTTACTTTTATGTTAATTTAGGTAAACCACAGTCCCCAGACACTTCTTCAAACACATATCACAGTGAAAGTATTTTTCAGATGAGATGGACACTTAAATAAGTAGACTCTCAGTAAAGCATAAGAGCAGATTATCCTCAATAATGTAGGTGGGCCTCATCCAATTAGTTAAAGGCCTTAAGAAAAATTAGACTAATATCAACAATAATAAAACCACACCTGCACAACACACACATGAAGCTTTCATTTTGGACAAATTACTGTGTCACTCGTTACATCACTACAGTCCAAGGATATTCCTGAATGTCTTATTTCAAGCCGTGAAAGCTATGAAAAAGAAGTTTTGTAAAATGCACGGACCATCCCTTATCAGTGTTGCTAGAAGTTCCATAAGAAAGAATGATAAACTCAGGGAATCAGAAATGACCCAGTATGGCTGATCTGTTTTATGGGTAATAGTTTTTTTATAGTATAGAAACCTCATCAGACACACACAAATCTCATTTGAGTCAGCACAGGAGATGCAGTCTGCTTCCTTCCTTCTCTTGCTTTGGGTCACTTTAATTGCCCTGCAGGCATCACTGCATGTAGAGCCTGTGCCACTACTATTGATATTACTGCCCCTAAATGAGCAGGGATCCTACGTTCTTTGTAATGCATTCTACCTAGGAGGAGACAGGAGTATGTAAGACAGTTTGGAATGACTGACAGATTTGACACTGAGAGAGGTAAATCTCACCTAACTGGAACACAGTGACACCACAGAAAAGGAGGCAATTTACAAAGAATCCACCTGCAATGGAAAAAAGTTATCTGTCACCAAACCTCGATTCTTCGGATGCTGACAATGGCCTCTGACACCTTCTCGACAGCCATGGGGAAGTAGAGGGTGCTCGAAAACCGCAGAGCCTCGAACAGTGTCACCACTAAAAACACTTGGCTGGCTGTAATCAGGTTGTCAAGGAGATCATTGGTGATGAAGGTGACAAAAATCATGATTTTGCTGACAGCGAAAAATGATGCCAAATTCATTCCTCTAAGGTAAGAACTTTTAAGAATCTTGGAAATTTCCTTCCTAGAAAAGACAGTAGGAAATAGCATTTTTAAGAACCACTGACATCCAATGCATGAATTCAAGTGCCCTGTGTGAGTGGCCCCTTTTTAGGGAGTGGACACAGATTAAGGTAAACCATCAATCATGTCATGGAGACACTCAGAGTGCACACCTGGGACTCTGCTCCAAACCAAGGACTACACACTTCATCACCACTTCACTTTTCCAACTAAATGAAGTCTTAATGTCTTGTCACACTTTAAAAAAATTGAGCTCAATGTGACAGGATTTGAACATACATTCAGCAAGCATTCACAACCACATATCCTGTGCTGGGCTTCTCATTGATGACAGAAAAAAATGCCCACCCTGACCAGGACCTCATGAACTTGGAAAGGAAAAGAATAATAAACCTCAGGACTTCCCTGATGGTCCCATGGATAAGAATTGGCCTCCCAGTGCAGCAGACAGGGGTTCAATCTCTGGTCTGGAAGATTCCACATGCTGCACAGCAACTAAGCCTGTGAGCCACAACTACTGAGCCCAAGCTCTAGAGCCTGTGCACTACTGCAACTACTGAAGCCTGTGCACCTGGAGCCTGTGCTCTGCAAAAAGAGAAACCACCCCAATTAGAAGGCCAAGTACAGCAATGAAAAAGTAGCCCCTGCCCACCACAACTACTGAAATCCTGTGTTCAACAATGAAGACCCAGCACAACCAAAAATAAATGAATAAAGAAATAAAAAAGATGTGGTATGATGCGTGTGTACATTTTTAAAAAAGAATAAACACAAAATTTGTGAGACACCAAGACATTAGAAAGAGGCAGCCAGCACATCCCTACAGGAGCACAGAGCTGAGTCATGTAACTCAGAGCAGTAGAGACAGGACAAGTCACACATATGTGGACCCTGAGAAGATGAGCAGGAGTCAGTTAGGACTGGCAGAGACCAGAGAAGAAGGAAGATGAGCGTGTATTTCCAGCAGAGGGCTGGGCCCCCACCAAACTGCAAAGTGAGAGGTGACAGGGTACTCCCAGAAAATTCTAAGTACCCTGTGCTAGAGTAAAAACACTCATCAGATATTTAAATGTAACATTTTTTTAAAAATCTACAAACATAAAGCAAAGACAAAGAAATAGTATTTTCATGGCTCTGTTTGGAATGAGTAATATTGATCCATAATGTTTGGCCTGATACAGGTACACTCAATAGATAATCTCCTCATTTATGCTGCTGCTGCTGCTAAGTCACTTCAGTCGTGTCTGACTCTGGGCGACCCCACATTAACCTATATTATAGCTTTAGTTTAAATATCATCTCAAACACTAATATCTTAGAATCATTGCTTATTTGGAATTTGCAGTATTAAGAAGTATTTAGAATTTCATTTCTGTATAAGTAAGAATCATAGGTATTTCAAGAAGATGATAAATGGAAGAGCAGCTTAAAATGACATCTCTGCTATTCTACTTAACCCTCCTGCCACATATGGGGAGATGGTGGGGTAGTATTTAAATTTACCTTAATATGAAAACTTGGTAAGACTTCTAAACCATTTAGTAAAAATAGGAAATAAAACAGTACAAACATACACTGTGATATATTGAAAAAAAAAAAAACAAAAAAACAACTTACTGTCTCAGTCTGGAAATAAGGTCGATAAATGATTTTTCCCAAGCATTCATTTTTATTGTTTTGATGCCATTTATAACTTCACTCATGGTACTGATCCTGTTGTCTGTGAGAGCTGCAGTCTTACTCCTGAGGGGACAGATGTGAGAGATGAGCCTTAGTGATCACAGCATAACTTTCTGTAGCAGCAACAGTGGGCAAAGGGAGGGATCAGTGATCAAATTATTTTCTATAGCTCTTTTGAGCTGACAACACAGGCAAGTCCTACTCAAAGTACAAATTGAGAAAATCTTCAAGTAGGAAGTCAACCATTCAGTCCCATTCAAGAAGCAACTTGGAGAACTTGCCATATCAGCTAAGGAAGACCTGAAATGAGTCAGATACAAACCATCTTCCCAAAGAGGTTGTGCTTGGGCAGAGAAGGCAGAAAGGGATGTACCAGGAAGACAGAGTCTATGAGGTAAAAAAATAGGAGTAAAATTCTGGGGAGCTGAAAAGATGGGGCTGTTAATTCCACTGGGAAAAGAGAGCAAGAAAATCTTTAGAGACCTGGTAGCATTGGAACAGAGCCTTGAAAGATAAGGAACATCTCTCCACAGCAAAGATAGGAAAGGAAATTTCAAATAGACAAAAATATCACATGTAAAGTCACACATAGAAAGAAAAAACTCAAGGAAAAAAATCTTCAAACAGCACAATACCTCCATCATCTAACAACCTGGACAATGACCCACCTCCAACCCTCTGGGACCT
The DNA here is from genome assembly GCF_032452875.1 of Bos javanicus. Lineage (NCBI taxonomy): Eukaryota > Metazoa > Chordata > Mammalia > Artiodactyla > Bovidae > Bos > Bos javanicus. Next base: position 71,995,017 of record NC_083879.1, on the reverse strand, counting down.
GCTTCAGGTCTATCTCATCACCATTAGGCCCTTCATCACCAGCCACTGTTCTATCACATATGCTGCTGGGACTGTGCGGCTGTATAAAGACATAATTAAGGTCAACCTTGCCCTTGGGGTGCCTATAACTTAATGGAAACATTGAAATAAAACAAGACATAAATACACTACCTGAAAGTGGCTCTAAAACAAGCTTAACAAAAATAAATGCAGCTAGAAATGGGCCTGTAAAATTATTACTCTTTTTAATCATGTTTAAATAACTTGGATATTGGTAAATTCTTCTTAAGGACTCTCTACTTATTCAGGTACAGTGTCAGAGGAGCCAGTGAGGGCTGTCACCTTTTCTGTTTAAAGATCAGCCTTCAGCTTAAGGCTGGAGCCTCCACTGGCTAAGCCTGTAGGGTCTACAACTCACACAAAGAAGAGACTAGAGAAGGCATTGGTTTTGTTTTTGAACAGAAGCATCAACTTCATTGGCAGACTGCAGATGTTACCAAGCACATATCACCTATTTTTTTAAACCAGTGTTTCTCTTACCGGAGTGATGAAAACAACTTCCCAAAGCAGCTTTGCAAAAGCAGAATAATAATGAGAACCGCCATCCCGGCAAGACATGATATTCCTATTTCCATCCAGAGCAGGGTGGTCACTGCAATAGCCTGCAGTGGCCCCACCCACAGATAGTGCAAGAACATCGTTACCTTGAAAGAAAAAGACAAAGCCTTCTTGGGACTGTATACAATCAAAATCAGTAAAGACACAGCGTAGAAACAATCTGCTCTGAAAGGACAAACAGGAACCTAAACAGGGATATCTCAGTGGGTTTTAAACCTCGTGAAGCAGAAACCTGTGTCCACCTCAGATGACACTGTTCCTGGAAGCACAGGGCCAGCTTTAGGGACATCCAGGGAGAACCTGACCAGTAGCACTGAAGGAAGATGATTTTGTCTACACCACAGATGAGCTCAGGGCATCCCCAACCTCTCACTGCACTCTATATTCTGCCCCCATCTCACTCTAGCACCCAAGAAAACCTTATATTATGGTAAGTACCACACTCTCCAGTAATTATTTGTGTACTTACCTCCCTAATGGGCTGTTGTTTCTCCACATCAAAAACTAAATCATATTCAACCCTGAAACTGAGTAGCGGCCTTATTTCATGCTTGAGGAATGAATAACTGAAAGAGAAGTGTCTGACCAACAGCTACAAGAGGCCCTGGACACTGTGATCTATTCATAAAGTCAGTGGAAAAAAAGAGTGTGAGGGCCCAGAAGAGAGTAGGCTGTGTCTGGCTGAGGGCCACCCACTTGGCATTATTCCTCAAAGGCTCCCTATGCAGCAGGCACTGAACAGGGCACAGGGGAAAGAACAACCCCTGCCCACCAGGCCTTCATCAGCCAGAGCAAGAGGGACAGTTCAGGCAGCAACACTGACTCCACGTGCCAAGAAGGGCCATGCCAGGAGGACCCCTAGGGACACTCACTGAGCCGGGCAAGAACACTGCTGCCTGTCTATTACTAGAAAAACCAAACCCTCATCTTCAACCCACATTATTACATCTAAGTTGCACACAGAGGAAATGAGAATTGGATAAAGAGAACATTTGTCTTAAGTCCTCAACAGAACCCTGGCTGACACCAAATGCTGGCGCACCTGGCATCCCAATGAGCTGAACCCAGTGAGAAAGATGGGACATGGAAGAGAATCCCTCAGGGGCAGCTCACCTGGTCAAACCTGTTCACATCGTTGGACAGCAGGTTGACTATCTGGCCTGTGGTGGTCTTCCCCATGGCTGGGCTACTCAGGCGAAGGGCCTGAAATGAGAGAGGGAGACAGAGATCCGGATTCCTAAGGTGATACCAAGTCATCCTAGAACATAACACAATGGAGCATGCATTCCTGGGGTCTTGAGTGGTGTCAGCAGGAGCAGGATGACCACTGAAAGCGGGGCTCTAGGGACCCTTCTTCAGCCTTTAACTTAGTGTGGTGGCAGCCCCACCAGCAAGGATGGCAAAGGGAGGAGAGGGAGATAGAAGCAAATCTCCCACCCAGTTTCTCAGTGAACTTGGACCTGCCTGAAGTGTAAAGGGTGTAGATTTAGACTTCGGGATCAACTAAAGTAATTTTGAGACAAATTAGATGAGAGTAGAGAGACTGCATTAAGGAAATAAAATAAGAGACTTGGATTATAAATCTGGAATTGATCATTAATTCTGTGGGTGATGTCATTTCAACACTTTTGGTTTAGCTTCTTCATTCTAAAGAGTATGGAATCTCCATTCTGAAGAGTATGAAAGGGAATCTTCATTCCCTTTCATTCTGAAATGAGTATAATGCTCAAAACACTATTCCTGTGAGGAACCTCTGTTCTTAATGCCAGTCTTCTGAATTAAAAAACACATCCTGTGTTTCACAGTTCCTTTATTTAGCAAAAAAAAAAAAACCTCTGAAAAATGCCCTAGAAAGCTGAGGAACCTGAACAGATACCATGAGTTGCTTCAACAAACCATCAAGTGGAGGCTCTGATGCAAACAAAATGTCATGGTTCATAAAAACTTCTTGTTTAGTCCTTGAGTTAAACAGAAAACTCAGCAATCAAGTGTGAATGTAAAACAGTATAGCTGTGATGGAAGAGAGTATAGCAGTTCCTCAAAAAAGTAAACATAAAATCAGCATCTAGCACAGCAAGACCACTTTTGCAGATGTACTCAAAAGAACTGAACACACAAACTTGATCTTTTTGCACACCTGTGTGCAAATGTTCACAATAGCCAAAGGTGGAAATAATCCAAAAATCCACTAACAGATGAATGGATACAAACAATGTTGTATAGACCTATAATGGAATATTATTCAGCCTTAAAAAGAAATTAAATTCTGGCACTGGCTTCAACATAGATGAACCTTGAAGACGTTGTGCTACATGACATAAGCTAGACACAAAATGACAAACATTGTGTGATTCTACTTATATACAGCACCTAAAGTAGTCAAATTCAGAGAGAAAAGAAGTAGCATGGTGATGGATGAGGGGAGGGAAGTTCTGAACAGTGTGAAAGTACTTGATGTGAATAAACAGTGTACTTAAAGAGTTAACATAGTAAATGTTATATTGTATATATTTTGCCACAATTTAAAAAATCAATGATAAAAAGCCAAAAGTAATTTTACCAAAGCTGTGGAAATGTGAATAAACAACAAGTCATTTTACATACGATACCTTCTGAAACATCATTCCAAGTTCAGCTGAAAAGAACACTAAAATGCTGAATGGAGCATTTTAGGAAGCTGCAGATGTGCAGCCTTAGAGAGCTCCTGGAGATGTGCCCCAGCCTTGAACCAACAGTGCAGACAAATTACAACTATGAGCTTAGTAGCCATCCCATTTCTAACACCCAATGTGATTTCTTCCCAGGACCAGGGATTAGAAGTTGAATAAGAACCACAAATGTTCAGAGCTGCTCTGTAGCACCAGATTTGCCCCTAGGAATCAGCCCACCTGTAACCTGCAAAAAAGAAGTGTCTTATTTCTGCACCTCAGCAGGATTTTGAATGCAAGACTGGTCCGGTGCTAAGTCACTTCAGTCATGTCCGACTCTTTGCAACCCTGTGGACTGTAGCCCGCCAGGCTCCTCTGTCGGTGGGACTCTCCAGGCAACAATACTGGAGTGAGCTGCCATTTCCTTCTCCAGGGGATCTTCCTGACCCAGGAATTGAACCCAGGTCTCCTTCATTGCAGGCAGATTCTTTAGCATCTGATGCCCTAGATGCAAGGCTAGGCACAAGGAAATTCATCTTTCCCACATTTCCTGAATTTCAGATTAAGTCTATGGTTTAACCTCTAAAATTCCTGACTTCATAAAGGGAGAGTTCTTTCAGGCATAATCAAGCCAGCAAATGAACACCTTTGGAAGAAATTTACATTCACACAAGCATACATGCCAGGTCAGATCAGATTTCCCAAAGGTGATGTTCCAAAGTGTTAGTTGGAAAGAAGAAAAACAGGTGGACTATGGCTCGCCTATACAGCAAAGAGTAAGCTTTGACTGAACCATCACCTCACACCTAACTTAAGGCTTTCACAGTATAGTTCTGGTGAATTTCATGCATATTCATGGGAGGTAAGCATGATCTAGGAAGACAAACATCATTTGTGGGGAAATCTAAGTATTTGTCTGCTAAATGGTGGACTGCGAAAGAGAATAGGGCTTTCCTGGTGGCTCAGTGGTTAAAAATCTACCTCTCCTAGAGGAGGAAATGGCAATGCACTCTTATATTCTTGCCTGGGAAAGGCCATGGACAGAGGAGCCTGGTGGGCTACAGTTCATGGGGTCACAGAGCACAACTTAGCGACTGAGCAAGCACGCATGTACACAAGATGATGATGGAGGACAAGGAAGACCCCTGACTAGAGTGAACAGGCACACCTGCCATTTCTGCATCACCCAAGAGGAAACCTGCTCACGTGCAATAGCCAAACACAGACCGTGAGATGTCAGGGCCCTGGATTCACACAGCCCTGACATTAATAAGACTCTGCTCAAGGAAAGATGAGAAGACACCTTACATTTTGCAAAGAAAAGCATTCCTAAGAAACAGAATGTCTAGATAAGTAGCAAGCAGGTAAAAGAAGCAATAATTTTGATTTAAATTGTTTGGTTTAGTTTTCAATAAGGATTTTTTAAATAAAAATTATATATATTTAAGGTGCGCAACATGATGTTTTGTTAAAAATACACATTGGGAAATGATTTCTATTAAAACCAATTAACATATTAATCATCTCATGTAGTTATCATTTTGTGTATGTGAGATGAGCTCACTAAGACCCACTTTCTCAGCAACTTTCAAGTATACAATACAGTTAAGTAAGGATTTGAAAAAAAGCAAACAACCCAGAGCAACAAGATACACAGGATCAAGTTTATATGGAGTCTTCAGCTCCTGACATAGTGTATCTGTGGCAATTTCTTTGTAAAGACACCCGAAATCCTTACTCTTTTTATATTAGCTAAGACCAGAATAAACTATGAAATAATTCTATGGCATTTCTCAATATGAAATCACTGAACACATCAAATCAGGTCTTATTAAAACTGCTATAATGCATGCTAAAGACAAAAAGGAAATATTTAATTATGAAAATAAATTGAATGAACTGCCACAAATTCTCTCCAAAATTGCCAAGGACAATGGAAAATTTCAAGTTTTATCCCAAATATCCAACTACTTTTTTAATACCATTAAAACAATCATAATTATAGAATATAGTGAGTGAGTCTGTATATGCATAGATTTTATTTATATTTTTCTTTAGTTAACACAATTTTACTGAATATGAGTAAATGGGCCATATAAAAATATAATCATTCCCTTTCTCAAACACATTCTGTTCTCCTATATTTAATTTTATAAATTAAATCTCCTGGATTTAATCCAATCACTGAAGTTTACTTTCAAATACAACTTTGATATAAATGAAGGTTTTAATGAACAACAACAACAACAAAATTTCCATCAATACTACTTTGGCATGAAAACACTGAAAATCAATGTGATATAATTTTTGGTACATATTTTAAAATTAGATTTTGTTACAAATTTAGTAGATATTGTGTAACAGCCTATGACTAAAAGTCATCAAAGGCAGTCTTGACCTGATCTCAATAGAAATTTTTTTTATTATATATTTGTAAAGTTTGCTTAAAGGACAATAAACTTGGCTTGATGCAAATAAGCTTCTCAGTTTCTCTTCAGTCACTCAGTCATGTCCAACTCTCTGCTGCCCTATTGACTGTAGCCTGCCAGGCTCCAGGGAATTCTCCCAGCAAGAATATCGAAGTGGAAAAAAAAAAAAAAAAGAATATCGAAGTGGGTTGCCATTGCCCTCTCCAAGGGATCTTCAAGACCCAGGGATTGAACCTGTGTCTCCTGCATTGGCAGGCAGATTCTTTAACACTGAACCATCATCTGGAAGCCCTAGCAAAGTATAAATGATCCCAGTTACAAAATCTTTAATTTACAAACAACTTTCCCAAAATATTTCTGATGCTCCAGGGGAGGTACACACCATGGTACCAAGTGACACTCACCTTGCGGTAGATCATATGGCACACCGCTACTCTCAGCCTCATCCCCACACGCTGCATGTGGTAGAAGTACAAGTGGTGCAGAACAGCCCACACCAGCACGCAGGCGCTCAACCCTGCCGCGTAGCCGTAGGCTTCGTGCAAAGCGGCCGAATCGGTGGGATCGTAGGTTTCAACATAACTAACCATTTTCCCCAAAAATATGGGTTGAACTACTCTGGTGCCTTCCTGAAAGAAAAGAAAAAAGCTTTAATTAGAAATGTCAGTTTTTCTTTACACAAGATTTGCTTTTACCATTATCATGCTAAAAATACATTTTGACAAAATGCTACATTCATGACTAATTTAAAAGAAAAAAATGCAGATTCACTATCTACTATAAGACAAGTAGACAACAGTTTTAACCTTAAGACAAAATTTAACATTCACAAATAGTAAAGCCTTAGTATCATGCTTAGTGTAATGTGAATGCTCAGTAAATACCACAACCAGGCTCAATACCAACTGAGCCTTAAGATGAATAAGGAAAAAGCTGGCAGAAGAAGAGTAAGAAATCTGCTTCCATATGAAGAAGCCTGTGGCAGCTTGCCCCTGTCCCCTGTATTCTTAATGTCCCAGCCCAATAGAAAGTCAACCTGGTTCACATATGGGAGACACACTTTTATTACCTTCTTTGTGAATCTTTATGAACTGAGACATTGGCACAAACACATCCACTCTTTTCCATCCCAAACTCCACATGTCTGTAGGTCAAGGGAATGGAAACCAGCTTCAGTTGGAATACCACAGAGAAACCAGGCTTGGCAGCTCTACAGGCTCTCAGCTCCCGAGAGCACTGCCTCAATACGTCTCTACCCTCTAGAAGTTGGAATGTTCCTTGGAGTGAAAAATTAAATATGGTGGAGGTTCAAGCTAAAAAACCATGTCTTCCGTGGTTCTCCATCCACCATTCACTGAAGTTGGTGGTTTGGAATAAATGTTCCCAATCCTCTCTTCCCCAGGTCTAAACCAATTGACTCAGAGTACACTGAGGCTTCCACTCTGAGTAAGACTTAGGGAAAGCAAGCTTCTTTCCCAAAGAAAAAGGCAAAGGAACGGCAACACCTACCCACCCTGCCAAACAGCCACTTCGCCCCACAACTCACTCCCTCCCTCTAGTCACTCCTTGAAGGTCTCTTTCTCCCCAGGTCCCCTTCTTTCTCCACCATCAAAGAAAACCAAATACTCAATGAATCCAAGTCACCAAAAGTAAACACCTTGACCCTCAATATCATTTCCTCCACAGACTTCTCAAAAGACAAAATGTCAAAAGTTTGGAAGTCTTTCAGGAACAGGGCTTTTCCTTTTTTGGCAATCCCGCCTTACTAACACAGACAGGGTAAGCTTTGCTTACCTGACCAGTATGCTTTGATAGCTCTCTTCTGTCTGTCTGAAGCTAAGGAACCCACACACAAGAGGAGGGAAGGAGAATCCATAACACCAAACACCAAAAATACTAAGCATTTCCTGCTCAGCCAACCAGTGCCTGATCAGGATATTTATCAAAAGATGTCCCCATCCCTCATAAGGGGGTCTCATTAAACCTTAACATTCCTGTCTTGTTCTACACAAATGGACACACACACATTCACAGGCTGCACCAGCTGCCTCTCCCTCCATGAAGTCATGGAAATTTTCATCTACTATAGAGGATAAAGGGGAGAAGGCAATGGCACCCCACTCCAGTACTGTTGCCTGGAAAATCCCATGGATGGAGGAGCCTGGTAGGCTACAGTCCATAGGGTCGCTAAAAGTCAGACATGACTGAGCAACTTCACTTTCACTTTCCACTTTCATGCATTAGAGAAGGAATAGCAACCCACTCCAGTGTTCTTGCCTGGAGAATCCCATGGACGGAGAAGCCTGGTAGGCTGCAGTCCATGGGGTCGCACAGAGTCGGACATGACTGAAGCGACTTAGCAGCAGCAGCATAGAGGATAAAGGGAACACTATTTAGTTGAAGAAGTATAATAAGATTATCAGACTGGAGTAAAATGGTCAGTTCTGATACATTTCCACCGTGTCCTATCACCCATCCCAAGAGGCATAGAGAGCTTATGGAACAGTCCCTCATAAAATGGATTGTCAAACACTCTGTTTATAGAGTTTCCTGAGATGGAAATGTGGAGGCTCACACAGAGAAGCAAGAACATCAAACTGTACACACAGGCAGTCCCAGCCCAGGTATGGCCAAGGGCAGTCTATTGCTGCAGCCACAAAACACCAGAATCCCAGCAGTAATATCTGCCATCCCAAACTTTCCTAAAACTTATGATTCTCTTTGGGAATCACTGTTGCCTGTTACTTAGGTCTCCATTTGAGCTAACATCCTTGTGATTACAGGAGAAATAAAAGTAATGTCACTCACCAAACACAGTATGGATAAATGCAACAAATCCAGCAATAAAGAGTGTAAATAAAGGCAGATCACTACTGTCTAAGCATATCTGGAGTTTTTCGCTGAGAAACAATATTTAATAACCCAGTTGACAGACTTCCCTGGTGGTCCTTTAGCTAAGACTCCACACTCCCAACATAGGGGACCTTGGTTTGATCCCTGGTCAGGGAACTAGATCCCACATGTAGAAACTAAGACCTGGCACAGCCAAAAATAAAAATAAAAAACAGTTGGAGAAATAGCCTCATTAAGGTATAATGCCAGTTCATGGCTCATATCTTCCACTCATCTGTCAATTCTTTTCATTCTTGATAATGATTATCATTTAATTGGAATAGAAAATTTGTTATCTTTCAAAAAGGTAACAAAGGATTTCAAACATGATGTGTTACTGATGCAATTTGGGAGGAGAGTCACTTATTATTCTTAAACACTATTTTGGGACTTCCTCCAATGGCTCAGTGGTAAGGAATCCATCTCAACACAGGAGTCACAGGAAATGCAGGTTTGATCCCTGAGTTGAGAAGATCCTATGGAGGAGGAAGTGGCAACCCACTCCAGGATTCTTGCCGGGACAATTCCATGGACAGAGAAGCCTGGTGGGCTACAGTCCCTGGGGTCACAAACAGTCAGACACAACTGAGTGACTGAGAACACATGCACAACTTTGCCTCCAGCAAGGAGCAGTCATGGCAATTTAGAGAAGTGATGAAAAGTATAATGCACAGGGAATTTCCATTCTGGCATAAATTGCAACTATGGAAAACAGAAAATTGATATTATGCTCCACATGAAAACTAACAGGAAGTAAAAAACAATTTTCCAGTAATGTCTCTCAAACAGAAAAAATAGAAACAAAATAGGCAAAATAGTGAATAGCACAAAATTGTGAAAACAAAACCCCAAGTACATATAGAGAGTAAGAATACACATATTAAATATGATTCTTCAAAGCTTCGAGAACACACAGGACAGAAGTTACTGAAGTCATCAAAGGTAGACTGAGTAGATCTGTCCCCTCCACACACAAAGAAAGGTTAGATGAACAGTCATTTAATAGGACAGCTGGCAGGAACATTTATAATCTGTGAGTATTTCAATTTCTGACGTTTGGTAAAACTGGCTGAGGCAAACCAGGCAAAAGATTTTCCAGCTACCAGAAGATTAACTCCTGCATATGCTCAATGTTCTGTTCCAAGTATTAACTCCAAATGAAACAGTGGTGTGAATCCCAAGGAAAGGTCCAATTTCAGAAGACTCTGCTTGCCTTGGAGAGTCTCTCAGAGAGGCAAGGAGTGGCTGTGGCTCACCCTGGGGACACAGACACTGGTGGCAGCCATTCCCGGGAGCTGCCCCCACCACGTGTACACTGGTGTGGGCAGACACCACCAAGGAAATCTCTCATCTCTACACTCCCGATCCTTACCTTCAACTAAAAAGAAATAAAACAACTGAGAAAATATTCATTATCAACCTTGAAGCTAACATACTGAAATTTTCTTGATCAGCAGGAAAAAAGTCAAACACTGCCCCCTTAAACCCTTCCTCTTTGACATAAATCAATGATCACATGTATATTCTTTCCACAAACCAATTGAGAATATAGTTCTTATTCTTTCACAAGAATTCTTCAGAACTCTGAAATCATAAAGGATCTTTAAAAGAGAAGAATTTAATACCACAACATTCATTATTCAGGATTCTCTGAGAGTCTGAATTTCTGAGGCAGACTTTTTATTTTGGCCACACCATGTGGCATGCAGAATCTTAGTTCCCTAACCAGGGATCAAGAACCCTCACATCTGCACTGGGGGCATAAAGTCTTAACCACTGGACTGCCAGAGAAACTTGTGGTAGCCATTTCTTGACAGAGGCCTTGGTATTCAGCCTCCTGAAAGCACCAGATATTGGGTCCCACCTTTTGCTTCTTAGAATAACTTCTTGCAGGGTTCGGTTAGAAACTAGAACTTCTGCAGTGGATAGAATTCCTTCTCTAAGTTAATGTACTTGAAACATTTCTCACCCAATTTCCCCATATCTCATTCATGGAAATAAAAACACAAAAATAGAAACAAGCTAACAAAGAAAAACACTTGAGTGAAATATATAAGCAGAAACGAGTGAGCTTGTAGGGAAAAACTGAACAGGCAATTAATCTTTAGAACTGGGGGAGTTCTAAAGTGAGGTTGAGAAAAATCCAGAGATAAGGAGGAAAAGCAGTGAATCTGGGAAATCATATCCACCATCACTCTAGATATCCTAGCCTTCACTCATCTTTTACACAGTGGTCTTCATCCTGACTGCACCTTAGAATCACCTGGGTGGGGATAAGGGCACTCTGATGCCCGAGGTCCAGCCTCCAGAAACTGGTTTAGGTTCAACTGATTAGTGATGAAGCCTGATTAGTGAAGATTCCTCTCCCTGGAAGAGTCTGGATGCAGAAACTAACCCCATGTAAGCATCTGCTAAACTCCATTCTTGCACTGTCTTGGCATCTGAGTCTGGAATGGCTACAGACCTGCTCTGAAGGAATTACAATTATCACAGAGTTCCATGGCACATGTCATGCTTCCAGAAAAATCCTTATAAACCAAGTCCAGAGATTACAGTATTGAAATTGAAAATTTTCATTCTGCACAGTAGGAAAAATTAAATTTCAGATAAAACTATATTTAAAAAACATCACTAAAAAGATGAGTCAAAATTAGCCTGGAAAGTTATCCCTAAAAGGAGAAGGAGAATTAGAATAGAGCTAACGAGGATATCAGCCTTCTTTAAAAGTAGCCTTGTCTTGATTTTAGAATCATGAAAACATTATACAGAATTATAATCATAAAAGAACTAATTTTTTAAAAAGCAATTCCTAAAATTTCAAAGTAAATTTAAATAAAAGTACCTAAATATCTACCCATCCTGTTGGTTCACAGAGCCATACAAAAAAGAACTATCAAAATTGATTTTAAACAAAACAATTTGAAAACACATTCTCTGCATCATACACCCACATGAAGACAATATGAACTGCAAAAAGATAAATCTTATAATGTTTTCAGAAGTCACATTATAAGAAAAAACAAATGAATAATTATGTTGATATCAATGAGAATTGGGCTTAGACTTGGGACAAAGAGAATGGATGATGGGAGAAAAGAGACATAGATGTAAGCACAATAAGATGAAGTAAAAACACTAGTGTCCTGCATCTGACTTGGATTGGAAACACCCATGTAAACATATTTGTTTACCTTAAAAAATGTATTCTACTTTGTCTAATGAAAAAAGCCAAGAAACAATAACCAAGAGCAATAAGCTCCTCTAGCACCCAGACTATAGTCTTTAAATACCATTTCACACTAAAAGAAGACAGGGCTGCTTGGATAACCAGGGCTGAGCAAATCCTGTACAAAATGAACTAGAAATATCATGTCATATCAGAAAGCAAAAAACAAAGCAAAAGACAAGAAAAAAAAAGAAAAACTAGCCAAGAATTCTAGAATATGTGCAAAAGACTCAGGACCCAACCTGAATATACTCCCACTGCCCAAATATGGCCAAAGGTTGGCACAAGCATAACAAATGAAATGGACTGAAGCAGATCAGAAATGCTTAAATCCATGAGCTCAAACCGACATTCACAAAACCAAACCAAGCAAATAGCAATAAAAACTCACTATCCCCTCTCCTCACTAGAGGAGAACCACTTCATCATCTTGAAAACAGGTTTTAAAAACTGAAAAAATTATTTTCCCCTACTGTCCCAATAAATACCATAGTTCAGTATTAACCAAAGAGCTTAAAACATCTTCATTTTGCAACTCTTAATAAATTAAGGGACCTTGAGCAAGGATCATGAATAGCTCCAACATCACACACACACACAAGATGTTATGTACCTTATAACGGATATATACAACCCTACCTCCTACATAGACAAGGGGGTGAAGAAAATCCAAATGAGCTACATCAAACTTCTAGACCTAAACACCAACCTAAGGTGCCAGAGGAACATGTGAATTGACACAGGGGGAGATCCGATCAGCCAAATCCAGGCTGTGGGAATATCTACAAGACAAACAACCTAGAGACATGGGGTGGGGGGGGAACAGAAAAGCAATTGTATAACCTATGTCAGCCAAGTGTACCTTATTTAATACTGCTTCCAACAGAAAAGGGGAAAAAGACAACTGTGAGCACTGGCTAGATACTAATGATATTAAAGTTAATATTTATGAATAATAATAAAAATGTTTATGCTAAATATGTTTAATGGGGGAGATTCCATATCTTTTAAAGATACATACTAAAATATTTATGGATAAAAATGATATGATGTCTTGAAACTGCTTTAAAATAATCTTGGGAAGTGAGGGTGAGTTTCAGATGAATCAAGACTGCTCACTATGGCAATTATTGAAGCTGACTTAGGGTGACATAGAGGCTTATTTCCCTTTACCCTTCTGAGTGCTTAGCTGAGGATCTCTGTAAGAAATGACAGAATAGCAGGACAAAATCAAACAGAAGTTTATTAACATGTATATTTCTGATACACATGCGAAATATCAAGAACTGAGTAACTCCCTGAGATGGCTCAAGCCATCACCTTAAATACCATCCCCAGCTAAAGACAAAAGAAAAGGTGATGGGGCACCTATGAGAGGTTAATAGGAAAAGCAGCTTAAACTACACTAGGGTTGGGTTTGCTATGCAGATTTCATTCTTCCTGAAGACTGTCCTTCAACAGGATTCTGCTGTGATTTAGAGCCATCCTTCTTTTTCTGGTACAGAGAGGGAGACACCTTTACAAATGGAGACTTCCTTTATCAGTGTAAATGTCCCTCAGAAGAATAACTTCTACTCTGTCTTCAGAGTTTCTCCTGTGTCTATTTCTGAAAAATAGAATCAACTCACGACAATCTTTCTGCCAGAGAGCCCTATTCTGGAGTGACACATTGTGTTACCTTTCATTCTGTTTTTGCATTTTTGAAATGTTCTTAAAAATCTACAGGAAATTAAAAACAAAACAACAACAACAAAAAAAACCACTATAGAAAGCAGTTGACAGAGGGGCCAGAGCTAGAAAAGCAGCTCCTCTTGGCTCTGAGCCTCGGTGGAGGCTGTGGAAGGAGAGGACAGAACACAGAGAACACGGGTCTAGCAGTCAGAGCACCACGCCTCAGAGACCAGGTCGGCCACCTGCGAGTCACATGACCCTGAGCCCATCGTGTGCCCTCCTGGGCCTCCGGGTCTTTATCTGTGAAAATATCTTGCCTTGCCTGCCTCGGAGGAACCCTGGGATAGCTAAATGAGATAGGACAGCTCAGAGAGCTCTGAAATCACCATAAAAACAAGGGTTTTTCATCACTTTTATTATTAGAAGTCCTGGTAAGAGATTTACTCTATTCTTATGGCAGAGCCTGGTTTCCAAAGGGCTTGGAGAACTCATTGTTGCTCACAGGTGGTCACAGTGGAATAAGAACTCTTGAGAAAAGCCATGTATAAAGCCAAATTTTCTAGACTGCAATTAAAGTTTCACTTCTAAGCAGATTGCTAAAATTTTTAACCATTATGAATGCAGTCTTTCAAAAAGAGTCTCCTACTTCCCTGACTACATAAAGAAAATGGATTGAAGGGGATGGAGGAAACAAGTGAAATAGGTGAGGGAACTTAAGAGGTACAAACTCCAAATTATAAAATAAGTAAAAGGGGACTGGGGACAAAAAATAAATATATAAAAGTTTAAAAAAATAAATTAATCACAGGATTATAATATACAACATAGGAAATATATTCAATAATATTGGAATAATTTTGCATGGTGACAGTTGGTAACTACACTTATCATGTACTGTATAAAATATTAAATCACTAATGATGTATACCAGAAACTAATATAACAGTGTAAGCCAATCATACTTCAATTTTAAAAAATTCTTTTAACTTTACATTAAAAACTTACATATGCTTAGAAAAAGAAAAGAAGGTGGATATAAAACCCTAATTTATAACTCAAGGTCATCACTGTGGGTATTACCAACACCTAATGGCTAACGCGATGCTCTCAGGAACCAGCAGGGCGCACACAGCAGGTCTGCTCTGCAGGTTCCTGTCCACTCTGCTCAAGGCCCCCTCCTCCTCTCCCTTGCTGTGTGGTCCTCAGTGGTTGCTCTCAGCCCGCAGTATCTCTGCCACCAGCAGCCACTCCTCACCCTCCTGGACTGGGCAAAGTGAGGGACACATGGAAGAAAGGGTTGGGGAATAAATGCAAAGTCCACTCAGCTCTCAGGGAACCAGCCATGAGTCGAGGCACAAAGCCCACTGTGGGACTCAGAGGATTCTGTTTACTTCCTGTCCATCAGCTGAGCTCCAAAGTGAAGGTTTACACACACATGGGCTTCCCCACAGCCTCCACCTGGACCAGAGACCATCAGCAAAAGTGGCTTCAAACAAAGGCCAAGTGTCCAGACAAGGCTGGGCCACATCTAAGGGTCCTAGGAAGAGGACATAACTCCCAGCTACTCCTCCCCTCTCAGGAGACTGGTAAACCCACTCCAGGTCTCTGAGGTCACCCCACTTACACACCAGCAATGGAAACCTCACCTCTCAGAGAGAAGCCCTGATGACCTGGGGAGGTGGTCTCTGTGTCTCTGGCCCAGGCAGAAACTTCACGCTCCTCTTCTCCACCCTGAGAGCCCTAGGTATGCGGAAACCTGTGTCCTCCCCACCTGCAGTCCCCATGGAGGTTCACACAGGGGCCAGGGTGCTGGGAACTCTCTGCCTGTTCTGTTCTAATTAGCATTGACCTGCAAGGGCTCCCCAGCCTGGTACCTGTTTCTCCAAGTGGTAGAGATACTCCACAGTTCTCATAGGACAGAGGTTTTCATATTTCAGAATCCTAAGAGCCTCACCCTGGACTGGTGTCACCCCGCTTTTTCCCACTGGTGCTGCCAGGAGTACCCGGGAGGCCCTGCTTGTGCTGTGGGTGGAAAGAGCACACTGCTTGGGATCATGGATGATCCACGGGGCTTTCTGTGCACTGGAGGAATTGAAAGAGGGCTGAAGATCTAAAAGGAAACATGTTTGTGTTTTAGAAAATCCTGGGATGAGTTTAGATGTTTCATTATCAAAAATATAAAGACCAACAAGCAGTACAGATAGATCACAACATGGAAATTTGCTTCATAAAATCAATTTAAATAACTAGTACTGCTACTGCTACTAGTAATAGTAGTACTACCACACAGATGAGCCCCTACATTCAAGGTCCTCTACTCCCCACTTCTCTGCCATGACCACCCAACAACCAATCTCCTAAAAGAGGGCCCCGGGCTCTACCAGCTGCCCCTTATGCAGCCCCAGGCCTGGCCTTCCTGGATCCCCAGCAGGAAGTATTACTGAGTCTGGAAAACTTTGAAGTCAACACTCCCAGCACCACAGTGGGGCGAATTCCCTCTCAGGAAGAACCCCAGATCCTGCGGCCTCTCCCTCTATGTCTGCTTCTCCCATGAACTGCCACAGCCAAGACCCAGGACTCATATTAGGATGGAATCCATTCGAGGCTTAGCAACTGCACCTAAGGAGCCGACAGCCCAGGACAGCAAGAAAACCCACATGGGCTATGCTTTGAGACCCACTTGCCTTCAAGCCTCTTTATCATCTGGTACCAAAGAGAAACTAGAGAACCAGGGACAGCAGAGAAAGATCTGCTGCAGGATATGATCCAATATTAAACCCAGAGGCCACTCATCCAACCAGGTACCTGGCATTAGTCACAAGTACACAGCAAGGCCCCAGGGTTTCCAGACAAGCAGAATTCATGAGAACTCACCCAGGACAGAAACCTGCATGGAGGGTACATGAGTTCTCCACAATTCATGGTGAAGCTGGAGCTCCTCCCCACGGGGGGCTCTGGCCTGGCTGACCTGGCCCATGGGGAGCGGGCAGCCCAGGGAAGGGAGTGATCTTGGGAGCTCTGGCAGCTCCAGCCCAGACACAGGACCCCAGGTTCTGTTCCACAGGAAGGGGATGATCTTTTCCTAGGAAAGCATTTATCATATGTGACCTGAGAAAGTCAACAATTATGCTGAGCAACTCTCAAATGTCTTATGTTATTCTGGGCTCCAGTCCAAATTTGAGTGAATAATAGTCGCTAGTCGTGTTTGACTCCTTGCGACCCCAAGGACTGGACACTGCCACGCTCCTCTGTTCGTGGAATTCTTCAGGAAAGAATACTGGAGTGAGCTGCCATTTTCTTCTCCAGGGTATCTTCCTGATGCAGGGATCAAACAAGGGTCTCCTGCACTGCAGGCAGATTCTTCTGAGTGCCAGGAAGTTCAGTTCAGTTCAGTTATTCAGTCGTGTCTGACTCTCCACGACCCCATGGACTGCACCATTCTTGGCCTCCCTTTCCGTCACCAACTCCTGGAGTTTACTCAAACTAATGTCCATTGAGTTCGTAATGCCATCCAGCCATCTCGTTTGCTGTCATCTCCATCTCCTCCCACCTTCAATCTTTCCCAGCATCAGGGTCTTTTCCAATGACTCAGTTCTTAGAATCAGGTACACAAAGTATTGGAGTTTCAGCTTTAGCATCAGCCAATGAATATTCAGGACTGATTTCCTTTAGGGTGGACTGGTTGCATCTCCTTGCAGTCCAAAGGACTCTCAAGAGTCTTCTTCAACACCACAGTTCAAAAGTATCAATTCTTTGGCACTCAGCTTTCTTGATAGTCCAACTCTCACATCCATACGTGACTACTGGAAAAACAATAGCTTTGACTAGACGGACCTTTGTTGCCAAAGTAATGTCTCTGCTTTTTGATATGCTGTCTAGGTTGGTCATAACTTTTCTTCCAAGGAGCAAGCATCTTTTAATTTCATGGCTGAAGTCACCATCAGCAGTGATTTTGGTTCATGTACTATTGAAGCATGTCTTGGAGAATTTTGAGCATTACTTTACTAGCATGTGAGATGACTGCAATTGTGTGGCAGTTTGAGCATTCATTGCCCTTGCCTCTCTTTGGGATTGGAATGAAAACTGACCTTTTCCAGTCCTGTAGCCACTGCTGAGTTTTCCAAATTTGTTAGCATATTGAGTGCAGCACTTTCACAGCATCATCTTTCAGGATTTGAAATAGCTCAACTGGAATTCCACCACCTCCACTAGATGTGTTCTTAGTGATGCTTCCTAAGGCCCACTTGACTTCACCTTCCAGCATGTCTGGCTCTAGGCATGTGATCACACCATTGTGATTATCTGGGTCATAAAGATCTATTTTGTATAGTTCCTCTATGTATGCTTGCAACCTCTTCTTAACATCTGCTTCTGTTAGATCTATACAATTTCTGTCCTTTATTGTGCCCATCTTTTTATGAAATGTTTCACTGGTATCTCTGATTTTCTTGATGAGATCTCTAGTCTTTCCCATTCTATTGCTTTCATCTCTTTCTTTGCATTGATCATTGAAGAATGCTTTCTTATCTTTCCTTGCTATTCTTTGGAACTCTGCATTCAAATGGGTGTATCTTTCCTTTTCTCCTTTGCCTTTAGCTTCTCTTCTCTTCACAGCTATTTGTAAAGCCTCCTCAGACAACCATTTTGCCTTCTTACATTTCTTTTTCTTGAGGATGGTCTTGGTCCCTGCCTCTTGTACAGTGTCACAAACCCCGGTCCATAATTCCTCAGGCACTCTGTCTATCAGATCTAATCCCTTGAATCTATTTCTCATGTCTACTGTATAATCTTAAGGGATTTGATTTAAGTCATACCTGAATGGTTTAGTGGTTTTCCCTACTTTCTTCAATTTAAGTCTGAATTTGGTAATAAGGAGTTCATGATCTGAGCCACAGTCAGCTCCTGGTCTTCTTTTGCTGATGGTATACAGCTTCTCCATTTTTGGTGGCAGAGAATATAATCAATCTGATTTCATATGGACTATCTGGTGATGTCCATGTGCAGAGTCTTCTCTTGTGTTGTTGGAAGAGGGTGTTTGCTATGACCAGTGTGTTTTCTTGGCAAAACTCTTTTAGCCTTTGCCCTGCTTCATTCTGTATTCCAAGGCCAAATTTTCCTGTTACCCCAGGAATCTCTTGACTTCCTACTTTTGCATTCCAGTTCCCTATAATGAAAAGGATATCTTCTTTGAGTGTTAGTTCTAGAAGGTCTTGTAGGTCTTCATAGAACCATTCAACTTCAGCTTCTTCAGCATTACCGTTTGGGGCATAGGCTTGGATTACTGTGATATTCAATGGTTTGCATTGGAAACGAACAGAGATTGCTCTGTCGTTATTGAGATTGCACCCAAGTACTGCATTTTGGACTCTTTTGTTGACTATGATGGCTACTCCTTTTCTTCTAAGGGATTCCTGCCCGCAGTAGTAGATATAATGGTCATCTGAGTTAAATTCACCCATTCCAGTTCATTTTAGTTTGCTGATTCCTAAAATGTCGATGTTCACTCTTGCCATCTCCTGTTTGACCACTTCCAATTTGCCTTGATTCATGGACCTAACATTCCAAGTTCCTATGCAATATTGCTCTTTATAGCATTGGACTTTACTTTCATCACCAGTCACATCCACAACTGGGTATTGTTTTTGCTTTGGCTCAATCTCTTCATTATTTCTGGAGTTATTTCTCCACTGATCTCCAGTAGCATATTGGGCACCTACCAACCCGAGGAGTTCATCTTTCAGTATCCTATCTTTTTGCCTTTTCATACTGTTCATGGGGCTCTCAAGGCAAGAATACTGAAGTGGCTTGCCATTCCCTTCTCCAGTGGACCACATTTTGTCAGAACTCTCGTCCAGGGAAGCCTACTATTAGGAGACATTTCTAAGTATAAAGACAAGTCAACTTAAAAAGTATCCTCAGTACATGTTTCACTTTGTCTTACAATCTATAGATAATACATTAGAATATGTAATGAATCCATACAACTTTTCCAAAGGAATACCCAAGACAGAAGTAGCAATAAAGTTATAAATGACAGTCATCAATCAGATGAAATAATTTAGATGAAGCTTGTCTCTCTCAAAGAGATGGGGACTGATAAAATGGTAAGGAATGAAATACAATTTGCTTTTAACTTTGTATGAAAAATAATGTTCAGTTCCATGTTGTTGAACATAGGTCTGTTGTTGCCACATAAATCCTCTACTTCAAATTACTGTCTGAACGCTTTATTAAAACTCTGCTTCTGGCCTTTGTTTTGGAATCTGTTACCATCTGTTGCCATCTCTTGATCGCTGTTCTCTGAAGTTTACTTCCTCCAAACCACAGGACACATATTCCCTGAGGTTGTAAGATCTTCTTTTGGTCAAGGGTCACTCAACATTTATATTGAGCACCAAAAACATCCTAACATGGCATAAAATATCTTTCCAGTGCTGCTCTCCTTCCATTACACCATGTTTTAATCACTTAAAAGAAAAATAGTAATCTCCAGAGGTCAAGTCCTTTAAGAATCTGTCTATTCTAAAGATAAATACAACTGCTGATCTACATTATGATTCCTAGATGAGATTTACCCTTAGATCTTAAACCACTGTCCTCGCCCCGCCTCAGTCCATCCATCTCAGGACTGACACAGGTACACTGAAATGCAAAGCACTGTATGGAACAGCTTTTACCTCAAGAAATGTTAACATTCCCAAAACTAAGTAGGATTTTCCATAACACTTTACGATTGCTTTCATTAAAGAAGGCTTCTGCTCATCTTTCTGGGCTCTCAACACTTCTTGATCCCAGTACCTGTGAAGAAAGACAAAGCACAATAAGGAACAGCCCTGCCATAGGAAAACAGGGGAGGGATAGAGCAGAGGACAAGCCTTCACTACAGGGCGCTCCGTGGCTGCCCATAGATGCTGGCTAACTGCTCACAGGGCTCCCGAAAGATGAGCAGTGCAGACACTGAAGCACCAGGAAAAGAACCAGACCAGGTCTTCAGAGAAAAGTCCCAGATTCTAGAAACAAATTCCTGCTAAGCTTTGTTGAACTCACAGGTCATGAGCAGCTCAGAAGGGCAGACACTGTCTTCCAGGCACCCCACCTCTGGAGACAGAGCTTGGCCTCCAGGGCCATGGCTGTGGGCTCCCTCCACATCCATTCACACAGGGAACACAGGCTCCGCCAGCCTCCAAAGTGAGCTAAGCCTGGGGTCAGCATGAAGGGCTGAGGCTTCAGTGTCAGGGAAGGAGGCTCAAAGACCCAGGAGGGAGCAAAGGCCCCTCCCCACAAGCCTTTAGGCCCATAGAGAAATTTTCGCTCTTCTAACCATACTCCCTCCTGCCTGTGCTCACCCTTGCAGCTCTTCTCCAAGGAGCTGGGAGCGATCTTCTGGAAGCACTGGGTACATGTCATCTTCTTCTAATTTCCGTTTATGACTAATTTTAAATAAGGGGTTTAGCCACCTGTTAAACATTAAAAGGAGAGTGATATATATTCAAATTACATATCTTTAATTAGAATCCTATATTCATGGACATTGTTTAAAAAAAGTCTACATTTTAACTATATAAAGATGTAGGGAGAAAATTATACATATGCTTACAAACACATATATCAGGGTGTCAATAAGTCGCTCTGACTTACACAGAATATAACTTAACTAAAATACCCTGTTTGTGGTCTACTGAACATACATTGTACATACTTTAATTATTAAGAAAAATACATTTAGAAGTCAAAATAATGTTACATTGGTTCAGGAGCACAGAATAGAGCTGAATGGCCATGGTGGATAAGGCTGTAGATACGTTCCTATATTACCAAGCACTTAAATTTTCTGACCTGTATCAGACTCAAGGATTTTGCTGTTGTTTTTTAATGGCTAAGTCGTGTCTGACTGGTTTTGTGACCCCATGGACTGCGGCCCTCCAGACTCCTCTGTCCATGGGATTTCCCAGTCAAGGACACTGGAGTGGGTTGCCATTTCCTTCTCCAGGGGATCTTCTTGGCTCAGGGATCAAACCCGTGTCTCCTGCACTGGCAGGTGGATTCTTTACCACTGAGCCACCAGGGAAGCCCACCAGACTCAAGAATGCCTCAGTCACATTCACATAAGATGCAACCTTGTGGTCTCAAGACCTCCTTAGTTCAGCTAATAACACAAAGGAAATTTTACAGGGAATCATGTTACAATACACCACCCTGAGTCCAACCGGCTCTGGACCCTGACCTCCTTACAGCCCTGTCAGACTCCCCTCACATGAGCCTCTTTCTGACCCTGACCCTCTGAAGATGTCCTAACTTTCCAAATAAAATGAATACATTGATTTTTCTTATAGTCCTCTCTATAATTGAAGCAGACATTGCTAGACAGTGTAAGACTTTTTTTAATTTCAATTTTTAATTCCTTTTTTAATTTCAATTTTTCTCTTCTCAAGTAAGCATCTCACTCTGTGCTCCAATTTCCAGGCATTCAGAGAAATCCCTTCCTGGTCTGGAAGGTCATAAAACATTCAGACCCAGGACAAGACAATTATTAACTGCTGTCCAGTTTATCAAGAGAAACCTCCAAGAAGACCATTAGCACTTAAAGCATACATTTGGTCCCTAAATAATGGTCTGGGGTCTTGAGAAAGGGTCGAGGGCTGGCGTTGCAATGTCTAGAGAAACTGAGAAACTGGTGGATCCAAGAAAGCCATAAAATCGACAAACTGGACATTGTGACATTTACATTAATTGGTCAAAAATGACGTATATTGAAGTCATGAATCAACCCAAAATGTATAGATCAATACTAGAAAAGATATAAAACTGCTATAATCCTTGCCTTTGGGGGGCCCTTCACCCCCTTTCAGAGTCTATGCAGAGGACTTTATATCCTATCTTCTAAAATAAACTTTGCCTCTGTGTTTGCGAGTTTCCCAAAATTCAGTCTTAGGCTTCGTGAACAGAACTCTGGTTTCACATTTCATTACCACTTCCTGGCCAATTAATTTCTTTTCAAATGTAACACAAGACTTTCATAAGGGCTGAAATTTTACTGACTGTGGGGTCTGCCACCTTCAGCCTCAATCAGGGAATAAATATAGCCCCCATACTTTCAGGAAACTCCACTAACATCTGAGAACATAACCAAACTACTGTTCAGTCCCTTCATGCCCAGGCTTCTGCCCAGGAACATCAAGATTACCCCCATTGCCACCCCACCCCAGCAAAGGAGTATGTGTTAGTCAAATCCCTATTTTCTTGGGACCCAACCAATATTTCCGATGAGCCCTCCACCTACAGACATGACCGACTCTAGATACTGACCATGCCCAAGGGCTCTGGGAACAAGATCATACCAAAACTGGGGGGGTCTGGTCTGTGGCAGCAGTATCCTGGATGGAAGGGCACCACCATTAGTCTAAACATGATTCAAGAAAACCCAAACACAGTGTGCCCCTGAGGGTCCTCGAGGCCCCTGGGGCAAGGACCACCCACATTGGGCCATC
This sequence comes from Bos javanicus, assembly GCF_032452875.1. Lineage (NCBI taxonomy): Eukaryota > Metazoa > Chordata > Mammalia > Artiodactyla > Bovidae > Bos > Bos javanicus. The sequence goes on along the minus strand of NC_083879.1, from coordinate 71,972,045 downwards.
AACTGTCTCCAAGAAAACTCTACTAGTGGATACTGGGCTATAAGAGGTCCACACCCCAATCCAGGTCACATTCAGATTTCAATTACACTCACCCCACCTCCCATCTAACTGGAGCCATTCATCTAGTCAGGAGGGAGCTGGACTGGACTGGTAATGGAAGGAGTTGTCGCCCCTGTAGCATCCTTGGTGAGCCTAGCAACGAGGAACAATTTATAAAGCCAAAGCTACTAAAAAAAACAAAAATAACAAAAAAGGGCCCAGGCCACTCGAACATTGGCCTGAGCAACTAAAGAACCCAGCCCTAACTTTAGAAAGATGAAATTTTCACTGGGCCTCTGGTCCACATGACAACGACCACTGCATAGCTCCTGATTACCTTCTGGCTGATCAAGGAGGAGTTTGTGCCCTTGCAACTAGTTCCTGTTGTTTCTATGTTAACATGAGTGGTCAAGTAGAAGACGGTGTAATCTGACTGTTAGAGAAGGCTGCTTGCAGACAGAGAAGGACGAATATCATATGATATTGCTTATATGTGGAATGCAAGTAAAGGCTGTAAATGAAGTCTTTAAAAAATAGACTTAGAGTCACAGATGTAGGAAAAAAAAAAAAGCGATGGTTACCAGAGGGTGACAGGAGGGACAAATTGGGACACTGGGATTGACATACACACACTATAATATATAAAACAGATAACTAAGAAGGACCTACTGTATAGCACAGAGAACTCTATTCTATACTTTGTAATGGCCTACATAGGAAAAGAATTTAAAAAAGACTGTGTATATGTATAAGAGATTCACTTTGCTGTAGAGCAGAAACTAACACAACATTGTTAATCAACTATACTCCAATAAAAATTCAAAGAGAAAGTCGCTTGATCCAATACTCAGAATAAGAAGGGCCCTGACTGAACAAATCTGGGACAGTATCAAAAGGGTAATCTCAGCTTCCTGGGCTTCTGCCATTCTTAGGACCCCTTACAATTATTCTCCTCCTGCTTTTTGGTCTGTGTATCCCCAACTGCCTCGTTAGTTTTATCTGGTCTTTATCTGGATGTGAGAATTGGGACTTTAGCCAGGTGACAATCATATTTATTTTAGCTACCCACTCCAGTATTCTTGCTTGGAGAATCCCATGGAGAGAAGAGCCTGGCAGGCTACAGTCCATGGGGTCACGAAAAGTTGGATATGACTGAGTGACTAACTCTTTCACTTTCACTTCCTGTTTTTGTCTGAGTCTCAGGCTCAAATGAGGAAGTTACAGAGAAAAAAACTGGTTAGAACTAGCTAGGCCCAAAATTGGAGAAGGAAATGGCAAACCACTGCAGTATTCTTGCCTGGGGATTTCCACAGACAGAGGACCTGCAGGGCTACATTCCACGGGATCGCAAAGAGTTGGACACGACTAAGCGACTAACTTTCACTTTCAGGTCCAAAATGGTGAAAAATCTAACCTCCCCTAGACCCTGAGCCTCATTTATGCATTCGCTGTAATATATTAGTATGCTAAATGGCACACTCACCAGTGCCGTGACAGCTGACCATGGTCATGACACAACCCACACAAGGACTAAAAATGAACATTTCCTCAATTTTAGGTCCAAACCACACCCTTATTCTCAGATAAGTCATGAATATTCCTCCCTCTCTTGATTCAATTTCCTTGCTTTTCAGTTCAGTTCAGTTAGTCGCTCAGTCGTGTCCGACTCTTTGTGACTCCATGAATCGCAGCACGCCAGGCATCCCTGTCCATCACCAACTCCTGGAGTTCACCCAGACTCACGTCCATCGAGTCAGCGATGCCATCCAGCCATCTCATCCTCTGTCGTGCCCTTCTCCTCCTGCCCCCAATCCCTCCCAGCATCAGAGTCTTTTCCAATGAGTCATCTCTTCACATGAGGTGGCCAAAGTACTGGAGTTTCAGCTTTAGCATCATTCCTTCCAAAGAAATCCCAGGTAAAATTCCAAGGTAAAATCCTTGCTTTTACCTTGACCCAAATTGGGTTGAGAAGTTGATTTGTGAACTAAGCTCTCGCTTCTCCATTCTTTGGTCATTGAATAAAACTTGTGCTGTCCCAGTCTCACCATCAATTTAGTTATTGGCTTTTGGAATCTGAGTGGAAAAGCAACCTCTTCAGCCAAGAAAAGGGGTCTTAGCCTGGGCTCAGAGCCCAGCACACGGTGGGAGACCAATTTGGTGACATCAGTTACATATACAAGGAACACCGTCTTCAGAGCCAGATTGCTTGACTTGGGATCCTGCTCCATTACTTACTGGCTGTGTGGCGGTAAGCGACTTACTCAACCTCTCTGCTTCAGTGCCTTCAGGTATAAAATAAGCGGTAATAGTGCCTTTCCCTCCAGCAGGAAAACTGGAAATGGGTGCCTACCCAAATCAATGAAAAGTCCTCACCTTCCCATTTCCAGGCACATACACTTTGAAAATTCACAAACAGAAGGCGTTTGGAAAGTTCCTTGCCTGGACAATTTTTTTCTACCTTATTGTTTACAGTAACCACACCCATTTTCCTTCTTCTAGGCCCCTCTTTCCTTAAGGGCCACCAAATGGCCAGGAGATGAAGCTACACACACTAAATACACCACCATCAAAACAAGCATAGGAGCTCCCAATCCCTGGAGATCCCCCGGGCTGTCCCATAAAAGAAGGAAATACTAGAAATTTGGGAAATATAAATGGGTTAGGGTCCAGAAATAAAACAACTAGTAATCATCCAAGTGTGATTAAAGCCCAAAGGTTCAGGACCACATAGTTAGTGGCCCAGCTACCACATGGAACACTTCAGTTAAGAGCTGCAACTCTCTGAGCTGTTTTTCATCTGTGTGTTTCCTCTGGGCTCAGGGACCCTTCAGTGGTTTCAGGACCAAATGATTCCTGGGCAGGATCACCTGCATCAAGACCATGTACTGCTTCTCTGAAGGCTAGAGATTGGGAAAGACCTCACAGGCTTCAGGGACCCTATCCCCAGAGTGATCCCCAAAGGTGGAAGTGGAGATATCCACAATAAGGAAAGGGGCTGATCAAATAAATCCTCCAGTTCTGACTGTGTCTCCCAGGCAAAAGCAAAACATGTTCAAGAATAGTGTTCCCAATCATTAAATAAAAAAACCTTTCATTTTTTTACCCACATGAAATTTGTCACAACTGGGAACCAGGTTATACAGTGAGAGCCACACAGGGAGAAAGGGAAAGGGAAAGAAATACATGGTCATAGACATGGGGGCAGAGGGAACCCAGTGGAGCTGGAACACACTGTCGCAAAGGGCATGTGGGAAAAGGTGGGGACATTACTGAAAGATGGCAAAGAAGGTGGAGCACTGAAGAACTGTGGTGCTGGAGAAGATTTCTGAGAGTCCCTTGGACAGCAAGGAGATCAAACCAGTCAATCTTAAAGGAAATCAACCATGAATATTCTTTGGAAGGACTGATGATGAAGCTGAAACTCCAGTATTTTGGTCATCTGATGCAAACAGATGACTCACTGGAAAAGGGTCTGATGCTGGGAAAGGTTAAGGGCAAGAGAAGAGGGTGTCAGAGAATGAGATATATAGATGACATCACAGATGCAATGGACATGAACTTGGGCAAACTCCGGAGACGGTGAGGGACAGAGACCGGCAGTGCTGCCATCTGCTGCTGCTAAGTCGCTTCAGTCCTGTCCAACTCTGTGCGACCCCATAGATGGCAGCCCATCAGGCTCCCTCGTCCCTGGGATTCTCCAGGCAAGAACACTGGAGTGGGTTGCCATTTTCTTCTCTGATGCATGAAAGTGAAAAGTGAAAGTGAAGTCGGGACCCCATGGACTGCAGCCTACCAGGCTCCTCTGTCCATGGGATTTTCCAGGCAAGAGTACTGGAGTGGGGTGCCATTGCCTTCTCCGAGTGCTGCCATCACGGGGTTGCAAAGAGTTGGACAGGACTGAACGACTGAACAACAACGGTCCAGGGCACTATTCGATAAAGGAAGTTGTTCATAAGCTGCTTGCTTGGGGCTGGGGACGCGGGTAGGGGATGGGGGTACGACGCTTCAGTTCAGAACTGGGAATTCCTGAGCAGTTCAGGGGAAGCCTGTAAGAGTAGAGGCGGGTGTTCAGTGCATTTTCCCTCTGGGCTGTGATTCCCCCTAGGCAGCCTTCCAGCTTCCTGTTTTCTGGCTCTGGAGGGGCTGCCAGCGGCAAGGCACGGAGACCCTGTATCTCCGCCACCAGGTCACCGGGTCCCCTCCCCACCCCTGCTCCCCACTTCCTTGCCCAGTCGTGCTCCGCCTTCCCAGAGTGCAGAGGGGGAGCAGGACAGCATTGGGAGGGTCCACACTTGTTTTCGAAAGGCGCGGCAGCGGAGGGCGCCGTGACTACCGCGTATCACGGCCGGGGAGCGCTCACCAGAAGAACAGGTGCGAGCAGAGGTTCGCTTTCTGCAGCGGGTTGGGCTTCACCTTCGGGTACAGCGGCGGCATAGTGCCGGCCCGGGCGGGCGTGGAGCGGCGCTGCGCTGCTCTGACCTCGGTGAGGCTCCCGCTGCTCCTGGAGGCGACCGCGGGGATGTTGGAGACCAGGCCGCCTTCGGGGTCTGCTGGGCGGGCCCTGAGAACCACAGGCTGCTGGGGGTGGAGCACCCACCACCCGCCAGGTCTCCGCCTCCCGGGACTGCACAACCTCCCGCGTCGCCTCCGAGTCACCGGCTCTGCGCTGCTGTCACGGCCCTGGGAGAAGTAGGGCCGTGTGTGTGGGGCTGCAGGACGAAGAGGCCGTCAGGCCAAAGCTTCCAAAAGCTGCAAGCAAGTGGGAGGCAAGGCCCCGGCTCTTTGATGGAGGAGGGTAGGCAGACCGGACAGCACAAACAAACCAGCTCCAAGGATCCCACCTGGCTGCAAACTCTGCTGAAACTCCTATTCTGAGCCCAGAGGCTCACCCAGAAGGCGAAGAGGGGAGGCTCAGGCTCTGCCCTCCTCTGCTGCTCCGAAGCTCCTCATGGGCTGCAGGGAAGGCCTGGAGAAAGCTGGCAGAAGGCATGATCAGCCCATGTGAGATGTCCTGTGGCATCTCACACGTTGCATTATGAGGGAACCTCTATGAGCTTTTTGTTGCCCTCTTAGATTGGGAAAGGGGAGTCTGGGGGGAGAAAAACTGCCTCCTAATTTCTTTCATCATGCTTTCAAAACTTAGATAAGTAAGGGTGACATATGTCACAAAATACATTTCTGGGGACCTTACCTCAGTTTCAACTCTAACAATGTCCTGGTCAGGAAGGTATTATCCCTATCCTACAGATGAGAAAGGTGAGGCTCAAGGACAGCCCTTGTCCAAGGTCTTGTCCAAGTTTGGGGTTCAGCATGATTGTCTCACTGGTACATGGATAGTGTGTGTGAAAAGTGCCTAGAATATGCTGTGTGAATGAATGAATGACTGCAGGACTGAATGAACAAAATCTTAGGCTCCTACTCAGAAGTGTTTAGTTACCAGCTCAACAGGTTCTCTTCCCTTCTACTCTAAATGAAGAAATATCAAAATGTAGGTACTTTCAACAAGATCACCATATTATTCTTTAATAATTTCTTATATACCTTGGCTAAGATTGGTGTTATTAATGATGGCTTTTAGCTTCAGTTATGCAAGATGAAAAGGTAAGTTCTAGAACACTGGTGTACAGCAATGTGATAATATTGCTGTGTACCTTTAATTTGCTTAAAGAGTAGTAGTTCTCAACATAAAAAAAGAAAAAAAAAAGACAGAAAAATGGAAAAAGTGTGAAGTAATGGACATGTTGATTGGCTTGGTTGTGATAGCTTATGGTGAATGGCGTCAAATTTGTGATCGCCAAAGTAGAAGATTTAGCTTCGGGACCAGGGACCAGGCTTGATCACTCAAGAGCTTTTGGGTAGCAGAGTTTTATTAAACGGACAGAGAAATCTTCTGACATAGACATCAGAAGGGGGACGGGTGCGGGGGATGGAGAGTGCCCCACTGGGTAGTCTTACCAAGGCCTTATATATTTTACTAGACCCACTCCCACAACACACATTGGAAGATGACAGGATTAGTCAGAAAGTTCTCAAGAAGGAGAAACATGTCCTGGAGCAAGCTACATTGTTATATTGACTACCACAAAGTGATGTCGGAAAAAAAAGTTTGTCATTTTCTCCTTGAGAGCCCCAGACCCCTTTCTTCTTCTTGAGGGCTCCAGACCCCTTTTTCCTCCTCGGGGACCCTGGACTTCTTAACAACCTACCTAGGAATTGACTCTCTCAGTTGTGATGAATATTTCACAATGTATATGTAAATCAAGTCAACATGTTGAACATCTAAATATATATACTATTTGTCAATTATACCTTAATGCCAGAGGGGAGATTGATTTTAAAGAAACCTTTAATGTATTCAGACTTTTTTTTACGAGTCAAACATATAAGAATGGCAAGGTGTTGATAATTTTGTATTGATGGGCATGATGAGAATTTATTATACCATTTTATTGATATTTCATGCATGTTTGAAATTTTCTGTTGCAAAAAAGAAGAATGATTAGAGCTGAAAATTTTAATTTTTCAATTACCTACCTTTTTTGTGTTAGCTGTCTCTCACATAATGCAATCCACAATGTATGGTACCAGATTTGTCCTGATTTACAGTCGTCTTTTACATTCTCTACATTTTCCAGTGTTGTAAACACTCAGCAACTAGTTCTACTTCAAAAATAAAGGAATTGGTTGCTGCAGTTGGAAGTCTGTCAGACTGCCTTAGACTGTTCCATCTGGTCCCCACAACTATCTCAGGACCATAATTAGCCATCTCCAAACTGAAAAATACATTCAGTCCCTTTAGCTTCTGCTGTCTTTTTATTTGTTTTTTTGTTTTTTTTTTTTTAACTAAGATCTTTTGAAACTTCTTAGTATCCTCTTCTGGACATAAAATCCTTGAATGTGATCTAATTCATGAAAAGAAATCATCCTCACATTTCAGAACTTTGTTACTAGTAATGAATTACTTCTGTCACTTCCCACTGGCTCTCAGACATACTTGCATTATGACACTTTTACAGAGAGTTCTGGTATAAAAACTTAAACAAAACTCCTTATTTTCTGCCAATATATTCTATGTGATCTCCCTTTAAGATGTTATAATAATAATGGAACCTTGAGTTATTTTGTTTTCAGTTCATCGGAAACACTAGTCCATTACTGAGATGAGTTGTCCAGAAACTGTTGAGAGTTGATAAAGATGTCCTGGGAAAAGAATATACCTAAAAAATTGAAATTTCTATTTTCATTAGGCTCACAATCTAGAAAAAGAGTAGGTAAAAAGGAAATTTCAGCAAAAGAATAAAAAATAATAAAATAACACAAACACATTCATTCTTACCCTGATAAATTAAGGATGTTTTGTGATGCTGCTGGCGCTGACACATATTCACCCTGCAAATGTTTTTCAGCGAAATACAGAGGCCTAATAGTCATTAAAAAAAAAAAAAAAAAAACAGAAAAACCAGAATACCCCATCCTAATGAAGGCAAAGTCTGATAGGCACTGTAGTATATTATTGGCAAAATATAAATTAGAATCGTTTTTTTCACAAAATAATCTAACAATATTTATTTTTAAGAGCCTTAAAAATGTTCATTCTTTGCGACTCAATAAGATTTCCACTTTGAAGATGAAGAAGATAAAAAGTCAGCTATAGCCAGCTATTTATGTACAAATACTCAAACAGTAAATAATCTTCCTGCAATGCAGGAGACCAGGATTCAATACCTGGATCAGGAAGGTCTCGTGGAGAAGGAAATGGCAACCAACTCCAGGAAGTACTCTTGCCTGGAGAATTCCATGGACAGAGGAACCTGGCAGGGTATAGTTCATGGGATCACAGAGTCGGACATGACTGAGCGACTAACTCTCACTTTCATGTTTCTCAGAGCAGTGCTTATTATAATATTAGAATTTAGAAACATCCTAACTTCTAAGTTCAGCAATAGCAAAACGATTGAATAAATCATGAATCATTTTTAGAGAAGTGCTTTAGCTTTCCCTGGCGGTAGAGTGGATAAGAATCCACGTGCCAATGCAGGGGACACAGGTTCAACCCCTGGTCCAGGAAGATCCCACATGCTGCCAAGGGGCATCTAAGCCCAAGCACCACAACTACTGAAGCCTGTGTGCTTAGAGCCCATGCTCTGCAACAAGAGAAGTCACTGCAATGAAAAGCCTGTTCAGTTCAGTTCAGTCACTCAGTCGTATCCGACTTTTTGTGACTTCATGGACTGCAACATGCCAGGCTTCCCTGTCTATCAACTCCCAGAGCTTGCTCAAACTCACAACCATTGACTCAGTGATGCCATCCAACCATCTCATCCACTGTCCCCCTTCTCCTCCCACCTTCAATCTTTCCCAGTATCAGGGTCTTTTCCAATGAGTCAGTTCTTCACATCAGGTGGCCAAAGTATTGGAGTTGCAGCTTCAGCATCAGTCCTTTCAGTGAATATTCAGGACTGATTTTCTTTAGGATTGACTGGTTTGATCTCTGTGCAGTCCTGGGGATTCTGAAGAGTCTTCTCCAACACCACAGTTTAAAAGCATCAGTTCTTTTGGGCTCAGCTTTCTTTATGGTCCAATTCTCACATCCATACATGACTACTGGAAAAACCACAGCTTTGACTAGACAGACCTTTGTTGGCAGAGTAATGTCTCTGGTTTTTAATATGCTGTCTAGGTTGGCCTTGGCTTCCCTGGTAGCTCAGACGATAAAGCGTCTGCCTGCAATGCAGGAGACCTGGGTTCGATCCCTGGGTCAGGAAGATCCCCTGGAGAAGGAAATGGCAACCCACTCCAGTATTCTTGCCTGCAGAATTCCATGGATAGTGGAGCTTGGTAGGCTACAGTCCATGGGATCGCAAAGAGTCAGACACGACTGAGTGACTTCATTTCACTTCACTTCACTTCTAGGTTGGTCAGAGCTTTTCTACCAAGGAGCAAGCATCTCTTAATTTCATGGCTGCAGTCACCATCTGCAGTGATTTTGTAGCCTAAGAAAATAAACTCTGTCAGTGTTTCCTTTGTTTCCCCATCTATTTGCCATGAACTGATGGGATGGGATGCCATGATCTTCTTTTTTTGAATGTTGAACTTTAAGCCAGCTTTTTCACTCTCCCCTTTCACTTTCATCAAAATGCTCCTTAGTTTCTCTTAACTTTATGCCAAAAGGGTGATATCATCTGCATATTTGAGGTTATTGATATTTCTCCTGGCAATCTTAATTCCAGCTTGTGCTTCATCCAGCCCAGCATTTCACATGATGTACTCTGCATATAAGTTAAATAAGCAGTGTGACAATATACAGCCTTGACAGACTCCTTTCCCAATTTGGAGCTAGTCCATTGTTCCATGTCCGGTTCTAACTCTTGCTTCTTGACCTGCATACAGACAAGAGGCAGGTCAGGTGGTCTGGTATTCCCATCTCTTAAAGAATTGTAAGTAGTATCTTGTAATCCACAAAATCAAAGGCTTTGGCATAGTCAAGAAAGCAGAAGTAGATGTTTTTCTGGTATTCCCTTGATTTTTCTTTGATCCAACAGATGTTGGCAATTTAGTCAGTGGTTCCTCTGCCTTTTTAAAATCTAGCTTGAACCTCTGTACGTTCTCAGTTCATGTACTGTTGAAGCCTAGCTTGGAGAATTTTGAGAATTACTTTGCTGAGTGAGGCCCGAGAGAAGCCTTCTGATGGCTGCAGCTCCAGCGTGCATCTGATTGCAGCCCCATGAGGGACCCTGAACCAGGTCACTCAGCCAAGTTGCTCCCAGATTACTGACCCTCAGAAATTCTGCAAGATTTGGAGTATCCAGGAGTCTCCACAGAGGTGTGAGTCGGCAGTGGCCTGCTGCTGAGTTAGGGGCATTGAATTCAACATTGTGTCTACAAATCCTTTTGAAGGAGGTCTCCATTATCTTCATTACCCCCACCATAGTTTGGCCTTAGGCCAAACAACAGAGAGAGAACACAGCCTCACCCATCAACAGAAAATTATATTAAAGATTTACTGAGCATTGCCACCCATCAGAATAATACTCAGTTTCCCTCGCAATCAATTTCTCTCATCAGGAAGCTTCCATAAGCCTCTTATCCTTATCCATCAGAGGCCAGACAGAAGGAAAACCACAATCACAGAAAACTAACCACACCGATCACATGGATCACAGCCTTGTCTAACTCAATGAAACTATGAGCCATGCCATGTAGGGCCACCCAAGATGGACAGGTCATGGTGGAGAGTTCTGACAAAACATGGTCCACTGGAGAAGCAAATGGCAAACCACTTCAGTATCCTTGCCTTGGGAACCCCATGAACAGTATGAATAGCTCATGTTCCACAACAAACAGTAGCCCCCACTCACCACAACTAGAGAAAACCCAGGCAGCAACAGCAAAAATGGTATTGAAAGCTTTGAAGTACGACCAAAATGGGAGAAGATCTTAAAAAATGCTGGATGCTGAGAGTGTACTGATGAAAGCAACAAGGAAGTTGTGAGGTATTCTGGCAAAGAAGCTATTAGGCTCTGCCGGCCATTCCCATTCCTTCATTTCTCTTTCATGGCAAAACATGTTGTGTATCACCTGTCAGCTCAGAATCAGCCCATTGCGTATTGACTTATCTCTACTGCACTGACAGCTAATACCTTTTTCTGACTCAACTGTAGGTTCTTTCTGGATTCTTACTTTGTAGTAGGTTTTGCTGTATTCTGCCTGGTGATGGTATTTTACTATTGACCAGAGTCTACCACATAAATGAATCGAGATCAAAGTGATAGGTTTTTTTTTGGGGGGGGCGGGCAGGAGAGGGGTTTGTTTGTTTTACTCTCTGCAGTGGGTTTCTCTGGATTCTGTGTGATGACAATATTTTATTTTACTATTGACAACAATCTACCAGATGAAGGATCCATGGTAAGGTGATAGCTTTAGAAAAGAAGCAACTGGGAAAGAGCAACTGGCTTTTGCTTCAAAGCTGTTAGTTTTGGTCTGAGAGCCTGAGGTGCTACCTCTTCAAATGAGCTGATCCATAAGGATACATTTAACTCCATGTCATGTAGCCACACAAAGTTCAGAATCAAATTATGTGGTACATCTTGCTTGTATCCCATGAGAGACCCCACTCTGTCTAAATTGAGACCAAATTCTGGACTACAAGTTTTGATACCTTTATGTGTATGTCACTTATTGTTCTGCAACAGCCAAGAGACTTAAGTTTCTATTCATTAATCAAAGCAGCCTGGAGGCTATTTCTAGCACACATCTAGATGTTCTGTTGGGTCATAACCTTTACTCTGCTAACTTCAAACCACTTTTCTTACTTCAAAACTTAGAATTTCACCCAGCAACTGATTACCAAGTATTGCCATCCATTTCTATCAGTCAACTTGTTCAGTTTCCATAAAACAATAACCTCTGTACCATAATGGCCCTTATTTGTAGATCCATTTAGGTGTTTTATTATATTTTCCTCTACTGTTTAAAAAAAATAGAAGATGGAAAGAATCGATATGCTAATATTAACAACAATTAATGTAAATATGGTCCGATGCTGTAAAGAGCAATATTGCATAGGAACCTGGAATGTCAGGTCCATGAATCAAGGCAAATTGGAAGTGGTCAAACAAGAGATGGCAAGAGTGAATGTCGACATTCTATGAATCAGCGAACTCAAATGGACTGGAATGGGTGAATTTAATTCAGATGACCATTATATCTACTTCTGCAGACAAAATCCCTCAGAAGAAATGGAGTAGCCATCACGGTCAACAAAAGAGTCCATAATGCAGTACTTGGATGCAATCTCAAAAGTGACAGAATGATCTCTGTTCATTTCCAAGGCAAAACATTCAATATCACAGTAATCCAAGTCTATGCCCCAACGAGTAATGCTGAAGAAGCTGAAGTTGAATGGTTCTATGAAGACCTACAAGACCTTTTAGAACTAACACCCAAAAAAGATGTCCTTCTCATTATAGGGGACTGGAATGCAAAAGTAGGAAGTCAAGAAACACCTGGAGTAACAGGAAAATTTGGCCTTGGTATACGGAATGAAGCAGGGCAAAGACTAATAGAGTTTTGCCAAGAAAATGCACTGGTCATAGCAAACACCCTCTTCCAACATAAGAGAAAGCTCTACACATGGACATCACCAGATGGGCAACACTGAAATCAGACTGATTATATTCTTTGCAGCCAAACATGGAAAAACTCTATAAAGACAACAAAAACAAAACCAGGAGCTGACTGTGGCTCACATCATGAAGTCCTTATTGCCAAATTCAGACTTAAATTGAAGAAAGTAGGGAAAACCCCTAGACCATTCAGGTATGACCTAAAACAAATCCCTTATGATTATACACTGGAAATGAGAAATAGACTTAAGGGCCTAGATCTGATAGCAGAGTGCCTGATGAACTATGGAATGAGGTTCATGACATTGTACAGGAGAAAGGGATGAAGACCATCCCCATGGAAAAGAAATGCAAAAAAGCAAAATGGCTGCCTGGGGAGTCCTTACAAATAGCTGTGAAAAGAAGAGAAGTGAAAAGCAAAGGAGAAAAGGAAAGATATAAGCATCTGAATGCAGAGTTCCAAAGACTAGCAAGAAAAGATAAGAAAGCCTTCCTCAGCAATCAATGCAAAGAAATAGAGGAAAACAACAGAATGGGAAAGACTAGAGATCTCTTCAAGAAAATTAGAGATACCAAGGGAACATTTCATGGAAAAATAGGCTCGATAAAGGACAGAAATGGTATGGACCTAACAGAAGCAGAAGATGTTAAGAAGAGGTGGCAAGTATACACAGAAGAACTGTACAAAAAAGATCTTCAAGACTCAGATAATCACGATGGTGTGATGACTGACCTAGAGCCAGACATCCTGGAATGTGAAGTCAAGTGGGTCTTAGAAAGCATCACTACAAACAAAGCTAATGGAGGTGATGGAATTCCAGTTGAGCTATTTTAAATCCTGAAAGATGATGCTGTGAAAGTGCTGCACTCAATATGCCAGCAAATTTGGAAAACTCAGCAGTGGCCACAGGACTGGAAAAGGTCAGTTTTCATTCCAATACCAAAGAAAGGCAATGCCAAAGAATGCTCAAACTACCACACAGTTGCACGCATCTCACACGCTAGTAAAGTAATGCTCAAAATTCTCCAAGCCAGGCTTCAGCAATATGTGAACTGTGAACTTCCTGATATTCAAGCTGGTTTTAGAAAAGGCAGAGGAACCAGAGATCAAATTGCCAACATCTGCTGGATCATGGAAAAAGCAAGAGAGTTCCAGAAAAACATCTATTTCTGCTTTATTGACTATGCCAAAGCCTTTGACTGTGTGGATCACAATAAACTGTGGAAAATTCTAAAAGAGATGGGAATACCAGACCACCTGACCTGCCTCTTGAAAAATCTGTATGCAGGTCAGGAAGCAACAGTTAGAACTGGACATGGAACAACAGCCTGGCTCCAAATAGGAAAAGGAGTATGTCAAGGCTGTATATTGTCACCCGGCTTATGTAACTTATATGCAGAATACATCATGAGAAACGCTGGGCTGGAAGAAGCACAAGCTGGAATCAAGATTGCCAGGAGAAATATCAATAACCTCAGATATGCAGATGACACCACCCTTATGGCAGAAAGTGAAGAGGAACTCAAAAGCCTCTTGATGAAAGTGAAAGTGGAGAGTGAAAAAGTTGGCTTAAAGCATTCAGAAAACGAAGATCATGGCATCCGGTCCCATCACTTCATGGGAAATAGATGCGGAAACAGTGGAAAGAGTGTCAGACTTTTTTTTTTTTTGGGGTTCCAAAATCACTGCAGATGGTGACTGCATGAAATTAAAAGACGCTTGCTCCTTGGAAGGAAAGTTATGACCAACCTAGATAGCATATTGAAAAGCAGAGACATTACTTTGCCAAGAAAGGTTCGTCTAGTCAAGGCTATGGTTTTTCCTGTGGTCATGTATGGATGTGAGAGTTGGACTGTGAAGAAGGCTGAGCGCTGAAGAATTTATGCTTTTGAACTGCGGTGTTGGAGAAGACTCTTGAGAGTCCCTTGGACTTCAAGGATATCCAACCAGTCCACCCTTAAGGAGATCAGCTCTGGGATTTCTTTGGAAAGAATGATGGTAAAGCTGAAACTCCAGTACTTTGGCCACCTCATGTGAAGAGTTGACTCATTGGAAAAGACTCTGATGCTGGGAGGGATTGGGGGCAGGAGGAGAAGGGGACAACAGAGGATGAGATGGCTGGATGGCATCACTGACTGGATGGACGTGAGTCTGAGTGAACTCCGGGAGTTGGTGATGGACAGGGAGGCCTGGCGTGCTGCAATTCATGGGGTCTCAAAGAGTTGAACACTACTGAGTGACTGAACTGAACTGAATGTAAATATGGAGAAAGCATGAAATGAAAGAAAGGAGGTGACACTTCAGTCTGGAATGGATGCATATTTCAAGTAAGCTGGTTCATTATGTATTTAATTTTTAAGGAAGAGAAACCATTTTTTTTTAACCTATGAAGTATCTAGGGCAGCTTTATTCAAAGTACTAAAATTTGGAAGCAGTCACAACATCCCTCAACAAGTGAATGGACAAACTCGTTTATCCAGGCAATGAGGTACTGCTCAGCACTAAAAACAAATGAGCTACCAACACATGAAACAACATGGAGGAAACTTAAATGCTCATTACTAAGTGAAAGGAGTCAGTCTGAGAAGACTACATGCTGTATGATTCTAACTATATGACAACAAGGCAAACTATGGAGACAGTAAGGGATCAGTGTTGCCAGAGGGTGGAGGTGGGATGAGAGATGAGTAGATGGAGCACAGGGGATTTTTAGGGCAATGGAAATACTCTGTAATATACCACAATGATGGAAATGTTATCATACATTTGTCTAAACCCATGGAATGCATGACACCAAGAGTGAACCCTGATGTAAACTATGGATTTGGGGTGACTGATGTGTCTCTATAGATTCATCAGATGTAGCAAATCTTTCACTCTATGTTGATAGTGGGGAGGCTATGGGGTGTGGGGGCAGGGGAGAGGAGGAAATCTCTGTACCTTCCCCACCCCACCTCCCCCAGAAAGAAAAATCTATGAAATGCTTGTGAGACACTGAGGATTATACATTCAAACATCCCTGGTTATCCAGGGGTTAAGAATCCGCCTGCCAACGCAGGAGACGTGGGTTCTATCCCTGCCCTTGGAAGATCCCACAGGCTGTGTAACCCGCACTCTAGATCCTGGGCTCTGCAACTACTGAGCTCACAAACCATAACTCCTGAAGCATGTGCGCCCTAGGGCCTGTGCTTCACAACAGGAGAAGCCACGGCAATGAGAAGCCCATGCACCACAATGAAGAGTAGCCCCTGCCCACCGCAGGCAGAGAAAGCCCATGCATAGCAACAAAGACCCAGCACGGCAAAAATTAAAATAAGCAAATAAATAACAATTAAAAAAATGAAGTGTTATAATAGAGGAAATGAGATTTTTAAACTTATAGATTGAGATTCATATTAATAAAATTCCCCATTGATCCCTTATAGTATTTCTTAGACTTATACATCACTTGATAACTTTCTTCAATTTAATCAAGAAAATAAGAACAATTTACTTTTTCGCTTGTCAATTTTTAAAATAACTTATAAAACACTACCAGAGTTATAATCTCCTTCCCACCCCTTGCAAGTCAAGTCCATTTTGCTTCATTAAATTTTATGTTTATTAAATATAACTTCAGTGAAATTAAGAGAAATTGAGTTTGAGATAAGAAATACATCTACAAAATTAATATGTATTGTATATTATTATTTAATCTATATTTTAGATACTCTTATAAAATTTGAGGTTAAAAACCTGAAATATTCTTTCTAAACATAAAGAACTTTAGAATTCTTTCTTTGTTTTCTGAGAAGAGACTTCCCTTGCTTCCTTTCATCCAGTCTACTTTCAATTGCACTCTCAGGGAAGCTGTGGGCATAAAAGTACCAAATTGCATTTGAATGAAATGTATTTCCTACCCTCACCAAGCATACAACTTATAATATGTGTACAATTCCCATTCTTAAGAGTCACACCTTTGCATGAAGGCTTTCATTATATGTGGACAACAGAAATGAAGTCCATCATGTGTCAATATTAAAACAAAAGTATTGACTTTTTATGGATGTTTTTTCTAACATGTATTGCTGATGTCCCTCCCTCGCAGTTTGCAGAACATAATGACAAACATTATTAACTATTTGATATCATTACCAGGAGTAGTAGTATGCCATTTGGTGCAATACACTTAGGGTCTAACAAACATAGGTACAGGGGTTTACAGATTCATTCATACACACTTACTAACAAAAAATTAACTTTTAAAAATTTCACATCTATTTTTTCTATATTTTTATTTCTTATATTTTCTAATAATACTTTACTTTTTACTACTTTTAAACTAGCTTGTAAAGTAAGATTTAATAGGCTTTAAAATAAGGACCTGAGGATCTCTGCTAGGAATAATTATGAGTTTGCAGATCTAATTTTGGCAACTTAGATGCCTCTTGGTATCAGATGTCTTCTGTGAGACTGAAATTACCCAAGGATGACATCTGGAAAAGTGAATGTTATCAGAAGGTGCTTTGGTTTACCAATGGCTTTATGAAAGTGAAGGTGAAAGTGAAAGTTGCTCAGTTGTGTCGGATTCTTTGCAACCCCAGGGACTATACAGTCCATGGGATTCACCAGACCAGAATAATGGAGTGGGTGGCCTTTCCCTTCTCTAGCAAATCTTCCCAACCCAAGGACTGAACCTAGATCTCCAGCATTGCAGGCAGATTCTTTATTAGCTGAGCCACCAGGGAAGCCCATGGCTTTATAAGTGTTCCTAAATGATTAGTAAATTTCCTCTCTTCTTTTGACATGAAATAGTTTAAGAATGCTAAAAATATTCCCCAATTTTATTTTTTAAATGTAAATAATTCCCAAATGGATTACATATAAAGTATTCACACTTTTCAATAGTTATTTAAGGATTTTCATTAAAAAATAAGATATACAGAAACAAATCAAAGAGAAAGAGGGAGAGAGAAGCCCAAGGCTGAGACCTGAGACCATCCAGCATTCACAGTTAGAGACTCACCCAAGGAGACTGAGGAGGGAGAGAATGTGCAGTCACCAGAGTGCAGGAGAACCTGGAGCCCATGCCTCTGAGAGGCTGGTAAGTTGAAGACAGAGAGTACCAAATGGATTTGGCAAAGACAGGGGTTTTGGTGACTTAGGAAAAACATTATTTTAAAGAGAAAGAGATTGAAATCTTTTAAAGATGTGCTGAGCAGAGAACGGTGTCTGAAAGTGTGGAAAAGTGGTTATGCACAACTCCTGTGAGAAATTTTGCTGTGAGGAGGAACAGAAAATGGAAAAAGTAACTGCCGGACTATAACCCTTGAGGAGGCATTCATCCACACTGTGAACTGTTCAATAGCCAGTCTAAAATAGACTGTTTGAGTAACATGGGTAAGCCGATGTTGTCAGTATCTGCCCTGGTGCCTTCCATGTCACCCTAGCCTGACTTCCTGCTACTCTGCCTGAGGGTTTTGTCTTCCACCTGAGTCAGCTCTGCTAAAGCACAAGGCAGCCAGGAGTGCTGGGGAATTTAACGTCTTCCTCTGCTCTCCCCTGGCAGCCTTCAGTCAACAGACAGACAGGAGCTGGTGTGTAAATACCCCTAATCCCTCACTCAGGGAAGCTAACCCTGAGGCTTGTGCTTCACACTGTCTCCTACAATTTCCCAGCAGGATTGTGTTCCAGTAACCCAGCCTGGAACATACCTGATAACACATCCTGTGCGGCCCTCTCTCCCTTTCTTGTCACACTTTCCCACTCCATTACCAGTGTTTCCTGGGATCCCCCTCCCAAATAACCTATTGCATTCAACTTCTCATCCTAGACTTTAGCTTCAGCACACCCAAACTAAGACAACCGAAAATATTCATGTAATGACTTGAAACCATTATACCAATTTTGCACAAGAATGCATGAAACAAGAAACATTAAAAGAAAATATTTCAAAATGATAACAATGATCATTTCTTTATTGTAGAATTATGGGTCATTAAAAAAAAAATCTTGTTTTTCCTCAAAAACATAAAATGGTTTTCTTTTGGTAAAGAAGTACTGTAATTACAACATACAGATTGATAGAGATTTTGTGAATTTCAGAAAGTGGTCTTAAAAGAACAAAGACAGGGAAAGAAAGAAAGGGAAGCCACTCAGTCACGTCCAACTCTTTGTGACCCAATGGACTGTAGCCCGCCAGGCTTCTCTGTCCATGGAATTTCCCAGGCAAGAAAACTGGAGTGGGTTGCCATTTCCTTCTCCAGGGGATCTTCCTGACCCAGGGATCAAACCCGGGTCTCCCGCATTGCAGGCAGACGCTTTACCAACTGAGCCACCAAGGAAGCCCTAAAAGAACAAAAAGTATTACCAAAGAAAATATGTCTGCTGCTAACTTTCTCAGCAACACATAGCAAATGAAGTACCAATATTCATATGAAAAACACACCAATGGCTTTTGTTATAGTTACCATTTATCGAATGTGTAACAATACCCTTTTATCATCTCACAAATCCTTGCAATACTATTGTAAGGCACGTATTATTCTTATCTTTTTAAATAAAATATAGTTCAGACAACAGTGAATTCTCCAAAATGGGGGAAGATTTGAACCCAGATATTGGTCCCAAAGCCCATGAACTTCCTGCCACTTTGGGCTGCCTCTCTCTGTACCTTCAGGTATTATTTTAGAGTCACCAACAGAAAGTCAAAGAGTAATCACTGCATCAACATTTCTGATGTGCTTGATGCAATTTAGAACTAGGAGGAGAGATGTGTATAAAGACACTTTGCTGGGGCAAATGGCTTCTTCAGAGCAAGCTGAAGTGTGGTCACCATGGTCATGTTGGATAGAACAATTAGAACACTGTGCCATCAAACCCTGGAAGCAAGAACAGTACATCACAAGGGTGGAAAAATCAAACTGTACCGCAGAGAGATGGATTTTTTAAACTATGAGGCCAAGAAAGCACAAGTCTAAAGTATATCTGAGCTTAAAGGACCAAAAACGGCACAGAGTACATAATAACATACTGTGGAATAAATTTTTGGTCACAGTTAGGTTCTTTGGTCACACTTTACACAAGAACAGCTCTTACTTATCTCCTAACTGTATTTGCTTGACTATCTACTAGATGCCAGTCACTCACTACTTTATACAAGGTAAAATGCAGATTAATCTTTAAGAAACAATGGAGAAATAAGCCTGTTATTTCTATTTTTAGCTTATTAACAACAAGCTAAGAATTATAATTGCTAGATATGCACTGGTTCACAATGCCTGGACCATAGGCTTCTTAAAGCAGGAGAAGGTCCTCTTCCTACATTGACTCGAATAACCACTCAATGCCCTGTCCATAGGAAGTCTTAGAAAGCACATGCCCAGTGAATGACGAGGATACTCACATCCCACAGAAAGAGGAGGGCGCTGCAATCTCTAAAAACATTTACTGTAACTCAAAAAGTTTATCTGTCTCTCAGGACCAAAGGGAGAACTATGCTTCCCCCACTGCCTGAGATATGCAGAGATAATGGCCAATACTGATCAGTGGAGGTGAGCATAAATGACAGGGACAAAGACAGCCAGACTACTTAGATGACAGCCCCAAACTCCCTAGTGTCTGTTCTACTCCTAGGTTGCTCCTGGAGGAATCCTGTTTTGATAAGAGAGGGAAAGAGGAAAGACCAAAGCACATTCTTCTAGGGGCATGAAGGCAGTTACCCAGCAACTGATGCATAGAGAAAAGTATATAAGCAAGAAGTAAAATTCTGGTTTCTTTATCTCTCAAATAAATAAATAAATTTAAGTGAACTAGTAAGTGCACATCAGTATAAGAGGAAAATAAGTAACTTCAGAATATTTCCCATATATGAAAACCATCTAAATAAAAAAATAGAAATATTTTTAAAAATATAAATAATAAAATATAAATAAAATATATAATGCTGACTGTACTGTTTCTGTCTATAGTTTACAATGCTGACTGTAGCCCTCTCTGTCTATAAAAAGCTCTTGTCCACTGATTGTCAAGGGAGGGGGAGTCAGCCTTTAGACAGGAGTCTACCCACCACCCAACACACACACCAGCATCCGAAATAAAACAAATGTTCCTTTCCATCAACCTGGCCTCTTTATTGGCTTTTGAGTGGTGAGCAGATGGAACCCCACCCCCCCCCCTTCACTTTTTGGCTGTCTATGGTCAGCCTTGGAACTATCACAGCACCTGTCGTGGTGAGAGGGGAGTGAATTTTAGTGTTACAATGAAGGCATAATGAGCTAGAAGTCAGAGACCAGACCATCCTCAAAACCATCTTGATTTTAGCTGGTTCAAGTCAGTTTTTGTGGGATCCTGTTTATCTCAGTATCTGTACCCACCTACTTCCTTCCTGTCTCACAAGCATAGATGCACTGTTTCCATAGTGACGAGGGCATCTTAGCCTGTCACCTGAGAGCCCAGACCTGGTTCTCTGTGGACCCTGATGCCTAGGTCATTTCCTTTCCTATTTAAATAATATCCAGTTTTCTTCCTTAAATGAAGGGTGCCAGGGGCACCCATAATTTCAGGAGCAACATCAAGCCCCAGACAATAGGGAGCTACCATATGGGTTAAAAAACAACAACAAAATAAAACTGATTATATCAATACCTTCCCTTTCAGACCTTCCAGAATAGAAGAGAAATTGGTCTCTTTTTCTTCATCAGGATTATCTCTACAGGTAACAAAGGAAACAATCATTAAAGGTAAGTCGGGGCCCTTAATATTCCATGAGGCTGGGCTGTGATGAAACAGTCACCAACAAAGCCCATCAACAATTCCCTGGAAGTAATAGTAAAACCTTGGTAATAGAATAAAGTCTAACCTTTTGTTACTCCGTTTGCGCTGAGTCGAGTTTCACTTGCTCACAGGGTGCTTCATGAAGAGACCTCACACCCAGCCCATCAGACAAGACTCCCTGGTGTGAAACGGCTGCGTTGACACCTCAGCCCAGAGGGCCGAGTGCAGGATCATTGCCCCCAGCACTGCAATTCAAGATGGCATTGAGGTGTCGAATGCAGAGATGCTGAGCCTGGCATTACAATCTGGAGCCACCGGCAGCACAGCTGATCCGGTCCTATGAGAACACCCCCGGCCCCCAGTTGATAGGAATCACATTCAGCAGCCCCCTAGAAGGTTTTCAGAGGAAAGTGTCCTCTAGGGCAGATTCTACTGGCACGAGCCACACCCAGCATAGGGACTTCCCAGGTGGCTCAGCAGTAAATATCCCGCCTGCCAATGCAGGACACTCGTGTTGATCCCTGGGTCAGTAAGACCCCCTGGAGCAACCCATTCCAACATTCCTGCCTGGGAAATCCCATTGACAGAGGATCCTGGCAGGCTGTAGTCCATGGGGCCACAAAGAGTCAGACATGACTGAGTGACTGAGCATGCGTATGCACACACACACATACGCACACCCCTGGCAGAAGGACACCCACCTCCTGTTGAGGGTGGGGGGGTCTCACTTGGGAGAATCAGTAACAAAATAAGGAATCAAACTGTTTCTGTTTTTCCTGGTAGCTCAGATGGTAAAGAATCTGCCTGCAGTGCAGGAGCCCGAGTTTGATCCCTGAGCTTCAAAGATTCCCTGGAGATGGGAATGGCTACCTACTCCAGTATTCTTGCCTGGAGAATTCCATGGAATTCTTGTGGGCTATAGTTCATGAACTCACAAAGAGTCAGACACAACTAAACGACTTATGCTTCATCACACTTTCTAGCAAGGAAAGCAGCTGCCATTTGGGAAGAAATGAGATCTTCTGCCTCCAATAGTGGTTCTCACTTGGCTGCAGGGTGAGGTTTTAAAAAGTGTTGATTTCTGCATCCCCTCCCCTGAGATTCTGATTTAACAGAGACGAGGCTTCAGCACTGGGATATACAGAGCTCCCCTGGTGATTCAAATTTGTAGCCAAGTTTACTGGTCATAACAAACAGCCTCTTCCAACAACACAAGAGAAGACTCTATACATGGACATCACCAGATGGTCAACACCGAAATCAGATTGATTATATTCTTTGCAGCCAAAGATGGAGAAGCTCTAAACGGTCAGCAAAAACAAGACCAGGAGCTGACTGTGGCTCAGATCATGAAGTCCTTATTGCCAAATTCAGACTTAAATTGAAGAAGGTAGGGAAAACCACTAGACCATTCAGGTATGACCTAAATCAAATCCCTTATGATTATACACTGGAAATGAGAAATAGACTTAAGGGCCTAGATCTGATAGATAGAGTGCCTGATGAACTATGGAATGAGGTTCGTGACATTGTACAGGAGACAGGGATCAAGACCATCCCGATGGAAAAGAAATGCAAAAGAGCAAAATGGCTGTCTGGGGAGGCCTTAAAAATAGCTGTGAAAAGAAAAGAAGAATAGCAAGAAGAGATAAGAAAGCCTTCTTCAGCAATCAATGCAAAGAAATAGAGGAAAACAACAGAATGGGAAAGACTAGGGATCTCTTCAAGAAAATTAGAGATACCAAGGGAATATTTCATGCACAGACGGGCTCGATAAATAACAGAATTGTTATGGACCTAACAGAAGCAAAAGATATTAAGAAGAAATGGCAAGAATACACAGAAGAACTGTACAAAAAAGATCTTCACGACCCAGATAATCACGATGGTGTGATCACTCACCTAGAGCCAGACATCCTGGAATGTGAAGTCAAGGGGGCCTTAGAAAGCATCACTACGAACAAAGCTAGTGGAGGTGATGGAATTCCAGTTGAGCTATTTCAAATCCTGAAAGATGATGCTGTGAAAGTGCTGCACTCAATATGCCAGCAAATTTTGAAAACTCAGCAATGGCCACAGGACTGGAAAAGGTCAGTTTTCATTCCAATCCCAAAGAAAGACAATGCCAAAGAATGCTCAAACTACCACACAATTGCACTCATCTCACATGCTAGTAAAGTAATGCTCAAAATTCTCCAAGCCAGGCTTCAGCAATATGTGAACCATGAACTTCCTGATGTTCAAGCTGGTTTTAGAAAAGGCAGAGGAACCAGAGATCATATTGCCAACATGCGTTGGATCATGGAAAAAGCAAGAGAGTTCCAGAAAAACATCTATTTCTGCTTTATTGAGTATACCAAAGCCTTTGACTGTGTGAATCACAATAAACTGTGGGAAATTCTGAAAGAGATGGGAATACCAGGTCACCTGCTCTGTCTCTTGAGAAACTTATATGCAGGTCAGGAAGCAACAGTTAGAACTGGACATGGAAGAACGGACTGGTTCCAAATAGGAAAAGGAGTATGTCAAGGCTGTATATTGTCACCTTGTTTATTTAACTTATATGCAGAGTACATCATGAGAAACACTGGACTGGAAGAAGCACAAGCTGGAATCAAGATTGCCGGGAGAAATATCAATAACCTCAGATATGCAGATGACACCACCCTTATGGCAGAAAGTGAAGAGGAACTAAAAAGCCTCTTGATGAAAGTGAAAGTGGAGAGTGAAAAAGTTGGCTTAAAGCTCAACATTCAGAAAACGAAGATCATGGCATCTGGTCCCATCACTTCATGGGAAATAGATGTGGAAACAGTGTCAGACTTTATTTTTTTGGGCTCCAAAATCACTGCAGATGGTGACTGTAGCCATGAAAGTAAAAGACTCTTACTCCTTGGAAGGAATGTTATGACCAACCTAGATAGCATATTCAAAAGCAGAGTCATTACTTTGATAACAAAGAAAAGTTAGTCTAATCAAGGCTATGGTTTTTCCTGTGGTTATGTATGGATGTGAGAGTTGGACTGTGAAGAAGGCTGAGCACTGAAGAATTGATGCTTTTGAACTGTGATGTTGGAGAAGACTCTTGAGAGTCCCTTGGACTGCAAGGATATCCAACCAATCCATTCTGAAGGAGATCAGCCCTGGGATGTCTTTGGAAGGAAAGAAATTTCAGCTGAAGCTGAAACTCCAGTACTTTGGCCACCTCATGTGAAGAGTTGACTCATTGGAAAAGACTCTGATACTGGGAGGGATTGGGGGCAGGAGGAGAAGGGGACGACAGAGGGTGAGATGGCTGGATGGCATCACTGACTCGATGGACATGAGTCTGAGTGAACCCCGGGAGTTGGTGATGGACAGGGAGGCTTGGCGTGCTACGATTCATGGGGTCGCAAAGAGTCAGACACGACTGAGCGACTGAACTGAACTGAACTTACAAACCACTGGCCTTTGCCATACTGAGGATATAAAGAACTCTACCTGGACAAGGAAGCAGAGTAAACAGACAGAGTGATTCTGCAGGAATAGGAGTGTATGTTTCTGTGTACAGGGTGTAGTTGGAGTGGGGGCCTGTATCCCCTTTTGCCCACTCTGAGGCCTTCCTGGCTTCTCATTGCACAACCTTTCCACGTTTCTCACCTGGATGCCTGGATTCTTCTGTGCCTTGGTGGTGATTTTCAGTATGGTACAGTTGTCTCAGGAGATTTCATACAAGCCCCGCCTTAGTTCATCACAAACCTATGAGCAGGATTCCCAAGGTGTGGCTTGCTGGGAGGGAAATCCTGAGAACTATACAGGATGAGCAGCTCAGCAGTAGCTTCAAGAATTGCTCCCGCACAGGGAAGTTCAGGGAGCTACAGGCCAATGGCCAAGCACGGGTGTGGCACACAGCTGTGACTGGAACCTTCCTGTGCCTGGGATCTGAGATGTGTGTGTGTGCTCAGCTGTGATGACTCTTTGGGACCCCATGGACACAGGATGGGATTTCCCAGGCAGGAATACTGGAGTAGGTTGCCATTTCCTCCTCCAGGGGATCTTCCCAACCCAGGGATCAAACCTGTTACTCTTGGATCTCCTGCACTGGCAGGTGGGTTCCTTACCACTAGTGCCCCCTGGGGGCTTGAGGGAACTGATCCTAAAGTCAGTGACAGGTAATTCTCAGATTCAGTGATAAAGAATGTGCCTGCCAATGCAGAAGACACAGGAGATGCACGTTCGATCCCTGGGTCAGGAAGAAGCCCTGGGGGAGGAAATGACAACCCTCTCCAGTATTCTATTCTTGCCTGGAAAATCTCATGAACAGAAGAACCTGGTGGGCTACAGTCACAGGGTCACAAAGAGTTGGACATGATTGAACACAGGCAGTGACAAGTGCCTATGATGGCATCGAGAAGTGCAGAGGTGTAATGTAATAAGCGTCCTAATAAACATCAGCTGCCCCTTATTCTGCTCTGTGTGACAAGGATGTGCTTTTGCTTAACTATCATATCACGTTTAATTTTTGTTTTGGTATATGAAAATTTATTACTATCATTCTTTCATCATCAAAATTTATGATCTTTATCTTTCCTTCTTGCCTTTATATAAGGCAAAAAAGAGACACTGGCTACTTTGACAGCCTTAAAGTGGACTCCAGGAATGTCACGAACAGCATGACCTTTGCAACCAAATCCAGCAACCAGAACTTCATCATTTTCCTCAATAAAATTCAAGCAACCATCTCTGGGTACAAAAGACTATAACTTTTTGCCATTCTTGGTGAACTGAACCCTGACACATTTCCTGATGGCAGAATTTGGCTGTTTGGCTTCAACCCCTATTTTTTCAAGCACAATTCTCTTGGCACGAGAAGTGTATCTAAAAGGGTTGGCCTTCAGGGCTGTGCCCAAATGGGCTTTCTTGTACTGTTACCATGCCGCTTCAGGGCTTATTGGTGGCTACAGAGCTTCATGGCAAAGACCACGATGCTTGCTCATCCTACCAGCACCATGGGCCTGAAAGAAAGACCATCATGTTTAATTTTAACACACGCTCAGATTTTACAGAGCTTAGGGATCTTGCTAGAGGTCATAAGACTCCTAACTGACAGCTACAGCCTCTGAGCCCCAGTGGAACCGCAGAGTCTGTCCCCACTCCACCCATGTCCCGTGGGGCCAGGAGGTCTCCCTGCCCAAAGACCTGCTCAGCTTGACTCCCTGGGTGGGTCCGTGTGGTCCCTCCAGGGGCCTGCAGCTCCTTTGCTCCTATTGCCCCTGAATCAGGTCCTTCCTTTTGCAGGGCAACCCCCGAGAGCCCCATGGTCGACAGGAGGACACCCTTGCCCCATTCTAGCAGCTTCTCCCTGCATCCAACTCCGGGGGTGGGGTCAGGCCAGGTTGTGAGGAGAATCATGAGAGAAGCAGGAAGGGTGTGAGCTTGTAGTCAGCACCTTCCTCTGACCTGGGACCGCCCTCTCTTCTCCTGACACTTCCTGCCACTCAGGGCAGCTCCTCTCAACGCCCCACTCCCCTCCATTACAAGTGTTCCTGTAGCTCTGCTGTGGATCAGAGTCACCACGGGAGGGGTCAGAATGCAGAGTCCTAGGCTCCAGCCCCAAAGATCTGATCCAACATCCCAATCCCATGCAGGGGGTCCTCTGAACACATTCTGAGAAGCATTTAACAGACCTGCCACTCACATATGTGGGCCCTGGGTCAAGAATATAAACGAAGCCTATCCTATATGTTTAAATATTTAAAAGTTATAAATCAAGCTAACACACTGTCAAGTACAACCTCAAAACAACATGGCAGACTGGGATTCCTGGACCCTGGAGTTTGGAGCTAGAAGGCAGGACCTCAGAGGGCTGGGCTGACCCAGCCCCTAGCCCTCCCTCTGCTCTTTCCATCTCTGGCTCTGACCCTCTTTGTGCCCTGAGGAATCTGCTGCTCAAGCAAGAGCATTACAGCCTTCAAGTCCAAGCTCAGGCCATCCTCTTCCGCTCCATAAACAGTTGTATCTCGACTACCTGTCAGGTTGGGACATGGGTCCCAGGAGGGAGGCCTGCACTGGAGCTGGGAGCAAGGGTTCTAGGGTCTAGGTGCTCAGAGCATGGCCTGGAGGGGGCGGGGCTTCAGGTGGCCACACCCCCTGGCCCACTCTGGCTGCCTGCACCTGGGGGAAGGTGCAACTGCAGGATGAACTGAGCAGGGCCTCTAAACCAGCGCTTCTCAAACTGTACTGTGAGCAGGACTCACCTGGTATATGGAGATTTTTTCAGTAGGTCTGGGGTAGAGACCACAATCACATGTTCCTAACAGCCTCCCAAGCCAGCTGACACTGCTGGTACACAGGCCTCACTTAGAACAGGGAGGGAGGGAGCACGGAGGGCAGAGATTTCCTGTAAAGGACCAGGAAGTACATTTCCAGGCTTTGGGGGCCTTATGGTCTATGCTCAGAAAAACATCTACTTCTGCTCCATTCACTACGCTAAAGCCTTTGACTGTTTGGATCACAACAAACTGTGGAAAATTCTTCAAGAGATGGGAATACCAGACCACCTTACCTACCTCCTAAGCAACCTGTATGGAGGTCAAGAAGCAACAGTTAGAACCCAACATGGATCGACTGTCTGGGTCAAAATTGGAAAAGGAATATGACAAGGCTGTATATTGTCACCCTGTTTATTTAACTTACATGAAAAATAATGTGCATATATGTATAACTGAATCACTGTGGTATAGCAGAAATTAACACAACATTGCAAGTCAACTGTACTTAAATACAATAAATTTTTCTAAAAACAAGAAAAAAAAAACAAGGGTGTCATTAAGTTCTTTATTAGTGATGTGTACTCTGGTTACTTGCATGGCCTGTGTTTGCTGGATTTTCCCACTTTAGGCAAACAATTCTTCCTTAAAGAATTAAGCTGAGAAGATACTTTGAGTCCATGAAATGTCATGTTCCTCTCAACACCACGCCCCAGCATTTACCATGTAGTCAGCCAATGATGAATTTTGGCTGAATAATTTGTGACAATGATTGCTGTCACATGGTACTTTTCTGTCAATCTGTCTACATTTGTGAGCTGGCGTTCTACTACAAAATAAGAGCTTTCCCTTCCTCATAGCAATTCTATGTCTTATCAGAATCAGTATAAACTCATGGATTAAAAAAAAAAATTATTGTTGTAAAATGTGGGGTATAAAACCCTCAATCCTCTGTTCACCATTACTTACCACATTTCTAATGTGATATAAACTCCATACCAGAGACTCATTTTTTGCTAGGTAGTCTGCAAAATTTAATTTAAAAAATATTTTTCATGTAATGTTCTCCAGAATTAAATATGATTAGCTTTTGGATCAAACATGGTTTGGAATACCCAAAACTTCCACCTATTGGGATGGATACTTGTGAGCATGTTTACTGAGTGGAAAAGAGAATTTAGTCAGAAACATCCAATGTATACTTTGTGCAGAACATTCTTAGTGTGTTTGAGTCTTAACCTTGGTTCTTGTTCATTTTAATTTTACTTATTTTAATTGGAAGAAAATTATTTTACAATATTGTGGTGGTTTTTGCCATACATCAACATGAATCACCCTTGGGTGTACATGTGTCCCACCATCCTGAACCCCTCACCTGTTCTCTCCTCACCCCATCCCTCTGGGTTGTCCCAGAGCACTGGCTTTGAGTGCCCTGCTTCATGCATCAAACTTGCACTGGCCATCTATTTTACGAATGGTAATATACATACATGTTTCAGTGCTATCCTCTAATACCACCCCACCCTCGCCTTCTCCCACATAGGCCAATAGTCTGCTATTTACATCTGTGTCTTTTTTGCTGCCTTGCATATAGGATCATCATTACTGACTTTCTAAATTCCAAAAATATGCATTAATACACTATATTGATGTTTTTCTGGCTTACTTCACTCAGTATAATAGGCTCCAGTTTCATCCACCTCATTAGAACTGATTCAAATGTGTTATTTTTATAGCTGAGTAATATTCCATTGTGCATATGTACCATGACTGTCTTATCCATTCATCTGCCGATGGACATCTAGATTTCTTCCATGTTTTAGCTATTGTAAACAGTGCTGCAATGAACACTGGGGTACATGTGTCTCTTTCAATGGTTTCCTCAGTGTGTATGCCCAGCAGTGGGATTGCTGGGTCATATGGCAGTTCTCTTTCCAGTTTTTTAAGGAATCTCCACACTGTTCTCCATAGTGGCTATACCAATTTGCATTCCCACCAACAGTGTAAGAGAGTTCTCATTTCTCCACACCCTCTCCAGTATTTGTTGTTTGTAGGCTTTTTGATGGCTGCCATTCTGATCAGCATAAAATGATACCTCATTGTGGTTTTGATTTGCATTTCTCTGATAATGAGTGATGTTGAACCTCTATTCAGGTATTTGTTAGCCCTCTGTATGTCTTCTTTGGAGAAACGTCTGTTTAATTAGTTGGCCCACTTTTTGACTGGGTTGTTTGTTTCCTGGTACTTAACTGCGGAAGCTGCTAAGCTGCTTGTATATTTTGGAGATTAATTCTTTGTCAGTTGTTTTGTTTGCTATTACTTTCTCCCATTCAGAAGGCTGATATTTCACCTTGTGTATAGTTTCATTTGTTGTGCAAAAGCTTTTAAGTTTAATTAAGTCACAATATGCCAGATAATTTGGAAAATTCAGCAGTGGCCACAGGACTGGAAAAAGTCAGTTTTCATTCCAATCCCAAAGAAAGGCAATGCCAAAGAATGCTCAAACTACCACACAATTGCACTCATCTCCCACGCTAGTAAATTAACGCTCAAAATTCTCCAAGCCAGGCTTCAGCAATATGTGAACCGTGAACTTTCAGATGTTCAAGCTGGTTTTAGAAAAGGTAGAAGAGCCAGAGATCAAATTGCCAACATCTGCTGGATCATGGAAAAAGCAAGAGAGTTCCAGAAAAACATCTATTTCTGCTTTATTGACTATGCCAAAGCCTTTGATTGTGTGGATCACAATAAACTGTGAAAAATTCTGAAAGAGATGGGAATACCAGACCACCTGACCTGCCTCTTGAGAAATCTGTATGCAGGTCAGGAAGCAACAGTTCAAACTGGACATGGAACAACAGACTGGTTCCAAATAGGAAAAGGAGTACGTCAAGGCTGCATATTGTCACTCTGCTTATTTAACTTATATGCAGAGTACCTTATAAGAAATGCTGTGCTAGAAGAAATATCAACAACCTCAGATATGCAGATGACATCACCCTTATGGCAGAAAGTGAAGAGGAACTAAAAAGCCTCTTGATGAAAGTGAAAGTGGAGAGTGAAAAAGTTGGCTTAAAGCTCAACATTCAGAAAATGAAGATCATGGTCTCTGGTCCCATCACTTCATGGCAAATAGATGGGGAAACAGTGTCAGACTTTATTTTTGGTGGCTCCAAAATCACTGTATATCGTGGTTGCAGCCATGAAATTAAAAGATGCTTACTCTTTGGGAGGAAAGTTATGACCAACCTAGATAGCATATTGAAAAGCAGAGACATTACTTTGCCAACAAAGGTCCATCTAGTCAAGGTTAAGGTTTTTCCAGTAGTCATGTATGGTTGTGAGATTTGGACTGTTAGGAAAGCTGAGCGCAGAAGAATTGATACTTTGAACTGTGGTGTTGGAGAAGAATCTGGAGAGTCCCTTGGACTGCAAGGAGATCCATCCAGTCCATTCTGAAGATCAGTTTTGAGTGTTCTTTGGAAGGAATGATGCTAAAGCTGAAACTCCAGTACTTTGGCCACCTCATGTGAAGGGTTGACTCATTGGAAATGACTGTGATGCTGGGAGGGATTGGGGGCAGGAGCAGAAGGGGACGACAGAGGATGAGATAGCTGGATGGCATCACTGACTGGATGGACGTGAGTTTGGGTGAACTCCGGGAGTTGGTGATGGACAGGGAGGCCTGGCGTGCTGCAGTTCATGGGATCGTAAAGAGTCGTACACGACTGAGCTTCTGAACTGAAGTGAAATGAGATCACATTTGTTTATTTTTGCTTTTATTCCCATTACTCAGGAGGTGGGTCATAGAGGATCCTGCTGTGATTTATGTCAGAGAGTGTTCAATGTTTTCCTCTAAGAGTTTTATAGTTTCTGTTCCTCCAATAGATCTTTAATCCATTTTGAGTTTTTTTATGTTTATTGTGTTAGAAGTGTTCTAGGTTCATTCTGTTACAGGTAGTTGACCAGTTTTCCCAACACCACTTGTTAAAGAGATTGTCTTTTCTCTATTGCATATTTCTGCCTCCTTTGTCAAAGATAAGGTGTCCATCGGTGTGTGGATTTATCTCTGGGCTATTTTGTTCCGTTGATCTATATTGCTGTCTGTACCAGTGCCATACTGTCTTGATGACTGTAGCTTTGTAGTGTCTGAAGTCAGGCAGGTTGATTCCCCAGTTCCATTCTTCTTTCTCAAGATTGCTTTGGCTATTTGAGGTTTTTTGCATTTCCATACAAATTGTGAAATTATTTGTTCTAGTTCTCTGAAAAATACCATTGGTAGCTTGATAGGAATTGCATTGAATCAATCAATTGCTTTGGGTAGTATACTCATTTTCACTATATTAATTCTTCCAATCCATGATCATGGTATATTTCTTCATCTATTTGTGTTATCTTTGATTCTTTTCATCAGTGTCATATTTTCTATATATAGATATTTTGTTTTTTAGGTAAATTTATTCCTAATATTTTACACTTTTCATTGCAACAATGAAAGGGATTGTTTCCTTAAGTTCTCTGTTTCCTCATTGTTAGTGTATAGGAATGCAAGGGATTTCTGAGTATTAATTTTATATCCTGCAACCCTGCTGTATTCATTGATTAGCTCTAGTAAATTTTTTGTCGTATCTTTAGGGTTTTCTATGTAGAGGATCATGTCATCTGCAAACAGTGAGAGTCTTACTTCTTTTTATCCAATCTGGATTCCTTTTATTTCTTTTCTGATTACTGTGGCTGGGACTTCCAAAACTATGTTGAACAGTAGTGGGGAAAGTGGGCACCCATGTTTTGTTCCTGATTTTAGAGGAAATGCTTTCAGTTTTTCGCCACTGAGGATAATGTTTGCTGTGGGTTTGTAACTCAAAAAAATCACACAACCCCAGTTTGACTCCTAAGGCAAGTCAGATGGTCCTGGAGGATAGGTGGAGATCTCATAGGACTGGGGAAAGTTATTCCTTCTAATAACATTATTTTTAAGTAATAAATTAAAATAAATATATGTTTCTCCCAATTTTCAGCACACATTGCTGTTTTAGGTTTTGGAAAAAAATGTATTTTCCTTAGAATATTAGGTTTAAAAAACAAACCTTAGTTAATCCATATTCTTTCTGTTTTAAAAGGAAAATTAATAGCTTACACATAAAGCCCTGTGTTTCAAAAAACTCTGAAGGGTTTTAAAGTGGCCTTTTGTATTTCCAGGTATCTACTTCAACATTAGGACCATATTGCTGACTCAAGAAAAGAATCAGTTTAAATATATGCACAGTATTGTTTTTAGACTTGGAAAAAAAAAAAAACCCTCTTCAACAGGAATTTATTTCTAACTTTTTAATCCTAATAAAAATAATGATAAATATAGGAGGGAATTTTGAAAGCCTATCTGGTCTCATTTTAAACATAAACATGACAGTAACAATTAATAAAGAAGATAGTGCTGGAGAGGATAGTAATGATTGACAGCTAATCACATATCTGGCATTGTTCAAAAGTAGAGTTTCTCACCTGTTGGGATTAAGTATCAGTTTTATTTAATTTTATATTTTCAGCCCATTGCAGCCTAATCACTGATCCACTGTACATCACTAGTGCTCATCTCAACCATGTGTACCTCCCCCTGCAAGTGTAAAATCCGGGCCGTTCAAGATCCCACACATCCTAAGTGTGGATGTCATAGCAATAGCTGATGGCTCTGAGTTTCTAGCTTTCTTGAATTTCCTGTACTTACTTCTAACCTGGTTATAATCAGTTTGTGGACTGGCAGTGGTGCACAGACCACACTGTGAGACTCACTGCCATAGTTAATCTTTGCAACAGTCCTCTAAGAATCATACTAACTTTACCTCAACTTTCAGACAAAGACACTGAAGCACAATTGGCTTCCCAACCTTAATATCCCATAATTAATGGGAGCAGAATTTGTATCTAAACCCAGTCCGTGTCCAGAGGAGCCAGTATTTGTCCCTGGAAGGCTGACTCCAAAGCTTGTGCTCTTCCCTGTGTGCTTGTGTCATTTTAATGACATGTGAAGGAGGAACAGTTTCATTTAGGCCATCAGATGAGGACCTCCTCAATTACACCTTCTACAGTCTACAAACCTCCTTCATCCACGTCCATCTTCCTCTCCTCCCCTTGTAAGTAGGAATCACTAAGGTCAGTGATTCCATCTGTGTCTTTGGATGCTCTTGGTCCATCTATCATCCCAACCAAAGAACTCTGCAAGGGCAAGAACTATATCCATCTTCCAGATGAAGAAGCTGAGATTCAGAGATTAAAATAATTATACAAGCATGTAACTAACACTACACAGGTGTAGGGTGTCCATAGTCCATTTTGTCAAGGATGGCGCCAGTTTACTTCCCTGGCCCCTTGGCTGGTTACTGCTTTCCTTTCACTCTCAGGTGTCCTACTCTGGACAGCACATTCTTTAGGTACCCACACTGCTGGTGAGGAGCAGAGAAAGAACTGACAGGCACATCAGTGTGACTGATTGCAAAATCAGGGCTTTCTGTTATCCCAGGCTACTTTAGAATTTCAAAATTGTAAAGTTGAGAAGGAAGGTTTGTTCTCAGTTATCATTTATTCATACAGCAAACAGTTAATGAACACGCCCTGTATGACAGACACTTTGCTGGAAGATGTAATCAAAAAGCAAATAGGCACAGTTCCAAGTCTTTTTCTCACGTGGTTTAGTGAGAAAACAGACCATGTGTGAACATCCACAGTCAGGGCAGGCTACGTCATTTACAGAACCCAGTGCACAATGGAAAGAACAGGGCCCTTGTTTACAGATGAAGTATCTCAGGATGATGACAAAGGGACATTAGAAAAGTATGGCTCAGTTTAACACATGAGAGGTGCTCAGGGTATTACAGAAATACAAGTTACCTAGGATGATGACTGATCTTAAGGTGACTTCCTAGAAGAGGTGAAAACTGGAATGACCCTAGAGAACGAGGATATCTCCCCTACATGGACCTCCTCCTCTATTTTTTAGATCAGAGAGTATTAAGGAGAATCACTAAGTCAAAATTTTGACTTGCACATCAGTCATCAAGAGTTTCCCCCCAGAGTACATCCTCATCCCCTACCTCTTGATCTGCGACACAAGCTGTGGGGACATGGAGACATGTTGTCCTGATCTCCCTTCAAGAACTCATTGTCCAGCTACAGTAAGTGGTGCAAGTAGGCAACCTTAAACCATCAGCCTTCTGAGGGCAGCTTCTATGCAATGACCCATCCATGGGGAGGCATAAAGGCCTGGCCAATGGATGTGTCAGGACAACCCTGAAGGGCTGTCTTCACTCCAGACCCGGCAGGGGGTCAGCTCAGGTCGTCTGGCCAGTGATGCAGTTTGATCCTTCCCTCTGCCCTACCCTGTTTCTTCCCTCCTTGGGTTGATCCCAAGGGCAACCCTGATAAACATCCCAGCACTAAGCTCCATCTGAGTCTGCATCCCAGAGAACCAGCCTGCAACATGTATCAGAAAACATTCCAGCACTCAAGGAGGATTTTTATTTGAAAATTACTGGCTACCCATGTCCTTATAACATTTTATTTTATTTTATTTTTAAACTTTACAATATTGTATTGGTTTTGCCAAATATCGAAATTAATCTGCCACAGGTATACACGTGTTCCCCACCCTGAACCCTCCTCCCTCCCCATACCATCCCTCTGGGTCGTCCCAGTGCACAAGCCCCAAGCATCCAGTATCGTGCATCAAACCTGAACTGGCAACTCATTTCATATATGATATTATACGTATTTCAATGCCATTCTCCCAAATCATCCAACCCTCTCCCTCTCACACAGAGTCCAAAAGACTGTTCTATACATTAGTGTCTCTTTTGCTGTCTCGTATACAGGGTTATTGTTACCATCTTTCTAAATTCCATATATATGTGTTAGTATACTGTATTGGTGTTTTTCTTTCTGGCTTACTTCACTCTGTATAATAGGCTCCAGTTTCATCCACCTCATTAGAACTGATTCAAATGTATTCTTTTTAATGGCTGAGTAATACTCCATTGTGTATATGTACCACTGCTTTCTTATCCATTCATCTGTTGATGGACATCTAGGTTGCTTCCATGTCCTGGCTATTATAAACAGTGCTGTGATGAACATTGGAGTACACGTGTCTCTTTCCCTTCTGGTTTCCTCAGTGTGTATGCCCAGCAGTGGGATTGCTGGGTCATAAGGCAGTTCTATTTCCATTTTTTAAAGGAATCTCCACACTGTTCTCCATAGTGGCTGTACTAGTTTGCATTCCCACCAACAGTGTAAGAGGGTTCCCTTTTCTCCACACCCTCTCCAGCATTTATTGCTTGTAGACTTTTGGATCGCAGCCATTCTGACTGGCATGAAATGGTACCTCATAGTGGTTTTGATTTGCATTTCTCTGATAATGAGTGATGTTGAGCATCTTTTCATGTGTTTGTTAGCCATCTGTATGTCTTCTTTGGAGAAATATCTATTTAGTTCTTTGGCCCATTTTTTGATTGGGTCATTTATTTTTCTGGAATTGAGCTGTAGGTATTGCTTGTATATTTTAGAGATTAGTTGTCTGTCTGTTGCTTCATTTGCTATTATTTTCTCCCATTCTGAAGGCTGTCTTTTCACCTTTCTTATAGTTTCCTTTGTTGTGCAGAAGGTTTTAAGTTTAATTAGGTCCAGTTTGTTTATTTTTGCTTTTATTTCCAATATTCTGGGAGGTGGGTCATAGAGGATCCTGCTGTGATGTATGTCACAGTGTTTTGCCTATGTTCTCCTCTAGGAGTTTTATAGTTTCTGGTCTTACATTGAGATCTTTAATCCATTTTGAATTTATTTTTGTGTATGGTGTTAGAAAGTGCTCTAGTTTCATTCTTTTACAAGTGATTGACCAGATTTCCCAGCACCACTTGTTAAAGAGATTGTCTTTAATCCATTGTATATTCTTGCCTCCTTTGTCAAAGATAAGGTGTCCATATGTGAGTGGATTTATCTCTGGGCTTTCTATTTTGTTCCATTGATCTATATTTCTGTCTTTGTGCCAGTACCATACTGTCTTGATGACTGTGGCTCGGTAGTAGAGCCTGAGTCAGGCAGGTTGATTGCTCCAGTTCCATTCTTCTTTCTCAAGATAGCTTTGGCTATTCGAGGTTTTTTGTATTTCCACACAAATTGTGAAATTATTTGTTCTAGCTCTGTGAAGAATACCATTGGTAGCTTGATAGGGATTGCATTGAATCTATAAATTGCTTTGGGTAGTATACTCATTTTCACTATATTGATTCTTCCAATCCATGAACATGGTATATTTCTCCATCTATTAGTGTCCTCTTTGATTTTTTTCACCAGTGTTTTATAGTTTTCTATATATAGGTCTTTAGTTTCTTTAGGTAGATATATTCCTAAGTATTTTATTCTTTCTCTTGCAATGGTGAATGGAATTGTTTCCTTAATTTCTCTTTCTGTTTTCTCATTGTTAGTGTATAAAAATGCAAGGGATTTCTGGGTGTTTATTTTATATCCTGCAACTTTACTATAATCATTGATTAGTTCTAGTAATTTCCTGGTGGAGTCTTTAGGGTTTTCTACATAGAGGATCATGTCATCTGCAAACAGTGAGAGTTTTACTTCTTCTTTTCCAATTTGGATTCCTTTTATTTCTTTTTCTGCTCTGATTGCTGTGGCCAAAACTTCCAAAACTATGTTGAATAGTAATGGTGAAAGTGGGCACCCTTGTGTTGTTCCTGGCTTTAGAGGAAATGCTTTCAATTTTTCACCATTGAGGATAATGTTTGCTGTGGGTTTGTCATATATAGCTTTTATTATGTTGAGGTATGTTCCTTCTATTCCTGCTTTCTGGAGAGTTTTTATCGTAAATGGATGTTGATTTTTATCAAAGGCTTTCTCTGCATCTATTGAGATAATCATATGGTTTTTATTTTTCAATTTGTTAACGTGGTGTATTACATTGACTGATTTGCAGATATTGAAGAATCCTTGCATCCCTGGGATAAAGCCCACTTGGTCATGGTGTATGATTTTTTTAATGTGTTGTTGGATTCTGTGTGCTAAAATCTTGTTAAGGATTTTTGCATCTATGTTCATCAGTGATATTGGCCTGTAGTTTTCTTTTTTTGTGGGATCTTTGTCAGGTTTTGGTATTAGGGTGATGGTGGCCTTTAGAAAGAGTTTGGAAGTTTACCTTCCTCTGCAATTTTCTGGAAGAGTTTGAGTAGGATAGGTGTTAGCTCTGCTCTAGATTTTTGGTAGAATTCAGCTGTGAAGCCGTCTGGACCTGGGCTTTTGTTTGCTGGAAGATTTCTCATTACAGTTTCAATTTCCGTGCTTGTGATGGGTCTGTTAAGATTTTCTGTTTCTTCCTGGTCCAATTTTGGAAAGTTGTACTTTTCTAAGAATTTGTCCATTTCTTCCAAGTTTTCCATTTTATTGGCATATAATTGTTGATAGTAGTCTCTTATGATCCTTTGTTTTTCTGTGTTGTCTGTTGTGATCTCTCCATTTTCATTTCTAATTTTATTGATTTCATTTTTCTCCCTTTGTTTCTTGATGAGTCTGGCTAATGGTTTGTCAATTTTATTTATCCTTTCAAAGAACCAGCTTTTGGCTTTGTTGATTTTTGCTATGGTCTCTTTTGTTTCTTTTGCATTTATTTCTGCCCTAATTTTTAAGATTTTTCCTTCTACTAACCCTGGGGTTCTCCATTTCTTCCTTTTCTAGTTGCTTTAGGTGTAGAGTTAGGTTATTTATTTGACTTTTTTCTTGTTTCTTGAGGTATGCCTGAATTGCTATGAACTTTCCCCTTAGGACTGCTTTTACAGTGTCCCACAGGTTTTGGGTTGTTGTGTTTTAATTTTCATTCATTTCTATGCAAACTTGATTTCTTTTTTGATTTCTTCTGTGATTTGTTGGTTATTCAGCAGCGTGTTTTTCAGCCTCCATATGTTGGAATTTTTAATAGTTTTTCTCCTGTAATTGAGATCTAATCTTACTGCATTGTGGTCAGAAAAGATGCTTGGAATGATTTCAATTTTTTGAATTTCCCAAGGCTAGATTTATGGCCCAGGATGTGATCTATCCTGGAGAAGGTTCCATGTGCGCTTAAGAAAAAGGTGAAATTCATTGTTTTGGGATGAAATGTCCTATAGATACCAATTAGGTCTAACTGATCTATTGTATTGTTTAAATTTTGTGTTTCCTTGTTAATTTTCTGTTTAGTTGATCTATCCATAGGTGTGAGTGGGGTATTAAAGTCTCCCACTATTATTGTGTTATTGTTAATTTCTCCTTTCATACTTGTTAGCATTTGTCTTACATATTGCGGTGCTCCCGTGTTGGGTACATATATATTTATAATTGTTATCTCTTCTTCTTTGATTGATCCTTTGAGCATTATGTAGTGACCGTCTTTGTCTCTTTTCACAGCCTTTGTTTTAAAGTCTATTTTATCTGATGTGAGTATTGCTACTCCTGCTTTCTTTTGGTCCCTATTTGCATGGAAAATCTTTTTCCAGCCCTTCACTTTCAGCGTGTATGTGTCCCCTGTTTTGAGGTGGGTCTCTGTAGACAGCATATGTAAGGGTCTTGTTTTTGTATCCATTCAGCCACTCTTTGTCTTTTGGTTGGGGCATTCAACCCATTTACTTTTAAGGTAATTATTGATAAGTATGGTCCCGTTGCCATTTACTTTATTGTTTTGGGTTCAAATTTATACACCGTTTTTGTGTTTCCTGTCTAGAGAATATCCTTTAGTATTTGTTGGAGAGCTGGTTTGGTGGTGTTGAAATCTCTCAGCTTTTGCTTGTCTGTAAAGCTTTTGATTTCTCCTTCATAGTTAAATGAGATCCTTGCTGGGTACAATAATCTGGGCTGTAGGTTATTTTCTTTCATCATTTTAAGTATGTCTTGCCATTCCCTCCTGGCTTGAAGAGTTTCTATTGAAAGATCAGCTGTTATCCTTATGGGAATTCCCTTGTGTGTTTTTTGTTGTTTTTCTCTTGCTGCTTTTAATATTTGTTCTTTGTGTTTGATCTTTGTTAATTTGATTAATATGTGTCTTGGGGTGTTTCACCTTGAGTTTACCCTGTTTGGGACTCTCTGGGTTTCTTGGACTTGAGTGATTATTTCCTTCCCCATTTTCAGGAAGTTTTCAACTATTATCTCCTGAAGTATTTTCTCATGGTCTTTCTTTTTGTCTTCTTCTGGAATCCCTATGATTCAAATGTTGTAGCGTTTAATATTGTCCTGGAGGTCTCTGAGATTGTCCTTATTTCTTTTAATTCGTTTTTCTTTTTTCCTCTCTGATTCATTTATTTCTACCATTCTATCTTCTAATTCACTAACCCTATCTTCTGCGTCTGTTATTCTACTATTTGTTGCCTCCAGAGTGTTTTTTATTTCATTTATTGCGTTATTCATTATATATTGACTCTCTTTTATTTCTTCTAGGTCTTTGTTAAACCTTTCTTGCAAGGACAAGATCTTCTCAGTCCTTGTCTCCAGGCTATTTATCTGTGATTCCATTTTGATTTCAAGATTTTGGATCAATTTCACTATCATTATTTGGAATTCTTTATCAGGTAGATTCCCTACTCTTCCTCTTTTGTTTGGTTTGGTGGGCCTTTATCCTGTTTCTTCATCTGCTGGGAATTTCTCTGTCTCTTCATCTAGTTTAAATTGCTGAGTTTTGGGTGTCCTTTCTGTATTCTGGCAGTTTGTGGAGTTCTCTTTATTGTGGCGTTTCCTGTCTGTGTGTGGGTTTGTACAGGTGGCTTGTCACGGTTTCTTGGTTAGGAAAGCTTGTGTCGGTGTTCTGGTGAGTGGAGCTGTATTTCTTCTCTCTTCAGTACAATGAAGTGTCCAGTAATGAGTTATGAGATGTCTATGGTTTTGGGGTGACTTTGGGCAGCCTGTTTCTTGGAGCTCAGGGCTGTGTTCCTGTGTTGCTGTAGAGTTTGCTTGGTATGTCTTGCCCTGGAACTTGTTGGCCCTTGTGTGGTGCTTGGTTTCAGTGTAGGTATGGAGGAGTTTGATGAGCTCCTGTCAATTAATGTTCCCTGGAGTCAGGAGTTCCCTGGAGTCAGGGTTTGGACTTAAGCCTCTTGCTTCCAGTTATCAGTCTTATTTTTACAGTAGTTTCAAAACCTCTCCTTCTATACAGCACCATGGATAAAACATCTATGTTAAAGATGAAAAGTTTCTCCATCGTGAGGGTCACCCAAAGAGGTTCACAGCGTTACATGGAGAAGAGAAGAGGGAGGAGGGAGTTAGAGGTGACCTGAATGAGATGAGGTGGAATAAATAGAGGAGAGAGTGGGCTAGCCAGTAATCACTTTCTTATGTGCACTCCACAACTGGACCGCTCAGAGATGTTCACGGAGTTATACAGAGAAGAGAAGAAGGAGGAAGGAGACAGAGGTGGCCAAGAGGATAAAAGGGGGGAATGAAAAGGAGGAAGACAGATCCAGCCAGTAATCAATTCCCTAAGTGTTCTCCACCGTCTGGAACACTCAGAAATTCACAGAGTTGGGTAGAGTAGAGAGGGGTTAGGGAGGAGACACAGGTTACCTAGTGGAGAAAAAGGAGAGTCCAAAGGGAGAGA
Source organism: Bos javanicus (assembly GCF_032452875.1). NCBI lineage: Eukaryota > Metazoa > Chordata > Mammalia > Artiodactyla > Bovidae > Bos > Bos javanicus. Next base: position 71,931,266 of record NC_083879.1, on the reverse strand, counting down.
GAGCAGTCAAGCCAGTAATCTCACTTCCTAGTGAAAAATGGATACTTAAGATTGGGTTCTTAAAGGTACAAAATTGGTAACAAATACATAAAAGCAAAAATTAAAATTCTAGAGTAGAGTTTGGAATTTCAAAAATACAGTGTTAAAGAAAATAAAAGGAAAAGAAAGAGAGAAAAACAAACAAACAAAAACAGAGTCGCGAAAAGTATAAAGAAAATATAGGTACAAAATTGATAACAAATACCAAAAAGCAAAAGTTAAAAATCTAGAGTAGAGTTTGGAATTTCAAAAACACAATGTTAAAAAAAAGAAGAAGAAAAGGAAAGAGAGACAAAACAAACAAAAACAAAACAAGTCACAAAGAGTATAAAGAAGATATACGTATAAAATTGATAACAAATACCAAAAAGCATAAAATAAAAAATCTAGAGTAGAGTTTGGAATTTCAGATATGCAATGTTATATAAAAGAAGAAGAGTAAGAGAGAGAAAAAAAAAGTCGCAAAAATTATAAAGAAAAAATATAGGTACAAAATTGATAACAAATACCAAAAAGCTAAAATTAAAAATCTAGAGTAGAGTTTGGAATTTCAAAAATACAATGTTAAAGAAAAGAAAAAAAACAAGGTCACAAAAATTATAAAAAAAATATATATATATGAAGTTTGCTTTTAAAAAAAAAGGATCTTTTTTTTTTTTTTTTTGCAAAGTAATAGTAGGTAATAAAAGTGAAAATTAAAGAAATAATAGAGGACTTAATTATTTAAAAATTAAAAAAAAAAAGAAAGAAAGAGTGATTGTAAAAATAGTAAAAATATATCTAGGACTTTGGTTTTGTTGTGGGTATTGTCGGGTCAGTTCATTTTCAGCTAGTTCCTTGGTCCGACTTATATTTCTCAAGATCTATAGGCCCCTTCCTATGTAGTCGGTACTAACCACAGGGTTTTAATCTATTGCCTTAGCTTCCAAGGCGGTTCCCTCTGTTATAGCTTCTTCTGTTTGCTGGTCTCTTCAGTGTTTGATTTCCACCCATACACAAAGGGGATGGTGGTGGACACTTTTTTTTTTTTTTTTTAAGGCTCACTTGTTCAGTCGCGCTGTGGAGAGGGAGGGACGCTGCAAAGATATAACACTGGCGTGTGCTAGCAGTGCCTCAGCCACACTGGGTCTGCCCATGCTCATGGCGAGTGTAGCCGCCCTGCCCTGCCCACACAGCTCAGGCGCTAGTTTGCTCCACCGGGAAACATCCGAGGCCGGCTGTGGGCTGCTTGCACCTCCCAGGTCCAAGACACTCAGGTTCAGGCACTCAGGTAGTCCTCAGAGGCGCAGACTCGGTTGGGTCTGCGTTTTGTGCCCTTCCCAGGTCCCAGCAGCTCAGGTGATGAGGTGTTTGGCTAGCGCAATTGTTGAGACTTATCGCCTCCCCACCGCTCCGTTATCTAGATGTACAACCAGCACACCTTCTTAGGCGGATGTTGACCATCCATACCCCCAAGAAGTTTTAGTTAGCAAAGAAGCCTGCTTACAGTTTTATAGATAATGTCTCTCTGGGGCTGCGATTGGCCCCTTCCGGCTCTGGCTTCCTGTCACCGGAGGGGGATGGTCTGCAGCCAGCTATCTCTGTTCAGTCCTTTGTTCCATGTGTGGGCCTGGTGATGTCTTAGGTTAGGGCTGGCTTTTTGCGTGGTAGATATCCACAGTCTGGTTTGCTAGCCCAAATTATTTTGCTCAGATAGCACTCAGGGTATTCAGGCCAGATCCTTACTCTAAGTGAAGCAGCCCATGGCGTGCCTACCTGCCCAGCCCCCGCTTGCTAGTGGCGTGTGCAGGCATCTGCACTGTTTCTCCGGTGGGAGAGTTACTGTAGGGCTCATAATCTGTGGGTTTTAATTGTTTATTTATTTTTCCTCCCTGTTATGTTGCCATCTCTGCTTCCAAGGCTCCGCACAAATTCAGCAGTGAGAAGGTTTCCTGGTGTTTGGAAACTTCTCTCTTTTTAAGACTCCCTTCCTGGGACAGAACTCCGTCCTTCACTCTTTTGTCTTTTCTTTTGTCTTTTATATTTTTTCCTCCCTCCTTTCCAAGACTTGGGTTTCTTTTCTGGGTGCCTAATGTCCTCTGCCGGCATTCAGAAGTTGTTTTGTGGAATTTACTCAGCATTTAAATGTTCTTTTGATGAATTTGTGGGGGAGAAAGTGTTCTCCCTGTCCTACTCCTCTGCCATCTTAGCTCCTCCCCATCTCTTTATAACGTTTTAAAACCCCCAAATAAAATACAAATTTGTAGAAACGAGGACTTTTGTGCGAATGTGGTTACCCTTGGTTTAAAATCTATAATCTAATGCTGTCTGGCCAAAATCAAATTAAGTTATATGTTAAGCACAAAAGAAAAGTATTATGTTAAGCCATATGGAAGTGCCATTTTATAGCTTATAAAAGGTTGAATGTTAGCAGTTAACCATGGTTCAATCTCATAGAAAAAATCCATTAGCACGTGAAATTTAGAGAACATTATGCTTACGAATTACTCATGGGTAAAGATATACTTAATGAATTGAAATAGAACATACATAATACTATGGCTGTTGATTGGTGGTAAGTACCAAAACTTGTAGGTTGCAGCCAAAGGGGGCCTTAGAAAAAAATTTAGGCTTAATATACTTATATTAGAAAACTAATAACATTATTAACCTGTTTCCAATTTAAGAATTTAGAGGAAATGTCTTCAACGGAAAACTTGAAGGAAAGAATGAATGATATGATGAACTAGAAAAAAAAAATACAGGGCATAAATCAAGCAAAAAGTTAATTCTTTGAAAATAGGAAAAAGTTATGCAAGATTATTCATAAAAAAGAGAAGACTCAAAGAAAATTTAAAAAGCCAAGAGCGCAGTTAGAGGTGCTGTAGAGATTCAACATATAAGATACTGTGAATAAATTTGTGCCAATCTAGCGCAAAACTTATAGGAAACAGATCTACTTCTAGAAAAGTGAAACTTACCAAAATGACTCTGCAGAAATAACACACTGAATAGGAACCACGTAATTACCAAAAGTTACCCAGACAATGATGGCTCCACAACATGGTGAATGTGATTAATGCCACTGAATTGTGTGATCAAAAATGGTCAAATGACAATTTTTATGTTATATACCCTTTACCACAATTTTTTTTAATGTAAAAACATAAAGTCCTTTACCTAGAAGACAGTCTAGCACATGTCTGTCCTTCATTAGCAAATCCCCTAGAAGGGTTCTTTTTTTGAGAAAGCATATTTTTTCTTCCTTCTCTTTTAGAGGGCTTCCCCAGCTGCTCAGCTTTAAAGAATCTGCCTGCAATACAGGGGATACAGGAGATGAAAATATAATATTGTCCTTCTGCATTTTTAACATGTTGTTTTTTTGAGTGGGACATCTCTCTGTCCTATAATGTCACTTAAACTAAATGTATGTTTTCCTATTAGTTTTCTCTGTAGTATTTTAACTAGGTATCTTTGAGTGGAAAAATGGACCGTAATTCTATTAAAGGAAGTGGTGATACAAAAGAGCAACTTGACACAGTCTTCAAGTAAACAGAATCCCTAATATAATTGGAAAGTAATATGTAATTCTGAGAACAGTAAAAAAAAAAAAAAAAAAAACTGTGACAATTTTGTCTCATATCTTAGAAAATGAGTTTGACTCTGGAGTCTCTCAAGATACAAAACCTGGAAGACAGCTATCATTAGTGTCCTGCACCTCTGATTTGGATAAGAAGGAAAATAGTACAACATATAAATAAACATAAGAAATCCTTTTGCAAGAACTTGAAATCACTGAGTGAAGTTGGAGAAAAAAAAATTACAGAGTAACATCTTGCAATGTGTAAATAATTGTTTCATTTTGTGCCCTTTCCAGGTCCCAGCAGCTCAGGTGATGAGGTGTTTGGCTAGTGCAATTGCTGAGACTTATCGCCTCCCCATTGCTCAGTTATCTAGGTATACAACTGGTGTACCTTCTCAGGCAGATGTTGACCATCCATACCCGCAAGAAGTTTTAGTTAGCATAGAAGCCTGCTTACAGTTTTGTAGATAATGTCTCTCTGGGGCTGCGATTGGCCCCTTCCGGCTCTGGCTGCCTGTCACCGGAGGGGGATGGTCTGCAGCCAGCTATCTCTGTTCAGTCCTTTGTTCCATGCACGGGCCTGGCAGTGTCTTAGGTTAGGGATGGCTTTTAGCGTGGTAGATATCCCACAGTCTGGTTTGCTAGCCCAAATTATTTCGCCCAGATAGCCCTCGGGCTATTCAGGCCAGATCCTTACTCTAAGCAATGCAGCCCGAGCCTTGCCTCGCTGCCCAGGCCCTGCTTGCTAGTGGCGTGTGCAGGCATCTGCACTGCTTCTCCGCTGGGAGAGTTACCATAGGGCTCGTGATCTGCGGGTTTTAATTGTTTATTTATTTTTCCTCCCTGTTATGTTGCCATCTCTGCTTCCAAGGCTCCGCACAGATTCGGCAGTGAGAAGGTTTCCTGGTGTTTGGAAACTTCTCTCTTTTTAAGACTCCCTTCCCGGGACAGAACTCTGTCCCTCCCTCTTTTGTCTCTTTTTTTGTCTTTTATATTTTTTCCTGCCTCCTTTCCAAGACTTGGCTTGCTTTTCCTGGTGCCTGATGTCCTCTGCTGGAATTCAGAAGTTGTTTTGTGGAATTTACTCAGCGTTTAAATGTTCTTTTGATGAATTTGTGGGGGAGAAAGTGTTCTCCCTGTCCTACTCCTCTGCCATCTTAACTCCTCCCCATCTCTTTATAACGTTTTAAAACCCCCAAATAAAATACAAATTTGTGGAAACAAGGACTTTTAAAATCTATAATCTAATGCTGTCTGGCCAAAATCAAATTAAGTTATATGTTAAGCACAAAAGAAAAGTATTATGTTAAGCCATATGGAAGTGCCATTTTATAGCTTATAAAAGGTTGAATGTTAGCAGTTCCCCATGGTTCAATCTCATAGAAAAAATCTATTAGCACGTGAAATTTAGAGAACATTATGCTTACGAATTACTCATGGGTAAAGATATACTTAATGAATTGAAATAGAACATACATAATACTATGGCTGTTGATTGGTGGTAAGTACCAAAACTTGTAGGTTGCAGCCAAAGGGGGCCTTAGAAAAAAATTTAGGCTTAATATACTTATATTAGAAAACTAATGACATTATTAACCTGTTTCCAATTTAAGAATTTAGAGGAAATATCTTCAACGGGAAACTTGAAGGAAAGAATGAATGATATGAGGAACTAGAAAAAAAAAATAGCATAAATCAAGCAAAAATTTGATTCTTTGAAAATAGGAAAAAGTTATGCAAGATTATTCATAAAAAAGAGAAGACTCAAAGAAAATTTAAAAAGCCAAGAGCGCAGTTAGAGATGCTGTAGAGATTCAACATATAAGATACTGTGAATATATGTGTGCCAATCTAGCTCAAAACTTACAGGAAACAGATCTACTTCTAGAAAAGTGAAACTTACCAAAATGACTCTGCAGAAATAACACACTGAATAGGAACCATGTAATTACCAAAAGTTACCCAGACAATGATGGCTCCACAACATGGTGAATGTGATTAATGCCACTGAATTGTGTGATCAAAAATGGTCAAATGACAATTTTTATGTTATATACCCTTTACCACAATTTTTTTTAATGTAAAAACATAAAGTCCTTTACCTAGAAGACAGTCTAGCACATGTCTGTCCTTCATTAGCAAATCCCCTAGAAGGGTTCTTTTTTTGAGAAAGCATATTTTTTCTTCCTTCTCTTTTAGAGGGCTTCCCCAGCTGCTCAGCTTTAAAGAATCTGCCTGCAATACAGGGGATACAGGAGATGAAAATATAATATTGTCCTTCTGCATTTTTAACATGTTGTTTTTTTGAGTGGGACATCTCTCTGTCCTATAATGTCACTTAAACTAAATGTATGTTTTCCTATTAGTTTTCTCTGTAGTATTTTAACTAGGTATCTTTGAGTGGAAAAATGGACCGTAATTCTATTAAAGGAAGTGGTGATACAAAAGAGCAACTTGACACAGTCTTCAAGTAAACAGAATCCCTAATATAATTGGAAAGTAATATGTAATTCTGAGAACAGTAAAAAAAAAAAAAAAAAAAAAAACTGTGACAATTTTGTCTCATATCTTAGAAAATGAGTTTGACTCTGGAGTCTCTCAAGATACAAAACCTGGAAGACAGCTATCATTAGTGTCCTGCACCTCTGATTTGGATAAGAAGGAAAATAGTACAACATATAAATAAACATAAGAAATCCTTTTGCAAGAACTTGAAATCACTGAGTGAAGTTGGAGAAAAAAAAATTACAGAGTAACATCTTGCAATTTGTAAATATTTCTTGCTGGTGTAAAAAAATGTATAGTAAAATTTATACATTGCAAAAACCTATTGGAAAAATGCCTTTTTAATAGACATGCACCATGGTAGAATCACAGAGTTGACACAAAAATTGTGAAGGCTGAGGGCTGTCCACTGGAAACATTCATAACCACACAGTCACTGTGAGTAATATCTGGCTATTTCTTTTTGAAGTGCACCTGAATTGGGGGGTGGGGGGCGCTTCCTAAGTGATGATAGTGGTAAAGAACCCATCTGCCAAGGCAGGAGATGTAGGAGATGCAGATTGGATCCCTGGTTCAGAAAGATCCCTTGGAGAAGGGCATGGAAACCCACTCCAGTATTCTTGCCTGGAGAATCCTACGGATAGAGAAGCCTGGTGGGCTACAGTCCAGAGGGTCTCAAAGAGTCGGACACGACTGAGTGACTTAACACACACACACACACGGGGGGCAGAGACAACATGTTTAAGAGTTTTAAAGTCCTTCTCCTAAGGCAACACCTTTCTAGGTCCACTTCTTCACGTGAAGCAATCATATTACTGCTGCTGCTGCTGCTAAGCCACTTTAGTCGTGTCCGACTTTGTGCAACCCCATAGATGGCAGCCCACCAGGCTCCCCCATCACTGGGATTTTCCAGGCAAGGTCACTGGAGTGGGTTGCAATTTCCTTCTCCAATACATGAAAGTGAAGAGTGAAAGTGAAGTCGTTCAGTCCAGGATCCTCCCTCCCTGGTATTTCCAAGCAAGAATACTGGAGTGTGTGGCCATTGCCTTCTCCAATCATATCACTAGTGGAGACACAATTAAAAAAAAAAAAACAAGGATGTATTAGGAGAAGGTACTGGCACCCCACTCCAGTACTCTTGCCTGGAGGATCCCACGGACAAAGGAACCTGGTAGGCTGCAGTCCATGGGGTCCCAAAGAGTCAGACACAACTGAGCGACTTCACTTTCACTTTTCACTTTCATGCATTGGAGAAAGAAATGACAACCCACACCAGTGTTCTTGCCTGGAGAATCCCTGGATCCGGTGAGCCTGTGGGGCTGAGCTTAATGTCAAACAACCTGTAGATCCAGGAGAGCTCTGATCATCCTGACTCACAGATGTATTTTATCACTAAAGCAAATTGATAAGTAAAATCATTTTACTAACTAAAAACCTCGAGATACATTAAAAACAGGGTGACAAAGAGGCTAGGAAATCTATTAATAGCATCTGCCCATGGGTTTCTCATTTTGTCCATATGTGTTCATTTTATGAACATATGAACCTATGTGTTCATATGTGTTCATATGTTCACATTTTATGAACATATGTGTTTGTCCATATGTGTTCATTTTGTCCATAAAATGTCCACATAAAATGAACACAGGAAATTTAAATGTTAATATCTGGTTGTAATCCCTATATTTTATAAACTCTGATTGACAAGCATTGAAAATAAGAAATAGGAAATGGAGAAAGCATAATACTATGTAGCCACTAAAAAGAATGAGAACTATATGCACTGATATAATCTGAGATACAATATTAAATGAAAAAAGGAAAGAACAGCTATCATTTGTGCTTAAAAACAGAAAGATCACATATTCACAAGTTCTTCTCAATGCACAGACAGTCAGTAGTGGTGCTGGGGCTCCACCTGGGGAGGGGTTGTGTGATAACAGGGAGGAAAGTGATTTACTTTTTGCTGATGAATTTTTAAAGAGATTTTTAAATAGTTTTTAAATTTTGCAGCAGTAGATGTATCACTTCTTTTAAAACTCATTATTAAAACTATATTTTAGTTATTTAGAGCAGCAGTACCCAAAAATTTTGGCACCAGGAACCCAGTTTCATGGAGGACAAATTTTCCCAGATAGGGGTATGGGGAGGTTCGGGTGTAATGTGAGTGATGGGGAGTGATGGGGAGCAGCAGATGGAACTTTGCACACCCGCCCACCACTCACCTCCTGCTGTGTGGCCAAGTTCCAAACAGCCCGTGGATGGTACCAGTCTGGGGCCCAGAGGTTGGGGACTCCTGATTTAAGAGTCTCTAAAGCTATCTAGAAGAACTATGGACATATTTTTTGTTACTGGAAGGCAAGGTTTCTGACTACTGACTTTTAAAAAATGATCCCACTTTCATACTATAAAACGCTCTATATTCACAGAACGCTTAAGCATCTGCTCCCTCATTTGATCCCTGTAATAAGTGTGAAGAATCTGCCAGGGCTGTAACCCTGCTCTATACACAGGTGAGGACCTGAGGCTCAGAGGCCCTGGGGGACACAAGGCCACATGGATGCTAAGTGCCTGCTCCATCTATCCAACTGGGCCAGGTGCCTAGAGCTAGGATGTGAGAATTTTATAACTTCTGGGCTATATTAGGAAATTCATTAGTAGGCCAAATGACACCTCTGTTACACACTGGGAACAAATAAACTTCAACTAGATCTGCTGCTTCACAAAACAGAATGGATTACAGGCATTTACTCTTTGAGCTGAACTGTGTCCCCTCCAATTTTACATGTTGAAGCCCTAAACCCCCAGTACCTCAGAATGTGACTGTATTTGGACACAGGGTCTTTAAAGAGGGGATAAAGTTAAAATGAAGTCATACAGGTGGATCCTAATTAATAGATTGGAGTTCTTATAAGAAGAGGAGAGCAGGACACAGGCTCACACAGAGGGAAGACCATGTGAGACACAGAGAAAAGACAGCGTCTCCAAGCTAAGGGGAGAGACCTCAGAGGAAACCAACCCTACCGACATCTTGACCTCAGACTTCCAACCTCCAGGGCTGTGAGTAAATGAGTTTCTGTTGTTTAAGTTGCCTACTCTGTGGTCTTTGTATGGCAGCCCTAGCAAACTACTGCCCCCTTCAGCTTTATGTATCTAAAAGGTACCTTCTCTACTACTTCATGGATCAGGGTCAAACAGACAGTGATCAGCTCACCTGAGCTACCAGTTCAAGAAAATATGATGTATTTTAAAAAGGAAGTACCTTTTTCCAGGTGTTGGGTTTTCTTTTCAGATGAATGACCCCTGCTTTATTAGAGTGATAAGCTTGTGATTTTCGCTAATCATCCTGGTGTTATAGCTCTGAACACTGCATTGATATCTCATGCTTGCAAATTCAAAAACCTGATAATCTGAGAGTTTATCTTCCTAAAATGATGCAGAGTATGCCGAAATAATGTCAAGATGGGATGAAGATCAAGAAATGCATCTCTTTCTGCAGCGGTGACATGAGCCAGTGGCAGAACTGAAATTCAACAGTGAGGTTCTTGGACCTCTAGTTCCACTCTGTGAACTTGGGTAATGGCCTACCTAGGCTAGCACGTGAAAGAAGCAGTATTCTCAGACTCAACACAGAATACAGTACCTAGGACAGCATTCAGCCTCCCTCAGCAATTCCCCCTCTGTGTTCCCTGGACCAGCTCTGTGACCTTAAGTGAGCTCTGGACCCAGTCTCCTCATCCAGACATGGGATAAAAAATATCAGTTAAATCATACATGTGAAAGCCATGTAAAATAAATTATAAAGAATTACACAAATGTAACTTACCATTAATAATGTTAGATTAGGTGCAGAATTACTAGACCAGGAATCAAAAGATTTCTAATTCTATGATGTATGCCAGCTTCTGAACATATCATATGTGACACATGATTTAAAATATTTACTTAAAGCAAAGATTTCTAATTCTGTGTCTGCCGCAAACTAGCTTAACACCAGTTATATACATAGGACCATATTCCTTCTGAGAGGACTTAGTTTCCTTACCTGTAAAGTGAGGATATTGAACCCTATTATCTTATCTGGACATATCTAAAATTCTGAGATCAATTTCTCATTACTCAATGTCTTGATCATACATAAGGATAATATAGTTTTTAAATGAACACTGACACATAGGTAGGGACACCTCTCTTTGATGTGTAATGCCTAAGTTCAAAAGAACAAAAGGGTTTGTAAGAGTCCTGACTGCTATGTGACTAGGTTATATGGAAATCATAAACGATTGTCAGATGTCTCAGGAGGGAAACTCTGACTGGAAGACATCTAGTAGATGAAAGCACTCTGTGAATTTTAGGCACAAAAAATACAGAGCTCCAGGTTCAGTTTCTCAACATTTGCATACAGTACAGTACTTACAAAAGCTATCTCCTACCCTATGAACAGTGGAAGGTACTGCTGTGCATTTCCTCATTTCTAAGGAGGATTGAGATGAAACAGTGATAGAGGGAATTTAGGCCACATTTTAGATAAATCTTTCATATAGAAATAGTGTTAGATACTGGGGCATGCTTTCTTTAACAGATATTTTAAATATTACATGAATAATTTTATTCTACTCAACAAGTGATAATCTGGGAAAGGCAGAAAAGTATGAAGAAGGTAAAATGCATACATCATTTTATACTCAGAGATAAATTTTCAATGGGAAACCTCACTGCAGGAAGCTGGAAACCTCACACTACCCTGAACCACACATCTCAAGTGGCAAGAAAACCACTCCTTCCCTCCCTCCCTCTATCTTCCCATCAGTGTCAATCCCACCTTGTTCCAGAATGAATTACTGGTGGCTGCATGACAATGGCTAAGTCCCTCAAACTAGACCTCAGTTGTCACATCTGTCCAAGATACTACCACCTCACCTTTGTTAGAAAGACACCACGTGACTGAAGGTCACTCATCGAGGGCCTTCCTCAAACCATGTTCAGTGCTTAGTGCTTTCACACACTATTCAGAGTAATGTTAAGGTATTGTGAATTCCTGATTTATCCTGATGACAATCTACCTTCTTTTGGAAGGAAGAGGGAGCATGGTTGGGGAGGGGGTAACTGAATAAAATTCTAAAAAACAAAGAATTAGGGATTAAGTGACAGCATCATGTAGGAGTTTACAGGTTAGAAAGAGAAGCAACTTATACCTTTCCCTGGTAAATCTTCCTAGACTCAAAATATTCTAATTTGTTTTCCTTAAACTCTTAAATTTTGTGGATATTCCTTGACAGCACTCGCATCGCAAATGTGCTGAGCCCCAGTCAGAAAGAAACGTAAAGGGTCTGAAAAATGAGAGTGTTCCATGCTCTAAGGGAATCTGAACCTAGGGTCCAAGTATGTGGTGAGTCCTATTCTAAATCTGTCTCTTAGGCACAGGTGTGCATGCACAGAAGTGCACACTCACCCTACACCCAACCCCCACCACTGCTGCAGATTCTCAGCAGGCCTGCCTTCAACCTGCCACATGCTGTTAAGACCCAGTCATGAAGCTTAGTCTCTGGAGGTTTAAGATTGAAAAGGGCACAGAGACCCCTGGTGGAGATTCTGAAGAGTGAACCTGGAGACAAACTAATTACAACACCCTGCAGCAGGCTCACCTGTTTTGCCCTTTCAGGGAGGGCAGAGGCCTCTGCCTCACCGTTTTTGCACCATCTTGCAAAACAGGATATCTGCATTTTGCAGCAAATCATATGGCTGGTTATATAGTTTCCATCTCTCTGAATTCAAAACCTATCAGTCAGCATAAAGAAACCAATAAGCTGAATGTTTCACAATAACATATTATGTGTGCGTGTGTGTTAAGTCATTTCAGTCATGTCCAACTCTTTGTAACCCTATGGACTGTAGTCCACCTGGGTCCTCTGTCCATGGGATTCTCCAGGCAAGAACACTGAGTGGATTGCCATTTCCTTCTCCAAGGGATCCTTCCAACCCAGCGATTGAACTCATGTGTCTTATAAGTCTCCTGCATTGGCAGGTGAGTTCTTCACCATGTAACATATTAAACTTGGACAATATTTTAGAAAACAGCAGGACATGGAGAATATGGAGAATCTGTTTGTGTGGTAGGTCTGGCTGGTGTTTAAACAGTTTGATTCCCCTGTTTTACTAGGCAGACAAAGGCCTAACCTGAACTTTTATTATAAGGTTATAGGAAAGGAAGAAAAAAGAAGTTTTAGAGTACGATTACTGACACTCAGCAGTAGGTAGCATCTTATATTCTGCCCAGGGTATTTGGGGTTGTTATCATTAGTTAGTGCTTTTAGCTCTCAGACTCTGAGCTTTGAAAGATATTTATACAGATAAACAATGTTGGCAAATATCTTGATTCAAGAAAATCAATGTCAATTATTCTAAAAAGCAGGTTGATATCATACAAACCAGATGGCAGTGACCTGACAGCAAATTGTCAAGTTGGTTTGATAGAATCTGACCAATATTTGAATGCAGAGTTCCAAAGAATAGCACGGAGAGATAGAAAAGCCTTCCTCAGCAATCAATGCAGAGAAATAGAAGAAAACAATAGAATGGTAAAGTCTAGAGATCTCGTCAGGAAAATTAGAGATACCAAGGGAATATTTCATGCAAAGATGGGCACAATAAAGGACAGAAATGGTATAGACCTAACAGAAACAGAAGATATTAAGAAGAGGTGGCAAGAATACACAGATTAAATATACAAAAAAGATCTTCATGACCCAGATAATCATGAAGGTGTGATCACCAACCTAGAGCCAGATATCCTGGAATGCAAAATCAAGGGGGCCTTAGGAAGTATCTCTATGAACAAAGCTAGTGGAGGTGATGGAATTTCAGTTGAGCTATTTCACATCCTAAAAGATGATGCTGTGAAAGTGCTGTACTCACTATGTCAGTAAATTTGAAAAACTGAGCAGTGGCCACAGGACTGGGAAAAGTCAGTTTTCATTCCAATCCCAAAGAAAGGCAATGCCAAAGAATGCTCAAACTATTGCACAATTGCCCTCATCTCACATGCTAGTAAAGTAATGCTCAAAATTCTCCAAGCCAGGCTTCAACAGTACATGAACTGTGACTTCCAGAGGTTCAAGCTGGATTTAGAAAAGACAGAGGAACCAGAAATCAAATTGCAACATCTGTTGGATCATAGAAAAAGCAAGAAAGTTCCAGAAAAATATCTACTTCTGCTTTATTGACTACGCCAAAGCCTTTGACTGTGTGGACCATAACACACTCTGGAAAATTCTTAAAGAGATGGGAATACCAGGCCACCTGACCTGCCTCTTGAAAATCTGTATCCAGGTCAGGAAGCAACAGTTAGAACAGGACATGAAACAACAGACTTGTTCGGAATAGGGAAAGGAGTATGTCAAGGCTGCATATTGTCGTTCTGCTTATTTAATTTATATGCAGAGTACATCATGAGAAACACTTGGCTGGATGCAGCACAAACTGGAATCAAGATTGCTGGGAGAAATACCAATAACCTCAGACATGCGGATGAAACCATCCTTATGGCAGAAAGTGAAGAAGAGCTAAAGAGCCTCTTGGTGAAAATGAAAGAGGAGAGGGAAAAAGTTGCTTAAAACTCAACATTCAGAAAACTAATATCATAACATCTGGTCCCATCACTTCATGCAAAATAGTTGGGGAAACAATGGAAACTGTGACAGGCTTTCTTTTTTGGGCTCCATAATCACTGAAGATGGTGACTGCAGACATGAAATTAAAAAACACTTACTCCTTGGAAGAAAAGCTATGGCCAACCTAGACGGCATATTAAAAAGCAAAGACATTAGTTTGCCAACAAAGGTCGATCTAGTCAAAGATATCATTTTCCAGTAGTCATGTATGTATGTGAGAGTTGGACCATAAAGAAAACTGAGTGCTGAATAATTGATGCTTTTGAACTGTGGTGTTGGAGAAGACTCTTTAGAGTCCCTTGGACTGCAAGGAGATCCAACTACTCAACCCTAAAGGAAATTAGTCCTAAATATTTATTGGAAGCACTGATGCTGAAGCTGAACTCTAATACTTTGGCCACCTGATGTGAAGAACTGACTCACTGGAAAAGACCCTGATGCTCTGAATGACTGAAAGCAGGAGGAGAATGGGGTGTCAGAAGATAAGATTGTTGGATGGCATCACTGACTCGATGGACATGAGTTTGAGCAAGATTTGGAAGTTGGTGACAGACAGGGAAGCCCAGAGTGCTGCAGTCCATGGGGTCACAAAGAGTTGAACAAGACCTAGCAACTGAACTGAACTGACTCATATTTATATCCACATTAAAGCTTTCAGAACAGACAATCAGCTGCTTTCCAGAAAGGGAAGAGGTACAGGGGTCCCTTGGAGATATTGGGTGTTCAATTCCAGAACACCGGAATGTAGTGAATTTTACAACAATGTCAATTATACAAAATATCTGGTTTCCCAGGGTGTACAAAAGTTATGTTTAGACTACACTGTAGCCTAGCAAGTGTGCAGTAGCATTATGCCTGTGAAGACAATGTACAGACCTTAATTTAAAAAATAATTTATTGTTCATGGCTGTACCTAAGTCTGATTCTTGTTGATGTTTCACAGAAAACAAAATTCTGTAAAGTAGTTGTCCTTCAATTAAAAAATAAATTAATTAATAATAAGAATTTATTGCTAAAAAATAACCAATGTCGGAGATATCAGCAAGTAACACAGAAGATCACTGTGGATCACAGATCACCACAAGAAATGTAATTATAGTGAAGGACTGATGCTGAAGCTGAAACTCCAATACTTTGGCCACCTGATGCAAAGAACTGACTCATTGGAAAAGACCCTGATGCTGGGAAAGATTGAAAGCAGGAGGAGAAGGGGAAGACAGAGGATAAGATGATTGGATGGCATAATGGACTCAATGGACATGAGTTTGAGCAAGCTCTGAGAGTTGGTGATGGACAGGGAGGCCTTGGCATGCTGCACCCCTTGGGATTGCAAAGAGTTGAATATGACTGAGTGACTGAACTGAACTGAATTGCCATTAGATGCAAAACTAGTTAAGAGCTTCACCTCTCTGAAGCTCATATGTGTTTCCTCCCAGCTCAGGGACACTTCAGTGTCTTCAGAACCATAGGTGGCCCCATTCTTTAAATAAAAAATAAGTATTCTTTACTGATGTGAAATTTGTCATGACCAGGTACCAGGTTAAACAATGAGAGGCACACAGGGAGAAAGGGAGGGAGAGAGAGACATCATAAACAGAGGGACAGAGGGAGTTATGTGGAGTGGCAGTAACCTAGGTGTCCATCAACAGAATAATGGGTAAAGAAGCTGGGGTACATATACACAATGGACTATTACTGTCATAAAAAGAAACAAATTTGAATCAGCTGAATTGAAGTGGATGAACCTAGAGCTTGTTATACAGAGTGAAGTAAATCCAAAAGAGAAAAATAAATATTGTATATAATGCATGTATATGGAATCTGGATAAATGGTACTGATGAACCCATTTGCAGGGAGGAATAGACACACAGACAGAGAACAGACTTGTGGACAGCTGGGGAAGGAGAGGGTGGGATGAACTGAGAAAGTAGCACTGAAACATATACATTATCATATGCAAAATAGATGGCTGGAGGGAAGTTGCTACTTAGCACAGGGAGCTCAGCCTGGTGCTCTATGACAACCCGGGATGGGGGGGATGGGAGGAGGAGAGGGAGGGAGGTTCAAGAAGGAGGGGACATGTGTATACTTATGGCTGATTCACTATGGTGGTATGCTAGAAACCAACACAACATTGTAAAGCCATTATTGTCCAATTAAAAATAAATTTTAAAGAAAGGGGAAAAGATGGCATTGTTCCAGGGCACTAGTTAGATAAAGAAGTTGTTAATAAGATGCTTGTTTCCAGGGGAAAAGGTACAGATTTAGTTCAAAACTGCGAATTCCTGAGCAATATGGAGGCTGCCAGATAAGGATTAAGTGGTGGTGGGGGGGGGGGGTGGGTGGGTGCGGAGAGCTGGTTCTCCCTCTGGGTGGGGATTCCTCCTGGGCAGCCTCTGTTCTCAGCCACCCCACACCTCGCTCCTGTTGCTCCCACTAGTCCTCCTTTTCCTAGGCACTGAAGGCTGGCGGGAGGGCAAGTAGCAATGTAGGGAGACCCTGGATCCCTGCTACTAGACCCCCCCCCCCCCCGGGTCCCGTCCCCTGCCATGCCCTCTCAAGCCCCCACACCCAGGGCAGGCAGGAATCACTGGGCAAGCAGAAAGCACTTCATTTCAGTGGACTGAGCCCTTGGCCGAGGAAAGGTGCCTGCGACTCTAGGCAAGGGCCTGGCAGGGGAATGTCACAGCTCAGGCGGAGCCATTACCAGAACAGGCGCAAGCAGAAGCTCGCCACCTGCAGCGGGTTGGTTTTCACCTTCGATGATACTGGCTGCATCTTGCCAGCCAGGGCGAGCTCTGGAAGCGCCAGAGGGGCGGCTGGAGTCCCGGCCGCCACATAGGTCAGCTCCGTAGAAGCCAGAGAGCCACCTGCGTCCAGGAGTGGGGGTGCCATCTAAGGCCCATGGCCTGAGCCGTGGGAGACAGAAGCTGCACTCCAGGTGCTGGGCTGCTTGATTAGGAAAGTAAAAACATCATTGGCTCTGTTGTCTGACTCTTTGCTACCCTACACACTATAACCGACCAGGGTCCTCTGTCCATGGAATTCTCCAGGGAAGAATACTAGAGTAGGTTGCCATGCATGATGAAGACGGGGCAAGCAAAGCTACCAGGAGCCACAGGCAGGTGTAAGGCAAGGCCTCCAGTGCAGTTGATGGAGGCAAGTAGGCAGACTGCCCAGCACACTGGGTCCAGCGCCCAATCGCACACATACTGGCACCTGGTTGCAAATTCTGCCAAGTGCTTCCTCTGAGCCCAGACATCCACCCAGAAGATGGGGAGGGAACTGAGACATCAACTGCCACTGCTACTCAGAAATGCCCTCAGGCCTGCAAGGAAGACTAGGAAAAAGCTGGTGGAAGGCAACCTGCCCTCTGTTCACCCTGCCCTTATCAGCATGAAACAGGGGTGCTATGAGAGGTTCCTCAACTGTGACCGGAAGGACCCTATGGAGCCTTCGGAGAACGGATTCTGCAATACACTCCCCTCCGCTCCCCCCAACCTCATCTTCTCCCACATAAGCACTCTTTATCTAATGTCTTCTGCCTTTTGTTTGTATTGATGAAAAAGTGTTAGTCTCCCAGGGCACAAAGGCTAGCTTAGGAATTAATGATTCAAATAATGTGAACATGCAGTAACAAAAAATTACAGATAACAGTGTCTAATCCACACTTCTGAGTTTTTTTGCACGTACTGAACACCCCACTAAATGAAATAAGTTAACTGCATGTTGTCCATGAACACATAGCTCCCAGACCCTCTGGAACCTAAGGATTGATTACCTTAACTCCTGCAGCCCCTTTGTTACCTCAACAACAACCGCTCAGAGAATTGTACAGGAGTTAATCATGGACACTAAAACCTTGTCCCTCTTCTTGCCTTTAAACACCCTCCCCTGAATTTTATCAAGGGGTTGAAGTTCTTGGAGCATGAGCTGTCTGTACTCCTTATTTGGACTTTGTAATAAATCTTTCTCTGCCTCAGTCTCCAAAGTTTCAGTTTGTTAGGCCTCACTGTGTACAGGTCAGGCTCAAAAACTTCAGTTGGACAACACACTCTGTGGCAAGCATTTGATCCTGTACAACAGCAGGATTCAGCACAGATAATGTTTGTAGTGTTTAAGATATCATGTGTGCTAAGTCACTTCAATTGTATCCAACCTTTTGCAGCCCTATGGACTGTAGCCTGCAGGGCTCCTCTGTCCCTGGGATTCTCCAGGTGAGAATACTGGAGTGGGTTGCCATTTCATTCTCCAGGGCATCTTCCCAGTCCTGGGATGAAACCTGTCTGTTATGTCTCCTGCATTGGCACGAAGGTTCTTTATCAGAACCTGGCTTTACTAGAGCCACCTGGGAAGCCCATTTAAGACATTTAAAAAAAAGGTGATAAAAAATTAGAGCTCAATTAGTTTTGGAAGATGAATAGATACTGTCACTGGTAACAGGTTTTTGGCATCTCATATGCTAACCGAACCTCTGTGAGCCTTTTACTGCCCTCTTAGACTGGGAAAGGGGAATATGGGGAAAGAGAAACTGCCTTTGATTTCTTTCATCATATGCTCAGAGCCTAGATAAATAACAGTGACATATGTTGCAGAACACAGGTTGCACATATTTCTTCAGAACTTTCTTTTCTTTTAACAAAACCCTATTCAAGAAGGTATTATCCTATTTTATGGATGAGAAAAATGAGGCTCAAGGACAGCACTTCTCCAAGGTCTTTGAATCAGTAAATGATGAATCCTGATTTGTACTCAAGTCCAAGTCCAATTCCAGCATGATCTGTCTCACTGGTAGATAGACATTGTGTTTGAAAACTGCTTTGAATACACTGCTTGAATGAATGAATGGCTGTAAGACTGAATGAACAAAATCCTGAACTACTGCTCATCTTTAGTTAGTTGTGTGGCCATCTTACCCACTCAATAGCTTCTCTTGCCTTACTCACTAGTTGAAGAAAGATCAACAGCTCGTGGTGCTTGTAACAGGAACACTTTATTACTCTGATAATTTCTCATGTAGCTTGGCTAAAATGGTATTAATGATGGCTTTAGCTTCAGCTATTCAAGATGAATAACTGTTGCACTGGTATACAGCAATGTGGCTGCAGTTGACAATATTGTACTGCTAAGTCGCTTCAGTCGTGTCCGATTCTGTGCAACCCCATAGACAGCAGCCCACCAGGCTCCCCCGTCCCTGGGATTCTCCAGGCAAGAACACTGGAGTGGGTTGCCATTTCCTCCTCCCACGCATGAAAGTGAAAAGTGAAAGTGAAGTCACTCAGTCGTGTCCAACCCTCAGCGACCCCGTGGATTGTGACTTCATCCATGGGATTTTCCAGGGGTGCCATTGCCTTCTCCGACAATATTGTACTATGTACTTTTAATTTGCTAGAAACATAAATCTTGGGTGTTCTCAATATAAAGGAGAAGAAAGAAAAAATGGCTAAGGTGGAAAATGATGTCTGTGTTTATTGGCTTGGCTGTGGTGAATGATTCACAGGGTCTATCAAGTAATCTGGTTGTACATCTTAAACCATAAATTTTTGTTTGCCAATTATACCACAGTAAGGTTGGAGGGGAAATGGATTTTAAAGAAATCCATAATATATTCAAATATTTTTTATAAATCAAACCTATACAAATGGCAAAATTTAATAATTTTCAATTGATGGCCATGATGAAGGGTTTAATATGCCATTTTATTGATATTCCATGCATGTTTGAATTTTCTGTGGCAAAAAAAGACAATTAGAACTGAAATTGTTTTTTCTTTTTTTCTTTGTTTTAGTTATGTGCCTTTCTGGTATTAGATCTTTCTCAGATAACGCAGTGTACAAACTACATAATCAGTCCTCGCCTGATTTACAGTTTTCTTTAACATTCTGTACATTTTCTAGGCCTGTAAATTCTCAGCTACTAGTTCTACTTCAAAGATGAAGAAATTTCTTGCTGAAGTTGGAAGTCTACTGACTTTCCTTGTCAGGCTACCCCAGACTGTACTCTCCAGTCCCCACGACTATCTCAAGACCATAATTAGCCATCTCCAAACTGCCAAATATGTTCTTTCCCTTCAACTTCATCTCTCTTTTTTTTTTCTAACTAAGATGTTTTCAAACTTAGCATTTTTTATTCACATTAACTAATATGATATTTCAAAGAGATATTGAGAACCAGTATTGAATTGTACAGAGAAGACTAAATATGAAGTTGGGGAACCAGAGACCTAGATGCTTTGCTCATTAGCGAACCTATCTCAAATCAACAACAAGAAATCCCCACTCTTTCTACTTCCTGCAGGGTTACTGTGAACCACAAAACTTGTGAATGCATTTTGTGAAAACTAAAACCTAAGGCAACATATTAATACAAATAAAAGTTTTTTTTTTTTTTTCCATTCATTGAACAGATGCTTAGTGAATGTCTTCTAAGTGCATGGCTACTAGGCCATGCAGAGAGCTTACAAACATGAGGGAAGTGTCATAAAAGCTTTATCTGCACATGTTTACTGATCTTAAATGGTTGAGTACTATAACTAAAAAGACAATAGCAAGTGCTGGAGAAGATGTAGAAAAATTAGAATCCTCATACTAGCTGGTGGGACTGGTATGTGGTACAGTTCCAAAGTTCCAATATAATACAACTATTCTACTCCTAAGTAGATAAATGGAACACATGTCTACATGAAAACTTACACACAAATGTCATGGTAGCACTATTTGCAAAAGTCAAAATGTGTTTGGGTGCGGGGAAACAAGTTACATCAACTGATGAATGAATAAATAAAAAGTGGTGTTTTGTGCAATGGAATATTACTTTTCAAGATAGATATACTGGCTTACTTCACTCTGTATAATAGGCTCCAGGCAAAACCAATACAATATTGTTAAGTTAAAGAATAAAATAAAATAAAATTTAAAAAAATTTAAAAAAAGATAGATATATTGATTCCTACTAAAACATGGAAGAACACTGAATACATTATGTTGAACTAATGAATCCAGTCATTGACTCTAGTGAGGGTGATGAGACAACATCTAAGCAGAGATTCAGTCTTGGTGGACTTGATGATTCATTCCCAGACAAATCTCAGGGACACATGATGCAAATTTGTAACTGTGCAAACTATTCAGTATGTCAAAATTTTGTTCATATTTTTCCCCATGAGATGGCTCTAATAGTGCTTAATTGTCTTTAATTCCATTCAAAACAATTTTCTTAAATTGTATTATTTCTGCTTTATTGACTATGCCAAAGCCTTTGACTGTGTGGGTCACAATAAACTGTGGAAAATTCTGAAAGAGATGGGGATACCAGACCACCTGACCTGCCTCTTGAGAAATCTGTATGCAGGTCAGGAATCAACAGTTAGAAATGGACATGGAATAACAGACTTGTTCCAAATAGGAAAAGGAGTACGTCAAGGCTGTACATGGGTCACCCTGCTTATTTAACTTCTATGCAGAGTACATCATGAGAAACACTGGACTGGAAGAAACACAAGCTGGAATCAAGATTGCCAGGAGAAATATCAGTAACCTCATATATGATGATGACACCACCCTTATGGCAGAAAGTGAAGAGGAATTAAAAAGCCTCTTGATGAAAGTGAAAGTGGAGAGTGAAAAAGTTGGCTTAAAGCTCAACATTCAGAAAACGAAGATCATGCCATCTGGTCCCATCACTTCATGGGAAATAGATGGGGAAACAGTGGAAACAGTGTCAGACTTTATTTCTAAGGGCTCCAAAATCACTTCAGATGGTAACTGCAGCCATGAAAATAAAAGACACTTACTCCTTGGTAGGAGTGTTATGTCCAACCTAGATAGCATATTAAAAAGCAGAGACACCATAGCAACGAAAATAATAAAATACTTAGGAATATATCTACCTAAAGAAACTAAAGACCTATATATAGAAAACTATAAAACACTGGTGAAAGAAATCAAAGAGGACACTAATAGATGGAGAAATATACCATGTTCATGGATTGGAAGAATCAATATAGTGAAAATGAGTATACTACCCAAAGCAATTTATAGATTCAATGCAATCCCTATCAAGCTACCAACAGTATTCTTCACAGAGCTAGAACAAATAATTTCACAATTTGTGTGGAAATACAAAAAACCTCGAATAGCCAAAGCGATCTTGAGAAAGAAAAATGGAACTGGAGGAATCAACCTACCTGACTTCAGGCTCTACTACAAAGCCACAGTTATCAAGACAGTATGGTACTGGCACAAAGACAGAAATATAGATCAATGGAACAAAATAGAAAGCCCAGAGATAAATCCACTCACATATGGACACCTTATCTTTGACAAAGGAGGCAAGAATATACAATGGATTAAAGACAATCTCTTTAACAAGTGGTGCTGGGAAATCTGGTCAATCACTTGTAAAAGAATGAAACTAGAACACTTTCTAACACCATATACAAAAATAAACTCAAAATGGATTAAAGATCTCAACGTAAGACCAGAAACTATAAAACTCCTAGAGGAGAACATAGGCAAAACACTGTGACATACATCACAGCAGGATCCTCTATGACCCACCTCCCAGAATATTGGAAATAAAAGCAAAAATAAACAAATGGGACCTAATTAAACTTAAAAGCTTCTGCACATCAAAGGAAACTATTAGCAAGGTGAAAAGACAGCCTTCAGAATGGGAGAAAATAATAGCAAATGAAGCAACCGACAAACAACTAATCTCAAAAATATACAAGCAACTCCTACAGCTCAACTCCAGAGAAATAAATGACCCAATCAAAAAATGGGCCAAAGATCTAAATAGACATTTCTCCAAAGAAGACATACAGATGGCTAACAAACACATGAAAAGATGCTCAACATCACTCATTATCAGAGAAATGCAAATCAAAACCACTATGAGGTACCATTTCACACCAGTCAGAATGGCTGCAATCCAAAAGTCTACAAATAATAAATGCTGGAGAGGGTGTGGAGAAAAGGGAACCCTCTTACACTGTTGGTGGGAATGCAAACTAGTACAGCCACTATGGAGAACAGTGTGGAGATTCCTTAAAAAACTGGAAATAGAACTGCCTTATGACCCAGCAATCCCACTGCTGGGCATACACACTGAGGAAACCAGAAGGGAAAGAGACAGGTGTACCCCAATGTTCATCGCAGCACTGTTTATAATAGCCAGGACATGGAAGCAACCTAGATGTCCATCAGCAGATGAATGGATAAGAAAGCAGTGGTACATATACACAATGGAGTATTATTCAGCCATTAAAAAGAATACATTTGAATCAGTTCTAATGAGGTGGATGAAACTGGAGCCTATTATACAGAGTGAAGTAAGCCAGAAGGAAAAACACCAATACAGTATACTAACGCATATATATGGAATTTAGAAAGATGGTAACGATAACCCTGTATACGAGACAGCAAAAGAGACACTGACGTAAAAAAAAAAAAAAAAAAGAGTTTTGAAATCTGATGCTCCGCCAGACAGCTTCATACAGTCCCTGAACACTGTTGAATTGTCCCTGCCGCTGGAGTTCAGTAGCCTTGAAACAGACCTTGTTGAGGGATGCACGGAAGGGTGGATCACTCACAATATCGGCAACATTCTTTTCCTTAGGATGGCCATAGGGACGTGGCTGTTCAATTTATTCTCTGTTAAACTTTGTATATAATTTTTATAGATATGAAATATTTTCTTTAAAATATATTACTTCTTTTTGACAAACTTCAAAAAAAAATAAAATAAAATAAAAAATAAAAAGCAGAGACATTACTTTGCCAACAAAGGTTCGTCTAGTCAAGGCTATGGTTTTTCCTGTGGTCATGTATGGATGTGAGAGTTGGACTGTGAAGAAGGCTTAGAGCGGAAGAATTGATGCTTTTGAACTGTGATGTTGGAGAAGACTCTTGAGAGTCCCTTGGACTGCAAGGAGATCCAACCAGTCCATTCTGAAGGAGATCAGCCCTGGGATTTCTTTGGAAGGAATGATGCTAAAGCTGAAACTCCAGTACTTTGGCCACCTCATGTGAAGAGTTGACTCATTGGAAAAGACTCTGATGCTGGGAGGGATTGGGGGTAGGAGGAGAAGGGGACGACAGAGGATGAGATGGCTGGATGGCATCACTGACTCAATGGGCGTGAGTCTGAGTGAACTCCGGGAGTTGGTGATGGACAGGGAGGCCTGGCATGCTGCGATTCATGGGGTTGCAAAGAGTTGGACACGACTGGGAGACTGAACTGAACTGAACTGAATATCATCATGCATTTAAAAATCCTTATCAAAATTGCTGAATTTCTGTGTAGCCATTTTAATATTGAAAGTGGATTAAAAAGCAACATTTTCAATACATTATGCTTTACCATTTCAGGAAAGATAAAAACATAACTGAAATTCAATAAAAAATTTTGTGCAGTGTATGGAGAAGGTCCTGTGACTAACCCAATATGTCAAAAGTGATTTGAAAAGTGTCATGCAAAGATTTCTCACTGGACTATGCTCCACAGTGGGTAGACCAGTTCAAATTGATAGAAATCAAATCAAGATATTAAGAACAATCAATGTTATACTACACAGGAGATAGCTAATATGCTTAAAATATCTAAATCAAGAATTGAAAATCATTTGCACCAGCTTTGTTATATTCATCTCTTTGATGTTTGGATTCCACATAAGTGAAAAAATTTCTTGACTTTGTTTCTGCATGCAATTCTCTACTTAAACATAATGAAAATGTTCCATTTTTTAAAACAAATTTTGACAAGTGATGAAAAGTGGATTCTGTATAAAAATGTGAAATGAAAGAAATCATGGGGCAAGTGAAATGAACCAATACCTACAACACCAAAGGCCAGTCTTCATCCAAAGAATGTGATGTTGTGTATATGGTGGGATTGGAGGGCAGTCCTCTAGTATGGGTTCCTTCTGAAAAACTAAATGATTATTTCCAACAAGCACTGCTCCCAGTTAGACTACTTGAAAGCAGCACTCAACAATAAGTGTCCAGAATTAGTCAAAAGAAAATGCGTGATCTTCCATCAGGGTACCACTAGACTGCATGTTTCTTTGATGACCAGGCAAAAACTGTTAGAGCTTGGCTAGGAAGTTCTGATTCATTTGCTGTATTTACCAGGAATTGCATCTTTGGATTTCCATTTATTTTGTTCTTTACAAAATTCTCTTAATGGAAAAAATTTCAAATCCATGGAAGACTGCAAAAGGCACCTAGAACAGATCTTTGCTCAAAAAGGTACGTTTTGGGAGGATGGAATTATGAAGTTGCCTTAAAAATGGCAGAAAGTAATGAGCATCATGCACTGTCATCCATCTCTGCCTCTCACTCAACTGAACTGCCTATGGTTTCATTTCCATAAAAAAATAACATCTTTTTATTGTAATGGTACTTGTTTGTTTTCCATTTTCCTGCATTATTTAAAATAAATAGAAGAAAGAAAAATTAATATGTTAATATTTAAAAAGCAATTAATGCAAAGATGGAGTGAGCATGAAATAAACCAAAGGAGATACCTCTTTAGTACATATATTCCAAACAGATTATATAAAGTGCTGACATTTTGAATAGTTATGTAAGAATTTTCATTAGAGAAGTAAGATATATAGAAACAAACCAAAAGGAGAGAGGGAGTGAGAAGCCAAAGACTGAGCCCTGGGACCCTCCATCATTTGCGGGTAGAGACCCACTCGAGGAGACTGAAATGGGAGAGAAGGGATTCCCAGGTGGCTCAATGGTAAAGAACCCATCTGCCAATGCTGAAGACATGGGTTCAGTCCCTGAGTTGGGAGGATCCCATGGAAACAGGAATGGCTACCCATTCCAGTTGTCTTCCCTGGAGAATTCTCATGGACAGGGGAGCCTGGCAGGCTGCAGTCCACGGGGTCACAAAGAGTCAGACACAACCGAGTCACTGAACATGCATGCACATGCAGTCACAGAATTGCAGAAAAAGCTGGAGCCTAGGCTTCTGTGATACTGTTAAGACAGAAAAGTAACAATTGGATTTGGCAAAGTGGAGGGTTTGGGGACTGATTTTTTTTTTTTTTTTTAACTGGAGGCTAATTACTTTACAATATTGTAGTGGTTTTTGCCATACATTGACATAAATCAGCCATGGATGTACAGGTGTTCCCCATCCTGAGCCCCCTCCCACCTCCCTCCTCATCCCATCCCTCAGGGTCATCCCAGAGCACCAGCCCTGAGCGCCCTGTCTCATGCATACAACCTGGACTGGCAATCCATTTCACATATGGTAATATACATGTTTCAATGCTATTCTCTTCAATCATCCATCCTCACCTTCTCCCATAGAGTCCAAAAGCCTGCTCTTTACATCTGTGTCTCTTATTAAAAGCAGTATTTTAAAGAGAGAGAAAAACCCTGTAAAACATGTTTAGCAGAGAACCGTGTATGAAGGCTTGAAGACATTGGTTGAACACAACTCCTGTGAGAAATTTTGCTGTGAGGAGGAACGGATACTAGAAAAAGAAGTAATTGCAGAAGTGTAACCCTTGGAGAGGCACTCATTACACTGTAGACTGTTCTATAGCCAACTTTTAATAACATGGGTGAGTTGCTGTTGTCAGTGTCTTCCCATAAGCCCTGCTCTCTTCCATTTCACACTAGACTGACATCATGCAACTCTGCCTAAGTGCTTTGTCTGCCACCAGAGTCAATTTTGCTGAAGTACAAGGCAGCCCAGGAGTGCCAGGAAATTTAATGTCTACCTCTGCTTTCCTCCCTCAACAGCCTTCAGTCAACAGACAGGCAGGAGCTGATGTATGCCAACTCACTCATCCAGGGAAGTTAATCTTGAGGTTTTTGCTCCACAGTCTCCTAAGTATCCCTACAGGATTATGCTCCAGCAGCCCATCCTGGCAACATGCTTGATAATACACCCTTTACTGCCTTCATTAGCTTTCTTGTCTCAACTCCATTCGGACTGTTTCCTGAGACCACCTCTCAAATAATCTATTGCATTCAAATTCTTAAAGTTTAGTTTTAGGAGACCCAAACTAAGACAACAGAAAATATTCATATAATGACATGAAACCATTATTCCAATTTTGTACAAGAATACATGGAAAAAGAAATATTGGAAAAATGTATTCCAAAATGATAACAATGATTATTTCAGCATTGTGAGATTATGGGTGATTAAAAATCAAAACAAATTTTACTTTTCTCCAAGAAAAGAAGGACTTTGGGTTTGTTTTCTAGTTTTTGTAAAGAAGTACTGTAAGTACAACATGCAGATTAATAGAGGTTTTGTGAATTTCAAAAGGTGACCTTACAAGAACAAAAACTGTTATTAAACACTAAATAAAATCATGGCTGCTGCTAGTTTTCTCAGCTGCTGCTATTTTCTCAGAAGCACATATCAAATGAAGTGTTTATGTTCATATGAAAAACACACTAAAAATCCAACTTTCCAAGGAATTTAGAATTAGTCTAGAAGTATGCTTCAGACTGAAGGTCATGTCACATAAGGTAATCATTTGACAAAACAATATTTTTTAATCAATAACAATAGCTACCATTTATTGAATGTGTAACCATAACCTTTTATCATCTCACTAAATCCTTGCCAGACTATTGTACAGTATGTGTTATTATTACCTTTTTACAGATAATAAAGTTTGGAGAAAATAAAGTGAATTCTCCAAAATAAGGAAAAGACCCACAAGATTTGAACCCAGATATTGGTCCCATGAATCAAGGCAAATTGGAAGTGGTCAAACAGGAGATGGCAAGAGTGAACATCAACATTCTAGGAATCAGAGAACTAAAATGGACTGGAATGGGTGAATTTAACTCAGATGACCATTATATCTACTACTGCAGGCGGGAATCCCTTAGAAGAAATGGAGTAACCATCATGGTCAACAAAAGAGTCCGAAATGCAGTACTTGGATGCAATCTCAAAAATGACAGAATGATCTCTGTTCGTTTCCAAAGCAAACCATTCACTATCACGGTAATCCAAGTCTATGTCCCAACCAGTAATGCTGAAGAAGCTGAAGTTGAATGGTTCTATAAAGACCTACAAGACTTTTAAGAGCTAACACCCCAAAGATATCCTTTTCATTATAGGGGACTGGAATGAAAGTAGGAAGTCAAGAAACACCTGGAGTAACAGACAAATTTGGCTTGGAATATGGAATGAAGCACGGCAAAGACAATAGAGTTTTGCCAGAAAAATGCACTGGTCAAAGCAAACACCCTCTTCCAACAACACAAGAGAAGACTCTACACATGGACATCACCAGATAGGCAACATCAAAATCAGATTGATTATACTCTTTGCAGCCAAAAATTGAGACGCTAAAGACAGTCAACAAAAACAAGACCAGGAGCTGACTGTTGCTCAGATCATGAACTCATTATTGCCAAATTCAGACTTAAATCGAAGAAAATAGGGAAAACCACTAGACTATTCAGGTATGACTTACATCCAATCCCTTATGATTATACAGTGGATGTGAGAAACAGATTTAAGGGACTAGATCTGATAGAATGCCTGATGAACTATGGACGGAGATTCATGACATTGTACAGGAGACAGGGATCAAGACCATCCCCATGGAAAAGAAATGCAAAAAGCAAAATGGCTGTCTGGGGAGGCCTTACAAATAGCTATGAAAAGAAGAGAAGCGAAAAGCAAAGGAGAAAAGGAAAGATATAAGCATCTGAATGCAGAGTTCCAAAGAATAGCAAGAAGAGATAAGAAAGCCTTCCTCAGCTATCAATGCAAAGAAATAGAGGAAAACAACGGAATGGGAAAGACTAGAGATCTCTTCAAGAAAATTAGAGATACCAAGGGAACATTTCATGTAAAGATGGGCTCGATAAAGGATAGAAATGGTATGGACCTAACAGAAGCAGAAGATATTAAGAAGAGGTGGCGAGAATACACAGAAGAACTTTACAAAGAAGATCTTCACGACCAAGATAATAATGATGGTGTGATCACTCATCTAGAGCTAGACATCTTGGAATGTGAAGTTAAGTGGGCCTTAGGAAGCATCACTACAAACAAAACTAGTGGAGGTGATGGAATTCCAGTGGAGCTATTTCAAATCCTGAAAGATGATGTTGTGAAAGTGCTACACTCAATATGCCAGCAAATTTGGAAAACTCAGCAATGGCCATAGGAAAAGGTCAGTTTTAATTCCAATCCCAAAGAAAGGCAATACCAAAGAATGCTCAAACTATCACACAATTACACTCATCTCACACGCTAGTACAGTAATGCTCAAAATTCTCCAAGCCAGGCTTCAGCAATATGTGAAGCGTGAACTTACTGATGTTCAAGCTGATTTTAGAAAAGACAGACAAACCAGAGATCAAATTGCTAACATCTGCCAGATCATGGAAAAAGCAAGAGAGTTCCAGAAAAACATCTATTTTTGTTTTATTGACTATGCCAAAACCTTTGACTGTGTGGATCACAATAAACTGTGGAAAATTCTGAAAGAGATGGGAATACCAGACCACCTGACCTGCCTCTTGAGAAACCTATATGCAGGTCAGGAAGCAACAGTTAGAACTGGACATGGAACAAGAGACTGGTTCCAAATAGGAAAAGGAGTACGTCAAGGCTGTATATTGTCACCCTGCTTATTTAACTTCTATGAAGAGTACATCATGAGAAATGCTGGGCTGGAAGAAACACAAGCTGGAATCAAGATTGCCGGGAGAAATATCAACAACCTCAGATATGCAGATGAC
Source organism: Bos javanicus (assembly GCF_032452875.1). Classification (NCBI taxonomy): domain Eukaryota; kingdom Metazoa; phylum Chordata; class Mammalia; order Artiodactyla; family Bovidae; genus Bos; species Bos javanicus. Next base: position 71,901,743 of record NC_083879.1, on the reverse strand, counting down.
ACCACCCTTATGGCAGACAGTAAAGAGGAACAAAAAAGCCTCTTGATGAAGGTGAAAGAGGAGAGTGAAAAAGTTGGCTTAAAGCTCAACATTCAGAAAACAAAGATCATGCCAGCTGGTCCCATCACTTCATGGCAAATAGATGGGGAAACAGTGGAAACAATGTCAGACTTTATTTTGGGGGGCTCCAAAATCACTGTAGATGATGATTGCAGCCATGAAATTAAAAGACACTTACTCCTTGGAAGGAAAGTTATGACCAACCTAGATAGCATATTGAAAAGCAGAGACATTACTTTGCCAACAAAGGTCCATCTAGTCAAGGCTATGATTTTTCCAGTAGTCATATATGGTTATGAGAGTTGGACTGTGAAGAAAGCTGAGCGCTCAAGAATTGATGCTTTTGAACTGTGGTGTTGGAGAAGACTCTTGAGAGTCCCTTTGACTGCAAGGAGATCCAACCAGGCCATTCTAAAGGAGATCAGTCTTGGATATTCTTTCGAAGGACTGATTCTAAAGCTGAAACTCCAGTACTTTGGCCACCTCATGCGAAGACTTGACTCATTGGAAAAGACTCTGATGCTGGGAGGGATTGGGGGAAGGAGGATAAGGGGATGACAGAGGATGAGATGGCTGGATGGCATCACCGACTCGATGGACGTGAGTTTGAGTGAACTCCAGGAGTTGGTGATGGACAGGGAGGCCTGGAGTGCTGCAGTTCATGCGGTCGCAAAGGGTTGGATACAACTGAGCGACTGAACTGAACTGAACTGATTGGTCTCAAAGCCCATAATCTTTCTGATGCTTAGTGCTGTCGACTTCAGTTATTATTTTAGAGCCACCAACAGTAAGTAAAGAAGTAATCATTGTATCAATATGTCTGATGTACTTGGTACAATTTAGAATCAGGAGCACAGATGTATATAAAGACACTTTGACGGGGCAAATGGTTGCACCAGAGCAAGTTGAAGTGGCGTCACCAGAGTCATGTTGGGTAGAATAATTGGAACTCTGCACTCTCCAAACCATCGAACCACGGTCAGTATGATCACAACAGCAGAAAAGTCAGCATTTACAGCAGAGACATGGATTTTTTTAAATTGTCCAGGTCAAGAAAACAGAATGTAAAGTATGTTAAAGCTTAAAGGGCTAAAAATGGCACAGATTACATAATAACATGCTGTAGAATAAATTTTTGATCAGAGTTATATTCTTCAATCACATTTTACATGAGAACAGCTCTTACTTACCCACCTACCAGCAGTATTTGCTGAGTACCTACTAGATGTCAGTCACTCACTACCTTATTTACAGGTAAAATGTAAACTAACTATTAGCAGAAACAGAAGAAAGAATCCTGTTAGTTCTATTTTCAGCTTTCAAAAAAAAAATGAGCTAAGAGTTGTAACTGTCTGTTCTGCACTGGTTCACCACACCTGGACCACAGGCTTTTTAAAGAGGTGGAGAAGGACCATTTCCTGGGACTCAAGTGTCTATTCAACAGCCTGCCCACAGGAGTCATCAAAAGCACATGCCTGGTTAATGATGAGGGTATCACACCTCACCAGAAATAAGAGGGTGCTGGAACCTTTGAAAACATTTAATGTGACTTTAAAAATTTATCTTTCTGGACCAAAGCAGAGAATGCTTCTTCCATTGCCTGAGATACCTGGAGCTAGTTGTCCACACTGGTCAGTGGCTGCTGCTACTGCTAAGTCGCTTCAATCGTGTCGGATTCTGTGCGACCCCATAGACAGCAGCCGACTAGGCTCCTTTGTTCCTGGGATTCTCCAGGCAAGAATACTGGATTGGGTTGCCATTTCCTTCTCCAATACATGAAAGTGAAAAGTGAAAGTGAAGTCGTTCAGTCGTGTCCGACTCTTAGCGACCCCATGGACTGGAGCCTACGAGGCTCCTCTGTCCATGGGATTTTCCAGGCAAGAGTACTGGAGTGGGGTGCCATTGGTCAGTAGAGGTGAGCACAAATGACAGAGACAAAGACAGCCAGGCAATTTAGATCAGGGGTCCCCAAACTCTTGGTCTGGGACTGGTGCCGTCTGTCAGATCAGTTGTAGCATTAGATTAGAAATAAAGTGCACAATAAATGTAATGTGCTGGAATGATCCCCCAACAATCCTCCCACCGACCCTCAGTGTGTGGAAAAGCTGTCTTCCATGAAATTGGCCCCTGGTGCCAAAAATGTTGAGGACTTCTAATTTAGATGACAACCCTAGACTCCCTAGTGTCTGTTCTATTGCTAGGTTGGTCCTGGAGGAATCCTGTTGTGATAAGAGAGGGAAAGAGGAAAGACCACAGTACATTCTTTTCCTTACATGAAGGCAGTTGCTTAGCAACTGATGCACAGAGAAAACTGCCCAAGTAAGAAGTAAAATTTTAGTTCAGTTATTCCTCAAATAAATTTAAATATGCTAATAAGTGAATATCAGTACAAGAGGGAAATAAGTAACTTCAGCCTCTTTTTTCTCATATATGATAACCATCTGAACATATATGAAGAAAATAAATGCATCAAAAGTGTTATTTCTGTAATGAATAAACAAAATGTGGTATAAATATGTAATAGAGTATCTTTCCACCTTAAAAAGGAAAGAAATTCTGACACATGCTGCAGCATGAATGAACTATGAAGGCTGTGATACTGTGATTATAAATAGAAATATATCTGGCCTTTTGGGACTTCCTTCCTTGTCCAATGGCTAAGGCTCTGTGTTCCCAATACAGGGGATGCAGGTTCAGTCCCTGATCAGGGACACAGAACCCACAAGCTGCAATTAAGAGTTTACATGCCACAAGTAAAGACCCTGCATCACACAAAAAAGATCTAAGATCCCACATGACACAACTAGGACCCAGTGCAGCCAAATAAATAAGCAAACTTTTTTTTTTAAAAGAAATATATTTGGTCTTCATGATGTTCTAGCACAGAGATTCTAAAACCCTTAGGAGTCCTGAGAGTGACAAGTTATCTTTTGTTAGTTATAACAAGCCCCTTTCAACCACACCTGAGATTTTGTGAATGACTCTGCTTGTCAGGGAAAACAAACACTTGATTAAAGGATGGAACTTTCAACCCCACCCTACTCTACACATACAGAGAGGAGAGGGACTGGAAACAGTTCAGTCACCAATGGTCAATGGCCTTTAATTATCCTTGTTTAAGTATGCTTCTACAAAGCCTCAATTAAGAAATAAAAACAAAAAGCCACTAGGATGGGTTTCAGAGAAATTCCAGGTTGGTGGATATATGAAGGTGCTGGGAGGGTGACTCAACTGGAGAGAGCTTAGAAGCCCCATACCCTTTCCCCCATACTTTGCTCTCTCCATCTCTTCCATCTGGCTTTTCCTAAGTTGAATCCTTTTATAACAGAAAGAGAGAGAGAGAGAGTGAGTGTGTGTGTGTGTGTGTGTGTGTGTTTGTCTGTGTGTGTTTTCCGTCATGTTCAACTCTTTTGACCCTATAGACTGTAGCCCTCTAGGCTCCTCTGTCCATGGAATTTTTCCAGGCAAGAATGCTGGATTGGATTGCTACTTCCTACTCCAGGGGATCTTCCCAACCCAGGAATCAAACCCGTGTCTTTTGCAGCTCGTGCATGGCAAGCAGGTTCTTTACCCCTGCACCACCTGGGAAGACCTTATAGTAAACTAATATCCTACTAAGCAAACTGTTTTCCTGAGTTATAAGTGCATAAATGGTGAGAGACAGGTTCTATCCCTGGGTTGGGAAGATCCCCTGGAGAAGGGAAATGATACCCACACCAGTATTCTGGCCTGGAGAATTCCATGGACTGTATAGTCTATGGGGTCACAGAGTCAGACACAACTGGGTGACTTTCACTATTTTTTCTGTGATCTAGAGAATTACCAAGCCCAAGGAGGGGTTTTTATGACCAGTTGGTAAGAAGCACAGGTAGCCACTTGGACTCACAGTTGCTTCTGAAGTTGGGAAAGAGGGGCAGTATTCTGGGACTGAATCCTTAACCTACAAGGTCTGACATTAACTCCAAATATGTTGTGCTAGAATTGACTTAAATGGTAGGATACAGTTATATCTGGAGAATCAGGGGGGGGGGGGGAAAGCCCACACATTTGGTGTCCAGAAGTATTGAGTCACTGAAAGACAAATATTGTGGGAGCCCAAGGCAGGTGGGCACAGCCCCTCTCTCACCCCCAGGAGCACAGGCCTTGAGTAAATTTTCTGGCTGGCTCTGGGCTCCACACCACTTCATTGTCCATGTCAGCCTCCCTCTTCCCCACCACTAAGCCCTCAGGTTGAGAGATCCTTGAATCTTCGTAGACCAAAGGCTGGTACACAACAAACCCCTCAACAGGTTGGTTCAAGATGGCAGAGTTGAAGGACGTGTACTCTGCTCATCTTCTGTGAGAGCACCAAAGTCGCAACTAGCTATTTGAACAATCATCTACAGGAGGACATTGGGACACACCAAAAAAAAAAAAAAAAAAAGATATCCCACATCCAAGGACAAAGAGAAGCTGCAGCAAGCTGGTAGGAGGGGAGCAATCACAATAAAATAAAATCTTATACCTCTTGGGTAATCCACAAACTGGAGAAAAATGATACCAAAAATAAGTTCTTGCACTATTGTGAAGGTTCTAGGTCTCACATTAGGTTCCCCAACCTGAGGTTCTGACCAAGGGACTCACAGTCCTCAGGGAATCTGTCCGTGAAGACCAGTAGGATTTGATTACAGAACTTCCACAGGACTGGGGGAAACAAAACCTTGGAAGGCACAAACAAAACCTTGTGTGCACCAGGATCCAGGGGAAAGGATCAGTGACCCCAAAGGAGACTGAGTAAGACCTACCTGTGAGTGTTTGATGGTCTCCTACAGAGGCATGGGTCAGCAGTGGTCCACTGTGGAGATGGAGGCACTGTCAGCAGGAGTCCTGAAAAATGTGTCTTGGCCTAAGTCTTCTTGGGTGTCACCATTAGCCCCACTATAGAGCTTCCCTGGTAGGTCAGATGGTAAATAATCTGCCTATGATGCAGGAGACCTGGGTTCAATCCTTGGGTCAGGAAGGCCCCCTGGAGAAGAGAACAGCTATCCACTCCAGTATTCTTGCCTGGAGAATTCCATGGACAGGGGAGCCTGGTAGGCTACAGCCCATGGAGTCACAAAAAGTTGGACACCACTGAACAACTAACACTTTCACTACTTTCTTTGGGACTTCCCTGGTGGCTCAGACAGTAAAGAATATGCCTGCAATGCAGGAGACCCAGGTTCAGTCCCTGGGTTGAGAAGATCCTCTGGAGAAGGGAATGGCTAGCCACACCAGTACTTGCCTGGAGAATCCCATGGACAGAGGAGCCTGGTAGGCTACAGTCCATGGGGCCACAAAGAGTTAGACATGACTAAATGAGTAACACTTCACTTTTGGAGCTTGTAGACTCCAGGACTGGGTCACCTCAGGCCAAACAACTAACAGGGAGGGAGTGCAGTCCCACATATCAGCAGACAGTTGGATTAAAGTTTTACTAAGCATGGCCCAAAACACCAGAGCAAGATTTTGTTTTCCCCCACAATCAGTCCTTTCCATGAGGAAGCTTGCACAACAGCCTCTTTTCCTCATCCACCAGAGGGCAGACAGAAGAAACAAGAGCTGCAGTTCCACAGCCTTCAGAAGGAATATCACAATCACAGAAAGCTAACCCAAATGAAGAGAAATAGGATTATGTCCCAGATGAAGGAAAAAGAAAAATCCCCAGAAAACAAAACAAAACTAAATGAAGTAGAAATAGGCAACCTTCTGGGAAAAGAATTCAGAATAATGATAGTGACAATCCAGGATCTCAGGAAAGGAATGCAGAAGAGGCAAGAAATGTTTACCAAAGACATAGAAGAACGAAAAAAAAACAAACAGAGATGAACAATACACTATAATGAATCAATAGCAAATACTTTAGGCAGAAGAACAGATAAGTGACCTGAAAGACAGAATCGTGGAAGACAAATACTGTGATTCCAGTTCTATGAGGTGCCTAGAGTAGTCAAATTCATAGAGACACTAAGTAGAATGGTATTTGTTAAAGGGAAAGAGGGTGAGGAGTTTTTAACAGATGTGTATGAATCTAAGTCATTTCAGTCGTGTCCAATTCTATGCAACCCCATGGACTGTAACCCACCAGGCTACAGTGCATACCAAGTTTCAGGTGGAAGATGAAAAAGTTCTGGAGATGGATGGTGGTGATGGTTGCACAACAAGGTGAATATAATTAACACCACAGAAGAGGACATTTAAAAATGGTTAAAATCATTCACTTCATGTTAAGCATATACTACCAGGTAGGAGAGGGGGCATCACCAACTCGATGGAGGTGAGTTGAGTGAACTCCAGGAGTTGGTGATGGACAGGGAGGCCTGGCGTGCTGCAATTCATGGGGTTGCAAAGGGTCGGACATGACTGAACGACTGAACTGAACTGAACTGAGGAGAGGGGGAAATTTTCTTTATGTTTTACTCTTCTGTGCTCTCCGGATGGGACCTTGAACATGCAATTGATGTAAGACTGATAAACAAGAGAAAAATAGTTTATTAACATATGCAGCATGCACACATATGGGGAAAATCTTTTATCATCTTTTATAGTTATTGTCCTATTTAGATGTTCTTGCAAAAGTACTTCATCTTCAAGTAGATTCAAAGGAAGAAATTAGAGTCCTAACAGAAAACCCAATGTCTTCATAAAAGTGTTAACAAATAGTATTATTGCTGAGTGAACTATGGATGTGGTTATAATTTTTTTTATCTATTTATCTAAAATATCACTACTTTTAGTTTATCTTTAGCAAGATAGATACTCGCTCCTTGGAAGAAAAGCTATGACCAACCTAGAAAGCATATTAAAAAGCAGAGGCATTGCCAAAAAAGGTCCATCTAGTCAAAGGTATGGTTTTTCCAGTAGTCATGTATGGATGTGAGAGTTGGACCATAAAGAAAGCTGAATGTCGAAGAATTGATGCTATTGAACTGTGGTGTTGGAGAAGGCTCTTGAGAGTCCCTTGGCCTGCAAGGAGATCCAACCAGTCCATTCTAAAGGGAATCAGTCCTGAATATTCATTGGAAGGACTGATGCTGAAGCTGAAACTCCAATACTTTGGCCACCTAATGCAAAGAACTGACTTATTTGAAAAGACCTTGATGCTGGGAAATATTGAAGGCAGGAGGAGAAGGGGATGATAGAGGATGAGATGGTTGGATGGCATAACTAACTCAACGGACATGAGTTTGAGTAAACTCCGGGAGTTGGTGATGGACAGGGAGGCTTGGCGTGCTGCAGTCCATGGGGTCACAAAGAGTCAGACACAACTGAGCAACTGAACTGAACTTTAATTTTAATGCAAGCTTGGAAGGTATTAGGATCCCCATCTTACAATGAAAGACAATGAAAGAAACCTACAGAGCTTAAGGACCTTGATCAATGCCATTCGACTCCTAACTGATGGATGATTCTGAGCCCCAGTTGGGTTACACAGTCTGTCCCAGCTCCTCCTGGTCCCCCCAGGACCAGGGGGTCTCCCTGCCCAAAGATCTGCTCAGCAGCTTTAGCCTAACTTCCCAGGTGGGTCCATGTGGTCCCTCCAGGTTCCCACAACTCCTTTGTTCCTATTGTCCCTGATTTGGATCCTTCCTTCTGTAGGGAAACCACCCCACCCACTCAAGCACTTTATGGTCGGCAGGACACCCTTGCCCTATTCTGGCAGCTTCTCCCTGCAGCCAACTCCTGGGGGTGGGGTCAAGACAGGTTGTGAGGAGAATCATTAGAGAAGAAGGAAGGTGTGAGCTCGTGGTCAGCACCTTCCTCTGACCTGGGACCTCGGTCTCTTCTCTTGATGCTTCCCACCACTCAGATCAGCTCCTCTCCACACCTCCCCCCACCCCCCATTACAAGTGCTCCTGAAGCTCTGTTGTGGATCAGAGTCACCAGGGGAGGGGTTATAATGCAGATTCCTAGGCTCCAGCCCTGAACATTCTGATCCAGGGTGCCACACAAGTGGGGCATGGGAATTTAAATTTTTTTCAAACAGCCCAGTGGATTGGGATGCAGGGGGTCCTCTGAATACATTTTGAGAAGCATTTAACAGACTTGCCACTCACATCTGTGTGCCCAGGTCAAGAATGAAGCCCATCCTATATCTTTAAAAGTTGTAAATCAAGCTAACACACCGTCAAGTACACTTTTGCAACCACCTGGAAGACTGGGATTCCTGAACCCTGGAGTTTGCAGCCAGAAGGTAGGACAGCAGAGTGAGAGCCAGTCACGGCCCCCAGCCCTTCCCCTGCTTTTCCCACCTCTGGCTCTGATCCTCTTTGGGCCCTGAGGAACTGTTGCTCAAGCAAGAGTATCACAGCCTTCAAGTCCAAGCTCAGACTATCCTCTTCTGCCCCATAGACAGCTGTATCTCGACTACCTGTCAGGTTGGGACATGGTCCCCAGGAGGGAGGCCTGCACTGGGGCTGGGAGCAGGGGTTCTAGGTCCAGGTGCTCAGAGCACGGCCTGGATGGGACAGAGCTACAGGTGACCACACCCCCTGATCCTCTCTGGCTGCCTGCACCTGAGGGAGGGTGCAACCACAGGATGAACTGAGCAGGGCCTCTAAACCAGCGCTTCTCAAACTGTACTCACCTGGATTCTGGTAGGTGAATCCAGTAGAACTCACCTGGATTCTGACTCGTTAGGTCTGGGGTAGAGACAAGATTCCATGTTCATAACAGCCTCCCAGGGCAAGGCAACGCTACTGGTCCACAGGACGCATTTAGAACAGCAGAGCCCTACGGCAGGGTGGCCAGACTTTTCCTGTAAAGGACCAGGAAGTCCATTTTAAGGCTTTGCAGGCCTTATGGTTTCTGCTCAGAAAAACATCTACTTGTGCTTCGTTGACTATGCTAAAGCTTTGACTATGTCAGATCAGATCAGATCAGTTGCTTAGTCATGTCCGACTCTTTGCGACCCCATGAATCACAGCACACCAGGCCTCCCTGTCCATCACCAACTCCCAGAGTTCAGAGACTCACATCCATCAAGTCAGTGATGCCATCCAGCCATCTCATCCTCTGTCGTCCCCTTCTCCTCTTGCCCTCAATCCCTCCCAGCATCAGAGTCTTTTCCAATGAGTCAACTCTTTGCATGAGGTGGCCAAAGTACTGGAGTTTCAGCTTTAGCATCATTCCTTCCAAAGAAATCCCAGGGCTGATCTCCTTCAGAATGGACTGGTTGGATCTCCTTGCAGTCCAAGGGACTCTCAGGAGTCTTCTCCAACACCGCAGTTCAAAAGCATCAATTCTTTGGCGCTCAGCCTTCTTCACAGTCCAACTCTCACATCCATACATGACCACAGGAAAAACCATAGCCTTGACTAGACGAACATTTGTTGGCAAAGTAATGTCTCTGCTTTTCAATATGCTATCTACGTTGGACATAACTTTCCTTCCAAGGAGTAAGCGTCTTTTAATTTCATGGCTGCAGTCACCATCTGCAGTGATTTTGGAGCCCGGAAAATAAAGTCTGACACTGTTTCCACTGTTTCCCCATCTATTTCCCATGAAGTGATGGGACCGGATGCCATGATCTTCGTTTTCTGAATGTTGAGCTTTAAGCCAACTTTTTCACTCTCTACTTTCACTTTCATCAAGAGGCTTTGTAGTTCCTCTACTTTCTGCCATAAGGGTGGTGTCATCTGTATATCTGAGGTTATTGATATTTCTCCCCACAATCTTGATTCCAGCTTGTGTTTCTTCCAGTCCAGCGTTTCTCATGATGTATTCTGCATAGAAGTTAAATAAACAGGTTGACAATATACAGCCTTGAAGTACTCCTTTTCCTATTTGGAATCAGTCTGTTGTTCCATGCCCAGTTCTAACTGTTGCTTCCTGACCTGCATACAAATTTCTCAAGAGGCAGATCAGGTGGTCTGGTATTCCCATCTCTTTTAGAATTTTCCACAGTTTATTGTGATCCACACAGTCAAAGGCTTTGGCATAGTCAATAAAGCAGAAATACATGTTTTTCTGGAACTCTCTTGCTTTTTCCATCATCCAGCAGATGTTGGCAATTTGATGTCTGGTTCCTCTGCCTTTTCTAAAACCAGCTTGAACATCAGGAAGTTCATGGTTCACATATTGCTGAAGCCTGGTTTGGAGAATTTTGAGCATTACTTCACTAGCGTGTGAGATGAGTGCAATTGTGTGGTAGATCACAACAAACTGGAAAACTTAAAGAGATGGGAGTACCAGACCACCTTACCTGGTCTCCTGAGAAGCCTGTATGCAGGTCAAGAAGCAACAGTTAGAACCAGACATGGAACAACTGCCTGGGTCAAAATTGGTAAAGGAGTATGACGAGGCTGTGTATTGTCACCCTGCCTGTTAAACTTACATGGAAAAGAATGTGTGTATATGTATAACTGAATCACTGTTATACAGCAGAAATTAACACAACATTGTAAGTCAGCTATATTTATAGACATTTTTAAAGAAACAAGAAAAAAAACCCAAGGGTGTCAGTAGGTTCACTATTAATATATACTCTGGTTACTTGCTTAGCCTGGTGTTTGCCAGATTTTTCCACTTTAAAAATATAATTCTTCCCTAAAGAATTAATCTGAGAAGATATGAAAATGTTGTGTCTCTCCTGACCCCCAAACATTCATCGTATGTTCAGTCAGTGATGAATTTTGTCTGAATTATTTATGACAATGGATGCCATATGTTAATATTCTGTCAATCTGTCTACATTTGTAAGTTGCCTTTCTACTGGAAAAAAAGAGCTTTCGCTTCCTCCTATTTTATGTCTTATTGGAATCAGTAGAAACTCGTGGATTTTTAAAAATTTTTTATTGTTGTAAGATGTAGGGTTTAAAAATCCTCAACCTACTATTTATCATTATTTACTTACAAAAGTTCAAATGTGATATAAACTCCTTAAAAGAGACTCATTTTTTTGTCTAGGTAGCCTGCAAATGTAATTTTAAAGATTTTTTCACATAATGTCCTCTAGAATTAAATGTGATTAACTATTAGATCAAACACTGGTTTGGAATACACAAAGCCTCCACCTATTTGGGTGGATAATTGTGAGGCTGCTGAGAGAAAGAATGAAGTTATTCAGAAGCCTTCAATGCAAGAATGCAAACTTCGTGTAGAACATTCTTAGTGTGTCTAAGTCTTAAACTTGTTCTTCTTAAAAACATCACACAATCCCAATCTGAATCTTACAGCAACTCACTTGGTGTATAGATGGACGTCTAATAGGGCTGAGGCATGTTATTCCTTCAAATAATGTTATTTTTTAGGTCTAAACTCAAATAAATATGTATTTCTCCCAGTACTGAACAAACTGCTGGTTTAGTTTTTGAAAAAAAAAAAATTTTTTTTTTCCCCTTAGAACATTAGGTTTAAAAAACAAAAGCTCAGTTAATCCATATTCTGTTTTAAAATGAAAATTAATAGCTTATACATGAAACCTTGATTTTTAAAAAACTCTCAAGGGGTTTAAAGTGACCTGTTGTGTTTCTGCATACCTTCTTCAACAGTAGGACCATGCTGCTGATTCAAGAGTAGAATATTTATAAATACATATACAGAATTGTTTTTAGACTTGGACAATTAAAACCCTCTAAACTTGAAGCATCACTGTGAACAAAGCTAGTGGAGGTGATGGAATTCCAGTTGAGCTATTTCCAATCCTAAAAGATGATGCTGTTAAAGTGAAGCACTCAATATCCCAGCAAATTTGGAAAACTCAGCAGCGGCCACAGGACTGGAAAAGGTCATTTTCATGCCAATCCCAAAAAAGGGCAACGCCAAAGAATGTTCAACCTACCACACAATTGCACTCATCTCACATGGTAGCAAACTAATACTCAAAAGTCTCCAAGCAAGGCTACAAATGTATGTGAACTATGAACTTCCAGATGATCAAGCTGGACTTAGAAAAGGGAGACGAACCAGAGGTCAAATTGCCAACATCTGTTGGACCACAGGAAAAGCAAGATAATTCTAGAAAAACACCTACTTCTGCTTCATTGACTACACTAAAGCCTTTGACTGTGTAGATCACAACACACTGTGGAAAGTTTTTAGAGATGGGAATACCAGATCACGTTACCTGCCTCCTGAGAAATCTGTATGCAGGTCAAGAAGCAACAGTTAGAACTGGACATGGAACAACAGACTTGTTTCAAACTGGGAAGGCAGTACACCAAGGCTGTATATTGTCATCCTGTCATCTTTAACTTTTATGCAGAGTACATTATGCAAAATGCTGGGCTGGATGAAGCACAAGCTGGAATCAAGATTGCTAGGAGAAATATCAATAACCTCAGATACACAGATGACAACACACTCATGGCAGAAAGCGTAGAAGAACTAAAGAACATCTTGATGAAAGTGAAAGAGGAGAGTGAAATAGCTGGCTTAAAACTCAACATTCAGATACAAAGATCATGGCATCCAGTCCCATCACTTCATGGCAAATAGATGGGGAAACAATAGAAACAGTGACAGACTTTATTTGGGGGGGCTCCAAAATCACTTCAGATGGTGACTGCAGCCATGAAATTAAAAGACACTTGCTCCTTGGAAGAAAAGCTATGACCAACCTAGATAGCATATTAAAAAGCAGAGACATTACTTTGCCAACAAAAGTCCATCTACTCAAACCTATGGTTTTTCCAGTAGTCATGTATGGATGTGAGAGTTGGACTATAAAGAAAGCTGAATACCAAAGAATTGATGCTTCTGAACTGTGCTGTTGGAGAAGACTCTTGAGAGTCCCTTGGGCTGGAAGGAGATCAAACCAGTCCATCCTAAAGGAAATCAGTTCTGACTATCCGTTGGAAGGACTGATGCTGAAGCTGAAACTCTAGTACTTTGGCCACCTGATGTGACGAATTGACTCATTTGAAAAGACCCTGATGCTGGGAAATATTGAAGGCAGGAGGAGAGGGGACGACAGAGGATGAGGTGGTAGATGGCATCACTGAGTCGATAAGACATGAGTTTGAGCAAGCTCTGGGGGTGGTGATGGACAGGGAAGCCTGGCATGCTGCAGTCAATAGGGTCACAGAGAGTCAGACATGACTGAGTGACTGAACTGAACTGAAACTTTTACAGGAATTTAACTATTTCTAACTCTTAAATGCTATTAGAAACATTGATAATGTATAGTACTGCCTTTTGAAAGCCTGTATGGTCTCATTTTAAACATAGATATGATGGTAACAATTAATAAGAAGGCAGTGCTGGAGAGGGTAGTAGTGATTGACAGCTAATCACATGTCTAACATTGTTCAAAAGCAGTTTTTCTCAAATGTCTGAGATTAAATATTGGTTTAATTTTAAATTTTCAGGCCACTGCAACTTAGTCACTGATCCACTGTGCATGGCTAGTGTGCAGCTGAAACCACATGTACCTCCCCCTTTAAGTGCAACACTCCACGGGTCTCTGTACTGTTCAGGATCCCACGCATCCTGAGTGTGGATGTCACGGCAATAGCTGATGGCTCTCATTTTCTTGAGTTTCCTGTACTTAATTCTAACCTAGTTATAAACAGTTCATGGACTGGCACTAGTGCACAGACCACACAGTGAGTGTCACTGTCATAGTCAATCTTTGCAATAGCCCTCTGTGAATCATAGTACCCCTATGTCAACTTTCAGACAAAGACACTGAAGCACAGTGGACTTCCCAACCTAAAGAGCCCATGGTAAACAGTAGCAGAATTTGTATCCAAACCCAGTCATCAATGCCCAGAGTCAGTATTTGTCCCTGGAAGGCTGACTCCAAAGCTTGTGCTCCTCCCTGGAGGCTTGTGTCATTTTAACTACATGCGGAGGAAGGACAGTCTGATTTAGGCCATCAGATGAGGACCTCCTCAAATACACCTTCTGCAGTCTACAAACCTCCTTCATCCACACTCGTCTTGCTCTCCTCTCCTGGTGATTAGGAATCATCAAGGTCAGTGATTTCACCCTGTGTCTCTGGATGCTCTTGGTCCATCCATCATCCCAACCAAAGAACTCCAGGAGCAGGAATCATAGCCATCTTCTAGATAAAGATGCTGAGATTCAGAGGTTAAGATACTTACCGAGCATGTAACTAACACTACATGGCTGTAGGGTGTCAATTGTCCCGTTTTTCAAGGATGGTGCCAGTTTATTTCCCTGGCACTCTTGCTGGTTACTGCTTTCCTTTTACTCTCAAGTGTTCCACTCTGGACAGTACATTCTTTGGACACCCACACTACTGGTGAGGAGCAAAGAAAGACCTGAATGACAAATCAGTGTGACTGATTGCAAAACCAGGGCTTTCTGTCATCCCAGGCTACTTCTTAGAATTCCAAAATTGTAAAGTTGACAAGGAAGGTTTGTTCTCAGTCATCATTTATTCATTCAGCAAATATTTACTGAGTGCCCCCATGTGACAAACACTGTGCTGAAAGATGTAATTTTTTAAAATGAATAAGGCACAGTTTCAAATCTTATTATCACTTGGTTTAGTGAGAAAATAGACCATGTATGAATACTCATAGTCAGGGCAGGCTACATAATTTACATAACCTGTGTAAAATGGAAAGAACAGGGCCTCTTGTTTAAAAATCATCATACCAGACAATAGGACACTAACCAAGTATGGTTCAGTTTAACACATGAGAGGTGCTCAGGGTATTACAGAAATATGAGTTACCTAGGATGATGACATCTTTTTTTTTGGTGGGGGGTGGGGTGGGTGTTAGTTCTAAAAGGTCTTGTAGGTCTTCATAGAACCATTCAACTTCAGCTTCTTCAGCGTTACTGGTTGGGGCATAGACTTGGATTACTGTGATATTGAATGGTTTGCCTTGGAAATGAACAGAGATCATTCTGTCGTTTTTGAGATTGCATCCAAGTACTGCATTTTGGACTCTTTTGTTGACCATGATGGCCACTCCATTTCTTCTGAGGGATTCCTGCCCGCAGTAGTAGATATAATGGTCTTATGAGTTAAATTCACCCTTTCCAGTCCATTTTAGTTCGCTGATTCCTAAAATGTCAACATGCACTATTGCCATCTCTTGTTTGACCACTTCCAGTTTGCCTTGATTCATGGACCTGACATTCCAGGTTCCTATGCAATATTGCTCTTTACAGCATTGGACCTTGCTTCTATCACCAGTCACATCCACGGCTGGGTATTGTTTTTGCTTTTGCTCCATCCCTTCATTCTTTGTGGAGTTATTTCTCCACTGATCTCCAGTAGCATATTGGGCACCTACTGACCTGGGGAGTTTCTCTTTCAGTATCCTATCATTTTGCCTTTTCATACTGTTCATGGAGTTCTCAAGGCAAGAATACTGAAGTGGTTTGCCATTCCCTTCTCCAGTGGACCACATTCTGTCAAATCTCTCCACCATGACCCGCCTGTCTTGGGTTGCCCCACGGGCATGGCTTAGTTTCCTTGAGTTAGACAAGGCTGTGGTTCTAGTGTGACTAGACTGACTAGTTTTCTGTGAGTATGGTTTCAGTGCGTTTGCCCTCTGATGCCCACTTGCAACACCTACCGTCTTACTTGGGTTTCTCTTACCTTGGGCGTGCGGTATCTCTTCACGTCTGCTCCAGCAAAGCGCAGCCATTGCTCCTTACCTTGAATGAGGGGTATCTCCTCAGGGCCGCCTTTCCTGACCTTCAATGTGGGATAGCTCCTCTAGGCCCTCCTGCGCCCTTGCAGCCATAGCTCCTTGGATGTGGGGTTGGTCCTCCTGGCCACTGCCCCTGGCCTCAGTCGGTTTCTCCTCCCCGCTGTGGCCCTTGGCCTCGGGCTTAGGTGCGTGGGGTAGCTCCTCCCGCCCGTCGCCCCTGGCCTCAGGCTTGGGGCGTGGGGTATCTCCTCCTGGCCGTGGCCCCTGACTTCGGTCGCGGGGTAACTCCTCTCCTTGCCGCCCCTGGCCTCGGGTGTGGGTTGCTCCTCCTGGCCGCCGCCCCTGGCCTTGGGCTTAGGGGCATGCGGTAGCTCCTCCCGGCCACTGTTCCTGACCTCTGGCGCTGGGTATCTCCTCTCGGCCACGCCCCCCTGACCTCGGACGCAGGGTAGCTCCTCCCTGCTGTTCCTGCACCGTCGCAGTCTGGTACTCTCCGCCACTGCCCCTGACTTCGGACGTGGGGTAACTCCTCTTGGCTGCCGCCCTTTGGACATGGGGTCCTCCCGGCTTCTACCCCTGACCTCGGATGCGGGGTGGCTCCTCTCGGCCGCGCTATGGCGCGCCCGTCGCAGCCGCCTGTGCTAAGGCGCGCCCGAGGGGACTGGAATGCAAAAGCAGGAAGTCAAGAAACACCTGGAGTAACAGGCAAATTTGGCCTTAGAATACGGAATGAAGCAAGGCAAAGACTAATAGAGTTTTGCCAAGAAAATGCACTGGTCATAGCAGACACCCTCTTCCAACAACACAAGAGAAGACTCTACACATGGACATCACCAGATGGTCAACACCAAAATCAGATTGATTATAATCTTTGCAGCCAAAGATGGAGAAGCTCTATACAGTCAGCAAAAACAAGACCAGAAGCTGACTGTGGCTCAGACCATGAACTCCTTATTGCCAAATACAGACTTAAATATAAGAAAGTAGGGAAAACCACTAGACCATTCAGGTATGACCTAAATCAAATCCCTTATGATTATACAGTGGAAGTAAGAAATAGATTTAAGGGCCTAGATCTGATAGACAGAGTGCCTGATGAACTATGGAATGAGGTTCGTGACATTGTACAGTAGACAGGGATCAAGACCATTCCCATAGAAAAGAAATGCAAAAAAGAAAAATGGCTGTCTGAGGAGGCCTTACAAATAGCTATGAAAAGAAGAGAAGTGAAAAGCAAAGGAGAAAAGGAAAGATATAAACATCTGAATGCAGAGTTCCAAAGAATGGCAAGGAGAGATAAGAAAGCCTTCCTCAGCAATCAATGCAAAGAAATAGAGGAAAACAACAGAATGGGAAAGACTAGGGATCTCTTCAGGAAAATCAGAGATAGCAAAGGAACATTTCATGCAAAGATGAGCTCGATAAAGGACAGAAATGTTATGGACCTAACAGAAGCAGAAGATATTAAGAAGAGATGGAAAGAATACACAGAATGTATAAAAAAGATCTTCACGACCCAGATAATCACGATGGTGTGATCACTCACCTAGAGCCAGACATCCTGGAATGTAAAGTCAAATGGGCCTTAGAAAGCATCACTACGAACAAAGCTAGTGGAGGTGATGGAATTCCAGTTGAGCTATTTTAAATCCTGAAAGATGATGCTGTGAAAGTACTGCATTCAATATGCCAGCAAATTTGGAAAACTCAGCAGTGGCCACAGGACTGGAAAAGGTCAGTTTTCATTCCAATCCCAAAGAAAGGCAATGCCAAAGAATGCTCAAACTACTGCACAATTGTACTCATCTCACATGCTAGTAAAGTAATGCTCAAAATTCTCCAAGCCAGGCTTCAGCAATATGTGAACCGTGAACTTCCTGATGTTCAAGCTGGTTTTAGAAAAGGCAGAGGAACCAGACATCAAATTGCCAACATCCGCTGGATAATAGAAAAAGCAAGAGAGTTCCAGAAAAACATGTATTTCTGCTTTATTGACTATGCCAAAGCCTTTGACTGTGTGGATCACAATAAACTGTGGAAAATTCTGAAAGAGATGGGAGTACCAGACCACCTGATCTGCCTCTTGAGAAATTTGTATGCAGGTCAGGAAGCAACAGTTAGAACTGGGCATGAAACAACAGATTGGTTCCAAATAGGAAAAGGAATTCATCAAGGCTGTATATTGTCACCCTGTTTATTTAACGTATATGCAGAGTACATCATGAGAAACGCTGGACTGGAAGAAACACAAACTGGAATCAAGATTGCCGGGAGAAATGTCAATAACCTCAGATATGCAGATGACACCACCCTTATGGCAGAAAGTGAAGAGGAACTCAAAAGCCTCTTGATGACAGTGAAAGTAGAGAGTGAAAAAGTTGGCTTAAAGCTCAACATTCAGAAAACGAAGATCATGGCATCTTGTTCCATCACTTCATGGGAAATAGATGGGGAAACAGTGGAAACAGTGACAGAATTTATTTTTCTGGGCTCCAAAATCACTGCAGATGGTGACTGCAGCCATGAAATTAAAAGAGGCTTACTTCTCGGAAGGAAAGTTATGACCAACCTTGATAGCATGTTCAAAAGCAGAGACATTACTTTGCCAAGAAAGGTTCGTCTAGTCAAGGCTATGGTTCTTCCTGTGGTCATGTATGGATGTGAGAGTTGGACTGTGAAGAAGGCTGAGCGCCAAAGAATTGATGCTTTTGAACTGTGGTGTTGGAGAGGACTCTTGAGAGTCCCTTGGACTGCAAGGAGATCCAACCAGTCCATTCTGAAGGAGATCAGCCCTGGGATTTCTTTGGAAGGAATGATGTTAAAGCTGAAACTCCAGTACTTTGGCCACCTCATGTGAAGAGTTGACTCATTTGAAAAGACTCTGATGCTGGGAGGGATTGGGGGCAAGAGTAGAAGGGGACGACAGAGGATGAGATGGCTGGATGGCATCACTGACTCAATGGATGTGAGTTTCAGTGAAGTCTGCGAGTTGGTGATGGACAGGGAGGCCTGGCGTGCTGGGATTCATGGGGTCGCAAAGAGTCAGACACGACTGAGCGACTGATCTGATCTGATCTGAGGATTATGACTGATCTAAAGGTAACTTCCTAGAAGAGTTGACTTCTGGGCTGACCCTAGAAAATGATATTTCTCCCCTTCGTGGAATTTCTCCTCTATTTTTTAAACCAGAGGGTATTGAGGAGAATCACTAAGTCATCATTTTGTCTTACCCATGAGTCATCAAAAGTTTCCTCCACAATACATCTTTATCACCTACCTCTGGAGCTATGATACAGGATGTGGTGGGACATGGAGATCTGCTGTTCAGACCTCCCTTCAAGGACTTGTTGCCTAGCTGCTGGAGGTGCTGCCAGTGGGCAACCTTAAGCACCAGGCTGCATGCAGTGACCCTTCCAGGTGGAGGTATAAAGACCTGGCCATTGGATGTGTCAGGACAACCCTGAAGGGCCGTCTTCACTCCAGATGCCCCATAGGATCAGCTAAGGTCATCTGGCTATTGTTCCAGCTTGATCTTTCCTTCTGCCCTATCCTGTTTCTTCCCTCCTGATTCCACAGTGTTGATTCCAAGGGCACCCCTGATAAACATCCCAGCACTAAACTCCATCTGAGTCTGCATTCCAGAGAACCAACCCGAAACATGTATCAGAAAACATTCCAGTACTCAGGGAGGACTTTTATTTGAAAATTACTAGTTACATATGCTCTTAAAACATTTTAAAATCCCCAAATAAAATACAACATGGTGGAGACAAGGGCTTTTGTGTGAGTATCATTACCTTTGGCTTAAAATCTACAACCTAATGTTGTCTGGCCAAAATGAAATTAAGTTATATATTAATAATAAAAGAAAACTCTTATGTTGAAACACATGAAAGTGCCATTTTATACAAAAGGCTGAATGTTAGCAGTTCCACATGTTCAATCTAATAGAAAAAATCTATTGCCATTTGAAATTCAGAGAACATTATTCTTATAAATAACTCATGGGTAAAAGATATAATGAATTAAATTAGTAAAAAACACATTTGAATCAGTTCTAATGAGGTGGATGAAACTGGAGCCTATTATACAGAGTGAAGTAAGCCAGAAGGAAAAACACCAATACAGTATACTAACGCATATATATGGAATTTAGAAAGATGGTAATAATAACCCTGTGTATGAGACAGCAAAAGAGACACTGATGTATAGAACAGTCTTATGGACTATGTGGGAGAGGGAGAGGGTGGGAAGATTTGGGAGAATGGCATTGAAACATGTAAAATATCATGTATGAAATGAGTTGCCAGTCCAGTTTCAATGCACGATACTGGATGCTTGGGGTTAGTGCACTGGGATGACCCAGAGGGATGGTATAGGGAGGGAGGAGGGAGGAGGGTTCAGGATGGGGAACACATGTATACCTGTGGTGGATTCCTTTTGATATTTGGTAAAACTAATACAATTATGTAAAGTTTATAAATAAAATTAAATTAAAAAAAAAAGAAAATACATAATACTTTGGCTATTGACTGGTGTAAGTATCAAAAGTTGTAGGCTGTAGCTAAAGTGGATCTCAGAAAAAATGTCAGGTTTATATACTTAGGTTAGAAAAATAATGATGTTATTAATCTGTTTGCAATGAAAGAAAGAAAGAATGATATGATGAACTAGAAAGAAAAACAGAGCATCAATCAAGCAAAAAGTTGATTCTTTGAAAATAGGAAAAAGTTATACAAGATTACTCATAAAAAAGAGAAGCCTCAAAGAAAATTAAAAAGCCAAGAGAACACAGAGATGCTGCAGAGATTAAACACATAAGATATTGTGAATAAATTTATGCCAATCAAGCTCAAAAATCACAGGAAACAGATCCAGTTCTAGAAAAATGAAACTCACCAGAGTGACTCTGCAGAAATAACACACTAGGAGTACACAATTATCAAGTTACCCAGACAATGATAGCTGCACAACACTGTGCATGTGATTAATGCTACTGAACTGTATGATTAAAAATGGTTCTATGGCAAATTTTGTTATATATTTCACCACAATTTTTTTAAATGTAAAAAATAAAGTCCTCAATCTAGAAGACATTCTAGCACATGTCTGTCCTTCATTAGCAAATCCTCTAGAAGTGCTCCTATTTTGAGAAAGTGTATTTTCTCTTCCTTCTCTTTTAGAGGGCTTTCCTGATAGCTCAGCAGTAAAGAATCTGTCTGCAATGCAGGAGACACAGGAGATGAACGTTTAATGTTGTCCTTTTGTATTTTAACTATATTTTTTGGAGGGAGACACCTCTGTCTCCTATAATGTCACTTAAATCATACATATTGTACATTTTTCTATTAGTTATTACATTAGTAATACCTATTAGTACATTTTCCGCCTATTATTAGTTTTCTCTATAGTAATTTAACCAGAGGTCTTTGAGAGGAAAAATTGATCCTAGTTCTGTTAAAAGAAGTGGTGACACAAAACAGCAACTTCACACAGTTTCAAGTAAGCAAATTCCCTGATATAATTGGAAAGTAATATGTAATTCTGGAAAGAGTAAAAAAAAAAAAAAAAAAAAAAAATCTGTGACAACTTTGTCTCAAATCTTCGCAAATGGGTTTGACTCTGGAGTCTCTCAAGACACAAAACCTGAGAGACAGCTTTTATTGGTGGCCTGTACCTCTGATTTGGATAAGAAGGAAAATAATATAAATGAACATAATAAATCCTTTTGCAAGACCTTGAAATCATTGAATGAAGTTGGAGAAAAATATTACAGACTAACACTTTATGATCTGTAAGTGTTTGTTGCTGGTGTGAAAAATGTAAGTACAATATACTTTATGCAAAAACTTATTGGAAAAGTGCCTTTGGAATAGATATGACCTCACAGTAGAATCACATTGTTGACTCAAAAATTGTTAAAGCTGAGGGCTGTCCACTGGAAACATTCATAACCACACGGTCACTGTAAGTAATATCTGGCTATTTCTTTTCGAAGTGCACCTGAGGGAGGAAAAATACAAAAACAACATATTTAACAGTTTTAAAATCCTTCTCCTAAAGCATCACATTTCTAGGTTCACGTCTTCATGTGAAGCAATCATATCACTAGTGGACGCACAATTGGAAAAAAAAAAAAAAAAGGGTGTATTTATTCAGTGGAGGACGTAGTCTCATTAAAACCCTCAATGGGGCTGGACTTAATGCCAAATAACCTGTAGATTTACTATAGTTCTGATCATTCTGATTCTCAGATATGTTTTATCACTACAGGAAATTGATAAGTAAAATCACTTTACTAACTGGAGATAAATTAAAAATAGGGTGACAAAGAGGCTAGGAAATCTATAAATAGTGTCTACCCAAGAGTTTCTCGTTTTCACAGGTAAAATGAACACAACAAATTCAGATGTTAATATTAGGTTGTAATCACTATATTTTTTTTAAATTTTATTTTATTTTTAAACTTTACATAATTGTATTAGTTTTGCCAAATATCAAAATGAATCCGCCACAGGTATACATGTGTTCCCCATCCTGAACCCTCCCCCCTCTTCTCTCCCCATACCATCCCTCTGGGTCGTCCCAGTGCACTAGCCCCAAGCATCCAGTATCGTGCATCGAACCTGGACTGGCATCTCGTTTCATACATGATATTTTACATGTTTCAATGCCATTCTCCCAACTCTTCCCACCCTCTCCCTCTCCCACAGAGTCCATAAGACTGATCTATACATCAGTGTCTCTTTTGCTTTCTCGTACACAGGGTTATTGTTAGCATCTTTCTAAATTCCATATATATGTGTTATTATACTGTATTGGTGTTTTTCCTTCTGGCTTACTTCACTCTGTATAATAGGCTCCAGTCTCATCCACCTCATTAGAAATGATTCAAATGAATTCTTTTTAATGGCTGAGTAATACTCCATTGTGTATATGTACCATAGCTTTCTTATCCATTTGCAGTCTTTGAAATCAATGAGTATTTAATATTTTCTTATATCTTAATGTGGAACAGAAGCATTAGGAATAGAAATGGAGAAAGCATAATACGATGTAGACATTAAAAAGAATGAGATAACTATATGCATTGATATAATCTGAGATACAATATGAACTGAAAAAAAGGAGAGAACAACTATTATTTGTGCTTAAAAACAGGAAGACCACATGTTCACAAGTTCTTCCTGATACACAGAAGTCAACAGGACAGTCAACAGTGGTGCTGGCGCTCCACCTAGTCGGGGAGCTGTGTGATGACAGGAGTGGACGGTGATTTACCTTTTGTTCATAAATTTTAAAAAGTATTTTAAAAAACTGTTAAAATTTTATAACATTAAATGTATCATTTGTTTTAAAACTTACTATTAAAAATATATTTAAATTATTTAGAGCAGGGGTCCCCAGCTGTTTGGGCACCAGGGACCCAGTGTCATGGAAATCAAGATTTCCACAGATGCAGCGAGGAGGGTGTAGCTGGGGGGGGGGGGGTCCAGATGTAATTTGAGCAACAGGGAGCAGCAGATGAAGCTTCACTCACTCGCCCACCATTTACCTCCTAACATCCCAGTGGGGCCCAGTTCCTAACAGCCTGCAGACAGGTACCAGTCTGCAGCCCAGGGTTTAGGGACCTCTGATTGAGAGTCTCTAAAGCTACTTAGAAAAACTAGGGGTATATTTGCTTAATTATTGCGAGGCAAGGCTTCTGACTACAGCCTTAAAAAAAAATGATCCCACTTTTCTACTGTAAAACACTCTACATTATCAAAGCGCTTAAGCATCTGCTCTCTCATCTGATCCTTGTAATAAGTGTGAAGAATCTGGCAGGGCTGTAATCTCTGATCTATACACTGGTGAGGACCTGAGGCTCAGGGACCTTGGGGAACACAAGGCCACATGAAGACTAAGTGCCTCCTCCATCTGCTCAAACTGGTCAAATTGGCTTCAAGATCCAGAATATGAGGATTTCATAACTTTTGGAGCTGTATTAGGTGATTTCATGAATAGACAAAACGACACCTCTGTGACACACTGGGAACAAAGAAACTTCAAAAAACCTCAATCAGGTCTGCTTCATCACAGAAGAGAATGAATGGCAGGCATGTATCCTTTGTTATGGGATGAATTGTGTCCCCTCCAATTTTACATATTGAAGTCCTAAACCTTCCAGTATGTCAGAATGCAACTGTGTTTTGAGACAGGGTCTTTAAAGAGGCAATAAAGTTAAAATGAAGTCATACAGGTGTGTCCTAATCTAAAAGACTGGAATTATAAGAGGTGATCAGGACACAGGCACACAGAGGGAAAACCATGTGAGACACAGAGAGAACACGGCATCTCCAAGCCAAGGAGAGAGACCTCAGAGGAAACCAGCCCTGCTGACAACTTGACCTCAGACTTCTAGTCTCCATCCAGCGCTAAGAGAAAATTAGTTTCTGTTGTTTAAGTCATCTACTCTGTGGTACTTTACATGGCAGCCCTATCAAACTAATTCCCCTTTCAGCTTTATATATCTAACAGGTACTTTCTCTGCTATTTCAGGAGTCATCTAAAAAGGTCAATGAGACAGTGATTCAGCTTGCCTGAACTATTTGTTCGGGAAAATGAGACTTGGAAGCACCTTTTCCCAGATGTTTAAGTGCACCTTTTTCAGATGAATAAATCCTGCTCTATTAGAGAAAAAGCTTGTTGACTTAAGCTAATCATCCGGCTGTTACAGCTCTGAACAAGGCATTGCCATCTGATGTTGCACATTCAAAAATCAGATAATCTGACAGCTCATCCTGCTAAGAAGATGCAGAATATACAGAAATAAAGTCAAGAAGGTATTCAACTGGGATGAGAACCAGTATACATATTTCTTTCCATAGATGTGACCTGACCAGTGACAGAACTGAAATCCACCAGTGATTTTCTGTCACCCTGTGAGCATCAGTGATTGGTCCCCACCTTGAGAACCACATGAAAGGAGCAGTGTTCCCAGACTCAATACAGAACACAGCACCTAGAGCAGCTTCCCCCAGCAATTCCCTCTCTGTGCTCTCTGGACCAGCTCTGTGACCTAAAATGAGCCCTTGAACAAATCTCCTCATTTATGACAAATGATAAAAAAGAACCATCATGAGATTAAGTGAGATTATGCATGTGAGAACTGTGTAAAATAAATTATAAAGAACTACACAAGTGTAACTTACCATCAATATTGTTAAAGTAGGTGCAGGGTTACTAGACCATGAATCACAAGCTTTCTAATTCTATGACCAGTGTCTGCTTCTATATGTACGTTATACTTGATTTAATACATTTATTGAAAGAAAAGATTCCAAATTCTGTGTCTGCTGCAAACTAACTTAACACATGGGCCCACCTTCCTTCTAAGGGGCCTTGGTTTCCTCACCTGTAAAATGAGGGTGTGTGCACACATGCTCAGTTGTGTCTATTTCCAACCCCATGGACTATAGCCCACCATGGGACCCTATGTCCATGCAATTTTCCAGGCAAGAATACTAGAGTGGGTTGCCATTTTCTTCTCCAGGAAATCCTCCCAACTCACAGACTGAACCCACATCTCATATCTCCTGCATTGGCAGACCATTTCCTTACAACCTAGTGCCACCTAGGAGGCCCAAATGAGGGTGTTGATCCTATTACCTTATGTTATCTGTACCTAGCTAAAATTCTGCGATCTATTTCTCATTACTCAGTGCCTTGACTATATAATGATCACATAAGTTTTTTTTTTTAATTAATTATTATTATTTTTTACTTTACAATATTGGTTTTGCCATACAATCTGACACATAAGTAGGGACACCTCTCCTTGATGTGAAATTGTTATTCAGTCACTAAGTCATATCCAACTCTTTGGAACCCCATGAACTGCAGGAAGCCAGGCTTCCCTGTCCTTTACTATCTCCCTGAGTTTGCTCAAACTCATGTCCATTGAGTTAGTGATGCCATCCAACAATTGATGTGAAATGCATAAGGTCAAAAGAGCAAAAGAGTTTGGGAGATTCCTGGCTCTCTGGGTTATGCAGGGAATCACAAATGATTCTCAGGTCGTAGGAGGGAAACTCTGGCTGTAAGACACTTTAGTGCAGACACTTTTACCATCTGAGCCACCAGGGAAGCTCTTAATAGTTACAAATGCTGTGTAAATCTCAGTCATTAAAAAACTACAGAATTCCTGAAGTCAGGTAGGTTGATTCCTCCAGTTCCATTCTTCTTTCTCAAGATAGCTTTGGCTATTCGAGGTTTTTTGTATTTCCATACAAATTGTGAAATTATTTGTTCTAGCTCTGTGAAGAATACCGTTGGTAGCTTGATGGGGATTGCATTGAATCTATAAATTGCTTTGGGTAGTATACTCATTTTCACTATATTGATTCTTCCAATCCATGAACATGGTATATTTCTCCATCTATTAGTGTTCTCTTTGATTTCTTTCACCAGTGTTTTATAGTTTTCTATATATAGGTCTTTTGTTTCTTTAGGTAGATATATTCCTAAGTATTTTATTCTTTCTGTTGCAATGGTGAATGGAATTGTTTCCTTAATTTCTCTTTCTGTTTTCTCATTATTAGTGTATAGGAATGCAAGGGATTTCTGGGTGTTGATTTTATATCCTGCAACTTTACTATAATCACTGATTAGTTCTAGTAATTTTCTGGTGGAGTCTTTAGGGTTTTCTACATAGAGGATCATGTCATCTGCAAACAGTGAGAGTTTTACTTCTTCTTTTCCAATTTGGATTCTTTTATCTCTTTTTCTGCTCTGATTGCTGTGGCCAAAACTTCCAAAACTATGTTGAATAGTAATAGTGAAAGTGGGCACCCTTGTCTTGTTCCTGAGTTTAGAGGAAATGCTTTCAATTTTTCACCATAGAGGATAATGTTTGCTGTGGGTTTGTCATATATAGCTTTTATTATGTTGAGGTATGTTCCTTCTATTCCTGCTTTCTGGAGGGTTTTTATCATAACTGGATGTTGAATTTTGTCAAAGGCTTTCTCTGCATCTATTGAGATAATCATATGGTTTTTATTTTTCAATTTGTTAATGTGGTGTATTACATTGATTGATTTGCGGATATTGAAGAATCCTTGCATCCCTGGGATAAAGCCCACTTGGTCATGATGTATGATCTTTTTAATGTGTTGTTGCATTCTGATTGCTAGAAATTTGTTAAGGATTTTTGCATCTATGTTCATCAGTGATATTGGCCTGTAGTTTTCTTTTTTTGTGGGATCTTTGTCAGGTTTTGGTATTAGGGTGATGGTGGCCTCATGGTACTGGCACAAAGACAGAAATATTGATCAATGGAACAAAATAGAAAGCCCAGAGATAAATCCACACACATATGGACACCTTATTTTTGACAAAGGAGGCAAGAATATACAATGGATTAAAGACAATCTCTTTAACAAGTGGTGCTGGGAAAACTGGTCAACCACTTGTAAAACAATGAAACTAGAACACTTTCTAACACCATACACAAAAATAAACTCAAAATGGATTAAAGATCTCAACGTAAGAACAGAAACTATAAAACTCCTAGAGGAGAACATAGGCAAAACACTCTCTGACATACATCACAGCAGGATCCTCTATGACCCACCTCCCAGAATATTGGAAATTAAAGCAAAAATAAACAAATGGGACCTAATTAAACTTAAAAGCTTCTGTACAACAAAGGAAACTATTAGCAAGGTGAAAAGGCAGCCTTCAGAATGGGAGAAAACAATAGCAAATGAAGCAACTGACAAACAACTAATCTCAAAAATATACAAGCAACTCCTACAGCTCAACTCCAGAAAAATAAATGACCCAATCAAAAAATGGGCCAAAGAACTAAATAGACATTTCTCCAAAGAAGACATACAGATAGCTAACAAACACATGAAAAGATGCTCAACATCACTCATTATCAGAGAAATGCAAATCAAAACCACTATGAGGTACCATTTCACGCCAGTCAGAATGGCTACGATCCAAAAGTCTACAAGCAATAAATGCTGGAGAGGGTGTGGAGAAAAGGGAACCCTCTTACACTGTTGGTGGGAATACAAACTAGTACAGCCACTATGGATAACAGTGTGGAGATTCCTGAAAAAACTGGAAATAGAACTGCCTTATGATCCAGCAATCCCACTGCTGGGCATACACACTGAGGAAACCAGAAGGGAAAGAGACACGTGTACCCCAATGTTCATCACAGCACTGTTTATAATAGCCAGGACATGGAAGCAACCTAGATATTCATCAGCAGATGAATGGATAAGAAGGCTGTGGTACATATACACAATGGAGTATTACTCAGCCATTAAAAAGAATACATTTGAATCAGCTCTAATGAGGTGGATGAAACTGGAACCTATTATACAGAGTGAAGCAAGCCAGAAAGAAAAACACCAATACAGTATACTAACACATATATATGGAATTTAGGAAGATGGTAGCAATAACCCTGTATACGAGACAGCAAAAGAGACACTGATGTATAGATCAGTCTTATGGACTCTGTGGGAGAGGGAGAGGGTGGGGAGATTTGGGAGAATGGCATTGAATCATGTATAATATCATGTATGAAACGAGTCGCCAGTCCAGGTTCGATGCACGATACTGGATGCTTGAGGCTGGTGCACTGGGACGACCCAGAGGGAGGGTATGGGGAGGGAGGAGGGAGGAGGGTTCAGGATGGGGAGCATGGGTATACCTGTGGCGGATTCATTTTGATGTTTGGCAAAACTAATACAATATTGTAAAATTTAAAAATAAAATAAAATTAAAAAAAGAAAAAAAAAATACAGAATTCCTTGTTCAGGTTTTCAACATTTGCATACAAAATAAATACTTTGAAAAGTTCAGAATATAGACTCCCTTGTCCCTAAATGTAAGTACGAACTCTAACTCTGTCAACTCTCCAGCCAGCTCTGTGACCCAGACAATCTCCTACCCTATGAACAAAGTACTGCTGTACATTTCCTCATTACTTTTCTTCTTCTTCTTCTTTTTTTTTTTTTCCATTTCTTTTAACTAAATTTATTTTTTAATATAAATTTATTTATTTTAATTGGAGGTTAATTACTTTACAATATTATGTTGGTTTTGCCATACATCAACATGAATCTGTCACAGGTGTACACATGTTCCCCATCCTGAACCCCACTCCCACCTCCCTCCCTGTACCATCCCTCTGGGTCATCCCAGTGCACCAGCCCCGAGCATCCTATATCATGCATCAAACCTGGACTGGCGATTCATTTCACACATGATATTATACAAGTTTCAATGCCATTCTCCCAAATCATCCCACCCTCTCCCTCTCCCACAGAGTCCAAAAGACTGTTCTATACATCTGTGTCTCTTTTGCTCTCTTGCATACAGGATTATCGTTACCATCTTTCTAAATTCCATATATATGCATTAGTATACTGTATTGGTGTTTTTCTTTCTGGCTTGCTTCACTCTGTATAATAGGCTGAGTTTCATCCAGCTCATTAGAACTGATTAAAATGTATTCTTTTTAATGGCTGCATAATACTCCATTGTGTATATGTACCACAGCTTTCTTATCCATTCATCTGCTGATGGACATCTAGATTGCTTCCATGTCCTGGCTATTATAAACAGTGCTGCAATGAACACTGGGGTACACGTGTCTCTTTCCCTTCTGGTTTCCTCTGTGTGTATGCCCGGCAGTGGTATTGCTGGGTCGTATGGCAGTTCTATTTCCAGTTTTTTAAGGAATCTCCACACTGTTCTCCATAGTGGCTGTACTAGTTTGCATTCCCACCAACAGTGTAAGAGGATTCCCTTTTCCCCACTCCAGCATTTATTGCTTGTAGACTTTTGGATAGCAGCCATTCTGACTGGCATGAAATGGTACCTCATTGTGGTTTTGATTTGCATTTCCCTGATGATGAGTGATGTTGAGCATCTTTTCATGTGTTTGTTAGCCATCTGTATGTCTTCTTTGGAGAAATATCTGTTTATATCTTTGGCCCATTTTTTGATTGGGTCGTTTATATTTTTGGAATTGAGCTTCAGGAGTTGCTTGTATATTTTTGAGATTAGTTGTTTGTCAGTTGCTTTATTTGCTATTATTTTCTTCCATTCTGAAGGCTGTCTTTTCACCTTGCTGATAGTTTCCTTTGATGTGTAGAAGCTTTTAAGTTTAATTAGGTCCCATTTGTTTATTTTTGCTTTAATTTCCAATATTCTGGGAGGTGGGTCATAGAGGATCCTACTGTGATGTATGTCGGAGAGTGTTTTGCCTATGTTCTCCTCTAGGAGTTTTATAGTTTCTGGTCTTACATTTAGATCTTTAATCCATTTTGAGTTTATTTTTGTGTATGGTGTTAGAAAGTGTTCTAGTTTCATTGTTTTACAAGTGGTTGACCAGTTTTCCCAGTACCACTTGTTAAAGAGATTGTCTTTTCTCCATTGCATATTCTTGCTTCCGTTGTCAAAGATAAGGTGTCCATAGGTGCGTGGATTTATCTCTGGGCTTTCTATTTTGTTCCATTGATCTATATTTCTGTCTTTGTGCCAGTACCATAGTCTTGACGACTGTTGCTTTGTAGTAGAGCCTGAAGTCAGGCAGGTTGATTCCTCCAGTTCCATTCTTCTTTCTCAAGATTTGTTTGGCTAATCAAGGTTTTTGTATTTCCATGCAAATTGTGAAATTATTTGTTCTAGCTCTGTGAAGAATACCGTTGGTAGCTTGATGGGGATTGCATTGAATATATTGATTGCTTTGGGTAGTATACTCATTTTCACTATATTGATTCTTCCAGCCCATGAACACGGTATACCTCTCCATCTATTAATGTCCTCTTTGATTTCTTTCACAAGTGTTTTATAGTTTTCTATATATAGGTCTTTTGTTTCTTTAGGTAGATATATTCCTAAGTATTTTATTCTTTTCGTTGCAATGGTCAATGGAATTGTTTCCTTAATTTCTATTTTCTCATTATTAGTGTATAGGAATGCAAGGGATTTCTCTGTGTTTATTTTATATTCTGCAACTTTACTATATTCATTGATTAGCTCTAGTAATTTTCTGGTGGAGTATTTAGGGTGGTCTATGTAGAGGATCATGGCGTCTGCAAACAGTAAGAGTTTTACTTCTTTTCCAATTTGGATTCCTTTTATTTCTTTTTCTGCTCTGATTGCTGTGGCCAAATCTTCCAAGACTATGTTGAATAGTAGTTGTGAGAGTGGGCACCCTTGTCTTGTTCCTGACTTTAGGGGAAATGCTTTCAATTTTTCCCCATTGAGGATAATGTTTGCTGTGGGTTTGTCATATATAGCTTTTATTATATTGAGGTATGTTCCTTCTATTCCTGCTTTCTGGAGAGTGTTTATCATGATGGATGTTGAATTTTGTCAAAGGCTTTCTCTGCTTCTATTGAGATAATCATACGGCTTTTATTTTTCAATTTGATAATGTGGTGTATTACATTGATTGATTTGTGGATATTGAAGAATCCTTGCATCCCTGGGATAAAGCCCACTTGGTCATGATGTATGATCTTTATAATGTGTTGTTGGATTCTGATTGCTAGAATTTTGTTAAGGATTTTTGCATCTATGTTCATCAGTAATATTGGCCTGTAGTTTTCTTTTATTGTGGCATCTTTGTCAGGTTTTGGTATTAGAGTGGTGGTGGCCTCATAGAATGAGTTTGGAAGTTTCCCTTCCTCTGCAATTTCCTGGAAGAATTTAAGTAAGATAAGTGTTAGCTCTTCTCTAAATTTTTGGCAGAATCCAGCTGTGAAGCCGTCTGGACCTGGGCTTTTGTTTGCTGGAAGATTTCTGATTACAATTTCAATTTCCATGCTTGTGATGGGTCTGTTAAGATTTTCTATTTCTTCCTGGTCCAGTTTTGGAAAGTTGTACTTTTCTAAGAATTTGTCCATTTCTTCCATGTTGTCCATTTTATTGGCATATAATTGATGATAGTAGACTCTTATGATCTTGTGTATTTATGTGTTGTCTGTTGTGATCTACCATTTTCATTTCTAATTTTATTGATTTGATTTTTCTCCCTTTGTGTCTTGATGAGTCTGGCTAATGGTTTGTCAATTTTATTTATCCTCTCAAATAACCTGCTTTTGGCTTTGTTGAGTTTTACTATGGTCTATTTTGTTTCTTTTGCATTTACTTCTGCCCTAATCTTTAAGATTTATTTCCTTTACTAACCTTGGGGTTCTTCATTTCTTCCTTTCTCGTTGCTTTAGGTGTAGAGTTAGGTTATATATTTGACTTTTTTGTTGTTTCTTGAGGTATGCCTGATTGCTATGAACCTTCTCCTTAGCACTGCATTTACAGTGTTCCACAGGTTTTGGGTTGTTGTGTTTTCAGTTTCATTCATTTCATTGCATATTTTGATTTCTTTTTTGATTTCTTCTGTGGTATATTGGTTATTCAGCAGCGTGTTGTTCAGCCTCCATATGTTGGAATATTTTAATAGTTTTCTCCTGTAATTGAGATCTAATCTTACTGCATTGTGGTTAGAAAAGGTGCTTGGAATGATTTCAATTTTTTTAAAATTTACCAAGGCTAGATTTATGGCCCAGGATATGATCTATCCTGTAGAAAGTTCCGTGTGCACTTGAGAAAAAGGTGAAATTCATTGTGTTGGGGTGAAATATCCTATAGATATCAATTAGGTCTAACTGGTTTGTCGTATGATTTAAAGTTTGTGTTTCCTTGTTAATTTTCTGTTTAGTTGATTTTTCCACAGGTGTGAGTTGGGTATTAAAGTCTCCCACTATTATTGTTATACTTCCCCTTTCATACTTGTTAACATTTGTCTTACATATTGCAGTGCTCTTACGTTGGGTGCATATATAATTGTTACATCTTCTTGAATTGATCCTTTGATCCTTATGTAGTGTCCTTCTTTGTCTCTTTTCACAGCATTTGTTTTAAAGTCTATTTTATCTGATATAAGTATTGCTACTCCTGCTTTCTTTTGGTCTCTATTTGCGTGGAATATCTTTTTCCAGCCCTTCAGTTTCAGTCTGTATGTGTCCCTTATTTTGAGATGGGTCTCTTGTAGACAACATATATAGGGGTCTTATTTTTGTATCCACTCAGCAACTCTTTGTCTTTTGATTGGGGCATTCAACCCACTTATGTTTAAGGTAATTATTGATAAGTATGAACCCATTATGAAGGAGATCAGTCTTGGGTGTTCTTTGGAAGGAATGATGCTAAAGCTGAAACTCCAGTACTTTGGCCACCTCATGCGAAGAGTTGACTCATTTGAAAAGACTCTGATGCTGGGAGAGATTGGGGGCAGGAGGAGAAGGGGACGACAGAGGATGAGATGGGTGGATGGCATCACTGACTCGATGGAGGTGAGTCTCAGTGAACTCCAGGAGTTGGTGATGGACAGGGAGGCCTGGCGTGCTGCGATTCATGGGGTCACAAAGAGTCAGACACGACTGAGTGACTGATCTGACCTGATCTGATCTGATGAACCCATTGCCATTTACTTTATTGTTTTGGGTTCGAGTTTATACACCCTTTTTGTGTTTCCTGTCTAAAGAAGATCCTTTAGCATTTGTTGGAGAGCTGGTTTGGTGGTGCTGAATTCTCTCAGCTTTTGCTTGTCTGTAAAGCTTTTGACAGAGTGCCTGATGAACTATGGATGGAGGTTCATGACACTGTACAGGAGACAGGGATCAAGACCATCCCCATGGTAAAGAAATGCAAAAAAGCAAAATGGCTGTCTGAGGAGGCCTTACAAAAAGCTGTGAAAAGAAGAGAAGCAAAAAGCTAAGCAGGAAAGGACACAAGATATAAGCATCTGAATGCAGAGTTCCAAAGAAGAGCAAGGAGAGATAAGAAAGCCTTCCTCAGCAATCAATGCAAAGAAATAGAGGAAAACAACAGAATGGGAAAGACTAGAGATCTCTTCAAGAAAATTAGAGATACCAAGGGAACATTTCATGCAAAGTTGGGCTCAATAATGTTGATGTATGACAAAACCAATACAATATTGTAAAGTAAAAAATAAATACATAAATTAAAAAAATAAAAAAATTTAAAAATGGCACAAAGGAAAAAAAATAAAAACAAAATAATTCTTTATAAAATAAATAAATAAAAGACAGAAATGGTATGGTCCTAACAGAAGCAGAAGATATTAAGAAAAGGTGGCAAGAATACACAGAAGAACTGTACAAAAAAGAGCTTCACTATCCAGATAATCACTATGGTGTGATCACTTATCTAGAGCCAGACATCCTTGTATGTGAAGTCAAGCAGGCCTTAGAAAGCATCACTATGAACAAAGCTAGTGGAGGTGATGCAACTCCAGTTGAGCTATTTCAAATCCTGAAAGATGATGCTGTGAAAGTGCTGCACTAAATATGCCAGCAAATTTGGAAATCTCAGCAGGGGCCATAGTATTGGAAAAGTTCAGTTTTCATTTCAATCCCACAATCCCTAAGAATGCTCAAACTACCGCACAATTGCACTCATCTCACATGGCTAGTAAAGTAATACTTAAAATTCTCCAAGCCAGGCTTCAGGAATATGTGAACCATGAACTTCCAGATGTTCAACCTGGTTTTAGAAAAGGCAGAGGAACCAGAGATCAAATGGCCAACACCTGCTGGATCATAGAAAAAGCAAGAGAGTTTCAGAAAAACATGTATTTCTGCTTTATTGACTATGCCAAAGTCTTTGACTTCATGGATCACAATAAACTGTGGAAAGTTCTGAAAGAGATGGGAATACCAAACCACCTGACCTGCCTCTTGAGAAACCTATATGCAGGTCAGGAAGCAACAGTTACAATTGGACATGGAACAACAGACTGGTTCCAAATAGGAAAAGGAGTACGTCAAGGCTGTATATTGTCACCTTGCTTATTTAACTTATATGCAGAGTACATCATGAGAAACCCTGGACTGGAAGAAGCACAAGCTGGAATCAAGATTGCCAGGAGAAATATAAATAACCTCAGATATGCAGATGATACCACCCTTATGGCAGAAAATGAAGAGGAACTAAAAAGCCTCTTGATGAAAGTGAAAGAGGAGAGTGAAAAAGTTGGCTTAAAGCTCAACATTCAGAAAATGAAGATCATGGTCTCTTGTCCCATCACTTCGTGGAAAATAGATGGGGAAACAGTGGAAACAGTGTCAGACTTTATTTTGGGGGGCTCCAAAATCACTGCAGATGGTGATTGCAGCCATGAAATTAAAAGACGCTTACTCCTTGGAAGGAACATTATGATCAACCTAGATAACATATTCAAAAGCAGAGACATTACTTTGCCAACAAAGGTCTGTCTAGTCAATACTATGTTTTTTCCAGTAGTCATGTATGGATGTGAGAGTTGAACTGTGAAGAAAGCTGAGCAGCAAAGAATTGATGCTTTTGAACTGTGGTGTTGGAGAAGACTCTTGAGAGTCCCTTGGACTGCAAGGAGATCCAACCAGTCCATTCTAAAGGAGATCAGTCCTGGGTATTCTTTGGAAGGACTGATTCTAAAGCTGAAACTCCAGTACTTTGGCCACCTCATGCAAAGAGTTGACTCATTGGAAAAGACTCTGATGCTGGGAGGAATTGGGGGTAGGAGAAGGGGACTACAGAGGATGAGATGACTGGATGGCATCACCGACTCGATGGACATGAGTTTGAGTGAACTCTTGGAATTGGTGATGGACAGGGAGGCCTGGCATGCTGCAATTCATGAGGTCGCAACGAGTCTGACATGGCTGAGCGACTGAATTGAACTGAACTGAACTGAGCATTACTTCCCAACCACAAAAGACTCTTGAACTGGGAAGGAATGGATCTGCGACCCATCTGTGAATAAGCCAGGTGAACCGACTTTGTTTGTGCTAGAAAGGGAATCAACTTGTTGAAATTGTAAATTATGATGACCTAAAAAGTATGTTTGAGACAACTTCAAATTTCTATATGTTCTGGATTAAAGTCAAGGCAGAATATCCTGAGATTGCCACAAAGCACTGAAAATCCTGCTTCCATTTCCAATAAGCTATCTTTGTAAAGCAGAGTTTTCTGCAGCGACAGCAACCAAAAGAAGATCACAGAGTAGGTTAGACATAAACAACACACTTCGGGTGTCACTCTCTCCCATCAAACCCTGGATGAGACCATCTAGTTGTAGAAAAACAAGCTCAGGGCTCCCTGATTCTTCAGTATGGTGAGTTGTATAATTATTTTATTATATATCAAAATGTATAATAATAGAAATAAAGTGCACAATAAATAAAGTGATTGAATCATCTCAAAATCATCCCACTCTCCCTGGTCCGTGGAAAAATTGTCTTCCATGAAACTGGTCCATGGTTCCAAAAAGGTTGAACGTGACTGATCTACAGGATCTCTTTCAAATAGTCAAAGCTTTAAGTTTTAAATCTCCAGCGGGTATAGGAGCAGTACTAAAATGTTTCAGCTGAAATAATGCTGGTCCTCAAGCGTTTTCAACCAAGACATATAGAAAAATGGGATTCACAATTTAAACATAATCCTGTGGCTATCCATAGTTCTGAATACAGTGAAAATTTCTCTATCACTCCTCCTAGTAATATATCCACCTCTGTAAACTCAGGAGTGAGCACCCAGCTGAAATCTAGCCAATCATCATATGCCATGACTTTGTCCAAAGGGCTTGGTTGAGAGAGAACCTCATGGCTAACCAGACCAACTGGATTTCTTCCTTGAGAATGTTGAGCGGGGGTGGTGGGGGGTGGGGGAGGTGGGGTGATTTTTGTTGTGTTTTGTTTTGTTTTGCTGGAGCTAGAAAGGGAAAACCTCTCTTTCCTTTCTGATGAGGGAGTTTCAAGGACATGACCCATGATTGTAACCATGTGCCCCATTTACATGGAGAGCCTGAAATAATAAAGCAGGCACTCAGGGAAAGTCATACAGTCAACAACTATTTATTAAATATCTACTCATCCAGGAGCTAGGGAAACATGAGTGAACAGGATGAGTGCTATAAAGTAGAGTTTAGTAAAATCAAGTCCCTAGGGCTCCTGAGGCTAACAGGATCCCTCCTTGTGAAAGGTTGTTGTTGAATCACGCAAATACACAGGGATTCTTGGCCCCCGGAGGAGAAGAATTCAATCCGGGGCCAGAGACGAGGCTTGATCGCTCAGAGCTTTTGTGTAATAAAGTTTTATTGAAGTATAAAGGAGATAGAGAAAGCTTCTGACATAGGCATCAGAAGGGGGCAGAAAGAGTACCCGCCTGCTAGTCTTTAGCTGGATGTTATATAGTCACTAGCAGTCTGTTAATGAAAGAAAGGAATGTCTTAAAATTCAGAATGACACCAGGCCCCTCACCCATAAGATGCATTTTGGGATAGTCTTGGCGCCAAATGGTTTATCCTGGGCCATAAAATGATTAACTTGAATCTTGAAGGAGGACAGATCACCATTCAAATAGTTTCATTTACATAGATTAGGAGAACAATATCCATACTGGTTTGTCAAGTAGGTTCTGGGCCAAGAGGCGGAACCAACTTGGAGACAGAGTTTGGGGTAAAGGCATAGTACATTAGCATAGCTTAAGACAAACATCTCCATAAGAAAAAGGCATTGGTTATCTCTAGGCTCAAGAATAGCTAACTTCAGGCGAAACCAGGTGTCATTATGGCCACACAGTATTTTAAGAGAAACCTCCCTTTAAATTTGTATAGAGAAGGAAAAAAATATTGCTTGTTTGTTTCCTCCTGCCGCTTAAGAGAGATAAAAATGTCTGACACTTGCAGGCTATTTCCTCCATTTGGAGAACCCTGGCCTTCCTGCCTGTTACCCTCTCATTCCCCACTTTTCTTTTAGGAGAATTATGTTGCCTAGGGAAAAGGGGCATCGTTCTCATTCCATAACTATTTCTGAGCTGACAAGGGGCGTTGTCCCTAAATTGGTGAGGCAACATATTCTTCTAATCCTCATATTGAGGATATCTGATCCAGGGGCCCCAAATAGTAGTTGGAGGAAGCTACAGCAGTAGCAGGAGTTTGAGCAACCATTTGTAACTTAAAAGCTTTCATGCGGCTAGAAACAAATCCAGTTATACAATTACAGATGCAGGGAGCAAACAGCAAGAACAAAACAACCAGAATTATTGTAATTAAGATAGTTGTCCACCATGGGGAACTAGTTAACGTTTCCCAAAGTGAAGCAATTGAGGCTTCAAGGAGTATCCATGGCCCCAATCATCTTGTCCATGTGGTTAGTAAAATGAGTAACATTCGTGCTCATATCAGGTATATATGTACAGCACTGGGTATGAATACTGGCACAAGTTCCTCCTTGTGCAGCTGTCAGAATATCTAAGGCCAATCTGTTTTGTAAAACCACCTTTCTAGTTTGTGCTTGTTCAGCATTAAGAGCTGAAATAGCCTTTTGAGAATCTTGTAATGCCTGTTGAGTAAAATTAGTCAAAGCATCCACTCGTAACATAACATCTGTAGTTCCCAAAGAGGGAACAAACGCTGCAGCCAAATAATCATATCAATAAAATACAGACCTTGCCCACCGAGTTTTAAGGTGGGGTAAATTAGCAGGCTTTTCTGGAAGCTCTGAAAATATAAAGCCATGAGTAAAGGCTAGACCCAGGGTGCATCTCCCTATCCAACCAGGGGGAAGCCATGCCCATAGGTAAGAGCCACATATCCAATAAGTCCCGTTTGGAGCAAGCCAGCACGACTGAGATATCCAGTCCCAATTCGTGCCTGGCCAGACAAAGGGAGAACCTGAATTGGGGTTGGAAAACACGGGAATGATTACATTGCATGTTTCCTGAGACAAATATCCCACTTGTTTCCAATCATTGTAATTAAGTTGTTGGCTAACTTTTGGGGACGGCTCTGTTTGTTCCCAGCATATAGAGGCAGTAGATATTAAACGTCCTTTTTCAGGAGTTAGCCATGTAACCTCATCCCATATTTGATAAACGTCAGGTAAAAAACCATTAGATCTAGACCTATTTACCTTATATGTAGCAAAATAGTCATTGAACCGAGACAATGTATAATCAAAATTAAAAGTCACATTATGTCCATAGTTAGAGTACAAAGTGTTGCACCAGTCCATTTTAGGGTTGGTAGATGTCATCAGATGAAGAAGAGGCATCACATGTGATTGTTGTCAAAGGTATTCGCAGACTTGGAGAAAGTCTTTTCCTTGAAGTGGGGATGTCCACCACGGGAAGCCTTCCACTGACGAAGAGGGGAGCGCTCCGCAGACCCAGCAGTTAGACCGATTGTGGAATGCAGCATAAGAGTGAGCCCAGGACAGGAAGACATTGTCTTGAGGATCCAACGGCAGACTCAGGATATTTGGAGTCAGCAGAAGTAAGCTCACATAAGTTATCAGGCCCATCTAAAAGGTACAAAGTCAGAGCATAGAAAGTAAAGACATAAAATGAAGTCACTTAATTTTGGTCAGGGTGCCACCTCTTAACTCGAGTATGATGTACCCACGAATCAATTCCTGGCACTTTGACAGCTGTGGGAGAAGAAAGAATAACCTGGTAAGGACCTTCCCAGAGAGGCTCGAGGGATGGGCCCCCAGATCCCAATGTTTTTATGAGGACCTCGGTTCCTGGCTCAAATAGAGGCTTGCTTGTCTCGGAGGCTGGGTCAGAAGTCGTCTCCCAGAGTTCTGTTAATGCCTGTTGAAAAGCTGAGAGCTGAGTTACATAATTAGTTAATTCCAAGGCTTCAGGGTCTATAACAATGTCTGTGCGTAAGACAGGCCTTCCATAAATACATTCAAAGGGGACAGTCCCTTCTTTTTGGGGGTAGTTCGAGCCCTCATTAAAGCTATGGGTAGGACTTTAATCCATTTGTCCTGCGTCTCTTGAGTTAATTTGCGCAGATGTCTTTTAATAATGTCATTAGCTTTTTCAACTTTTCCGGAGGATTCGGGTCTCCAGGAACAGTGTAAGTGATATTCTACTCCTAGAGCTTTAGATACCCCCTGAGTTACAGCAGCTTTAAAGGCGGAACCATTGTCACTCTGAAGGCTCCGTGGCAGCCCAAACCTGGGGATAATTTCATGGATTAAAATCTTTATAACCTCCTTAGCCTGTTCACTGCAACAGGGAAAAGCCTCAATCCATCCAGTAAAGGTATCTACCCAAACTTGTAAGCAAGAATATCCATTAGCTTTTGGCATATGAGTAAAATCAATTTCCCAATCCTCTCCAGGATACTTCCCACTTCGTTGTAATCCAGATTTTGCTAGCTTTTCAGTCTTTGGGTTATTTGTTTGACAAATCTCACACCTTTTGATAATATTCTTTAAAGTTTTCATTACATTTTTACCTTCAAACAAACGAGAAACCATTTGGTAAGTACTCTCGGTACCCAAATGAAAACTCTGATGTAAACCCTTAAGAATTTTCCACTGAGCATTTTCAGGAATTATTAATCGTCCATCCTCAGACTGTAACCATCCTTTATCAGTAATCTTTGCTCCTCGTTTCTCATATCTTTCTAATTCTTCCTCAGTATATTGTGGTCTTTTCTGTTCCTCAGGACCTGTCCAGATCAAAGGCGTCTGTAGTGAAGGGGTTTCGTAAAGTGCCACTTTCCTAGCTTGACAGTCAGCCAGATGATTACCTTCAGCTATTTTACTCCCATCCCTGCTGTGCCCTTTGCAGTGCATAACAGCTACTTCTTTAGGACAATATATAGCAGTTAAAAGTCTCTCGATCTCTCTGAAATGCTTAATAGGTTCTCCTGTTGCTGTTTTAAAGTGTCTCTCTTTCCATATTGCAGCATGAGCATGTAAAGTCAAATAAGCATACTTAGAATCTGTGTAGATATTTACCCGCTGCCCTTTGCTTAACTCTAGAGCTCGGGTCAGGGCCACAAGCTCCGCTAACTGAGCACTGGTTCCCTGGGGGAGAGATTTTGCTTCCAAAACCTGTTCAGCAGTCACCATGGCGTAACCTGCTTTACGCTTTCCATCCTGAACAAAAGAACTGCCATCTGTAAATATTTCCATGTCAGGATTGTCTAATGGGGTATCCGTTAGATCCTCCTGAGCTGCATAGTTCAAAGTTAGGAATTGAGAACAATCGTGATCAGGTGTTTCATTTTCCTTCTCAGGAAGGAAAGTGGCAGGATTTAAATTTCCACAAACTTTAAGCTTAGTTACTGGTCCTTCTAACAACAATGACTGATACTTAAGAAGCCTACTGTCTGTCATCCAAATATTAACCTTAGAATTTAAGATTCCACTCACATCATGAGAAGTCAGAACAGTAAGGTTTCGTCCATTAATTATTTTTAAAGCTTCAGGTGCTAATAAAGCCACTGCTCCAATTACTCTTAGGCAGTGGGGCCACCCACATGAGACTACATCTAATTCTCTGCTTAGATAAGCAATAGGTTGGTGGTGAGGCCCTCGGGGTTGTGTCAAAACTCCCAATGCCACACCTATTCTTTCAGTGACAAACAAATTAAATTCTGACCCTGTGGGCAAGCTCAGAGCTGGAGCTTGCAGGAGAGCAGTCTGAAGAACCTTAAAAGCCTTTTGAGTTTCTGGAGACCAAACCAGTTTGTCGGTTTGGGCCTGCTGAGTTTCAGCTATAAGTTTATATAAAGGCCGGGCAAGTTCTCCGTAACCTGGAATCCAAATGTGACAGTAACCTGTGATTCCCCAAAATCCTCTCAGTTGTCTTAAAGTCATAGGTAGGGGGTGATTTCGTATAGGTTTAATTCTCTCAGGGCCTATGGCCCTAATCCCTTCTGATATGATTAGGCCCAGATATCTAACCGATTGTTGACAAAGCTGAGCCTTTTCTCTTGATGCCTTGTAACCACAGTCTGCCAGAAAGTTTAAGAAATCTTCTGAGGCTCGCGAACAAGCTTCCTCTGTCTCAGCACAGAGCAAAATATCATCTACATATTGTAACACCACTGCTTCAGAGCTGTTAAAGTTTTGTAGATCCCGTGACAAACTTTGTCCGAATAAGTGAGGACTGTCTCGAAATCCCTGGGGCAAAACTGTCCAGGTTAACTGAGAAGCTGGCTGCGTAGGGTCTTCAAAGGCAAATAGGAATTGACTTTCTTCCGCCAAAGGCACTGAATAGAAGGCATCCTTTAAATCAATTACTGAGAAATATTTGGCCCGTTCAGGAATTTCAGATAATAGAGTATAAGGATTAGGCACCACGGGGTGTAAAGGAACTACAGCCTCATTTATTATTCGTAAATCTTGAACTAGTCTCCATTTACCATTCGATTTCTTTATACCCAAAATAGGAGTGTTGCAAGGACTGTTACAGGGAATTAATACTCCCTGCTCCTTTAAATTTTCGATGATGGGTTTTAACCCTTCCTTAACTTCAGGTTTCAGTGGATACTGCTTCTTATGTGGAAATACGTGTGGGTCTTTGAGCTTAACAACTACAGGAATAGCATTTTGTGCTCGACCCACAGATTTTCCATCAGCCCATACTCTAGGATTTACATTTTGTTCAACTAAAGTGAGAGAAAGGGAAGGCTCCATATTCATGAAAACAGAGGCATGGACCTTGCTCAGTATATCCCTTCCCAAAAGGGGTAAGGGAGATTCTGGCACAATCAGAAACTCGTGTGAAAACAGCACAGAATCCCAGTTGCAAGATAAAGAATAACTGAAATAATACCTTTTGGCTCGTCCAGACAGTCCCATTATGGAAGCGGATCGGGAAGAAAGTGGGCCAGGGGCTTCAGTAAGCACAGAATAAGTTGCCCCAGTATCTAAAAGGAAATCAACGGATTGGCCCCCCACAATTATTAATACCCGGGGTTCCTTAGGTGTAATTAGGACGGGAGCTTGTGTGGTCACCCCCAGGCACCTTCAGTCCTGATTGTCTTGAGAGTTCAACCCGGGAGACCTACGCCTCTGGGGGCAGTCTCTCTTCCAGTGTGGTCCTTTGCAGACCAGACATGGAGCCGAGGGCGGCTTAGATGCCTGAGGGCAATCCCACTTGAGGTGCCTCTCCTTTCCACAGTAGTAGCAAGCCCATCCCTTTTCACCTGGGCCCCTCTGGGCATTTTTCTCAGGCTGTTTAAGAACGTTTTTCATAGCCATGGCGAAGGCTTCCGCCTTTTCCTTTGTCTTTTTTTGCCTTTCTTTCTTTTCCTCATATTCCCTACCATAATAGACTGTCTGAGCCAGTTGTAACAGAGTATCTAAAGACTGATTTGGTCCATACGCCTGTTTTAGTAGCTTACGGCGGATATCTGGAGCCAACTGAGTGAGAAATCTATCCTTTAAGATCACTTTTCCCTCTTCACTTTCGGGATCAATCTCAGTGAATCTGCGAAGGCCTTCTCTCAGTCTATCTAGGAATTTACCAGGAGCTTCTTTCTCCTCCTGTTCTATATCTGCCAATTTGCTATAGTTTAAAGGCTTAGAACGCGCCTGCCTAAGTCCCTCAAGAATACATCTAACAAAATGACTCTGATCCCATCTTCCTTTAGCTGTGTTGTAGTCCCAGTCTGGTTCTATAGTTGGGACCGCCTGATTCCCAGTGGGGAGGGCCGCTATCTCATTCTCCCTCTTCCCTACTGATTCATTACCAAGCCACTCATCTCCATAAGCAACCGCTTTTCCCAAAACTCGAGTCTTTGACTCAGGAGTCAGCGTTTGTCCCACGATATACATCACATCCTTCCAAGTGAGGTCATAAAGCAGAGTAACACCTTTAAAAGCTCTAATATATTTTTCTGGGTCCTGTAAATAGTCTCCCAGATCCTCCTTGATTCTTTGTATTTCTTGATAAGAAAAAGGTTTATTAACTCTCACAGACTGATTATTTCTCCTGGTGGGTGTTTCATAAAGAGGCAACAGCTTGTGTGGCTGTTCCTCAGTCTCTCTGGCTGCTCTGCGCATATGATCCCAGGGATAGATTGGAGAAACCTGTTTTTCCTCTTCTCTTTGTCTCCTGTCCTCCATCTCATCGCTTACTTCGATGGTCTGAGTTTCTACTGAAACCAGAGTAGTCTGAGGTCGTACTGAGACAGGAGTTGTTTGGACCTCCATGTGGGCAGTTTGAATCCCAGTTTGGGGTCCCAGGTATGGGGGCAAAGTAAGAGAACAGGAGGGAGCTGAAGGTTTCACGCCCAAATCTATACCCTTAGGACATAAGTCTGGCATATTTCGCAGAGAGAAAAAGGGCAACACATATGCTACTTCTACCCATTTCCCTTGTTCGTTACAGAACCGGTCTAATTGTAGAACAGTATTATACTTAAGAGACCCTCCAACTGGCCACCATTTGCCATCCTCCAATGGATACCGTGGCCATGCAGTATCACATAGGAAGACCAGGTGTGTCTTCTTTAAGCCCTGGGGATCAAATCTATCCCAGTTTTTCAGGATACAGTTCAAAGGAGTGAGGCTGGAATTGTTAGCTCCCATCTGTAAGAGA
The DNA here is from genome assembly GCF_032452875.1 of Bos javanicus. Lineage (NCBI taxonomy): Eukaryota > Metazoa > Chordata > Mammalia > Artiodactyla > Bovidae > Bos > Bos javanicus. Next base: position 71,857,659 of record NC_083879.1, on the reverse strand, counting down.
GAAAAAAAGTGACCAGCGCCATTTTTTCTACCAGAGGCGTCCCTCCCTGCTCTAGATGGGGGTGTAGATAGACGTTACACCAAAAGCTTTTCCTTCCTGGTCAGACTTAGTCTGTCCCTTACCGACGCAGGCACCGTACTCATCCCTCCCGGTTCTACCACCGAGACGGGGTGGGGATGTACCAGGGGTAGACTTGATAGCATCCCTACTTGATGTCCAGCTCTTCACCCTTAACCTTGCTTGCCTCTGATGTCAGCCGGGGTGAATCAGAGTAACCTTCCGGAATGCCTCCCAAGCTAAGACTACCGGGGGAAACATTCATCACCTGAATGCCTGTGCAGGACCCTGAGTATTTCCTGACCACAATAAGACTGATGCGAACATAAAACTGAGATGACACCAGTATAACAACCTCCTCTGATCCACTAAGAGCCAGCGTTACCAAAGAAAAAAAACCCATTGCAGTCCCAATCTGAGTAACCTTTAACCTCAGAGATGTTCTGGGAGCTAGAGCTCCATCTAGCTTCCGAACTTTTGATTCCTAGCGAGGCTAGACACTTTCTTGACTACCAATCCAAGTTTGGGACCTAAGCCACAGTACACAATAACAGTATAGATCACAAGTCCCTTGAAAGTCTATGATCCGATAGATTAGGTTAGTACTTCTAATTCCCAAGGAGTTATGAAATGGTCAAAGAGACCGAAAAGTTTGACCGAGAAAGGAGAGTTCGGTCCACACGCTTTGCCCATTTCTGGTCGGTTCCCGAAGGAGACATTGGCTGCCTCTTGGCATTGGCAGGTCGGTATAACACCCCGACAGGTTTCTGCCATAAGCTGTATGAGATCACCTTGGAACCGCAGAGCAGGGCCCCTTACTTGCTTCACGCAGGGCATGCCATTAATTCACACAAGCACACCGTAGAGTTAGTAAAGCGTGGCAGAAAATGTGTTCGCTAAGAGAACAAAGAACTAAAGCTCCAAGCATCCTTACCTTGTCCTGAAGGATCCCGGATGAGCCCCCAAGATGAAAGGTTGTTGTTGAATCACGCAAATACACAGGGATTCTTGGCCCCCGGAGGAGAAGAATTCAATCTGGGGCCAGAGACGAGGCTTGATCGCTCAGAGCTTTTGTGTAATAAAGTTTTATTGAAGTATAAAGGAGATAGAGAAAGCTTCTGACATAGGCATCAGAAGGGGGCAGAAAGAGTACCGCCTGCTAGTCTTCAGCTGGATGTTATATAGTCACTAACAGTCTGTTAATGAAAGAAAGGAATGTCTTAAAATTCAGAATGGCACCAGGCCCCTCACCCATAAGATGCATTTTGGGATAGTCTTGGCGCCAAATGGTTTATCCTGGGCCATAAAATGATTAACTTGAATCTTGAAGAAGGACAGATCACCATACAAATAGTCTCATTTACATAGATTAGGAGAACAATATCCATACTGGTTTGTCAAGTAGGTTCTGGGCCAAGAGGCGGAACCAACTTGGAGACAGAGTTTGGGGTAAAGGCATAGTACATTAGCATAGCTTAAGACAAACATTTCCATAAGAAAAAGGCATTGGTTATCTCTAGGCTCAAGAATAGCTAACTTCAGGCGAAACCAGGTGTCATTATGGCCACACAGTATTTTAAGAGAAACCTCCCTTTAAATTTGTATAGAGAAGGAAAAAAATATTGCTAGTTTGTTTCCTCCTGCCGCTTAAGAGAGATAAAAATGTCTGACACTTGCAGGCTATTTCCTCCATTTGGAGAACCCTGGCCTTTCTGCCTGTTGCCCTCTCACTTGGACGGTGTGACCTGCTGGAGCAGAAGCTGTCACTTTCCAGCTCGTGTCCTCTGACTCTTGTCCAGGACTAGGGAGTTCACGGCTTATCATCAACTCTCCACTTAGGGCCTCTTTCTAGCTATGGAAGCATACTGGGGCCATATGAAAAGCAAGCCAAAAACCTTGGATTCAACCCTTAACCACTGATGGATGAGGAATCAGTAGATAAATGACCCAGTGCCCTTGCCTGTGAGTTGGAATAATTCTGTCTCCCAAGGTGACTCCGAGAGAAGGAGCCCAGTTGCAAAAGCAGTAACTTTCTTGCTAACACACTTTTTATTGGTTTCCTTCCTATTTTTGTCTCACTTCACTCCCTACATGTGTTTTCCTAGGATCCCTTCTAAAATAAACCAATTTCACTCAAATGTTTGCCTCAAGGTCTGCGACTGGGGAACCCAAACTATGAAACCTATGAGGAACATTCTCCCAATTATTGAAAACACATTGACTCCCTTGGCCCATGAAAATCCATATTAATATTATAAACCCTGGGTTTCTAAATACAGTAGCACTATTCACATGATGATTTTGAGAACTTTAAATGTATCTGATCCAAATTGACGTGTGCTTTAACTGTACAATACACCACAGATTTCAAAGACAGCATAAAACTTTTGTCTCAAAGATTTTTTTACATTTATTACATGTTGATAGAGTATTTTTGACACATTGGTTTAAAAATGTCTTACTAATTAATATTTTTCCATATTAACTTTTTCACATGGCTACTACAAATTCACATTTATAGATGTGGATCACTATATATTTCTATGGACAGTACTGCTGTAACCAGTGGAAAGGCTTTAGCACCAAAAATTTCTCTCCCACTCAAGAAAGCAAATAAGTAAGAATCATGTTAGTATACAAATCTTGCTGCTGCTGCTGCTGCTTTGCTTTAGTTGTGTTCCACTCTGTGCGACCCCATAGACAGCAGCCCACCAGGCTCCCATCCCTGGGATTCTCCAGGCAAGAACACTGGAGTGGGTTGCCATTTCATGGAAAGAAGTCACACTCACATTTCAGAACTTTGTTATTAGTGATGAGTTCCCATGTCACTTTCCACTGGCCCTCAGTCATATTTGCATTATTTCTCTATCATATAGAGCCCTGATGTAAAAAATTAAGCAAATCTTCTCAATTTGGGCCAATGGCTTCCCTGGGGGCTCAGTGATAAAGAACCCGCTTGCCAATCAGGAGACCCGGGTTTGATCCCTGGATCAGGAAGATACCCTGGAGAAGGAAATGGCAACCCACTCCAGTATACTTGCCTGGGAAATCCCATGGATAGAGGGGCCTGGCAGGCTACTGTCCACGAGGTTGCAAAAGAGGATGACTAAGTGACTAAGCAATAACATTAAGATATTATAATAATACTGGGAGCTTCAGTTATTTTGCTTCAGCCTTTTGGAAAACTAGTCCATTACTGAGATAAGTTGTCCAGAAACTGCTAAGAGTTAATAAGGGTGTGCTCAGAAAAGAATACACCTAAAAAAGATGAAAACCCTGCTTTCATTAGGCTCATAATCTAGAAAAAGAATAGGTAAAAAGAAAATTACAGCAAAATAATACAAATAAAAAAATAATATAAAGATATGAATGTATTCATTCTCACCTGTAAAATTAGCAACACTCTTTAAAAACCAGAATACCCCATGCTAATGAAAAGTGTGCTAGGCACTGTAATCTATTATTGGTAAACTATAAATTAGAAAAGCCTTTTCAGAATATAATCTGAAATATTTATTAAGAGCTTTAAAAATGTTCATCTTCTTTGACTAAATAGGAGTTTTACTTATAAGATAATGAAGGCAAAAAAAAATTCATTTATAGGAAACTATTTATGTACAACTTTATTTATATACAAATGTTCCTCAGAGCAGTGGTTATTATTAAATTGTAATAGCATTTAGAAATATCCTAACTTCTAAGTTTAGCAATAGCAACATGATTAAACAACTTATAAATTATTTTTAAACAAGTGCTTTTGAATGTCTACCATACATATACCCTTCAAAGAAATGAGAATCAATGGCCACAAGATATGTAAGGTTTATCTTCTCATGGTGTTTACATTGAAGTAGTGGGAGATAGATGGTAAAAAACTAAATGGATAAACAAGATAACACCAAGTTGATGAGGAATATGAAGAATAGGAAGTGAGAGTGGCTGGAGATGGCTGGCAAGCCCTGATTAAAATTGGGTAGTCAAGAAGGCTGCTCAGAGGAGAAACTTAGCCAAAACCAGGGAGTCAGTCTTCTGTAAACCTGGGAGAAAAAAAAAAAAAAAGGAAAGGGAGACCTCCTCTTGCATCTGTAAGTGGAGACAAACTGCCACCAACAAGACTGGCGAGGCTCACAGGTGAACAGAGGAAGTTGAGGCTTCCTCATGGTGAAAACCACCATGGGAACCTGAGCTTGGGGAGAAAACCAGAGCCATAACTGACAGACTGCTGGAGGCTCAATGTGAACAATCTGAGAGTAAAAACTCTGGGGGGATGCAGTCGTGCAGGGACTCACAATATTGTGAGGTTTACCTCCAGGAACTTCACCAGGATCCTACAGGAAATACCATGGAAAATCCCCTCAGCCTTCCTGCTGGGAGTGGGGCAATGAGGGAATAGCCAATTTGAAATAGATAAGAACATCCCCTTAAGAACTCCTCTTGAAATGTGACTCTTGCAACTGGAGATGTGCTCAAAGTACAAATTACACACCGGATCGCGAAGGCTTGGTGTGAAAGAAAAGGAATGCAAAATCTCAATTTTGTATATTGATTATATGTTGACATTATAATATTTGAATAATTGGGTTAAATTAAATCTACTCATAAAATTAAAAAAAAAAAAAAAAGAAGTCCTCTTAAGAAGGCCTCCCCTAGAGGAAAACTAGTACTCGAGTCTAACCCTCTAGCATATTCAGTTCAGTTCAGTCGTTCAGTTGTGTCTGACTCTTTGCGACCCCATGAATCACAGCACACCAGGCCTCCCTGCCCATCACTAACTTCCAGAGTTCAACCAAACTCATGTGCATCGAGTTGGTGATGCCATCCAGCCATCTCATCTTCTGTCATCCCCTTCTCCTCCTGCCCTCAATCCCTCCCAGCATCAGGGTCTTTTCCAGTGAGTCAACTCTTCGCATGAGGTGGCCAAAGTACTGGAGTTTCATCCTCAGCATCAGTCCTTCCAATGAACACCGAGGACTGATCCCCTTTAGAATGGACTGGTTGGATCTCCTTGCAGTCCAAGGGACTCTCAAGAGTCTTCTCCAGTACCACAGTTCAGAAGAACCAATTCTTCAACACTCAGCTTTCTTCACAGTCCAACTCTCACATCCATACATGACCACAGGAAAAACCACAGCCTTGACTAGACGAAACTTTGTTGGCAAAGTAATATCTTTGCTTTTGAATATGCTATCTAGGTTGGTCATAACTTTCCTTCCAAGGAGTAAGCGTCTTTTAATTTCATGGCTGCAATCATCATCTGCATATTAACTGAACCCAAATGACCTAGGAGAAGGAAAATACACAGCTCCAGCTGGCTCAGGCCATTATATCCAACATAAGGGATGGAGTAGGAGAGAGAAAAATTAGAAACAATTGTGTGATTCACAGTCCAGAGGAAGATGCTCACTGAGGGGCCAAGACCTAATCATGGGAATCTGCCTGCCTTCACACCTCACCTCATCATTACTAAAGCCCTCTTACAGCAGTGCCTTTAATCCAGGACATCATGTCTGAATTTCAAGAGAAATTTACAAGGCACACCAAAAGGCAAAAGAAAAATGTTTTTGAAGAGACAAAGCATCATCAGAATGAGGCATGTCAGCAGTGTTGGAAATATCAGATGAGGATTCAAAAGCAACTATGGCTTCCCTGGTGGCTCAGTGGTAAAGAATCTGCCTGCCAATGCAAGAGACCTGGGTTTGATCCCTGGGTCGGGAAGATCCCCTGGAGAAGAAAATGGCAATCCACTCCAGTATTCTTGCTTGAGAAATCCTATGGAGACAGGAGCCTGGCAGGTTACAGTCTATGGGGTCGCAAAAGAGTTAAACACTATGGAAAGACTAAACAACAATGACAATAACATGATTAATATGGCAAGGGCTCTAATGGATAAAGTATACAGCATATAAAAATAGATGGGCAATAGAAGCAGAAAGATGGAGATTCTAAGAAAGAACCAAGAGTAAATGCTAGAGATGAAAAGCAGTGTAACAGAAATGAAGAAAAAGAACCCTTACAGCTGGGCTTATTATTTTCTTTTTTTAAAATATAAATTTATTTATATTAATTGGAGGCTAATTACTTTACAATATTGTAGTGGTTTTGCCGTACATTAAAATGAATCTGCCACAGGTGTACTTGTGTTCCCCATCCTGAAACCTCCTCCCAACTCCTTCCACATCCCATCCCTCTGAGTCATCCCAGTGCACCAGCCCAAAGCACCCTGTCTCATGCATCGAACCTGGACTGGTGATTCATTTCACATATGATAATATACATGTTTCAGTGCCATTTTCCCAAATCATCCCACCTCGCCCTCTCCCACAGAGTCCAAAAGACTGTTCTATACATCTGTGTCTCTTTTGCTGTCTTGCATATAGGGTTATCATTACCATATTTCTAAATTCCATATATATACTTTAGCATACTGTATTGATATTTTTCTTTCTGGCTTACTTCACTCTGTATAATAGGCTCCAGTTTCATCCACCTCAGTAGAACTGATTCAAATGTATTCTTTTTAATGGCTGAGTAATACTCCATTGTGTATATGTACCAAAGCTTTCTTATCCATTCATCTGCTGATGGACATCTAGGTTGCTTCCATGTCCTGGCTATTATAAACAGTGCTGTGATGAACATTGGGGTACACGTGTCTCTTTCCCTTCTGGTTTCCTCGGTGTGTATGTCCAGCAGCGGGATTGCTGGGTCATACGGCAGTTCTATATCCAGCTTTTTAAGGAATCTCCACACTGTTCTCCATAGTGGCTGTACTAGTTTGCATTCCCACCAACAGTGTAAGAGGGTTCTCTTTTCTCCACACCCTCTCCAGCATTTATTGCTTATAGACTTTTGGATAGCAGCCATTCTGACTGGCATGAAATGGTACCTCATTGTGGTTTTGATGAGCATTTCTCTGATAATGAATGATGTTGAGCATCTTTTCATGTGTTTGTTAGCCATCTGTATGCCTTCTTTGGAGAAATGTATGTTTAGTTCTTTGGCCCATTTTTGATTGGGTCATTTATTTTTCTGGAACTGAGCTGTAGGAGCTGCTTGTATATTTTTGAGATTAATTCTTTGTCAGTTGCTTCATTTGCTATTATTTTCTCTGATTCTGAAGGCTGTCTTTTCACCTTGCTTATAGTTTCCTTTGTTGTGCAGGAGCTTTAAAGTTTCAGTTCAGTTCAGTTCAGTTCAGTTCAGTAGCTCAGTCGTGTCCGACTCCTCATGACCCCATGAATCGCAGCACGCCAGGCCTCCCTGTCCATCACCAACTCCCGGAGTCCACTCAAACTCAAGTCCATTGAGTTGGTGATGCCATCCAGCCATCTCATTCTCTGTTGTCCCCTTTTCCTCCTGCCCCCAATCCCTCCCAGCATCAGAGTCTTTTCCAATGAGTCAACTCTTTGCATAAGGTGGCCAAAGTACTGGAGTTTCAGCTTTAGCATGGTCCTATTTGTTTATTTTTGCTTTTATTTCCAATACTCTGGGAGGTGGCTCATAGAGGATCCAGCTGTGATTTATGTTGGAGAGTGTTTTGCCTATGTTTTCCTCTAGGAGTTTTATAGTTTCTGGTCTTACATTTAGATCTTTAATCCATTTTGAGTTTATTTTTGTGTATTGTGCCAGAAAGTGTTCTAGTTTCTTTCTTTTACAAGTAGTTGACCAGATTTCCCAGCACCATTTGTAAAAGAGATTTTCTTTTCTCCATTGTATATTCTGGCCTCCTTTGTCAAAGATAAGGTGTCCATAAGTGCGTGGATTTATCTCTGGGATTTCTATTTTGTTCCATTGATCTGTGTTTCTGTCTTTGTGCCAGTACCATACTGTCTTGATGACTGTGGCTTTGTAGTAGAGCCTGAAGTCAGGCAGGTTGATTCCTCTAGTGCCATTATTCTTTCTCAAGATTTATTTGGCTATTCAAGGTTTTTTGTATTTCCATACAAATTATGAAATTATTTGTTCTAGTTCTCTGAAAAATATGGTTGGTTGCTTGATAAGGATTGCATTGAATCTATAGATTGCTTTGGGTAGTATACTCATTTACACCATATCGATTCTTCCGATCCATGAACATGGTGTATTTCTCCATCTGTTTGTGTCCTCTTTGACTTCTTTCACCAGTGTTTTATGCAGACTTCCCTGGTGGCTCAGAGGATAAAGCATCTGCCTGCAATGCGGGGGACCTGGGTTTGATCCCTGGGTGGGAAAGATTCCCCTGGAGAAGGAAAAAGCAACCCACTCCAGTATTCTTGCCTGGGAAACCCCACGGATGGAGAAGCCAGTGTTTTACAGTTTTCTATATATAGGTCTTTAGTTTCTTTAGGTAGATTTATTCCTAAGTATTTTATTCTATTCATTGCAATGGTGAATGGAATTTTTTCCTGAATTTCTGTTTTCTCATTGTTAGTGTATAGGAATGCAAGGGATTTCTGTGTGTTAATTTTATATCCTGCAACTTTACTATAGTCATTGATTAGTTATAGTAATTTTCTGGTGGAGTCTTTAGGGTTTTCTATGTAGAAGATCATGTCATCTGCAAATGGTGAGAGTTTTAGTTCTTCTTTTCCAATTTGGATTCCTTTTATTTCTTTTTCTGTTATAATTGCTGTGGCCAAAACTTCCAAAATTATTTTGAATAGTAGTAGTGAGAGTGGGCACCCTAGTCTTGTTCCTGACTTTAGGGGGATTGTTTGCAATTTTTCACCATATAGGTTAATGTTTGCTGTGGGTTCATCATATATGCCTTTTATTATGTTGAGTTATGTTCCTTCTATGCCTGCTTTCTGGAGGGTTTTTTAATCATAAATATATGTTGAATTTTGTCAAAGGCTTTCTCTGCATCTATTGAGATAATCATATGTTTTTTTATCTTTCAATTTGTTAATGTGATGTATAACATTGATTGATTTGAAGATATTGAAGAAATCTTGCATCCCTGGGATAAAGCCCACTTGGTCAAAATGTATGAGCTTTTTAATATGTTGTTGTATTCTGTTTGCTAGAATTTTGTTGAGGATTTTTGCATCTATGTACATTATTAATATTGGCCTGTAATTTTCTTTTTTTGTGACATCTTCGTCTGGTTTTGGTATTAGGGTGATGGTAGCCTCATAGAATGAGTTTAGAACTCTACCTTCCTCTGCAATTTTCTGGAAGAGTTTGAGTAGGATAGGCATTAGCTCTTCTCTAAATTTTTGGTAGAATTCAGCTGTGAAGCTGTCTGGCACTGGGCTTTTGTTTGCTGGAAGATTTCTGATTACAATTTCAATTTCCGTGCTTGTGATGGGTCTGTAAAGATTTTCTTTTTCTTCCTGGTCCAGTTTTGGAAAGTTGTACTTTTCTAAGAATTTGTCCATTTCTTCCAAGCTGTCCATTTTATTGGCATATAGTTGCTAATAGTAGTCTCTAATGATCTCTTGTATTTCTGTGTTGTCTGTTGTGATCTCTCCATTTTCATTTCTAATTTTGTTGTTTTGATTCTTCTCCTTTGTTTCTTGATGAGTCTAGCTAATGGTTTGTCAATTTTATTTATCTTCTCAAAGAACCAGGTTTTGGCTTTGTTGATTTTTGCTATGGTCTCTTTTGTTCTTGGTTTTTTTTTTTTGCATTTCTTTCTGCCCTAATTTTTAAGATTTCTTTCCTTCTACTAACCCTGGGTTTCTTCATTTCTTCCTTTTCTAGTTGCTTTAAGTGTAGAGTTAGGTTATTTATTTGACTTTTTTCTTGTTTCTTGAGGCAAGCTCATATTGCTATGAACCTTCTCCTTAGCACTGCTTTTACAGTGCCCCATAGGTTTTGAGTTGTTGTGTATTCATTTTCATTCATTTCTATGCACATTTTTATTTCTTTTTTGATTTCTTCTGTGATTTCTTTGTTATTCAGCAGCATGTTGTTCAGCCTCCATATGTTGGAATTTTTAATAGTTTTTCTCCTGTAATTGAGATCTAATCTTACTGCATTGTGGTTAGAAAAGATGCTTGGAATGATTTCAATTTTTTTTGAATTTGCCAAGGCTAGATTTATGGTCCAGGATGTGATCTATCCTGGAGAAGGTTCCGTGTGCACTTGAGAAAAAGGTGAAATTCATTGTGTTGGGGTGAAATGTCCTATAGATATCAATTAAGTCTAACTGGTCTGTTGTATCATTTAAAGTTTGTGTTTCCTTGTTAATTTTCTCTTTGGTTGACCTATCCATAGATGTGAGTTGGGTATTAAAGTCTCCCACTATTATTGTGTTATTGTTAATTTCCCCTTTCATCCTTGTTAGCATTTGTCTTACATATTGTGGTGCTCCTATGTTGGGTGCATATATATTTATCATTGTTATATCTTCTTCTTGAATTGATCCTTTGATCATTATGTAGTATCCTTCTTTGTCTCTTTTCACAGCCTTTATTTTAAAGTCTACTTTATCTGATATGAGTATTGCTACTCCTGCTTTCTTTTGGTCTCTATTTTTGTGGAATATCTTTTTCCAGCACTTCATTTTCAGTCTGTATGTGTCCCTTGTTTTGAGGTGGGTCTCTTGTAGACAATATATATAGGGGTCTTGTTTTTGTATCCATGCAGTCAGACTTTGTCTTTTGGTTGGGGCATTCGACCCATTTACATTTAAGGTAATTATTGATGAGTATGATCCCGTTGCCATTTACTTTGTTGTTTTGGGTTCGAGTTTATACACTCTTTCTGTGTTTTCTGTCTAGAGAAGATCCTTTAGCATTTGTGGGAGAGCTGGTTTGGTGGTGCTGAATTCTCTCAACTTTTGCTTGTCTGTAAAGTTTTTGATTTCTCCTTCATATTTGAATGAGATCCTTGCTGGGTACAGTAATCTGGGTTGTAGATTTTTCTCTTTCATCACTTTAAGTATGTCCTTCCATTCCCTCCTGGCCTGAAGAGTTTCTATTGATAGATAAGCTCTTATCCTTATGGGAATCCCCTTGTATGCTATTTGTTGTTTTTCCCTTGCTGCTTTTAGTATTTGTTCTTTGTGTTTGATCTTTGTTAATTTGATTAATATGTGTCTTGTGGTGTATCACCATGGGTTTATCCTGTTTGGGACCCTCTAGGTTTCTTGGACTTGGGTGGCTATTTTCTTCCCCATTTTAGGGAAGTTTTCAACTATTATCTCCTCAAGTATTTTCTCACGGTCTTTCTTTTTGTCTTCTTCTGGTACTTTTATGATTTGAATGTTGGGGTATTTAACATTATCCCAGAGGTCTCTGAGGTTGTCCTCATTTCTTTCTAATCTTTTTTCTTTTTTCCTCTTTGCTTCATTTATTTCTACCATTCTATCTTCTACCTTACTTATCCTATCATGTACCTCCTTTATTCTACTGCTGGTTCCCTCCAGAGTGTTTTTTATCTCATTTATTGCATCATTCATTATTGATTGACTCTTTTTTATTTCTTCTAGATCCTTGTTAAACATTGCTTGCATCTTCTCAATCCTTGTCTCCAGGCTATTTATATGTAACTCCATTTTGTTTTCAAGATTTTGGATCATTTTTGCTATCATTCTGAATTCTTTATCAGGTAGATTCTGTATCTCTTACTCTTTTGTTTGGTTAGGTGGGCATTTATCCTGTTCCTTTGCCTACTGAGTATTTCTCTGCCTTTTCATCTTGTTTATATTGCTGTGTTTGGGGTGGCCTTTCTGTATTCTGGCAGTTTGTAGTTTCTCTTTATTGTGGAAGTTCCTCACTGTGGGTGGGGTTGGATGGGTGGCTTGTCAAGGTTTCCTGGTTAGGGAAGCTCGTGTTGGTGTTCTGGTGGGTGGAGCTGGATTTCTTCTCTCTGGAGTGCAATGAAGTGTCCAGTAGTGAGTTTTGAAATGTCAGTGGGTTTGGTGTGAATTTGGGAAGCCTGTATATTGAAGCTTAGGACTATGTTCCTGCATTGCTGGAGAATTTGCATGGTGTGTCTTGCTCTGGAACTTCTTGGCCCTTGGGTGGTGCTTGATTTCAGTATATGTATGGAGGCTTTTGATGAGCGCTTATCGATTGATGTTCCCTGGAGTCAGCAGTTCTCTGGTGTTCTCAGATTTGGGACTTAAGCCTCCTGCCTCTGGTTTCCAGTCTTATTCTTACAGTAGCCTCAAGACTTCTCCATCTATACAGCACCTATGATAAAACATCTAGGTTAATGATGAAAAGTTCCTCCACAGTGAGGGACACCTGGAGAGATACACTGATTTACATGGAGAAGAGAAAAGCGGGGAGAGAGATAGAGGTGACCAGGAGGAGAAGAGGGGGAATCAAGAGGGGAGAGAGCAAGCTAGCCAGTAATCATTTTCCTATGTGCTGTCCACAATCTGGACCCCTCAGAGATGTTCACAGAATTACACAGAGAAGAGAAGAGAGAGGAAAGAGACAGAGGTGGCCAGGAGGATCAAAGCCAGAATCAAAAGGAGAGAGACAGATCCAGCCAGTAATCAGGCACTGATGAAGCATTCACAAGCAAAGCCCATCAACAATTCCCTGGAGTAGAAGTAGAATCTGAGACTTCCCAGGTGGCTCAGTGGTAAATCTCCCGCCTATATTCAGGAGACACAGGAGATGAGGGTTTGATCCCTGGTTGGGAAGATACCCAGGAGAAGGAAATGGCAACCCACTCCAGTATTCTTGCCTGGAAAATCTCAGGGACAGAGAAGCATGGTGGGCAACAGTCACAAAAGAGTTGGATATGACTGAACAACTAAACAACAAAAAGTAGAATCTGGGTCATAAAATAAAAAATCTTTTTTCTTTCTTTCCCTTCCTTCTTTCTTCCTTCCTTCCTCTTTCTTTCTTCTCTTACCTATTTTTATCCCTTTGTGCTGAGTCAACATTCACTTGCTCACAGGTCACCTCCTGCAGAGGCCTCGCATCCCTGACCCTTCAGTCCAGACTCCCTGGGGAGAAATCACTGCACTGACACCTCAGTTCTGAGGGCCGTGTGCAGAGATGCTGCTCCCGGGGCTGTGATTCAAGATGACGGCCAGGGGGCCTTGGGAAGAGATGATGCACCTGGCACTGTGATCTAGGTACACAGCTACACAGCTGAGCCCCGCCATCTCAGCTCACATGAGCCACAAGCAGCAGCCCTGCAGAGGGCTTTTAGGGAAGAGCATGTGGTCCAGAGCAAGTTCTATTGAAACAAGCCACACCTGGCAAAGAATGCTTGTGGTGTCTGACGTGGCAGGGGCATAACAGAATAGGAAGAAATCAAACCCTCTTCTGCTCAATATCAGAATGTGATCCTCCTAGAGACCTAGATAAGGGAAAAGCAGAAGACTAGTTAAGAAAATTATTTAATACCAGTGTAGTCTGCATCGTTCCCTTTAAAAATGATGTTTACTCTTGGAAATCTGTACCTCCACTCCTGATAGAAGCCAGGTGAGACTTGTAGATCTTCCTGTTCCATCAGGTCAAAGACTTAAAGAACCAGAAACTCAAAAACCTATCAGAGTGGGATTCTTGAGGGAAATCCATTGTCCGAGAGACCCAGAGACACACTAGACCCAGAAGTCAACAGCATCAGAGCATTTTCTCCTTCAGACACCACACCCTTCCTGACCTGAGCCCCAGGAAAAGCCCTGTTATGCTAAACTGAGGATTTAAACTCGAGATTTGGTGACTGGCCAGGGAATGTAGCCTGATTCAAGTAATGAGACCTTCATGGGGATGAGGTTTTCCTATGAGGATGAGTCTCCTGAAGGAGGCAGGTAGAGGTTCATGTGAAGAGAGAGGAAGGGGGCCCTCAATAAAGAAACAGGTTCAAGAGGGATGGTGTTGCCATGGGGAGTTATCCCAAAAGAAATGAAGAAAGTGTAGTCTCTCAGTCGCATCCAATTCTTTGCAATCCCATGAAATATAGTCCTCCAGGTTCCTCTGACCCTGGAATTCTCTAGTCAGGAGTACTGGAGTGGGTTGCCATTCCCTCTCCAGGGGATCTTTCCAACTCTGGGATCGAACCTGGGTCTCCAGCATTGCTCGCAGATTCTTTACCATCTGAGCCACAAGGGAAGCCAAAAGGTTCACTTGTTTTAAGTGATTTCCCCTTTAGAATATGGGAAAAGACAAGCTGTGAAAAATTTTAGCTATTTCCCTGCCTACTGAAATGGATACCTACATTTTTTAACTTATTCTGGGGAACATCTCTGCCCAGTGCAGGGCTGCAGTTCCATGGAGGCTGATGGGACAAGAAGGTGAGATGGAAATGGGACCAGTCTCTCCACCTCCACTCACTGACCTACTGTGGAGAGAGCATCATCCTGTCAAGTGGACCATGATTCAGAAACTCAGGTCCTGAGAGCAGTTCTGGGAAAGGGACAGAGCAGGAGGTGAGGGGGGAATTCCCTACAGTAGCAGGGAGTTCTCTTTATTGCACAGTCAGAAACACCAGGGAGAATGAATCTGCTGTCTGTCACTACATCAGCCACCTGATACGTAAGTGGCTTAAAACAGTGGTTACTTATTACTCAGTACAGTTGTGAGGACAGACTCTTCAGTCCTTCACTGTCTCCCAGAGTTTGCTCAAATTCATATCCATTTAGTCGATGAGGCTATATAACCATCTCATCCTGTGCCACCCCCTTCTCCTTTGCCAGCATCAGAGTCTTTTCCAATGAGTTGGCTCTACGCATTAGGTGGCCAAAGTATTGGAGTTTCATCAACAGTCCATCCAATGAATATTCAGGGTTGATTTCCTTTAGGATTGACTGGTTTGATATCTTTGCTATTCAAGGGATTCTCAAGAGTCTCCTCCAGACCACAATTCGAAAACATCTGTTCTTTGGCCCTCAGCCTTCCATACCCGGCTATGGGAAAAACCCTAGCTCTGACTATACGGAGCTTTGTCAGCAATGTAATATCTGCTTTTTACTACACTATCTAGTTTGTCATAGCTTCCCTTCCAAGGAGCAAATTTCTTTTAATTTCAAAACTGCAGTCACTGTCTGCAGTGATTTTGGAGCCTAAGAAAATAAAATCTGTTACTGCTTTCAATTTTCCTTTTCTGTTTGCCATGAAGTGATGGGATCGTATACCACGATCTTAATTTTTTTCATGTTCAATTGCAAGCCAGCTTTTTCACTCTCCTCTTTTACCCTCATCATGAGGCTTTTTATTTCCTCTTCACTTTCTGCCATTAGAGTGGTATTATCCACATGTCTGAGCTTGTTGATTTCCCTTCTGGAAATCTTGATTCCAACTTGTGTTTCATCCAGCCAGGCATTTTGCATGATGTACTCTGCATAGAAGTTAAATAAGCAGGGTGACAATATATAGCCTTGATGTACTCCTTTCCCAAATTTGAACCAATCCGTTGTTCCACATCTGGTTCTAACTTTTGCTTCTTGACCCTCATACAGGTTTATTTTTACATAATGAATAGTAATTCTCTATCCTGTGCCTGACGGTTAAGGAAGTATCATGAGGAATGGTGAGTTCCCAACCCTAAAACACTGGGAATTCACCTGATCAAAGACCCTGTCCTTAGTTCTTATTTGTTCATATCCTATCATGGGAAGTAGGTGTTTAAACTTTTTATTATGGAAATTTTCAAACATATAGAAAAGTAGAATACCACATTGAACTTCCACAAAACAAGCTTCAACAATTATCTACATGTTGTCCATCTCATTTTATTAAACTCTGCTTTTTTTGCAGCAGAGCCACCAGTATTTAGCATGATTCCCAGATTCATATATTTTCACCCACTGATACTCCAGTACACATTTCTAAAAGTTAAAAACTAGAGAAAGAGAAGCATAGTACCATCATTCCTTTAATAATCACCTTAACATTAATGTGGGCTTCCCTGGTAGTACAGTGGTAAGGAATCTGCCTGCAATGTGGGAGACCCAGGTTCGATTCCTGGGTTGGGAAGATCCCCTGGAGAAGGAAATGGCAACCCACTTCAGTAGTCTTACCTGGAGATTCCCATGGACTGAGGAGTCTGGCAGGCTGCAATCAATGGGGTCAAAAAGAGTGACTAATCCTTACCCTAACCCTAATATTAATATATGTGTGTGTGTGTATAATTCAGATACATAATACACTCACACTCAGTGCTGTATCTCAAGAAACTGACATCTTAAGATGCCTGCCAATATCTTAATGCTACGGTTTCATTAAAGTTTCCTTCAGATCTATCAGCCTTTATAAGTATATGCATTTAATTCAGCACTACAATCCTTTATTTATGGAACCCAAGAGGTTGTTCTAATGATCCCTGCTTCCTTTTCTAAACCATCACAAGCCATTGATTTATTACTGCACTTTGGAATTTTACATGAAGGCAGTTTCTGGAATGGTTTATTTCTTCCCATTGAAACACTGAATAAGCAGCTTCAGTCTTGATACCACTCTTTTTCTTTTGTCATTATTATGCAATAAGCTAAAGACATAATTTTCCACCCAACAACTGTAATCAGATATTAAACATGAGTTTGAGGGCTTCCCTGGTGGCTCAGATGGTAAAGAATCTGCCTGCAATGTGGGAGACCTGGGTGTGATCCCTGAGATTCAGAAGACCCCTTGGAAAAGGGAATGAATACCCACTCCAGTATTCTTTCCTGGAGAATCCATGGGCAGAGGAACCTGGCAGGCTACACTGCATGGGGTCACAAAGAGTCGGACATGACTGAGCAGCTAATACTTTTACTTTCACTTTGAGGAGAAGTAGGAACAGACCAAAGACCTGGAGTGTTGGGAGGGGCTGCTGATGACATGGAGGTCATGAGCCAACAAAGGTAACTTTTCTGTCACAGTTGTAGGGGATCTGGTTCTGGTGAAAATGCTGTGATGTTTGCCTTTGCAACATGTTATGTGCCTCACCCTCTAGTTTAAAAGCTGAGAGAAGAACCCAGTCAACACCTAGACCCTCTTGCCTTTTCCATCCTTCTGCCTTCCACCTTGTCCTTCTGAGTGAAGTCACTCAACTATCAAGGGCTAAGCTTTTAAACAACAGAGAAGATGGTTTAAGAAATATTTCAGCTCTGAATCAGAACTCTGGGGAGCCCTGAATGCATGTGAGGGGAAGTCCAACGGCAGAGGGAACAGAAGGGTGGAGGTTGGGGGTTGGTGGGGGGGGACTGGCCGTGGGGTCAGAGGATGCTCATTCATCTCACCCTCCTCCCCACCTCTCAGTCACGGGCTCACTCGCAGTCAGGGGGCTGGGGATAGAGACACAACAAGCCTTCTTTTGGCCTCAGCCCTACTTTTCTGAGGAAGATGAGGAAAGAATTTGCAGAGGCTGAAGGACAGGACTTAGAGATATCCATGTCCTTCCTACCCTGGAAGGGGATGCTCGATCTGGACACTATAAAATGTGTGATGTCCATACTAAAGTGGCTTCTTTGAGGGGTGGAGAGTAGCAACTATTTATGTAAGGAGACATGTGTTTCCCTCAAGTTCAGTTTTCATTCACAGCCTTGACCTCAGAGCCTCAACATATCAGAGAACCAGCCAGAGTGATCCCTTAGGGAATGTCTGCATGGCACGTTCATCCTGAGAGCCCCCTTCACGCACTCAGGACAGTCTTTGTACAAATCACAGCAAATGGCAAGCAAGTTGCTTCCTGAACTCACAAGTTCTTTTTTCCCTTCCCTTTCCAACTGTCTTTTATTTAAATGAAACATGTGTCCTTACTCTGATGCCCTCCCCCCACCACACCTGAAATGTATTAGCCACTAAGTCCCTAGTTCAAGGGGAAAGAGAAGCGTTTGGGACTGGAAAGTTATTCACCTACAGCCTGGGCGCTTTCAAAGTCTAGCTGAACTAACTGAGCCCTCCTGTGTGCCAGGTTCCCAGTTAGGTGCTGGGGTCAGTGGAAGAGACACAGCTGTTGCTCTTCCAGGCTGAGGGAGGAAGAAGATAAGAAAGGAGCGGATACAAGAGAGTCAGGAGAGGGGACAGGGAAGTGGGGGTCTCATCTCATGGAGGAGAAGCCCTGCTTGGTAGACCCATGTTTCACGTGTGACCTGAGAGTAAGAGTCAGTCAATAAAAGACAGAGGGGAGTTTCCAGGCAGTGGAAAGATGGGCCCAAAGATCCAGAACAAATGAGAGGTTGGTGAATTCGAGGAACTGAAAAGGATTAAGACACATTGGAGCTCAGGCTGGAGAGAAGAGAGAAAGTCTAGAGATGCCGACCTAGGGATCGAACCCAGGTCCCCTGCATTGCAGGCAGATTCTTTAATGTCTGAGCCAACTGGGAAGCCCTAAAGAACTGTACCTGGACAAAGAAACAGTAAACATGATCAGGTGATTCTGCAGGAGCAGGAGTGTGTGTTTCTGTGTGTGGAGGGTGGGGTAGATGGGGAGGGTGAGGCTAGGCCCCCCACCCCCCACCCTTCTAGTTGCCTGTGTGGCCTACAGGGCCCACATTCCATGGCCTTTCCCCTTTGCTCACCTGGATGCCTGGATTCTGCTGCTCACTGGTGGTAGTTTTCAGTATGGCATAGTTATCCCTGGAAAGAAAAGTGAAAGTGAGTCACTCAGTCCTGTCTGACTCTTTGGGACCCCATGGACTATAGCATCCATGGAATTCTCCAGGCCAGAATACTGGAGTGGGTAGCCTTTCCCTTCTCCAGGTTATCTTCCCAACCCAGGGATTGAACCCAGGTCTCCCACATTGCAAGTGGATTGTTTGCCAGCTGAGCCACAAGGGAAGAGTTTTCATAAAACCCTGGTCTTAGTTCAGCACAACCCTAAGAGCATGAGTCCCAAGCTGTGGCTTGCTGGGAGGGAAATCCTGGGAACCATATGTGATGATCATCTTGGCAGTAACTTCAGGAATCACTACTGAGCAGAAAAGCTCAGGAAGCCTTAGGTCACTGGCCAAGCACGTGTCTGGCACATGCCTGTGATTGGAGCCTTCTGTGCCTGCAGTTTGAGGAAATAGGTCTTATGATCCAGTGACAAGTGCCTAAGATATCAAGCATCAGGAAGTGCAGAGGTGTAAGGTGACAAGCTTCACAATAAATAGCAACAGCCCCTATTCTGCTCTGTGTAGCAGGATGTGCTTTAACTTATCACATTTAATTTTAACACAAGCTTAGAGGGTACTAGGATCCCCATCTCAGAGACAAGGAAACAAGCCTATAGAGCTTAAGTACCTTGATCAATGTCATAGACTCTTAACTGACAGATGCAGCTTCTGAGCCCCCATAGGACCACACAGTATCTCAGCTCCATCCATGTCTCAGCAGGACCAGGAGGTCTCCCTGCCCAAAGATCTGCTCAGCAGCTTCAGCCTGACCCTGTGGGTGGGTCCGTGTGGTCTCTCCAGGCGCCCACAGCCCCTTTGCTCCTATTGCCCCGATTTGGATCCTTCCTTCTGCAGGGCAGCCCCCGAGAGCCCCACGGTCAGCAGAAAGACACCTTTGCCCCGTTCTGGCAGTTCCTCCTGCAGTCAGCTCCCAAGGGTGGGGTCAGGCCAGGTTTCAGGCCAGGTTGTGAGGAGAATCAGGAGAGAAGCAGGAAGGTGTGAGCTGGTGATCGGCACCTTCCTTTGACCTGGGACCTCCTTCTCTTTCTCCTGATGCTTCCTGCCCCTTGGGGGAGCTCCTCTCCACACACACCCCCATTACAAGTGCTCCTGTAGCTCTGTTGCAGATCAAAAGTCAAAAGGAAAGGGGTCAGAATGCAGAGTCCTAGGCACCAGCCCCAAAGATCTGATCAAGGGGGCCTGGGAATTTAAATTTTTGATAAACAACCCAGTGGATTCCAGCAGGGGTTCCGGCAGGAATTCTAAGGTCTAGGTGCTCAGAGCAGGGCCTGGAGGGGGTGGGGCTCCAGGTGACCACACCCCCTGGTCCTCTCTGGCTGCCTGCATCTGGGGGAGGGTGCAATCACAGGATGACCCGAGCAGGGCCTCTAAACCAGCGCTTCTCAAACTGTAATGTGAGCAGAACTCACCTGGGATTTGGAGATTCTGAGTCAGTGGGTCTGCGGTAGAGACAAGATTCCATGTTCCCAACAGCCTCCCAGGGCAAGCTGATTCTGCTGGTCCACAGGCCCTGCTTAGAACAGCAGAGCCCTAGGGCAGGGTGGGCAGAATTTTCCTATAAAGTGCCAGGAAGTCCATTAGGTCTCTACTCAGAAAAAAACATCTACTTCTGCTTTATTGACTACACTAAAGCCTTTGAATGGGTACATCACAACAAACTGGAAAATTCTTCAAGAGATGGGAATACCAGACCATCTTACCTGACTTCTGAGAAACCTGTATGCAGGTCAAGGAGCAACATTAAGAAGCAGATGTGGAACAACTGACTGGGTCAAAATTGCAAAAAGAGTATGACAAGGCTGTATATTGTCTTGCTTATTTAACTTATATGTAGAATACATCATGTAAATGACAGGCTGGATGAATCACAAGCAGAAATCAAAATTTCTAGGAGAAATATCAACAGCCTCATATAGGCAGATGATACCACTCTAATGGCAGAAAATGAAGAGGAACTAAAGAACCTCTTGATGAGGATGAAAGAGGAGAGTGAAAAAGCTGGCTTGAAACTCATCATTAAAAAATCTAAGATCATGGCATCAGATTCCATCACTTCATGGCAAATAGAAAAGGAAAAAGTGGAAGCAGTGATAGACTTTTTTTGGGCTCCTAAATCACTGCAGATGGTGACTGCAGCTGTAAAATTAAAAAGACACTTGCTCCTTGGAAGGAAAGCTATGACAAACCTGCTGCTTCAACTGCTAAGTCGCTTCAGTTGTGTCCGACTCTGTGCGACCCCATAGATGGCAGCCCACCAGGCTGTCCCATCCCTGGGATTCTCCAGGAAAGAACACTGGAGTGGGTTGCCATTTCCTTCTCCAATGCATGGAAGTGAAAAGTGAAAGTGAAGTCGCTCAGTTGTGTCTGACCCTCAGCGGCCCCATGGACTGCAGCCTACCAGGCTCTTCCATCCATGGGATTTTCCATGCAAGAGTACTAGAGTGGGGTGCCATTGCCTTCTCCAATGACAAACCTAGATAGCATATTAAAAAACAGAGACATCACTTTTCCGACAAAGGTCTGTATAGTCAAAGCTATGGTTTTTCCAGTAGATATGAACGGATGTGTGAGCCGGACCACAAAAAGGGCTTATCACCAAAGAATTGATGCTTTTGAGCTATGGTGTTGGAGAAGACTCTTGAGAGTCCCTTGGACTGCAAGGAGATCCAACCAGTCAATCCTAAAGGAAATCAACCCTGAATATTCATTGGAAGAACTGATCTTGAAGCTGAAGCTCCAATACTTTGGCCACCTGATGCAAGGAGCTGACTCATTAGAAATGACCCCAGTGCTGGGAAAGATGGAAGGAGAAAGGATAAGGGAGTAACAGAAGATGAAATGGCTATATAGTACCACCAACTCAATGGACATGTATTTGAGGAGATAGCAGAGGACAGAGGAGCCTGGCATGCTACAATGCAGGGGGGAGTGACTGAACAACAATTCATTGGAAGGACTGAGGCTGAAGCTGAAGGTCCGATACTTTGGCCACCTCATGCAAAGAGCCAACTCATTGGAAAAGACTCTGAAGCTGGAAAAGACTGAAGGCCAAGAGAAAAAAAAAAAAAGGTGGCAGAGGATGAGATAGCATCACCACCACAATGGACATGAATCTGAGCAAACTCCAGAAGATAATGAAGGACAGAGGAGTCTGGCTTACTGCAGTCCACGGGGTCGCAAAGAGTTGGACATGACAGTGACTGAACAACAACAAATTCTTTCTTCTTCTTCATGGGGCCTGGGGGATGGGTGGCAGGCAAGAAAACAAGAAACAATATACTGTTGTCATTATCTCACACATCAAAATCCATGAGGATCAGCAATGAACTTATCTAAGAAACAGAAACAGACTCACAGACGTAGAGAACAGATTTGTGGTTGCCAAGGGGGAGGATGTATAGGAGAGAGATAGATTGGGAGTTTTGGATTCACGGACACAAACTATTTATATCTAGAATTGGTAAACAATAAGGTCCTACATTATAGCACAGGGAACTATATTCAATATCCTGTGATACATCATAACAGAAAAAAATGAAAAAGAACCTATGTATGCAGATGGTGATTGCAGCTATGAAATTAAAAGACGCTTACTCCTTGGAAAAAAAGTTATGACCAAACTAGATAGCATATTCAAAAGGAGAGACATTACTTTGCCAACAAAGGTCCGTCTAGTCAAGGCTATGGTTTTTCCGGTGGTCATGTATGGATGTGAAAGTTGGACTGTGAAGAAAGCTAAGCGCCAAAGAATTAATGCTTTTGAACTGTGGTGTTGGAGAAGACTCTTGAGAGTCCCTTTGACTGCAAGGAGATCCAACCAATCCATTCTAAAGAAGATCAGTCCTGGGTGTCCTCTGGAAAGATTGATGCTAAAGCTGAAACTCCAATACTTTGGCCACCTCATGTGAAGAGTTGACTTATTGGAAAAGACTCTGATGCTGGGAGGGATTGAGGGCAGGAGGAGAAGGGGACAACAGAGGATGAGATGGCTGGATGGCATCACCGACTCAATGGACATGAGTTTGGGTGAACTCCGGAAGTTGGTGATGGACAGGGAGGAGTGGTGTTCTGGAATTCATGGGGTCGCAAAGAGTCAGACATGACTGAGCGACTGAACTGAACTGATATGTAAACTGAATCACAGCAGAAATTATCACAACATTGTAAATCAACTATACTTCAATGAAAGAAATTTTTAAAGAAACAAGAAAAAAAAAAAAGCCAAGGTGTCAGTAGGTTCATTATTAGTAACATTAACTCTGGTCATTTGCTTAGCCTGGAGTCTACCAGATTTTTCCAGTTTAAAAATGCAATCCTTCTCTAAAGAATTAATCTGGAAAGATACTTTGAGTCTATGAAAATTCCACGTCTTCCCCAACTCGCCAAATATTCACCATTCATTCAGTTCAGCTAATGATGAATTTTTTCTGAATTATTTATAACAATGATGGCTGTTATATGGTGCTATTCTGTCAATAGTTCTATATTTGTGAGTTGGCATTCTATTGCAAAAAAGAACTTTCCCTTTCAATTTTATATCTTATCAGAATCAGTATAAACTCATGGATCTTTAAAAATTTTATTGTTGTAAAATTTAGGGTTTAAAAACCCTCAATCCTCTTTTGCTACTTACTTAAAACACGTCTAATGTGATATAAACTCCATCTTAGAGACTCATTGCTTTTCTAGGTAGTCTGCAAAATTTAATTTAAAAAATATTTTTCCAGTAATGCCATCCAAATTTAAATATGATTAACCATTGGATCAAACACTGGTTTGGAATACCCAAAGCCTCCAACTATTGGGATGGATAATTGTGAGCATGATTACTGAATCAAAGAGTGTATTTAGTCAGAACCATCCAATGTAAGCTTTGTGTAAAACATTCTTAGTGTGTCTAAGTCTTAACCTTGGTTTTTAAAATATCACACAATCCCAATTTGACTCCTAAGGCAAGTCAGATGGGCCTGGTGTATAGATCGAGGTCTCATAGGGCTGGGGCATCTTATTCCTTCTGGTAATGTTATTTTTTTAGTTCTAAGCTTGAATATATATATATTTCTCCCATCTTTCAACCCATTGTTGTTTTAGTTTTTGAAAAAAAAAAAATTCCTTTGGAAAATTAGGTTTAAAAAGCGAAATTTCAATTAATCCATATTCTTTCTATCTTTAAAGGAAAATTAACAGCTTCCACATAAAACCTTGTGCATTAAAAAAAAAAAAACAAAAACAAAAAACCTCTGGAGGGTTTTAAAGTGGCCAGTTGTGTTTCCAGAGACCTTCCTCAACATTAGGCCCATGCTGCTGATTAAAGAGTAGAATCAGTATAAATATATGCATAGTATTGTTTTTAGACTTGAAAAAAAAAAACAAAACTCTAAACTTGAACAGTAATCTAATTAGTTCTAACTTTTAAATTCTATTAAAATATTGATAATTTTTAATAGAGCCCTTTGAAAGCCTATATGTTCCTATTTTAAACATAAATATGATGGTAACAATTAATAAAGAAGGTAGCGCTAGAGAGGGTAGTACTGACTGACAGCTAATCACACATTAAGCATTGTTCAAAAGCAGTGTTTCTCACCTATCTGGGGTTAAGAATCAGTTTTATTTAATTTTACATTTTCAGCCCACTGCCATCTAATCACTGATCCACTGAGCATGGCTATGTGCAGCTCAGCCATGTGCCCCTTTCCCTGCAAGTGCAACACACACACTGGTTTCTGGGCTGTTCAGGATTCCACCCATCCTGAGTGTGGCTGTCATAGCAATAGCTGACGGCTCTGAGTTTCCAGCTTTCTTAAATTTCCTGTACTTCTTTAAGACCTAGTTGCAAAGAGTTCATGGCACTAGTGCACAGACCCCATTGTGAGCATCACTGTCATAGTTAATCTTTGCCACAGGGCTCTGAGAATTGTACTATCCCCACCACAACCTTCAGATAAAGACCCTGAAGCATGGTGCACTTCTCAACCTTAAGAGCCCATGATTAGCAGGTAGCAGAATATGTATCCAAACCCAGTCAGTGCCCAGAGGAGCCAGTATTTGTCCCTGGAAGGCTGACTCCAGAACTTGTGCTCCTTCTTGTGTGCTTGTGTCATTTTAACTACATGTGAAGGAAGAGCAGTTTGGTTTAGGCCATCAGATGAGGACCTTCTCAAATACACCTTCTATAGTCTACAAACCTCCTTCATCCATGCCCATCCTGCTCTCCTCTCCTGATGATTAGGAATCACCAAGGTCAATGATTCCACCCTGTGTCTTTGGATGCTCTTGGCCCATCCATCATCCCAACCAAAGCAACTGTTCAAGAGAAGGAATTAGATTACTTTCTCAAAGAAGCTGAGACTTCAAGGGTAAGACACTTACCCAAACATCTAACTATGGTTACATGAATGTAGGGTGTGTCCAGAGCCCATTTTGTTAAGGATGGTGCCAGTTTATTGTCTTGGAACCTTGGCTGGTTATCACTTTCCTTTCACTCGCAAGTGTCCAACTCTGGACAGTACATTCTCTGGGCACCCACACTACTAGTGAGGAGTAGAGAAAAACCTGACAGGCATATCAGTGTGGCTGACTACAAAACCAGGGCTTTCTGTTATCCCAGGCTACTTCTTAAAATTTCAAAATTATAATGTTTAGAAGGAAAGTTTGTTCTTGGTCATCATTTATTCATTCAGTAAACATTTACTGAGCAACCCCTGTGTGACAGACACTGTGATGGAAGATGTAATTAAAAAGTGACTAGGGCACAATTCCAAGTCTTTTTCTCACTTGGTTTAGTGAGGAAACAGATCATGTGTGAACACTCACAATCAGGGAAGACTCCATGATTTAGATGGCTCAGTATACAATGGAAAGAACAGGGCCCTTGTTTACAAATGGTATCTCAGGATGGTGACAATGGGACACTAACCAAGAATGGTTCAGTTTAACAAATTAGAGGTGCTCAGGGTATTACAGAAATACGAGTTACCTAGGATGATGACTGATCTTAAGATGACTTCTTAGAAGAGGTGACAACTGGGCTAACCCTTGAAAATGAGGATTTCTGTCCTATATGGACCTTCTCCCTTGTTTTTTGACCATAAGGTAGTGAGGAGAATCACTAAGTCACCATTTTTACTTACACATCAGTCAAGAGTTTTCCCCACAGTACACCCTCATCACCTACATCTGGAGCTGTGATACATGCTGTGGGAGGAACATGGAGACGTGCTGTCCTGACCTCCCTTCAAGGACTTTTTGTCCAACTGCTGTAAGTGCTGCCAGTGGGCAACATTAAACCACCAGCCCCTCTGGGGTCAGCCTATGTGCAATGATCCATCCAGGGAGAGGTATAAAGTCCTGGCCAGTGGATGTGTCAGGAAACCCTGAAGGGCCATCATCACTCCAGATCCACACGGGGTCAGCTCAGGTCATCTGGCCAGTATGCAGATTGATCCTTTCCTCTGCCCTACCCTATTTCTTCCCTCCTGATTTCACAGTGTTGACCCCATGGGCACCCCTGATACACATCCCAGCACTAAACTCCATCCAAGTCTGCAGCCCAGAGAGCCAGCCTGCAACACGTATCAGAAAGCATTCCAGTACTCAGGGAGGACTTTTATTTGAAAATTACTAATTACACACATATTTATAACATTTTAAAACCCCCCAATAAAACACAAAATTGTAGAAATAGACTTTTTGTGTGAATGTGGTTACCTTTGGTTTAAAATCCACAATCTAACATTGTCTGATCAAAATGAAATTAAGTTATATAGTAATAAAAGAAAACTATTATGTTAGAATATATGAAAGTGCCATTTTATAGCTTATAAAAAGACTGAATGTTAGCAGTTTGACATAATTCATTCTAATAGAAAAAATCCATTAGCATTTAAAATTTAGAGAACATTACACTTCTGAATAACTCATAGGTAAAAGATATAGTTAATTAATTAAATTAGGAATTAGAAAATACATAATACTATGGCTAGTGATTGGTGGTAAGTATCAAAACTTGCAGGTTGCAGCTAAAGTGGATCTCAGAAAAATATGTCAGCTTTATATACTTATATTAGAAAAATAATGATGTTATTAATATGTTTCCAATTTAAGAATTTAGAGAAAAAATTATGAAAGTAAAGGAAAAGTTTAAGGAAAGAATGATATGATGAGCTAGGGAAAGAAAAACAAAATAGAAAGCATCAATCAAGCAAAAAGCTAATTCTTTGAAAAAAGGAAAAAAGTTATGCAAGATTATTAATAAAAAATAGAAGGCTCAAAGAAAATTAAAAAGCCCAAACAACACAGAGATGCTGTAGTTTAAATATATAAGGTATTGTGAATACATTTATGCCAATCAAGCTCAAAACTCACAGGAAACAGATTCCTCCTAGAAAAATGAAACTTATCAAAATGACTCTGCAGAAATAACACACTTAATAGGAAGCACATAATTACCAAAAGTTACCCAGACAATGTGGCTGCACAATACTGTGAATGTGATTAATGCCACTGAACTGTATGATCAAAAATGGCTATATGGCAAATTTTATACTATATATACTTTACCACAATTTTTTAAAAATGTAAAAAAATAAAATCTTCTATCTAGAAGACAGTCTAGAACATGGCTGTCCTTCATTAGCAAATACCCTGGAAGAGTTCCTACTTTGATAAAACATATTTTCTCTTCCTTCTCTTTTAGAGGATTTCCCCAATGGCTCAGCAGTAAAGCATCTGCCTGCAATGCAGGAGACACAGGAGAAGAACACATAATATTGTCCCTCTGTATTTTAAACATACTTCTTTTTGGAGGGTGATACCTCTCTCTTCTATAATGTCATTTAAACTACAGGTGTGTTTTTCCTATTAGTTTTTTCTGTAGTATTTTAACTAGAGGTCTTTGAGTGGAAAAATGGACAGTAGGTCTGTTAAAGGAAGTGGTTACACAAAATGGCAACTTCACACAGTCTTCAAGTAAACAGAATCCCTGATGTAATTGGAAATAACATGTAATTCTGGGAATATTAAAAAATAATCTGTGACAACTTTGTCTCAAATCTTAGAAAATCAATTTGGCTCTGGAGTCTCTCAAGACACAAAACCTGGGAGACAGCTTTTATTGATGGCCTGCAACTTCTGATTTGGATAAGAAAGAAAATAGTTTAACATATAAATAAACATAACAAATCATTTTGCAAGAGCTTGAAATCACTGAGTGAAGTTGGAGGAAAAAATTATAGATTAACATCTTGGAATATGTAAATATTTGTTGCTGGTGTAAAAAATGTATAATATAATTTATGCAGTGCAAAAACCTATTGGAAAAATGCCTTTGGAATAGACATGAACTCATGGTAGAAACAGAACATTGACTCAAAAATTGTTGAGGTTGAGGGCTGTCCACCGGAAATATTCATAATCACACGGTCACTGTAATATCTGGCTATTTCCTTTCAGTGTGCACCTAAGGGGGGAAAAAGACAAAAACAACATTGTTAAGAGTTTTAAAGTCCTTCTAAGGCAACACATTTCTAGGTTAACTTCTTCATGTGAAGCAAATCATACTGAAGGAGGAGCCAGAACAGGCTGTCTTGAAAGCAGGACTCCATCTTGGGACGAACTGTGGACTTTGAGCTATATGCCCAGTATCTATGGAAACGACATACCAACTGGAAAATCAGGTCCCCAGAAGGAAGAGCCCCAGGGCTCTCTATCACCTAAAAGAATACCCTGATTATCTGTGTGACCGAATAGAATCATAAATTCTATTATGCTTATTGGGGTATGACCACAAGCCTATTGATAATTGTTCACTGTTTAACTACCTAGGCTTAAGGCTTGTGAATCACGGGTTAACTTTGATTGTATCTTTCTTTTTATTTTGTTCAGGGAATTTTGGGGAGGTGGGTTTGGGTGAGAATGCTTAGGATATATAAGGTTTTCACAAAAACTGGTCGGGGTTCTTGGCTAAGAGAAGACTCTGCCTTGGGCCCGCCAGTTTAATAAACAGCACTCCACTATCTGCATTGTCCTTCTGAGTGAGTTTGTTTCCCGGAAGGCATGGCTACAACAATATCACTAGTGGAGGCACAATTTAAAAAACCAGGGGTATATTTATTCTATGGAGAAACTAGCCTCACTAAAATATAAGCCCTCAGTGGGACTAGACTTAATGCCAAACAACCTGTTGATACACTTGAGTTCTGATTATTCTGATCATTCAGTTTTGTCACTAGGGTAAACTGATAAGTAAAATCTTACTGACTCAAAGCCTGGAGATAAATTAAAAACAAGGTGACAAAGAGGCTGGGAAATCTATTAATAGTGCCTGCCAAGGGTTTCTCATTTTCACACATAAAATGAGCACAACAAATTTGGATGTTAATATCAGGTTGTAATCTCTACATTTTATAAACTCTGATTGACAAGCACTGAAAATAAGGAGTAGAAAATGGAAAAAGCATAACACTTTTTCATGTAGCCATGAAAAAGAATGAGACAACTGTATGAACTAATATAATGAGATACAATATGGAAAGAACAACTATCATTTGTGCTTAAAAACCAAAAGACCACATATTCACAAGTTCTTCCTGATACACAGTACAGTCAGCAGTGGTGCAGGGGCTCCACCTGGGGGAGGAACTTGTGATGACAGGAATGGAAAGTGATTTACTTTTTGCTCATGATTTTTTTTAAAGTATTTTTAAAAGTGTTTACATTTTCTAGCAGTAGATGTATCATTTGTTTTAAAACTTATTATTAATAATACATTTTAATTATTTAGAGCAGTGGCCCCCAACCTTTTTG
The DNA here is from genome assembly GCF_032452875.1 of Bos javanicus. Taxonomy (NCBI): domain Eukaryota; kingdom Metazoa; phylum Chordata; class Mammalia; order Artiodactyla; family Bovidae; genus Bos; species Bos javanicus. The sequence continues at coordinate 71,828,303 of NC_083879.1, read as the reverse complement.
GCACCAGGGACCCAGTTTCATGGAAGACAAGTTGTCCACAGTCAGGACAGGGGTGGGAGGGGAGTGGGGGGAGGTTCAGGTGTAATGTGAGTGATGGGGCAGCAGATGAAGCTTTGCTCCTTTGCCCACCACTCACCTCCTGCTGTGTGCTCGTGGACCAGTACCAGACTGCAGTCCAGAGGTTGGGGACCCCTGATTTAGAGTCTCTAAAGTTACTTAGAAGAACTGTGGGTATATTTTTTATTATTGAGATGCAAGGCTTCTGTCTATGGCCTTTTAAAAAATGATCACACTTTTACACTGTAAAATGCTCTACAGTCTCAAAGTACGTAAGCATGTGCTCTATCATCTGATCCCCATAATAAACTGAAGAAGCCTGCAGGACTGTAGTCCCTGCTTTACACACAGGTGAGGACCTGAGGTTCAGAGACCTGGGGGACACAAGGCCACATGGATGCTAAGTGCCTCCTCCATCTATTCAAACTGGTCCAGGCTCCTCGAGCTAGGATATGAGGATTTTATAACTTCTGCGCTCTATTAGGTGATTTCATGAATAGAAAAATTGACACCTCTGTTACACACTGGGAACAAAGAAACTTCAGAAAACCTCAACCAGATTTGCTTCATCATAGAACAGAATGGACAACAGGCATGCATACTTTGAGGTGAACTGTGTCCCCTCCAATTTTACATGTTGAAGTCCTAAACCCGCTAGTACCTCAGAATGTGACTGTATTTGGAGACAGGGTATTTAAAGAGGAAATAAAGTTAAAATGAAGTCATACAGGTGAGTCCTAACCTAACAGACTGGAGCTCTTATAAGAAGAGGAGATCAGGACACATACACACAGAGGGAAGACCATGTGAGACAGAGAGAAGATGGCATCTCCAAGCCAAGGAGAGAGACCTCAGAAGAAACCAACCCTACTGACACCTTGACCTCAGACTTCCAGCCCCCAGAGCTGTGAGGAAAAACATTTCTGCTGTTTAAGTCACCTACTCTGTGGTCTTTGTATGGCAGCCCTAGCAAACTAATGCCCCCTTCAGCTTTATGTATCTTAAAAGTACTTTCTCTACTATTTCATAGACCATCAGATCATCTGAAAGGGTCAATTAAACAGTGATCAGCTCAGCTGACCTATCCATTTTTTAAAAAATGTGACTTGGAAGCACCTTTTCCCAGACGTTGAGTTTTCTTTTCAAATGAACGAATCCTGTTCTATTAGAGTGAAAAGCTTGCTGATTTAGGCTAATGCTTCTAGTGTTATAACTCTGAAAAATGCATTGGTATCTGATGCTTGCACATTCAAAAAATTGATAATCTGACAGCTTACCTAAGAGGATGCAGAGGATGCAGAAATAATGCCAAGAAAATATTCCACTGGAATGGGAATCAAGAAATGCCTTTCTGTATAGGTGACCTGACCCAGGTGTAGGACTGAAATCCAAGATTGAGGTTCTGCCACTCTGTGAACTTGGGTGGTGGCCCCACCTTGGCTACTATGTGAAAGGAGCAGTGTTCTCAGACTCAACACAGAACATAGTACCTAAGGTGGCACTCAGTCTCCCCCAGCAATTCCCCCTTTGTGCACCCTGAATCAGCTCTGTGACCTTAGGTGAGCCCTGGACCCAATCTCCTCATCCATGACATGAATAAAAATGGACCATCATGAGATTAAGTGAAATCATATATGTGAGAACAATGTAAAAGAAATGATAAAGAACTTTACAAATGTAACTTACCATTAATATCGTTAGAGTAGGTGCAGGATTACTAGACCAGGAATCGCAAGATTTCTAATTTTGTGACCTATGTCTGCTTCCATATGTATGTTAAACTTGATTTAAAACATTCACTGAAAGAACAGATTTCTAATTCTGTACCTGCTGCAAACCAGCTTAACAGTAGTTATATACATAGGGAAACTGTGGAAAATTCTTCAAGAGATGGGAATACCAGACCACCTGATCTGCCTCTTGAGAAACCTATATGCAGGTCAGGAAGCAACAGTTAGAACTGGACATGGAACAACACACTGGTTCCAAATAGGAAAAGGAGTATTTCAAGGCTGTATATTGTCACCCTGCTTATTTAACTTATATGCAGTACATCATGAGAAACGCTGGGCTGGAAGAAGCACAAGCTGGAATCAAGATTGTCGGGAGAAATATCAATAACCTCAGATATGCAGATGATACCACCCTTATGGCAGAAAGTGAAAAGGAACTAAAAAGCCTCTTGATGAAGGTGAAAGAGGAGAGTGAAAAATTTGGCTTAAAACTCAACATTCAGAAAACGAAGATCATGGCATCTGGTCCCATCACTTCATGGGAAATAGATGGGGAAACAGTGGAAACAGTGTCAGACTTTACTTTTTGGAGGGGGGGGGGGGGCTCTAAAATCACTGCAGATGGTGACTGCAGCCATGAAATTAAAAGACGCTTACTCCTTGGAAGAAAAGTTATGACCAACCTAGATAGCATATTGAGCAGCAGAGACATTACTTTGCCAACAAAGGTCCGTCTAGTCAAGGCTATGGTTTTTCCAGTGGTCATGTATGGATGTGAGAGTTGGACTGTGAAGAAAGCTGAGTGCCAAAGAATTGATGCTTTTGAACTGTGGTGTTGGAGAAGACTCTTGAGAGTCCCTTGGACTGCAAGGAGATCCAACCAGTCCATTCTAAAGGAGATCAGCCCTGGGTGTTCTTTGGAAGGACTGATGCTAAAGCTGAAACTCCAGTACTTTGGCCACCTCATGTGAAGAGTTGACTCATTGGAAAAGACTCTGATGCTGGGAGGGATTGGGGGCAGGAGGAGAAGGGGACAACAGAGAATGAGATGGCTGGATGGCATCACCAACTCAATGGATGTGAGTTTGAGTGAACTCCAGGAGATGGTGATGGACAGGGAGGCCTGGCGTGCTGCGATTCATGGGATCGCAAAGAGTTGCACATGACTGAGTGACTGAACTGAACTCAACCTTCTTTCTAAAGGGCCTTAGTTTCCGCACCTTAAAATGAGGGTGTTGAATTCTATGATATCTGGACCTATCTAAAGTTCTGGAATCTATTTCTCATTATTCAATGGCTTAATAATATATAATGATAATATAGTTTCTAAATGAAGACTTTGACACATAGGTGGGTACAACTCTTTTTGGTGTGAAATGCATGAGGTCAAAAGCGCAAAAGAGTTTGGGAGGTTCCTGGGTCTCTTGATCTCAGAAGGGAAGCTCTGACTGGGAGATACTCTAGTAGATGAAAGCACTTTGTGAATTTCAGGCAGAAAAATATAGAGTTCTTTGTTCAGCTTCTCAACATTTGCACACAATATAAGTACTTATGAAAAGTTCAGAACACAGAATTCCTTGTCCCTAAGCCTAAGTATGAACTCCAATTCCGCCACCTCTTCAGCCAGCTCTGCGACCCAGGCAATTTCTTACCTGTGAACAGTGGAAGGTCCTGCTTGGCATTTCCTCATTTCTAAGGAGGACTGAGATGAGACAGTGATAGAGGGAACTTAGACAACATTTCATATAAAGCTTTCATGTAGAAGTACTTAAGATATTGGGACATGTTTTCTTTAAGAAATATTTTAGTAAACTTCTTTTACTTACAAATGAAAATCTAGGAAATGCAGAAAAGTATGAAAAAGGGAAAATATATCCATAATTTAACAGCGATAAATTTTCAGTGGGAAACCTCACCACAGGCAGCTGGAAGTCTCATCCCATCCCAAGCCATGCATGATAAGGGTCAAGAAGACCAGACCTTCCTTCTCTCCCTCCATCTTCTCATCAACCCTATTCCCACTCCCACCTTGTTTCAAATTACAGATGGCTGTATGACAATGGCTAAGTCTCCTAAACCAGACCCCAGTTACCATCTCACCATTGTTAGGAAGATGTCATGTGACCTGAATGTTACCCATGCACAGAGCTTAGTGCTTCATACACCTCATCTCTGTGAAAGTGCTTTGTAAACCTTCAAGCATCATTCAGACTACAGTGTGAAGCTATTGTAAGTTCTTGATTTGTCCTGATGACAATTACATCTTCTAGAAGGTAGAGGAAGCATGGGAGGCAAATGGACCTAATTCTAAACAACAAAGAATTAGGGAGAAAGGGACAGTATTGGGTTGGCATTTTCTTTACAAATTAGAAAACAGAACAGGCCTACACCTTTCCCTGGAAGATCTTCTTAGAACCAAAATATTCCAAAATTTTCCTTAAACTCTCAAATTTCCTGGATATTCTTTGACAGCAATCAGAATGAACGTAAAAGGTCTGCAAAATGAGTGTTCTGTTCTCTATGAGAATCTGAATCCAGGGTCCAAAATATGGAAAGTCCAATTTGACATCTCTCTCTCAGGCACAGGTGTGGTCACACAGAAGAGCACACATCCTGACCCCACTCACAGCACTGCTGCAGATTCTCAGCAGACCTGCCTTCTATTTGCCATGTGTTGTTAAGACCAAGTCATGAAGCTTCATCTCTGGGGTCTTATAAGGGCACAGAGTGCTTGTTATCAGACCCCTGGTGGAACTCATGTGAAGGATGAACCCTGGAGATGAACTTTAACTATAACTTCCTGCAGCAGGCTCACCTGTTTTGCCCTTTCAATGAAGGCAGCAGCCTCCACCTCGCCCAGTTGTTGCACCTTCTTGTAAAACAGACTGTTTCTATTTTGCAGCAAAACAAATGGTTCATCATCTTCTTCCAGTCTCCCTGAATCCAAAACCTGTTAATCAGCAGAAACAAACCCATTAATGCACAAGGTTTCTCAGTAACATATTATAACTCAGACAGTATTTTAAAAAGAGGCAACACAAGGAGAATAGAGAGAATCTGTTTAGATGGTAGGACTGGCTGGTGTTTAAATGGCTTGATTATCTTGTTTGACTAGGCAAAGGCCTAAGCCGACCTTTTAATATTATAATGTTATAGGAAAGGAAGAAAACAGAAGTTTTAGAATAGGATTACTGGCACTCAGTAGCATCTTATATTCTGCCCAGGGCATTTGGTGTTATTATCTTTACCTAGTGCTCTTAGCTCTCAGGCTCTGAGCTTTCAAGCAATTTATACAGATACACAGAGTTGGAAAATAACTTGATTCAAGAAAATCAAAGTCCATTTATCTAAAAAGTAGGTTGATGTCATACAAATGAAAGGGCAGTGCCCTGAAATTTTAATGGCCAAGTTGATTTGGAAATTCAAGCAATATTTGAGGAAAAGAGTAAGTGCTTCTGGGATTTCTTTAGGGTCCTGGATTATGTCAGCTGCTAAGAGGAGCAGAATCCCTTGTTTGAGAGGTTGAGATGCTTCTTGAAGTTGGATGTGGTGTAGTTTATTTTTCCAAGTGAAAGCCTCAAAAAAAGATCTGGTACATAAGCAGCTTTTGCAGGACTGCTCTGCACAGAAGAAATTTCTAAAAACCATTTTTCTCTTTGGATAAGACTAAAGAAGCAAGTAAGAAATTGAGCTTCAAATTCCTGTGATTATGGCCTGCAGAGCACACAGGGCCAGCCCAACATGAACTGCCTAGGATCTGAATCTGTTTTCACAAACTATCTTTCTTCCCCTTTCTTTCCTCAGCTGCCTGCCTTTTACTCCTTTTATTGCTCATTAGTAAGTCTGCTAATTTGAAACTGAAAGAGAGAAGAAGGGGCTCTCAACTCTTCCTGCTTACTAGTGACTTTGGTTAATGGTTCTGGAGGGGAAAAAGTTGTCTGAAACAACCGGCCCAAATGATACAACTTTAAAAATAGTTTTGATGTTCAGTGGTACTTAATTCATTTAGGTCATATTTAGAGTAAATGTATCTTAAGAGAATATGCTGGATGGGCTTCCCTGGTGGCTCAGTGGTAAAAGAATCTGCCTGCCATTGCAGGGGTCATGAATTTGATCCATGGTCCAAGAAGATCCCACGTGTCACAGAGCAACTAAGACCATGCTCCATAACTATAGACCCTATGCTCTAGAGCCTGGGAGCCACAACTACTGAGCCCACATACATAGAGCCTGTGTTCTGCAGCAAGAGAAGCCATGCAATGAGAAGACTGCATACTGCAATGAAGAGTAGCTCCCACTCACTGCAACTAGAGAAAAGACCACACAGCAAGGAAGACCCAGCACAGAGAAAAAATAATAAATAATATTAATTTTTTAAAAAAGAAGAGAATATGCTGGAACGCTAAACAAGACATGGGTTGTTTTTCCACATCTAGATACTGCAGCTAATTTCATCCTTTGTATTTAATTGGAAACATTTATTAAGTGGCATAAAGGCCATTTTCCTGTTAATCTTTTGTTTACTACTGTGAATCATTGCTAAGGGCAGCTTTCTCTAAAGAGTTCAAAAATACCTGAATCTGTCTCAGTTCAGTCACTCAGTTGTGTCCAACTCTTTTCAACCCATGGACTGCAGCACACCAGCCCTCCCTGACCATCACCAACTCCCAGAGTTTACTCAAACTCATGTCCAGCAAGTCGGTGATGCCATCCAATCATGTCATCCTCTGCTATCCCCTTCTTCTCCCACCTTCAATCTTTCCCAACATCATGGTCTTTTCCAATGAGTCAGTTCTTCACATCAGGTGGCCAAAGTATCAGAGTTTCAGCTTCAGCATCAGTCCTTCCAACTAATATTCAGGACTGATCTCCTTTAGAATGGACTGGTTGGATCTCCTTGAAGTCATGGGGACTCTCAAGAGTCTTCTCCAACACCATAGTTCAAAAGCATCCATTCTTCAGCATTCTGCTTTCTTTATAGTCCAACTTTCACATCCATACATGACTACTGGAAAAACCATAACTTTGACTAGGCGGACCTTTGTTGGTAAAGTAATGTCTCTGCTTTTTAATATGCTGTCTAGGTTGGTCATAACTTTTCTTCCAAGGAGCAAGTGTCTTTTAATTTGATGGCTGCAATCACCATCTGCAGTGATTTTGGAGCCCCAAAATTCTGTTACTGTTTCCACTGTTCCCTATCTATTTGCCATGAAGTGATGGGATCAGATGCCATGATCTTCATTTTCTGAATGTTGAGTTTTAAGCCAACTTTTTCACTCTCCTCTTTCACTTTCATCAAGAGGCTTTTTAGTTCTTCTTCACTTTCTGCCATAAGTGTGGTGTCATATGCATATCTGAGGTTATCGATATTTCTCCCGGCAATCTTGATTCCAGCTTGTGCTTCTTCCACCCAGCGTGTCTCATGATGTACTCTGCATATAAGTTAAATAAGCAGGGTGACAATATACAGCCTTGAAATACTCCTTTTCCTATTTGGAACCAGTCTGTTGTTCCATGTCCAGTTCCAACTGTGGCTTCCTGACCTGCATACAGATTTCTCAAGAGGCAGGTAAGGTGGTCTAGTATTCCTATCTCTTTAAGAATTTTCCATAGTTTGTGAAATTATACAGTAACCAGAATTATAGAGCAGCTATAACGATTGTGGAAAAGTTTGACATATAGTGAGAATTACCAAAAGGTGAGACAGAGACATGGAATGAGCAAACACTGTTGGGAAAATGATGCCCATAGACTTCAATGCAGGGTCATGATAAGCTCTCAAGTTGTAAAAAATGCAGTTCTGGAGAAGTGCAATAAAACAAGGTACATCTGTATTTCTAAAGCAAACAATACTAATAAGGTTCAAAATTGGGAAAGGAGCATGTCAAGGCTGTATATTGTCACCCTACTTAATTAACTTATATGCAGAGTACATCATGCAAAATGCTGGGCTGCATGAAGCACAAGCTGGAATCAAGATTGCTGGGAGAAATATCAATAACCACAGATATGACACAGATGACACCACCCTTATAGCAGAAAGCAAAGAGGAACTAAAAACCTCTTGATGAAGGTGAAAGAGAAGAGTGAAAAAGCTGGCTTAAAACTCAACATTCCAAAGACTAAGATCATGGCATCTAATCCTACACATCATAGCAAATAGATGGAGAAGCAATGGACATAGTGACAGCTTTTATTTTCTTGGGCTCCAAAATCACTGCAGACCATGACTGCAGTCATGAAATTAAAAGATGCTTGCTCCTTGGAAGAAAAGCTATGACCAACCTAGACAGCATATTAAAAAGCAGAGACATTACTTTACTGACAAAGGTCCGTATAGTCAAATATATGGTTTTACCAGTAGTCAAATACGGATGTGAGAATTGGACCATAAATAAAGCAGAGTGCTGAAGAATTGATGCTTTTGAACTGTGGTGTTAGAGAAGACTCTTGAGAGTCCCTTGGACTTCAAGAAGATAAAACCAGTAAATCCTAAAGGAAATTAACCCTGAATATTCATTGGAATGACTGCTGCTGAAGTTTAAGCTCCAATAGATTGACCACCTGATGTGAGGAGCCTACTCATTGGAAAAGGCACTGATGCTGGGAAAGTTTGAAGGCAGGAGGAGAAGGGGATGACAGAGGACGAGATGTTTGGATGGAATTACTCAATAGACATGAATTTGAACAAACTGTGGGACATAGTGAAGGAAAGAGAGGCCTGGCATGCCAAAGTCCAGGGGGTCGCAAAGAGTCGGACACAACTGAGAGACTGAACAACAACAATTTTCAGGAATGAGAGGAGAAACTAAGAGAAAATTAAATTACTGGAGGTTCCTATCAAGTTTTACAAGGATGGATATGCTGAAAAACTTAACATAAATGAAAAAACCTAAAATGGTAGGGTCTTACCATTATCCGTGTACAGTCAATGACGTTGCTCAAACTGTGTGTGATGGTTAGCACAGTGCACTGGGCAAATTTCTCATGAATTGTTTTTTGTATTAACTCATCAGTTCTATATTTTAAAAAAAAGTTAATATAGTTCAGTAAAGACATGACAAGCAGACTTAAGACTTAAAAATATATGATATTTTTATAATGTTTCTAAAAATCAGTATGTTAACATATAATCTTGTTCCTAAAAAACTAAGCATAAAAATCTATTTAGAAATTTACTCTTTTTCATAAAATGATGGAAAATAATCTTCCCTCAAAATTGCTTGAAACTATAAGGAGCTGGATTTAGGAATATAGCTCTCTCAGGATGCCTCATAACAACATTAATGCCATACAAAATGTCTTGGTTTTTCCTTTGTTTTCTGGAATTGATATTATCAAAAGATATCCATTGGACTAAGAGAGCACTTAGAAACATTTCTAAGCATCACTAAATGTTTTCCATTTACCACACTGACAAGTCAGATTCAAGGTTTCCTGGTCTCAGCTCCATACCTTGGATCCACATTCGATGTGGCTTTGTCAATAATCAATATCCGATTTTCTCTGAGGATAGCCCTAGCAAGACACACCAATTGTCTCTGTCCAGAACTCAAGTTCAACCCGGATTCTGCTAATTCAGCATTGATTTTACCAGGAAGACCTTCAATGGCTTCTTTAAGTTGCACCTGTAGGTACAGAAAGAATGACTTTTTCCTAAGCAAACTATTACTAAAGTAGACAAACCTCTTAGACATTAGAGCTTTGATGTCCTCAGGACTTCTTACACATATTGCATGTACAGCCAGGGTGATAGGAAGAGCTCTTTCCAATGAGCATTCACTGAGAAAGATGGTGGAGTCAACTAAGGACAGAAAGATCTCAGTGTCCTCCATCCCTGCTATAGGATATACACCAGAAACCCTGCCTAGGGATTAGTTAAGTAAGTCTCTCAAAAAATGAAGCCATTTCTCCCAGTGTGGTTTCAACAGAAAAGTTAAAATGATCTTTATGGTTGAGTCAAGTTTCCCAAAGTACACTTTGCATAGGAGTTGGTACACTAAAGAAAAACTTTAAAAATATTTACAGTAAGTCTTTTTCTCTGAAGATATAATCTTACCAACACTTTACCATTTGGTGAAGTTTACAATATACAAATTCAAACAATGGCAACTGGAGCCTATTTTGATAACAACTCTTTCCCAAGTTTAATTCTATAAATAGTGGACCAATCAAGTGCATTTTCCTCAGTGTCATAAATGTCTTACAGTGAATGAAAACTCATTCACGGAGTTTCATATGAAAACTCATTATATGAAAATAAGACACAACACCTTATTTCCCCCAGAATATGGATATAGGTGATGTTTCTATTAATCTATCTTCATAAAATTGTACTTATTAGAGGAAAAACAAATTTTTGACTACCACAGATACTTGAAAAGTACGTTTGGTGGTAGGGGTCAATTAAATAAATATTTACTTTGGAAAAATATTATAGAGCATGAACCAAACTCAGGCTATACTTGAAGAACAAAGACAAAATACACTTCAAATTAAGAGACCAACAGATTGATGAGTGATGGCTGATAAGTTATCTGACACATTATAATGTCAGATAATAACACACCAAGGGTTAGTGAGGAGTATTTTCATTTTTTTATTTTCAGGTATCCTAAATGATGGAACATATCTATGAATGCAAACCTGAATTGTGCTATTGATGGAGTCCAATCCCAAGAAAGGGGAATTCTGAGTTAGAATTAAATATGGTATTGTTATGCAGCATTATCCTGAGAAGTACACATAATCTAAAGGGTAAGACTTGGACTGTGGTACAAGTGGTTGGACTTTCTTAAGACACATCCTGACTCACACTTGCCCCTGACTTGGATGACATCTCATCACTAATTTGGTTTTCTACTTTCCTTCGATTTTGTCCATATCCACTTTATGAGGAAAAAGGGTTGTTAGAGGAAATGTTTTCAGAAAATGATGTTTTCTGAGACTCTGTTTTCATTTATAAATCAGGGATGGCTATGAGAATATATGAATATAAAGGTTTTCTGTAGTGTAATCATAAAATCAAGTTATAATTAAGTATTAAATTGGGGAAAAGGATAGTAGAAGGGGTAAACAAAAATAACTAGGAATTATAACTAGTGAATCTGAAAATATCCTGGATAACAGTGTAGTATTACTATTAAATTTATTGATTGAGATAACTGTATTAGGACGTATAAGAGAATGTCCTGTTCTCACAAGTATATATTTATATGTTTAAAGCCAGAAAGAAAAACACCAATATAGTATACTAACACATATATATGGAATTCAGAAAGATGGTAACAATAACCCTGTATATGAGACAGCAAAAGAGACACTGATGTATAGAACAGTCTTGTGGACTCTGTGGGAGAGGGAGAGGGTGGGATGATTTGGGAGAATGGCACTGAAACATGAATAATATCATATATGAAATGAGTCGCCAGTCCAGGTTTGATGAAGGATACTGGATGCTTGGGGCTGGTGCACTGGGACAACTCAGAGGGATGGTACAGGGAGGGAGGATGGAGGAGGGTTCAGGATGGGGAACGTGCGTATACCTGTGGTGGATTCATATTGATATATGGCAAAACCAATACAATATTGTAAAGTTTAAAAATAAAATAAAATTTAAAAAAAGTTATTCTAACTTTTAAATAAACATTTCTTCAACTTACAAACAATTCATCAAAATATAGATTTTTAAAAGAGAGGAAGAAAAAACAGGAAGACATAATAGCTGATGAATCCAGGTGAAAGTGTATAGGTCTTCATCATATTATTCCTTTCATGTTCCTGTAATCTGAAATTTTTAAAACAAAAAATTGGAGGCTTGGTACTTCCCTGGTGGTCCAGTGGTTAAGAATCCACCTGCCAATGCAGGGAACATGGGTTTGATCCCTGGCTCAGGAAGATCCCACATGGAATGGAGTAAGTAAACCCATGTGCCACAACTACTGAGGCCACATTCTAAAGCCCACAAGCCTCAACTACAGAGCCTGCATGTCGCAACTACTGAAATCTGTGTCTCTAGAGCTAAAGAGCGGCAATAAGGGAAGCCATGGCAATGAGAAGCCCATGCACTGCAATAAGGAGATAGTCTGCCAGGGTCCAGCCCCGGCTGATCCAGGGTATTCGAAGGAGAGATGGCGTAGGTGAGGATCAGGAAACAACTGCTTAATTAAATGTTAATTAAGGATATAAAGAGTAATAGAATGAGGATAGCTCAGTAGGAAAATTCAGTGGAGAAAAGAGGCTGAGTAGCTTGGTTTACGGGGGAGACCAATAAAACTTCAAGACAAGAAGTTTGTACCACTTACGTAGGCCGCAGGCATCCTTCCGTTCTCCCGAAGGAGAGGAGACATTGAGGCCTCCCCGGTCGGATCTTAGAAGCCCAGGCATAATTAGCAAGCATGGCGGGTTCTGCGCTCCAGATGGAGACTCAGCCAGAATTTGAGAGAGAGAGCGACATGGGGAGACCAAGTTTTGGTGAACAAGGCCTGCACTTTATTTTCCAAAGTAGTTTTTATACCTTAAGTTGTGCATAGAGGATAATGGGGGAAGGGGTGGAGTCACGCAAGGACAGCAGTTCCTGGTCCTAATCGAAGCCAGGCTTTCAAACTTATCATATGCAAAAGTTCAGGTGAATTACATCATCTTCTGGCCAGGAGGCCTGTTAACATTTTAAGAAACTTATTTTTCTCTAAAGGTGATTATTCCAAAGTCAGGTGCCAGCCTCCAAAAAAGCATTGGACAGAGTTGCATTCCTATAGGGCAAAGGTGAGGTGGGCTCAATCAAGAAAAGAATTAACTCAAGGGTCCAAGATTACAAATATTGAGGCTACTACTTACATTTCTATACACCCATTATATCAATCAATACACTGCCAAGGACACGGTAGGTAAGGAGTATGGAGACTTAGCAGCAAACATTGGCCCAATAAGTGAAAAACCCTTCACCAATACAATTTCTAATCAATCTTTTAACTACTCAAAGGAATCTGTGTTTAGACCATTTAGAACATCTCCTGCCTCTCACAGCTGGGAAGCTCTGAACAATCACATGTGGCCGGAAAAACCTATTCAGGCAGGCTAGAGGATATCCAAAGGAGTTTGTAGGTTAAACACTGTCACACCCAGGAATTATTAACTGGAGCTGTAAGCTAACTCTTTTTCAGAGAGAGGTAGTGGGGGACAGACCCCCATAAAGTCAGAGGTGTAGGTGAAAGCACAAAGCAGAAAGTAGGCAGACTCTGGTTTTGGGGGTAGATGCTTGAGAATTTCCAGGGGGACTCCTGAGGCTCGATCCCACCTTTGCGTATGCCAAGCCTCCTTCCTCATGACCTTTGCCATGGGCGGAGCTCCTGTTCCCGGCAGTGATAGAATTCTAGTTGAGCTATTCCAGATCCTGAAAGATGATGCTATGGAAAGTGCTGCACTCAGTATGCAATATGCAATATGCACTCAATATGCAATATGCCGGCTCCCGGCAATAGTCCATTTGCTGCAACTAGAGAAAGTCTGGGAGAAGGCAATGTCACCCCACTCCAGTACTGTTGCCTGGAAAATCCCATGGATGGAGGAGGCCGGTAGGCTGCAGTCCACAGGGTCGCTAAGAGTCAGACACGACTGAGCGACTTCACTTTCACTTTCCACTTTCATGCATTGGAGAAGGAAATGGCAACTCACTCCAGTGTTCTTGCCTGGAGAATCCCATGGATGGAGAAGCCTGGTAGGCTGAAGTCCATGGGGTCGCACAGAGTCAGACACGACTGAAGTGACTAAGCAGCAGCAGCAGCAGAGAACGTCTGCAAGCAGCAATGAAGAACTAGCACAGCAAAAAAAAAAAAAAAGGAGGATTAAAGACAGGCAGCCTGGGCATAAGTCCTACCTAGCTCTGCCAACTGGGCAAGTTACTAAACTTACTCTGCCTTAGCTTCCTAAATTCTCAGACTATAATACCATAATTATAAAGGTGGGTACCTCATAACATTGATAGAGTACAAAATAAATCAGTACATGTAGAATTTACAGCAGATCAATAGATATTGCCCATTATTACTAATGCTTCCAGTATGCTACTGGGGAAGAGCGGAGAATTACCAATAGCCCCAGAATGAATGAAGCAGCTTGGCCAAAGCAAATATGATGCTCAGTTGTTGATGTGTCTGTTGATGAAAGTAAAATAAAATGGTGCAAAGAACAGTATTGTATAGGAACCTGAAATGTTAGGTCCATGAATCAAGGAAAATCAGACACGGTCAAGCAGGAGATGGTAAGAATAAACAATGACATCCTAGGAATCAGCGAACTAAAATGGTTGGGAATGGGTGAATTGAATTCAAATAGCCATTATATTTACTACTGTGGGCAAGAATCCCATAGAAGACACAAAGTAACCCTCATAATCACCAAATGTCCGAAACACAGTACTTGGGTGCAACCTCAAAAATGAGAGAATGATCTCAGTTTGTTTTCAAGGCAAGCCATTCAACATCACAGTAATCAAAGTCCATGTCCCTACTACCAAAGTTGAAAAAGCTGAAGTTGATCAGTTCTGTGAAGACCTAGAAGACCTCCTAGCTGCTAAGTCGCTTCAGTCGTGTCCAACTCTGTGCAACCCCATAGATGGCAGCCTACCAGGCTCCCCTGTCCCTGAGATTCTCCAGGCAAGAACACTGGAGTGGGTTGCCATTTCCTTCTCCAATGCATGAAAGTGAAAAGTGAAAGTGAAGTCACTCAGTCATGCCCAACTCTTAGCGACCCCATGGACTGCAGCCTACCAGGCTCCTCCGCCCATCAGATTTTCCAGGCAAGAGTACTGGAGTGGGGTGCCATTGCCTTCTCCAAGACCTCCTAGAACTAACACCTTAAAAAGATATTCTATTCATCATCAGAGATTGGAATGCAAAAGTAGGAAGTCAAAATATACCGTGAGTAACAGGCAAGTTTGGCCTGGGAGAACAAAATGAAGCAGGCAAAGGTTGACTGAATTCTGCCAAGAGAATGCACTAGTCATAAAAAAAAAATACTCTTTTTCAACAACACAACAGACAACTTTACACATGGGCATCACCAAATGGTCAATACTGAAATCAAAATGATTACATTCTTTGTAGCAGAAGATGGAGAAGCTATATACAATCAGCAAAAACAAGACTGGGAGCTGACTGTGGCTCAGATCACCAACCTCCCATAGCAAAATTCAGGCTTAAACTAAAGAAAACCATGAAAAACACTAGACAGACATTTATGACTTAAATCAAATCCTGTACGAATTTGCAGTAGAGATAACAAATAGATTCAAGGGACTAGATCTAGATAACAGTGTGCCTGAAGAACTATTGACAGAGGTACATAATATTGTGCAGGAGGTGGCAAACAAACCATCCCAAAGAAAAAGAAAAGCAAGAAGGCAAAGTGGTTATCTGAGGAGGCTTTCTGAATAGCAAAAGAACGAAAAGAGGTGAAAAACAAGGGAGAGAGGGAAAGGTACATCAGATTAAACACAGAGCTTTGAAGAATAGGTAGGAGAGATAAGAAGGCCTTCTTCAATGAACAAAGCTTAATAACACAAGAAAACAACAAAAGGGGAAAGACTAGAGATGTCTTCAGGAAAACTGGAAACATCAAGGGAGGATTCTGCCCAAAGATGATCACGATAAAGGATAAAAATGGCAGAGACCTAGTAAATGCTAAAGAGATCAAGAAGAGGTAGAAAGAATACACCAAAGAACTATTAAAAAAAAAAAAAAAAAGACTTAGTGAACTGGATTACTACGATGGTGTGGTTAGTCACCCAGATCCAGACATTCTGGAGTGCAAAGTCAAGTGGGCCTTAAGAAGCACTGCTGTTAATAAAGCTAATGGACGCAATGAAATTCCAGAAGAACTATTCAAATCTCTAAAGGACAATGCCATCAAGATTTTGCATTCATTATGTTGGCAAATCTGTAAGACTCAGCAGTGGCCACAGGACTGAAAAAGGTCAATCCTCATCCTAATTCCCAAGAAGGGTAGTACCAAGAATGTGCCAGCCATCAATTGTACTCATTTCCCAAGCTGGTAAGGTCATGTTTAAAATCATCCATGCTAGGCTTCATCATTATGTGAATCAAGAACTTCCAGATGTCTAAGATGGATTTAGAAAAGGAAGAGGAACTAGAGATCAAATTGCCAACATTCACTGGATTATAGAGGAAGCAAGGGAATTTCACAGAAACATTTATCTTTGTTTAATCAACTATGTTAAAATCTTTGACGTGTAGATTATGACAAACTGTGGAAAGCTCTTAGAGAGATGGGACTATCAAACCATCTTACCTGTCTCCTGAGAAGCCTGTATGTGGGTCAAGAAGCAACAATTAGAACCCTGTATGGAATGACTGATTGGTTCAAGATAGAGAAAGGAGTACAACAGGGCTGTCTGTTGTCACCCTGTTTGCTTAACCTACATGCTGAGCAAATCATGAAGAATGCCGGGCTGGATAAGTTACAAGCCTGAATCAAGACAGGCTAGAGAAACATCAATAACCTCAGATATGCAGATAATACCACTCTAATGGCAGAAAGCAAAGAACTAAAGAGCCTCTTGATGAGGGTGAAGGAAGAGAGTGAAAGAGCAGGCTTAAGACTAAATACTAAAAAAAGAAAAAGAAAGAAAAAAAAAAAAAAACTAAGATCATGGCATCACATCCTATTACTGCATGGTAAATAGAAGGGGAAAAGTGGAAGTAGTGACAAATTTCCCCTTCTTTGGCTCCAAAATCACTACAGATGGTGACTACACCCATGAAATCAGAAGATGATTGCTTCTTGGCTGGAAAATGATGACAAACCTAGACAGTGTGTTGAAAAGCAGAGACATTACTGTGCCAACCAAGATCCATATAGTGAAGGCTATGGTCTTCCCAGTGGTCACATATGGTTGTGAGAACTGGACCACAAAGAAGGCAGAATGCGAAAGAATTGATTCCTTCAGTGTGGTGCTGGAGAAGATTTCTGAAAGTCCCTTGGATAGCAAGGAGATCAAACCAGTCAATCTTAAGGGAGATCAAGTCTGAATATTTACTGGAAGAACTGACGCCGAAGATGAAGCTCCAGTCTTCTGGCCATCAGACAACTCACTGGAAAAGTCCCTGATGCTGGGAAAGATTGAGGGCAGAAGAAGAAGAGAGTGTCAGAGGATGACAAGGCTGAATGGCTTCACTGATGCAATGAACATGAACTTGGGCAAACTCCAGGAGACGGTGAGGGCCAGGAAGGCCTGGCGTGCTGCAGTCCATGGGGTAGCAAAGAGTCAGACACAACTGGGCAACTGAACAACAGTAACAACCTCCTAACATTGATAGAGTATAAAATGAATCAGTACATGTAGAATTTATAACAGATCAATAGATATTGCCCAATATTAGTAATGCCCTCAGCTAGCACCTCTTCCAGAGAAGGCAATGGCAACCCACTCCAGTACTCTTGCCTGGAATATCCTATGGACGGAGGAGCCCGGTGGGCTGCAGTCCATGGGGTTGCGAAGAGTCAGACACGTCTGAGCGACTTCACTTTCACATTTCACTTTCATACACTGGAGAAGGAAATGGCAACCCACTCGTGTTCTTGCCTGGAGAATCCCAGGGATGGCAGAGCCTGGTGGGCTGCCATCTATGGGGTCGCACAGAATCGGACACGACTGAAGCGACTTAGCAGCAGCAGCAGTGCCTCTTCACGTTCTGCTCCATTTTCTTCCTTTGCATGTATCAGCATTGAGACCTTGTTACATATGCACAGGCTTGTTTTCCATCTTCTCCAAGAGAATTTAAGCTCCAACAGGGCAGAGACTTCGTCTCTTGATGACTGTGATAGCCCTAGAATCTGTAACACTGCCTGTCTAACAAGCTCTCAGAAGGTATTTGTTGGCTGTATGAATGAAGGCATAAGTGAATCTCCTTGTGTGATATGTCTGTTCCTATAAATTAGAAAATAAATCCATATAGATAAATAATTTTATATAACACTATTTTCTTATTAAGAATAAGTGTAAAAGGAATGTATTGTTATAACAATTAACTGGCTCCAAGATATCATAACATCACACTTTAAACAGTGGAAAGCACTGAAAAAGTTATTATTTAAGGAAAATGGATCAAATAATATTATGACTCAGGGAATTAAAACAGGGGCTCTATAACAATCTAGAAGGATGGGATGGGGAAGGAGATGGGAATGAGGTCCAGGAGGGATAGGACATGGGTGTACCTATGGTTAATTCTTGTTGATGTTTGACAGAAAACAACAAAATTCTGTACAGCGATTTTCCTTCAATTAAAAAACAAATAAATTAAAAAACTATAATCTCAGTACAGAATACTTCAGATTGTTTTTGAACTTGGGAAAAATAGAATATAGCAAAATTGAAAAATAATAAACTGAAATGTAAGGCACTCTATCACCTTAAACATTTTCAAAATAATCTACTAAATGTACTGTATATACCAACCAGGCACCAGCACCCCTCACAGGCAGTCAACATAGATGTCAGATAGTTTCTATATTTTGTGGAACCTTCTTACTTTTCAAAAAGAAAGGCTGGTGTGGGCTAGAATGAGACAGGGAAATGCAATCAACAGACAGGGAAGAGGTTTTACTAGAGCAGGACCAGCAGTAAAAGAAATCGAGGGAGAGCCCCTTCACCAAAACATAAGGCCCCAGGAAATGGACATATAAACTGTCCCACAGCAAGGACTGAACCACGTGATTCCTAATGCACGTGCTGCTGATGCCCAGATTTCTGTATCTTGGTTTTCCTCTGTGATGAGACATTTTGTTGTTCAGTCGCTCAGTCATGTCCGACTATTTGTCAGACTGCAGCACACCAGGCTTCCCTGTCCTTCACCATCTCCTTACTGGATGCTAGGGGCTGGTGCACTGGGACGACCCAGAGGGATGGTATGGGGAGGGAGGAGGGAGGAGGGTTCAGGATGGGGAACACATGTACACCTGTGGCGGATTCATTTCGATATTTGGCAAAGCTAATACAATATTGTAAAGTTTAAAAAAAAAACTAATGCCCATTGAGCTGATGATATCATCGAACCATCTCATCCTCTGTCTCCCTCTCCTCCTCCTGCCCTCAATATTTCCCAGCATCAGGGTATTTTCCAATGAGTCAGCTCTTTGCATCAGGTGGCCAAAGTATTGCAGCTTTAGCTTCAGCAGCAGTCCTTCCAATATATATTGAGTTGATTTCTTTTAGGATTGACTGGTTTGATCTCCTTGCTCTCCATGGGACTCTCAAGAGTCTTCTCCAGCACCACAGTTCAAAAGCATCAATTCAGCCTTCCTTATGGTCCAACTTTCACATCCATCCGTGACTACTGGAAACACCATAGTTTTGACTATATGGACATATGAGACATACTTCTGTCCTAATAAAGATACTATCAGTGTTGACCATTTGACTGTGTGCTTTCTTCCCAGTTTTGATGTAATAGCCCATATACTTAATTCCATATCCTAGAATCTAAGCTGTTTTGTTTTTGTTTTTAGAAGCAAGACTTCAATGATTCATTTTGAGAGTTTTATCTACTGTGATCTTTTAACCTTTGATAAAGTGCTTCATTTTCAGGTACATTCCTGTTACATTTGTGGAGTTGCCTTTGCACCCCAATCAGCACTAATTTCTGATGAACTTTTGTCAGTTTATAGTAAGTTAATTAGTTTTCAGTATATGAAAAATGTATTCTCAGCATATTTTGAAAAATAACCAAGATGAGACAGGCAGCATCCACAGGACTGTATCCCTTCTGAATGTCCACCTCTCCCAAGGAAGAAGGAAGAAATAGAACTAGAGGACTTTAAAAGAGGAAACATAGTGGTTTCCTCCTACTCACTCTCAGGCCAACTCTGTGAGTTTGGGTTCACATGTCCAGTTTGGCATCATTTATAAACTAGTAACTAGGGTTTTGATTTCACTTAAAAATTGATCTCACTGATTTAGTGATACCTCTTAGAGTGATGGGCTTCCCAGGTGGTGCAGGGATAAAGAATCCTCCTGCCAGTGCAGGAGATGCAAGATACGTGAGTTTGATTCCTGGTTTGGGAAGATTCTCTGGAATAGGAAATGGCCATCCACTCCAGTATTTCTTGTCTGGAAAACTCCATGGACAGAGGTTTCTGGCGGAGTATAGTTACATAGGGGGTCGCAAAGAGTCAGACATGACTGAGCATGCACATGCATGCACTTAGAGTGATTAATCATCCCATTATTCTTTTTCTCTAGGAATGATTTATCACATTTGTATGTTTTTCAATGAAAGATTTGGTAGGTTTTCTTTAAAACAGTCATAAAGAAGCAATTCCTAGAGAAACACAATGATGGGATGATTTCTCCAAGCATTATCACTAAAGCTAACATGGTCAATCCCAGAAGCAATACATCTAAACCACACACTTCACTTTTGAAATAAACTCATATTTATTTATTTTTATAGAAACCTCCAAATGTACTTTATTTTATTTTATTTTTTTTACAGAAAATTTTAGAAGAAGGGCCTCTGTCCTTGAGTCATTTGTATCCCCCATAGCAATGATCTCCACTCAAAGGGTAGATCTTAGTATTATCTACCACTTGTACCACCTCATCATTTTTAGAATTTAGATTAGCATTGACCCTCTGTCCATGGAACAATATGTTCTGAAATTCTAGACTAATTTTGCTACCTGAGAATCCATGAAAAAAAGATCTCAAACTTGGAAACAAATAGGAAAATAATTAACTAGTACTTCCTTTTTTTTTAAGATGTCATAATTTCACCATTAAATAGTCCTGTGAATTCAAGATCAGCAGATCATCCTCTCTTGTTTTTCACATTTGATGGTTAACTAATCTCCCCACCTCTTCTCTTTAGAATTGCACTGTAAAAGACTCACAAACTTAAATGAAATCAGAGGTGTAATTCTTTTCAGGCAGGAAAAAGTGAAGCAATTGGCCCAACTTAGGAAAATAAAATCCCCACAGTTGCTGGAAAGCAGGGTGGGTGTGTAAAGACTGTGTGCTTACATCCTTCAGAAACCAGAATTACTGGATGGACATTGTCAGACCTCCAAATCTGCCTGCTCATAGTCAAGGCTCGCCTACATTTTACAGGTTTCAGAGCTTCCCTGGAAGGGTGACTCTAAATGGCACACACAACAACTCAAAACATCACGAACAATTGGTCACTCAGATTTGCACAGTAGAAATTTTTTTAAAAGAAATACACCACACTTCTCTGAAATGAAAAGATCAATAAAACATCTAGCAGTTATTTTTTCATGTCAAAATGTATTTTTCCTATTTTCCTCTAAGAGTATTATAGTGTCTGGTCTTACATTCAGTCTTTAAATCATTTTGAGTTTATTTCTGTATATGGTATTAGGGAGTATTCTCATTTCATTCTTTTACATGTAGCTGTCCAGTTTTCCCAGCAGCTGGAAGAGGCTGTCTTTTTGAAGAGACTGTCTTTTCTCCATTGAAAAGAGAAGAGACCATCTTTTCTCCATTGCACATTCTTGCCTCCTTTGTTATAGATTTGGTGACTATCTGTGAGTTCATCTCTGGGCTCTCTAGCCTGTTCCATTGATTTATGTTTCTGTCTTTGTGCCAGTGCCATACATCTAGAGTACTGCAGCTCTGTAGTGAGTTGACCAAAAAATTCATTTAGGTTTTCCCATAACATTTTATGTAACAAACTTTTTGGCCAACTCAGTATCTTAAATCAGGGAACCTTATTTCTCCAGTTTAATTTTTCTTTCTCAAGAGTGCTTTGACTATTTGAGGTTTTTTGTGTTTCCATACAAATTGTAAAATTTGGGGCTCTAATTCTATGAAAAATGTCATTGGATTTTTCTGATAGGGATTGTACTGAACCTGTAGATTGCTTTGGGTAGTATAGTCATTTTCACAATATTGATTCTTCCAGCCCAAGAACATGGTATATCCCTCCATCTGGTTGTGTCATATTTGGTTTCCCTTGTCAGTATCTTATAGTGTTCTGAGTACAGGTCTTTTGCCTCCTTAGGTGGGTTTATTCTTAGGTATTTTATTCTTTTTGTTGCAATAGTAAATGGGATTATTTTCTTAATCTCTCAGACCTTTCATTGTTAGTGTTTAAGAATGCACATGCTTATTTTTTAAAAGCACAAGACTGAGCTAGGTTCTATGAGAAATTAGAAGTCTGTCTACTGTTTAGATATCTAGACTTTCTGCCATCAGTAGAACTGATTTGTAAAACAAGGGAAAATATACAAAGTACTTTGTATTAAAATACACAAGGCAATGGAAACTTAATAGTCAATTTTTTTTTTCATTCAATGGTAAGGAAATTCAAAGAAGTGGGGAAAGGGGGAACATGATACAAATAACAGAAAATTCTCTAGAAATGAACCTGTCCACATAAAAAGTAAGCAAACACTCTAAGGTTCTGTTAGCTGCATTCATGCTACAGCATTAAAATGGCATAATCACCAATAAATAATCATTAGCACATTCCAGTTATATATTCTATCTTTATAAACACTTTCCTGTGAAACTGCATAGCATTTTATTGGTATAATCTGTCACATTTTTAAGTTAATAATGAAAAATTACTATTGTCTCCACATCATGGATGTTTCCTAAGACCAGAGGAATAAAATGAACATTGGAGGGTAATTAGGGTAATTAATTCACCAGGTCACTAGTGGAATTTGATCCCACAGCTTTAACATCTAATTTAGTGTTCTGCTAAGGACAAGATAATGTATCTAGTTGCTCACAGTATTAGGGAAAAAGCAAAAATAGAAACATGAAGCATTATATTGTTGGTTTTCATCACCATCATCAATACACACATTTTAAGTGCACTCATGTCATCAGAATTTTCCTAGGAGGTAAACAAAGTCAGTTAAACTGATAAGCTCCCTTTAATTACCTGCAATGTTAAAAATGTATATACACATATACTCATACTTACACATTACATTTAATAAATTACCTCTTCTAAGACTTTCCACAGTTCCACATCCATATGCTCATGAAAAGGATCCAGATTTTTCCTCATTGTTCCAGTAAATAAAACAGGTTCCTAAATGCAACAAAATAGTGAATGTTTTTACCTTAACCTCTTTTCATTTTATTCCAGTGCTTACAGGACAGAAATAAAATATAAAATATCAAAATTCACTGTGATCATTAATAATAAGGTTTCAAATGTATATTTAC
The DNA here is from genome assembly GCF_032452875.1 of Bos javanicus. Lineage (NCBI taxonomy): Eukaryota > Metazoa > Chordata > Mammalia > Artiodactyla > Bovidae > Bos > Bos javanicus. The sequence goes on along the minus strand of NC_083879.1, from coordinate 71,805,293 downwards.
AAAATAGTATCTCTAAAATAATTTTCCATTGTACAAAGCATGCTACTAAATATCCTCTGGACTATTGAACACTAACAGAAGGTAGTGTTGAAGAAGCTTTTTCATATTAAGAAAGAAACTGAAGAATAGAAAGGAAGATCTGTTTGTTTATTTGTTTTAAATACCTTCCTGGTAATGAATATCTACTTAAACACACACACAAAATGATGATATAATTATTTGAGAAACTTTACATCAAGATTTACATAAATTAACTGTCAATCCTGGTGTGATGCTGGGAAACATCAAAAGCATGATTAGTTGAGGTTTGTGCCTCAAAGCAAAATTGTGAACTATTTTCACATTGCAATGAAGAATAAACTAGGATATTTTCTCCATTTGGTAAAACAGTATTCTGGGATGGGGACTCTCTCAATAGGTGTGAATGAACATCCCCACACATGCAAAGAGAAGTCAGCTCCTGGGGCCTGTGGCTCCTCTGTCCATGGAGAGAGATTCTGTGATCCTGCACCAGCTGATCCCACATTCTCTCACCTGTACATCAGCACAGAACACCTCAGAGAGCCTCGTTACTAACTTCAAAGCCAGGAGGACCTAAAACCCACTGTGACCTGTGTCATAATAATATTATTTTAATTTAATAGCTCCTTTTATTCATCTATTTTAGGAGGAGCCACAGGTAAATTACTCTGGAAATGCATCCCTCTTCTTGTGGCTCAGATGTTAAGAGTCTGCCTGCAATATGGGAGATCCGGGTTCAATTCCTAGGTTGGGTAGATCCCCTGGAGAAGGAAATGGCAGCCCACTCCAGTGTTCTTGCTTGGAAAATCCCATGGATGGAGAAGCCTGGCAGGCTACAGTCCATGGGGTCACAAAGAGTTGGACATGACTGAGCGACTTGATTTTCTTTCTTTTCTTTCATTCTGTGTTTAAGAGAGAATCTTGTACATAAGCTCATGTAGGCCATTTAAGTTTCTTATGGAAGGCTCTAGTAAGCGAGGACATAAAATATGAGCAGCAGAGAAGAGCCCAACTGGCTCTTTTTAACGAAGGGGGCAGAACAAGGGGATGCACACGTGTAGGAATAAGAGGAGACTTGATTCTTCCACAAGTGCCCGGGAACTGATCAGAATCACCATGTTCAATTCCTGCCTGGACTTAGAGCTGTTCTGTTCCTCATCATTTCACAAAAGCCTGAGAAGGAAAATGAATATAGATAATTCTTCACTCCAGCCATGAAGAAGAATGTCACTCGGAGCGCCTCCCACATCGTCTTTCCCTATTGTCTTAGTTTTAAGTCTTGTAAGAGAGAAATGGATGCAGAAAACACATGGTAGGCCATCAAAAAAAGATGTACCCCTAAGTAGAATCCAAAATTAAAAAGACATTATAAGGGGAGCTACATTTGCACATTGTTGAGCAAACAGCCAATATGCTTCTAAAGCACTGAAAATCACTGGTCACAGGATGTTTCAAAATGGTTACTGAATTGAACTGAAAAATCACAAGAACCACATTTAAGGCCTCCTTTAAAACTCTGGAATTTAGGATCAAAGACTAAATAACCATCTAAGCAATGGTAAGAGTTCCTTGTCAGGGAATAATCATCATTCTACTTCAGATTTTTAGAAAACGTTTTATTCTTTGTAAGATTGCAACATGCAGGCAATTTCTCTTCCTTTAGCTGTTTCCATTAGATTTACACAAATGACGTCACCAGGAGAGAGGAGACTGGTCTGTGATATTCCCCCCTTTCCTCTGACTCTCCTCCACCTTCCCTCCAAGGATCTAAACTATGGCAGGAATTTACTCTGGGGCCCAAAACAATAGACTTTTCAAGCATTTGTGTTTGAGGAGATAAAGGGCTTGAAAAAGGCCAGCTTAAGCAACCAGCTTTGAGCTCAATTGGGAAAAGTGAGATGTGGTCTCTCTGCTTACAATGATGACAAGAATGCTTTGCTCACCCTGGCTTACATGACCTGAACACTTTTTCTCTCAGGTTCCTCTCATAAAGCAAATTCACATCCTGTTAAGACGTCTAAGGTATGAAGCATCAACCTGGTTTTCAAAATATAGTCTATTAAAGTGCTATCTAAGATAGTCTATGAAAAAAATCAGCTTACTATTTTTTTAAGTTCTTATTATTTATCATTTTTATTTTTATATATTTTATTTTTTTTTTACTTTACAATATTGTATTGGTTTTGCCATACATCAACATGCATCTGCCATGGGTATACACATGTTCCCCATCCTGAACCCCCCTCCCACCTCAGCTTATTTTTTAAAGACCTTTCTTCCTTCCTTAAACAATGAAAAGTGTCACAGTATTAGCACATTTGTGAAGGGCAGTTTTGGTGATTCAGGAGAACAGGCACAGTGTCCTCATTTAAAATTCAGTCACCAATTACATAATTAGAGCCTCTTTTTATTGTCACCTCCCTCACCTTCTTCTCTTGGGAACACTCTTTGAAGGGGATGAAGTTCTTTAAAGACTAGGGGACTAAAGCAGGATTCTTTGCAGAAAGAGGAGTCCCTCACTTCTGAGCCCCTGACCAGTGCCTGCAGCTGCTTCAGACTGAGCTTTTATCAGAGCCCTCAGACACTACGTAGGCCTTAAGGAGGTTCTGCTAATTATCACCAAACCACTGCTGAATGTCATGCAAAAAACAGAAATTAAGCATTTCCCATTGTAATAAGGGTCCCCACTCAAGTCTATACCATCAATCTAAAAGGATATATTGAGAATTATGAACGTTTATTTTGCAGTATTAAATGGAAGATATAGTTTAGTAAATAAGACTATTTCTCTTTGCTAAGACATTTCAAAATCAGTAAAGTTTTAATCGAAACTTGCTGAATAAAAAGAATGACTAATTAAAAGTTTAACTGATTGAAGTTATATTTTTCTTTAAAGCTGGCAGGCAATTTTTGATCAATCTGTTTTAATATGTCAGTGTTTTATGCATAGTGTTCATTTCAGTTTCTACTCATTCTACTTCCAACATTTGCCAAATAAGAAACCATTATCTTCAAAAGGTAATAAATGTGCCCACAGTAAACATATACCGCAAGGGCAAATAAGGGTCAAATGAATGATCATTTCTGATAGATATTAAATTACCCACCTCTAAGCAATAAAGTTAAGAAATTAATCTTATAAATAAGTGCAGGCAGAACAGTGTAGAGATTTATGGTAGGACACACAACCTACATGTAAATATACACTATTTATTGTCTCTTGCATTTTTTCTGAAGGTACACAATTAAACCTCATATAATAAGAGTAAGCAGCTCAACAGGTAAAGAATCCACAATGTAGGAGATGTGGATTGGAACCTTGAGTCAGGAAAATCCCCTGGAGAAGGGAACACCTATCCAGTACTTTTGCCTGGAGAATCCCATAGACAGAGGAGCCTGATGGGGTACAGTCCATGGGGTCACAAAGAGTTGGACACGACTTGAGCACACTCTTGCACAACTGGCACCACAGAGTCAGGAAAACAGACACTTATTCAATGTAATATTTTAAGTGGAGCATTAGATTCAAAACTGTTTTTCATCATGGTTTAATTTAAAGTTTACACTATTTAAATTTATCATTTGTGCTATATTCCGTAGTAATTGTTTCCTTTGTTACTAATATAATACAAGTTCATATTGGATGTGCGTAGAGAAATTAACTGACAACACGGTGTCACTCAGGCTCTCCTGCCCCACTCTCTCCCCACCTCTTACCTTGTGCTCTGTAAAAAAACCATACTACTGACATTGGTAGTACTGGGCCTGAGCACCCACTTGGTGATGGGCCACTTTTGTCTGTTTTAGTATATCAGTAGACTTTGAAGACTCCTGGCTGCTGCTGCCCAGAGAGAACAAAACTTTCTGTAGTCCCCACAGCTCCTCAAATCTTCTTCTAGCTTCCCCAGTGGCACCTTATCTACCCTGGGTCTAGTGAACCATATGAGTGGAAAGACAGTGTGTGACCCAAAAATGGCCACTCTGAATCAGAACATTTAATGTAGTACAGCGATCATACTAGACCCTTTGTAGAGGGTGCTAGAAGACGAACCTCTCATTATCTTACAAAGAAACCTAACCACTAGCCTTCAGAGGCTTAAAAAGACCTGGGATGAAGGCAAAAAACATACAAGTGGTTACAAACAAAGCAGATGAAGCACAGCACTGTACCCTGATCATGTCAGTTCCAAATCAGGAAACTGCATTCCACTGAAGTATATTTTCAAGTGTATCTACCACTGCGGCTTCCTTTGTAAAATGTATAAAGGCTATGTTTTCATTTTTAATCTGAGTAGAAAGGCTACATTTTCATTTCTAATCTGAGCACCTTATTTAAGGGGTAGAGTGAAAAAGTTGGCTTAAAGCTCAACATTCAGAAAATGAAGATCATGGCATCTGGTCCCATTCCTTCATGGGAAATAGATGGGGAAACAGTGGAAACAGTGTCAGACTTTATTTTTGGGGGCTCCAAAATAACTGCAGATGGTGACTGCAGCCATGAAATTAAAAGACGCTTACTCCTTGGAAGGAAAGTTATGACCAACTAGATAGCATATTCAAAAGCAGAGATATTACTTTGCCAACAAAGGTTTATCTAGTTAGGTCAGATCAGATCAGTTGCTCAGTCATGTCCGACTCTTTGTGACCCCATGAATCCCAGCACGCCAGGCCTCCCTGTCCATCACCAACTCCCGGAGTTCACACAGACTCACGTCCATCGAGTCAGCGATGCCATCCAGCCATCTCATCTTCTGTCATCCCCTTCTCCTCCTGCCCCCAATCCCTCCCAGCATCAGAGTCTTTTCCAATGAGTCAACACTTCACATGAGGTCACCAAAGTACTGGAGTTTCAGCTTTAGCATCATTCCTTCCAAAGAAATCTCAGGGCTGATCTCCTTCAGAATGGACTGGTTGGATCTCCTTGCAGTCCAAGGGACTCTCAGGAGTCTTCTCCAACACCACAGTTCAAAAGCATCAATTCTTTGGCACTCAGCCTTCTTCACAGTCTAACTCTCACATCCATACATGACCACAGGATAAACCATAGCCTTGACTAGACGAACCTTTGTTGGCAAAGTAATGTCTCTGCTTTTGAATATGCTATCTAGGTTGGTCACAACTTTCCATCCAAGGAGTAAGTGTCTTTTAATTTCATGACTGCAGTCACCATCTGCAGTGATTTTGGAGCCCAGAAAAATAAAGTCTGACAGTGTTTGCACTGTTTCCCCATCTATTTCCCATGAAGTGGTGGGACTGGATGCCATGATCTTTGTTTTCTGAATGTTGAGCTTTAAGCCAACTTTTTCACTCTCCACTTTCACTTTCATCAAGAGGCTTTTGAGTTCCTCTTCACATTCTGCCATAAGGGTGGTGTCATCTGCATATCTGAGGTTATTGATATTTCTCCTGGCAATCTTGATTCCAGTTTGTATTTCTTCCAGTCCAGCGTTTGTCATTATGTACTCTGCATATAAGTTAAATAAACAGGGTGACAATATACAGCCTTGACGAATTCCTTTTCCTATTTGAAACCAGTCTGTTGTTCCATGTCCAGTTCTAATTGTTGCTTCCTGACCTGCATACAAATTTCTCAAGAGGCAGATCAGGTGGTCTGGTATTCCCGTCTCTTTCAGAATTTCCCACAGTTTATTGTGATTCACACAGTCAAAGGCTTTGGTATACTCAATAAAGCAGAAACAGATGTTTTTCTGGAACTCTCTTGCTTTTTCTATGATCCAGCGGATGTTGGCATTTGATCTCTGGTTCCTCTGCCTTTTCTAAAACCAGCTTGAACATCTGGAAGTTCATGGTTCACATATTGTTGAAGCCTAGCTTGGAGAATTTTGAGCATTACTTTACTAGCGTGTGAGATGAGTGCAATTGTGTGGTAGTTTGAGCATTCTTTCGAATTGCCTTTCTTTGGGATTGGAATGAAAACTGATCTTTTCCAGTCCTGTGGCCACTGCTGAGTTTTCCAAATTTGCTGACATATTGAGTGCAGCACTTTCACAGCATCATGTTTCAGGATTTGGAATAGTTCAACTGGAATTCCATCACCTCCACTAGCTTTGTTCGTAGTGATGCTTTCTAAGGCCCACTTGACTTCACATTCCAGGATGTCTGGCTCTAGGTCAGTGATCACATCATTGTGATTATCTTGGTCATGAAGATCTTTTTTGTACAGTTCTTCTGTGTATTCTTGCCATCTCTTCTTAATATCTTCTGCTTCTGTTAGGTCCACACCATTTCTGTCCTTTATTGAGCTCATCTTTGCATGAAATGTTCCTTTTGTATCTCTGATTTTCTTGAAGAGATCCCTAGTCTTTCCCATTCTGTTGTTTCCTCTATTTCTTGTCTAGTCAAGGCTATGGTTTTTCCTGTGGTCATGTATGGATGTGAGAGTTAGACTGTGAAGAAGGCTGAGTGCCAAAGAATTGATGCTTTTGAACTGTGGTGTTGGAGAAGACTCCTGAGAGTCCCTTGGACTGCAAGGAGATCCAACCAGTCCATTCTGAAGGAGATCAGCCCTGGGATTCCTTTGGCAGGAATGATTCTAAAGCTGAAACTCCAGTACTTTGGTGACCTCATGTGAAGTGTTGACTCATTGGAAAAGACTCTGATGCTGGGAGGGATTGGGGGCAGGAGGTGAAGGGGACGACAGAGGATGAGATGGCTGGATGGTATCATTGACTCGATGGACGTGAGTCTGGATGTACTCCAGGAGTTGGTGATGGATAGGGAGGCCTGGCCTGCTGTGACTCATGGGGTCGCAAAGAGTCAGACACGACTGAGCAAATGAACTGAACTGAAACGAGTGTCTCTCTTTCAAGAATGTGGGAATCACATGAAGTTGCTTTAATCTTGTTTTCTTTTTCTTCTTTTTTAATCCTAAACCCTCTGAATGAACTGATCATCACCCATAAAGTGAGTGAAGGTCACTCAGTCATGTCCGACTCTTTGCGACCCCATGGACTATACAGTCCATGGAATTCTTTAGGCCAGAATACTGGAGTGGGTACCCTTTCCCTTCTCCAGGGGATCTTCCCAACCCAGGGATCTAACTCAGGTCTCCCACAATGCAGGTGGATTCTTTACCAGCTAAGCCATAGGGAAGCCCAAGAATCCTGGATTGGATAGCCTATCCCTTCTCCAGTGGATCTTCCTGACCCAGGAATCAAACCGGGGTCTCCTCCATTGCAGGTGGATTCTCTACCAACTGAGCTATGAGGGATGCAGCTATAATCATCACCCATATTCAGACAAAAACATTCTTTTCCAAGAAATGAAAAAGAATTTAAGTCCCTAAAGTCCTCCTTCAGGGGCTCCAGGAAGCAATTCCATGGGATTTAATGGAGTCTTCAGTGTCAGGAACAAAGGGCCAACTGCATTAGGCTAGATTCCAGTGTATATCTTAACAACAGTAAAGAAATGTATAGTACATCCACCTATTTTCTTTTTCTTTTTCTCTTTTTCTCAACAAGAAACAATGGAAATAAAGCCAGGTAATCACAGAGAAGTCATAGAGACAGCTCTACCTTCACCTTCGACCTACTGCAGAAAACTCACAGAATGGAAATAAGAAAGAGCAGAGAGGGCTGTTTAAAAACTACCAAGTTTTTTCTTTGATTTTTAAAAAAACTATTAAATATAAAAATGAATCTGATTAATCAGGATAAAGATGATGGCTGCTGATCTGTGCCAACACTTGCAGTGCAAACATAAATACTGAATGTGTATGGAATTCCTCTTAAACTGCAAATATTTCCTTTGTGCCAACAGCATAAGGGGCTCTTGGTGCAGAGAATCATCTGAAGAGGGTCTGAAATCCATTTTCCACATCCTTTCAGATAAGCGGCTACTCCAGAATATAATCTCCCCTTGATATTCTTTATGGGGAGCATACTTAACTAAATACTTCAGGTTGTGAGCACAAAGGATACATACACTTCATCTACCTGTTATGTTTAAGGAAATTATTTAGGAAAAAGTTTCATTTTTGCTTTTCCTGAAACTGTGAACACAAAGTGAGGAGTACTTTCTTGAGAATACAGTATTTGTCTCTGAAAGTTCCCTACCAGACTCCAGGACTGATGGTCTATGTCACCACTACCCTGCCTCTGGTTCCTATGCAGGTCCTTGATGATGTCACACCTCCCTCACTTCTGACCTGCTCATGGTGGAGTCAACAGTGATGGGGGTGAGCCTGGGGGAGAGAGAGATGACACTGGAAGCTCACTGCTACTCCCAGGATCACAGGGAGCGGGGAACCAAGTAGGATGATGCAGGCCTGGATCACCTAAGTGGGGCAACTCACAGAAACAGCTCCCCCTCTACAGAGTCTGCTCTCAGCTTCCCAGGTTCCCTAAATCAGGATATTGAGACACAGGCATCATTGCTTCCTATTGGTACTTAAACAAGTAGCTTAATTAACCAAACCAACAGATTTTCTCCACTTCCACAGCCAGCTAGACATTGTAAAGAGAAAGGGCTCTTGGCTGGGGAGGAGTGAGATTTTGAGTATCTTTCCCTGATACTTATTAGTCCATGGTGTATAAGTGAATAAATCTGTTTCTAAACAGATACTGTCCAAATAACAGACATAACATTAGAAGTAGTATCTTCCAGTTTTGCTTTATACATATTCATGTTTGTTATGGTTAGGGGAATCCTTTTTAGTGGGTTGGTAGGAAAAAATGGGAAAATATCTGATGAGAATATCATTCAACAAACATATTTTTTAAAAAAGACAATTCTTTTTTTTTTTTTTAATTTTATTTTATTTTTAAACCTCAAACACTGTATTAGTTTTGCCAAACATCAAAACGAATCTGCCACAGGTATACATGTTACCGTTTATTAGCTATTTGGTTCAGAGTACGTTACAAATCTCCCTGAGCCCTAATTCCATTACTGGAAAATAGGCTCTGCTGTGAGAACCTGAAACATCAATGAAGCTCCTAAAGTGATGCTAACATAGACCAGTGAAGTCCAGTCCAACGGGATGACAATGAGGAGCCACGTTTGGAAACTGCAGGTGCAGTCAGTGGATCATGATATCAATTTTGGGCTTGTGACCATCATTTTGTCTTTTGTATGAACTAAAATATAACATATATAATAGAAAATATTGGAGCACAGTGCAAGAATAACATTGTTTCATAAAATTTTTGTTTCTCGTGTGTGTGTCTGTATGTGTGTGTGAGAGAGAGACGTTTGCACAAGCATGAAATCATAATATGAAGCAGTTTTACTGTGGATCACAGTCAACAGCATGTTGAAGTCACTAATAGAATAGTTAGCTACTCAGGTTCTGGAGTTGGGAATCTCCTCAAATTTGAACAATGCTTATATATTTTGTAAATTAATTCCTTGTCGGTCACATCATTTGTAAGTATTTTCTGCCTTTCCATAGGTTGTTTTTTGTTCTGTTTATGGTTTCCTTTGCTGTGCAAAATCTTTTAAATTTCATTAGGCCTCATTTGTCTATTTTTGCTTTTGTTTCTTTTACTGTAGGAGATGGAACCAAGAAAATATCACTGTGATTTATGTCAAATAGTATTCTGCCTGCATTTTCCTCTAGGAGTTTTGTAGTACCTGGTCTTACATTTAGGTCTTTAATTCATTTTAAGTTTATTTTTGTATATGGTGTTATAGAATGTTTTAATTTCATTCTTCTACATGTTGTGTCCAGATTTCCCAGCATCACTTATTAGAGAGACTGTCATTTATCCATTGTATTATATAGTCTCACCTTCTTTGTCTTAGATGAATTGACCATAAGTGTGGGGTTTATTTCTGAACTTTCTATGTTATTTCACTAATCTATATGTCTGATTTCTGTGCCATTATCATACTGTTTTTATTAAAGTAGCTTTTGTAGTATGGTATGAAGTCACAGCATGTGATTCCTCAAGGTCTGTTCTTCTTTCTAAAGACTGTTTCTAGTATTCAAGGTTTTCTGTGTTTCCATAAAAATTTTAATTTTTTTTTGTTCTTGTTTTATGAAAAATATTATTGTTAACTTGATAGGAATTGCACTCAATTTGTAGGGTACCTTGACTAGTGTGGTCATTTTAACAATATTGAAACTTCCAATTAAGAACATGGTATATCTTTCCATGGACTTCCCTGGTAGCTCAGATGGTAAAGCGTCTGTCTACAATGCGGGAGACCTGGGTTCCATCCCTGGGTCAGGAAGATCCACTGGAGAAGGAAATGGCAACCCACTCCAGTACTATTGCCTGGAAAATCCCATGGACAAAGGAGCCTGGTAGGCTACAGTCCATGGGGTTGCAAAGAGTTGGACACGACTGAGTGACTTTTTCATTAAAGTAGCTTTTGTAGTATGGTATGAAGTCACAGCGTGTGATTCCACCAGGTCTGTTCTTCTTTCTAAAGACTGTTTCTAGTATTCAAGATTTTCTGTGTTTCCATAAAAATTTTAATTTTTTTTGTTCTTATTTTATGAAAAATATTATTGGTAACTTGATAGGAATTGCACTCAATTTGTAGGGTACCTTGACTAGTATGGTCATTTTAACAATATTGAAACTTCCAATTTAAGAACATGGTATATCTTTCCATCTGTTCATGTTGTCTTTAATTTCTTTAATCAGTGTCTTACAGTTTCCTTTTGCCTCCTTAAATAGGTTTATTCTCAGATTTTTTGTTCATTTTCTCATGCAATGATAAATGGGTATTTCCCTTAATTTCTCTTTCTGTTTTCTTGATGATAATGCATAGAAGTGCAACAGATGTCTGTATATATAATAGCTTATAAATCTCAATATCAAAAAAACAAACTACTCAATCAAAAAATAGACAGAATGCCTAAGAAGAAATTTCTCCAAATAAGAAATACACATGGCCAAGAGGGACATGAAAAGATGCTCAATATCACTAATTATTAGATAAATGCAAATCCAAACTACAATGAGGTATTGCCTCACATCAGACAGAATGGCCATCATTAAAAAGCCTACAAAAAATAAATAGTGAAGGAGGTATGGAGAAAAGAGGACTCTTATACACTGTTGGTAAATTGGGAATGTAAATTGGTACATTATGGAAAACAGTATGGAAGTTTCTTAAAAAAACACAAACAAAAACAAAAACAAAAAAACAAGAGTTATCATATGACCCAGCAAACCCACTCCTGTCCACGTATCCAGAAAAGACAAAAACTCTAATTCAAAAGATACATGCTCCCCGATGTTCACAGCAGCACTACTTACAAGACATGGAAGCAACCTAATTGTCCACTGACAGATGAACTGATAAATCAGTTGCTTCCATGTCTTGTTAAGTAGTGCTTATAAGACATTAAGCATCTCTTTATCTGTTCAACTGATAAAAGCACCTCTTTATCAGTTCATCTGTCAATGTATATTTAGGTTGCTTCCATGTCTTGTTAAGTAGTGCTTACAAGTAGTATGCATATATATATATATATATATATATATATAGCACTATATATATATATACACACTATATTTATATATACATACACAGTATATACACACAAAGACATACACATAGAATATTACTCAGTCATAAAGAAGAATGAAATAATGCAATTTGTAGTAACATGGATGGACCTAGAGATTATCATACCAAGTAGGTCAGAGAAAGACAAATGTAGTATGATATCACTTATATGTAGAATCTAAAAAAGATTATATAAATGAACTTATTTATAAAACAGAAATAATCTCACCAACATAGAAAACAAACTAGATTACCAAAGGGCAAAGCAGGAGGAAGGGATAAATCAGGAATTTGTGATTAACAGATACACACTACTGTATATATATATAAAAAAAAAAGAACAAGGATCTATTGTATAGCACAGGTAACTATACTCAGTATTTTGTAATAACCTATAATGGAAAATAGAATGAAAAAGAATATACTTGCTCACACACATACATACACACACACACACACACACACACACACACACATAAAATTGAATCACTTTGTTGAACATTTGAAGCACTGTAAAGAACCATACTTCAACTTAAAAAAAAATAAACAGACACACACAGAATTCAAACCCTGACTTCACTGCTTGCTGCTTACCTGGGCAGTGGGTTAAGCTCACAGTTGTTGTTGTTTAATCACTAAGTCATGTATGACTCTTTTGCAACCCCATGGACTGTAGCTGTCAGGCTCCTGTGTCCATGGGATTTCTCAGGCAAGAATACTAGAGTGGGGTGCCATTTCCTTCTCCAGGGAATCTTCCCAACCCAGGGATCAAACCCATGTCTGTGCACTGGCAAGAAGATTCTTTACTGCTGAGCCACCAAGGATGCCCTAAACTCACATGTTGTGGTTTTAAAATCTGTCAGATAAGGAAAACAGGAGAATTGTGAGGATTAGCTAGGACATGGTAGGGATAAAGGCTAAAACCTGTTAGGGATTCCACAAACTTTTGAAAATATTACTAATACCTGTGTAGCTTGTAAGAGTCTGCAACAAGCACTGGAACAACAGAAATGAGAGACACAGGCCCTGTCCTTAAGGACAGGGAGACAATAGTTAAGAATATGGGGAGAGCTGAGAAAAAGGCCAGAGGTCTTGGTGGGGGACTGGAAAGTAAAAGTGTGTACAGGGTGGTAGTCAGGAAAGAAGCTGGTGGGAAGGGAATATGAAATCAAAATGAAATTAAAAGTGATATTCTCTCCTTTTGTTCCTCATAGAAAAGAGGTTAGACATATTTTTCTGGTTTACTTTTCCCCAAAACTCCTATTGTGTGTGTTGGGTTGGTGGGGGGTGTTTTTCTGGTTTTTATTTTTTGCTTTACTGTTTAAACTTATATAAATAATTTGGTTTATAACCAATAAATATAAATAAAATCACACAAAAAAACATAAATAGAAATTGAAAAGCAAAATTGTTTCAGAATGTATTACTCTTTTTATTTAAGTAGAAACAATCTCTGAAAGTCCAGTGCCCCAATCCTTAAGAATAAAGATAATTACTACTGACTGAGCATTCTCAAGAACCAGACATGGAACACAAACATTTTCTCACCCAGCTACATCTTCACAACACATCTGTGCAGCAGTAATTCCTAGATCTAGTTTAAGGATAAGGAGTCTGAAGTTTGGAAACCGAGTGACTTCATCAAGTCTCAACAGTTGTAAGAGGCACAGCAGGAATTAAAATGTGGGTCATGGTAACATTTGGTCTAAATTCTTAAATATTCTATCCCTGGCTGCCTTCTGTATGATTTCCTGAGACCTTTCACATTGCAGGGTACCAGGGTCTAGCCCCGGTTGGATCCAGGAATATCTTCAGGAGGATGGCTTTGGTGAAAGAGTAGCAAAAGGGGAGAGACAGAAGCTTGATCTGACTGGTTTACATGGGAAACCAATAAAGTTCATGACACCAAACTTGCTCTGACCACGGAGGCCGCAGGCGCCCTCTCGAATAGCTGAAGGTGCCCCACCTTAGGTACCTTCTCGAGTGGGTCTTAGAAGCCCAGGCAGGTAAGTGGTCTCAGAGAGCCCCCACGCTCCGATCAGTCATCCTGAAGGAAGAACAGAGAAGAAAAGGAGAGAAAAGGAAGCAAGAACAACACGGGGAGACCAAGCCTGATGAGCGAGGCCCGTAGCTTTATTTTTAAAGGGAGCTTATATACCTTAATTTGTGCATAGAGGATAATAGGGGGTATAAAGTCATGCAAAGTCGGCAGTCCTTGATCCTTATTGAGACCAGCCTTTCTTTTCTGTAAACTTATCGTATGCAAATGCTTTAGGTGATTTACATCATCTTCTGGCCAGGAGGCCTATTAACATTTTATGACTCTTTGTTCTGATAAAGGTTAGTTAACTAGAAAACTTTTTTTTTCTGAGTGATCATTTTAAAGTTTGGTGCCATCCTCCGAAAGTGTTAGATAAATTTGCATTCCTATAGGGCAAAGGTGTAGTGGGCTTGCAACAAGGAAAGAATTTATTACCTTAAGGATCTAAACTTGCTAACACCAAGGCCACTACTTATTTTTTTCTATATATCAACTATATTAATTATAATCCCAAGGACACAATACAGGGGACGTGGAAACTTGGCAGCAAGCATTGGCTCAACAATGAAATCCTCCACCAGTTCTATTCTAATAATTTCTAACTCTCCGAGAGGCTCTATATTATTTGAATATCTTAAGCTTCCCATGCCTCTCGCAGTTAGGAGGCTGTAAACAATCGAATGCATAGCTGTAGGAGTCCGGATAAACCTGTCAGGCAAGTTAGAGAGCCATCTGAGGGGTTTGGATTGAAACACTCCTACTATGCCCAGGAGGCTAATTAACTAGAGCTCTAAGTTGATTTTCTTCAGAGAAAGGTGGTCGGGGATAGCCCCCGTTAATGTCAGAGGAGTTGGTGAAAGTCGTAAAATAGCAAAACAGACAGATTCTGGTTCTGGGGGTAGATGCTCAAGCAGATCCAGGGGCCCCCTTGAGTCCTGGCTCGCCTTTGCATATCAGGCCTCTCCACATGACCTTTGTCATGGGTGGGAACTCCTGCGCTGGCTCCCAGCAGTAGGGTCTCTGTAGAAGAGAGAGACCCTACTCTCTCTTTTATCAACCAACATTGTGCCTTGGAGACAAAGGCATATAAAGTGGAATAATAAGTTTTGTAGTTATAATGGTTGGTGATCATTATTTACCTGAATACAAAGTTTAGCACTGCTTTGTAATCATGTTCTCCTCCTCCTCCAGAGTGTGTACACAGAGCATGAGCAAAAGTATGGTGGAGACTGATAGAACAGAACCAAAACCTAGTGATGTCGAGAGATGTTTAGTCTTCGCTCAGATGTGATTCCAAATATTACCAGCAGGGCCAAGAATCATCCCATGTTTTTCTTTATTGATAAAGTTCTCTTATACACACAAGTATACAACCTATTTTTTTAATTAAGAGATATTAAAAATAACACAGGGCACATTTATAGATTCTTTCATCTGAGGATATAAAAGGACTTAGACACGTCGACTATTTCTGCTAATTAGTCTCATTTGATTCATTTCAGAGATCGGTACAATCAAAACTTGGGAATCTAAACTCCTTCATTCTACTGAAACTACTAAGTCATGAATCTGGTAGCCAGAGGAAATCTTTAAATATAAGGGTTACAGGTGCTGAAAATTTATTCCAATTTTTCCTGAAAGGCATATATTTTAAAAATTGTTTTTAAACTGTGGCAAAATAGTGTGGCTCAGCAGTAAAGAATCTGCCTGCCAATGTCTGCAATGGAGGAAATGTGGGTTTGATCACTGGGTTGAGGAGCTCTGGAGAAGGAAATGGCAATGCACTCCAGTATTCTTGATTGGAAAATCCAATGGACAGAGGAGCCTGGTAGGTTATAGTCCATGTGGTGCAAAAAGTCAGACATGACTTAGTCACTCAACAAGACATAATATTTACCATCTTAATGACTTTTAAGTATACATTTCAGTAATATTAAATACACTCCCATTATTGTACGGCCATCACCACCATCTAGCCACAGACTCCTTCCATTTTGCACAAGTGAAACTCTATAGCCATTAAACAACTTCCCTCCCTGCAACTCTAGGTACCCACCATTCTTCCTGTCTCTATGAACTGACTAACCTGGGTACTTCATATTAATAAAATTATACAGCAATTATCATCTGTGACTGGCTTATTTCACTTAACATAGTTTCCTCAAGGTTCATCTGTATTGTAGCATGTGTCAGAATTGGCTTTCTTTCTAAGGCTGAATTATATTCCATTGTGTACATGTGTGTGTGTGTATGTATGTATGTGTGTTTATATATATATATATATATATAAACACACATATATATAACAGAGTCGGACATGGCTGAAGTGACTTAGCAGCAGCAGCAGCAACCATTTTTTGTTTTTGCAGTTATCTGTCAATGGGACCTTAGGTGACTCCATATTTTTGCTATTGTGAATAATGTTGCTATGAACACACATATATAGAGATCTACTCATGACCCTGCTTTCAATATTTGGGGTTTATATCCTAAAATAGAATTGCAGTATCATATGATAATTCTGGTTCCAAATTGGGAAAGGAGTATGTCAAGGCTGTATATTGTCACTCTGCTTATTTAACTTAATTGCAAGTACACAGGATTAGAAAAGTTCAGTTTTCATTCCAATCCCAAAGAAAGGCAATGCCAAAGAAAGTTCAAACTACAACACAATTGCACTCATCTCACACACTAGTAAAGAAATGCTCAAAATTCTCCAAGCCAGGCTTCAACAGTATGTGAACCATGAATTTCCAGATGTTCAAGCTGGATTTAGGAAAGGCAGAGGAACCAGAGATCAAATTGCCAACATCTGCTGGATCATCGAAAAGGCAAGAGAGTTCCAGAAAAATATTTACTTATGCTTTAGTGACTATGCCAAAGCCTTTGACTGTGTGGACCACAACAAACTGTAGAAAATTCTTACAGAGATGAGAATACCAGACCACCTGATCTGCCTCCTGAGAAATCCGTATGCAGGTCAAGAAGCAACAGTTAGTACTGTACCTGGAACAACAGACAGGTTCTAAATCAGGAAAAAAGCACATCAAGGCAGTTTATTGTCACCCTGATTATTTAACTTATATGCACAGTACATCATGCAAAATGCTGGCCAGGATGAAGCACAAGCTGGAATCAAGATCGCCGGGAGAAATATCAATAACCTCAGATATGCAGATAACTCCACCCTTATGGCAGAAAGCGAAGAAGAAATAAAGAGCCTCTTGATGAAAGTGAAAGAGGAGAGTGAAAAAGTTGGCTTAAAACTCAACATTCAGAAAACTAAGATCATGGCATCTGGTCACATCACTTCATGGCAAATAGGAGAAACAATGGAAACAGTGAGAGACTTTGTTTCCTTGGGCTCCAAAATCACTGAAGAATGTGATTGCAGCCATGAAATTAAAAGATGCTTGCTCCTTGGAAGAAAAGTTATGACCAACCTAGACAGCATATTCAAAAGCAGAGACATTACTTTGCCAACAAAGGTCCATCTAGTCAGGCTATGGTTTTCCCGGTGGTCATGTACGGATGTGAAAGTTGGACTGTGAAGAAAGCTGAGCGCCGAAGAATTGATGCTTTTGAACTGTGGTGTTGGAGAAGACTCTTGAGAGTCCCTAAGACTGCAAGGAGATAAAATCAGCCCATTCTAGAGGAAATCAGTCCTGAATATTCATTGGAAGGACTGATGTTGAAGCTGAAACTCCAATACTTTGGCCACCTGATGCAAAGAACTGACTCACTTGAAAAGACCCTCATGCTGGGAAAGATTGACGGCAGGAGGAGAAGGGGATGACAGAGGTTAAGATGGTTGTATGGCATCACTGACTTGATGAACGTGAGTTTGAGCAAGCTCTGGATATTGGTGATGGATGGGAAAGCCTGGCGTGCTGCAGTCCCTGGGGTCGCAAAGAGTTGGACACAACTGAGCAACTGTACTGAACTGACCTGAACTGATGATAATACTATTTTTAACTTTCAGGAGTTTCTACTGTGCATATTTATATAATCCAGCCTCTAAAACACTCCCTAAAAATCATATTTCTTTAGCAAGAAGAACAAAAACAGCAAACCAAAAACAAACCCACATGAAACAAACAAAAACAAAGAATCAGAACAAAGGAATACAGAATCAGAGCCCAGGAAGAGATCAATTCAAAGCTTCACCATCACAACCATCACATAAGGGGTGAAGCACCGCACATGAACTGGCCCATTTAACCCTCACAACAGCTCAACGAGTTGGACTGTTAGCTGCCTTGTAAGGGAGAAAAAACTGAGGTACACAAAGATGGAATTCCAAGTCCTCTGTTCTAAGTCATTATTCTGTACTGTCTCCCTGGTTAAAATAATTTACTAATAGCTGAATTCTAAAAGACTCCCCAAAGCATCTATATACCCTATAATTTTCAAAGCCCCACAGTTTCACAGAAAGTCCTCCAGGGAGGTAATCACCCTTGAAAAGGTGGTTTTATTTCCTACAACAAAATTCCATCATTAAAACACAAAATTCAGGTTTCCCTATAGGAATCTCTCCAGTGCTGCACAAACCAGTTATCATTTTGCCTTAGAATTATGTGGTTATTAATAGACAAAATCATGACACCTAAAAAAGTCTAAGTCCAGAAATCTGTCTGGGTCAGTTATAAAATAACACGTACACAAAAGAAACAAATGAATAAACAAACAGAGTCTGGTATCTGATAAAATGCCCATTGAAAATACCTGCTGCCAAAGATATTCTCTATTGGGAGAAAAAGGATCAACCTTTCATGCAATTTGGAAAAAAAAAAAAACAATCAAATTAAAAGCAATTAAATCAGGTGCCTCATAAAAAGAACACGTGAGAATACTCTGATGTGCATACCTGAGGTGCAACTGTCATTTTCTTCCTTAAATCATGAAGTCCAATTTCAGTTGTCCAGATGCCATCAATTAGAATTCTACCTTCAGGCTCTGACAATCTAAGAAGGGCAGCAATGAGGGAACTTTTTCCAGCTCCCGTTCTTCCCACGATGCCAACCTGTGAAGCGATCCAGGAAGGATTAAGAATTAACAGTATGCAACCAACCTAGCAGAAAATCTGATTGCTGAAGATGATTTTAGAAAGTTCTATATAAAGAGTAGTCTCTGAGTTTCTCAAACATGGATGGCACTATTGATATTTTGTTGAGGGGATAGGGGACTACCCTGTGTATTTCTGGAGGGTTAACAGTAGCCATGGACTCTACCCACTGGATACCAGAATCACCCCACAAACTATGGCGACCAAAAATTTCAGACATTGACAACTGTCCCCTGGTTGGGAACCCATGGTCACAAGACAAGTTAAAACTAATAGAATCAATATACTAGCAGTGAAAAGCCAGCAGTCTTCTAAGTGGTCCATAAGAAGTCAGCTTATAAATTAGCTTTATCCCTACTTGTCTGGGTATTTTGACTTTTAGAATTATATGGGTAAGTGTACAGAGATGTCAAGTCTAGTCAGAAGTGTGATACATAACCAAATACTCACTTTTTCAGGGATCTGTTATTTAAGAGGAATTATTCTTTGGTAGAGAAAATAAATCACTTATGTTAAATATTTTGATTATATTCTATCTTGAAAGGAAACACCTTAAAATTATAAAATGCATTTCTCAGTGTCTTAAAAGACAGTGGCCAATAGACAGAATACACATAATGAGTCAACAACAACACAAACAACATTTGCTATTTATATGGGGCCTTTCATTTGAGCAGTTCAAAAGGCATTTTATAACAAATTAATACTTACAACTGAATCTTGGAAAGATACATGTCAAGTGTCAGTCTAGTTATTAAAACCAAAACAGAGATAGGGAGTTTGGGACTGACATGTACACACTGCTATATTTAAAATGGATAACCAACAAGAACCTACTGTACAGCACAGGCAGCTCTGCTCAATGCTATGTAATAATCTAAATGGAAAAGAATTTGAAAAAGAATACACACATGTATATGTATAACTGAATCACTCTGCTGTACACATTAAGCTAACACACCACTGTTAATCAACTATAATATAAAATTTAAAGATTTTTTTAAAAAGCAGAGAAAAATTAAGTGTACTAACAGTAAGATTAAAGAATCTGTATAATACAGGTAAAAATCTTGGTGGGGAATAAAACTATACTGTAAAGACTGGCTTTTAACTATGTGCATTCAATATGTATGCAGAGACTTTTTTTTTTTTTTCCTGACCAATGAGCTTGCTCAACTGCAAATTCCCTGGTGGGAACTTCCCAAGAGATGATTTCAATTTCTCTATTTAGGGATTTGGAATCAATGAGGGGTGTAATACATGCATTCAATCATTTGTCAATTAACTCAGTAAATTTTTAAAACTCTTGGATTTGAACAGAGAACTAAATTTTTCTGAGCACTGTTATCAGAATGCCCATGCTCGGAACCTTTCATATTTTCTCACTTGAATATCTCCAAAGTATCGAATCTTAGCCTGCAAAATCAGTCATGGCATTTAAAAAAAATAATTTATCATTACAGAGGTTAAATGTAAGAAAAGAGGGTTTACCTAATTTTATTATCTTTGAGGCCATTTTGTACCTTATATTATACCCTAATTTATATAATATAGATGGACCAGTCTCTGTACATAGGCAGGTCTAGGGTATGTATGGATGTATATGTATGTGTGTGTGTGTATATATATATATATATATATAAACTCATGTGCTCTGTGTACACACAGACCTCAAAGATATTGCAGAGTTGGTTCCAGACCACCTCAATAATATAAATACCACAATATTGACACTATATTATAGTCTACATTATGTCTACAATGTACATACCTTAATTTTCAAATACTTTATTGTTCTAAAAACACTAACCACTATCTGAGCCTTTATTCAGTTATAGTAACATGAAATTTCAGATCACCACAATAAAAGCAAAACAAAAAAGTTTGAAATATTTCAAGAATCACCAAAATGTGAGAGATACAAACTGAGCAAATGCTGTAGGAAAAATGGTGCTGATTCATTTCCTCGATGCAGGGCTGCGATGAATGCTCAATTTTTTTTTTTTTTAAAGCACTATCTGTGATGCACAATCAAACCAGGTATGTCTGTATTTATGGCTGTTCCCATATATAAATATATATATATTTATGTATGTATATGTGTATATATATATATACAGCCATATATATGGCTGTTCCCATATATAAATCAACACGAATCAGGACACAGATGAGAACTATGTCTATGAGAATGTATGTTTCCATACTCTCAGCTCCACTAAAACTGATCCACCTGTGCAAACAGGAACAAACTCTTGGTAAATGGCCAAGATTCTCAGGGGCACCACAGGCTGCTCACAACAACAGGACTGTGAGCTCCAAACCCCAGTGAGGAGAGTAAGAAAAAGGCTACTCAAAGAAAACCAGGCTCTGGCTATTTCTACCATTCAGTAATCAAAACTATAGTCTCAAGTCTTTCCCAGGTCATCAATCTGTTTTACCAATTGGCCATGCAGAGTGTCACCAGCAGGAATAAGTTTGCATTCCTAACAAAAAGATATTTGGAGACAATCTTATTTTAGCTGCTTTGTGATGGCCCCTTGCTGTTTTCCCAGACCATAGAGGTGTTGGTTTCTGATGATCACACCAACTTGTTAGATAATTGCATTTAGATCTCTCTTCATATACCAAACCTAACATGATCAACACCCAATGGCCCACACAAAACAGCTGCTTCTTCTGATTTCCCCACTCTAATCTCATTACTTCTTTCCCAGGCTCATAGGCTCAAAATGTCTACCTTACTTCCAGTTTTCCCAAAGTCCAGTGTAGTGCCAAGCCCTGAAAATTCTTCCCATGCAATGCTTCATGACTCAATTCCTCATTTTAAGGACCACATTCAGTACTGGAATGCCAGCTGTACTACTTTTGAAAAACAGAATAAATTCTTTCCTTAATTATGTTGTTGTTGTTATTGTTGTTTAGTTGCTAAGTTGTATCTGACTCTTTTGTGATCCCATGGACTGTAGCCTGCCAGGCTCCTCTGTCCATGAGATTTCCCAGGCAAGAATATCAGAGTGGGTAGCCATTTCCTTCTCCAGGAGATCTTTCTGACCCATAGACTGAACCCATGTCTCCTGCATTGCAGGTGAATTCTTTACCACTGAGCCACCTGGGAAGCCCACAGAAGATTACTTCAGTCAGTCAGTTCAGTTGCTCAGTCGTGTCCGACTCTGTGACCCCATGGACTGCAGCATGCCAGGCGTCCCTGTCCATTACCAACTCCTGGAGTTTGCTCAAACTCATGACAGCCAGCCAACCTGACCTCAGGTACCCTCTTTGCTCAGTGAAGTCATCCCTCTTGTTCCACCCATCACATTTTATGCATCTATGTTCATGTTATGCTTCAACTCTCCCGTCATAAGATCTCTCTATGTTAGACATGTTCCTTTAACTGCAGATACACCTCTCCCCTAGAGAAGAAAACGGCAACCCACTCCAGTGTTCTTTCCTGGAGAATCCCAGGGACGGGGAGCCTGGTGAGCTGCCGTCTATGGGGTCGCACAGAGTCGGACACGACTGAAGCGACTTAACAGCAACAGTAACAGCACACCTCTCCCCACTTTCTCTGTTTTAGCTACACAGAGGGACAAGATAAAAGTATCAGGCCATCTAAGTAGCCTGGCAACTAAGGCCATGCCTAAAGTGTCAGGCAACTAAGTCTACCTGAAATAACAGAGCCTAAAAGTCACAAGATGGGACTCAAGTCCACATATATTGACTTCTTTTCCATCTGCTGATGGTTTTCTTATCACCTGGATGGCCTGACACTTTATTATGTCCCTCTCTGTAGGTAAAACAGAGAAAGTGAGGTCAGGTGGGCTGGCTGTCTGCAGGAAGAACCTACCCATAGTTGGGCTGGGAGAGAAACCTGCAGCTAAGTGGGGTACATTGTTCCTGGGGAACAGGCCAAACAGACCTCTTGCCCTGCTTGGGGAGCAAGACTCATTTTGGATCCCATCAGGTGGTGAAAGAGTCACACATATATGCTGTTGGGTGGGGCTGTCTCTGACTCCAGGTCCAGGCAGGGCTGAGCCTGTGGGGAATCCCTCTAGTCCTTGCAAGAGTCTGATGTGGGGAAGGCGGGAGCAGGATGAAAACTGCCCATGATGAAGACAGACTCCATGGAAAGGATTCAAACAAATGCAGTGGGATCACACAGAATTGGATTATAATGTAGAGGTGTGATTTGCAGAATATGAAAGTAAATAAATCTATAGGGTATTAAGTGCTGTAGAATGTTCCAGAGCCTCACGCTCAAACACAGCAGGCATTTCAATGATTCATGAGTTTGGTTTCAAACTGTCAAAGGACATTTCTTGGGAATCATGGGTTATGTGTCATCAAAAACTGTCTATGGGAGAGAAAGGACTTTCTTGGAAGGTCCTGTTCAAATGCAATGCTGAGAAAGTGGTCTGGGTGAGCCTGAGATTCTGTATAAGAAGATTGAAGATATGCAGGTGATACTGACCCTGGCAACACAGTCTGAGTCACAAGGAATCAGGAAACTTGGAGGGAAAGTGGGACAAACTGGAAGTGAGGGGAGGAGTTACTGAGAAAATATGTAAAAAAAGGAGAAAGTGTAGGAAACCAATATTTTTACACATCATAGCAAGTATCTGTTAAATTTCAAGTAATATCTCTGAGCAAGAAAAAAATAACAAAGCAAAATCAATCTACCTCTAGAGATGGAAAATGCTTTAAAATTGACCAGGAATCTTTAAAATTATCAAAGCAACCAAAGATCATCTAAATGAGAAATTCAGCCCAAGTCAAAATCTACCCAGGAAGCCTAGGGTTGCATTGATCTCATTTTGGATCTTTAGATTTACTTGGTATTTCTTCCATGAATTAAAAACCAGTATAGGACCAATGACACTTTTCTATTAACTTTAACTTCCATGAATCAGGACAGCAGAGGACATGGCAGAAAGACAACAGAGCACCTCTTCTACTGGGTGGGCTCACTCCCAAGTCCTCCTCTCTCCTGCAGCAGCCTTTCTTAATAAAAGCCAACTCCAAAGGACTTTCAGGAGTGACAGGGCTGGGACAGGTGAGTAGGAAAGGAAAACTGGGTTGTACACTGCTGCTGCTGCTGTTAAGTCACTTCAGTCATGTCTAACTCTGTGCGACCCCATAGACGGCAGCCCACCAGACTTCCTCGCCCCTGGGATTCTCCAGGCAAGAACACTGGAGTGGGTTGCCATTTCCTTCTCCAATGCATGAAAGTGAAAAGTCAAAGTGAAGTCGCTCAGTCGTGCCCAACTCTTAGCGACCCCATGGACTGCAGCCTACCACACTCCTCTGTCCATGGATTTTCCAGGCAAGAGTACTGGAGTGAGGTGCCTTTGCCTTCTCCATGGGTTGTACACAGGTAGAGTGAAATCATTTCAAGAACACACTGCCTGGGTATCATCTCACAACACAGAAGTGAAGCTAATGGTGATGCTGAGTGGACCAAGACACAGATCAAAAGTCAGATTGTCATATTAATTCAGTCTCCAAATTAAATGTTTCCTCAAACATTTTAGAATCTCAGATAGTCCTACGATTTTGGGAGATTTAAGATGGAAGAATACAAAACTGTTATGTTCTTAAGCTATATATGAAGTTTATAAGATAATTCATATTTTATGGCTTTGGAAGAAACACACACAAATTAGTGGAGTTATACTGACAAGGTGAAATCTTATGGACACAGAACTATGAGTAATCAAACACTGATTTGCCTACAGTACTCTCAGGGACAGGGCTGCATCAAGAGCTGTGG
Source organism: Bos javanicus (assembly GCF_032452875.1). Classification (NCBI taxonomy): domain Eukaryota; kingdom Metazoa; phylum Chordata; class Mammalia; order Artiodactyla; family Bovidae; genus Bos; species Bos javanicus. The sequence continues at coordinate 71,780,909 of NC_083879.1, read as the reverse complement.
TTAATGTTTCCAAACACGGAAGTCCTCACCTTCTTCCTGACCTACAGTGAGACGAGAAATAATTAGGAGCCAACTTTTGCTCAGTGACTAACTGAAGCTGCTCCCTGAGTCTCTTTGAGGCATTAAGTTGAATGTTTATTCTTTCATGTTACAAGGCTATCATTCATTATATCATGGCTATAGTCTTCTAGGTATGTCTGTGGTGGAGAGTTTTAAAGAGTGGTTATTTAAATGTAATCTGTTGCTTACCCAGTTGTCTTGTGAGTATGTTATGGTTACTGGTTGTTCACATGTGTGTGTTACTCTCCTAGCCAGCAGTCCCCAGCACCCTCTCTGTACCTGCAATGCCACTCTCTAGGGAACGAGGATGAAAATAAGATGCTCCCTGAACTTAAACCTCTGGGTTCTGTGAGATATAGACTCAAAATTACAAAGGGTAGCACAGGTGCTATATCTTTTATGTTAATTGTGGCAAAACGCATGTAGAAACCTGTACACCGGTCAAGAAGCAACAGTTAGAACCAGACATGGAACAACAGACTGGTTCAAATTTGGGAAAGGAGTATGTCAAGGCTGTGTATTGTAACCCTGTTTTTTTTACTTACACGCAAAGTACTTAATGCAAAATACTGGATGGATGAAGTACAAGCTGGAATCAAGATTGCCGGAAGAAATATCAATAACCTCAGATATGCAGATGACACAACTCTTATGGCAGAAAGTGAAGAGGAACTAAAGAGCCTCTTGATGAAAGTGAAAGAAGAGAGTGAAAAGCTGTTAAAACTCAACATTCAAAAAACTAAGGTCATGGCATCCAATCCCCTCATTTCATAGCAAATAGATGAGGAAACAATGGAAACAGTGAGTGACTTTATTTTCTTGGACTCCAAAATCACTGCAGATAGTGACTACAGCCATGGAATTAAAAGACACTTGCTACTTGGAGGAAATTTATGACCAACCTAGGCAGCATATTAAAAAGCAGAGATATTACTTTGCTGACAAAGTTCCATATATTTAAAGCTATGGTTTTTCCAGTAGTCATGTATGGATGTGAGAGTTGGACCATAAAGAAAGCTGAGCACCAAAGAACTGATGCTTTTGAACTGTGGTGTTGGAGAAGACTGTCAAGAATCTTGAACTCCTTGGACTGCAAGGACATCAAACCAGTCAATCCTAAAGGAAATCAATACTGAATATTCATTAGAAGGACTAATGCTGAAGCTGAAGCTGAAGCTTCAGTACTTTGGCACCTGATGGGAAGGGCTGACTCATTAGAAAAGACCCTGATGTTGGGAAATATTGAAGGCAGGAGGAGAAGGGGATGACAGAGGATGAGATGGTTGGATGGCATCACGGACTCAATGGACATGAGTTCGAGCAAGCTCTGGAAGTGGTGATAGACAGGGAAGCCTGGTGTGCTGCAGTCCATGTGAGTTATAGAGAGTCAGACATGACTGAGTGACTGAACAACACCATCAACATGTAACATGAAATTTACTAATTTACCTATATTAAGTGATTATAGTGTCAAGTATATTCACATTGTTGTATAACCAAACCTCAGAACATATATTCCCTTGTAAAACTGAAATTCTGTACCTATTAAACAACAATAACCTATTCTCTTTCCTCCATCACTGGGGACCATCATTCTACTTTCTGTCTTTGATTTCTCCAGGAACCTCATAAAAAATGAATCATATGGTATTGGATCCGTTTGTGTCTGGTTTATTTCATATGTCATGATAACCTCAAGGTTCATCGATGGTCATTTTTTCTTTTTTTAAAGCTACATATCATTTAATGGTAAGGGTATACCGTATTTGTTTATCCATTCATCTGTGACTTTCATCATGGACACTTGGGTTGCTTCCAACTTTTGTCTACTGTGAACACAGGTCTACTATAAGCCCTATCTTGAATATATAAGATGCTATGGAAGCAGAGAGGGGCCTGAAGAAGCAGATGCGTTAGAGTTGACTTTCTCCATCCAGACAACAGAAGGGAAGTGTCTCTGAGGTGGAGTGGCAGTGTATGCACACCGGAAGCAGGCAGGACATGGTGCTTTGGGAGAATCTACACATGACCTGAGTATAGAGGGTGTGAGCATGTTAGGACTCAGTGCTGGACAGGTAGGTGGGGAAGAGCTTCCTACCACCTTGTGTGTTGTGGTTTATTTTCTTCTTTAAGATCCTGCCCTGGTCCTAGACGAGGGCTCCAAACTGAGTGTAAATAGGAACATCACCTGAAGACATGGACGCTGACAGGACCAGATCACAAACCTCTCGGCTGTCTCCCAAGTGCATCTTCCTCCGCTCCCTTCAATTAGCTTTCATCTACTCTGAGTGAATCTCTGGGCCATGTCTCCACCTGGGGGCTCTGGTTCCTCACCCCTGACTGAGTCATGATTCTGGGCTCCTCAGTTTTCACTACAAGCTCATCCCACGGCCCCTGCTGAAGTGGACTTAGGGCTTCACTAGGCTTCTAGCAACCGGAGAAGGTGATGGCACCCCACTCCAGTACTCTTGCCTGGAAAATCCCATGGACGGAGGATCCTGGTAGGCTGCAAGCATTGGAGAAGTAAATGGCAACCCACTCCAGTGTTCTTGCCTGGAGAATCCCAGGAACGGGGGAGACTGGTGGGCTGCTGTCTATGGGGTTGCACAGAGTCGGACACGACTGAAGTGACTTAGCAGCAGCAGCATGCTTCTAGCAACAGGTCAACTAGGCCAGTAAGGATCAGATCTGTGCTAAAGAAAGAAGTCTTTTGCTGTCTCGCATACAGGGTTATCGTTACCATCTTTCTAAATTCCATATATATACGCACTGGGATGACCCAGAGGGATGGTACGGGGAGGGATGTGGGATGGGGGTTCAGGATGGGGAACACGTGTACATCCATGGCAGATTCATGTTGATGTATGGCAAAATCAATACAATATTGTAAAGTAATTAGCCTCCAATTAAAATAAATATAAAAAAAAAGAAAGAAAGAAACAAGTAGTCTGTGGGAGGGAGGGCAGGGAGATGGCAGCTCAGTGTAGGTGAGTGGAGGACAAGTTTACGGCAAGGGCCAAGGGAGAGAGGAGGAGGCTGCAACCAGCGAGTAACATAGGAATAAGAGAATATTTCAGAAATACAAAGATGAAAAGATGGAAAGGAAGAAAGTGGAGAGATATTGGGAGAGTTCGTGACAGGGAGCTGGGCTCACTTTCCAAACTATGAATAATCAGGTGTCATGTATAGTGTCCTGGGTCAGGTTAAACTCCAGCTCCAGAGCCCAGGGCCAACAAACACCATGAGTGAGCTCATGACCCAGGGAAAGAAATGCTGGGATCCCCATCCCATGGTCAGTTTCCAAGAAGGATTCTCGCATAATGTTATTGATCTAATCTGCATCCAAGAGAATTCTCTGGACTCATAGACAAGGAAACCAACAGCGGATATAGCACTAAATCTTTAGTTCAATTTTAAAGAGGCAAATGGCTTAAACAAACCTTTTCACTTGAGAATATGTATGGTGTCAGGTCCTTCAATACCAGAGGCTCATCTAAGCTGTATCTGAAGTTCACACTGTAAAAGTCAATCACTCCTGTATGGGGCCAGGCTAGTGGTGGTCGAAACTTGTATTCCCAGAGCACTTCTTTCTCACACTCTGTATATTCAATCCCCCTTTCTACTGAAATCATCTGAAATACATAAGACATCACAGGAGTTAGGAAAGGAGGGTGTTGCTTATGGATGTTTAGAGACTATAAATGAAACCTTCTGCTTTTATATCTTTACATCAGCTTTTCCATGGTTCAGAAGATCTCAGGTCTTAGCATCCACGAAGGAGAGAAGTACGAGTTTTATGAGGCCTTTGACAATTTGCAAACTTGTTCATGGTCTTGTAACTTTGTCATTTACAGGTACTTCCTTCAATATTATATGAAAACTAAAAGAATTAGAGAAATGAATGCAAAGATTTTATTGATCCAGTTTTCACACCTGAATTAAAAAAAAATAAGGGAATTTTGTTTAAGAAAAGAATACTTATGGACACCAATCAGTAATGTGCAGCTACAGAAGGGCCATCTGCTATAGATGAGCAGAACTGGATGGTTATCAAACCTCATTTTAATAATTAGTCACTCTCTGCTTTATTAAAAGCAAGAAGTGGAAAGTTTTCATTTTCATTTGTTTTTCTCCCTTTGGGAGAAGGTGCAAATATTCAAAAGAGATTATAATTTACATATTGACTAAGGTCTCTTAAAGTGGCAAAACTCCACAACTCTGATAGTGCATTCTGAGCGGGAGCTTATCTGACCAGAAAGAAGAGATACCAGCAAATTCAGGTACATATTGACTAAGGTCTCTTAAAGTGGCAAAACTCCACAACTCTGATAGTGCATTCTGAGCGGGAGCTTATCTGACCAGAAAGAAGAGACACCAGCAAATTCAGGTGTTCAGCACACACAAGAACAGATGCTAAAATGGGAGTGGAGGAATCTACTAATTAAATAAACTAATCTCAAAATGCTGAATCCTTTATCTTAACCAACAATGAGGAATTATCTATTAAGAAGCAAAGATAAAAAAGCCACTAAGAAATTAACCTTTATTCTCTCCAGGATTTCAGAACATTTCTCCTGCAGAGATATTTATTATATTTGAAGACAGTTTGTGATGAATATAAAACCTGCCGACACAGTACACATAAGACTGAGAAAAACACATATATATTTTATTTTATATTAACTTTAAATAGATGGAAGAGGATGCAAAAAAAAGAAAGAAAGAAAGAGAGAAAACCCTGTTAATCATGATGTAAAAGCAAGAATTTTATGGTTCTACCTAAGAATTTCTTTTATTCCAGCTAATGGCCAGGAGATTTGAAAAGGCTAAGAACAATAAGGTAAACATCACCATATTCTCAGCTTCGATGCTTTGCCTGACACAACATTGGAACATCCCCATGAGTGTGAGCGTGAGGGCGAGAGAGAGCACCAGACCAATCTTGCCGGGGTTCAAAGCTAAACAAGGAAGAAGAAGAATCAAGTCAGAATGGTTCTTAAACCCTTGCTCAGCTCCTTCTGTAACTTTACAAAGAAGATTCCTTTATCATATTTCAATCATTCATATGTCATGATCGTATTATTCATACTTTTACTATGTGGATTGAGATCATAATACAGTGGGAAAAATGACTATGAAAGACTGTGAGATGTGTTTATTAATCCCATCAGGATTTACATATATGTGACAATATCATATAGGTGAGGAATCAAGTCATTATTCAGACTTCCATCATTATGTCTGCAAGAACCATTAGGTAATATAACTTTCTACATATCCAATGCAGCTGCAGTTGAAACCACAAAAAAAAAAAAAAGGCAATAGGTTTTAAGAGCAAGTGCTTTTAAATCTAAAATACTACTCTCATTGTTCCATATTAAAGATTCAATGCAGCTAGTATGGAATCATTAGGGACGGTGAATTCATGCCACACACACCAACAACAGCTCATCTGGTACCCACACAGTTGGACAATGTTCTTCGCTGCAGAAAATCTTTCTCAATCCAGTGTACCAGGCATCTACAACCAAGAGATTTGAATAGCCCTAAAGCTAAAACCTAACCTCTAAGCTGAAGGAAAAGCTTAATGGTAAACCTAGTTCTCTCCTCCCAACTACAGGATACTACCAAGAATGTTCAGCTTGCGACAGTTGTGTAGACTTCAACCATTCAACAAAAGATGAAACGATTAAAAGTCTCATATTAAGACACAAATGACTTCATATAGACCACACTGTGAAATCATATGCTGCAAACACTTTAATATAATTCATTATAACCAGTTTATGATATTAGATGAGGTGGCAATAATTTAATAACTGTAAACAAGACTATAAACTGTAAGCATACCACAAACCATTATTCACAACTGTACTTACTTTCTGCCAGAGTCAGGGCCCCAAAGGCAACAACAGTGACAAAGATGGCACAGATGACATCCAGATACACAGCGAGCCATCGGGACGTCATCAAAAGCAGGAACCAAGCCTCTGGATTTTTGAACCGTAATAAGCACAGTACATAAATAGAAAAACCATGTTAGCTGCTTCTAAAGAGGAAGAGCATTTTGCTCAGTTGAAATACAAAAGATTTTTATACAAGATAGAACAGCAAAGATACACACCTAAGGAGCCTAAAGATTCCAGAAAGCTACATTTTGACACAAGACAACATATAGGACACATAGGAACAAGTTCAAGGGCTTTGTGGGGAGCATGAACCAAAACATACAACCCATGGCTTATAAACAGAAACATGATTCTAATAAAGAAGATGGGAAATGGTCTCACTGCTGTGTTTCCTGCAGTGCTGCGCCTCACCGTGAAGATCATCCTCTCATAGGGTTGACTGTTCCCAGCTCTCAGACGCAAACAGCACAGCCCTGCTGTTTCCCACACATTCTGATCTTACTACGGAGCCCTGCACAGTGTTTATTCTCAGGAGCCAGTATCTAAATGACCATGAACTAACCAGATTGGCATGTGTCTTTTGAAATGCCATTTTACCTTCAAAACACAATAAAGATTGGAAAGATAGGCCAAATTTTTATAAACTTAGAGGAAATTCTGAAATTTCTACCTAGAAAAAAAAAATTCAGAGATAAAGAACACACATGAAGTCGGCAGCAAATCTGATGATCAGGAAATGATTTTCCTTAATCATGTCAGCCACCCTGCATGCTCTGACAAGAGAATTGGCAAACTACAGTTTTGGAGCCAAGAATAGCCACCATTGGGTTCTGAAAATAAGGTTTTATTGGAATGCAACCACAGCCATTTGCTGATGTATTATCTTTGCCTGTCTCCATAGTGAGTAGTTACAACTGAGACTATACAGTACACAAAGCCTACAATATTTTTATCCAGGTTTTTGCCAAAAGAAAGTTTGCTGACTCTGTCCTAAAGGGACAGAAAGCCATAGGGCACAGTGATGGAAGGACAATGCAAGGCAGTCAGGGGAGAAAGCAGGCATGTGAGAGGGGAAGAGGGGTGCACAGAGGGGATGCTGAGAGGAAGGGGTGGGGGACACAGGTGTGCAGAGAAGGACAATGGGGCACACAGAAAGAGGACCTGGCCAGCAAGACCACCTAAGGGGGAGGTCAGGCCTGAGAAGGCAGCACACCCCATCCTTTGAAATCACTTTCAGAAATGTACAGACCTGAGTGCAAGTCCTGGCATGCGTCGAACACTTCCTGAAACCTCTGTTCAGCTTTGTATGCCCGGATGGTCCAGAGTCCCTGGAGAGAAGATGCTAAGTGCGAAAACACTGGGCTCCGTGCTGGGGAAGCAGAGACAGACACACATCAGAGAAAGTCAGGGAGGCTGGATGCGAGGAAACCCACTGCCTCCTGGGCTTTATGGTCACATGTCCCACCAAAGGACACACGTGTGGCTTCTTGGTGGGCTGCCTGGGGGAGGAGGGACAACATCCCTTCTGGAGAGGGTCCTCCATGTGACCCTCAAACTCTTGCTCACGCCAACCTTTACTTTAAAAACCTAGAAATGAAAGATTCTCTTTGAACCTTTCTTTGACCAAATTCAAATCACAGCTAGAATTCTTTACTATTTCTTTTATCAAGGTCCTCCTCAAACACTCCTCTCTCCAAATTCTTCTGATATATTTCCAGGTGGAAATTGTTCATATTTTCAAAATATATTGAAGCACAGTTGATTCACAGTATTGTGTTGGTTTCAGGTATATAGTAGAGAAATTCAGTTATTTTTTTCTGATTATAGTCCATTATAGATTATTATAAGATACTGAAAAAATTCCCTGTGCTTTACAGTAAATCTTTGTTACTCACCTATTTCAAGTGGTATTGTGTATTAATCCCATTCTCCTAATATGTTCCTCCCTCTTAGTCCCCCAACTTTGGTAACCATAAGTTTGTTTCTATGTCTCTGAGCCATATTATCTTTTAGATTCTATGTATAAGTGATGTGATATCATATTTATTTTTCTGTGACTTACTTTACTAAGAATAATATTCTCTAGGCCCATACATATTGCTGCAAATGGTAGTATTACATGCTTTTTCATGGCTGAGTATTATTCACTAATTTTTGAGTCAGTAGCATTCCAAAATTTAATTCCTCATTAGAGTCCTCACCAAGATAAAGTTTGATGAGCAACCTGTGTGCTATGTCCTTCTTAGATGAGTAGCCTAAAGTCTGGGATAGAGTCAGTACATCCCCTACCCTGCACCAGACGCAGACCCAGGACAGGGTGAGACGAGTAAGGGGAGTGGACAGTCTGCCACCTTCCCCGTCCTGGGCCTCCCCCTGCACCTGTGCCAGGAGCCTCTGTGCGGGTCATGGAGCACCCGGCACTGCACCACCCTTGTACCCACAGGACCCGGCAGACAAGGAGAGTTTGAACAGTCTTGACTTCTGCTCTGGGAACCTGATGGATGTTTTCATAACTGCCCTGCTGGATACCTGTCCTGGTATTTGGAGGTCACTGTGACATGCGACATTCACATCACCATTTTAGATTCTGACAGTGGCCTCAGTGTCCATTTTCTTTTGAGTGACTTCATGTGGGTTTGGGATCTGGTGTCACATGACTGCCCATTCATTTCCTGCCATCTTCTCTAAAAGCACACTGACCATGAGCACCAGGGTCAGGCTCTTGCCTGTCAGAGAACAGCTGGGCTGCAGGCTGCCAGGCAGGGAGGACCCTTACATTTCTCATTCCCCACCGTGAATGAGGATGCAACTTGCTATTGCCAGGGGCACATAGTGAGCCTCTGACCTCTGTCTGGGATGAGCGGTAACGTGTTTTAACAGCAGAAAATACTGATATCACTTTGTTACCTGTGCGTCTCCTAGAGAAGCATGAGTGCTAAGTTGCTTGTTGTTTCCAACTCTTTGAGACCCTATGGACCATAGCCCTCCAGGCTTCTCTGTCCATAGGATTCTCCAGGCAAGAACACTGGAGTGGGTGGCCATTTCCTCCTTCAGGGGATCTTGCTGACCCAGGGATCCAACCCCTGTCTCTTATGAATCTGGCATTGGCAGGTGTGTTCTTTACCACTAGCACCACCTTGGAAACCCCTCCTAGATAAGACCTGTTAGTAAAACCTGGGTGTTTAGAGGAAGTTATGATCATTTATCTTACAGGAGGCTACAGAGACTTTATAAAATGATGAGGGAAAAGAATCAAGGGGGTAAACTCTAAACTGTTTTCAAGTCCTCTCTCCTTAGCCTAGCATCTGAATGGTTCAGTCAGTACCAATGTGCACACAGGCACTACAGGTGTGTGTGTGGGGGGTGGGGTGGGGAACAAACAGGCAAAGACACAGAACCCTCTTCTGTGCTTAGTGTCCCCAGTTCTATAAAGAAGGAAGGAACAGGTTTCCTCCCGTAAGATACTAGGGCTTAGAGAGGGTCAGAAGCTCTGGGCTGGGGGCCAGCTGACCATCCACTCAGCCCTGGGGCTTTTTCCACCTAGGATATCTGACCAGGAACCTTAACTGTTAGAGGCCTCACCTGTGGAACTGATACAGGGAAAACACCTTCTCTGAAAAGCTACATTTTCTAACATTTCCCCTTTGTACTTAATTCAGGCACAGAGCTTAAAGTGATTCAGTGATGTTTTTGATCATCCAGTTGGGTACCTGTGTTTTCATTCCAACATCCACACTACTCTTCATTTAACTAACTATTTATTTTACTTTCCTATAATTTTACACTTATAAAAGCAAAATGAACATAGACTGAGCTCCTGCTCCAAATTAGAAAGGCCTTTTCTTCACCCCAGCAGGTGTCCCAACTCAACCCCAGAATCCAGTCAGTCTGGAAGCAGGGTGCTCACAGGGATGATGCAGGTGAATTCTGGGGCCATCACCCTGTTAGAAGGATGCCACAAGTCCAGCTCCAGGGAGTATATAGAACTCACTAGAACCAGGCTCTCACTTCCAGAGTAAATGTTGTGATGTCAACACACACAGACAAGGCTTCTGAGAAAGAAGTAGATGTGGCTGTTCCCCCAGGGAGATCCTGGAGTGAACTCTCCAGCACGGCCTCCCTCACCTGCTTCTCTCTTCAGATCAAAGTGCAGCTGATTCTCTCCAGCAGGGATAGAGGGTGGGGTTGACTTTAGAAACCAGGTATCATCTCAGCCTTGAACACCAGAGAACCAAACACCCCATGACCTACCTCACCTCATGCCCAAGAGTTACAGCAGGTCAGAGGGAATCAGGACCTGTGAAAAGCCATCCTGTTTCTTTCAAATCTCATTTAGGGCTGAGCAGGATGCCAGAATGAATGAAATGGAGTGTCTGCAAAGAAAATTAACTAGTACAGGGGTAGAGGGGATGTCAAGGCTTTGATCTTACCTTGCTCAATGTAACAACACCCTTTTTCTCAAAAACACTGAGCTTGCTGTTCTGAAGAAGACTATGTAACATCCATGGCAGCAGTCTGCAGTCACAGACATGTGTAACCCTACAGTTCACATGCCTGACAGCTATGTTTTCCACAACCTTGAGGACACCTGGGGACACACCCCACCAGGACTGCAGATCTTCCCGGGCAAGGGACCCCATGTTGACAGCATGGCTGCAGGTTATCATTCAAGTCGTGTGAGACCTGCTAGTTGTGAATAAGTTTTTAATCCCTTCATGTTCATGGTTCTAGTGCCTTTAGTAGTGGCCACCAAGCACTTTACAAGCATCAGTTCAATAAATCCTCATGAGAACTCCAAAGACTGAAGGATTAAGAGAACTCTCTGCTCAGTATTAAGTATATTGACCCACATTAGTGATAAACCTGGGTGTTGAGAGTCAACCATGCCTTACTTCCAAGGCTGTGCTTAATCACAACATTTGTGTCTCAGAGAGAGAATAATCAGGATTAAGGATGTCCATGTGTGACGATGTACATTTTTTCCAGAAAAATTATTATATTATTGTATTATTAATAAAATATTATCGATTTATTAATATTATATATTATTATTATTTATGTTCAGAAAACCTCCAACCTCTGGGTGCAAAGAGCCCCAATATTGTACAAGGATGATGCCAAAGTCCTCAAACCCCCCAGAACAAACACAGAAAATCCTGTATTTCTTCTTGAAAAAAGACTGCTGACTGACTGAATTTCACGGGCAGCCTCAAACGATAAAACGTCTGAAGCTTTGTCTACACAGAGGACTGGATGGAGCTCATCACTCCCTCTTCTGCCTCCCCAGGTCGCATCAGCACAATGTCACTCACATCTGGGCTCTACTGCTATTCATCCATTCAAACATCTCACAAAAATGGACTTTATGAAACTTTAGCTGGTTCTCTTGATGACCGAATTTTTTTATATAGCTTTTATGAAACTGATGATCACTATCCTTTTCACAAATAATTAGAATAAATACTTCTTAAGTGTTTACTACAGAAACAAAACATGCAAATGTCACAATGAAAAAAGCTTCTGTGACTGGATGAATTGAGAAATTTTTCCATTAGTAGATACAAAGAACCATGGGACTCAATATGCTTCTCTACTTGGCTTGGTATCTAGAAGGTTAAGTTGGTATTAATTTGAAATAATTATTAATGGTTGAGGTCTCTGATACAAACCTTCCCTCCTCACTTTTCAGCTATAGTTCTTATAACTTTTTAAGAAATACATAGCAATTCGATTTTCCTTATTTTTTGTTTTATTACTGATGAAATATATATATTAATAATGAGATAAATTCAATTATTTCATAATCTGATTACCTATAGAATGATTAATCATAAAATGTGTTCTCCATTTTTTTTTTTTTTTGCCGCACCATACAGGATCTTAGTTACTCAATCAGGGATTGAAGCTGTGCCCCCTAAATTGAAGTGCAGACTCTTAACCATAAAACCACCAGGAAAGTCCCTGTTCTCCATTATTCTAAAACTAGAAAGTTGAATGGGGTAGTAGGCCAGATGCATACTGAACATATTCCCCCTCCTGTGTTCTCCTAGGGGATCATTTTCAGCACTATTTATATGAGTAGTTTAGAAAAACAGGGGATCACACTGTTGTATCACCCCAAATACTGGTGATGATAAAGAGCAAAGCTGAAAATAACAGGACTTATCTTTTCAATACATTTAACAACTGCAACTTACATAAACATGTGAAAGAATGTATTTTTCAAATATATCAGTTCTAACATATATTTCCTGATGTCTCCTATCCTTTTCCTAATTGTTTCCTTTCTTGTCATTTCTGGTAACTTAAGGAGAAGAAAAATTCTCTGTTTTCCTTCTGCTTAGTTCCAACATGATGAAATATTTTATTTTTAAAAAATGTATAGGCTTGATACTCTGTGTTAGGAAGTATGTCATGAACCAGAGAGAAACAGTCCCTGTCCTCATGGTGCTTATATTCCCTGTCCTAAGATTCAAACTGGAACTGACCCATCACCAGGTCCATTTGCCTTAAGGGACACATGGACTCAGTGGTAATACATTCAATTACCTAAAATTAACTTAGTGAGAAATTCAAGAAGAATGAATCTGCAGAATTTCAGGGGTGTGGTTAATTACAGCATAAATGAAAGCCAGCCTGTACTGCCCTCCCAACCTGAGAGCCTTGGTACTCACTTGTGGATTCCAGGCGTTTCACATCTCGTGATGTCTCTAAGGAATATCGCCGGAGAACAAAGAAAATGATGCCAAGGGGAATCACAGGTATAGCCACCCAAGGAATCATAGCCACCATCACAGCCACCACACCAATCACAAGTAGAAACATCTGAAATAACAAAAATACAGAGACCTCCATGTCAAGGATACTTTTCAAAGATAAACTTTAATGGTTTGTGTTGTTAGGATTGAACTCCTTTCCTTGAAAGACTTGTTGGAACAGCAAGGAATGCTTTTCTATCCAAAGAAATAAAATTATAGGTGGTCCTCATGATGTTTATTGTATGAGCCAAACACTCTGATAAGAACTTCCTAGTTATCTGCTCTTGTGATACACTCAGTAGCACTATGAGGGAGTCATTACTATCTTTAACAGAAGAGAATATACGAGGTTTAGAGAGTAGGAGCTGAATCCCAAACTATCAGGAGTCAGCAGGTGTTACTAGAGGGATGAGCGAGCAGGCATCAAGGATGAGGAATCCGGAAGCCTCAGCTATACATGCAGGGATAAAGAAGTGGTTAATTACAAATTCAGGGTCCAGAAATGTAGGAAAAAAATTAAAATATTGATCTTTGGAAGTGGAAATTCCTCTTTCTTGGTTTTCTATCCATAGTTAACATTTACTGAGTGCTGACTGTGTTCAGGGCTGAACATTTGATACTTCACATGCATTAACTTGTTTATCCTCACAAGAGCTCTACCTAGGAACAGTATTATCTCATTTTACAGATGGAGACACTGAGGCCCAGGGAGAGGAAAACCTGATAGACACTGCAAAGTATAAGTCACAAAGCCGGGAAGCCCATGTCATGAGACTTTATGACATATTTAAGCTTTCCCCTAACATACAGCCAACTTTCTATCATCGTGCTAAGTATATAAAATGTACATTTCAAAGGTTAGTGATTATAACAACAGCAGACACCATTTACCAGGCATTTACTATATGCAAGGCGCTGTGCTAAAAGTTCCATGAACATTCACTTAATTACCACATCATCTGTGAGATGATTTTATCTTGGAGAATAGTCTTCTACAAATCATTGGTTGATGCTGATGTAAGCATTCAAAACTTTATCAGGAAAAGTATGATACTGTGGTGGGCAGCTTCAGGCAATAAGAATACAGTCAATACTTAGCATCTGCTTGCTAAGAGAGAAGTGGGTTGGTGGAGACATGCAGAATCACAAGGCCTAGGCCAAGGCCTCTGGAGTTTATGATCTCAGATGGATACAAATCCATGGTGATTTGAACATGGTACTGAATGCTAGGGAAACACAGAGAGGAATACCTGAAAATTCTTAGACAATTCTGAGAAGACTTAGGACTGAAGTTTACAGGCTGGTTTAACAAATAGAAAGAGTAATCACAGTAGGTGGTAATCACAGTTGATGGAGATTTGGACTGAAAAGGAGTTGGGATTAAGTTAAGATGTTTGTCCAAATTAACACCAGTTGTTCTGTGTCCTCTCAGCACCACTATCACTTGCATCCCACATATGCCACCTCAGAGCCTCCCTACCTTGTCACCCAGGGCAGCTGGCCCCAGAATGTCATGTCTCTGAGGGATGGATTAGGGGGGTAATGTCTGTTATCACAGAGACTCAGGTTATCATTTCACAGCTTTTCCTGATCAGTTTTCTCAGAGGATCTTCACAACCATCTTCTGAATGAGAAAAGCAAAAGCTTTATTTTCATTTACAGATAATACATGAAGCTAGGAGGGTAAGTGGTTGTCCTAAGTTTTCCAGGGAAGGACTGCAGGTCATGGAGAAAGACAGGAGCAGTTTGTACTCAGAAAATCCTAGAGCCATAGCTGTAGGCAGGGGGAGCCTGAGAGGAGGAGGAGGAAATGTCCGGAACCATGACTTTGTGTCTAGGAGCCCTTGTGAGCCAAATAGCATGTTCTGGATGGAGATCCATGTGCCTTTCCTGTTTTTCCCGATCTCTGCCGTCGTATCAATATGAAACTCAGAGTGAAGAGGACAGAATTCTGAAGGAATAAATTCCAATCATAAGTGGAGAAAAATAGGGCTGTCTGACCTCTCTCCTATTAGACCTACAGATGAATGATTTCTTAAAGCCACTGCATTAACTGTGTATCCCACCATGCTGGACTCTCCATGCTCATGGGGAGGGGTCCTTCCAGCTCCTGCTATGTCTAGTCTTTAGTCACTTGGCTCCCCATTGTTGGTTATCAAAAAATCCTACTAAAATGTCAACCAGGGAAAAATACAAATTACAGTTTTTTAGCAGACCCGCATCATTTGGACAATATCCACCAGTTTCAATGATCTGGCTCTCCCCACGTGAGGGCCTTTTATGACTAACCTAGCTTGGCAGATAACCTGGAAAGCAGAGGTAAGATCAAAATGAAGGGCTCCACAGGGGCCTGTACCAATGTTTCTTCCTTAGGTACCCACTGAAGAACACCCAGGGCTGATCTCTTTTAGAATGGACCAGTTGGAACTCCTTGCAGTCCAAGGGACTCTCAAGAGTCTTCTCCAACACCACAGTTCAAAAGCACCAATTCTTCAGTGCTCAGCTTTCTTCACAGTCCAACTCTCACATCCATACATGACCACTGGAAAAACCATACCCTTGACTAGACAGACCTTTGTTGGCAAAGTAATGTCTCTGCTTTTCAACATGCTATCTAGGTTGGTCATAACTTTTCTTCCAAGGAGTAAGTATCTTTTAACTTCATGCCTGCAGTCACCATCTGCAGTGATTTTGGAGCCCCAAAAGATAAAGTCTGACACTGTTTCCACTGTTTCCCCATCTATTTCCCATGAAATGATGTGACCAGTGCCACGATCTTCGTTTTCTGAATGTTGAGCTTTTAGCTAACTTTTTCACTTTCCCTGGGTATTCTTTGGAAGGAATGATGCTAAAGCTGAAACTCCAGTATTTTGGCCACCTCATGCAAAGAGTTGACTCATTGGAAAAGACTCTGATGCTGGGAGGGATTGGGGGCAGGAGGGGAAGGGGACCACAGAGGATGAGATGGCTGGATGGCATCACCGACTCGATGGATGTGAGTTTGAGTGAACTCCAGGAGATGGTGATGGACAAGGAGGCCTGGCATGCTGCAATTCATGGGACTGCAAAGAGTCTGACATGACTGAGTGACTGAACTGAAATGAACTGAAGACCCATTACTGCTGGGAGCCAGCACGGGAGCTCCCACCCATGACAAGGTCATGTGGGAGAGCCCTGATGGGCAAGGCGAGTCAGGGCTCAAGGGCCCCCCTGGATCTGCCTGAGCAGCTACCCCAAAACCAGAATCTGTCTGTTTTATTATTTCACGACTTTCACCAACTCTTCTGACATTAACAGGGGCTATCCCTGACCACCTTTCTCTGAAAAAAATCAACTTAGAGCTCTAGTTAATAAGTCTCCTGGGCATAATAGGAGTGTTTCAATTCAAACCCCTCTGATGACTTTCTAGCTTACCTGACAGGTTTGTTTGGACTCTTGCAGCTACGCATGTGATTGTTCACAGCCTCCCAACCACGAGAGGCATGGGAAGCTTAAGATATTCTAACAATGCACAGCTTCTCAGAGAGTTAAAATGGTTAGAATAGAACTAGTAGAGGATTTCTTTGTTGAGCTAATGCTTGCTGCCAAGTTTCCATATCCCTTATGTACTGTGTCCCTGGGAGTGTATTGATTAATATAGTTGGTATATAGAAATGTAAGTAGTAGCTTTAATGTTTGTAACTTGGACCCTTGAGTTAATTCTTTTCTTGTTATAACCCACCACACTTTTTCCCTATAGGAATGCAACTTTATCTAATGCTTTCAGAGGGTGGCACCTGACTTTAGAATAATCACCTTTAGAGAAAATAAGTTTTCTGATTGACTAACCATTATTCAGAAGAAAGGGTCATAAAATGTTAACAGGCCTCCTGGCCAGAAGATGATGTAAATCACCTAAAGCCTTTGTATATGATAAGTTTGCAGAAAGAAAGCCTGGCTTTGATATAGTCAAGGACTGCTGACCTTGCATGACTCTACACCCCCTATTATCCTCTATGCACAATTTAAGGTATAAAAGCTACTTTGAAAAATAAAGTTGCGGACCTTGCTCAACAGGCTTGGTCTCCCCGTGTCGTTCTTGCTTCCTTTTCTCTTCTTTTCTTCTCTGTTCTTCCTTCAGGATGACTAATTTGGAGCGTGGGGGCCCTCTGAGACCACTTATTTGCCCAGGCTTCTAAGATCCACTTGAGAAGGTGCCTGAGGTGGGGCACCTTCTGCGATTTGAGAGGACATCTGTGGCCTCCGTGGTCAGTGCAAACCTGATGTCACAGGTTTTATTGGCTTTCTATGTAAACCAGTTAGTTCAAGCCTCTGTCTCTTTCTCCTTTTATCTATCCTTTCACCAACGCTGACCTCCAGAGGGAATCCCTGGATCCAACCGGGGCTGGACCCCGGTACATTACTAATGCTCTCAGAAGCTCCCTAGTTAGGTTAGGTCCTTCAGATTTCATGACCCTAAATTCTGAAGTAATTCAAAGAGGATGTCTCTAACAGGTTTATTTATACTTGTAGATAATACTTTAGCCACCCTCATTGTGGATTGGATATTATACATATATATACACATATATAATGTATGGGTTTACATTTATACATATGTAGATTTGTGAGTCTTTTATTATCAGCTATCTCAAACCCATTATAGAAGTTTGTAGAAGATGAAAATAACATCCAAGAAAAAAATCAACATCTACAGAAGGAAACAAAAGATTCTAGTATGCTTCCTTGAAGCCAATCTCATTTCTTTCTCAGACATTCCCAGGAATTTCAAAAAGTCCAACTCAAGATACACACACAATTCCCCTGATTGGATTTCAGGCCCATCTGATGGCCCACATCACCATGGACAGTGCTTCTGTACCTCTCTCACACAGGCACAGAGACAATGATGGGTATACAGAAAAATCCATACTGACCCAGAGTAAGTGACCCAAGTCCTGATGCCCCTCAAAATAAGGAAGATAATTATTTTAATATATTTTCCATTTGGAGCACACCATTTGGGAAATTCTATCCAAAGTCTATGAATCCACATAAATAAATAAAAAAAAAATTCTTAGATGAAATCTTCACTTGAGAGAAAATGGTGATTTTTCACAATTCAGAAAAATTCTTTAGTTTGTAGAGAACGACAGCCTACATCTGAAAGGGAAATTCCACTAGACCAGTATTGTGCTAAGACAGGGTTTAGGGCTAACCTTCTTGAATAAACAGGGAGAGTAAGACTCTATACCTCACTCTCAACCTTAGTAAAAACTGGGATATACCAACAACATGAAAGGATGGTGGTAGGATTTAAATGAGGTAATGCTAACTAGTGCTAACTAGCTAACTAGTTCATACACAACAAATAAAAACTCTAACTCCATCATTAACATCCTTTAGCATGTTACAGACGCCAGAAGCCAGGGGAGGAGGGATGAGGTATTCAAAGACTTATGGGCCCAAAGAATCTTAAGAATCTCATGAAGTTGGACCCCAAAAGACCACTCATTCTAACCACTAGAACACCTTAGCATTATCTAAGGACATATCTGAGCAGGTGCTATTTTTCCTTTAGTTTAGTTAAGTGAAAGTCGCTCAGTCGTGTCCAACTCTTTGTGACCCCATGGACTATACAGTTCATGGAATTCTCTAGGCCAGAATACTGGAGTGGATAGCCTTTCCCTTCTCCAGGGGATCTTCCCAACCCAGGGCTCAAACCCAGGTTTCCCGCATTGCAGGCGGATTCTTTACTAGCTGAACCACAAGGCCTAGATGTGGTAATGATGTCACATGTACCAACATGATTGTGGCTTTTCTCTGGTCACAGTGAAAAATGTATCTGAGGTCTATTTTGTTTGAAGATGCAATTTTAAAATAATATGACCAGTATACTTCATGACTACAATTTCTGTCCTCTCTGTATTATCTACCCAATTCTAGGCCTTCCAAAGATTGATATCCTTAGAGATATGACAGCAAGTAACGTTTTTGAGATGGTCTTTTCTCATTCTATATATTCTTTCTCTTTCCAGTTATCCTTTTTATTGGTGCAGATTTACTGTTTTGAAACTCCTGAGCATTTATGGGTGACTAAGGGGGAAAGTGGTGGACCTCTGGATCAACAAAACCAAACCAGATTATTCAATATAGTCAAAGAGAAGACCAAATTCACATTTTCTACTTTATGCACCAGGAATTGTTATATTGATACCAGTGGAAATACAAAATCTAGATTTTGTAAACTTGTGAATCTCAGGAAATTCAACTGTGTCCACTCCAGGTCAGCATTCTTGATGCAGGTAAGTAGCCTGGTTAGGATGTCAGGATGATTAAGGTAAAGAACATGTCACCACCACCTATGGAAGGAAGTCTAACGAGCACCTTTCATCCTCCGAAAGGATGCTGTGCTATGAGCAGCTGTTTATGACAAGCCACACTGGCATCTAAATGAATAGTATGTGAAGTATATTAAAAAACAGCAAAGAAAATAACGCTTGTGTAAATGTTAATGGTTTTGTTTAAAAAATGTGCCCAATCAAAAAAAATTGAAAAATAAGACCTTGCTTTATTGCTAGAGGCCATGACAAATTTTCTCATTACACAGAAGTTCCACAATTCTCTAGATCTAGCCAACAAGCAAAGAAATCATGGTCACCCAACACACCTAAATACCATTAACAGATGACATTTCATAAGGCTTATCATGAGTCTCATGTTGCAAGTATTTCATAGGCTTTATTTAATCTCATTCTCACATCAATATGAGTAGGAGGGATTATCCTCTCCATTTACAAAGTAGGAAACTTTGCAGTGATGCTCAGAGGGGTTTATTGATTTGCTCAAATTCAGATAATTCTGTCATTTTGACCCCAAGTTTGTTCTTTTAATTTCTGCCTGATACTGTATCACATATAGAGATAAAATTCACATTTAAAAAATTAATATCTAAACATACTCTTTTATATATTTTCCCTTCTGTCTGCATTTTCTAATTTTGTTGGGTTTCTTGGGGCCATATCTGGTCTCTCCCATGCAGGGACCAGGTCTAGATTCCCAGCTAATTAGGTAGTAATGGTCTGCTCAGTTCAGAGAGCAGACTGATCATTAAAAGATCCTAAAAGTGCTCACTAATAGAACACACTAATGTGTCAATTTAAGAACTGTACTTTAAAAAATAAAAAGAAAAATCTTTCTTTATAAGAATGCTGAGTTATAATTCCAGGAAGCAAAATTATTTGCAGGGGCAGAAATCTAATTTTAAAAAATACATAAACCCCAAGGACACAAAATTAGACTGAGTAGTTTAAATGGTTAACATCTATATTTGGATGATAATGAAATGTTAAAATTTCACATGTAGAGTTAACACTGTATACTAATACTGCAGATTTTAACATATTCCTTTCTCAAGCACAGTTTGAAATACAAGGACTGGTTTGCCTCCTTGGCATTTAATTTCCAAACTGCTTACAGTCCTATAGAAATTCCCAGGTATCTACTTACATGTAACTTTAAATGTAATTCCAAGGGATTTTGTTCCTGATATTTTATGTGAAGCTTGTGCCAAAGAACATGTTTTCTATAAACAGCAGTAAAAATATATTCTCTTTATGCAAATAAATATGCTATCTATACTTTTGGCTTATTCCATTCTTACATGAGAGCTTCCCTGATGGCTCAAACAATAAAGAACCTGCCTGCAATGAGGGAGACCTGGGTTTGATCCCAGGGTTAGGAAGATCACCTGGGGGAGGGAATGGAAGCCCACTCCAGTATTCTTGCCTGGAGAATCACCATGGACAGAGGAGGCTGGTGGGCTGCAGTCCACGGGGCCGCAAAGTGTTGGACATGACTGAGCAATAAAGTGCAATGCATTTTTATGTAAATTCTTTCTTGCTTGCTTTTATACTTATATTAGGTACAATGTGAAATATACATTTAATCAGTAGATAGTACTTTTATTATTTGTTTACAGTATTAAAAAAACAGAATCAGGATCATTAAGACTGCCAACATCTCAAAAGAATTTCTGAGACTTTAATTCTGCAGTCAGACTCTTAAGAACTCTGTTTCAAGTTGTGGTGGGTACAGATCTTCCAGATTGCTCTACACTATTATTGATTTTGCAAAAGTATAACTTAAGTACAATAAACGAAGCAAGAGTGACTTCTTGGTAAGAAAACAAGACAAGATTTCCTTTAAAGAGGAAAAATGATAACTAGTTTTGATCAGTGGTTTATGGATGTGGGTGTAGGAGAGATTCTTCTATTCATTGATTCTGGAAATATAAGAGATAAAAAATAACCTGTCAATGAAAAGACTATCACATAGATTGTGCTGCTGGATAACACAAGATTCTTGTGGACGCAGTAAAACCCTGAACAGACTACATGAAATTCTGAAAGGATTAAGAAATAAAATGTAATTCCTATCCAATGATACTCATTACCCTTCAATTACAGGATGAATAGAAGCAAAAAGAAACCATGGAAGGTTTTAAAGGTAAGCTCCTAATTGTAACACCAACCTAGGGTCAGTATTGAATCTGCACGTAAGCTGATATGGTACCCTGCACATCTCATTAAGTTCAGAGATCAGCTCTGGTTCCCAGATCCTTGCTTTATCACCCTTGTTTGCTTTTATCTCACCCACCTTGGTTAACTCTGTTAAATCAGAACATTATAAAACACTGGGGTGTCTTCTTTGTATGTTGAGGTCTATACAAACCTTAAGACAAAGCTTTACTAAACTTGTCCTTCCCTTGGGATACACTAACCACACTCTTCACCCCTCATTTGGCTGCCTTGTATCTTTTCACAACCACACCAACTCTGGGACCTGTATATTCTTCAGTCAGCTCACAACTGAGAACACAGCTAACTCCACTGAAGAGTGAAAGGTGGGGTTTGACCTATAGTTTGTTAACCAGCACAACAGAAAGCATTAGGGAAACATGGTGCACTTCCTCCTTCGTGTTCAGTGTATCTCACTGATCAATAGCTCCCTTTCTACCTTTTTTCAGGATTCAAGTTTATAAAAAATTCAAGACTGGAAACCATTTATTTGCTAATTTTACAAAGCATACCTTAAAAATAATAGCACAAAGAACTCTACTCAATATTCTATGGTAATCTATATGAGAAAAGAATCTAAAAAAGAATGAATATATGTATAACCAAATCACTTTGCTGTACACCTGAAACTAACACAACATTATAAATTAACTATACTTCAATAAAATTAAATTTTGAAAAAAAGTTTTTTAAAAAAGCTAAAAGTCAAGGTTTTTCAGATCCATCTTATAATTCAAAAATTCAGCATATGTATGCGTAATAATAGATATAAGAAAAAAAAAGTAGACCTGAATGAAATAAAAAACTAACTTCTAAGCAAAAAACTCAACAAACACAAAGCCTGGTTCTTTGAAAGCACCATGAAATGTAAAAGATAAAAAAATGAAGGGAAAATTTACCATTAACATGAATCAAAAGAAGATAATACAGCATACTAATGAACTGAATCTAACAACATAAAATAGATAATACTCCACAGTCAGACTTAGCAAGTCCAAAATCCGCAGGGCTGGCTGTTACAAAGGACAGGCTCAAATTCTTGGGCGGGAGCTGAAGCTGTTATCCACAGAAAGAATTTCATTTTTCTTTAGGGAAGCTGTAGCTCTTACAGCACTTCAATTAACTGAACTGTGTCCATAGAAATATACAGGATAATTGCCCTTACTTAAAATAAACTGATTATGGACTTTAATCACATCTATAAAATACCTACAGAGCAACACAGAGATATTCTATTGATTGAATAACTGGAGAATGTAGTGTGGTCAAGTTGACACTTTTTTATTTATATGATAATATACATGTTTCAATGCCATTCTCCCAAATTAACCTACCCTTGCCCTCTCCCACAGATCCAAAAGGCTGTTCAATACATCTGTGTCTCTTTTGCTGTCTCGCATACAGGGTTATTGTTACCATCTTTCTAAATTCCATATATATGCCTTATTATACTGTATTAGTGTTTTTCTTTCTGGCTTACTTCACTCTGTATAATAGGCTCCAGTTTCATCCACCTCATTAGAACTGATTCAAATGCATTCTTTTTAATAGCTGAGTAATACTCCATTGTGTATATGTACCACAGCATTCTTATCCATTCATCTGCTGATGGACATCTAGGTTGCCTCCATGTCCTGGCTATTGTAAACAGTGCTCCAATGAACATTGGAGTACATGTGTCTCTTTCAATTCTGGTTTCCTCGGTGTGAATGCCCAGCAGTGGGATTGCTGGGTTGTGTGGCAGTTCTATTTCCAGTTTTTTAAGGAATCTCCACACTGTTCTGCATAGTGGCTGTACTAGTTTGCATTCCCATCAACAGTGTAAGAGGGTTCCCTTTTCTCCACACCCTCTCCAGCATTTATTGCTTGTAGACTTTTGGATAGCAGCCATTCTGACTGGCATGAAATGGTACCTCATTGTGGTTTTGATTTGCATTTTTCTGATGATGAGTGATGTTGAGCATCTTTTCATGTGTTTGTTAGCCATCTGTATGTCTTCTTTGGAGAAATGTCTGTTTAGTTCTTTGGCCCCTTTTTTGATTGGGTCATTTATTTTTCTGGAATTGAGCTGCAGGAGTTGCTTGTATATTTTTGAGATTAATTCTTTGTCAGTTGCTTCTTTTGCTATTATTTTCTCCGATTCTGAAGGCTGTCTTTTCACCTTGCTTATAGTTTTCTTTGTAGTGCAGATGCTTTTAATTTTAATTAGGTCCCACTTGTTTATTTTTGCTTTTATTTCCAATATTCTGGGAGGTCATAGAGGATCCTGCTGTGATTTATGTCAGAGAGTGTTTTGCCTATGCTCTCCTCTATGAGTTTTATAGTTTCTGGTCTTACATTTAGATTTTTAATCCATTTTGAGTTTATTTTTGTGTGTGGTGTTAGAAAGTATCCTAGTTTCATTCTTTTACAAGTGGTTGACCAGTTTTCCCAGCACCACTTGTTAAAGAGATTGTCTTTTCTCCATTATATATTCTTGCCTCCTTTGTCAAAGATAAGGTGTCCATAGGTGCATGGATTTATCTCTGGTCTTTCTACTTTGTTCCATTGATCTATATTTCTGTCTTTGTAGCATACTGTCTTTTTTATTTTATTTTATTTTTAAATTTTACATAATTGTATTAGTTTTGCCAAATATCAAAATGAATCCGCCACAGGTATACATGTATTCCCCATCCTGAACCCTCCTCTCTCCTCCTTCCCCATACTATCCCTCTGGGTCATCCCAGTGCATTAGCCCCAAGCATCCAGTATCGTGTATCGAACCTGGACTGGCAACTCGTTTCTTACATGATATTTTACATGTTTCAATGTCATTCTCCCAAATCTTCCCACCCTCTCCCTCTCCCACAGAGTCCATAAGACTGTTCTATACATCAGTGTCTCTTTTGCTGTCTCGTACACCAGGTTATTGTTACCATCTTTCTAAATTCCATATATATGCGTTAGTATACTGTATTTATGTTTTTCCTTCTGGTTTACTTCACTCTGTATAATTGTCTTGATGACTGTCACTCTGTAGTAGAGCCTGAAGTCAAGCATTAAAGTTGACACTTTAATGACCATCACAAAACGGAAAATTTTCCCATGTCCTCTCATGAGGCCTGCATAATTCTAATACGAAAAGCTGACAAAATATTTTAAGAAAAGCAAATTACAGACCAATATACTTCACAAACAACAGAACAAAAATTCTTGACAAAATATTAACAAACTACATACACTTCTGTTCAGTTCACTCACACAGTCATGCCCGACTCTATGCAACCCCATGAATCGCAGCACACCAGGCCTCCCTGTCCATCACCAACTCCTGGAGTTCACTCAAACTCATGTCCATCGAGTCAGTGATGCCATCCAGCCATTTCATCCTCTGTCATCCCCTTCTCCTCCTGCCCCCAATCCCTCCAAGCATCACAGTCTTTTCCAATGAGTCAACTCTTCGTATGAGGTGGCCAAAGCATTGGAGTTTCAGCGTTAGCATCAGTCCTTCCAATGAAACCCAGGACTGATCTCCTTTAGGATGGACTGGTTGGTTCTCCTTGCAGTCCAAGGGACCATCAAGAGTCTTCTCCCATACCACACTTCAAAAGCAGCAATTCTTCAATGCTCAGCTTTCTTCAGAGTCAAACACTCACATCCATACATGACCACTGGAAAAACCATAGCCTTGACTAGATGGACCTTTGTTGGCAAAGTAATGTCTCTGCTTTTCGATATGCCATCTAGGTTGGTCATAACTTTCCTTCCAAGTTGTAAGCGTCTTTTAATTTCATGGCTGCAATCACCATCTGCAGTGATTTTGGAGCCCAAAAAAATAAAGTCTGACATTGTTTCCACTGTTTCCCCATCTATTTGGCATGAAGTAATGGGACCAGATGCCACGATCTTCGTTTTTTGAATGTTGAGCTTTAAGCCAACTTCTCATTCTCCTTTTTCACTTTCATCAAGATGGTTTTTAGTTCCTCTTCACTTTCTGCCATAAGGGTGGTGTCATCTGCATATCTGAGGTTATTGATATTTCTCCTGGCAATCTTGATTCCAGCTTGTGTTTTTTCCAGCGCAGTGTTTCTCATGATGTACTCTACATATAAGTTAAATAAGCAGGGTGACAATATACAGCCTTGATGTATTCCTTTTCCTATTTGGAACAGTCTTTTGTTCCATGCCCAGTTCTAACTGTTGCTTCCTGACCTGCATATAGGTTTCTCAAGAGGCAGGTCAGGCGGTCTGATATTCCCATCTCTTGAAGAATTTTCCACAGTTTATTGTGATCCACACAGTCAAAGGCTTTGACATAGTCAATAAAGCCGAAATAGATGTTTTTCTGGAACTCTCTTGCTTTTTCAATGAACCAGCGGTTATTGGCAATTTGGTCTCTGGTTCCTCTGCCTTTTCTAAAACCAGCTTGAACAACTGGAATTTCACGGTTCACGTATTGCTGAAGCCTGGCTTGGAGAATTTTGAGCGTTACTTTACTAGCATGTGAGATGAGTGCAATTGTGCAGTAGTTTGAGCATTCTTTGGCATTGCCTTTCTTTAGGATTGGGATGAAAACTGACCTTTTCCAGTCCTGTGGCCACTGCTGCGTTTTCCAAATTTGCTGGCATATTGAGTGCAGCACTTTCACAGCATCATCTTTCAGGATTTGAAATAGCTCAACTGGAATTCCATCACCTCCACTAGCTTTGTTCGTAGTGATGCTTTTTAAGGCCCATTTGACTTCACATTCCAGGATGTCTGGCTCTAGGTCAGTGATCACACCATCATGATTATCTGGGTCATGAAGATCTTTTTTGTACAGTTCTTCTGTGTATTCTTGCCATCTCTTCTTAATATCTTCTGCTTCTGTTAGGTCCTTACCATTTCTATCCTTTATCGAGCCTGTCTTTGCATGAAATGTTCCCTTGGTATCCCAATTTTCTT
Organism: Bos javanicus; assembly: GCF_032452875.1. Lineage (NCBI taxonomy): Eukaryota > Metazoa > Chordata > Mammalia > Artiodactyla > Bovidae > Bos > Bos javanicus. The sequence continues at coordinate 71,754,698 of NC_083879.1, read as the reverse complement.
GAAGAGATCTCTAGTCTTTTCCATTCTGTTGTTTTCCTCTATTTCTTCACATTGATCACTGAGGAAGGCTTTCTTATCTCTCCTTGCTATTCTTTGGAACTCTGCACTCAGATGCTTATATCTTTCCTTTTCCCCTTTGCTTTTCATTTCTCTTCTTTTCACAGCTATTTGTAAGGCCTCCCCAGACAGCCATTTTGCTTTTTTGCATTTCTTTTCCAATGTGATGATCTTTATCCCTATCTCCTGTACAATGTCACAAACCTCTGTCCATAGTTCATCAGGCACTCTATCTATCAGATCTAGTCCCTTAAATCTATTTCTCACTTCCACTGTATAATCATAAGGGATTTGATTTAGGTCATACCTGAATGGTCTAGTGGTTTTTCCTACTTCTTTCAATTTAAGTCTGAATTTGGCAATAAGGAGTTCATGATGTGAGCCACAGCCAGCTCCCAATCTTGTTTTTGCTGACTGTATAGAGCTTCTTTGGCTCTTTGGCTGCAAAGAATATAATCAATCTGATTTGGGTTTTGACCATCTGGTGATCATGTGTAAGGTCTTCTCTTGTGTTATTGGAAGAGGGTGTTTGCTATGACCAGTGTGATTTCTTGGCAAAACTCTATTAGCCTTTGCCCTGCTTCATTCCGTATTCCAAGGTAAAATTTGCCTGTTACCCCAGGTGTTTCTTGACTTCCTGCTTTTGCATTCCAGTCCCCTATAATGAAAAGGACATCTTTTTTGGGTGTTAGTTCTAAAAGGTCTTGTAGGTCTTCATAGAACCATTCAACTTCAGCTTCTTCAGTGATACTGGTTGGGGCATAGACTTGGATCACTGTGATATTGAATGGTTTGCCTTGGAAACGAACAGAGATCATTCTGTCATTTTTGAGATTGCATCCAAGTAATGCATTTCGGGCTCTTTTGTTGACCATGATTGCTACTCCATTTCTTCTAAGGGATTCTTGCCCACAGTAGTAGATATAATGATCATCTGAGTTAAATTCACCCATTCCAGTCCATCTTAATTCGCTTATTCCTAGAATGTCAATGTGCACTCTTGCCATCTCCTGTTTGACCACTTCCAATTTGCCCTGATTCATGGAAGTGATATTCCAGGTTCCTATGCAATATTGTTCTTTACAGCATCGGACCTTGCTTCTATCACCCGTCACATCCATAACTAGATATTGTTTTTGCGTTGGCTCCATCCCTTCATTCTTTCTGGAGTTATGTCTCCACTGACCTCTTGTAGTATATTGGGTACCTACCGACCTGGGGAGTTCCTCTTTCAGTGTCCTATCATTTTGTCTTGAAACTACATACAGCAATTCATAAAAAAGAGGCTACATTTTGACAAAGTAAAGTTTATTCAAGTAATGCAAGTTTAACCTTCAAATACCAATCAGTATAATTCACATTAAAAGAGTTAAGATAAATAATCACATGATTATCTGAAGAGATGTAGAAAAAGTATTTGTCCAAATTCAACACCTGTTCTTTACTAGGGAAAAAAAAAAAAAAAAAGCAAAATTTTGGCAATCAAGGAATTAAAGGAAATGTTTTCCATCTGATAATGGATATCTATCTTAAAAATTGTAGTTAATATAATTTGTAATGAAGAAATACTGAAATATTTTGCCCCAAGGGTACAAGATTGTCTTATATAATCATTTCTATTCAACACTGTACTGGAAGGTCTAGCTACAACAAGTCAAGAAAAGGAAATAAAAATCATAAATACTGGAAATGAAGAAACAAAACTGCCATTATTTACAGCTGACATAATTGTATGTGTACAAAATTCTACATAATGAAAAAAAAAAAAAAACACCACCACAAACTCCAGGCAAAGCAAAGCGAATTTATAAATAAATCAACCATATTTCTATAGACTAGCAACAAGAAGTTGAATAATGGTATTTAAAAAAAAATCTAATAGGACTTCCCTGGTGGTCCAAATGGATAAGAATCTACCTGCCAAAGCAGGACACATGGGTTCAATCCCTGGTTCTGAAAGATTCCACATAACAAGGAGCAAGTAAGCCCATGGCCATGCCTACTGATCCCATACTCTAGAACCAGAGTGCTGCAGCTCTAAAGACCATGTGCCCTAGAGTCCATGCTCTGCAGTAAGAGAAACTACCACAGTGAGAAGCCTATGCACAGCAACTAGAGAAAGCCCACACATAGCAACAGAGACCCAGCACAGGCAAAAATAAATAAATACGTTTTTAAAAATCCAATAATACAGTGAAAAAGCAAATATGCACGAATATATTTAATCAGAGAAGTATAAGATGTCTATATTAAAAATTAAGAAACATTTCTAAAATCAAACAATAAATAAGTGGAGAGAGACATCATATTTACAGTTGCAGATTCAACATTGTTAAGACTTAGATTCCTCAAATTATCTACAGTTAAAAGGAAATATTAATAAAATTATCAGTAGGCTTTTATGAAAAAAAAAATTGAAAAGCTTCTAAAATTTACACAGAAAAGAATCCAGGATGATAAAACAACCTTAACAAAGGAGGGCAAAGTTAGAGGACTTAGACTATGGGTTTCATCTTTTATGAAAATGTACAATAACCAAGATTGTAGTATTGATATAACGGTAAACATATTAGTGGAACAAAATAAAGTATACAGACACAGACCTACTTGCATAGATTCAAAGGATTATAACCAAAGTGCCAATTGAATGTAAGAAAGTCATTTAATAAATGTGGCCAGGATGACTGGAAAAAATAAGCCTCCACCACTAACTACTCTTCCATACACAAAAGTTAGTGCAAGGTGCATCATTTCCTAAAAAGGTAAAATAATAGGAAAGCTGAAAATCAGTGAGACTAGAACGTTCTCTCTTCATTAATGAAAATGTTTCCTACTGAAATCAGGTAGCATTGATCCCTGTCCCTCTATATGGTCATGCAAAAATGTGATGAATTCTGATTCTGACTGGTAACTAACCATGAGCTAAGCATGCAGTAGAAACCCAACCTTGATCTAGCTTGCTATAGCAAAGAAACAGAACCATTCACAAAATCTTTTCAAAGTAATTCACAATCACTGTCAAAATGTAACAATGTTTTTGGGAAAGATTGCTTCTGGGGATAAATTATGAAGCTAAAGCCAGCAGGACACATGAATAAAGCAAGTTTGCAGAAAAGAAAAAAAAAAATTAGAATTTTTTTTTTTTAATTTTCGCAGTAAAAGTCCTCTGCCTCTGAATCTCAGCTCACTTCTTATTGGTAAACAATAGAAGCCTTTGCTTATAGGCTGTTTGCATTCAGATGCTCAATGCTGCATTTCTGTGTACAGCTTTTGATAAATTCCTTTCATTTCCAAAATTAACACTTGGAAAGAAAAAGAAAGTTCCCCACAGGCTTAATCACCGAAAAGCATATAGAATTTAAAAAAACAAACAAACAAAAAAAAACACCCCACATGAGCAACAATACTGAATGAAGAGAAGGGAACTGAGATGACCCTACATCATTCTTCAGAAACTCAAGTTCACAGACAAAACAAAGGCTAGATAGAAGGCTAGATTTCTTTTTCTTTTTTTTATTTTTCTTAAGACAGAGCAATCAACATGTAAAAAGAAAAACTGCCAACCAAAAATGAACAAGACATTTTCTGAGGTAACTTTGATTCCATAGTCAAATTACTGGCTTAAAGCCTTTCTGTCTTCAATAACTGCTCTCTAGTGTCCTTGTTGGGCATCCCAGGTGGCTCAGTGGTAAAGAATTGGCCTGACAATGAAGGAGACGTGGGTTTGATCCCTGGGTCAGGAAGATCCCCTGGAGAAGGGAATGGCTACTCACTCCAGTATTCCTGCTGGAGAAATCCCATGGACAGAGGAACCTGGAAGGCTACAGTCCATGGGGTCACAAAAGAGTCAGACATGACTTAGTGACTAAACAACAACATTATCCTAGTTAAAGTATTATTTTTACCTTATTTTTACCAATTTTTTCTTTCTAAGTAACCACATCTGGCTTTATCCAAATAAAATGTGCAGTAAATATTTTGTCTTCTGTGGTAAATCAATGCATAATTTAGCTTATCTAGGCTTTCTTTCCATGAAAAATGGTTGTTTCTCTCATGAAATATGCTCACAGTACAGGGAATCTACATCAGACACCTGGAAAGCAGAGGGAGAACCATTCATCCAGCATGTCGCTGCTTCAGACCAACCTTGACCTGACTGTGTAGCCCTCCTGCCCCAGGTGTTACTCATGTTAGCTCAGCCTCCCAATCAGAACAGCACCTTTCTCTCACAAACACAGCCTCTTAATGAAGATAACAGGGCACATCACCAGGCTGAAAAGCCCACCCTCAGCCCCTGTGAGAAGTCCTTGAGAAACAGGCACTCTGCTCTTCCCTGTGAGAACTCTGACAGGACTGTTTTGTTACCTGGATGAAATCTTGCAATATCAGGGGCAGCAAGTCATCCATATGCCCAATGTCTTTGGAGAAACGATTCAAAATTCTTCCTTCAAGAACAGGACACAAGAAATGACTCATTTCCTCAGATAGGAGCTTTAAGGGAAACAATTCATGAACAAATAAAAGCAATATTCTTAAAGTAAATGTAGTTAGGGACTTCTCTAGTGGCACAGTGTATAAAAATCCACCTGCCAGCGCAGGAGACATGGGTTTGATTCTTAGGTTGGGATGATCCCATGCAGGAAAAAAGGCAACCCACTCCAGTATTCTTGCTTAGAAAACCCCATGGACTCAGGAGCATGGCAGGCTACAGTCCATGTGGTCACAAAAGAGTTGGATACAACTCAGCAACTAAACAACAACAAAAAATTAATATATTACAGATTCACATGAAATAAGCTGACATCCATGGTAAAAAGAAAAAAGAAAATAGGATGAAATTCTACTGAATGACAGTGGGTTGAAACTGAGCTCTGATTTTTAAAAGAATCGGGAGACTTTTGTGGCAGCATCAGGAAGGGTTGGTGAATTTCAGAATGTTCCCTTCTTTTAGATTCAGTCCATCTAAGACTCACTCCAGTGCTAAACTGGTAATAAACAGTTCCAAAATATGTAAGTTAATCATAATTGTTACACTAATTTTGCTTTAGTTATCCATATTAATTTTTCTAAGTGATAATTTTTAAATAAACATAATTATAACCTCTCTTTTATAATTAAGTAACAGAAAAAGATATTTTCTGTATCATGCATCGAACCTGGACTGGTGATTCATTTCATATATGATATTATACCTGTTTCAATGCCATTCTCCCAAATCATCCCACTCTCTCCCTCTCCCACAGAGTCTAAAAGACTGTTCTATACATCTGTGCCTCTTTTGCTATATGGTAAAACCAATACAATCTTGTAATTAGCCCCCAGTAAAAAAAAAAAAATTAAATAAATAAAAGTCTTTAGAAGTTCTAAAAAAGAAAAAAAAAAAAAGATATTTTCTGAGATGACTTTGATCCAATAATCAAATCACTGGCTTAAAGGCTTTGTGTCTTCAATAACTGCTCTCTCTAGTCCATGTTGGGCTTTCCAGGTTGCTCAGTGGTAAAGAATCTACCTGCCAATACAGGGATATAGGTTTGATCCCTGGGTCAGGAAGATCCCCTGGAGAAGGAAATAGCAACCACCCCATTATTCTTGGCTGGGAAATCCCAGGGACAGAAGATCCTGGTGGGCTGCTGTTCATGGGGTTGCAAAGAGTGGGACAAGACCTAGCAACTAAACCGCCAACTACCATAACTTCTCTGTAATTTTTTTTTTTTTTCCCCTCCAGATGGTTCGTAGCATCTCCCATTTTGGGAAACTGTGGATTCTGGTCATTTCCAAGTTGTGAGTTTACTGCTGCTGCTGCTGCTAAGTCGCTTCAGTCGTGTCTGACTCTGTGCAACCCCAGAGATGGCAGCCCACCAGGCTCACCCCGTCCCTGGGATTCTCCAGGCAAGAATCCTGGAGTGGGTTGCCATTTCCTTCTCCAATGCATGAAAGTTAAAAGTGAAAGTGAAGTCGCTCAGTCATGTCCGACTCTTAGTGACCTCATGGACTGCAGCCTATGAGGCTCCTCTGTCCATGGGATTTTCCAGGCAAGAGTACTAGAGTGGGGTGCCATTGCCTTCTCAAGTTTTATTTTCAGAGGTGTACAAGACGTGACAAACACAGACTTATGAATAAGCATCTAGGAATATCAGAGGAATGTAGGCAGAAATATTACTGAATGACTAAGGATCACTTATCATTGATTTTCTTTCCCTTGTCATAAGCCACAACAATAGCATATCCAAAAGGCTGTAGGATTAGAAGATGAGAACTAATTTCTAGTAAATACCTAGTGTGAACTAAAAATGCCACTTGTCATTTCAGTAAACAAAGGTTGCTGCAACCATTATGACTCTGCAGCCACCCCTGCAAGGGCATTGCACCCTTTGGAAACTTGGTATGAGAAAGCACAGGGTACTGGCCCCAGACAGCAGAGGTGCCCATCAAAGGAACTGTAACAGGGAACAGTCAATTTTGACTCCATGTTGAATCCGCTTGACTTTAACTTTAGCTATTCATTGTTTGTGTCAGCAAAACCTGCCCCTCTGCCTGAATGTTAAATTAAAATGGCTCTTTTTCAGCTCATGGGGAGACAATCTAATCCTCACCATCTGTGAATGGCTGCAGAAAAGAAAGAGTAACACATTTCCTCCTATTTTGATAAATAAATGGTCTTTTAACTTTACTTCCTCACCTTCTCTCCTTCTTTGTTCTATAAAACAGATTAGCATCCAGACCCCAATAAGATGGTCTTTTGAGGCATTAGTCTGCCATCTTCTCAGTCTGCCAATTTTCCAAACGATGTCATTATTCCTGACCATACACCTTATCTGTAAGATTTATTGGCCTGTCATGAAGTGAGCAGAGTGAGCTTGAACTCAGGAACATGGCTATACGTGGTTTTCTCTTTGTGACATAACATACCAGAAACAAAGTCCACTAGAAACAATCTATTACAAATTCCACTTTCAGAAATAAACACAAGGTAGAGTTCAATTTAATACACCATTAAAAGGGTAAATAACTTATGCCCCTAAACCTTTGCAAATAACCTAGTACTTATTTGGGTTTCTATTTTCTTAAAGGAATGAAGTGAAGTTGCTCAGTCGTATCCGACTCTTCGCGACCCCGTGAACTGTAGCCCACCAGGCTCCTCCGTCCATGGGATTCTCCAGGCAAGAATACTGTAGTGGGTTGCCATTTCCTTCTCCAGGGGATCTTCTGGACCCAGGGATCGAATCCAGGTCTTCTGTATTGCAGGGAGACGCTTTAACCTCTGAGCCACCAGAGAAGCCCTTGAAGGAATGTTCTGATAACAGGTACAGGAGGGAGAGAAAAGACAAAGACACACACTGTGTATGCCTGCTGCTCCAGGATTAGTGACTTGAAGATTTAAACTTGGTTCAAAATTCTTGAATAATAAATAAATCAGTGTCTGGAGAAGCCTACAGGCCATCAAGAGCCTGGTTAACTGCGGTCATAAGCATTCAGAGGCTGTGATAAGAGAAATTCAATCCCATGTGATGCTCCCAAATGTACGACTGTAGTTTTCACACTAACAGGCAAAGCAGAGCAACTTCACAGCCATAATAGCATGGCTATCACTTCCTCACTCCAGCTTCATAATAAGATGAGATTGTGTGGGCCTCTACACTTTACCATCCTGTGTTCCACACAGTGCCTCGACCAAACAACACGCGCTGAAAAAAAATCTGCACAAGGTGCTGCCCTGAATAATCTTATTTAATCCTCACAACAGTCTTATGAAACAGGAAGGGCAGCAGGTATTCCCATTTCACAGGAGAGGAAGTTCCCAGACACCGTGTCATCATCCTCACTAAGGTTCACTGGGTACTGACCCTGTGGTAAGTGCTGTGAATGTATTAACCCCCTTAACATGCACAATTTCAAATTATTTGTGAGTGTGTTATTGGTATTTTCATTTTATAGGTAAGATAATTGAGACACAGAGAAATTAAATAACTAGCACATAAATATTAACATGACTATAAGTGGCTATTACTGTTAGTAACTATCTCTAGGACTGAATCCAGGAAGTTGGCTCCAGAGTCCATACATTTTTTTTTTTTTTTAATTTTTTGGCTGTGCTGTGCAGCATGTGAGATCTTAGTTCCCTGACCAGGGGTTGAACCTGGGCCCCCTACACTGGAAGCACAGAGTCTTAACCACTGGACCAGCAGGGAAGTCCCCAGAGTCCACATTTATAACCATGACAACATCTTGTCTGGAGATTTGCCTATACTAGCATCTACCTACTTTGGCCTTGATCACACAGCTAGTTGATGGCCAGGCCAAGGCTACTCCAGTCACATCCCGGCCTCAAAAGGCCCTGTCACTCATCACCTGCATAACAAAGCCTCCCTGGGCCTCAGCACAAGTCTAACCACCTGAACAGAGCGGGCATGTGCACTGATGAACTAGCTCTTCATAGGAACCCAGGTCAAGAGGCTACCTTCAGAAGCGAGACAGGTCAAAGGCCTCAAGGAGGAGGAAACAACCACTGGGAAACCTTCAGGGACACTCTTACTTTATACTGAAGATCCACCTGCTACCTACCACAAGATTCTTAAATGTAACCAAAGGTCTATTGTAAAACTAGAAAGCTGATCTTATTGAAGAGGATGTTTACATTTCACTGGTCTTATATTTTAATTAATTTTCCATTACCATTTATTTAAACCTCAAAATATGAGCACATGCCAGAGCTCCATGGTACCAGAAATGGATGGGCAGTGGAAGAAAGAAACACACAGCCTGTCTTCTGTAGAGATGTTCCCAGAAGAAAGTCCTTCCCAGTTAGCTTAACACTATGTAACACAGCCAGCATTTCAGCAAAAACTAGTCAAAAACACTTCAACATGTTTACACCATATGTTGGGTGTTTTATATGCCATATGACAAATGGACTCTTAAATCATCCTGCAAAGTAAACATTCATTAATCTTTACAGACATGTACAAATTGGAATAAAAGCTTACATGCTCCTATATTCAGATTTTCTCTGGTAGGAAAAAGTATCAGTCAAGACTTTTGTAGAAAATGAATAAGCATGCACAGTAATTTTCTTCCAAGCATCTCTTCCATTTTCAAATATGAAAATGTACTCAGGCACTAAATGTGTTATATAGACATTTTCACTGAGAAACTTGGTGTCTGACTTACCTATTGGATTTCTACTGAAGAACAATACTGGGGCTCTCAAAATGGTCTCCAACATTTTGTTGTGCAAAGTTTGTGAAGAATTAACAAGGATGTAGAATATCAACAGAGACCTTGTAACGCCAAAAAGGACAGTAGATACAGTTAACCCTGAAATAAAGAAATAACACTCAGCACAAGATCTCTGCCTTATCCTTAATGATGCTAAAAGATGGCAGGCAGTTTACAAAGATCAATTCAGTTCAGTTTAGTCACTCAGTCATGTCCAACTCTTTGTGAACCCATGGACTACAGCACTCCAGGCTTCCCTGTCCATCACCAATTCCCAGAGCTTGCTCAAACTCATGTCCATCAAATTGGTGATGCCATCCAACCATCTCATCCTCTGTTATCCCCTTCTCCTTCCGCCTTCAAACTTTCCCAGCATAAGGGTCTTTTCAATGAGTCAGTTCTTCACATCAGGTGGCCAAAGTATTGGAGTTTCAGTTTCAGCATCAGCCCTTTCAATGAATATTCAGGACTGATTTCCTTCAGGATGGACTGGTTGGATCTCCTTGCAGGCCAAGGGACTCTCAAGAGTTTTCTCCAACACCACAGTTCAAAAGCATCAATTCTTTGGCACTCAGCTTTCTTTATAGTCCAACTCTCACATCCATACATGACTACTGGAAAAACTATAGCCTTGACTAGATGGACCTTTGTTGGCAAAGTAATGTCTCTGTTTTTTAGTATGCTGTCTAAGTTGGTCATAACTTTTCCTCCAAGGAGCAAGCATCTTTTACCTTCATGGCTGCAGTCACCATATGCAGTGATTTTGGAGCCCCCCAAAATAAAGTCTTCCACTGTTTCCATTGCTTGCCCTTCTATTTCCATGAAGTGATGGGACGAGATGTCATGACCTTAGTTTTCTGAATGCTGAGTTTTAAACCAACATTTTCACTTTCTTCTTTCACTTTCATCAAGAGGCTTTTAGTTCTTCTTTGCTTTCTGTCATAAGGGTGGTGCCATCTGCTGTCTGAGGGTATTGATATTTCTCCTGGTAATCTTGATTCCAGCTTGTGCTTCATCCAGCCCAGCATTTCTCATGATGTACAGCATTTCTCATGATGTATATAAGTTAAATAAGCAGGGTGACAATATACAGTCTTGATGTACTCCTATTGACGTATTGTGTGTTTTTTTATTCTATAAATAAAATTTATATAGTAACTTACATATATAGGATAAATAAATTCTATATATGTAAATATATATAAAGTAAATTCTGTAAGAGTTTAATGCTTTCAACACAAAAACATTTATAGTTCAGTTCAGTTCAGTCGCTCAGTTATGTCTAATTCTTTGCAACCCCATGAATCGCAGCACACCAGGCCTCCCTGTCCATCACCAACTCCCGGAGTTTACTCAGACTCACGTCCATCAAGTCAATGATGCCATCCAGCCATCTCATCCTCTGTCGTCCCCTTCTCCTCCTGCCCCCAATCCCTCCCAGCATCAGAGTCTTTTCCAATGAGTCAACTCTTCACATGAGGTGGCCAAAGTATTGGAGTTTCAGCTTCACCATCAGTCCTTCCAAAGAAATCCCAGGACTGATCTCCTTCAGAATGGACTGATTAGATCTCCTTGCAGTCCAAGGGACTCTCAAGAGTCTTCTCCAACACCACAGTTCAAAAGCATCAATTCGTCGGCGCTCAGCCTTCTTCACAGAACAATTCTCACATCCATACATGACCACTGGAAAAACCATAGCCTTGACTAGATGGACCTTTGTTGGCAAAGTAATGTCTCTGATTTTCAATAGGCTACCTAGGTTGGTCATAACTTTTCTTCCAAGGAGTAAGCATCTTTTAATTTCATGGCTGCAATCACAATCTGCAGTGATTTTGGAGCCCCAAAAAATAAAGTCTGACACTATTTCCACTGTTCCCCATCTATTTCCCATGAAGTGATGGGATGAGATGCCATGATCTTTGTTTTCTGAATGTTGAGTTTCAAGCCAACGTTTTCACTCTCCTCTTTCAGTTTCATCAAGAGGTTTTTAGTTCCTCTTCACTTTCTGCCATAAGGGTGGTGTCATCTGCATATCTGAGGTTATTGATATTTCTCTTGGCAATCTTGATTCCAGCTTGTGCTTCTTCCAGCCCAGCATTTCTCATGATGTACTCTGCATATAAGTTAAATAAGCAGCATGATAATATACAGCCTTGACGTACTCCTTTCCCTATTTGGAATCAGTCTGTTGTTCCATGTCTAGTTCTAACTGTTGCTTCCTGACCTGCATATAGGTTTCTCAAGAGGCAGGTCAGGTGGTCTGGTATTCCCATCTCAGAATTTTCCACAGTTTATTGTGATCCACACAGTCAAAGGCTTTGACATAGTCAATAAAGCAGAAATAGATGTTTTTCTGGAACTCTCTTGCTTTTTCGATGATCCAGTGGATGTTGGCAATTTGGTCTCTGGTTCCTTTGCCTTTTCTAAAAACTAGCTTGAACAACTGGAATTTCATGGTTCATGTATTGCTGAAGCCTGGCTTGGAGAATTTTGAGCATTACTTTACTAGCATGTGAGATGAGTGCAATTGTGCAGTAGTTTGAGCATTCTTTGGAATTGCCTTTCTTTGGGATTGGAATAAAAACTGACCTTTTCCAGTCCTATAAAGAAGAGTATAAAAATCAGTTTTTTCCTCTCACTAAATAGCAACATGAGGGGAGGGAATCATATGTAAACTACAGTTTCATTTTAGGTTTTCCTAATTCAATTACAAGTTCTAAACATTTTTCACAAGATTGGTAATTATAAAAAGCATTTGATCTTCCTTTTTCCACATTTCAAATTTCACTATTTAGTTCCTGTCCTGTAATCTAAAACTGAGGCATGCTCTGGTACCAGCATGTGAATTAAAAGGGAACAGGGTAAATGATTTACCATTTCCTTATAATTTACAAGGAAATTTACTTACATGTAAACTAGCTTCTTAAGAACCTACTGTATAGCACAGGGAACTCTAGTCAATGTTCTGTGGTGACCTAAATGGGAAGGAAATCTAGCAAAGAGAGAGGATACATTTATAATTGTTTCACTTTGCTGTACAACATAATATTGGAGAGCAACTATACTGTAATAAAATTTAAAATATTAAATATAAAGTAGCTACATCTATGCCCAAGTAGCTTTAAAGAGTATGAAAAGACCATGTTAAGTTCCAAGTGGACAATCTCTTTAAATAATTGAATTGCAAGAAGCTACAAATTATATTATGACATGAGATAATTAATCTAAACAAGCAATTAATCCTTAAGTGTTTTGTAGAAGCTCAAAGCATTTGCAAATAAAGATAATCATTTAAATTTGTTTATCAATGACATAAATGAACACTTCTATGCATATAAAAATTAAAACAGCCCTCCAAACATCTCATCAATTCACAGTGCTAAAAAGAGTTGGGATAACTTCTGTAATAAATACTCCATCAAGCATTTTTTTTTCATTCAGCTGACCAGTGTTATTTAAATTCTGAAAGCTGCTCAAATTCCTGAATTCTATCAATAGGGATTTGCCTTAGCCCACCACCCCATATGAATGTGTAACAGAATCCCTTCTTCTTCCTTAAACCCTCCTTATCCACCAATTCAGAAGGTAAATAGCTGGTGGATTCAAGTTTCTTAGCAAGTGATCAACTAAATAAATACCAAATTTCAAGGAGTGGAATTTTACACTAATTCACTCTTTTGTAGAAAACTTGTACAGGCACTTCCTATGAGGATATTTAAGTTTTTATTTAGCTTTTTAAAAAAAAAATTTATTGGGGTATAGTTGCTTTATAATGTTGTGTTAGCTTCTGTTGTACAAGGAAGTGAATCAGCTCTATATTTACATATAACTCCTCCCTCTTGGACCTCCCTCCCCTGCACCCTTGTCCTGTAGGTCATCACAGAGCACAGAGCAGAGCTCCCTGTGCTATACAGCAGCTTCCAACTGTTTTATGTTTATCTGTTTTATGCATGGTAGTGTATATATGTCAATCCTAATCTCCAAATTCATCTTCCTCACCTCCACACCCCTCGCTGTGTTCACACATCTATTCTCTACATCTACGACTCTATTCCTGTCTTGCAAATACGTTTATCTATACTATTTATCTAGATTCCATATATATGCATTAATATAACCTGTTTTTGTTTGTTTTTCTCTTTCTGACGTACTTTACTCTGTATGATAGACTCTAGGTCCATCCATATCTCTACAAATGACCCAATTTGTTCATTTCTATGGATGAGTAATAATCCAGTGTACATATGTACCATAAATGAGATGAAAAGACAACCCCGAGAATGGGAGAAAATAACTTCAAATTAAGCAACTGACCTTGGAAGAGACCAATCTAGAGAGCATATTAAAAGCCAGAGACATTACTTTGACAATAAAGGTCCATCTAGTCAAAGCTATGCTTTTTCCAGTAGTCATGTATCAATATGAGAGTTGGACTATAAAAAAAGCTGAGCACCTAAGAATTGATGATTTTGAATTGTGGTGTTGGAGAAGACTCTTGAGAGTCCCTTGGATTGCAAGGAGATCCAACCAGTCCATCCTAAAGGAAATAAGTCCTGAATATTCATAGCGAGGGCTGATGCTGAAGCTGAAGCTCCAATACTTTGGCTACCTGATACGAAGAAGTGACTCATTTGAAAAGACCCTGATGCTGGGAAAGATTGAAGGTGGAGGGAGAAGGAGATGACAGAGGATGCCAACCAACTATTGCATATAGTTGGTTGGCATCACCAAGTCAATGGACATGAGTTTGAGGTAAGCTCTGGGAGTTCGTGATGGACCTCCCTGGTAGCTCAGATGGTAAAGTGGTAAAGCCTACAGTGTGGGAGATCCGGGTTCAATTCCTGGGTTGGGAAAATCTCCTGGAGAAGGAAATGGCAACCCATTCCAGTATTCTTGCCTGGAAAATCCCAGGGATGGAAGAGCCTGGTAGGCTATAGTCCATGGGGTTGCAAAGAGTCTGACATGACTGAGCAACTTCACTTTCACTTTTTCTGGGAGTTTGTGATGGACAAGGAAGCCTGGCACGCTGTAGTCCATGGGGTCGCAAAGAGTCAGACACAACTGAGCAACTGAACTGAACTGAAGCAACTGACCAGGGTCTCCACAATGCACAAATAGCTCATGCAGCCCAATATTAAAACACACACACACACAATCAAATCAAAAAATGGACAGGAGATCTAAACGGACATTTCTCCAAAGAAGACATACAGTTGGCCAAGTGGCACATGAAAATACATTCAACATTAGAGAAATACAGATCAAAAGTACAATAAGGTATCACCTCACACCAGTCAGAATGACCATCATCAAAAAATATACAAACAATAAATGCTAGAGAGGGTGTGGAGAAAAGGGAACGCTTTTGGACTGTTGGCAGGAACATAAATTGATACAGCCACTATGGAGAACAGTATGGAGGTTCTTCAAAAAACTAAAAACAAATACTGTATGACCCAGCAGTCCCACTACTGGGCAAATACCCTGAGAAAAGCATAATTCAAAAAGATGGATGCACCCCAATGTTCACAGCAGCACTATTTACAAAATTCAGGACGTGAAAGCGACCTAAATGTCCATCAACAGATGAATGGATAAAGAAGGTATTTAAAATTTTAGCTGAAGATATCCTTTAAATAGCGTGTAATGCTATATATATTCTAAACCCTCTTGTGAATAGAATCATGTTAATATTAGTCTGGCAAGCCATATGTTAAACTAATCACATTTTGGGAGGAGATAACACTGATCTCAAAGTAAGAAAGAGAAGGAATCCTAATCCCAGGCACTGGATTTCCCCTGCTTAGCTTCTCAAGCAATTAGTGAAGCCCAAGAGATGAGCAGTGTGTTGAAGGGGAGCTTTGCATACCTGGGAGGGAATAATGCTTATATTTGGGGCCCATGCTGCCAGAGGATTTCATCCAAGATCAATAAAAGCCAAGGTTTATTCAGAAAGAATTGGGTCAAGGTAAACCACAGGGTAAGGATCTGTTTCTAATCCCCTTGCCCATCCATATAATGATATAAGATTTAGCAAAAGTGACCTATGAGAATATAAATAGCAATATATTTCCAGTGACTGATTTCCGAATGTGCAATCCTGGTTTAACTACAAAAATCCAGTACACAGCAAATTAAGAGTCTTCATTCAATCCCTTTTCTTCTAGTAGATCTTTAAAATAATTATTCTAATTAACTCACAGAGTAAATGCAACTCAGACACTTAAACTGTTAAGACATTACTCAATTACTCTAGAAGTCCTTGTTGCTCACACGGACTCATTATAAGTACCTTAAACTCTGGTATAAAAGAGCAGATGACTCAACTTTACCTGAATAAACTCCTAAGAATGAGTTTAGAACAAGCATCACATTGACATCTTTTACTAAAGCCCCAGAATACAGGTCACTTTGTACATTCGCCCTGTGGAACAGGGAAGAAAAAATATTATACTATACATATACATAGAATTAACACAAATATCAAAAAAATTACCTCAATTCAAGAAATGCATTTGTGCTGGAAATTGTTTCTCAACTCACAAGACCCTGTGGGGTCTCTCTGTTAAATATTTGAATCATGACTTTCAGTTCTCAAAATTGTCTATGAAGACAGACTTAGAAAATGAACTTATGGTTGCTAAGTTCATTTTAGCTTTCCCTCTAACTATGGGGAAGAATAGTTAGAGAGTTTGGGATGGTCATGCACAAACTGCTATATTTAAAATAGATAACCAACAAGGACTTATTGTACAGCACATGGAACTCTGCTCAGTGTTATGAGGCAGCCTGGATGGGAGGGGTTTGAGGGGAGAATGGATACATATAGATGTATGGTTGAGTCTCTTTGCTGTTCACCTGAACATTGTTAATATCACAACAGTGTTAACCAGCTATATCTCAATACAAAATTAAAAGTTCTAAAAAAAGAAAAAAAGTTGTCTGTGAAGAAGCTGCTAAAAGGAGGGACATGGGGATAGACAACCAGGGACTCATATTCCACCCACAAGAAGTTTAATTTTAATTCAGGGAAACTACGTGAGGCTCAGAAGAGGAGGCTGAACAAGCCTCACCTCTCCCCCTGACTCTGTGGGAAATTGAAGCTTTGTGTAGACTTCAGAGCACTTTGGGTCAGAACAGGAATCACTCACCAGTCTGTAAGCCACCAGTCCTGCAGGACATAGGAAACCTGGAGCAGGAAACAACAGTCACTCACACACTGACATCACTGAGCCCTCATACCCTACTCACTAGGATGAGGGGCAGAAAGGCTCCAGAACAAAGGACCATGGAGAAGGTTCTTCTGGCTCCAATCTGCACCAAACCCCACACCCCAGATGACCACAGGTGAGGGCACGTTTCATTTTTAAATCTTTAAAACATATCCTCTTTTCTCTAGAAAACTTTGTTCCCACATATAATGTATTTCAATGCAAATCCAAATGAACCTCAAAATGCAATAATAGCAGTACAAATGTTGGGATTTTTCAAAGGAAAAATCTTGACAGGTACTATGATGGTCAGTTTTCTGTGTCAGCTTGGCCAGGACAGTCTCCAGTGATTCAACCAACACTCATCTAGATGTTGCTGTGAAGGTATTTTGTGGATGCAGTTCATATCCATCATCAGAACTTAAGTAGAGGAGATCACCCTTAACATTGTGGTGGCCTCATCAAGTCAGACAAAGGCCTGAGAGCAAAACCTGAGGCTTCCTGGAGGAGGAAGAAATTCTGCCTCAAGATATCAGGGTCAGCTCCTGCCTGAGGTTCCAGCCTGCAGGCCTGCCTTTCTGATTTCACATTCAACCAGCTAGATCCCAAAACATCATAAGTCAATTCTTTGAGATAAATCTCTTAACACACATTTAAAAATAATTATAAAATATAATATAAATAGTATGTAAACATCAAACTAAGAGCACAAGCCAAAATAAATGCCCGTACATACCTGAGCTGCAAAGCTTACTAGAATAAGGAAGATGATGACAGGCCAATCAGCACCGGCTGTGAAATAATTCTTATAGGTCTTAAAACCAACTTTTCCTTCCAAATGGCCCTCTAGAGGTAGTGTAACCTGTATATTCTCAGTCTAGAAGGGAAAAATGACAGTGAGAGATGAAATTTTGAAAGAGATGAAATTTTAAACAATGAACCCCAAATTGCAAGAGTTCAACAATGCCCTCCACTGCAAAGCTGTGGGGAAACAGATACATCTCATACACTGGTAGAAGTGCAACACGATCCATCTCCTACAGAGAAGGGAGTGGGAATATCTGGCCAAACCACATATGCATTTACCCCTGGACCCAGCCATTCCACTCCTAGGAATTTATAAGAAATAGGGAAACATCATTTGCATGAGGTCATTCCCTGTTGGATGACTTTGCTTAAAGTAGATCATGCCTCTTAGCACATGCATGAAAGTGAAGTCACTCAGTTGTGTCTGACTCTGCGACCCCATAGACTGTAGCCTACCAGGCGCTTCTGTCCATGGGATTTTCCAGGCAATATTACTGGAGTGGATTGCCATTTCCTTCTCCAGGGGATCTTCCTGACCCAGGGATTGAACCCAGGTCTCCTGCATTGTAAACAGATGCTTTACCGTCTGAGCCACCAGGGAAGTCCATAATAGCACATGCATAACAAAATCAATTAATTTATAAATGCAGAAGCTTCCTCTAAAATAATACACAAAATGATATGGAGCTGATGTATCCTGCTATATGACTTGTGTCACTCAATAATAAAAATATAAAACATACTTGGGTCTCAAAATATTGGCCAAACACAGTAAACTGAGTTGACAGAGAGAGTTGGAGTAATATGAGTTTAGACAGCACATGACAAGCATAAGATCTGGATCTATTTGGTTCCTAAGTTTCAGAGAGTGATTCCTGAGTGTGGAATGTGAGGGACCAATCCGAACACTTATCAGAATCATCCAGGCTTTTGGGTTTGAATATAGAAGAATATCTGTGTATGTTTTTAAGGGAGATCTAGTGCATTTCTGACTGGAGGACTTAAAATGCATTATAGAGTCACTGGAGCCCTGGATATCTTTGGTTCTATGCTGGCCACTGGGATTCAAGATCAATAAGATGTGGTCGGTCTTGACTGGTAAGAAAGGAGGATGGGAACTAACTCCAAAGTGTCTACCATGTATCAGGTCCTTTGAACACACTACCTCTGATTTATGCCAAACCTTCTGACAATGAGGCAAAATAATATTATCAGTCACCTGCAGTGCCAGAATATTCCAACATATAGGGAAAGTAGCCGATTTAATGTAGTCACAGCAGGTCAGTCTAAGGGGGTCTTAACATTAAGCCTCTTGATGCATAAGGGAAGCCAGGGACCTTCAGAGCAAGTAGTACGTAACTAAGGTAAACTGAAGAGTTCTCAATCAGAGTGAGCCACATATACCCAGAAATTCACAGCAGTGCACCCACTACTGATCTCCATAAGATCCTCCATCCTACACTCAAAAGAGAACTCCAAGCAGGCTTTCTTCCTTCATATCAATTCCATGGAACAAGACTTTTGAAACCTTAGGGTCTACTTGGGGACAAATGAAGAATCATGAGCAGAGCAGACTGAAGGTCCACAAGGCCACCAAGAGCACACAGACCCGGGCACACTGCAGGATGAGAAACTCACATCTTGGTCTTCTGGAGCCACATCTTTCAACGAGGGTCTGGGAGACTGGAGAGACTGACCCAAAGACTCGGAGATCAGAGTGGGAGTTGCTGGAATTGGAGATGGTTCAGACTGCTCATTCCCCTTCTCAAAAAGGGAAAAAATATCTACCCCAGATTTCAGGAACTCAGAATAAGTCCCCCTTTTCACTGTTTTGCCCTGAAATTTAAAAAAAAATATTGAGGGGATTTAATTTATATTTGAAAATATTAAACCTGAGGAAACCAGAATTGAAAGAGACACGTGTACCCCAATGTTCATCGCAGCACTGTTATAATAGCCAGGACATGGAAGCAACCTAGATGTCCATCAACAGATGAATGGATAAGAAAGCTGTGGTACATATACACAATGGAGTATTACTCAGCCATTAAAAAGAATACATTTGAATCAGTTCTAATGAGGTGGATGAAACTGGAGCCTATTATACAGAGTGAAGTAAGCCAGAAAGAAAAACACCAATACAGTATACTAACACATATATATATGGAATTTAGAAAGATGGTAACAATAACCCTGTATACGAGACAGCAAAAGAGACAATGATGTATAGAACAGTCTTTTGGACTCTGTGGGAGAGGGAGAGGGAGAGGGTGGGATGATTTGGGAGAATGGCGTTGAAATACGTATAATATCATATATGGAATGAGTCGCCAGTCCAGGTTCGATGCACGATACTGGATGCTTGGGGCTGGTGCACTGGGACGACCCAGAGGGATGGTGTGGGGAGGGAGGAGGGAGGAGGGTCCAGGATGGGGAACACATGTATACCTGTGGCAGATTCATTTTGATATTTGGCAAAACCAATACAATATTGTAAAGTTTAAAAAATAAAATAAAATTAAAAAAAAAAAACAACTTAAATACTAATAAAAAAGTTATCTGGTCTTAAATTATGATTTTGGGGAAGAAAAAAAAAAAGATCCCTGGGTCTAGAATACTTGCTGAGAAATCTAATTCAGTCAACTCGACACAGAACTGAGCATTGTGTTCTCTGCCAAACCCTGTGTTAGGTGCTGGATGATGTGAAAGAAATGTGGTCTTATCTGTTAAAAATGGAGGCCCTTTGACATAAGTACCCTGGGCACCTAGGGAAGCAAGAAGCACAGAAGTTGGTGCGAAGATTGGCACAGTCTTTTTAGACAACATAGGAATTGAGAGAAGCCTCATGTGACAAGCAGAATTTTAAAAAACAGTCAACTGGGAAGAATATTCCAGAAGAAAGTTAAACTTGACCCATAAGCACATATACATAGGTAAGGGTCACTCAGCAGATCTTCGCTGACCGCTGTCACAGTATCATGTGTCCCATGGGATAAGACATGTAGGAACCAGTCCTGGACAGGGAATCCACAAAATGCATCTTCATGATCTGTCCAACTGCCCCACACACCTCAGGAAGTTCTCAACTGAAAATTCAGTAATCCACTTGTTCAAGTAATTAAACAAGGAGGCTCTGAGTCTCTAAAGCCTTGGCAGCCTGTGCCCACAAACCAAAATCTAAGCCAGAATCAAGGCACTCAGATCCAAGAAAATACTTATGAACAATCAACCACATGTAACCAACCAGGCTTCCCCAAGTCAGGCAACTGCTTAAGCTACAGCCAATCTAATCATGCTCTTTGAAAATGTGTGACACATCCTTGCGCAGGTTCCCTCCCTTCCAAAATCATATAAAATAATGTGCAGATGTTTTCATTATCTTCTGACCTTATGAATAAGACTCAGCTGATTCACTCAGTGGCAAATAAAACACTAGGAAAAAAATCCCAGGATGCTAACCTCATCAAATGAGAGCAGCTCTGGCTGAGGCAGGTCATGTGAAAGAAGGTGGCCCAGGACCCTCGCTGGGACTCCTCTCATCCTATTCCCTGAGGTGAGCCACTGGGAGAAACCCAGTGAAGCCTTTGGGTACCATCTGATAGTGCAGAACTAGCCAGTTATGCAGGATATAGTATGTCTTATTCCACTTGGGAGGTGAAATTCTCATGTCTCTTTACTGAAATCACCACTCACCACTTCATATCTGTAATATGCACAATGAAATGACTAGTGGTACAAAGACAGAAATTTCACCCAGCAGCCAAGCGCTGACAATTCCAAGAGGACAAGGGGGCAGCCATACCCTCTTCTGCTGTGAGAGAGGGACGAGACAAACAGTGAGGATGGACCCCAACTCATCCAGGAGTGCTCACCAGTGGACAAATAGTTGTTTTGTTAGTACTAAATTGGGGGTAGTGTCTTCAAAGGAGGCCATAACGGGGCTCCAAAACATCTAGGGACTGGTTACATAGGTTATTCTTTGCTCATAACACTGTAAACACTGGGTTTGCACTCTAGAATCACCCCCTCTGAACATGAAATCAACTGCTCTCAACCTTGAAAACCTTAGCCCTGCCTAGAAGAATGAAGAAGAGTTGACACATGGAACTGCTTCCAGAGAGAGAGAGGTTCTGCGTTTTAATAATCTTTCTTACAGCAGAATTTCATTTCATAAGTCAGGGATCTGACCAAGAGCCTGCATAACAGGCAGGGGTTAATGGCAGAGGTGCTGAGGCCCAGAGGCAAATGAGCCAAGGAGTGAAGCATCAAACTACCACCAAATCTGCAAACTTCTCACTACTCTCCACCCCACCCCCAGTCATGCTAGGACCTGCGGACTGGATGGTGGCTTCTCCTCAAAAAGACAACTTCCAACATGACACCTGTGAACACAAACTTATTTGGAAAAAGGGTCTTTGCAGATGTAATAAAGTTAAGATGAGGTCACACTGGAGCAGGGTGACCCTACATCCACTTGATGTAAGGGTCTGATGTCCCTATGAGAAGAGACTCAGACATGAGGACAATGGCCATATGACATTAGAAGCAGAAACCACAGCACTGCAGCTGGAAGCCAAGAAACACAAGGAAGGCTGGTGAACACCAGAGGCGAGAAGGAAGAATTGTCCCCTGGAGCTTTCAGGGAGAGCACAGCCCTGCCAGCACCTGGATTTGGGATCCGTAGCCTGCAGAACAGGGATACAATAAATTTCTGTTGTTTAAAGTCACCCAGCTTTGTGACGGTAGCTCTAGAAACTGATACTCTAGCCTGAGCCCACATTTCTGGTCTCCTCAACTTTACTAAGCCTTGTAACTGCTTCTTTTGTCACCCCTCCAGTGCCCAGCAGGACTTTCTTAACTCCCACATAAGACCACATATCTCCTCTGCTCTGGACCGTTCAAGGCTTCCATCCCACTTCCGGTCCCCTGCCCACTGCTTGGAGACCAGCTCCCTCCCGTCCCCCTGCTCACTCTCCTCAGACACACTTGTCTTCCTGCTGTTCCTCCAACCTGCCAGTTCAGCTCCTTCCTCAGGACTCCCTGCCTCAGACCCCTCCCCTAGATGACTGTGTGACCCCTACCTTCATGTCACTCAGACCTTGTGAGGCACCAGCTCCTCAGGGAGGCAGCCAGGATGTCACCTTCTCTGTCACATCCTCCCCATAAAAACAGGAGCTCCATGAAGGCAGGTGCTTGTCCTCCTGCTGCATAGGCTCCCACACATATCAGGCACATAGAGACCTGGGCAGTGAGACCAGCGACTGGTTACACCAGCAGAGTGGGCATCTCTGACCCAGGTGCTCGGCTACCCAGCCTCACTTTTGGTGCTAATAGAAGATGCTCTTTAGACAAACTGCACATGATAATCGCATGGGTACAGACAGGTCTTAGTATCTCTAATTTCTAAGTAATACACTTTGACTTAAGTCATGGAAAAGGAAAATAAAAAGTTCTAAATAAAATTGCATCATTATCCTTAACAGATTTCATTAGAACAGTGATGATTCAATAACCCTGTGTTTGCAATTTTATATACTTTAGGGTTTATGTGGCTTACAGGATAGTAGTGACATTTCTACAGGTCTTTGGATTCATGCCCCAAGGCATGAACACCAACTCTTAGAAAAAGGGGGCAAAAAACTGAAGGAGAAGAGGGCATTTATCATGAATCCAAGGACAGTGACCTCCAGAGAGGTGTGTCTTTGAACATACCTGAGTGCTAGCAATTCCCCAGACTTCTATAAATTACTTACATCTTTCAGTATCAGAATCTGACTTGCATACTTTAGGTACTGCAGCTGATGAGTCACTAAGATTGTGATCTTCTCCTTCAAGGCTTGACGAATACACCTACAAATGTAAAAGACACAGTAAGCAAAAGCACATTAATGGGGGTGCTTCACACTGGAAACTCGTATTTTGAAAACAGTGAGACAAAGACAGTCAAAGATCTTTAAGTTAAATACCAAGTCAATAATAAAAATTAAATAAACATAAATCAATTAATCTTACTAGGTTCTTAAATTTATCAGTAGCAAGCTTGAACCTAGCTCTGCTTAAAAATTCTGAAAAAGAGTCCAGTGAAGGAGGCACCAAGAGCTAAGTATTTTTTTCCCCTAAAATTCAGCTTAACAATTATTTACATGTTCCATAAAGAAAAACAACTGAGTAATACTGAGATTCCAAAATTTGACTGAACTAAAAGACTATCTTAATGCTATATGGGAATTGGAGGAGAGGAATCTATATAATATAAAAATGTGTACATTCTTAGATAGCTTTTTAGGTTATTATTTATAATTAATGATGTAAATATTAGCAACAAAATATAATAGATTCTTTAATAGCACCTTTGTCAGAGTGTTTTCTAGACTGCTGCTGGTGCTAAGTCACATCAGTCGTGTCCAACTCTGTGCGACCCCATAGACGGCAGCCCACCAGGCTCCCCGTCCCTGGGATTCTCCAGGCAAGAACACTGGAGTGGGTTGCCATTTCCTTCTCCAGTGCATGAAAGTGGAAAGTGAAAGGGAAGTCGCTCAGTCATGTCCGACTCCCAGTGACTCCGTGGACTGCAGCCTACCAGGCTCCTCCATCCATGAGATTTTCCAGGCAAGAGTACTGAAGTGGGGTGCCATTGCCTTCTCTGGTTTTCTAGACACTTCTTCCTAAATAATATTAAATAGAAAATGAACGCCAGCATGGCCTCCATCATTCTCTACAACATTCCTAGTCCCATCCAGGAAGCAAGTCTTCTTTCATTAGGTCTGAAAACCTTTAAAATATGAAAATAAAAGAACAGAATCAAAGTGGCCCAAATCACAGTGGAAATAACCCAATGGCTCAAAGGACACGTCAGTTCTCTGTAGTCAAGACACCCTTCACTATTCAACATTAAATTTTTTTCACAGTAAAAAAAAAAAATCAAAACAAAACAAACAAACAAACAAAGGGAAAAAAAAAAAAAAAACGCTCCTACACTCTAAATGCAGACCTCTAGGAACTCAGCCCCAGTCTCAACCACAGGGTCGACAACCCTTCAGGGAAGCGAGTGGCCAGGTCTGGGGTCCCACTGACCATGGGCAGGGCTCCAGGCATGAACTCTGGGAGCCCAAGACCCTCACAGAGCAAATCTCAGGAACCTGGGCCAAAGCTTAGCTGAGTGAGTCAGATGAAGAGTCTGGAGGCAGCAGACTGCAGCTCAGTCCCTGCAGCTCAGTCCCTCTCATGAAGCTGATGACGTCAAGTGACTAAACCTCAGCTTCTTCATCTCAAAACAAGGCCAGTGACAACCCATCCACACATTCAGAGAAACCAAACCACCAGTCCGCTCAGTAAATGTCAGCCCCCTTCTCTACTCCTCCCTAACCATGAGCAGTCCTGTGCTTTGGACTCAGGATAGAAAAGTCCCAAGGGGACACTCTGGACACTGGGTCTGTGATCAGAATCAAGATTCCGTGGTGTATACACAAACACAGTTGCTTCATTAAGTCCAAAAGGATTCATTTTTTACCTTTTGACATGTCAGTCCATGACATGTCCTCTGAAGGAAAAGCAAGGGGAGTTGCTGTCTTAGATGTGGAGACATGGAAGCCCTGAGACTCTCTGGGGAAACAACCTGGGAGAAGACAGCAGGTGCAGGGTTCCTGCGACAGAACATGCTGGGCTGAGGTGCCTTCCTGCATTCACAGCTTATAGGGGATGGTGGGACTCATAAATGGTCAAGTGTACCCATTGAGGGCTGTGGGAAGACAGAGGGCACGGGTGCCCCCTAGAGGAGTGGGAGGGAACAGCAGGGCTGGTCTTCCACTTTCTGTGTCCTGGCACACTGCTCCCTGGCTCTGAGACAGAGGGACCAGTATGTACAGATAGACAGGGGTGAGAAAGGACCCCCGCAAAGCCATCATGGCTGGATACTGAGTGGGTGTGGGAATGAACTGGAAAGGCTGATGGGGGCAGACAGGAAAGAAGCCTGTTCTTTGAGGACCTGGAGCTGCATCCTGAATGTGGGAGTGGGGCATAGTCTGAGAAGGGCTGGAGCAGGAGGGTGAGCCATGTAAGTAGAAGCATGGGAATCTGATCAGGACAGACCTGAAGAGCTGATGATGCAGGAGGCAGTGTTCTGGGATGTGGGGCTGAAACTCGTTGAGATCCATAGCATGATGCCCATGGCATGACGAGACTGCATCAGGTCACCTAAATCCTTTCGCCTTCTATAGGTGATAGAACCCACTTAGTGTTCACAGAGTATAAATGCAAATCTCACAAAGCTTAATAACCTTGGATATAGATTCATGACTGAAGGAATCTGTTAATGGCAAGTAGAAGTATGATTCATTAACTTATAACACAAAGTACTCCTCATTACTAAGATCCCACACAACTACTATCTCTCACAACATATTGTTCCATCCAGCTCTCTAACTTGAGAACACTCTCCAGTTGCTGCTGAGTGGTTTTCTAAATTGCTTTCATGCTCTTTGCTATAAGTCACCCTAGAGAAAGTGGTTTTGATTAGCAAACAACTATCTTAACCTTGCTTCTATCAAGTATATATCTGAAGTGGTACACCTAAAATATTTGAGAGGATTTTATAAATATCACCTGTGTTCGAAAAAGAACTCGGAAGAACTTCTGTGATCAGCACGCTGTACTTGGCACCAAAATGACTTGCTCTCCTCTCCCTGTGACACAGATGCAGTGACCAGCAGAATTTGTTCCTGCCCTGATGGAGAACTTGTGCAGATGCTCACAAGACAGGGTGACACACATTTGTGAGCTCAGGGCACGGCGCTGGGAACAAGGAGGCTGAGATACTCACGATGCCAGGAGGGTTGGGGTGGGGAATCGCTGTCACAGTACGAGCTCCTGTCACTGAACTTGTGACAAGATACAAGGTACTTCTCTAAGGGAAAATTCAAGTCATGAACAGGAGAGGCTGGGAAAGGGGGGGTCAGATCAGAGCTGGAGGCCATGCCATGTGTCATTCACCCTGTTCTCTCCTGTTCTCAAAGATTAAGTGCTACTATGCAGGTTTGTGTGTATGTGTGTTACAATATACCTAACATGAAATTTACCATTTTAATCATATAGCCATACAGTAGCATTAAGTGCCTTCACATTGTTGTGCAGCCATCACCAGCATCCACCTCTATGACTCTTTTATCACCCCAACACTAGGCACATCTTACATCTGGGCAGTTTCTGCCAAAGTCTAACAATCCCTGCTTAGTGGATATGGAATCCCAGCTCCTTGTGTCCAGAGCTCAGAGCTCCTCACATACCTACTGACTGAAGTCCTTTTACTTTGCTATCCTGGGCCTGCTATATACACCAATCATGCCCCCCTCAAATTCATATGTCACCTTAGTTATTAGTACCTTAGAATTTGGTGACAGCGACCATAAAGAAGTAATCACTACCCTTAAATACACTGCACCTAGTCTGTTCTGACTAGTGTGCTTAGATGAAGAGGAGACTAAGACATAAGGACATGGACACAGGCATATAAATCAATGAAGTTAGAACACACCCTCCCACCATGCACAAAATAAACTAAAAATGGCTTAAAGACTTAATCATAAGAAGTGACACCATAAAACTCCTAGAAGAGATTAAAGGCAAAATATTCTCTGACATAAGTTATACCAATGTTTTCTTAGGTCAATCTTCTAAGGCAATAGAAATATATACAAATGGTGGCTGCCCTGGTGGCTCAGTGGTAAAGAATCCACCTGCCAGTGCAGGAGACACAGGATCTTTCCTGGTCCCAGAAGATCCCACACACGCAGAGTAACTAAACCCATGCACCACAACTACTGAGCCTGAGCTCTGGAGCCCAGGAGCTGCAACCACTGAGCTCACACATCCTAGAGCCTGTGCTCTGCAACAAGAGAAAAAGAAAGTAAAGAAAGTGAAGTCACTCAGTCATGTCTGACTCTTTTTGACCCCATGAAATGTAGCCTACCAGGCTTCTCCATCCATGGGAGTTTCTAGGCAAGAATACTGGAGTGGGTTGCCATTTCCTTCTCCAGGGGATCTTTCCATCCCAGGGATTGAAACTGGGTCTCCCACATTGAAGGCAGATGGTTTACCATCTGAGCCACCAGGGAAATCCAATGAGAAGTCCACACACCACAACTAGAGTAGCCCTTGCTCGTCACAACTAGAAAAAAATAATCACAGTAACAAAGACCCAGTATGGCCACAAATAATTATTCTTTCAATTAAAAAAAACAAACAAATGGGGCCTAATCAAATTTACAAGGTTTTGCACAGCAAAGGAAACCATAAACACAATGAACAAACAACCTACAGCTGGGAGAAAATATTTGCAAATGATGTGACCAACAAGGGCTTAATTTATAAAATATACTAACAGCTCATACAACTCAACAAGAAATTCTAATTTTAAAAAATGGGCAGAAGAACTAAATAGACATTTTTCCAAAGGACAAATAGAGATGGCCAATAGGCACATGAAAAGGAGCTCACCACTGTGAATTATCAAAGAAATGCAAATCAAAACTACAATCACCTCACACTAGTCAGAATCAGTTCAGTTCAGTCTCTCAGTCATGTCTGACTTTTTATGAACCCATGGACTGCAGCACACCAGGCTTCCCTGTCCATCACCAACTCCCGGAGTTTACCCAAACTCATGTCCATCGAGTCAGTGATGCCATCCAGCGATCTCATCCTCTGTTGTTCCCTTCTCTTCCTGCCCTCAATCTTTGCCAGCATCAGGGTCTTCAAATGAGTCAGCTCTTTTGATGAGGTAGCCAAAGTACTGGAGTTTCAGCTTCAACATCAGTCCTTCCAATGAACACCTAAGACTGATCTCCTTTAGGATGAACTGGTTGGATCTCCTTGCAGGCCAAGGGACTCTCAAGAGTCTTCTCCCACACCACAGTTCAAAAGCATCAATTCTTTGGTGCTCAGCTTTCTTTATAGTCCAACTCTCACATCCATACAGGACTACTGGAAAAACCATAGCCTTGACTACACAGACCTTTGTATTATATTATCTATATGTACCACAACCATTCATCTGTCGGTGGACATTATGTTGTTTCCATATTTTGGCTATTGTGAATAGTGCTGCTATGAATATAGGGATGCATGTCTTTTTGGTTTATAGTTTTGTGCATATATATGCCCAGGAGTGGGAATACTAGATTATAAGCTAATTCTATTTTTAGTTTTCTTAGGAACCTCCATGCTGTTTTCTATAGTTCCTGCAGCAACTTTCATTCCCAGTAGTAGTGTAGAAGAGTTCCCTTTTCTCCCCACCCTCTCAGCCATTGCTATTTTAGTGTTGACCATTTTAACTGGTTATTGTGAAAGTGAAGAAGGACTAAAGAGCCTCTTGATGAAAATGAAAGAGGAGAGTGAAACGCTGACTTAAAGCTCAACATTCAGAAAAGTAAGATCATGGTATCCAGTCCCATCACTTCATGGCAAATAGATGGGGAAACAGTGGAAACAGTGTCAGACTTTATTTTGGAGGGTTCCAAAATCACTGCAGATGGTGACTACAGCCATGAAATTAAAAGATGCTTACAACTTGGAAGGAAAGTTATGAACAACTAGACAGCACATTAAAAAGCAGAGACATTACTTTGCCAACAAAGGTCCGTCTAGTCAAGGCTATGGTTTTTCCAGTAGTCATGTATGGATGTGAGAGTTGGACTATAAAGAAAGCTGAGCACCGAAGAATTAATGCTTTTGAACTATGGTGTTGGAGAAGACTCTTGAGAGTCCCTTGGACTGCAAGGAGATCCAACCAGTCCATCCTAAAGAAGATCAGTCCTGGGTGTTCATTGGAAGGACTGATGCTAAAGCTGAGACTCCAATACTTTGGCCATCTGATGCGAAGAGCTGATTTATTTGAAAAGACCCTGATGCTGGCAAAGATTGAGGGCAGGAGGAGAAGGGGACGACAGAGGATGAGATGGCTGAATGGCATCACCAACTCAATGGACATGAGTTTGGGTAAACTCCAGGAGTTGGTGATGGACAGAGAGGCCTGGTGTGCTGCGATTCATGGGGTCGCAAAGAGTCATACACAAGTGAGCAACTGAACTGAACTGAACTCAGCCATTAAAAAAAGGAAAAAGAATGCCATTTGCAGAAACATGGATGGACCCGGAGATTATTATACTAAGTGAAGTAAGTCAGAATGAGTAAGACAAATATCATATGATATCACTTATATGTATAATCTAAAATATGGCAAAAATTATCCTATAGACAAAACAGAAACAGACTCACAGACATAGTGAACAGACTTACAGCTGCACGGGTGGAAGGAGTGTTGGAGAGGGAAGGACTGGGAATTTGAGGTTATCAGATGCAGACTATTATGTGTATAATGGATAGACAACAAGGTCCTACAGTACAATATAGTGAGCTATACTTAACATTCTTAGATAAACCACAATGGAAAAGAATATTAAAAAGAATGATGTATGTATGTATATAACTGAGTAACTTTACCATACAAAAAAATTAACACAATAATGTAAATCAATTATATTTCAATATTTTTTTTTCCTTAAAAAGGACAGAGACAGGGGTGAACATGGACAAAATAAAAACCATGTGAGGACACAGCGAGGCAGATGCCACCAGCAGCCAAGGACAGCATTCTCAGCAGAAACCAAACCTGCCCACACTTTGAACTTCCAGCCTTCCGAACTGTGAGAAAATTAATTTCTATTCTTTAAGCACCTCCATCTGTGACAACGTGCTATAGACTGAATGCTTTTGTCCTCAAAATTCATATATTGAAACCTAATTCCCACAGTGTACTAAAAGTGTAGCCATCGGGAGGTGACAGGTCATGAGGGTGGAGCCCACATGAATTAGTGTCCTTATAAAGGGGACCCACAGGGCTCCCTCACCCCTTCCCCACATAAGGACACAGGAATCATGCCCTCACCAGATGCTGAATCTGTCAGCACCCTGAACTTGGACTTTCCCAGCCTCCAGAACCATGAGGGATAAACTTCTGTTTCTCATTAGCCACCCAGGCTCTGGTCTCCTGTGAGAACAGCCTGGACAGACACAGCCCCAGCAAACCAACACAGGACCTGAGAGCTAGAATTTCCAAACAGCTTCTCTTTTCTGAACACCCCACCTCCTCCAGGCAAGGACGTGCCTGCTGTCCTCCTCACAGCCCTGCTTCCTCCTCCCTCCACACCTGAGCTTTTCCTCTTCCTTTAGCAAAGAACTGGGTCCTCTTCTCAGCCTCCACACACCCGCCCAGCCTCCAGACCCCCAGGGCACTGCCCACCCAGCCCCGGGCACAGGGAGCTTTCCAACATCAGTGAAAGCCTCCAGCTGCCACTTCCACTTCCACTTAGCATTTCCTACCCTGTATGGAAACTCTTTAAACCTTGACTCTGCTGACCTTTCCCCAGACATCTGTCTTAACAAGCTCCATGTAGAAACAGGTTCCTCAGAGGCAGGACTGACAGCTGGGCGTCCTAGTCTCCCTTATTCGGCCCAGTGTGGTCCTTCCCCTCTCCTGGCTCACCATCCTCCTTGTAAATTGAGAGTTTTTGTGTAGGAACATCTGTAAGGGCATTGATCTCAGTGTATACAGCAGGACATTAATAAGTGCAGCTGGAAGGCTCATTGGCTTTAACAAGATGAATAACAGCAAGATAACTAACTGTGGGGGTAGATGTGGAGGCTGCTTCAGAAAAAGCGAATTCATGAGGCTTTCAAAGAAGCCTGTCTAGACTTTACCAGAGGCCTTGGTCGGTGTGCGTTAGGACAGAAAACATCAGAACTGTTCTCCTTCAGGAGTTCTGTGGCCAAGAAAGAGCCATTGACAACAAATTCCAAAAACAAAGTGAGAGTCAGGACTTCAGAAAGATTCTAAATACCGAGTTTCAAATTTGAGTTAACCCTACATGTGGGTCTAAGTATTAATTCTAGTAAGGATCCATGAAGAAAAGTTAAATAATTGAGCCATACTCAGATGTGGAATAAATCATCTGTAAATTCTAGACTTTACTAAGTATTTCTAGACCAACAGAATACTAAGCATAAACCAACAGGGTCTTTCACTTCTAACGTGCCTTCAACAAATGACAAAGGAAAAGAACTGGCAGCCAGTTACCAGGTTACCAAGTCCTACTCTCTGATTTAAAAACCTTACATCAGCCTTCTTATCCCTGGGGTCTGGATCCATCAACCGCAAGTCGTGGAGGAATCTGCCAGCTATCCTTGACTCCCTAAAGCACAGACCCCACTGGCCCCCACACACTGGAAGCACCTTATGTATCTTCCTGTCCTGACCTTATCATGATGCAAAATTTCTCTATGATGGATCTTCTGTGGAGGGAAGGGAGGGGAGGAAGGGACACCAGGACAAAGCTGAGTCTCCTGAAGCACAAAGACCTTCCTGAGCTCTCTTCCCTGATCTCTACAGGGTTCCTGGAAAGCAGAAATGACAGACAATAGGAGCAAACTCACTGTTCGAACAAGAGTCTGCTGATTCCTGCATCCACTGCGCTGAGCGGATTGTCCAGGAGGTAGATGTCTGCATCTTGATAGACGGCTCTAGAAAACATAGAGAGACATAAGAAGACACTACACACTCCCTGGGTCTCATCTCTGAATCATGTTGGTGTCCAACAACTCCATGGTTCATTCTAGGAGCCCAGAGGAAGGACCAAGACCCTGCTTCACACAGGCCCACCCGGTGAGCGGGGTCTGCATGCTCACATCCACTAGAGGCCATGGAGGAGGAGAGGCAGGATGGCAACTGAAACCCCAGTTACCTGGTGAGGCTGACCCGGGCTTTCTGTCCTTCGCTCAGTGGGGTTCCTCCATCTCCTATCACAGTTAGATCTTTTTCCTTCAAATTCTGCAAATCCTATACGGAGACAAAAAAGGGAAAAAAGAAGATTTAAAATGTGTTGTCCTCCCGCCATCCTAACCTTTTAGTATCATTTCTTCATACAAGTGTTTAATTAACAGCAATGGGCTTATTTCACAGTGACTAAACTGTAACCAGGAAAATTTAAAAAACTTCTCAGGGCTTTTCATTCTGTATTTTTTCAAAGCATTTATACATTTGACCATTTCAACAGGTATTTATTGAGGACTGACTACACACCAGGCATTGTTCTGGGCACAGTGAATTCAGCCATGAGGAAACAGAGCCCCTAGAGTTTCTCTCTATGGTGGGAGACAAACAATAAGGAGAGTAAACCTGAGCACATGTACTGAGGATAAGAAGGAAAAGGAAGCTGGCTCAGGGGGGTGGAGACTAAAGGGGGGAAGTGAGTCCACATGGGGTGTGAGGGTTCTGCTCAGAGGGGGCTGAGCATATCTGGGGGAAGGGGGTGGAGCTCAGTCAGACCTGGAGAGGCTGCTCCTCACAGAGGGAGGGGTGAATGCAGGGGCTACGGGGAGATGCCCAAGGGGTTCAGGACAAGGAGGCAGGAGAGCAGAGCTGAGTAAGAATGAGGGGAGTGAGGGCAGAGACAGAGCAGGAGACTGGTGTCACTGCCAGTAAGAGGGGGAGAGGGAGGTGAGGAGGGAACTGGTCTGAGGTTTGTAAGGAATTACGCTTGTGTTTTGCAGTAAACAGACAGTAAGGTTGTTTGTGGAGGGCAGGGGAGAATGGTGAGGGCAGATACAAGTGAGGCTACTAGAATAATCTAGGGAGCAGTAGAAATGGAGAGATGGGGTCACACTCCAGACACACTTATAAGGCGGAGTCTGTAAGACCTGCTGATGGGACAGGTGGGGGATATAAGAGAAGAGGACTGTGGTGTCTGGGGTGAAGAAGGGGAAGGACAGGGTCTCCATGTTGGGGAAGGTGGTGGATGCAGGTTTAGGAGACATCACTTGTGGACAAGCTGAGATGAGCTCTCGGTGATATCACTGTGTAGCTGGACATGTAAGCGTAAAGGTCTGTGCTAGAGACACAGGTGTGAGAGCTGGTGGTCCAGGCTGGTGAAAACACAGGACTCGTTTTATCTTAAATTATCAGTTTTGCTGATCTTGGTATCCACTTCCCATTTTCAGAGAAGGGATAACACCTGACCTGAGCCTTCACAGTGATACTTAAGGCAATTCATAGAGTGACAGACAAGGTCTGTACAAGAAATGGGAACAAAAAGAGAGAAGGCTGGGCAGGAAAACCAAAAGGAAAGAAACAATGTGCTGAGGGACACCAAGCAGATCAGTTGGACTAAGTATATGCTTGCCCATGGAAGCAGGAAATACTCAAAGTTAAGAAGGATATGAAGTTTTGGCTTGAGGATCTGGGAATCTATCATAAGTTATATTTGAGTATTATTTAAGAAGTAGACAAATCAGTCTACTTTCCCCAGAGTATCTGGGGAAATTTTTAAAAAATGACAAGAAAACCTCCAAAATGACCAGGTAACAATCAGGTTTAAGTTACACAGTTATTACATGAGAAATCTTTACTTCAAATTATCTATTAAACCCCTCAGGCATCAACCTAAGATACACAGCAGTACCTTTCTGCAGATGATGCCCTTACTTCTGTCTCTACTTTAGAAATTTGGGGGGGAAGCAAGTAGCACACTGGGGTCTCCATGATAAACAAGTCCTCTGATCTCCCTAAGTCTCATTTTCCTCTTCTACATAATGTGCTGCAGAAACCAGAATCACTAAACTCAAGGAAGCTGTGAGAATCTAAAGAAGTGTATGAACACCCTCCATAAATGGAAAAAGGACATGAATTGATTATAACTTCTATTGGTGACTGATGTCTATTTTCTCTTTAAACCAACAGTGGGACTCCATGCACAGTGTGGATCACAATATACAAAGCACACGACCACAGGGAAAAGATAGAGTTACTGTCTCCATCATAACCCTCCCTGACAGCCACAAAGACACACAGACACACACAGGTTTCCTGCTCACTCAAAGCTTAACTTGGGTGCAACCCATGAAGGGCAGCAATTGCTCTGTTGTGAAAATTCTTCATTATTTCACCTTCTTTCTTTCTGGAGCTCAGAAATTAATACCATCTCTTACTTTGGTTTTCATGAACTACAATGAACCATTTTAAGATAGGTTCCAAGCCTTATACATACATACACACACAGACACACACACACACACACACGAGTTACTTGGCCTCCAGTTCACTAATGTTAGTCCTTGCAAACTATTCCATTTAGCTTTTATGCTTTGATTTTACATTGTTTTGGTTTCTTTCTCAAAATAGTAACATGTCATAGCACAAAAATATTAACCACACTCTAGAAAAGGCAGCTAAATCCACTCTTTCAATTAGTACATTAGAGGACAGAAACAGGCTCTCTTCAACTGTGGTGGTAGGACTTCAAGTGTGTTGGTGACTCTGAAATCATTCATGCATGAGCCCCAGATGGGCAAAACATTTCAGAGGACTTGAAGTAAAATCCAAGGTAGACTAATTTCCCAGTCACCATCTTCTGATTAAATTAGAGGGAAAAGCCTGACTTAAATTAGAGGGAAAATCCTGAGAATATATTACAATTCCTCCCACTGACAGGAAGGTGTTTTTATTCACGTTATTTTCCTCTAAGTTAAATTTCACCAATTTTCACTGAAGAATAGATACACAAATGAGAGGCAGACTAGGAAACGGTGACACTGGTTTGATGCCATCATCCAGAAGCTCACCCAAGGCCCTTCAGCGATGGTGGAGACTTACAGTAGAAACACTGTTTTGTAAAAAGCTTTCACTTTCATGTCAGGTTCCAAGGATTTGCTAACAAAGTAAGCCACTCATTACATACAAATAAATAATACCAATATTTATTATAGGATTATCTAGCTTACTTTCAATATACTAACATTAAAAGAAAAGAGAAATAGAAACAGCAAGGGATACATCATAAAATTGGGTTCTGACCAACATCCAGACTCAAACAGTGCTGAGAAGTCCCATGATGCAGCACATCTGGGGTCTCAATTCCTTACTGAATCCAAGCTCACTCTGCTCGCCACACAACAGGCCAATGAGATGAGGGGTTGAGGCCAGGAAGAAGAGAATTTATTTGGGGAGTCCGCTGACCAGGAAGATGCCAAGCTAGCATCTCAAAATAACCATCTTCTTGGTTAGATGCTATAATAGAACCTGGCATCTAGATGCCAGGTTCTTTTATAGGTCAAAGCTGACCTATAAAAAAAGTTAAGGAAGCAAAGTTAAAGTTGAGGAAGTTGAGGAAGCAACGTTGAGGAAGCAAAGTAAAAAGGCCATTAATATTGCAAATCTAGAATGGCAAGACGCAGGCAGGGGATGTGTTAATTTCTTCCTTCCTGCCATCTACAAGTGATCAGGATTCTGAACAAAGGCACTTTAGTTTAACAGGCAGAGTAGCAGGATTCTCTGAGGTAGGACATTCAGTATGACTATGATAACAAAAGCAACAAAAAACAAGTCAAGGAAATAGTTTCAATATGGAGTCAGAATTGGCTTCTTCTCTACAATGAATTAGGCAAAGGAGCCAGGTAGCACATCCGCTCTGTGGGTGAGATTTCAAAAACCACAGTTCGGTTGTTGTTCAGTTGCTTAGTCGTATTTGACTCTTTGCGACCCCATAGACACAGCTCATCAGGCTTCCCTCTCCTTCACTATCTCCTGGAGTTTGCTCAAACTCATGTCCATTGAGTCAATGATGCCATCCAACCATCTCATCCTCTGTCAGCCCCTTCTCCTCCTGCCCTCAATTTCTCCCAGCATCAGGAACTTTTTCTAATGAGTCAGTTCTTCACATCAGGTGGCCAAAGTATTGGGGTTTTAGCTTCAGCATCAGTCCTTCCAATGAATATTTAGGATTGATTTCCTTGCAGATTCACTGGTTTTATCTCCTTGCAGTCCAAGGGACTCTCAAGAGTCTTCTCCAGCATCACAGTTCAAAAGTATCAACTGAACAACAACAACAAACACCGTGGAGAAGACTGCAGTAACAGCCTGTTAATATCCTGCCCATCTTTCCAGGCTCAGCCCAAACACACTCTCCCATGAAACCATCCTGGATTTATCTCTCTTCTTGTTGGGTTCCTAAGGCTCTGTTTACATCTCTTGTGAAGGACCCGTCTTGTCCTGCTCCATCATTTATACACATGCAGACAGCTTTTCTCCGCTCCTGGGGGATAAGATCTGTGCACCAAGCACTGTGCTGGACCATAATACTGGTTATCTCTAAGCCTCACAACAAGCTGCACAGGAAGTACTGGCCCCATTTCACAGATGAGGAAACTGAGATTAAGTGAGGTCACGTTACTGGTATGAGGACTGTTACCTGTTAAACAGAAGAGCTGGACTCTGAACCAGGTCATGTCAGTTCAGAGCCTTTTGCTCTTTCACATCACGCTGCCCAGGTTGTGACTAAAGAGTGTATTTGAAATGAAGACAACACTAAACTAACTCAAGACATGAAGGCCTCTATACCTAGACATAGAAGGATCAATTAACTTATTATCCTATGACTTTCCAGGCAATCTGAAAAGAAAATGTTCATGTTACGGGAAGCACACTGACTGAAACCACCTACCCTGGCCAGGCACCACAGTAACCATTTGCATAAGGTCCTGGTAAGGAACATGGAACTAATAAGACACCACCCACCAGAAGAGTTCAGGAAAGGTCACAAGGAGACGCCAAATGTCTGACCACCTCCCAGAATCCTTCTCGCTGGCATCCATCTTGGCTGAACAAGGCAGGCACCACCAGGAAGGACTCTGGGTCAGAATGATTGGCTAAAGACAACCCTGAAACTAATCCTGTCACCATAAAACCCAAGACTGCGAGCCACATGGCAGAGCTGTTCTCCTGGGTTCCCTTACCCTACTGCTCTCCACTCAGGTGCCCTTTCCGGATAAAATGTCTTGCTTTGTCAGCACATGTATCTCCTCGGACAATTCATTTCTGAGTGTTAGACAAGAGCCCTGTTTTGGGCCCTGGAAGGGGTCCCCCTTCCTGCAACATTCATGCTGGCAGGAATGTGGTAAATATGAGATGAAAGTACAAGCTCATCCAAGAGGGATTTGTAAGGTCAAGTGATCTATGTGGGAAAATATCAAACTAGAATTTATCAGCTTGACACCTTTAATTGTGTAATGCCTAAAAGTTTTTAAAAGCCTTAAAAATGTTTTGTAAAAACTTGTTAAAAAAAAAAAAACTTAAAACTCAAAAGTTTTTAAAAACGGTTAAAGATGACCTGAAGACCAATGTTATATACACTTTTGCTTTTGATAACAGAATATGTTTACTGTTGATTTATGTAATATACTATATGTACAGCACCTATATAAATTATCAGCTCAAATAATGAAAGTGACATATATCAAAAAGATATCTTCTTTCTTACAAGTCACATTTTATGGATGTGACTTTACCAAAAACTGGTTGAACTTACAATTAGAGGCTAATTTATTTTCCAAATTATTCTAACATTTATAGAGTGCTTGTTATGTCCCTAGCAATCAGGTGCTTTAAAATCACTATTGCATGTCATTCTTGAAATAACCTTACAAGATTGACAGTATTATTATCTCCATTTTACAAATGAAGAAACAGGCTTGTAAGGTTCAGACAATCAGCCAAAACCACACACCTAGAAAACAGAGAAACTGAGACTCAATCTCTGAGTCTTCTGACTCCTGGGCCTTGGAGTTGACATCAGCCTGAACTGATGTTGCCAATGGGATTACTTCATGTTTTATTAGAAGAATGTTTTCATCTGGATGAACTTAAACATTTACTTCAATTTGACCTAGTTTAATACATCTAGTTGTTATTGACATACGTATTCTAAGAAATGCTGTTTTCCAGTGCTCGTTCCTCTAGGACTTGGGGGATGTAGGAGGAGGAAGAACCTTGGGAACAAAATCTTGATTATACTTATAGGGATGTATGTGTGGATGGACAGATGTAGAGAAAGGGTTAGAATAGTAAGGACAGTGACCATTTACTGAAACCCTGACATGCCTGCATTTCACAGGCATGGCCTATAGCCTTTACAGTAACCTCACTCCTCCTGCTTTTAATAAGAAAGGAAACTGAGACAAACACTTAGAGATACCTCCTAGGACTGCTTCTCTCCAAAGGCCAAGCCTTTTCTACTGCACATATAGTCTCCGTATCTACAGGACAAAATACCTCCAGCACACCACTATTATGTGACCACCTGATGCCCATCCACTGAGTCATGGATTCTAAAAGGAGATGAGCAGAGGATCAATACTCGTTAGGTGGTTCCCAGGTATCATAACGACCTTGCTGACCCCTGCTATTCAGAGGCAGAGATGACACTTCAGAGCAGCAGCAAAACCTCCTGGAAACTTTCTGACCCAATATCCTCTTGAAATGTCAGAGGCCCAGGCAGGAAACAGAACATACCCAAAGTAACAGCAGGCAAGACTAAGCCACAGCTCATCTCTTCACTACTTCTCTGCCCTGGGCCTCCCTTCCTGCCAAGAAGGGAATGGGCACGAGGGGCCTGCCTGCATGTCCTGACTGTGCAGAGAACAGGAGAGCGGTCCATGTTTATAAACATCACATCATGTACAGAAGAATCGCTGTGCAGCCCAGTCCTGCAGGGCCCTTTCCCACCAGAGTCTGTGCTGCACAGACTCCCAAGGATGGGTGAAGCCCCGGACGCTGCCCATATTACTGGTCCTGTCACTCCATGTGGCTGCGGCAAGGCATTGGCCCCCAGGGAAACACTGAATATCAGCCACTGTCCAGCACCTGCTCTTTTGCAGAGACACTCAAATGTGGGGAGAAAGACAAGGCTGAGCTTCACCAGAAAGGCAAGGTCATAAAAGAAACACCCACACACTGGTCTGGGTCTCTGGAGTCTGATCTGGGCATCAGGAGGTTGACAGGATTAAGGTAAAGAAGAAACGCCTGAAATCTGTTTATTCCTTATCCCACCTTCCAGCTTTATTCATCACCTGCTTTTTAAAAAGTTCTCTCTCCAAGCCTCAGTTTTACCAACTATAAAATGAAGATGGTAACACTGAAGATATTCATAAAGAATTAATAATTCATATACCCTCTTCTGGGTGCATGCCTGAGAAAGAGAAATGGTTTGCATGTAGACTCTAAATAAATGGGAGCTATTGTCTCAATGTTTTATGTTTGCTTTCACCTTCTTTTCTTACACAGTATAAACACTATTTAATAAAAATATTTGCTGATTACTGCTAACTTGGCATCGGTTCTGCAAACACAATCTCCCATTAACCAACCACAGACCAGGAGAAAGAAACAGAAGAGTGAGCAATTCCATTTTGTCCACATCATCAAAAATTGATATTCACCTGATAAAAATCTATGATGTTCAAGCATTACTCAAGCAAAATTACTGTTTCTTCAGAAAGCAGGTTTGGCGTCTCCACCACCACACCTTTGAAAGACAGTCCCAGCCTTTTCCTCACAGTATAAATCTGAACAGACTACAGGGGGAGCCCTTTAACACTATTGTTCATGGATTTTTACAACTCAAGAGAGTAAAATACTGTTTAATCTGTATTTATGTTTTTCTTTCTTTTTGCCAAATTACATTTTCCTATTAAGTTCAGTTTTTATCATTCATTTACTAATTTCATCTAAATTCCAAGGTAGAGTTAAATGTTTCTTCTTGCCATTTTCTGTGAAACTCAATGCAATTTCTGAAAACAATCTCTCCCCCAATGAAATGAGGCAGGATTAAGAAGAAATTTTAAAGCATTACATTTTCTTTAATAAATTACAAGTCAAAACCAAACAGAGAGGGAAACCTGGAGACTGAAAGAGACTGAGGAGGCACTAACCAAGTGCA
The DNA here is from genome assembly GCF_032452875.1 of Bos javanicus. NCBI lineage: Eukaryota > Metazoa > Chordata > Mammalia > Artiodactyla > Bovidae > Bos > Bos javanicus. The sequence continues at coordinate 71,714,590 of NC_083879.1, read as the reverse complement.
GTGGGCAGACCTCATGTGGAGTCTGATTCCATCAATGGTGAACAAGACTTTTCAGTGAGATGATTAGCAACATGGAAACACCGATGAGAAAGTTGATGATATTCAGGAATTAGGGTAATTTTTCAGGTGAAATAATGTTGGTAATTTTTTTTTCCCAAAGGCTTTCCTATCTTTTAGACAAAAACAGATGAAATGTTTACAGATGGACTAATCTGAGGTCTAGGATCTGCTCCAGAATAATAATGGGGTGGAGGGTGGGGCTGTCAGAGGGCAGGGATGGAGATGCAGCAAGACTGGCCACCAGCTGATCCTGGCTAGAGCTTGGGGTGGGTACATGAGGGATCATTACAGTGTGCCCTCTGTTTGTACAAATTTTTTAACTGTCCATTAAAAAAAAGAACCTAAAACTGAATGAAGCTTCACCAATGAAATAAAGGCATTCTGTGATTATCACATCAGAATTAAAACAACTGCGTACACAACTGCATATTTACCCAGACCAGCTTAAAGCAACAATCAAAGACCTTTCAAATTAAAAAAAAAAAAAAAAACTTTCAACAAACCTCATAGCTTCAGATCAGATCAGTCGCTCAGTCGTATCCGACTCTTTGTGACCCCATAAATCGCAGCATGCCAGGCCTCCCTGTCCATCACCAACTCCAGGAGTTCACTCAGACTCACATCCATTGAGTCAGTGATGCCATCCAGCCATCTCATCCTCTGTTGTCCCCTTCTCCTCCTGCCCCCAATCCCTCCCAGCATCAGAGTCTTTTCCAAAGAGTCAACTCTTCGCATCAGGTGGCCAAAGTACTGGAGTTTCAGCTTTAGCATCATTCTTTCCAAAGAAATCCAGGGATGATCTCCTTCTGAATGGATTGGTTGGATCTCCTTGCAGTCCAAGGGACTCTCAAGAGTCTTCTCCAACACCACAGTTCAAAAGCATCAATTCGTCGGCGCTCAGCCTTCTTCACAGTCCAACTCTCACATCCATACATGACCACAGGAAAAACCATAGCCTTGACTAGACGGACCTTTGTTGGCAAAGTAATGTCTCTGCTTTTGAATATGCTATCTAGGTTGGTCATAACTTTCCTTCCAAGAAGTAAGCATCTTTTAATTTCATAGCTGCAGTCACCATCTGCAGTGATTTTGGAGCCCAAAAAAATAAAGTCTGACACTGTTTCCACTGTTTCCCCATCTATTTCCCATGAAGTGATGGGACCAGATGCCATGATCTTCGTTTTCTGAATGTTGAGCTTTAAGCCAACTTTTTCACTCTCCACTTTCACTTTCATCAAGAGGCTTTTTAGTTCCTCTTCACTTTCTGCCATAAGGGTGGTATCATCTGCATATCTGAGGTTATTGGTATTTCTCCCAGCAATCTTGATTCCAGCTTGTGCTTCTTCCAGTCCAGCATTTCTCATGATGTACTCTGCATATAGGTTAAATAAACAGGGTGACAATATACAGCCTTGACATACTCCTTTTCCTATTTGGAACCAGTCTGTTGTTGCATGTCCAGTTCTAACTGTTGCTTCCTGACCTGCATACAAATTTTTCAAGAGGCAGATCAGGTGGTCTGGTATTCCTATCTCTTTCAGAATTTTCCACAGTTTATTGTGATCCACACATTCAAAGGCTTTGGCATAGTCAATAAAGCAGAAATAGATGTTTTTCTGGAACTCTCTTGCTTTTTCCATGATCCAGCGGATGTTGGCAATTTGATCTCTGGTTCCTCTGCCTTTTCTAAAACCAGCTTGAACATCAGGAAGTTCATGGTTCACATATTGCTGAAGCCTGGCTTGGAGAATTTTGAGCATTACTTTACTAGCGTGTGAGATGAGTGCAATTGCGTGGTAGTTTGAGCATTCTTTGGCATTGCCTTTTTTTGGGATTGGAATGAAAAGTGACCTTTTCCATTCCTGTGGCCACTGCTGAGTTTTCTAAATTTGCTGGCATATTGAGTGCAGCACTGTCACAGCATCATCTTTCAGGATTTGGAATAGCTCCACTGGAATTCTTTCACCTCCACTAGCTTTGTTTGTAGCTTAAGCCAACACTATCATTTGAAATTTAAGTATATGCAGCTCACAAGTCATTACTCACCTCTTCCAAAGCACAAGCCTTTATTACTTCTTTATATCGCTCTTCTTCGTATTTCTTCCCAAATAAAATGTTACTTCTCACAGTTCCTGGAAACACCCAGGGCTGCTGAGAAACATACGCGATCCTCCCATGCACGCTGACGTTCCCCTGGCTCGGGGCCAGTTCCCCCAGCAGAGCACGTAACAGTGACGACTGAAAAAGACGGCAACACATGCACATGTGAACAGGGAGCACTCAGGCTGGGACATGCATGCCGCACAGTCCCCACCCTGGTGCTTAATCAAGGATATCAGAACAGGATAAAGTGCAGCTTTGAATATTGAAGGAAAAACATGGAAAAGAACACTATTGGTCAATGTAAACTGAAGTTGGATAAATAAATACCATAACAATCTACCCTGCGTGAGTTTTCCCAAACAGAGTGCTCTACTCAGCAAAGACTAAGAATGTGTAACATTCTTCACTAGCAGAGCAGACCAGCAGGATGTGTAGTTTCTGTTCAGTTCAGTCACTCAGTCGTGTCAAATTCTTTGCAAGCCCATGAACTGCAGCACGCCAGGCCTCCCTGTCCATCACCAACTCCCAAAGTCCACCCAAACCCATGTCCATCAAGTCAGTGATGCCATCCAACCATCGCATCCTCTGTTCTCCCCTTCTCCTGCTCTCAATCTTTCCCAGCATCAGGGTTTTATCATATGAGTCAGCTCTTCACATCAGGTGGCCAATGTACTAGAATTTCAGCTTCAACATCAGTCCTTCCAATGGACACCCAGGACTGATCTCCTTTAGGATGGACTGGTTGGGTCTCCTTGAAGTCCAAGGGACTTTCAACAGTCTTCTTCAATACCATAGTTCAAAAGCATCAATTCTTCGGCTCTCAGTTTGCCTTATAGTCCAACTCTCACATCTATACATGACTACTGGAAAAACCATAGCCTTGACTACATGGACCTTTGTTGGCAAAGTAATGTCTCTGCTTTTTAATATGCTATCTAGGTTGGTCATAACTTTCCTTCCAAGGAGCAAGTGTCTTTTAATTTCATGGCTGAAATCACCATCTGCAGTGATTTTGGAGTCCAGAAAAATAGTCAGCCACTATTTCCGCTGTTTCCCCATCTATTTGCCATGAAATGATGGGACCAGATGCCATGATCTTTGTTTTCTGAATGTTGAGCTTTAAGCCAACTTTTTCACTCTCCTCTTTCACTTTCATCAAGAAGTTCTTTAGTTCTTCTTCACTTTCTGCCATAAGGGTGGTGTCATCTGCATATCTGAGGTTATTGATATTTCTCCCGGCAATCTTGATTCCAGCTTGTGCTTCCTCCAGCCCAGCGTTTCTCATGATGTACTCTGTATATAAGTTAAATAAGCAGGATGACAATATACAGCCTTGACGTACTCCTTTTCCTATTTGGAACCAGTCTGTTGTTGCATGTCCAGTTCTAACTGTTGCTTCCTGACCTGCATACAGGTGTCTCAAGAGACAGGTCAGGTGGTCTGGTATTCCCATCTCTTTCAGAATTTTCCACAGTTTGTTGTGATCCACACAATCAAAGGCTTTGGCATAGTCAATAAAACAGAAATCAATGTTTTTCTGGAACTCTCTTGCTTTTTCCATGATCCAGTGGATGTTGGCAATTTGCCCTCCGGTTCCTCTGCCTTTTCTAAAACCTGCTTGAACATCTGGAAGTTAGTGGTTCACGTACTGCTGAAGCCTGGCTTGGAGAATTTTAAGCATTACTTTATTAGCGTCTGAGATGGGTGCACTTGTGCGGTAGTTTGTGCGCTACTTTCTGTATCTGATGTTTAATGCAGTTGTTCCTGCATCTGGGTATCTGTTACTTGACAAATACTTGTTCTTAAAAAGGTATGTGGGGACTTTCCCTAGTGGTCCAGTGGTTAAGAATCCACCTTCCAGGATGTGGGGAAGGGATATATAGGGAGTTTGGGATGGACATGTACACACTGTATATTTAAAATGCATAACCAACAAGGACTTACTGTATAGCACATGGAACTCTACTCAATGCTTTGTGGCAGTCTGGATGGGAGGGGAGTTTGCCGGAGAATGGATACATGTATATATGTATGGTTGAAAGATACCCTTCACTGTTCACTTGAAACTATCACAACACTGTTAATTGGCTATATCCCAATATAAAGTAAAAAGTTTAAAAAATTAATAATTATACCAAGATTAAAAAAAAATCTATTTTCCATTGCCAGGGCTCTGCTTAGATACATGGTCAGGGAACTAAGATCCCACATGCCGCAGGGCAACTAGGCCAACACACAATTAGAGAGCCCATGTACTGCAACTAAGACCCAATTCAACCGAATAAATAAATATTCTTTTTTAACTTAAAGCGATGCGTGAAGAATATATCCAAAGATTATTAATTAAGAGAACTCTGAGGTTGTTGTGGTCAAAGAGTTAAAAGTCCATCATGCCTAGGGAGCTCAAATTCAGTGCTCTATAACACCCTAGAGGAGTGCAAGGTGGGAGGGAGGTTCAAGAGGTAGGGGACAGACATACACCCATGGCTGATTCATGTTGATGTATGGCAGAAACTGACACAATATGGTAAAGCAATTATTGTCCAATTAAAAAATAAATAAATTTTTAAATATAAAATAAATACATAAATTTTTAAAAGAAATATAAATAAATAAATATTTTAAAAAGTCCATCATAGAGGTAATCATCTCCCTCTCGTGTACAAATCCCACATTTAGGTTTCTGTATTTTGTTGTGCAAAACACAGGAGACTAAGTGCACGTACACATGTCCTTCAAATCTGTTGTAACACACAGAAGCGTCATGTCTATGTCCACTCCATCAGAGCACTCACCACACTGGGCTGAAATAATCTGCCTGCATATCTGTCTCACCTCAGAATCTGGTTGCCTCTGAAAGGCAGAGGTGTCCGGTCTGACTCACGTCTGTATCTTGAGCTCTACCACATGGCTGCACATTCACTTACATGTGCACTGGCGGGACCAGGTAAAGTCACATGAGGAAATGCTCAGAGCTTCTGGCAAGAGCCTTCACCACCTCCAGACTTCCTGGAGGGGCCACTGTGACAAAAAGAAGTCCCCACTGTCTCCGTCTATCCTGACCAGCTATCACATCAATAATTTCCTTCACTGAAACAGCCAAACTCCCCACAAGCAGTTCCCAACTGTGCAACATAAAACATCAAGAAGGAAAACACAGTGTGTGTTTATCCAGACTTATTTGGCCATGAAACCTTCTTGAAAACTAACATTCTATGGAACACACCTAGAGAAACACTGTTCTAGACACACCCAATTCAAACCCTGTCACACTCAGCTCTGGGCTCCACTCTGAGAATATAACAGGAGCTGCAGCATTGCGTCAAACTGACGAAAGGCATCACAACTTACCTTTCCTGCTCCCACAGGTCCAACCACAGTCAACAGTTCACCCGGTCTGACAGTAAATGAAAGGCCTTTTAGGGTTGGTAATTCCAATTCCTGCAAATTAAAGTTTATAAAAACACACTCATTTCAACAAAGTAACACAAATTACTTCAGAAAGTAGTTGAAAATAATATAATAGTCATTGATATGCTAATATATCTTCCCTGGTGACTTCCCCTGTGGCTCAGCTGGTAAAGAATCTGCCTGCAATGTAGGAGACCTGGGTTGGGAAGATCCCCTGGAGAAGGGAACAGCTACCCACTCCGGTATTCTGGCCTGGAGAATTTCATGGACTGTATAGTCCATGGGGGTCGCAAAGAGTCAGACATGACTGAGTAACTTTCACTTTCATGCTAATATAGCCCACAATTTTTATCCTTCCTATTTTAAGATACTGTATCCTGGAGGCCTTTTCATCCAATCCTATCTCTTTGCGGGTTTGAAGCAGCTATAATTGCCTTTAGGAAGATATCTTCTTTCACCAGATTTCCATACAGACACAGCTTTAGACACCCACAGAATTTAAGTAGTAGAGATGACAAGGTGCCTGCCTGAAATGCAAACTGCATGATTCACACGAACTTATTAATATAATGTACTTAGAATATTCAGGGGAGGTTTTTAATCATTTATAAGTTTTTATCATGACCTCTGGTTTTACCTGTCTTTCTCATTAATCTTCACAAGGTGGCAGCATAAGTACCTAGCATGCCTCGTCTTTTAATAAATAATTTGAAATCACTAATCTCTCCATTTTCATTTGATATAGAATAAACCTCAGTAATGCTCAGCCAGCAAAAGGGCACTTTCTATGAAGAAGTCACTCATGCTAAATTAACTCCTATAAGTAACAGTCAGAGTTCTAATTTAACAAGAGCTCTAATGTAACACCAGCAACAAAATAATGAAGAATAAAGAAATTAATTATGACATCATGGGTCAGAGTGATAAAGCCTCAATTTTATATGTGATACATGCATTACCTATTCTGGCTAAATAGAAGCAATAAAGTGCTTCTAGTACAAGGAAAACAAAAAACATGGATGTACACAAGACAGTGCATAGTCCAATATGACAGATAAGGAAAAGTACCATCATGCCAATCACGGGTCATATTCCTGAAAGACTTAGGGTGTCTGTACATCTTTACATATCTAAATGTTAAGAGAATTCTCAGTAACTGCTATGTTGAAGAAAGACACACACACACACAATGGTTACATATGATTAAGTAAAAGTCTGGATAATCTTCAAATTGAATTTTTTTCCTAGAAAGAACTGAACTGATTAAAAAATGTTCACATACTAAAAAAATTTGACAATGATTTTTCATCACCAAAAAACTTGCTCCAGATTTTAGGAATTAAAAAGCTAGATTTTAATACATGAGAAATATTTTTTTAAGCTTTTTAAATTTCTCCACTTCTTTCTTCCTGCCTGAAACTTAGGATTCCTATTTTACTACTTTTCACTCAATTATGACTACAAAATAGTGAACTACCTACAAACATCAGCTTCCCATCGCAGCCCTCAGTCTGTCACGGCCAGACTGAGTTCCCTCCCTATTCAGGCTTCAGTATCCAGCACTGATCTAGGATGACCAGAAGAGGGCAGCACTCGACAGCTCAGAGGCACTGGGTCCCCTCCCCCACTGGTTATCCAGGCTCAGGGGACACTGACTCAACAAAACACCATCAGCTGAGCCCCGACTCCGTGCAGATAAAGTTCCAAACCCCTGTCCCATGAGATTTGGAGGCCCCCACAGAACCTTTATTTTACTTTTTTTTCTTATCTTGGCTGCACTGGGTCTTTGTTGCGGTGTGTGGGCTTAGTTGCTCCAGAGCATATGAGATCTTAGTTCCCCAACCAGGGGTGGAACCCGAGTCTACTGCATTGGAAGGTGGATTCTTAACCACTGGACCACTAGAGAAGTCCCTGGGACCATTTATATTAAAGCTGAGACCTTCCCCACCTGTCCACCTGGCTGTATAGTGAGAAGGTTACAGAGCTCACGTCTATCTCCTGCCTCCCAACCCAGCAGGGGCTTCATTCAGATTCAGCCTCTCTCCAAAACTCCCAGTGTCTGTGCTTCTCCCCCTTTCAAGGGCTCTCTCACCCATGACCTATGACAGCCCCTAATTACTAATGATGCCAGCAAGGGGCACAGTCCTTCCATAGGCAAGGCCAGGACAACAGAACAGGGTGTTCTGTACTAAGGGCAAGAAGTCTGAGAACATGATATTCAGCTCTTGAAAGAACAAAATAGTTCATTTGAAAATGCTGCATAGTTTGGTACAAAAGAAATTCAGTGGACACCTGTACACAATGTGGGGGGGTGTGTAGGGGACAAAAGGACAGACATAGCATTGGGCGCCCCAGTTGCACTTGAACACCTGCATAGAGGATGCGATGTCCAGGCTCTCCCACCTGCTGCTCTGGGCACAGGCTGCCTGGTCATACTCTGTGGGATGATCATGGCTCAGGACACCACCGTGGCCCTGAATGTAACTACACACCCAGCTTTACTGACCACCACCACGAGAGCCCCAATGCCGGTGACTCCTCAGGGTCACCTCTCCAGCACCAGAAATCTGGGGAAACGACAACAGCTATGTCTCCTGTTTAGATGCTAAGGCTGCTAATATTACCTGCTTTTGTATTGAATGAAAGGCAAAAGCTACTGTTCAGATAATTCAGCGTTAGTGACTGCCAGGTGATGAACACAGCTGACACACCATAGCAACCACCATGAAAACCACAGTGCTGCTTTCCCCACCTCAGCTCCCACTACAGCTACTCTCAGCTACAACTAACACAACTCTATCTACAACCTCACATCCTGTGTCAAAGCCAGCTTTGATGCAACTGGTTTCTTTCGCAGAAATGTCCTTATCCTGCATGCGTGACTTTCTTTCTAATCGGCTCAGTTCAGTTCAGTCACTCAGTCATGTCCAGGTCTTTGCGACCCCATGAACTGCAGCATGCCAAGCCTCCCTGTCCTTCACCAACTCCCGGAGTTTACCCAAACCCATGTCATCGAGTTGGTGATGCCATCCAGCCATCTCATCCTCTGTCATCCCCTTCTCCTCCTGCCCTCAATCTTTCCCAGCATCAGGGCCATTTCAAATGAGACAGCTCTTTGCATCAGGTGGCCAAAGTGTTGGAGTTTCAGCTTCAACATCAGTCCTTCCAATGAACACTGAGGACTGATCTCTTCTAGGATGGACTTGTTGGATCTCCTTGCAGGCCAAGGGACTCTCAAGAGTCTTTTCCAAAATCACAGTTCAAAAGCATCAATTCTTCTGCAGTCCGATTTCTTTAACTCTCACATCCATACATGACTACTGGAAAAACCATAGCCTTGACTACATGGACCTTTGTTGGCAAAGTAATGTCTCTGCTTTTTAATATACTGTCTAGGCTGGTCATAACTTTCCTTGCAAGGAGTAAGCGTCTTCTAGTTTCATGGCTATAATCACCATCTGCAGTGATTTTGGAGCCCCAAAAATAAAGTCTGACACTGTTTCCACTGTTTCCCCATCTATTTCCCATGAAGTGATGGGACCAGATGCCATGATCTTTGTTTTCTGAATGTTGAGCTTTAAGCCAACTTTTTCACTCTCCTCTTTCACTTTCATCAAGAGGCTCTTTAGTTCTTCACTTTCTGCCATAAGGGTGGTGTTGTCTGCATATCTGAGGTTATTGATATTTCTCCCGGCAATCTTGATTCCAGCTTGTGCTTCCTCCAGCCCAGCATTTCTCATGATGTACTCTGCATATAAGTTAAATAGGCAGGGTGACAATATACAGCCTTGACGTACTCCTTTTCCTATTTGGAACCAGTCTGTTGTTCCATGTCCAGTTCTAACTTGCTTCCTGACCTGCATACAAATTTTTCAAGAGGCAGATCAGGTGGTCTGGTATTCTCATCTCTTTCAGAATTTTCCACAGTTTGTTGTGATCCACACAGTCAAAGGCTTTAGCATAGTCAACACAGCAGAAATAGATGTTTTTCTGGAACTCTCTTGCTTTTTCAATGATCCAGAGGATGTTGGCAATTTGATCTCTGGTTCCTCTGCCTTTTCTAAAACCAGCTTGAACATCTGGAAGTTCACAGTTCATGTATTCCTGAAGCCTGGCTTGGAGAATTTTGAGCATTACTTTACTAGCGTGTGAGATGAGTGCAATTGTGCAGTAGTTTGAGCATTCTTTGGCATTGCCTTTCTTAGGGATTGGAATGAAAAGTGACCTTTTCCATTCCTGTGGCCACTGCTGAGTTTTCCAAATTTGCTGGCATATTGAGTGCAGCACTTTCACATCATCACCTTTTAGGATTTGAAATAGCTCAACTCGAATTCCACCACTTCTGCTAGCTTTGTTTGTAGTGATGCTTCGTAAGGCCCACTTGACTTCACATTCCAGGATGTCATCTGAGTTAAATTCACCCATTCCAGTCCATCTTACTTTGCTGATTCCTAGAATGTCAATGTTCACTCTTGATACCTCCTGTTGACCACTTCCAATTTGCCTTGATTCATGGACCTAACATTCCAGATTCCTATGCAATATTACTCTTTACAATATCTGACCTTGCTTCTATCACCAGTCACATCCACAACTGGGTTTTGTTTGTTTTTTGTTTTGTTTTTTGCTTTGATTCCGTCCCTTTATTCTATCTGGAGTATTTCTCCACTAATCTCCAGTAGCATATTGGGCACTTACCAACCTGGGGAGTTCATCTTTCAGTGTCCTATCTTTTTGCCTATTCATACTCTTCATGGGGTTCTCAAAGGAAGAATACCAAAGAGTTTTGCCATTACATCTGATAGACAGAGTGCCTGATGAACTATGGATGGAGGTTAGTGACACTGTACAGGAGACAGGGATCAAGACCATCCCCATGTAAAAGAAATACAAAAAAGCAAAATGGCTGTCTGAGAAGGCTGTACAAATAGCTGTGAAAAGAAGAGAAGCCAAAAGCAAAGGAGAAAAGGAAAGATATACCCATTTGAATGCAGTGCTCCAAAGAATAGCAAGGAGAGGTAAGAAAGTTAGCGATCAATGCAAAGAAATAGAGGAAAACAAAAGAATGGGAAAGACTAGAGATCTCTTCAAGAAAATTAGAGATACAAAGGGAACATTTCATGCAAAGATGGGCTCGATAAAGGACAGAAATGGTATAGACCTAACAGAAGTAGAAGCTATTAAGAAGAGGTGGCAAGAATACACAGAAGAACTGTACAAAAAAGATCTTCGTGACCCAGATAATCATGATGGTGTGATCACTCACACTCACCTAGACCCAGACATCCTGGAATGTGAAGTCAAGTGGGTCTTAGGAAACATCACTACAAACAAAGCTAGCAGAAGTGGTGGAATTCGAGTTGAGCTATTTCAAATCCTAAAAGGTGATGATGTGAAAGTGCTGCACTCAATATGCCAGCAAATTTGGAAAACTCAGCAGTGGCCACAGGAATGGAAAAGGTCACTTTTCATTCCAATCCCTAAGAAAGGCAATGCCAAAGAATGCTCAAACTACTGCACGATTGCACTCATCTCACACTCTAGTAAAGTAATGCTCAAAATTCTCCAAGCCAGGCTTCAGGAATACATGAACTGTGAACTTCCAGATGTTCAAGCTGGTTTTAGAAAAGGCAGAGGAACCAGAGATCAAATTGCCAACATCCTCTGGATCATTGAAAAAGCAAGAGAGTTCCAGAAAAACATCTATTTCTGCTGTATTGACTATGCCAAAGCCTTTTCTGTGTGGTTCACTATAAACTGTGGAAAATTCTGATAGAGATGAGAATACCAGGTCACCTGACCTGTCTCTTGAGAAACCTGTATGCAGGTCAGGAAGCAAGTTAGAACTGGACATGGAACAACAGACTGGTTCCAAATAGGAAAAGGAGTACGTCAAGGCTGTATATTGTCACTCTGCCTATTTAACTTATATGCAGAATACATCATGAGAAACGCTGGGCTGGAAGAAGCACAAGCTAGAATCAAGATTGCCGGGAGAAATATAAATATCCTCAGATATGCAGATAACACCACCCTTATGGCAGAAAGTGAAGAGGAACTAAAGAGCCTCTTGATGAAAGTGAAAGAGGAGAGTGAGAAAGTTGGCTTAAAGCTCAACACTCAGAAAACTAAGATCATGGCATCTGGTCCCATCACTTCATGGAAAATGGATGGGAAACAGTGGAAACAGTGTCAGACTTTATTTTTTTGGGCTCCAAAATCACTGCAGATGGTGATTGCAGCCATGAAATTAAAAGACACCTACTCCTTGGAAGGAAAGTTATGACCAACCTAGACAGCATATTCAAAAGCAGAGACATAACTTTGCTGACAAAGGTCTGTCTAGTCAAGGCTATGGTTTTTCCAGTGTTCATGTATGGATGTGAGAGTTGGACTGTGAAGAAACCTGAGCACCAAAGAATTGATGCTTTTGAACTGTGATGTTGGAGAGGACTCTTGAGAGTGCCTTGCACTGCAAGGAGACCCAACCAGTCCATCCTAAAGGAGATCAGTCCTGGGTGTTCATTGGAAGGACTGATGTTGAAGCTGAAGCCAATACTTGGGCTACCTCATGTGAAGAGCTGACTCACTGGAAATGACCCTGATGCTGGGAAGGATTGGGGGCAGAAGAATGGGACGACAGAGGATGAGATGCCTGGATGGCATCACCAACTTGATGGACTTTAGTTTGGGTAAGCTCCGGGAGTTGGTGATGGACAGGGAGGCCTAGCTTCTGGGATTCCTGGGGTAGCAGAGAATTGGACATGACTGAGCGACTGCACTGAACTGAACCTCTATTAGGCAAGAAGGAAGCTGTTTTAGAATCATTTACTAAATCTTTAATGAGAGAGTCATTTTAAGTTTTGACACAGGAAATGGGAGCAGTATAATTTCAGAGAAAAATTTTAGTTGATCAAATTACTGTAGATTTTTAATGATGATAGCCCTGAGTAAACAGTTCACAGTTTTTCTTTCTTCTGTATCCTTTGTCAGTTTTTATTTCTGTGATATGATAAGCATGCATATTTTCATTTCTTTAGTTTCCTTATGAATCACTAGCTTTTACAAGTTTAGAGAGATCCTTCTTCCCTGCCTTTGACACACAAGATTAATTCAGGGGCCTCAATCAGTTTAAAATGAGCTTTTGCTCACTAAGTCTCCAGGTCCTTAAGGCTTTCTTGTTGTAGTTTCTTTATCCTATAGTGGCTGAATTTAGCACTTGGTTTTCAATATTTTACCATAAGAAATGACAAGTTGCTTTGACCATTTCTTAAGCCAGAATTCCTTACATTTAGTTAATTAAACATTCATAAGATGAAGATTTACTATTTTGTCATTGCTTGCTAGTACAGCTATAGTTTGTTTTATTTGAAAGTTTATGCATATCCCTAATGTTTTCAAGTGCCTTAATTGTTTAATATCTTTGGCTTCAAAGACTTCTGGGAAAAGGTATGCTTACCTCACATTTTTGTGTCTCAGTAGTAACAGTCTAGGTACCTCACAAAAAATTTTATTATGGTACCATGGCTGTTAGTTTTTAGTGAGTGCAATCCCAGGGACGGGGGAGCCTGGTGGGCTGCCGTCTATGGGGTCACACAGAGTCAGACATGACTGAGTGACTTAGCAGTAGCATAAGAGATAAGATTCAGTTGAAAATATTTAGAATTTTCATTCCCCCAAAGTGGTAAAAATTAGCTGCAATAGCATAATTATCATTTACCTAGATAGGAATACCTTTGTGTTGCTTTGCTAAGTCACTTCAGGCATGTCTGACTCTGTGACCCTATGGGCTGTAGCCCACCATGCTCTTCTGTCCATGGGATTCTCCAGGCAAGAATCCTGGAGTGGGCTGCCATTTCCTTCTCCAAGGAAATCTTGCCACACATTAATGTTAACATGGTAGCTATTTTTGTGAAAATGTAGCTGATGAAGGCTCTCATCTCTGGAATTCTGAATACTGCTCTAACAGAATCAGGCAATTAGTTAGATTTTACAAGAGCCTTACCGCAGAACTCACAACCTTTTCTCCTCTTCCTTTAGCAGTTTAGTATCTTGAGTTATTATTATTTTTTATTAAAATCATTGAGTTATTAACAATTTGGATTTTTTTTACTCTAGAAGGTATATAGAAACCTTTTCAGATTTTTCATCTGATTTATTCACATAGGCTGTAGTACAACTAAAATCCCTTATTCTACCTTACAGCCATTTGTTGCACAGGCAGATACTGTTGTATATATTTTTATTTCAGTTCATTAAAAACTGCAGAAACAATCTGTATCATATACCCAACTGATTTAAAATAAATCTACGTGTTTACTGGGAACTAAAGAAATCCGCTAATGAGTTTCATACAAAGAATGTGGTAGCATTCACATAAAGTGGACTTCATAACAGAATTTTAGTGGTGCTTTCTATAAATGTTTCAAGAGCATTATGCCAAGAACCGAACAGGAGGCAAACCTACTATATTAAGGCAGGAGAAACCATCAGGGAAGGTCAGGTACCCTGTGTGAGTTTCCATGTACAGAAGGTACAGGGATGTGGTTTCATGTATCTGGGAACAAACCATTGGTTGTTGATGGGGACGGCAGGTGCTGAGTCAGAAGCAGGTGAACACGATGCAGGTGGCAGCACAGAGTCACAGGCATGATAGACGGTGAGTCTACAGTCAGGACGCGTGCTCTGTGGTCCCCGCTCTGACAGCAGCTGGGCTCTAGGCTCTGCTCTAGAGGGTGGACCCTCTGGTGGAGGCGCCTCCTCCCAGAGGTCCTCCAGCCCTGGGGGTGGCAGCAGCTTTCTGCCTTTGATAACCCCTGGGTTGTCTCACACACCACCATTTTGCCCTTTCTGCTTTTTTCTCCCTTTTATCATCTCCGTAACTAACTCCTTGAATGGAATTCCCTCTCCCACGGTGAGGTTCTGTTTTACTAATTCACACTGATAGAGGAGGGTGTGCACAGAGGACCAGGGAACCAGGGGGCAGGGGGAGCATTTCAGTTGGTAAAGGGGCCGCAATGGGTGTGTGATGCTGACAACTTCTTGAGACCAGACCCTGTTTTTCTTGTTTTCTTCTGTTTGCCTGAACCTAACAAATAAACCAAGTGTTGGGAATCACCAGTTCTCCCTGTCAGCTTGTCATACAGTGCAGTCCTTTAACTGGGAATCACTGGTGCTCATTATGCCCACCTGCTGTCTCCTCCTGCCCCGGCTGCCACCAAAGTATCCAGAAGCTCAGGATGCAGGAGCCCCCACCCTACCCCACAGCAAACATCCAGATCATGGCCTCACTCTATGTATAATACAGTGGCCTGATAATCAAGGCAAAAATGTACGTTGATTCCCCAAAGCATCTTTAACAACCAGTTGCATGTTTGTTAGTTAACCCATTCCACACTGCCGCATTTTGTCTGTCCAATTCCGTAAATTCTAACATTACAAATATATGGACTTTAAGTTCAAAATGTGCTAATACTTTGAAAACTGTCTTGAAAATGAGAGTGAGACCAACATGTCAAACATTTTAGGTTGATATTATACTTAATCTCCATTAGATACAAACCTTAGTGCCAATTTTGTAACATACTTTTAGTTAATGAGCAAGTCACATTTTACACCATGGCACAATCTAAAAATTCTCCAGTAAATCTATATCACACTTGTCTGTTAGCAGTCAGGATCTTGGAAAGAAAAATATGTTACCTCATCCCAAAAAGCAGTGAAATCTTGCATGTTCACCATCATTTCACCATCTGATGGCAGCTGAGTGTTGAGCTGTGGTATTTCATTAAGTGATAAAAAATTCTACAGAAAAGAGAAAAAAAGCAGATTGTTAAACTGCAGGAAGAAAGCACAAACAAAAACAGTCACTTTCCTGGAATTTGCAAACTTTGAACAGTCTAAATACTGTTTTGCTAACTGTACTTAAAGTATTAGTTCACATCAGAACATATTAAATAATATATGGAATAATATATACTATTATTACAGGTCATGGTATATATCAATATAATAATATAATACAGTGTATTTGTTGCTGTTCAGTCACTAAGTTGTGTCTGACTCTTTGAAATCTCATGGACAATAGCATTCCAGGCTCCCCGTCTGTCACTATCTCCAAGAGTTTGCTCAAATTCATGTTGATTGAGTCAGGGACACTATCTAACCATCTCATCCTCTGTTGTCCCCTTCTCCTCCTGCCTTCAATCTTTCTCAGTATCAGGGTCTTTTCCAATGAGTCTGCTCTTGGCATCAGGTGGCAAAGGAAATATTGATACTTCAGCACCAGTCCTTCCAGTGAATACTCATGGTTGATTTCCTTTAGGATTAGCTGGTTTGAATTCTTTGCAGCCCAAGGGACTCTCAAGAGTCTTCTCCAAAAAAAAAAAAAAAAAAAAAAAGAGTCTTATCCAGCACTACAGTTTCAAAGCATCATTTCTTCCGTGCTCAACCTGCTTTATGGTCCAACTCTCACATCCATACACAATGAGTGGAAAAGCCATAGCTTTGACTATATAGACCTTTGTTGATAAAGCAATGTCTCTGCTTTTTAATATGCTGTCTAGTTCTGTCATAGCCTTTCTCCCAAGGAGTAAGCATTTTTTTAATTTCATGGTTGTAGTCACCGTCTGCAGTGATTTTGGAGCCCAAGAAAATAAAGTCTGCCACTGTTTCCACTGTTTTCCATTTATTGCCATGAACTGATGGGATGAGAGGCCATGATATTAGTTTCTTGAATGTTGAGTCTTAAGCCAGCTTTTTCATTCTCCTTTGCCCAGCATTTCACATGATGTACTTTGCATACAAGTTAAATAAGCAGGGTGACAATACACAGCCTTGACATACTCCTTTCTCAATTTGGAACTAGTCTGTTGTTCCATGTCCAGTACTAACAGTTGCTTCTTGACCTGCATACAGGTTTCTCAGGAGGCAAGTAAGGTGGTTTGATCTCTTTCATAATTTTCCACAGATTGTCGTGATCCACACAGTTAAAAGCTTTAGTGTAGTAAATGAAGAAAAAGTAGATGTTTCAAGCAAGATGGAATTCTCTTGCTTTTTCTATGATCCAATGGATGTTGGCAATTTGATCTTTGGTTCCTCTGCCTTTTCTAAATCCAGCTTGTATACCTGGAAGTTCTTAGTTCACATAGCGGTAGGAATTACAAATTTAAAAAGAAGAAGGCGACTAGAGAGAACGAATTAAGCAGTAAATAAAAAGGGGCCATGGATGAAAGGCAGATACAAAAGGTAGGCTCAGATACCAACAAGCAAAACATCTGTGGAAGAAAGAACTTATTTCGAACCCAGAGAATTAAGTCAATCTGAGGCCACTTGGATTTCTTTGCAAGGAATGATGTTAAAGCTGAAACTCCAGTACTTTGGCCACCTCATGCGAAGAGTTGACTCATTGGAAAAGACTCTGATGCTGGGAGGGATTGGGGGCAGGAGGAGAAGGGGACGATAGAGAATGAGATGGCTGGATGGCATCACTCACTCGATGAACGTGAGTCTCAGTGAACCCTGGGAGTTGATGATGGAAAGGGAGGCCTGGCGTGCTGTGATTCATGGGATCGCAAAGAGTTGGACACGACTGAGCGACTGAACTGAGGCTACTCTTCCTCCGCAGGGAACAAGGACTTCTCAGCAAGTTCCTTCCCTCCCGGCCCAGGGACTGTGCACAGTCACTGCCTGGCCACTGGAGTCAGCACAGGAGATGCACTCTGTTTGCTTCTCCTGCTTTTAGACACTTTAGTCACTCTGTAGACATCACTACACTAGAGCCCTATGCTACTGCTACTTACATATACTACTGCCCCTACATGAGAACCAGTCTTATGATATCTGTAATGCACTCTACCTAATAAGAAAAGGGAATACCTATAACATTCTGGAAAGATTGCCAGCTTTGGCACTGAGAGAGTTAAATATCACCTAACTGGAACATAGTGATTCCAAACAAAAGGAGGCATTTTACAAAAAATCCACCTACAACTGAAAAAAAAGTATTTGTCACCAAACCTTTATCCTTTGGAGGCTGACAATGGCCTCTGACACCTTTTTGACGGCCATGGGGAAGAAGAGGGTGCTCGAGAACCGCAAAGCCTCGAACAGCATCACCACCACGAACACTTGGCTGGCAGTGATCCGGTTGTCAAGGAGCTCATTGGTGATGAAGGTGACAAAAATCATAATTTTGCTCACAGCAAAAAATGATGCCAAATTCATGGCCCTAAGGTAGGAACTTTTCAGAATCTTGGAGATTTCCTTCCTGAGAAAGAGAGTAGGAAAGAATTTTTTTTTTTTTTTTTTATTCTTCCAATTTTATTTTATTTTTAAACTTTACATAATTGTATTAGTTTTGCCAAATATCAAAATGAATCCGCCACAGGTATACATGCGTTCCCCATCCCGAACCCTCCCCCCTCCTCCCTCCCCATACCATCCCTCTGGGCCGTCCCAGTGCACCAGCCCCAAGCATCCAGCATCATGCATCGAACCTGGACTGGCAACTCGTTTCCTACATGATATTTTACATGTTTCATTGCCATTCTCCCACATCTTCCCACCCTCTCCCTCTCCCTCAGAGTCCATAAGACTGTTCTATACATCAGTGTCTCTTTTGCTGTCTCGTACACCGGGTTATTGTTACCATCTTTCTAAATTCCATATATATGCGTTAGTATACTGTATTTATGTTTTTCCTTCTGGCTTACTTCACTCTGTATAATAGGCTCCAGTTTCATCCACCTCATTAGAACTGATTCAAATGTATTCTTTTTAATGGCTGAGTAATACTCCATTGTGTATATGTACCACAGCTTTCTTATCCATTCATCTGCTGATGGGCATCTAGGTTGCTTCCATGTCTTGGCTATTATAAACAGTGCTGCGATGAACATTGGGGTACACGTGTCTCTTTCCCTTCTGGTTTCCTCAGTGTGTATGCCCAGCAGTGGGGTTGCTGGATCATAAGGCAGTTCTATTTCCAGTTTTTTAAGGAATCTCCACACTGTTCTCCATAGTGGCTGTACTAGTTTGCATTCCCACCAACAGTGTAAGAGGGTTCCCTTTTCTCCACACCCTCTCCAGCATTTATTATTTGTAGACTTTTGGATCGCAGCCATTCTGACTGGTGTGAAATGGTACCTCATAGTGGTTTTGATTTGCATTTCTCTGATAATGAGTGATGTTGAGCATCTTGTCATGTGTTTGTTAGCCATCTGTATGTCTTTTTTGGAGAAATGTCTATTTAGTTCTTTGGCCCATTTTTTGATTGGGTCGTTTATTTTTCTGGAGTTGAGCTGTAGGAGTTGCTTGTATATTTTTGAGATTAGTTGTTTGTTGGTTGCTTCATTTGCTATTATTTTCTCCCATTCTGAAGGCTGTCTTTTCACCTTGCTAATAGTTTCCTTTGATGTGCAGAAGCTTTTAAGGTTAATTAGGTCCCATTTGTTTATTTTTGCTTTTATTTCCAATATTCTGGGAGGTGGGTCATAGAGGATCCTGCTGTGATGTATGTCGGAGAGTGTTTTGCCTATGTTCTCCTCTAGGAGTTTTATAGTTTCTGGTCTTACGTTTAGATCTTTAATCCATTTTGAGTTTATTTTTGTGTATGGTGTTAGAAAGTGGTCCAGTTTCATTCTTTTACAAGTGGTTGACCAGATTGCCCAGCACCACTTGTAAAAGAAGCATCAACATCCAAGGCATGAATTCAAGTCCTCACATGGAGACACTACACAGTGCACACCCGGGGCTCCGTCCCAACACCAGGACCACACACTTCATCACCACTTCACTCTTCCAACTAAATAGAGGCTTCATTTCACCCTTTTAAACACTGTGGGTCAATTGGACTGGGTTTGAACATTCTTTCAACAAGCATTCATAACCACAAGTCCTGGGCCAGGCTCCCCACTGATGACAGAAGGACACAGCCTGCCCCCTCCAGGAGCTCATGAACTTGTGCAGAAGAGAATAAGACACTCCAAAATTGTGAGACACCAAAACATCAGCCAGATGCAGGCACCATAGACCCCATGGAAGCACATGTCCTGGCTATTGTATATAGTGCTGCAATGAACACTAGGGTACACGTGTCTTTTTGAACTCTGGCTTTCTCAGAGTATATGCCCAGTAGTGGGATTGCTGGGTCATATGGTATATTTATTCCTAGTTGTTTAAGGGACCTCCATCCTGTTTTCCATGACAGCTATATCAATATACACTCCCACCAACAGGAGGAGGGTATTGTTTGTAGACTTTTTGTTGATGGTCATTTGGACCAGTATAAAGTGATGCCTCATTGTAGTCTTGATTTGCATTTCTCTCATAATGAGCGATGTTGAGAATTTTTTTATGTGTTTATTGGCTATCTGTATGTGTTCAAAAGCATATATAATTTTTCTTTTAAGAAGATGGTAAATGGAACAGTAGGTTAAAATGACATCTCCCCTATTCTACTTAACCCTCCTGTCACATGTGAGGTGTGAAGTTCATATTTAAGTTCATCTTCATGTGAAAACTTAATAAGACTTCTAAATTCAATCAGTAAAAATAGGGGGGAAAGTACAAAAATATGGTGTGATATATACAAAAACTTACCTTCTCAGTCTGGTAATAAGGTCTATAAATGACTTTTCCCAAGCATTCATTTTTATTGTTTTGATGCCAGTTATGACTTCGCTCATGATCCTGATCCTATCATCGGTGAGAGCTGCGGTCTTACTCCTGAGGGGACAGATGGGAGACATGAGCCTCAGTGACCACACCCCAACTTTCTGTAGCAGCAGCACTAGGGGGCACAGGGAGGGACCAGGGATCCATGATTCCTTACAGCTCTTCTGTGCTGACATCACAGACAGGTCCTTCTCAAAGTGCAAATGGAGAAAAAGACTTCTAGGAAGTCAACCATTCAGCCTAATTCAAGGAGTAACTTGGAGAACTCAACAGTACTGGCTGAGGAAGACCCAAAGTAGTCAGGTACAAACTCTCCGCCCAACGAGGCCGAAGTTGGGCAGGGAAGGCAAAAGACACTGAATCTAATGGGAAGACAGTATCTGTGCTGTGATAAAATAGGAGTGAAGTGCTGGGGAGCAGGAAAGATCAGGCTGTTAATTCCACTGGGAAAGGAGAGCAAGAGCTTCAGAGACCTGGCAGCACTGGAACAGGGCCTCGAAGGGTAAGGAACATCTCTCCACAGCAAGACAGGAAAGAAATTTTGAATAAACAAAACTATCACATGTAAAAATCACAAAAAAGAAGAAGAAGAAGAAAAAAAAAAAACTGAAGGGAAAAAAGCTTCAAACAGCACAATACCCCCATCACCTGACAACCTGGACAATGACCCACCTCCAACCCTCTGGGACCTGCTTCAGGTCTATCTCATCACCATTAGATCCTTCATCACCAGCCACTGTTCTATCACATATGCTGCTGGGACTGTGGGGCTGTATAAAGACCTAGTTAATTAAGACTGACTTTGTCCTTGAGGCTCTTATAAGTTAATGGAAACACTGAATTGAAACAAGACATGAACATAGGTACCTGAAAATTGCTCTACTACAATCATAACAAAAATACATGCAGCTAAAATTGAGCCTATAGGATTATTACTATTTAATAATGCTTAAATAACTTCAATATAGGTAACTTCTGCTCAAGGACATTCCACTTATTCAGGTATGGTGCTGGGAGGAGCCAGTGAGTGCCGTCACCTTTTTCCCTTCAAAATCAGCCTGCAGCTTAGGCCTGGAGCCTCCACTGGCTAAGCCTGAAGGGCCTACAATACATGCAAAGAAGAGACTAGAAAAGGCATTGGTTTTGTTTTTGAACAGAAGCATTAAGCAAATGGTGAATGCTACCAAGCACATATCACCTATTTTTTAAACCAGTGTTTCCCTTACCTGAGTGATGAAAATGAATTTCCAGTGCAGCTTTGCAAAAGCAGAAGAATAATGAGAACCATCATCCCAGCAAGACACGATATTCCTGTTTCCATCCAGAGCAGGGCAGTCACCGCGATAGCCTGCAGTGGCCCCACCCACAGATAGTGCAAGAACGTTGTTACCTTAAAAGAGAAAGACAAAGCCTTCTTAGGACTGTATAAAGTCAAAACCAGTAAGGAGACAGCATACAAACAATCTTCTCTGAAGGAACAAACAGGAATCTAAAAGGAAGTGATCTCAGTGAGTTTTAAACCTGATGAAGCAGAAATCCAAGTGTCCACCCCAGATGACACTGTTCCGGGGTAGCACAGGGTCAGCCTCGGTTAGGTCCCAGGAGAACCTGACCAGTCACACTGAAGGAAGATGTTGATTTTGTCCACAACACAGATGAGCTCAGGGGTTCCCCAAACTCTCTCTGTCCCAAAATTCAGCCCCTATCTCCTCAGAAGAGCCTATATTATGGTACCTACCACACTCTCTGATAATTACTCGTGTATTTACCTTCCAGACAGGCTGTGGCCTTTCCAGGACAGAAATTAAGACTTTTTCATCTTTCAAATTAAGTAGAGGCCTTACGTTATGTTTGATGAATGAATAATTGAAAGAAAAGTGAAAGTGTTAGTTGCTTAGTTCTGTCTGACTCTTTGCGATCCCATGGATTGTAGCCCACCAGGCTCCCCTGTCCATGGAATTCCCCAGGCAAGGATACTGGAGTGGGGTGCCATTTCCTTCTACAGGGACTCTTCCTGACCCAGAGATAGAAACCAGGCCTCCTGTGGTGCAGGTGGGCTCTTTACCACCTTAGCCACAAGGGAAGCCCCCAAACTTAAAGGCCAGGAAAGAGAAGTTGTCTATATAGATCTGGCCAACAGCTACAATGGCATGGATAACATGATCTGTTCATAAGGTAAGTGTAAAATGGGTACCATGGGACAGCAGAGGGGAGGCTGTGTCTGGCGGGGGACCACACACTTGGCATTATTCCTCAAAGGCTCCCTATGCAGCAGGCACTGAACTTGGTGCAGAAAAAGAACAATCCCTGCCCACCAAGCCTTCATCATCCGGAGGAGGAGGAATACAGTCCAGCAACACCAACACCACGTGCCAAGAAGGACCACTCCAGGAGGACCCCAGGAACACTAACCAAGCTGGGCAAGAACACTGTTGCCTGTCTATTACTTAAGTATGTTGCAGACCTTGTCAGAAAAACCAAACCCTCATCTATAGGACAACACATATTATCACATCCAAGCTGCACACAGAGGAAATGAGCATTGGATAAAGAGAACATTTGTCTTATGTCCTCAACAGAACCCTCGCTGACACCAAACCCTGGCACCTGGCATCCCAGTGAGCTAAACACAGTGAGAAGGAGGGGAAATGGAAGGGGATCCCTCGGGGGCAGCTCACCTGATCAAATCTGTTCACATCGTTGGACAGGAGGTTGACTATCTGGCCTGTGGTGGTCTTTCCCATGGCTGAGCTACTCAGGCGAAGTGACTGAAATGAGAGAAACATACAGAGAATAGGATTTCTACAGTGATACCACGTCAGTCTGAGAACATAGCAAAAAGGAGTGAATGTTCACGGGGTCTTGTGTGGTGTCAGGACTAGCAGGACAATGCCTGAAATCAGGGCTCTAGGGACCCATGTTCATCCCTAGATGATTAAATATGGTGGCAGCCCTGCCTTCAAGGACAGCAAAGGGAGGAGCAGGAGGTAGACGCACAACCCTCCACCCTGTTTCTCAGTGAACTTGGACCTGCCCAAAGGATAAAGGAATATAGACTTAGACTTAGGGGTCAACTAAAGTCATTTTGAGCCAAAAACTAGACAGCATATTAAAAAGCAGATATCATTATGCTGACAAAGGTCCATATAGTCAAAGCTATGGTTTTTCCAGTTGTCATGTACAGATGTGAGAGCTGGACCATAAAGAAGGATGAGCACCAAAGAATTGATGCTTTTGAAATGTGGTGCTGGAGAAGACTCTTGAGAGTCCCTTGGACTGAAAGGAGATCCAACCACTCAATCCTAAGGAAAATCAACTCTGAATACTCATTGTATGGACTGATACTGAAGCTGAAGCTCCAATACTCTGGCCACCTGATGCCAAGAGTTGACAAATTGGAAAAGAACCTGATGCTGGGAAAAATTAGGGCAGGAAGAAGAAGGGACAACAGAGGATCAGATAGTTGGATGGCATCCCTGACTTGATGGACATGAGTTTCAGCAAAATCCAGGAGATGTTGAAGGGCAGGGAAGGCTGGTGTGCTGCAGTCCATGGGGTCACAGAGAGCTGGACAGGACTGAGTGACTGAACAACAACAACAAGATGAGAGTGGAAAGGCCGCCTCAAGGAAAGAGATTAGGGGACTTGGACTATACATCTGGTCAGTCATTAATTCCAGGTGTGACATCATTTAAAAACTTTGGTCTTAGATTCCTCATTCTAAAACTAACCAGTATAATATTCAAAACACTAATTATTTACTATGCCAAAGCCTTTGACTGTGTGGATCACTATAAACTGTGGAAAATTCTGAAAGAGATGGGAATACCAGACCCTCTGACCTGTCTCTTGGGAAACCTGTATGCAGGTCAGGAAGCAACAGTTAGAACTGGACATGGAACAACAGACTTGTTCCAAATAGGAAAAGGAGTACATCAAGGCTGTATTTGGTCATCCTGCTTATTTAACTTATATGCAGTACATCATGAGAAATGCTGGGCTGGAAGAAGCACAAGCTGGAATCCAGATTGCCGGGAGAAATATCAATAACCTCAGATATGCAGATGACACCACCCTTATGGCAGAAAGTGAAGAGGAACTAAAAGCCTCTTGATGAAGGTGAAAGAGGAGGATGAAAAAGCTCAACATTCAGAAAACGAAGATCATGGCATCCGGTCCCATCACTTCATGGGAAATAGATGGGGAAACAGTGGAAACAGTGTCAGACTTTATTTTTTTGGGCTCCAAAATCACTACAGATGGTGACTGCAGCCATGAAATTAAAAGACGCTTACTCCTTGAAGGGAAAATTATGACCAATCTAGATAGCATATTAAAAAGCAGAGACATTACTTTGCCAGCAAAGGTCCATCTAGTCAAGGCTATGGTTTTTCCAGTAGTCATGTATGGATGTGAGAGTTGGACTGTGAAGAAAGCTGAGTGCCAAACAATTGATGCTTTTGAACTGTGGTGTTGGAGAAGACTCTTGAGAGTCCCTTGGACTGCACGGAGATCCAACCAATCCATTCTGAAGGAGATCAGCCCTGGTATTTCTTTGGAAGGAATGATGCTAAAGCTGAAACTCCAGTACTATGGCCACCTCTTGCGAAGAGTTGACTCATTGGAAAAGACTCTGATGCTGGGAGGGATTGAGGGCAGGAGGAGAAGGGGATGACAGAGGATGGGATGGCTGGATGACATCACTGACTCGATGGACGTGAGTCTGAGTGAACTCCGGGAGTTGGTGATGAACAGGGAGGTCTGGTGTGCTGCGATTCATGGGGTTGCAAAGAATTGGACACGACTGAGCAACTGAACTGAACTGAAGCTGGTAAATGAACACTGTGGGAGATGTTTACATTCACATAAGCAACATGCAAGGTCAGATCAGATTTCCCAAAGGAGACATTCCAAAGTGTTAGCTGGAAGAGAAAGAAAAACCAGGTGGACAGTGGCTCAGCTATGCAGCAAAGAACAAGGTCTTTTTGACTAAACCATCATCTCAAATCTAACTTAAGGCTTTTCACAGTGCAGTTCTGGTGAAATTTCCTGCATACTCATGGGAGCTAAGCATGATCTGGAAAGATAAAAATCTAGCTAATTTGTGGGGAAATCTGAGTATTTGTCTACTAAATGGCAGAAGGTGCCAGAGAATAACAAAAATGATGATGGCAGACAATGAAGACCCTTAACTAGAAGGTATGTCACCCAAGGAGAAACCGGGCTTATGTGCCAAACACAGACAGTGAGAGGTCAGGGCCCTGAGTCCACACAGTCCTGAGATTTAAAGATGGGAGAAGACATTCTACATTTTGCCCAGAAAAGTATTCCCAGGAAACAGGAGCTCTAGATAAGTAACAAATAGTAAAAGAAGCAATAATTTTCATTTAAATCACCTGGTTTTAGGTTTCATTGAGGATTTTATTCATTTGTAATAAAATTAAATATATTTAATATGCTCAGTGTGATGTTTTGATGTAAATAAACATTGGGAAATGGTTACAGTAGGAAAACAAATGAACAAACCCATCATTGCACATAGTTATCCTTTCGTGTATGTGGTGAGAACACTTAAGATCTATTCTCTCATCAAATTTCAACAATAAAATACAGCTAAATAAAAAATTTTTTTCTAGGAAAAAGGAAACAGCCCAGGGCAAAGAGATATGCGGGGTCAAATTTATAATGAGCCCTTCAGCTCTTAACACTGTGGAAATTCCCTTGTGAAAACAGCTAAAATCCTTAATTCTTTTAAACTACTTAAGTCTAGGTTAAACTATAGAATAATTCCATGGCAATTCTCAACACAAAATCACTGAACACACCAAGTCAGGTCTTATTAAAAGTACTAAAATGCATACTAAATAAAAAGGAAATATTGAATTAAGAAAATAACTTGAATGAATAGCAACAAATTCCCACCAAAATTACTAAAAGCTGCATAAGATTTCAAGTTTCATCCCAACATTCAGCTATATTCTTTAATACCAATATAAACAATCATAGCTATAGAATATAGCGAGAGAATCTATGTTTGGCATGGATTCCATTTATATTTTTCTTTAGTTCACACAATTACATTCAATATGACTAGATGAGTCATTTAAACATATAATCATTCCCTTTCTCAAATACATTTTGTGCTCCTAGATATAATTTTATAAATCCAATCAATGAAGTTTACTTTTAAATACCAATTTGATGTAAAAGATGGCCTTAATGAACAACAAAATTGCCACAAATACAGCTACAAGATTAAGGCATGAAAACACTGAAAAAAAATTTGATACTTTTTATACTTATTTTTTAATTAAATTCCATTGCAAGCTGAGTGGATATCACACAACAACCTGTGGATAAGAGTTATCAAAGGCAGCCCTGATCCGATCTCAATACAAAACTTTTAATTATTCACTTGTAAAGTTTGCTTAAATGATGAAAATAAAATTGGCCTGATGCAAATAACAAGCTTCTCTAGGAAGGTGTAAATGATCCCAGTTATAAGATGTTTAATTTACAGAGAACTTTCCCAAAATGTTCCTGATCCTCTAGGGGAGGTACACACCGTGGTACCGAGCGACACTCACCTTGCGGTAGATCATATGGCACACGGCTACTCTCAGCCTCATCCCCACATGCTGCATGTGGTAGAAGCACAAGTGGTGCAGAACGGCCCATATGAGCACGCAGGCGCTCAGCCCTGCTGTGTAGCCGTAGGCTTCGTGCAAAGCGGCAGAATCATAGTTTTCAACATAACTAATAATTTTCCCCATAAATATGGGCAGAACCACCTTGGTGCCTTCCTGAAAGAACAAAAGCCTTAATTAGAGCTACAAGTTATGCCAATTTTTCTTAACACAAACTTTACTTTTATTATTAGCATGTTAAAAAGCCATCTTGACAAAATGCTACACTCATTGCTAATCTAAAGGAAAAATACACAGAGTCACTATTTCCAGTAAGACAACCAGACAAAGTTTTAAGGTAAACCAAAATTTTACATTCAAAGACAATAAAGCCTTAGTATTGGGTTGGCCAAAAAGTTCTTTTGATTTTTAAGTAAAAATAAGAGATACAGTTTTCATTTTCACCAAGAACTTTGTTGAACAATGTATTCAAAATTCTGTTCCACTATCTTTTGCCATTTTTTAGGCAACTTCATAATTCCGTCTTCCCAAAACTTTATATCTTTTTGAGCAAAGAACTATTTCAGGTGCCTTTAACAGTCTTCTGGGGAATTAGAATTTTTTCCATTAAGAGAATTTTGTAAAAAACAAAATAAATGGAAACCTGAAAGTGCAATGTCTGGTGAATATGGCAGATGAGTCAGAATTTCCAGGCCAGGCTGTAACAGTTTTTGCCTGGTCATCAAAGAAATATATGGTCTTACATTATGTATTTCCTGTTGACTAATCCCAACACTTCATCAAGAGCTGCTTTAAGTTGACCTAATTGGGAGAAGTACTCATTGGAATTAAATGTTTGTTTTTCCAAAAGGAGCTCACAATAGAGGACTCCCTTCCAGTCTCACCCTATACAGGTCACCTTCTTTGGATGAATACTAGACTTTGGTGTGGTTGGTGGTGGTTAATTTCATTTACCTCAGGATCTCTTCCATTCAGCATTAGTGCACATTATTCACTTTTCATCACCCATCACAATTTGTTTTTGAAAAGGAGCATTTTATTAATAGTTACATTTCAGTAGAGAATGGTATGCAGAAATATGATCAAGAAGGTCTTTGTATTTCTCCTCGCTCAACTTAGATGATCATGATGGTGTGATTACTCACCAAGAGCCAGACATCCTGGAATGTGAAGTCAACTGGGCCTTAGGAAATATCACTACAAACAAAGCTAGTGGAGTTGATGGAATTCCAGTTGACCTATTTCAAATCCTAAAAGATGATGCTATGAAAGTGCTGCACTCAATATGCCAGCAAATTTGGAAAACTCATCTGTGGCCACAGGACTGGAAAAGGTCAGTTTTCACTTCAGTCCCAAAGAAAGGCAATGCCAAAGAATGCTCAAACTACCGCACAATTGCACTCATCTCACACGCTAGTAAAGTAATGCTTAAAATTCTACAAGCCAGGCATTAGTAACACATGAACCATGAACTTCCAGATGTTTGGGCTGGTTTTAGAAAAGGCAGAGGAATCAGAGATCAAATTGCCAACATCTGTTGGATCAAAGAAAAAACAAGAGAGTTCCAGAAAAACATCTACTTCTGCGTTATTGACTATGCCAAAGCCTTTGACTGTGTGGATCACAACAAACTGTGGAAAATTCTGAAAGAGACGGGAATACCAGACCACCTGAACTGCCTCTTGAGAAATCTTTATGCAGGTCAGGAAGCAAGTTAGAACTGGACATAGAATAACAGACTGGTTCCAAATTGGGAAAAGGGGTATGTCAAAGCTGTATATCATCACCCTGCTTATTTAACTTCTATGCAGAGTACATCACAAGAAACGCTGGGCCGGATGAAGCACAAGTTGGAATCAAGCTTGCCGGGTGAAATGTCAATAACCCCAGATATGCAGATGACACCACCCTTATGGCAGAAAGTGAAGAAGAACTAAAGAGCCTCTTGATGAAAGTGAAAGAGGAGAGTGAAAAAGTTGGCTTAAAACTCAACATTCAGAAAACTAAGATCATGGCATCCAGTCCCATCACTTCACAGCAAATAGATGAGGAAACAGTGGCAGACTTTATTTTGGGGGCTCCAAAATCACCACAGATGGTGACTACAGCCATGAAATTAAAAGATGGTTACTCCTAGGAAGAAAAGTTATGACCAATCTAGACAGCATATTAAAAAGCAGAGACATTACTTTGCCAACAAAGGTCCATCTAGTCAAGGCTATAGTTTTTCCAGTAGTCATGTATGGATGTGAGAGTTGGACTATAAAGAAAGCTGACCACTAAAGAATTGATGCTTTTGAACTGTGGTGTTGGAGAAGACTCTTGAGAGTCCCTTGGGCTGCAAGGAGTTCCAACCAGTCCATCCTAAAGGAGATTAGTCCTGAGTGTTCAGTGGAAGGACTGGTGCTGAAGCTGAAGCTCCAATACTTTGGCCACCTGATGCAAAGAACTGACTCATTTGAAAAGATGCTGATGCTGGGAAAGATTGAGGGCAGGAGAAGGGGATGACAGAGGATGAGATGTTTGGATGGCATCACTGACTCAATGGACATGAGTTTGGGTAAACCCTGGGAGTTGGTGATGGACAGGGAGGCTGGCGTGCTGCAGTCCATGGGATCGCAAAGAGTCAGAGACGACTGAGCCACCGAACTGAATTTAACTTTGGTGGAAACCAATCATCAAAGTGATTAATATAACCAAGATGGTGCAATGACTTTCAATGTTTGGTTTTTTTTTTTGGATAGTTTGAGTATGTTGGCTATCTCCCATATGATATAACATTGTTGTTCTCAGTTAATGTCTAGATTTGATCTCTATCAACTTTAACTGGTCTACTCGACTCCAAAACATCATACACCAAGAAATCTCCAGCATGAAACTTTTTTTTTCCTGTGTTGGGTCTTTATTTTAGCGTGCAGACTTCTCTATTTGGGAAGCACCAGCTTAGTAGCCCTGAGGTATGTGATATCGTAATTCCGCGACCAGGGATCAAACCCGTGAGCCCTGCATTGGAAGTGGTCTTAACCTCTGGACCACCAGGGAAGTCCTCTGATGAGTTTGATTTTGATAGCTCTCTTCAGTCTGTACAAAGTTGAAGAACCCACAAGAGGAAGAGAAGGAGAATTCAAAATTCAAAACATGAAGCATAACTAAAATGCATTTTCTGCTCAACTAACTAGTGCCTGATCAGATTATTTACAGAAAGCTGACCCCATCTCTCAAAAGGCTGTGACACAGAAGCCCTAAACTTCTGTCTTGTTCTACACATATGTTCACAGGCTGTAATACCTGCCTTACCTTCCACAAGGTCACAGGAGATTTCATCTACTCCAGAGAAAAGAAGACTGTTTAATGGAAAAATTATGAATAAGATGACCATATCAGAGTGATGACCAGTTCTCAAGAACACAAAGGCTCACTATTACATTTCCAGCAAGCTCCATCATTCACACTTGGTGGCACTAAGAGCTTAAGAAGAGCCCCTCATAGATTTTAAAACAGAGTTTATACAGTTTCCTGAGATAGAAGGCTAGAGACTTACACAGAGAAGCAAGAAAGTCAAACTACACATGGCCGTCCCAGCCCAGATGTGATCAAGGGCAGCCCAGTGCTGCAGGCTACAAACCTGGGGCTATCCACCAGAAGCCCAGTGGTAACACCTGCCATCCCAAAGTGTCCTAAAACTGTGATTCTCTTTGGGAATCACTGCTGTCTGTTCAGTTCAGTAGCTCAGTAATGTCCAACTCTTTGTGACCCCATGGACTGCAGCATGCCAGGCCTCCCTGTTCATCACCGAGCCCCAGAGCCTGCTCAAACTCATGTCCACTGAGTTAATGATGTCATCCAACAATCTCATCCTCTGTCATCCCCTTCTCCTCCTGTCTTCAATCTTTTCTAGCACCAGGTTCTTTTCTAAAGAGTCAGATCTTTCCATCAAATGGCCAAAATATTGGAGTTTCAGCTTCAGCATCAGTCCTTCCAATGAATATTCAGGACTGGTTTCCTTTAGGATGGACTGGATGGATCTCCTTGCAGTCCAAGGGACTTTCTAGAGGCTTCTCCAATCAGATCAGATCAGACCAGTCACTCAGTCGTGTCCGACTCTTTGCGACCCCATGAATCGCAGCATGCCAGGCCTCGCTGTCCATCACCAACTCCCGGAGTTCACTCAGACTCACATCCATCGAGTCAGTGATGTAATCCAGCCATCTCATCCTCTGTAGTCCCCTTTTCCTCTTGTCCCCAATCCCTCCCAGCATCAGAGTCTTTTCCAATGAGTCAACTCTTCGCATCAGGTGGACAAAGTATTGGAGTTTCAGCTTTAGCATCATTCCTTCCAAAGAAATCCCATGGCTGATCTCCTTCAGAATGGATTGGTTGGATCTCCTTGCAGCCCAAAGGACTCTCAAGAGTCTTCTCCAACACCACAGTTCAAAAGCATCAATTCTTCAGTGCTCAGCCTTCTTCACAGTCCAACTCTCACATCCATACATGACCACAGGAAAAACCATAGCCTTGACTAGACGGACCTTTGTTGGCAAAGTAATGTCTCTGCTTTTGAATATGCTATCTAGGTTGGTCATAACTTTCCTTCCAAGGAGTAAGTGTCTTTTAATTTCATGGCCGCAGTCACCATATGCAGTGATTTTGGAGCCCAGAAAAATAAAGTCTGACACTGTTTTCACTGTTTCCCCATCTATTTCCCATGAAGTGATGGGACCAGATGCAATGATCTTTGTTTTCTGAATGTTGAGCTTTAAGCCAACTTTTTCACTCTCCACTTTCACCTTCATCAAGAGGCTTTTAGTTCCTCTTCACTTTCTGCCATAAGGGTGGTGTCATCTGCGTATCTGAGGTTATTGATATTTCTCCTGGCAATCTTGATCCCAGCTTGTGCTTCTTCCAGCCCAGCGTTTCTCATGATGTACTCTAAACAGGGTGACAATATACAGCCTTGACGAGCTCCTTTTCCTATTTGGAACCAGTCTGTTGTTCCATGTCCAGTTCTAACTGTTGCTTCCTGACCTGCATACAATTTTCTCAAGAGGCAGATCAGGTGTTCTGGTATTCCCATCTCTTTCAGAATTTTCCACAGTTTATTGTGATCCACACAGTCAAAGGCTTTGGCATGATCCAGCGTATGTTGGCAATTTGATCTCTGGTTCCTCTGCCTTTTCTAAAAACAGCTTGAACATCAGGAAGTTCACAGTTCACATACTGCTGAAGCCTGGCTTGGAGAATTTTAAGCATTACTTTACTAGCGTGTGAGATGAGTGCAATTGTGCGGTAGTTTGAGCATTCTTTGGCATTGCCTTTCTTTGGGATTGGAGTGAAAACTGACCTTTTCCAGTCCTGTGGCCACTGCTGAGTTTTCCAAATTTGCTGGTATGTTGAGTGCAGCACTTTCACACCATCATCTTTCAGGATTAGGAATAGCTGAAATGGAATTCTATCACCTCCACTAGCTTTGTTCGTAGTAATGCTTTCTAACTCCCACTTGACTTCACATTCCAGGATGTCTGGCTCTAGGTCAGTGATCACACCATTGTGATTATCTGGGTTGTGAAGATCTTTTTGTACAGTTCTTCTGTGTATTCTTGCCATCTCTTCTTAATATCTTCTGCTTCTGTTAGGTCCATACCATTTCTGTCCTTTACCGAGCCCATCTTTGCATGAAATGTTCCTTTGGTATCTCTGAATTTCTTGAAGAGATCTCCAGTCTTTCCCATTCTGTTGTTTTCCTCTATTTCTTTGCATTGATCGCTGAAGAAGGCTTTCTTATCTCTTCTTGCTATTCTTTGGAACTCTGCATTCAGATGTTTATATCTTTCCTTTTCTCCTTTGCTTTTCACTTCTCTTCTTTTCACAGCTATTTGTAAGGCCTCCCCAGACAGCCATTTTGCTTTCTTGCATTTCTTTTCCATGGGGATGGTCTTGATCTCTGTCTTCTGTACAATGTCATAAAACTCATTCCATAGCTCATCAGGCACTGTATCTATCAGATCTAGGCCCTTAAATCTGTTTCTCACTTCCACTGTATAATCATAAGGGATTTTATTTAGGTCATACCTGAATGGTCTAGTGGTTTTCCCTACTTTCTTCAATTTAAGTCTGAATTTGGCAATAAGGAGTTCATGGTCTGAGCCACAGTCAGCTCCTGGTCTTGTTTTTGCTGACTGTATAGAGCTTCTCTATCTTTGGTTGCAAAGAATATAAACAATCTGATTTTGGTGTTGACCATCTGGTGATGTCCATGTATAGAGTCTTCTCTTGTGTTGTTGGAAGAGGGTATTTGTTATGACCAGTGCATTTTATTGGCAAAACTTTATTAGTCTTTGCCCTGCTTCATTCCATATTCCAAGGCCAAATT
The DNA here is from genome assembly GCF_032452875.1 of Bos javanicus. Lineage (NCBI taxonomy): Eukaryota > Metazoa > Chordata > Mammalia > Artiodactyla > Bovidae > Bos > Bos javanicus. Next base: position 71,681,323 of record NC_083879.1, on the reverse strand, counting down.
TGCCTGTTACTCCAGGTGTTTGACTTCCTACTTTTGCATTCCAGTCCCCTATAATGAAAAGGACATCTTTTTTTGGGTGTTAGTTCTAAAAGGTCTTGTAGGTCTTCACAGAACCGTTCAGCTTCAGCTTCTTCAGCGTAACTCGTTCGGGCATAGACTTGGATTACTGTGATATTGAATGGTTTGCCTTGGAAACGAACGGAGATCATTCTGTCGTTTTTGAGATTGCAGCCAAGTACTGCATTTCGGACTCTTTTGTTGACCATGATGGCTACTCCATTTTTTCTAAGGGATTCCTGCCCGCAGCAGTAGATACAATGGTCATCTGAGTTAAATTCACCCATTCCAGTCCATTTCAGTTCGCTGATTCCTAGAATGTCAACATTCACTCTTGCCACCTCTTGTTTGACCACTTCCAATTTGCCTTGATTCACGGACCTGACATTCCAGGTTCTTATGTAATATTGCTCTTTACAGCATCGGACCTTGCTTCTATCACCAGTCACATCCACCGCTGGGTATTCTTTTTGCTTTGGCTCCATCCCTTCATTCTTTCTGGAGTTATTTCTCCACTGATCTCCAGTAGCATATTGGGTACCTACTGACCTGGGGAGTTTCTCTTTCAGTATCCTATCATTTTGCCTTTTCACACTGTTCTTGTCCAATAGCACAGTTCAAAAGCATCAATTATTTGGCCCTCAGCTTTCTTTATATTCCACCTCTCACATACATACATGACTACTGGAAAAACCACAGCTTTGGCTAGATGGACCTTTGTTGGCTATTACTCAGCTCTCTGTTACTCAGTTATTTGATCCTAACATCGCTGCAATTACAGAAGGAGTAAGAGTAATGTCACCCACCTAAAAGAATACTGATAAATGCAACAAATTCAGCAAAAAAAGAGTGCAAAATAAAAGCAGGTCATTACTGCCTAAGTGTCTGGGTTTATCTGCTGAGAGACAGTCTTTAATCACCCAGTTGCACAAGCAGACTCAATGAGGAGTAATACCAGTCCATGGTCTATAGCTTCTACTCTTCTGTCTGTTCTTGATCCTAATCCTCAACTAGTGAGTAATAAAACAACTGAGAAAATCTTCATTATCAAACTTAAGACTAGCCAAATTAAAACTTTCTGGATAAGCAAGCACAAGATCAAAAATTGTTCCCCAAAACTCTTCATCTTTAACATCAGTCTAAGTTTGATTTGTGAATATTCTTTCCACAAACCAATTGAAAATATGGTTCTTACATCTTCATAAGAATTCTTCACAACTATGAAACCATGATTTTTAAAAAGAGTCCAATATAAAACGACAACATTCAGTCAAGTTTCTACAAGCATCTCAGAGTCTCTGGGGTAGACATTTCTAGGTGGAGTCCTTGGTATTCAGCCTCCTGATAGCCCTTGACTTTTGGACCCCATTTCCTGCTTCTTAGGGGAACTTCTCACAGGGTTAAGTGCTAAAATTTCCCTAGTCAGTATAGTTTCTCCATTACATTTTCACACGCACTTAAAAGTTTTCTTACCCAACTCCACCAACTCTGCTTCATGAGAAAAATTAAGAGAATGAAGAAAACAGAAACAAGCTATATAAGACAAAGAAAAAAATGCTTGAGTGAAATATATAAGCAGAAAAAAGTGAGCTTGTGGGAAAAATTAAGGGGAAATTTACTTTCAGAAATGGAGGAACAGGTGACAAACAGCAGAGCTGAGACAGATCCAGAGCTAAGGAGGAAAATCAATGAATCTGGGAAAATAATAACCATTAGGATGCTAAATATAACTTCACTCCTCCTGACACAGTGGTGTTCATCCTGACTGCATCTTAGCATCACCTGGGAGGGGTTAAGAGCACTCTGAGGCCTAAAGCCAAGCCTCCAAAAACTGGTTTAGGTTCAACTGATTAAAGATGGACCCTGAAATTCCCTCTCCCTGGAAGATTCTGGATGTAGAATCTAATCCCATGTAAGCGTATGCTATTCTCCTGCATCATCAGGGCATCTGGGCCTGGAGGGGCCATGAACTTGTTTTGAAGAACTTAAAAGTACCACAGAGGGTTTTAACCCAAGTTCCATGTTACATATCATGCTTCTAAGAAAACTCCTTATGAACTCAAACTCATGAGACTTCAATGATGAAATTCAGACCTTCCATCTGACATCACAGAAAAAAAAATGTTTATAAAATATTTTATTTCCAAAATAAAAATATGAATCAAGTTTTGTTATGTTACATCTAAAGAGGGGGAAGAATTAGAATGGAACAAGGATACCGATCTTCTTTAAAAATAGCCTCTTTTATTGATTTGAAATTGGAATTGTGAAAACATTATATAGAATTGTAATTATAAAACAATCAAGTTTTCAAAATCAATTCCTTAAATTTCAGAGTAAAATGAAACAAAAGCTATATCCATCCAGTAGATTGGCAAGGTTATACAAAAAAGAATTATTAAAAGTGATTTTTAAAAAAAAATATTTGAAAACACATTCCCTGGGTGATATGCCTATCTAAGAACAATATGAACAGAAACAAAGACAACAAAAAAAAGCTTCCAAAAGTCACATTATGTTTAATAGTGTTGATACTATAAGATTTTTAAATGACTAATTATGTTGGTATCATCGAGAACTGGGATTAAGTGAAGTCGCTCAGTCGTGTCCAACTTTTTGCGACCCCATGGACTGTAGCCTGCCAGGCTCCTCTGTCCATGGAATTTTCCAGGCAAGAATACTGGAGTAGGTTGCCATGCCCTCCTCCAGGGGACCTTCCCAACCTAAGGATTGAATGTGGGTCTCTTGCACTGCAGGCAGACTCTTTACCATCTGAGCCACCATTAGGCATGACGGAAAAGAGAATAGATGATGAGAGGAAAAGAGATACCAATATCAGAGTAAAAAGATAAAGCAAAAGCACTACTGTCCTGAATTAGATTTAGATTGGAAATACCCATATAAACTCAGCGTCTGTTTACTGTAAACAATGTATTCTAGCTTTATCCAATGAAAAAACTGAGAAACAATAGCCAACCCAACAGCAATGAGCACCCCTAGTGCCCAGACCATAGTCTCTAAATACCATTTCCCACTAGAAGGAGCCAAGGGCTGCTTGGAGAAATTGAGATTCCAGGGCTGGAGCAAATTTGTACTTAAGGATGCACAGCTTTTTGTGTGTGTAAAGATAAACCAGAAACTTGTTGTCACACCAGAAAGCAAACAAATTAGCAAAGATGTCTACAGTATACACAAAAGAAAGGAGTCCTGGGAAGAAACCTTTTCTATCCTTAATGGCAGAGGCTGGTTTCACAAAGGGCTTAGAAAACTCATTGCTGTTTACAGCCCATCATGCAGAATAAGAACTCTTGAGAAAAGTCACTTCTAGAAGCCAACTTTTCTGAACAGTAATTAAAAGTTTCACTTCTAAGAAGAATTTTTAATTTTTCACCATGATGAAGGCAATCTTTTTTAAAAAAGTAGTCACCTCTTTCCTTGATTATTAAAGAAAATGGATTGAGGGGGATTGGAGGATGAGTGAAATAGGTAAGGGAGATTAAGAGGCACAAACTTCCAGTTATAAAACAAATAAGTTGTGGGAATGTAATGTACAACATAGGAAATATAGTCAATAACATTGGAAAACTTTGTATGGTGACAGAGGGTAACTAGACTGATCTGGGTGATCATTTTATAATGTACAAAAATATTGAATTACCATGCTATACACTTGAAACTAATATAATATTTTAAGTCAATCATACTTCAATTTTTAAAAAATAATTTTTCAATGAGACAGTAAAAATACAGGTTTTTTTTAAATGAATTGAAAAGCATCACCCTCATATATGTCCCAAGGTCATCACTGTGGATATTACTGACATCCGATGGCTCATGCTGTGCTCTCAAGAATCAGCAGGGCAGGTCTACTCTGCAGGTCCCCATCCACTTGGCTCAGTGACCTCTCCTACTCTCCCTTGCTGTGTGGTGCTCAGTGGTTGCTCTGAGCCCACAGTATCTCTGCCACCAGCAGCCACTCCTCAGCCTGCCAGGTTGAGCAGAAGTGAGGGATACATGGAAGAAAGGGTTGGGAAATAAATGCAAAGACCACTCAGCTCTTGGGGAACCAGCCCTGAGTCCAGGTACAAAGCCCACTTTGGGACACAGAGGGTTCTCTTTACTTCCTGCTCATCAGCTGAGCTCCAAAGTGAAGATTTACACAAATATGTGACTTCCTATAGCCTCTACCTAAAACAGAGACAACCAGCAAAAGTGACCTTGGATAAAGGTCAGTGATTAGAGAAAGCTGGCCATTTCTAAGGTTCCCAGGAAGAAGATATAAACCCTGGCCACTCCTCCCCACTCAGGAGAAGGGAGTGAGTGAACCACTGAGGCTCTTCAAGGTCACCCCATTTACACTATGGCAGGTGAAAACTTCATCTCAAAGAGAAGCCCTGATGACCTGGGGTGGTGGTCTCTGTGTCTCTGGTCCAGGAAGAGCTTTCAGGCTCCTCTTCTCCACCCTGAGGGCCCCGGGCAGGCAGAGACTTATTCTCCGCAACCAAGTTCCCCATGGAGGTACACATAGGGGCCAGGCTTGCTGGGCGTTCCCTGGCTGTTCTGTTCTAATTAGGGGTGACCTGCATGTGCTCCAGGTTGAACATTAGCCTGGTACTTGTTTCCTCAGCATTATGATCACTCCTGAATTCTCACAGGACAGAGGTTTCACACTTTGAAATCCTAACCCCAAAAGCCTTGCCCTGGACTGGCATCATCTTGCCTCTTCCCACTGGTGCTGCCAGGAGGGTTTGCACTGTTGTTGGTCACAGCACTGTCTGGGAACCATGGGTAACCCCTGAGTCATCCTGTGCACCAGAGGAATTAAAAGAGGGCAGGAGGTCACAGAGTAAATGTGTTCACGTTTTAGAGAATCCTGAGTTGAGTTTAGATCTTCCACTATCTAAAATTATCACCACTTCAGAATGGTAATGAGGGCAAGGTTAAAGGGCTCCTGGTCCATCTGAATACAGCATGATGTTGCTTCTGGCATCAACATCCTAGTCAAATTTGGCATCCAGGGGACATGGACACCTGAACTCTACCCTCATTTATGATCTCAAATCTGACCTCCTGCTCCAGGAAGTTCTTGGCATCCTATTTATTATCTTTAGACAAAGTTCAGGATTCATGTGTCTGAAACCATGAATACAAAGCTCTAAAGACAAGCCTTTCTGACCCTAGATGACCTCTCATCTAGGGTCAAATGAACAAAGATGAACAGGCTTGTAGGTCAGAGAGCCCAAAGTGGAACCTCAATTTGTTCTTTATGCTTTCTTTTTTTAAAGTTTTATTTTATTTTTAAACTTTACAATATTGTATTGGTTCTGCCATATATCGAAATGAATCCGCCACAGGCATACACGTGTTCCCCATTCTGAACCTTCCTCCGTCCTCCCTCCCCATACCATCCCTCTGGGTCGTCCCAGTGCACCAGCCCCAAGCATCCTGTATCGTGCATCAAACCTGGATTGGCGACTCATTTCATATATGATATTATACATATTTCAATGCCATTCTCCCAAATCATCTCACCCTCTCCCTCTCCCACAGAGTCCAAAAGACTGTTCTATACATCAGTGTCTCTTTTGTTGTCTCATATACAGGGTTATTGTTACCATCTTTCTAAATTTCATATATATGCGTTAGTATACTGTATTGGTGTTTTTCTTTCTGGCTTACTTCACTCTGTATAATAGGCTCCAGTTTCATCCACCTCATTAGAACTGATTCAAATGTATTCTGTTTAATGGCTGAGTAATACTCCATTGTGTATATGTACCACAGCTTTCTTATCCTCTGTGATCACAGACATCCTATGTAACTACTTCGACTTAGAGTCCTCTCTTCTCAAATAGCGGTAATATGAAACCTACAACTTCATTGAGTTAGGTTAAAAGGAATAAACGTGATATTACACATACAGTGCTCATAGCAGTTCCTGATACATAACTAATTTTGAGTACTTACTATTGTTACTCAGTTCAGTTCAGTCACTCAGTCGTGTCTGACTTTTTGCGACCTCATGAATCGCAGCATGCCAGGCCTCCCTGTCCATCGCCATCTCCCGGAGTTCATTCAAACTCATGTCCATAGAGTCGGTGATGCCATCCAGCCATCTCATCCTCTGTCGTCCCCTTTTCCTCCTGCCCCCAATCCCTCCCAGCATCAGAGTCTTTTCCAATGAGTCAACTCTTGGCATGAGGTGGCCAAAGTACTGGAGTTTCAGCTTTAGCATCATTCCTTCCAAAGAACACCCAGGGCTTATCTCCTTCAGAATGGACTGGTTGGATCCCCTTGCAGTCCAAGGGACTTTCAAGAGTCTTCTCCAACACCACAGTTCATAAGGATCAATTCTTCAGTGCTCAGCTTTCTTTACAGTCCAACTCTCACATCCATACAATGACCACTATTGTTCCCACTGCACTACTAATAGTATTGTTGTTGCCACCACCATGACTACTGAGTATGAGCCCCTGTTACTGCTACTAGAACTTCTAGTACTACAGAGGATGAGCTCCCTTGTTTTCAAGGTCCTCTACTCCCCACTTCTCTGCCATGACCACCCAACAACCAGCCTCCTGAAAGAGGGGCCCGGGGCTGTACCAACTGACAACTGACACAGCCCCCAAGCCTGGCCTTCCTGGATCCCCAGCAGGGAGTGTTACTAGGGCTGGACAACTTTGAAATCAACAGTCCACCCCACCATTCACAAGGCACTTCAATATCTCAGTGGTCAGAGCCTTGTCTAAAGTGGCACTCTGCCACACACACCTGTTCCCACCTTCTGGCACAATGGTCAACCCACCTTTGTCATCAACGAGAACTCCATCTCCCAGGACCACCCAGTCCCCTGGGAACTGACAGATTCTCTGTCTCTCCAGTTGTGTGGGGTGGACTTCACCTGCCCAGCTGCCCACTGCCTGCAGTGCCCTTTAGTAAACACAGCCTTTAAACAAGAGCCATGCCACCCACCTTAAACCACCTTGCCCACCCACCTTACCCCCAACACAATGGACTGATGACAACTCACACCTTCTCCATCTAAAACACCCCTTTCACAGAAACTGCATCTTCCATCCCTCCTACTCTCACACACTCACAGCCCACCCATGGCCCTAAGGCAGTGCTAAGGGACCACAGAGAGCATCAGCCACACAGTGGGGTCTGCAGCAGACCTCCAGAAGGCTCAGCCAGAACAGGGGTGCTGACAGCACTGTGTCCCCAGGTGGATGTGTCTCACTGCGGGGTCTTGACCCAGGATCTTCAGGGTCATGGAGGTCATTGACCTCATGGCTTTCTGTCTCTGGTTTTCTCCTGCAGATCCCCTCCTACACCTTCTGCCAGTGCCAGGATACCAAGACTCTCCTCTCAACCGGCAATCCATCCCTACAGTCAGGACTGAAACCAGCATAGATGGTGCATGGATTCTCCATAATTCATGGTGAAGCTGGAGCTCCTCCCCACGGGGGTCTCTGACCTGGGTGACCTGGCCCATGGGGAGGGAGTAGCTCAGGGAAGGGTGTGCTCTTGGAGCTCTGGCATCTCCTGCCCAGATGCAGGGCCCAAGGTCTTATTCCACTGGAAAGGGAGAGACAATGATCCCTTCTTAGCAAAGCATTTATCAGATGTGTCCTGGGCAAGTTAACAATTACTTGCTGAGTGACTATAAAATGTCTTACGTTTTGGGCTCAGGTCCAGGTTTACTTCCTCCAAACCAGGAAGCACGTATTCCTTGAGGTTGTAGGATCTTCTCTTTCTCAAGGATCACTTTTAGCATTTATATCATTTACTGAACACTAACAATGTCCTGCTGCTGCTGCTGCTCAGTTGCTTCAGTCGTGTCCGCCTCTGTGTGATCCCATAGACGGCAGCCCACCAGGCTCCCCAGTCCCTGGGATTCTCCAGGCAGGAACACTGGAGTGGGTTGCCATTTCCTTCTCCAATGCGTGAAAGTGAAAAGTGAAAGTGAAGTTGCTCAGTTGTATCCGACCAGTAGCAACCCCATGGACTGCAGCCTACCAAGCTCCTCCATCCATGAGATTTTCCAGGCAAGAGTACTGGAGTGGCTTGCCATTGCCTTCTCCATATGGTATAAAATGTCAGTGCCATCCTTCTACAATACTATGCTTTAATTGGTTAAAAGAAAAACATTGGCTTGGCAAAAAGTTCATTCAAGTTTTCCCATAAGCTGAAAGAATTTTTTGGCCAACCCAACTGTAATCCCCTGGAGCATTTGTCTTTAAGCACCTGTCCATTCTAAAAGTAAATACAACCACTGAACTACATCGTGATTCACAGACAAGTTTTAACTTCAGACCTTAAACCACTGTCCTCTCTCCCCACCATCTCATCCATCTCAGTGCTGATCTGCACACACTGAGAAGCAATGCACAGTATGGAAAAGCTTTTACCTCAAGAAACGTAAGTAGTCCCAGAATGAAATAGAATTTCCAGTAACACTTGATGATTGCTTTCTTTAAAGAAGGCTCCCGTGCATCTTTCTTGGCTCTCAAAACTTCTCGATCCCAGTACCTGTGATGAGAAACAAAGCACAGTGAAGAAGAGCCCTGATCAGGTAAAACGGGGGCGGGCGGAGCAGAAGACGAGCCTTCACTACAGGGTGCTCTGTGGCTGCCCCATAGATGCTGGCTAATGGGTCACAGGGCACCTGAAGGATGAGCCGTGTAGACTGAAGCACCTGAAAAAGTACAAGACCAGGCCTTGAGGGAGAAGTCTTAGTCTCAGAAAACAAGTTCCTGCCAAGCTTTGCTGGACTCACAATTCATGAGCAGCTCAGGAGGGCAGACTCCCTCCTCCAGGGACCCCACCTCCGGGGACAGAGCTCGGCCTCCAGGACCGTGGCTACGGACTCCCTCCATGCCCACAGATGTACAGGGAACACGGGCTCCCCCAGCTTCCAAAGTGGGTTGAGCCCGGAGTCAGCCTGAGGGGGTGAGCATGCAGTGTCAGGGGAGCAGGCTCAGAAGAACCCAGAGGAAGCAAAGCCTCCCCCACACCTTTAGCCCCATGTGGAAATTCTCACTCTCCCTCCCCTTCTCCCTGATGTCTGTGCTCACCCTTGCAGCTCTTCTCCAAGGTGCTGGGAGCAATCTTCTGGAAGCACTGAGTACAAATCATCTGGTTTTAATTTCCGTTCATAACCAATTTTAAACAAGGGGTTTAGCCACCTGTTAAAAATTAAAAGGACAGTGACATATATCTAAATTACATAGCTCTAATTAGAATCCTACAGTGATGGGCTTTGTTAAAAAAAAAAACAACAACTATATTTTAAATATATAGATATGGTGGAATAATTGGACACGTGTTTACACACTCACACACACATACATACACATTCCCTAACTCTGTAGGCTGAGAGGCCCCGGAAGCAATGACACATTGTTAGCAAAGAGCATGCTAGCCCCCCGATCTTGGGGTTTTGTTTAACATACACAATTACAATTTTTTTCTTGTGGGAAGGACTCTTAAGGTCTCCTCTCTTATCAGCTTTCAAATATTCAATACAGTAGGATTAACTATAGTCACCAGACTGGACATTACACCTTCATGAAAGTGAAAGTCGCTCAGTCATGTCCGACTCTGCAACCCCATGGACTATACAGTTCATGGAATTCTCCAGGCCAGAATACTGGGGTGGGTAGCCATTCCCTTCTCCAGGGGATCTTCCCAACCCAGGGATCAGACCCAGGTCTCTCGCATTGCAGGCAGCAATTCCACAAACTGTATAGTCCATGGGGTCACAAAGAGTTGAACATGACCGAGGGACTTTCACTTTCACGAGGATGTAATATGCAGTCTGGTGACTATAGTTAATCCTACTGTATAACTTATTTTATAATGGAAGTTTGTGTCCTTTGGCCCCCTTCACCCAGGTCTTGGCTTTGTAATATCCTTCTTGCCTAAAAGGAACCAACTGAAGAAATGACTGGTTCCAAGGTTGAGGCTGTGTGTGTCAGCACTGATAATTCTGGTTTTTTCACTGTAATATAAGTGCCTGACATGAAGCTTTAGAGATATCCATGTCAAAGACATCCATCTCCAGTGAACATGTGACAGCTACACAATGAGATAAAGAGCCAGGCCACCCCACCCATGAAGTTCCCGCTTTAGAAAGCTCTGGTTGACCTGATAACAGACCATCTCACTGACTGTTTGCTTCTCCCTTCCAGCACTTTAATTCCCACTCTTATTTTTTAAATACATCAATAAAGAGTGAAACTTTAAAATCATAGACACACCACCCTCAACCCCAAAAAGGCAGAACCCCAAGTCCAAGCTTGCCCATGAGCTCTCTCTTTCCACCCAGGACCTCGCTGTGTCACCCCTGGGGTGCCTTGTATCCTCCGGGGCATGTGAGTGATACACCTTGGCATTTCAAAGTTCCCTGATGGTTGTCGCTGAGATGTATCTCACAATCCTAAGAACCAGAAGGGCCGATCCAGCCACAACACAGACTGCAAAAGGAGAATTTCTGTGGGGGCTTCTCATAACTAGTATGAGTCCTGGTGAGCAGAGCCCCAGGCAATCCCGGCAAAAGCCTCACCATCTACAGGCCAAGACCAACAGGCAGACAAAGTCCAAGATGGGTCTGAGACTTCTTGTGCCATAAAATAAGGAAGCGCTCAAGGATTCATGAGGATGTGTAGAAGGACAGAGAAGCTTGGATGGCTCTTGCTAGACAAATCTGGGATACTTTGAGCATCAAAACAAATAAATGGCAATTAACCTTAATCCAGTAAATAATGAAAGAATCCATGAATCCTTAGTGCTACATAAACAGGAGAGAAAGTAAAACTCTTGCAAACAAATGCAAACAAACATAAAAGGAGTAATCAGTTACTTTTAAGTTGTGTACATAACTAAAAATGTACTATACTAATTTTTAAATTGTTTTGTGATTCAATCTGTAAACTATGTATCCCAAGATATGTCTGCTCCATACAGATGCTTAGTCCCTTGTGCAAATCAACTGCTGGTCCAAAAGACTGCTGAAATTTTATATGCTTACTGATATTTTACACTTTTTTATCCTGCATGTCCTGCAACCTTATAAGTCTGCACAATAAAAATGTTTAACAATTCAGAAAAAAAAAAGGAACAATCAAGTCAGAAAATCATCAATGGAAATTAAAAATAGTGTGTGAAAGCTTGAAGCAGAGATATTTACATAATCTCAAATTATCTCTCTGCAATTATTTATTATAAAGGGAAAAAAACAGTAACTGTACAGATGATCCCACCAAAAAACTTATTCAGATCGATTATGCATTATTTAAATGATAATAGCATGCAGACGCAGTCCATTGGTAAACACCATTTTACTGATGTGCCAGGGTAAGGAAATTCCAAGGCCAGACAATAATAACCCATGGATAGAGATCAAACCAGTCAGTCCTAAAGAAATCAACCCTGAATATTCATTGGAAGGCCTGATCCTGAAGTTCCAATACTTTGGCCAACCTGATGCAAAGAGCTGACTGATCGGAAAAGACCCAGATTCTGGGAAAGATTGAAGGCAAAAGGAGAAGAGGGCAGCAGAAGATGAGATGGTTAGATAACATCACCGACTCAATGGACATGAAATTGAGCAAACTATGGGAGAGAGTAAAGGACAAGGAAGCCTGATGTGCTGGTCCATGGGGTCATAAAGTTGGACATGGCTGAACGACTGAATAACAACGACAGAGATCGCATTTCTTCTATCCTGTTATTCCTAGGACAACATGGGTATAGATGCTTAAGAACTATTTGTTGAATGTATGAATATCCATAACTCATTAAAGAAGTGATAAGATAGACTGAACTTCAGATTTTACTAATCCAGGTACCTTGGCACATCTAAAGAGCCCTGGTCCAGGAGTCAGAAGACTGGACTCTAGTCCCAACAACGGTGCTGAGCACCCAGGGCCTCAGCTGTCCTCTGCTCCACGTCTCCACTCCAGTTCAGCAGCTCCATGACCTTTAACATCTCTAGGTCTCAGTTTCCTTCCAGAACAATGGTGCACATCTAGGAGCTTTACCACTAAGCAAGTTTGACACAAGTTGGGTGATTTATTCCACACTTGTCCCCTATATAAAATGCTCAGGGAATTAGCACTGGGACTTACCCAGATGATGACACCCTGCCCCCAAAGTGAAAGCATTAGTCACTCAGTTGTGTCCAACTCTTTGCAACCCCATGATCTGTCCACAGAATTCTCTAGGCAAGAATACTGGAGTGGATAGCCATTCCCTTCTCCAGGGTATCTTCTCAACCCAGGGATTGAATCAGGTTCTCCTGCATTACAGACAGACTTTTTACCATCTGAGCTACAAGGGAAGCCCACAAAAGACCCTCTTTAAAATTCTGCTTGAGGAGGAAAAGATGCTCAACATCAAAATATCTTTGGATCCTGCTTCCTTAACTTTTGATGGTTAACATTTACTTATAGCATTAAATAATGTTCAAAATGTGGCATTTATTTTTTAATTAAATTTTTTATTTTGTAAAGGAGTATATTCAACAGACAACATGGTAGTTTCAGGAGGACAGCAAAGGGACTGAGCCATATATACACATGTATCCATTCTCCCCCAAACCCCACTCCCATCCAGGCTGCCACATAACATTGAGCAGAGTTCCCTGTGTGATACAGTAGGGCCTTGTTGGTTATCCATTCTAAATACAGCAGTGTGTACACGTCCCTACCAAACTCCCAAACTATCCCTTTCCCCCATCACTCTCTTTGGCAACCATAAGTTTGTTCTCCAAAGTCTGAGAGTCTTGTTCTGTCAAATCGGTATTTAATTGAAATGTATGCAGTCTCTCACTTTTGTTTAATACAGTTTATTGCTAATCAAGATGTGATGCATATCTATGACCATATATTTTGGTGCATCTTTCCTTTTTCCAAATTCCCAGAAGTAGAAAAATTAGTGAAAGGCTGAACTGTTTTCCATTAGATTCAGACCAATTTGCCCTCTTAACAGCTATTTGTGAGCTTATTTCATTGTCAGCTTTGAATACCTGAACTACATTTTTTCTGGGCCTAAAGTTAAAAATAATTCAAACAGCTTTAATTTGAATTTATTTGATTTATGCGTGCTCAGTCACTCAGTCTTGTTCGACTCTTTGCAACCCCACAGTCTACCATTTTACAACCCCAGTCCTGTTCAACTCTTTGCAACCCCATGAACTGTACTGTCAGGCTCCTCTGTCCATGGGATTTCCCAGGCAAGAATACTAGGGTGGGTTGCTATTTGACTTGTAGAGATGGAACACTTTTTATGTCTATTGATCATTTACTTGTCTTTTTCAAGTGTCTATAACATATTTTTTCCTATAGAGCTTTTATATTTTTGAAATAACTTGTAATAGTGCATATATTTTTTTCCAGATTTTAATGTTTCTTTACAGGTTTTAAATTATATATCATTCATTAAAATCGAGTCTTTTGAATTCTCCTGTTGCTTTTGTAGTATATCTTTTAAAAATCCGAACATCATCTAAATCTATGTGCTTTATTTTAGCTTTTTTCTTATTTTATTTCTAACAGTAAAGGCAGCTAGAACTTCTTTTAGTTTTTGATATAGGATAGGCCCCATTTTTTCCCTAAAACAGTCCATTTTCCCATTGTGGTTTATTGAGTATTTCTTATTCCTCACTATTGGAAATAAGAAGCACAGTTAATGAATCGTGTCCAGCTGAGAATGGACTGTCCAGTCTGCTGAGACTCTCCCTGGCGATGGCCCCACTGTCCTCACTGCAGCCTCTGGGATGAGCTCTGCATTTCTCTCCTCCCTCATCCCAGAGGCCAGCAGGTTGGGGGTGAGTGCAGGACCTGTCCCCAGAGATAAGGGTGGTGTAGGATCTTGGACTACATGCACTTGGCCCATCAGGGAGCTGTTAAATTCTTGTTCCCTGACACTGGCCATGTCTCAGTGAGTGAACTGTCCCCTTGCAAAAGGAGTGTGGATGCGAAGACTGTCATTGATGTCAAGACAGACTCTCTGGAGATAATTTTCAGAGAAGCTGATGACATGAGGAGGGATGTGAACTCGCCAAGGGCTGAGATAGTTTAGGAAGGTTGGGCCTGTTAGGCCCTCAGTAACTAGCAATTGTGAATAGATAGAAATGTTTAATTTCAAACTAGGATTCTTTGCACTATTTTTAGAATACCAGTTGTTATTCTTCATTAACAGTCAGAAACCCACATGTTGTAGATGGAAGCTGGGTGAGCTTTCCAGGGCTCTTTCTCTGACCTTGATCTGTTCCCAGTGAGTGTTTACTTTGATGAGTTTTGGTAATTTTATACAATAACCACAGCCTCAAGCAAGAAGTAGAACATTCCAAAGGTATAGTCAAATTTATTGGTATGTCCTTACGGCAAAATAAACTGCCTAACAAATTTAAGTTTATCTCCTGTAGTTTATTCTTGTTTTTTTTTTGGTCTTTATAGTTCTGCATCTGATCAGCCTGAGACTAGTGTCCTTTCAGAGGTATCAAGTGGATAATTTGCCTTTCAGAGTCTTCCATGGGTCCCCCAGTGTGTTGATTCCTACGCTCTGTTGACCTGAAACAGACAGACTGCAAAATATTTCCCCAGCAAAGATGGGCTTATCCAGAATCAGCAGAGAATTGCAGTTTGAGGTCTGCATTTGTGGAGAGCCAAGTGTAAGTCCCCAAAGTGCCAGGGTTGGAGAGCACTTTTATAGACGAGAAGAGGAGGTTGGAAGGGCTCTTACCGAGTCCATGGCTTTTCATTGCCTGCGTCCTTGCCAGGAAAGGAGAGCAGTCCTTCTTTTTCCTGTTGGTGCTGCTGTTGTTGTAACCTCATGTATCAAACTTTCAGAGGCTTTCTACTAGGGACCCTGGGATTACTCATGTGCTCTGTGGTGGTGATGACTGCTGTTTGTCTGGGGGCGCTTGTCCTGTTCAGAGCATCACTGACCCTCTCAGCATCCCAGGGAGGTGTTCTCTCCAGGTCTTCTCCCCACTTTCCCGAGGCCAATACTTAGAGGTACTAGCCACATAATCAGGAAGTGGCAAAGTCTAGACTCTAACACAGGAACACTTCCAAATGAGGCACATCAGGTGCCATTTTTTTTCTCATTAAATTTTTCAAAACTGTGGAAAATGCACACGACATAAAGTTTACCATCTTGATGATTTTTCAAGCATGCGATTCATTATTGTTACCTATCTTAACATTACTGTGCAACCAGTTTCCAGCACTCTCTTCATCCTGCACTGTTGTGCCATCAAACACTAACTCCCCACTTCCCTTGCCCCCAGCCCCTGGCAACCACAAGGCCACTTTGTTTCTCTTTGAGTTTGACTGCTCTGAGGACTTCATGTAAATCAAATCATAAAATATTTGTCCTTTGTGATGCACCATTTTACAACCCCACCGTCAGTGTGCAGGGTTCTAGTTTCTTCACATCCTTGCCAACACTATTTTTTCTTCCTTTTTTTCCCCGTGGGAGCCCTCCTAATATGTATGAGCTGGTGTCTCATTGTGGTGCATAACTAACATAACAGGGTTAAGCAACTATATGTCAATAAAAATTAATTCTAAAAAATCATGAGCTATAATTTTGATTTTAAAAAAAACCGTGCATGTGCAGATATGCAAAGAAATAACCAAAATATCAGCAAGTAGACCTGGCTAATAAAAACAAATCCTTATTCCTCTCTTCTTCTGTGTGCTCAGTCATGTCCAACTCTTTGCGACCCGATGGACTACAGCCCACCAGGCTCCTCTGTCCATGGGATTCTCCAGGCAACAATATTGGAGTGGGTTGTCGTTTCTTACACCAGGGGATCTTCCTAACCCAGGGGTCAAACCCACCTCTCTTGACTCTCCTGCACTGGCAGATGGATTCTTTACCCCTGTGCCACCTATCTGGGAGGCCCTTCTTCTTCTATAGTTTTAATATTTTTATATAAATAGAAAAATATATATATTCTTTTCTAAAATTCACAATTACCAATAGTCAAAATGTATGCCTTCTCTTAGACTCTAAGTCCTACCTGTGCTGTGAAAACACTAAAACCCCAGTGAGGTCATTTGTATAGAGTCAATAATCTAGTTATTGGCATCATTTACAAGTTTAGAAAGCAGATGAAATGTGAGAAGAAAAGCAAATACCCAATGAGAAGATGAAAACTCACTTTTTCTCTACAAGGTGGGCCTTGTCTTTGGGCAGTACTTCCTGCCTGGGCTCATTTCAATTTCCCAGGACAGCGAGTATGGGACACAAGGAAATCATGAGGGTACCTCAGACTTTACATACAGGATGGCAATTGTGGTCACCAGCTAACTTCACAAGGTCTGGACCCCTTTTTAAAAGTTAACACTGAAGGAAAACTGCCAATGGGAGGAGTGGCTTAAAGCAGAAGCCAACCTCCACCTTCCATTAGAATCACTTAGAGCTTATTTAACCCCACCCCCACCATTTCTAAATTTACAGAATTGGCCAGAAGGACTGCAGTGGGGTGCGGGCATTTGCATTTCTAACAAGCTCCCAGGTGATGAGGATGGAGGATGAGAAGGTCTGAGAGCCATACTCTGAGAACAGGTACCTAAAGCTTGAATATTTTCAAGCTGTTTCACAAGCATCATCTCTAACAGCAAGAACTTTAAGAACTTGCTTTGAGAACCTCCTGCCTACAAGACCAAATGTGTGTGCATTCGCCTTCTCCCTGCATTTAAGAACAAGTATCCAAAGAGAAGCAGCTCAGAATAGCAGTTACATACAGGAAAACACAGACTCGGGAGCCAGACTCCTGGTTGGGGATCCAACTTTCGCTATTAAGCTGTGTGATGCAGGCAAGTTACTCAAACTCTTGGAATTTGGGGGAGAATGGATACATGTACAGGTATGACTGGGTCCCTTTCCTGTCCACATGAAACTATCACAACATTGTAAATTGGCTGTACTCCAATATAAAATTAAAAGTTTTAAAAAAATTACTCAACCTCTCTGCTTCAGTGACTTCACACGTAAAATAAGAGGTAATAGCTCCTTCCAATTCAGCAGGAAAATTGGAAATGGGTGTCTACCCAAACCAATGAGAAGTCCTCACCTCACCATCCCATTTGCATACATACACATTTTGAAAATCCACAAATAGAACATCCCTGGAGAGTTCCTTGCCCTGCCTGAGGTTAAGGAGAGGTGTCTCTACTTTAGTATCATTTACAGTTGTTGCTATTTAGTCAGTCATGTCCAACTCTTTTGCAACCCCATGGAGTGTAGCCTGCCAGGCTCCTCTTTCCATGGGATTTCCCAGGCAAGAATACTGGAGTA
Source organism: Bos javanicus (assembly GCF_032452875.1). Classification (NCBI taxonomy): domain Eukaryota; kingdom Metazoa; phylum Chordata; class Mammalia; order Artiodactyla; family Bovidae; genus Bos; species Bos javanicus. Next base: position 71,663,950 of record NC_083879.1, on the reverse strand, counting down.
GATTGCCATTGCCTCCTCCAGGGGATCTTCCTCACCTAGGGATTGAATCCATGTCACCTGGTCTCCTGCTATTGCAGCAGATTCTTTACCACTAAGCCAATAGGGAAACCTACACCCATATTTTTCCTTCTTGACCTTCTTTCCTTAAGCACCACGAAAAACCCAAGAGATGTAGATACACACACTGAATACACCACCATCAGAACAAGCATAGAAGGTTCGGTTTCCTGGGGCTCCCCGAGGCCTTCCCATATGAAAAAAAGGAAATGTCAGAATTTGTGAGAAAGATGAATGGTTTAGGGTCCAGAAATGAAAGATATAATAATCACCCAAGTGTGATTAAACCCAGAGTTTGAGGCCCATCTAATTAGTGGTCCCAACTACTGGATGGAAAACTTTAGTTGAGACCTTCATCTCTCTGAGCCGCTTTTCATCTGTGTGCTTCCTCCTCACTGAAGCTCAGGGACCCTTCAGTGGTTTCAGGACTAAAGGACTCCTGGGCAAGACCACCTGCATCAAGACCTTGCATTGCTTCTGGAAAGGCTAGAGATGCAGATAAGACCCCACAGGCTTCAGGGACCCCATCCCCAAGGTGACTCTCAAAGGTGGAAGTGGAAATATTCACAGTAAGGAAAGGGACTGGTCAAATCCATACTCCAGTCCTCAGTGTATCCCAGGTAAAAGTAAAATGGGTTCAAGAATTGTGTCCCCATTCAATAAACTGTGGTGACTCAGGCGGTAAAAGCATCTGCCTACAATGCGGGAGACCCAGGTTTGATCCCTGGGTCGGGAATATCCCCTGGAGAAGGAAATGGCAACCCACTCCAGTACTCTTGCCTGGAGAATCCCATGGATGGAAGAGCCTGGTAGGCTACAATTCATGGGGTCTCAAAGAGTCGGACACGACTGAGCGACTTCACTTTCACTTTCATTAAATAAAAAACAATAGTGTTCTTACACACATGAAATGTGTCACTAGATACCAGGATATACAGTGAGAGATACATACAGAGAGAAAGAGGGAGGCAGGGAGACCTGGTCACAGACACAGGGACAAGGGAGCCCAGTGCAGTTGGACTCAGCTGTCACCTAAGAAATATGGGGAAAGGTAGGGACATTACTGGAAGATGACAACAGGAGCAGAGCACTAACTAGATAAAGGAAGTGGTTCAGGGCTGTTTGCTTAGTGGGGAAAGGGTGCGAATTAGTTCCCTTTGAATCCGGAGTTTTCAAAGTCCCTTTGAATTCATAGTTCACTATGAATCTGGAGCTGTCCTGCGGAAGCCAGCTAAGGATGGCGTACGGGGGTCCAGTCCTTCTCCCGCTGGCGGTGACCAGCCCTGGGCAGCCTGGGTTCTCAGCCCCCCTGCCTCCTGCTCCCGCTGCCCCTCCTGCTCCCCGGGACTAAGGAGGCTGGCGGGGCAGCGAGTTGCAAGGCAGGGAGACCCTGTGCCCCGCCACCAGGTCCCTCTTCCCGTTCCTGCTACCCCTTCCGGTCGCCTCACCCAGAGGGTGCAGACAGGGACCCCCGTGGCCGGCGGGGGGAGACCCCACCGCTACAAGCAGCCATCGGAAAGCGCTCCCTCGTCCTGACCCTTGACCCTCAGGCCCTGCAAGGCTCAGCAGCGTCAGGCACTGGCCCTGAGGGGCGGGGTGTCTCAGCCCAGGCGGGGCTCACCAGGAGAACAGCCGGGAGCAGAAGTTCGCGTCCTGCAGCGGGTTGGGCTTCTCCTCCGGGGACACCGGCTGCATCTTGCCGGCCTGGACCAGCGCAGGCCGGGGGCGTGAGGTGGGGGCAGCCCGGGGCCACACGCAGGTGTGAAGCGAGGCCGCAGGCGCCGCTGATGGAGGCGGTGGGGGAACCGCAAGGCACCGGGCGCAGGACCCCAGGCGCCCACGTTCCCAAACTGGGCTGCAAACTCTACCAAACTCTGAGCCCAGGCCCCCACCCAGAAGATGGAGAGGGAGGGGCAGGCTGCAGCAGAAACGCCCCTCAGCTGTGGTGAAGACAGAGAAAGCTGGCAGAAGGAGATAGCAGCTCGCCCTCTGGACACGCTGCCCTCATCAGGACCAAAGGAGCTGTGGGAAGGTCCCCAACTGGAATGGAGCAAAATCCTGGGGGGCTTACCTGGGATAAACTACCCCCCCCCACGCCCAATCACGAGACACACTGAGCTAGTGGCCAATACTGGTCAGTGGAAGTGAGCACAGATAACAAGCACAAAGCTGCCAGGCTACTGAGATGACAGCCTCAGGCTCCCTGGTGTCTGTTCTACTGCTAGGCTGGCCCTGGAGGAATCCTGTTTTAATAAGAGGAGGGAAAAGGTAAGACCAAAACACGTTCTTCTTGTGGCATGAAGGAGTTACTCAGCAGTGAACCCATGCACAAAGAAAAGTACATAAGCAAGAAGTCAAGGTTTACTTTATCTCTCAACTAAATAAATTTTAAATGAGCTAATAAGCAGGTATCAGTACAAGAGGGAAATAAAGAACTTCAAACGTTTTCCCCATATATGAAGCCCATATGAATATATATGAAGAAAAATGCATTCAAAAGTATTATTTCTGGAATGAATAAACAAAGTGTGGTATAAACATACAGTGGAGTATCATTCAGCCTTAAAAAGAAAGGAAATTCTGCCATGTACTGCAGTATGGATGAGCCTCGAAGACTGTGATGTTGTGACTTAGAATACTTATTTAGTCTTCATGCTGTTGCTGTTACAGAACTCCTAAAACCCTTAGGTGCTCTAAGAGTGAAAAAGTATCTTTTGATAATTGTAACAAGCCCCTTTCAACTACACCTGAGTTTTAGTGAATACATCTGTTAGTCAGAAAAACCAACCACCTGATTAAAGGGTTGGCACTTTCAGCCCCGCCCTCCAAATCCAGGGAGAAGAGGGACTGGAAACAGTTCAACCACCAATGGCCAGTGCTTTAATCAACCTTGCCTAAGTATGCTTCTATGAAGCCTCAATAAAAAACCAATAGGATGGGGTTCACAGAGCTTCCCAGCTGGTGAACATGTGTAGGTGCTGGAACCGTGACTTACCTGGAGAGGCCTGGAAGACCCTGCCCCTCCCCCTACCTTGCTCTCTGCATCTCTTCCATCTGGCTGTTCCTGACTTGAATCCTTTTATGATAAACTAGTGATCTAGTCAGAGAAGGCAATGGCACCCCACTCCAGTACTCTTGCTTGGAAAATCCCATGGATGGAGGAACCTGGTAGGCTGCAGTCCATGGGGTCGCCAGAGTCGGACACGACTGAGTGACTTCACTTTCACTTTTCACTTTCATGCATTGGAGAAGGAAATGGCAACCCACTCCAGTGTTCTTGCCTGGAGAATCCCAGGGACAGGGAAGCCTGGTGGGCTGCCGTCTATGGGGTTGCACAGAGTCGGACATGACTGAAGTGACTTAGCAGCAGTAGCAGCAGCAGCAGCAGCAGCAGTGATCTAGTTGAGTAAACTGTTTTCCTGAGTTGTAAGCCACTCTAGAAAATTACCAAACCCAAGGAGGGGGTTATGTCAGCCCTGATTTTTGATCAGTCCATAAGAAGAACAGGTAACCACCTGGATTCATGACTGGCTCTGAAGTTGAGAAGGGACAGTCTTGTGAGACTGAGTCCTTAACCCATGATGAGGTCTAACATTAACTCCAGGCAGATAGTGTCAGAACTGACTTAAATTGCAGGACACAGTTGTGTCTGGTGAGTTGGAGAATTGGTTAGTATTGGTTAGTACACACATTGTGTCCAGAAGTACTGAGTCACCAAAAGACAAATACTGTGATTCCAGTTATATGAGGTGCCTAGACTAGTGAATGGAGAAGGCAATGGCACCCCACACCAGTGTTCTTGCCTGGAAAATCCCATGGGTGGTGGAGCCTGGTGGGCTGCTGTCTATGGGGTTGTACAGAGTCGGACACGACTGAAGCGACTTAGCAGCAGTAGCAGCAGACTAGTGAAAATCATAGAAACACAAAGTAGAATGATGTTTGCTGGGCAAGGGGGATGGTGGGGAGTGTTTAATGGACACAGAGTTTCAGTTGGAAGATGAAAAAGCTCTGGAGATGGACTGTGGTGATGATTGCACAGCAATGTGAATCTAATCAATGCCCACAATAGTACATTTTAAAATGGTTAAGATAGCTCACATGTGTTATGTATATTTTACCATGTAACGGAGGAGAGAATTCCTTTTTGTTTTACCCTTCTAGGTCCTCTGGCTGAGACCTGGGAAATTCAATTGATATAAGACAGATGAACAAGAGAAAAACAGTTTATTAACCTGTGCAGCATGCACATGTATGCAAAAGTCTTTCATCATTCACAGACAGTTGTTGCTGTACTAAGATGTGTTTGTAAAAGTGCTTCATTTTCAAGAAGATCCATAGGAAGGACTTTTGACAAGTACAGATTTCTGATAAGTTTCAAATGAAGAGCTAAACTTTGTAAGAAATTATAGAGTCCTAATGGAAAACCTGATGCCTTCATAAAACCATTAACAAAAAGGACTAGTTGCTGAGTGAACTGGAAAATATGCTTATAAATTGTATTGTTTTTTTTCTAAAATATTACTGGTTTAAGTTAGTGTTTTCCCAACATAAGAAAATCCTTTCCCTCAAGCTAATTATGACTTAAAACAATTTGGAAAATTACATCTTTGTAAGTAGAATTAAAACATTTGTCTTTTCTTTCTACCTGATCCCTCCAAAAACTGGAAACTCTTAGGTTCCCAGAAGCTGTGTCAGTTGCCTCATAACAGGGGCGACTCTTCCAACTCTAGTTGAGTGACAATGTTCTCTGAACTCAGTTTCTCATCTGTAAAATGGGTATTTAAAAGTAATATCTGGGACTTCCCTGGTAGTCCAGTGGCTGAGAATCTGCCTTGAAATGCAGGGAAGTTAGTTTCAATCCCTGGTCAGGGAACTCAGAGCCCACGTGCCAGCAGAGCAACTAAACCTGAGCACCACAGCTATTGAGCCTGCCCACTGCTCCATATGAGAGAGTCCATGCACCACAACAAAAGATCTTGCATGACACAACATAGGTCCCAAGCGCCACAACAAAGCAAAAGTAAAAAACAAAACGTAATAATTATCTCGTGGAGTTATTGTTTATCTGAAAGTGCTTGTTGTAATTTCTGATGCAGAAGGGATGTTTAATAAGTGGAGGTTATTATAGTAAGATACTTTATCAGAATATTAAATTAATTGTCCTTCAGTTCAGTCTCTCAGTCATGTCTGACTCTTTGCAACTCCAGGAATTGCAGCACACCAGGCTTCCCTGTCTATCACCAATTCCCGGAGTTTACCCAAACTTATGTCCATTGAGTCGGTGATGCCATCCAACTATCTCATCCTCTGTTGTCCCCTTCTCCTCCCACTTTCAATCTTTCCCAGCATCAGGGTCTTTTCAAATGACTCAGCTCTTTGCATCATGTGGCAAAAATATTGGAGTTTCAGCTTCAACATCAGTCCCAGGACTGGTGAACACCCAGGACCGATCTCCTTCAGAATGGACTGGTTGGATCTCCTTGCAGTAAGGGACTCTCAAGAGTCTTCTCCAACACCACAGTTCAAAAGCATCAATTCTTCTGTGCTCAGCTTTCTTTACAGTCCAACTCTCACATCCATACTTGACCACTGGAAAAACCATACCTTGACTAGACGGACCTTTGTTGACAAAGTAATGTCTCTGCTTTTGAGTCCTTGCCTGCCTGAGGTCACTCTGCCTACCTCGCCCACGTTGACAAAGGCACAGTTAGGCAAATCCCGACAGGGTTCTCCAGCTGCCCTGTCTCTGCTGTTTAATATGCTGTCTAGGTTGGTCATAACTTTCCTTCCAAGGAGCAAGTAAATTGTCCTTGCTGTGGTATAAATGTTTGTGATAAAGGAATGAAAATGCAATTCTTGAGGTTATAGCTTAAAGGCCACTGGTGCTGGCATAAAGAGCACAGTTTTCAAGAAAACTTAACCAACTGAATTTTCCTCCAGAGAAGAGAGATTGAAACCCAAGTCAGAGGAGAGCAAAGGTCTGGGGACAAGAGGGAGAGTGCGAGAGATCCCTGTCCCCAATGGTCACCATCCTCAACCTCCCAGGCAAGGACAAAGTAGGGGGATATCAGATATGATAGAACCCCCACACCAAGTATGACTGGTGCCTTACCTCCAGCTAGAAGCCAGGTGAGTTGGCTGCTTTGCAGAAGTGATCCCCATACCATCATCTTGTGTTTCAAGTAAAAACCCACTTGGGGTCTGGAAAATTCAGAAAGGGAGAGGCAGCAGGCTTACAGAGTCTGTGAGCCAGGATGAAAGAATGCCATAGAGGGAGATGAAGTGTGTGCCATCCAGCTAAGGAGCAGATGAGAACCCAGTTACATCCTTCCTTAAAAATCCCACAACAGAGTTGATTTTAAAAACAGAATACATTTTAAAAAACATTTGCCCAGAAAAGTGGAAACCAGACTTTGCTAAAGTTTAAGAAACAACACCAGGAGGATAAATAAGAACTCTTCCTCAAACTAGATCATCTGCTTTATAATCAATTTCGATTTATAGTCCCTATTCTTCATCCTCCATGTTACAAGTGGTGCAGGAGAAGGAAATATCTCATCCTGGGAGACGTGGGAGTACCAGGGACCAGCTTCCAAGTGAAGGTCTTTGGCTTCCTGCAGGAGAGAGTTGAAGAGGAAGCTGAAGTAGAGTGAAAATGGACTTATTCAGGGACACACACTCCATAGTCAGAATGTGGACCCTCTCAGAAGGTGAGAGGGCCCAGGGTATGGGGTTGTTAATTGTCATGGGCTGGGTAATTTCATATGATAATAAGTGGGGCAGATATTCTTGCTATTCCAGGGAAGGAACAGGGATTTTCAAGAACTGAACTGCTGCACACTTTTGAAATGGAGCAGGACCCTATGGTCCTTGCCCCCCATGTCCTCTGCCTACCTTTTGTCTGTGGAAAATCTTTAGCCAAAAAATATGTTTAATCCCAGAAGTGAGAACATGTAGATACCAAGAAAAACAGTTAAAGGAGACCAAATAATAATAATGTAGTCATTAAGCATAGTCAAGGACCTCTTAATTTCTTCTCAAGGGCTATAGATAATATTCTGAGCCATATCCTGTGAGCTGTCTTATAGGTACTGAAAACCCCTCCAGGTAAAGAACTACATAATAACTGGACTGTAGCCATGACATAAGCTGCCACAGTTCTGAGAACTGACCTCGAGTAATGGGAACAAACCAGCCCTGGAACTGAAGAGTAACTGTACTTAAAACAATCAAGACGACACTGGTCAGACCACCAATGACCAATTTCAAGATGACTGTCAGCGCTGACTCTGCTGTTTCTACACGTAACCCTCTCCCTCTGTCTATAAAAGTTCTTGTCCATTCATTGTCAAGGGAGGAGGAGTCATCCTTTGCAGAGGTGCCCACCCTCCCCCCTCACCACATGCTGCTGCTGCTGCTGCTAAGTTGCTTCAATCTTGTCCGACTCTATGCGACCCCATAGACGGCAGCCCACCTGTCCCTCGTCCCTGGGATTCTCCAGGCGAGAACACTGGAGTGGGTTGCCATTTCCTTCTCCAATGCATGAAAGTGAAAAGTCAAAGTGAAGTCACTCAGTTGTGTCCGACTCATAGCAACCCCATGGACTGCAGTTTACCAGGCTCCTCCGCCCATGGGATTTTCCAGGCAAGAGTACATACTGGCATCCAAAATAAAGTAAATGTTCCTTTCCACCAACCTGGCCTCTTTATTGGCTTTTGAGTGGTGAGCAGCCAGACCCTGCTCTTTGGTATCACTTTTTGGCCTTCTATGGTCAGCCTTGGAACTATCACAGCACCAGTCATGGTAAGAGGGGAATGAATTTTAGTGTTATAATGAAGGTGTAATGAGTTAGAGATCAGAGACCAGACCATGCTCAACACTATATTGATTTTAGCTGGTTCAAGCCAGTTTTTGTGGGATCCTGTTTTTCTCAATATCTGTACGCCATTCCTTCCTGTCTCACAAGCACAGAAACACTGTTTCCACAGTGATGAGGCCATCTTAGCCTCTTATCTGGGAATCAGGACCTGGTTCTCTGTGTACCCTGATGCCTAGGTCCTTCCCTTTCCTATTTAACTAATACCAGGTTGTCTTCCTCAGATGAAGGGCACCACGGACTCCCACTTATTTCAGAAGCAACATCAAGCCCCCGCCAAGAGGGAGTTACCTTATGGATTAAAAAAACAAACAAAACTTATTATATCAATACCTTCCCTTTTGGATCTTCAGGCATAGAGGAGAAATCCGTCTCTTTCTCTTCATCAAGATTATCTCCACAGGTAACAAAGGAAACAGTCATTAAAGGTAAGGTGGGGCCCTTAATATTCAGGGAGGCTGGGCTGTGACAGAACAGTCACTGACAAAGCCCATCAACCATTCCCTGGGAGTAAAATAGAATCTGGATAATGAAATAAGAGCTACAAGGGCTTCCCTTGTAGCTCAGTCAGTAAAGAATCTGCTGTAGTGCAGGAGACCTGGGTTCCATCCCTGGGTTGGAAAGATCCCCTGGAGAAGGAAATGGCAACCCACTCCAGTATCCTTGCCTGGAAAATCTCATGGATAGAGGAGCCTGGTAGGCTGCAGTCCATGGGGTCACAAAGAGTTGGGCATGACCGATTGACTAATACTTAATGAAATAAAGTGTTACCTTTTTTTTCTCCCTTTGTTGCTGAGTCGAGTTTCACTTGTTCACAGGGCGCCTCGTGCAGAAACCTCAACCCGGCCCTTCAGACAAGACTCCTTTATGCAAAATGGCTGCACCAACACCTCAGCTCTGAGGGCCAAATGCAGAGATGCTGAGCCTGACACTATGATCTGGAGCCACGGGCAGCACAGCTGAGCCTGTCCTGTGAGAATTGCCCATCCCCCAGCTGACAGGAATCACATACAGCAGTCCCAGGGGTGTTTTAAGGGGAAAGCATGTCCTCTGGAGCACATTCTATGGGCACAAGCCATACCTGACAGAGGGGCTTCCCAGGTGGATCAGCAGTAGAGAATCTGCCTGATCCCTGGGTCAGGCAGATCCCCTGGAGCTTAAAATAACAACCCATTCCAGTATTCTTGCCTGGGAAATCCGATTGACAGAGGAGCCTGGTGGGCTGCAGGTCATGGGGTTGCAAAGAGTCAGACATTACTGAGTGACTCACACACACACACGCACAGCTGTCAGATGAAACCCCCTGGCCTTTGGGGTCTGATTGGGGAGAGTCAGTAACAAAACAGGAAGAAATCAAACTGTCTTCCACTTTCCTGGTGGCTTAGACAGTGAAGAATCTGTCTGCAGTGGAGGAGACCAGGGTTTGACCCCTGGGTTGGGAAGGTCCCCTAGAGAAGGGAATAGGCAACCCACTCCAGTATTCTTATGTGGAGAATTCCATGGAATTCTGGTGGGTTATAGTCCATAGAGTTGCAAAGAGTCACACAAAACTGAGCAACTAACATTTTCTAGCAATGGAAGCAGCTGCCATTTGGGAAGAAATGAGATCTTATATTTCCAACAGAGGTTTTTGTTTGGCTGCTCTCTTGTGGGTTTTTTAAAGTGCTGATTCCTGCCTTCCCTCTCCCAAGATTCTGATTTTACTGATATGAGGCTTCAGCACTGGGTTTACAGAGCTCCCTTGGTGATTTTACAAACCACTGGCCTTTTCCATGTTTAAGTTATAAGGACTCTATCTGGACGAGGAACAAAGTAAACAAATTAGGTGATTCTGTAGGAGCAGAAAGGTGCATTTCTGTGTCTAGGGTGTAGATGAGGTGGGTGAGTTGGGGGCCTGTGACACCTCTTGCCTGCTGTGAGGTCTTCCTGGCCCCTCATTCCATGGCCTTTCCACCCTGCTCACCTAGATACATGATTCTTCTGCCCCCTGGTGGTGATTTTCAGTATAGCATGGTTGTCCCTGGAGGTTTCATAACCAGCCCAGCCTAGTTGGGTATCCCTGGTGGCTCAGTGGTAAAGAATCTCCCTGACAATACAGAAGCTGCAAGGTTCAGTCCTTCGTTCGGGAAGATCCCCTGGAGAAGGAAATGGCAACCCAATACTGCAGTATTCCATGGACAGAGGAGCCTACCTGGCTATAATCCATGGGGTCGCAAAGAGTCGAACATGACTAAGCACACACACCCACACAGGATTTATGGGCAGACACTGACAGTATCAGTTCACTCATGTTATTAAAAGCTGGCTACAGAACAGTCTATAGTGTGTATGAGTGCCTCTCCAAGGGTCACACTTCTATAGTTACTTCTTTTAAAAGATTCCCTGATGGCTCAGATGGTAGAGTCTACCCCCAATGCGGGAGACCTGGGTTTGATCCCTCAGTTGGGAAGAACCCCTGGAGAAGGAAATGGCAACCCACTCCAATATTCTTGCCTGGAAAATCCCATGGACAGAGAAGCCTTGCGGGCTAGAGTCCATAGCATTGCAAAGAGTCGGGACACGACCAAGTGACTTTACTTTCACTTCTGGAGCTTTCCTCATAGGTCAGCCAGTAAAGTATCTGCCTGCAAAGCAGGAGACCCAGGTTCCATCCCAGATTCAGGAAGATCCCCTGGAGAAGGAAATGGCAACTTACTCCAATATTATTTCCTGGAGAATCCCATATGGACAAAGGAGCCTGGCAGGCTACAGTCGATGGGTTCACAAGTGTTGGACAAGACTCAGCAACTAAACCACCACAGTCTTAGTTCACAAACCTGAGCTTCACACATCTGAGTCCCAAGATGTGGCTTTCTGGGAGGGAAATCCTTGGAAATGTACAGGATGAGCAGCTCTGCAGTAACTTTAGGAGTCACTCCTAGGCAGAGAAACTCGGAGCTCCAGGCCACTGGCCAAGCACAGGTCTGGCACATGTCTGTGACTGGAACATTCCTGTGCCTGGGGTCTGAGGTGTGTGCGTGTGCTTAGTCATGATGATTCCTTGGGACCCCATGGACAGAGGATGGGATTTCTGTCAGGAATACTGGAGTGGGTTGCCATATCCTCCTCCTGGCGATCTTCCTGACCCAGGAATGAAACTTGCCTCTGTTGGTTCTCCTGCATTTGCAGGCAGATTCCTTACCACTAGCGCCCCCTGGGGGGTTTGAGGAAATTGGTCGTGATAAGACCGCTGGCTGATAGCCAGTGACAAGCGCTTCCCAGGTAAAGAGTCTCAGTGGTAAAGAATCTGCCAATGCAGGAGACACAGGAGATGCAAGTTCCATGTCTGGATGGGGAGGACGCCCTGGAGGAGGAAATGGCAACCCTCTAGTATTCTTGCCTGAAGAATCCCATGAACAGAGGTGGCTGGCAGGCTGTAGTCATAGGGTTGCTGAGTTGGACGTGACTGAGCACAGTCAGTGACAAGTGCTTATGATATCCAGCATCAAGAAGGGCAGAGGTGTAAGGTAATGAATGTCCCAGTAAACAGCTGCTGCTACTGCTGCTTAGTCGCGTCAGTCGTGTCCGACTCTGTGCAACCCCATAGACGGCAACGCACCAGGCTCCGCTGTCCCTGGGATTCTCCAGGCAAGAACAATGGAGTGGGTTGCCATTTCCTTCTCCAATGCATGAAAGTGAAAAGGGAAAGTGAAGTCACTCGGTCGTGTCCTACTCTTCGCAACCCCATGGACTGTAGCCCACCAGGCTCCTCCATCCATGGGATTTTCCAGGCAAGAGTACTGGAGTGGGGTGCCATCTCCTTCTCTGCAGTAAACAGCAGCTGCCCCTTATAGTATTGTGTGGCAGGATGTATTTTTATTTAATTATCACATTTAATTTTTTGGGGGTATATGAAAATGTATTACTATCATGCTATCATCATCCAAATTCATGATCTTGGTCTTTCTTCTTGCATTTGTATAAGGCCAAAAGAGAGACACTAGCTACTTTGACAACCTAAAGCAAATTCCAGGAATGACCTTTACAACCAAATTCAGCAACCAGAATATCATCAATATTGAACTTTCCTCAATAAAGTTCAAGCAACCATTACTGGGTACAAAGGCTGTGATTTTTTTGTTATTCTTGGTGAGCTGAACCCTGACACATTTCATGATGGCAGAATTTGGTTGTTTGGCTTCAATCCATACTTTTTCGAGCACGATTCTCTTGGCATGAGAAGCACTTCCAAAAGGGTTGGCCTTCAGGGCTGTGCCCAAGTGGACTTTCTTGTACTATTTATCATGCCGATTTTGGGCTCATTGGTGGCTACAGAGATTCTTGGCAGTACAAAGACCATGGCACTTGCCTATCCTGCCAGTATCACAGGCCTGAACATAAGACTATCACATTTAATTTTAACATAAGCTTGAAGAATATTAGAAGCCCCATCTTACAGAGCTTAAGGACCTTGATCAATGTCATAGACTCATAACTGACAGATGCAGCCTCTGAGCCCAGGCAGGTGTGACCACACAGTCTATCCCAGCTCCTCCCGTGTCCCGTGGGACCAGGAGGTCTCCCTGCCCAAAGACCTGCTCAGCAGCTTCAGCCTGACTCCCTGGGTGGGTCCGTGTGATCCCTCTAGGTGCCCGCAGCCCCTTTGCTCCTACTGCCCCTGAGTCGGGTCCTTCCTTCTGAAGGGCAGCCCCCAAGAACCTCATGGTCGGCAGAAAGACACTTTTGTCCCATTCTAAAAGGTTTTCCTTGCATCCAGCTCCCAGGGGTGAGGTCAGGCCAGGTTGCGAGGAGAATCATGAGAGAAGCAAGAAGGTGTGAGCTCCTGGTCAGCACATTCCTCTGACCTGGAACCTCCCTCTTCTGATGCTTCCTGCCCCTTGGGGCAGCTCCTCTCCATGCCCCTCCCCCCTCCATTACAAGTGCTCCTGTAGCTCCGCTGTGGATCAGAATCAATAGGGAAGGGGTCAGAATGCAGGTTCCTGGGCTTCAGCCCCAAAGATCTGATTCAGGTTGTTACACAAGTGGGCCCTGGGAATTCGAATTTTAACCAATAACCCAGTGGTTTTTGATGGAGGGGGTCCTCTGAACACACTTTGAGAAGCATTTAACAGACCTGTCACTCACATCTGTGGTCCCTGGTCAAGAGTATAAATGAAGCCCATACTACATGCTTAAATATTTAAAAGTTATAAATCAGTCAAACAAAATTGTCAAGTATACCTTCCTAACTATTAATAACTGGCAGAATGGGATTCTGGACACAGCTCCAAGCCAGAAGGCAGGACAGCAGAGACAGGGGCCAACCCAGCCCTCAGCCCTCCCCCTGCTCTTCCCACCTCTGGCTCTGACCCTGTTTGTGCCCTGAGGAATCTGCTGCTCAAGCAAGAGCACCCCCAGCCTCCAAGTCCAAGTTCAGGCCGCCCTCTTCCTGTCCCACAAACAACTGTATCTTGACCAGTTGTCTGGTTGGGACATGGCCCCCAGGGGGGAGGCCTGCACTGGCACTTGGAGCAAGGGTTCTAGGGCCCAGGTGCTCAGAGCACGGTCTGGAGGGGGCAGGGCTCCAGGTGGCCACACCCCCTGGTCCTCTCTGGCTGTCTGCCCCTGGGGAGGGTGCAACCACAGGATGACCCGAGCAGGGCCTCTAAACCAGCGCTTCTCAAACTAATGTGAGCAGGACTCACCTGGGATCCGGAGATTCTAAGTCAATAGGTCTAGGGTACAGACAAGATTCCATGTTCCTAACAGCCTTCCAGGCCAAGCCAGGGCTGTTGGTCCATGCTTAGAATAGCAGAGCCCTAGGGCAGGGTGGGCAGAGTTTTCCTGTTAACAGGAAGTCAAAACATTTCCAGGCTTTGCGGGCCATATGGTCTCTGCTCAGAAAAACATCTACTTCTGCTTTATTGACCACACTAATGCCTTTGACTGTGGATCAGAACAAACTGTGGACAGTTCTTAAAGATGTGAGTACCAGACCACCTTACCTGTCTCCTGAGAAACCTACATGCAGGTTAAGAAGCAAGAGTTAGAACCAGACATGGAACCACTGCCTGGGTCAAAATTGGGAAAGAAGAAAGAAAAGGCTGTACATTGTCACCCTGTTTATATAACTTATATGAAAAACAATGTATGTATATGTATAACTGAATCACTGCTGAATAGCAGAAATTAACACAACATTGTAAATCAGCTATGCTTAAATAAAATAAATTTTTAAAGAAGCAAGAAAAAAATTCCAAGGGTGTCAGTAAGTTCATTATTAGTAATGTTTACTCTGCTTAGCCTGGTGTTTGCCAGAGTTTTCCACTTTAAAAATGTAACTCTTCCCTAAAGAATTAATCAAGGAAGATATTTTGAGTCTATGAAAATGCCATGCCTCCCCTAACCCCTGAACATTCATGGTATATTCAGCCAATGATGAATTTTGTCTGAATTATTTATGACGGCTGCCATATGATACTTTTCTGTCAGCCTGTCTACATTTGTGAGTTGGTATTCTATTGCAAAAAAGAGCTTACCCTTCCTCCTGTCTATTTTATGTTTTATCAGAATCAGTATAAACTCATGGATTTATAAATATTTTATAGTTGTAAAAGATAGGGTTTAAAAACCTTCAGTCCTCTGTTTATCATTACCTACTTATAATATTTCTAATGTAATATAAGTTCCATCTCAGAGACTCATTTTTTGTCTAGGTATTCTGCAAAATTTAATTTTAAAAATATTTTTTACATAATATCCTCCATAATTAAATATGATTAACTTTTGAATTAAACACTGCTTTGGAATACCCAAAGCTTCCACCAATTAGAATGGATAATTGTGAGCATGTTTGCTAAGTGAAGAGTGAATTTATTCAGAACCATCCAAAGTAAACTTTGTGTAAAACATGTTCAGTATATCTAAGTCTTAATCTTTGTTCTTCTTAAAAAATCACACAGTCCCAATTTTGACTCCTAAGGGAAGTCATCTGGGCCTGGAGTATAGATGGAGGTCTCGTTGAACTCAGGCATGTCATTCCTTCTAGTAATGTTATTTTTTAGTTCTAAATTTAAAAAAACATGTATTTCTCCCAGCTTTTCAGTACACATTGCTGTTTTAGTTTTGGGGGAAAATTATTTTTTTCCTTACTACATTAGGTTTAAAAAACAAAAGCTCAGTTAATCCACATTCTTTCTGTTTTTAAAGGAAAATTAACAGCTTACACATAAAACCTTGTGTTTAAAAAACTCTGAAGGCTTTAAAGTGGTCTATTGTGTTTCCAGGGACCTTCTTCAACATTAGGACCATACTGCTGATTCAAGAATAGCATCAGTATAAATATAAGCATAGTATTGTTTTTAGATTAAAAAAAAAAAAGAAAAAACCCTCCAAACTTGAACAGGAATTTATTTCTAACTTTTTAATGCTATTAAAAATATTTATAATGTATAATAGGGCCTTTTGGAAGCCTGTGTGGTCTAATTTTAAACATAAATATGATGGGAACAATTAATAAAGAGGGTAGTGCTGTAGAGGGTAGTACTGATGGGGCGCTAATCACAAATCCAGCATAGTTCAAAAGCAGTGTTTCTCACCTGTCTGGGGTTAAGAATCAGTTTTATGTAATTTTACATTTTCAGACCATTGCAACCTAATCAATGATCCACTGAGCACGGCTAGTGCTCAGCTCAGTCATGTGCACCTTCCTTCTGCAAGTGCAACAGTCACACTGGTCTCTGGGCTGTTCAGGATCCCACCCCTCCTGAGTTTAGACATCACAGCAATAACAGGTGGCTGCACGTGTCTAGTTTTCTTGAATTCCCTGTACTTATTTCTAATATAGTTACAAACAGGCCATAGACTGGCACTAGCCCACAGGCCATACTGTTGTATCACTGTCACAGTTACATTTGCAACAACCCTCTGAGAATTGTACTAACCTCACTTCCACTATCAAAGAAACTGAGACACAGTGGGCTTCCTAATCTTAAGAGCCCACAATTAGCAGCTAGCAGAATCGTAACCAATCCCAGTCAGTGCCCAGAGGAACCAGTAATTGTCCCTGAAAGCCTGATTCCAGAGCATGTGCTCCTCGTGTGCATATTCCATTTTTATCTGTGAAGGACAAACAGTTTGGTTTAGGCCATTAAATGAGGACCTCCTCAAATACATCTTCTACAATCTACAAACCTACCTTCATCCACATCCATCTTGCTCTCCTCTCCTGGTAATTAGGAATCACCAAGGTCATTGATTCCACCTTGTGCCTTTGGATGCTCTTGGTCCATCCATCGTCCCAATCAAAGAACGGAAGTACAGAAACTATATTCATTTTCCAGATGAAGCTGAGATTCAGAGGTTGAGACACTTATCCAAACTATGGCTACATGGCTATGGGGTGACCAGAGTCCATTTTGTCAAGGATGGTGCCAGTTTATTTTCCTGGCACCTTGGCTGGTTATTGCTTTCCTTTCACTCTCAAGTGTCCCACTCTGGACAGTACATTCTTCAGGTGCTCACACTGCCAGTGAGTAGTAGAGAAAGAACTGGCATGCAGATCTGTGACTGACTGACTCCAAAACCAGGGCTTTCTGTTATCCCAAGCTACCTCTTTAAACTTCAAAATTATGAAGCTGAGAAGGAAGGTTTGTTCTCAATACCATTCATTCATTCATGCATTCAGCAAACATTTATGGAGCACCTGCTATGTGACACATACTGTGCTGGGAGATGGAATTAAAAGTGAATAGGGCACAGTTTAAAGTCTTTTTCTCACTTAGTTTTATAAGAAAACAGAATGCTTATGAATACTCATAGTTAGGGCAGGTTACATAATTTATAGGACTCAGTGCAAAACGGAAAGAATAGGGACCCTTGTTTAAAAATGAAGTATCTCAAGATGGTGACAGCAAGACACTAACCAAAGATGGTTCAGTTTAACAAATGAGAGGTGGTCAGGGTATTGCAGAAATCCAAGTTACCTAGGACAAGGATTAATCTTAAGGTGACTTCCTAGCAGGGGTGACAACTGGGCTGAGCCTAGAGATGAGGCTGTCTCCTCTACATGGACCTTCTTCTCTACTTTTTTTAGACCAAAGGGCACTGAGAAGAATCACTAAATCATCGTTTTGACTTACATGTCGGTCACCAAGAGTTTCCCCCACAGCACAGCCTAATCACTCTTGTCTGGAACTGTGATACATGCTGTTGCATAACATGGAGATGGGCTGCCCAGACCTCCCTTCAAGGACTCGTTCTCCAGTTGCTGGAAGTGCTGTAGGTGGGCAGTCCTCAGCCACTAGGTCTTCTGGGGGCAGCTTCTCTGCAATGTCCCATCCGGGTGGAGGTATAAATATCTGGCCACTGGACATGTCAGGATAACCCTGAAGGGCCATCTTCACTCCAGCTCTCCATGGGGTCAGTTAAGGTCATCTGGCCAGTGATGCATCTTGATCTTTCCCTCTGCCCTATCCTGTTTATTCCCTCCTGATGCCACAAGTGTTGATCCCAAGGGCATCCCCTGATACTCATGCCAGCACTAAACTGCATCCCAGTCTGCATCCCAGAGAACCAGCCAGCAACACATGTCAGAAAACATTCCAGTACTCGGGGAGGGCTTTTATTTGAAAATTACTGATTACACACATACTTATAACATTTTAAACCCCCCAACTAAAATACAAAACAGGGGTAACAAGGACTTCTTGTGTGAATGTGGTTACCTTTGATTTAAAATCCACAATCTAATGTTGTCTGACAAAAATGACATTATGTTATTAATAACAAAAGTAAACTATTAGGTTGAACCACATGAAACTGCCACTGTATGGCTTATAAAAGGCTGAATGTTAGCAGTTCTGCATGGGTCCATCTAATAGAAAAAACCAATTAGCATTTGAAAACCATTATACTAATGAATAACTCATGGGTAAAACATATAGTTAGTGAATTAAATTAGGAATTAGAAAATATATAATACCCTATTGATTAGTGGTGAGTATCAAAACTTGCAGGTTGCAGCTAAAGTGGATCTTGGTGGTGGGGGGAGCTGGCTTTATATACTTATATTACAAAAATAATGACATTATTAACCTATTTCCAATTTAAGAATTTATAAAAAAAAAACTCAAAGTAAAGGAAAAGTTGAAGGAAAGAAAGAATGATACAATGAACTAGGGAAAATAGAAAGAGCAGCAATCAAACAAAAAGTTGATTCTTTGAAAACAGGAAAAATTTATGCAAGATTATTCATAAAAAAAGAAGGCTCAAAGAAAATTAAAAAGCCAAAAGAACACAGTTGGAGATGCTGCAAAGACTAAACATATAAGATGTTGTGAATAAATTTATGCCAATCAAGCTCAGAAACTCAGGGGAAACAGAGCTACTCCTAGAAAAATGAAACTTATCACAATGACTGCAGAAATAACACACTGAATAGGAAGCAAATAATTACCAAAAGTTACTAAACAGCATATTAAAAGCAGAGATATTACTTTGCCAACAAAGGTCCATCTAGTTGAGGCTATGGTTTTTCCATTGGTCATGTATGGATGTGAGAGATAAACTATAAAGAAAGCTGAGCGCCGAAGAATTGATGCTTTCAAACTGTGGTGTTGGAGAAGACTCTTGAGAGTCCCTTGAACTGCAAGGAGATCCAACCAGTCCATCCTAAAGGAGATCAGTCCTGGGTATTCATTGGAAGGACTGATGCTGAAGCTAAAACCCCAATACTTTGGCCACCTGATGTGAAGAGCTGACTCATTTGAAAAGACCCTGAGGCTGGGAAAGATTGAGGGCAGGAGGAAAAGGGGATGACAGAGGATGAGATGGTTGGATGGCATCATTGACTCGATGGACATGGGTTTGGGTAGACTCTGGGAGCTGGTGATGCATAAGGAGGCCTGGCTTGCTGTGGTTCATGGGGTCGCAAAGAGTCGGACACGACTGAGAGACTGAACTGAACTGAACCGACCCAGACAATGATGGTTGCACAACACTGTGAATGTGATTAATGCCACTGGATTGTGTGATTAAAAATGGTTATATGGCAAATTTTATGTTATATATACTTTACCACAATTTTTAACGTAAAAAAAATAAAATCCTCTATCTAGAAGACAGTCTAGCACATGTCTGTCCTTCATTAGCAAATCCCCTAGAAGGGCTCCTATTTTAAGAAAGCGTATTTTCTCTTTCTTCTCTTTCAGAACATATGATATTGTCCTTCTGTATTTAACCATATATCCTTTCTTTTTTGTTGTTGTTAAACTATAGTATATTGTATGTTTATCCTATCAGTTTTCTCTATAGTATTTTAATCAGAGGTCTTTTGGTGGGAAAATGGATCCTAGTCATGTTAAAGGAAGTGGACACAAAACAGTAACTTCACACAGTCTTCAAATAAACAGAATCCCTGATATAATTGGAAAGTAATATGTAATTCGGGGAACAGTAAAAAAACATCTGTGACAACTTTGTCTCAAATCTTAGAAAATGATTTCGGCTCTGGAGTCTCTCAGGACACAAAATCTGGGACACAGCTTTTATAGGTGGCCTGTGCCTTTCATTTGCATAATAAAACATTATAACATATAAATAAATATAATAAATCCTTTTCCAAGAGTTTGAAATCTTGAGTGAAGTTGGAGAACTAACATCTTGTAATGTGTAAATATTTGTTGCCAGTATAAGAAACATAGAATATAGTTTATGCAGTCGAAAAGCTACTGGAAAAAAGCCTTTGGAGTAGACATGAACTCATGGGAGAATCAGTGTTGACTCAAAAATTGTTAAGGCTGAGGGCTGTCCGCTGGAAATATTCATAACCACAAGGTTACTGTGAGTAACATCTGGCTATCTCCTTTTGAAGTACACCTGAGGGAGAAAAAGACAAAATCAACATGTTTAAAAGTTTCAAAGTCCTCCTCCTGAGGCAACACATTTCTAGGTTTCCTTCTTCATGTGAAGCAACCATATCACTATTGGAGGCACAGTTTTAAAAAACCAGGGCTGTATTTATTCTACGGAGGAAATAGCTCCACTAAAACCTTCAGTGGGGCTGGGTTAAATGCCAAACAACCTGTAGATCTAGATTTCTGATCATTCTGATTCACAGATATGCTTTATCACTACAATAAATTGGTAAGCAAAATCATTTTACTCCCTGGAATAAATTAAAAACAGGGTAACAAACAGGATAAGAAATCTTGCACCTCAACAGGGCTTCTCATTTTCACACATAAAAGGAGCACAACAGATTCAGATGTTAATATCAGGTTGTAGTCTTTATATTTTAAAAACTCTGACTAACAAGAACTGAAACACTGGCATATATGTATGAAATATCCTGGTGTTTAATTTGTTTAGCAAAGCAATTATAGGGCCTATAGAAATGTGATCTGTGGATACTTCCCAAGAATGAAAGGGAATCAAAACCTTTAGCCAGGAATCAACCAAGTGACTTCTCTAAAATGAAGGATGATACCCAATAATAGGACAGATCTCTGCCAGGCCTTGGAGTTCTTGAATTCTACCAAATTCTAGCTGAACTGGAAGAGATACAGGTTTTCTCAGTGTATAATCAGAACACAGAAGAAATGAAGTGCTGTCAAGGTCCACAATCATCAATTTTCAGTAGCTGTATTGTATCTCAGTTCCTTAACAGATGCACATAACAAAATAATGTCAGGCTTTGTGAAGCCTTATCTCTGAATGTGTTTGGGCAAAATACGATTTCAAATGTAACTCTTTATCCTCAAAGAAGAATGTGAAAAATTTCATTTGAGTCTTTAAAACAAAAAATGTATCGTCTATCAGAGGCTAACTCATGTCACAAACTGAGTTGCTTAGACATATGATTACAGGTCTCTTTTATAGAACCTGACTACAAGTGCATTGTGGGTGCTGTAAACAAAGTTATCATAAGAGAGAATGAACTTCACACATGAGACAGAAAAGCACTAGGATGCCCACCTTCATAGTAAGTGCACTTTCTTACTCTCTTGTTGCTAACATAAACTGCTACCCTCAAACAGCTCTGCATACAAAATGCTATATATTTAAATGTCATTTAAGGAGAAAAATAAGCCCTCCAAAAATGCTTGAGCCTCACTGGCTGAAATCTGAAGCTATTACCATTGTAATGGAAGCATTTAAAAATAAAACTTCTGGTGGGGGTTGGGAGAGGGGGTTAATTGCATACCATCACCCTCCTCCATTTTATTAAGCTAGCCATATTTTGTGATTATATCCTTATGTACTTTTTTGGTGAAAAGCAAAAGGAAAAAAGAAAATAAATTTCATTTTCTACTGCTTGATATTCTTTCTAGAATTACCTGGTTCCTTCCTTCATAACCCTTCTCAATATAATTTTTATAAAGAAAAATATTATTTTTAGCAACTTTTAACTGAAAAGGACTTTGCTTCATGGTCTGAAATACCTGAACTGAATACTGAAAGGAACTTCAGTGGTTGGGGATCCCTGATTTAGAGTCTCTAAAGCTATCTAAAGCTAGGAAAGACTAGAGATCTCTTCAAGAAAATCAGAGATACCGAGGGAATATTTCATGCAGAGATGGACTCGATAAAGGACAGAAATGGTATGGACCTAACAGAAGCAGAAGATATTAAGAAGAGGTGGCAAGAATACACAGAAGAACTGTACATAAAAGATCTTCATGACCCAGATAATCACTATGGTGTGATCACTCACCTAGAGCCAGACATCCTGAAATGTGTAGTCAAGTGGGCCTTAGAAAGCATCACTATGAACAAAGCTAGTGGAGGTGATGGAATTCCAGTTGAGCTGTTTCAAATCCTGAAAGATGATGCTGTGAAAGTGCTGCACTCAATATACCAGCAAATTGGGAAAACTCAGCAGTGGCCACAGGACTGGAAAAGGTCAGTTTTCATTCCAATCCCAAAGAAAGGCAATGCCAAAGAATGCTCAAACTACTGCACAATTGCACTCATCTCACACGCTAGTAATGTTCAAAACTCTCCAAGCCACGCTTCAGCAATACATGACCCATGAACTTCCAGATGATCAAGATGGTTTTAGGAAAGGCAGAGGAACCAGAGATCAGATTGCCAACATCCGCTGGATCACGGAAAAAGCAAGAGAGTTCCAGAAAAACATCCATTTCTGCTTTATTGCCTATGCCAAAGCCTTTCACTGTGTGGATCACAATAAACTGTGGAAAATTCTGAAAGAAATAGGAATACCAGAGCACCTGACCTGCCTCTTGAGAAACCTATATGCAGGTCAGGAAGCAACAGTTAGAACTGGACATGGAACAACAGACTGGTTCCAAATACGAAAAGAAGTACCTCAAGGCTGTATATTGTCACCCTGCTTATTTAACTTATATGCAGAGTACATCATGAGAAACGCTGGGCTGGAGGAAGCACAAGCTGGAATCAAGATTGCCGGGAGAAATATCAATAACTTCAGATATGCAGATGACACCACCCTTATGGCAGAAAGTGAAGAACAACTAAAGAGCCTCTTGATGAAAGTGAAAGTGGAGAGTGAAAAAGTTGGCTTAAAGCTCAACATTCATAAAACTAAGATCATGGCATCTGGTCCCATCACTTCATGGCAAATAGATGGAAAAACATTGGAAACAGTGGCTGACTTTATTTTTCGGGCTCCAAAATCACTGCAGATGGTGACTGCAGCCATGAAATTAAAAGATACTTACTCCTTGGAAGAAAAGTTATGACCAACCTAGATAGCGTGTCCCTTTAAAAAAAGGGACATTACTTTGTCAACAAAGGTCCATCTAGTCAAGGCTATGGTTTTTCCTGTGGTCATGTATGTATGTGAGAGTTGGACTATAAAGAAAGCTGAGAGCCA
Organism: Bos javanicus; assembly: GCF_032452875.1. Taxonomy (NCBI): domain Eukaryota; kingdom Metazoa; phylum Chordata; class Mammalia; order Artiodactyla; family Bovidae; genus Bos; species Bos javanicus. The sequence goes on along the minus strand of NC_083879.1, from coordinate 71,641,178 downwards.
AAGAATTGATGCTTTTGAACTGTGGTGTTGGAAAAGAGTCTTGAGGGTTCCTTGGACTGCAAGGCGATCCAACCAGTCCATCCTAAAGGAGATCAGTCCTGGGTGGTCATTGGAAGGACTGATGCTGAAGCTGAAACTCCAATACTTTGGCCACCTGATGCGAAGAGCTGACTCATTTGAAAAGACCTAGATGCTGGGAAAGATTGAGGGTAGGAGGAGAAGGGGACGACAAAGGATGAGATGGTTGGATGGCATCACTGACTCAACAGACATGGGTTTGGGTGGATTCTCGGAGTTGGTAATGGACAGGAAGGCCTGGCGTGTTGCAGTCATTGGGGTCACAAAAAACTGGACATGACTGAGTTACTGAACTGAACTGAAAGCTATCTAGAAGAACTATGAGTGTATTTGTTTTATTATTGGGAGACAAGGCTTCTGTCTACAGTCTTTTTAAAAATGATCCTACTTTTACACCATAAAACACTATATTCTGAAAGCATCTGCTCTCTCATCTGATCCTCATAAAGGAACTGTGAAGCCAGCAGGGCTGTAATCCCTGCTCTACACCCAGGTGAGGACCTGAGGCTCAGGGACCTTGGGGACACAAGACCACGTGGATGCTAAGTGCCTCCTCCACCTATTCAAACTGGTCCAGGCTCCTAGAGCTAGCATATTAGGATTTTATAACTTCTGGTTGTATTAGGTGATTTCATGAACAGACAACATGACAGCTCTGTTACACACTGGGAGCAAAGAAACTTCAGAAAGCCTCAACCAGGTCTGCTTCATCACAGAACAGAATGAATGGAAGGCATTTATCCTCTATTACAGGCTGAACTGTCCTGTCCAGTTTTACATGTTGAAGTCCTAAATCCCCCAGTACCTCAGAATATGACTATTTGGAAACAGGGTCTTTAAAGAGGCAATAAAGTTAACATGAAGTCATACAGGTGGGTCCTAATCTAATAGACTGGGGTTCTTATAAGAATAGATCAGGACACAGACACACAGAGAGGGAAGACCATGTGAGGACAAAGAGAGAAGACAGCATCTCCAAGCCAAGGAGAGCGTCCTCAGAGGAAACCAACCCTGCCGACACCTTGACCTGAGACTTGCAGCCTCCAGGGATGTGAGGAAATAAGTTTCTGTTGAGTCACCTACTCTGTGGTACTTTGCTTGGCAGTCCTAGCAAACTAATGTACCCTTCAGCTTTATGTATCTAAAAGGTACTTTCTCTGCTATTTCATGGACCATCTAAATGGGTTAATCAAACAGTGATCAGCTCACCTGAACTGTGTATTTGGACTCTGTGGGAGAGGGAGAGGGTGGGAAGATTTGGGAGAATGGCACTGAAACATGTAAAATATCATGTATGAAACGAGATGCCAGTCCAAGTTCAATGCACGATACTGGATGCTTGGGGCTAGTGCACTGGGACGACCCAGAGGGATGGTATGGGGAGGGAGGAGGGAGGAGGGTTCAGGATGGGGAGCACATGTATACCTGTGATGGATTAATTTTGATATTTTGCAAAACTAATACAATTATGTAAAGTTTAAAAATAAAATAAAATTAAAAAAAAATGTGACTTGGAAGCACCTTTCCCCAGATGTTGGATTTCCTTTTAAGATGAATGAATTCTGCTCTATTAGAGTGAAAACCTTGTTGACTTAGGCTAATGTTCCCAGTGTTACAGCTCTCAACAATGCATTGGTATCTGATGCTTGCACATTCAAAAAACTGATAATCTGACAGCTCACCTAAGAAGATGCAGAGCATGCATAAATAATGCCAAGAAGATATTCAACTGGGATGAGAATCAAGAAATGTATTTCTTTCCTTAGAGGTGACCTGACCCAGAGGCAGGACGAGAATCCAAGACTGAGGTTCTGCCACTCTGAACTTGGGTAATGGCCCCACCGTGGCAACCATGTGAAAGGAGCAGTGTTCTCAGACTCAACGCAGAACACAGTACCTAGGGCAGCACTCAGCCTCCCCCAGCAATTGCCCCTCTGTGCTCCCTGGACCAGCTCTGTGACCTTAGGTGAGCCTGGACCCACTTTCCTCATCCATGACATGGGATAAAAATGGACCATCATGAGATTAAGTGAAATCACACATGTGAGAACAATATAAAATGAATTATAAAGAACTACACAAATGTAACTTATCATTAGTATTGTTAGAGTAGGTGCAGGGTTATTAGGCCAGGAATCACAAGATTTCTAATTGCATGACTTAAGTCTGCTTCCATGTGTATGTTACACTTGATTTAAGACATTCACTGAAAGAACCGATTTCTAATTCTGAGTCTGCTGCAAATTAGCTAAACATCAGTTTCATACATAGGGCCACGTTCCTTCTAAGGGCCTTAGTTTCCTCACCTGTAAAATGAAGGTGTTGAATCCTATTACCTTATATGATCTGGACTGATCTAAAATTCTGTGATCTATTTCTCATTACTCAATGTCTAGATAAAATATAATGATAGCATAGGCTTTAAATGAAGACTGTGGCACATAGGTGGGTACATGTCTTTTTGATATGAAATACCTGAGGTCAAAAGAGCAAAAGGGTTTTTGGAGATTCCTGGGTCTCTAGGCATCTCTGGGTCTCTAGGAATCTCTAGGTCTTAGGAGGAAAAGGTCTGACTGGGAGATATTCTAGTAGATGAAAGCACTCTGTGAATTTCAGGCATAAAAATCACAGAGTTCTTTGTTCAACTTCTCAAGATTTGCACAAAATATAGTACTTATAAAAAAAGTTCAGAACACAGACTTCCTTATTTCTAAACCTGCGTATGAACTCCAACTCCACCAGCTCTTCAGCCTGCTCTGTGACCCAGGCAATTTCCTAACCTATGAGCAGTAGAAGGTCTTGCTCTGCATTTCCTCTATTTCTAAGGAGGACTGAGAAGAGACAGTAACAGAGGGAACTTAGACCACATTTTAAATAAATCTTTCATATAGAAGTACTTAAGATACTGGGACATGTTTTCTTTAAGATGTATTTTAAATACTACACTAGTAATTATTCTACTCACAAGTGAAAATCTGGGAAATGCAAAAAAGCATGAAGAAGGGAAAATACACAGTTAATTTAATACCCAGAAATAAATGTTTGATGGGTAAGCCTCATAGCATGTGAAAGGTTGTTGTTGAATCATGCGAATACACCAGGATTCTTGGCCCCCGGAGGAGAAGAATTCAATCCGGGGCCAGAGACGAGGCTTGATCGCTCAGAGCTTTTGTGTAATAAAGTTTTATTAAAGTATAAAGGAGATAGAGAAAGCTTCTGACATAGGCATCAGAAGGGGGCAGAAAGAGTACCCCCTGCTAGTCTTTAGCTGGATGTTATATAGTCACTAGCAGTCTGTTAATGAAAGAAAGGAATGTCTTAAAATTCAGAATGGCACCAGGCCCCTCACCCATAAGATGCATTTTGGGATAATCTTGGCACCAAATGGTTTATCCTGGGCCATAAAATGATTAACTTGAATCTTGAAGAAGGGCAGACCACCATACAAATAGTTTCATTTACATAGATTAGGGGAACAATATCCATACTGGTTTGTCAAGTAGGTTCTGGGCCAAGAGGTGGAACGGACTTGGAGACAGAGTTTGGGGTAAAGGCATAGTACATTAGCATAGCTTAAGACAAACATTTCCATAAGAAAAAGGCATTGGTTATCTCTAGACTCGAGAATAGCTAACTTCAGGCGAAGCCGGGTGTCATTATGGCAACACAATATTTTAAGAGAAACCTCCCTTTAAATTTGTATAGAGAAGGAAAAAATATTGCTAGTTTGTTTCCTCCTGTTGCTTAAGAGAGATAAAAATGTCTGACACTTGCAGGCTATTTCCTCTATTTGGAGACCCCTGGCCTTCCTGCCTGTTACCCTCTCACATGCAGCTGGAAGCCTCATCCCACCATGAACCACAAATGTCAAGGGGTAAGACACCAAACCTTTCTTTCCTCCTTCTATCTTCTCATCAACCCACTCCCACCTTGTTCCAGAAAGAATTACAGGCAGCTATATGACAATGGCTATGTCTCTTAAACCAGACCTCAGTTACCATCTCACCTTTTTTAGGAAAGTGTCACGTGACCTGAATGTTACCCATTGAGAAACTTCCTCAAACCATGTACAGTGCATTATACACCCCATCTCAGAGAAAGTGCTTTGTAAACCTTCAAGCACCATTCTGACTATAGAGTTAAGGTACTGTGGGTTCTTGATTTGTCCTGATGACAATTTCACCTTCTAGGAGGTAGAGGAAGCATAGAGGGGCAACTGGACCTAACTCTCAGTTCAGTTCAGTTCAGTTCAATTCAGTTGCTCAGTCGTGTCTGACAGCACACCAGGCCTCCCTGTCCATCACCTACTCCTGGAGTTCACTCAAACTCATGTCCATTGAGTTGGTGATGCCATCCAGCCATCTCATCCTCTGTCGTCCCCTTCTCCTCCTGCCCCCAATCCCTCCCAGTATCAGGGTCTTTTCCAATGAGCCAACTCTTCGCATTAGGTGGCCAAAGTATTGGACCTAATTCTAAACAACAGTAATTAGGGATAAAGTGATAATATCAGGTAGACATTTTCCTTACAGATTAGAAAACAGAAAAAACCCACACCTTTCCCTGGTAAATCTTGCTAAAGCCAAAATATTCTAAACTGTTTTCCCTTAAACTCTCAAATTTCCTGGATATTTCTTGATAGCACTTTTAGTACAAATGTGCTGAGCACCAATCAGAATGAATGTGAAGGGTTTACAAAATGAGTTTTCTGTGCTCTATGAGATTCTGAACCCAGAGTCCAAACTTTGGAAAGTCCAATCTGACATCTCTCAGGCGCATTTGTGCACACACTGAGGAGCACACATATCCACCCCACCCCCAAATCTGCTGCAGAATCCCGGCAGATCTGCCTTCAACCTGCAATGTGTTGTTAAGACCCAGCCATGAGACTTCCTCTGTGGAGGCTTATAAGGGCACAGAGTGCTTGTTATCAGTCACCCAGTGGAGATTGTGAAGATTGAACCCTGGAGACAAACTTTAATTACAACTCCCTGCAGCGAGCTCACCTATTTTGCCCTTTCAGTGAGGGCAGTGACCTCAGCCTCACCCAGTTGTCGCGCCATCTTGTAAAATAGGCTGTTTTTATTCTGCAGCAAATTACGTGGCTCTCCAGCTTCTCTATATATCCATGAATCCAAAACCTGTTAACATCAGAAAGAAACCCATTAGCACACAATATCTCTCAGTACCATATTATAGCCCAGACAATATTTCAAAAAGGGGCAAGACAGGGAGAACAGACAGACTCGGTGTGGGTGTTAGGACTGGGTGGTGTTTAAATGATCTGATTACTGTTTTACTGGGCAGACAAAGGCCTCGCCTGACCTTTTAATATTACAATGTTATCGGAAAGGAAGAAAATGAGTTTTACACTAGGATTACTGGCACTCTGTAGCATCTTATATTCTGCCCAGGGTATTTGGGGTTGTTATCATTAGTTAGTGCTTTTAGCTCTCAGGCTCTGAGCTTTGTGGCAATTTATACAGATACACAGAGTTGGGAAATATCTTGATTGCAGAAAATGAAACTGCATTTATCTAAAAAGTAGGGTGATGACCTACAAACCAGCAGGCAGAGCCCTGACCACAAATTAAATGTCAAGTTGATTTGAGAATCTGAGCAGTATTTAGGGAAAAAAGAAAACACATTCAGAATTTCTTTTTTTTTTTTTTTTTTTTATTCTTCCAATTTTATTTTATTTTTAAACTTTACATAATTGTATTAGTTTTGCCAAATATCAAAATGAATCCACCACAGGTATACATGTGTTCCCCATCCCGAACCCTCCTCCCTCCTCCCTCCCCATACCATCCCTCTGGGCCGTCCCAGGGCACCAGCCCCAAGCATCCAGCATCATGCATCGAACCTGGACTGGCAACTTGTTTCCTACATGATATTTTACATGTTTCATTGCCATTCTCCCACATCTTCCCACCCTCTCCCTCTCCCACAGAGTCCATAAGACTGTTCTATACATCAGTGTCTCTTTTGCTGTCTCGTACACCGGGTTATTGTTTCAGGTCCTGGATTATGTCAGCTGCTAAGAAGAACAGAATCCCTTGTCTGAGAGGTTGAGATGCTTCTAGAAGTTGGCTGTGGTTGTGGTTTATTCTTCTGAGAGTGGAAGGCTGGCAAAAAGAGCTGGTACAGAAGCAGCTTTTACAGAATTGCTCTGCACAGAAAAATTCTCTAGAAATCCAGTTTTGTCTTTGGTAAGACTAAAGAAGCAAGTAAGAAATAGAGCTCCGAATTCCAGTGATCTCAGCCTGCAGAGACTATGGGGCAGCCCAGTCTAACTGCCTAGGCTCTGAATCTGTAGGATCTGAATCTGTTTTCACAAATTATTAATATCTTTTTTACTTTGTTTCTCCCTCTTAAACTACCTGCCTTTCACCCCTTTTATTGCTCATTAATAAGTCTGCTAAATGGAAATTGAAAAGGAGAGGAAGGGGCTCTTACCTCTGCCTTTCCACTTATTAGTGACTTTGGTTAATGGTTCTGGAGAGAAAAAAGTGTCTGAAATAAATGGCCCAAATGACATAATTATAAAAACAGTCCTGATGCTAAGAAGTACTCAAGTCTTCATTTAGGTCATGTTTAGAGTACATGTATCTTAAAAGAATATGCTGCATGGGCTTCCTGGTGGCTCAGTGGTAAAAGAATCTGCATGACAATGCAGGAATCATGTGTTCAATCCCTTGTCCTGGAAGATCCCACAGGGTGCAGAGCAACTAAATCTGTGGGCTACAACTATACAGCATGTGCTCTAGAGTCTGGGAGCCACAACTCCTGAGCCCATGTGTCACAACTACTGAAACCCACGTGCCTAGAGCCTGTGCTCTGCACCAAGAGAAGCCACCACAATAAGAGGTCTTAACACTGTTCAAAAAGAGCTCCACTCACTGCAACTAGAGAAAAGCTTGTGCAGCAAGGAAGATCCAGCACAGCTTAAAATAAATAAATTTAAAAAATTAACTTTTTAAAAAAGAAGAGAATATTCTGGAACTCTAAACGAGATACAGGTTGTTTTTCCACATCTAGGTATTTCAATTAATTTCATCCTTTGTATTTAATTGGAGACATTTATTAAGTCTCATGAAGGCCATTTTCCTGTTAATCATTTGTTTACTATTGTGGATCATTGCTAAGGGCAGCGTTCTCAAATAAGTACAACAATAATTTAAACTGTTTTATCCACATAATAATTTAAATGTTCTGTAACTTGGCATACCAATTTAGATGCCCCAAATGTGCAATTTTACTTAAGCATAGCATAATAGAACATAACTGTTTTCCCCATGTTGAATAAGAAAAACTGCAGTTTTAAAACATTGGTCTCCATACATCTATGGTCAATTAATCTATGAAAGAGTAGACAAGAATGGAGAAAAATACAGTTTCTTTGGTTAACAGTACTGGGAAAGCTGGACACCTGAAAATGAATGAAATTAGAACACTCACTCACGCCATACACAAAAATAAAGTCAAAATTGTTTAAAGACCTATTTTAAGACTGAGCACTATAAAACTAAAGGAAAGCACAGACAAAAGACTCTTTGACTACACTGCAGCAAATATTTTCTTAGTTCACTCTCCCAAAGCAAAAGAAATAACAGCAAAAACAGATGGGACCCAATCAAACTTAAAAGCCGAGGCTCACGTCAGAGGCTATAAGAGCTGAGATGGGACACAGACTAAGAAAAGGCCAGAAATAGAAATTTATCAACTTAGCCTTTATATTTACTGGTTTGATCAAAGAGTCTAGATATTTCAGAACAAATAAACACAAAGCAAATCCAAATTCTCTTTCTGTACAGAAAAATAGGTATAATTTTGAATTTTTAACATCTTTTATAAGAAAATGTTCCTATAATTTTCCTCTGTCCCCTCTCTTCCTGTAACCCAAGTTAAACTATAAACTAAATCATACATTCAAGTTGCTACAACAACAATCCCTGAACCCCAGGACCTCTCCTGGAACCCCAAACTTGAATGGCTTATCAAGTTCTAACATTATGTTGTATGAGTCAGTCAGTTACATAAGCTCAATGAAGATGTGTTCATCAAGCTGTTTGTGTGCAGATATTCCCAGTAGCTGTCCTAGACATAAAAATGAAATGGACCCACTGTAAGATAATTTCATCCATTTTCACTGGCAGGATGTTATCAGTGATGTAGTTGAGTACATGGAAAGGTGGAGGACAGGAGAGGGTGGAGGAAAAGCCTGATAAGAAAGATGCTGGGAAATGATGACAACAATAGAGATAGATCCCATTTAGCAATATGGAGAGTTGTGAGGGAAAGACCTGAGAGTCAGACCTCTGTCTTTGGCCACCAGGTGATGACACAGGACAGTTGTCCAACCCTGGAAGGTGGATTCCTCATTGTTAAAATGGTGCCTGTAGTTTTCTCAGTGACTGGACAATGTGGTAAGTATTAACTCAAAATCATTTCTTACGTCTTGAAATAATAAATCATTCTCTCACCGGGGGAAAAATGAATGCTGGGTCATAGTCACCTCCACAGCTGCTCTCTCAAAACTGTTGCTTTTGCACATAAGCGACCCCTTCATAAAGTATTTCTCCTCCCTGACTATGCTTTCTACCTCAGTGTTAGTTATCTCTCCTCTGAAAACTTGAATGAAATCTCTTGGCGTGTTTTTGAAGGAGGTTTTCTCTTCTCAAATGTTCTAAGTGCAGCCATGCAGGTTTATGAAAGAAAAGTTTCATGAAGGTGAAAAACAGAATTTAAGTAAAACTGTAGTTAGGTATGAGCTGTTTTGGGCTTTTCAGGTGGGGATGTTAAAACAGTTTTGGTTTTCTCTTCTGTGAGAAAATTCTAATAAGAGGTTTGTGTTGAGGAAGAAACATAAAAAAATACAGAACCATAAATTGACTACAAACAGAAGAGGTGGGATCTGAGTTTCTTAGTTCTGCTTTTGGTTCTTCATCATTCATTGCCAAAGAATACTTTAACTAGAGACAGTGAAAATGTTGACCACAGACAACAATACTGTTAGAGCAAGTGCAGATTGTCACACGCTCCCTTTGCTCACACTACCAGGGAGAATCCGGGTGATATGAAGACTGCAGTGAGCAGAGACTGGAGGGAAGGGCTGTGCTGTTGGCTGCAGAGAAAGCAGGTCATGAGCACCCAGCTAATCCTGAAAACTACAGGAAGAACCCTCTAGTGTAGAGAGAGTGGTGAGTCAGGATAAAGAGCATTTCTAATTTGTCTGTCTTGCTCCACTGTTTTGTGGCAACAGAGAAAGTAAGGAAGATTATATTACTATCACTATGACTCCATCATGTTTAATAAATATTGAGAAAACTTCTTTGTGAAATAGAATTCCAGGCCTGACACATTAATGGTGCTTAATGACTCATTGGAAAAGACTCAGATGCTGGGAGGGATAGGGGGCAGGAGGAGAAGGGGACGACAGAGGATGAGATGGCTGGATGGCATCACCGACTCGATGGACGTGAGTCTGAATGAACTCCGGGAGTTGGTGATGGACAGGGAGGCCTGGTGTGCTGCGATTCATGGGGTTGCAAAGAGTCGGACACGACTGAGCTATTGAACTGAATGAACCAAATCACAGTAAATCCCTTTGGAAAGTCAACAAATAAACAAAGCTATTAATTAGGTCACATTTATTTCCCAACATGTCCTTTCTCTGATTTACTTACAGTGAACAAAACTATATCCATCTAGATATGTCCATCTAGAAATCAATTTCAAAATTTTTGATAAAAGTGACAATTGGGAAAATATATAAATGTCTAAGTTTGAGATTATTATACTCTATCTCTATGATGAAATTTTAGGCAGCTATTAAGAACCAAGCTATGGAAAATTAATAAATGACTTGGGGAATTTTAAGAACAAATAAAAATTCTGCTAATAAAATAATTTGTTTTGCATAAAAAATTATTAAACTGGCTCTAGTGATACCCAAATAATATTATAGTATTAAACAACTGTTTCTTTTTGGTAGTGAGTATTTTGTAATCTTCCCTTTATGAGATTTTCTTTTATTTCCCTATTCTACTTTGCACATTCATTGCCTTTTTATAACAAAAATATATTATTATGGATTAAATTCAATTAGAAAATAAAATTTAAAAAATCCATCTATCTTTGTGCAGAAGTATTCACTTGGGCAACAAAATGTAATTATTACACCTTCAGTTTAGTTCAGTTGCTCAGTCGTGTCTGACTCTTTGTGACCCCATGGACTGCAGCACACCAGGCCTCCCTGTCCATCACCAACTCTGGGAATTTACTCAAACTCATGTCCTGTGAGTCGGTGATGCCATCCATCCATCTCATCCTCTGTCATCCCCTTCTCTTCCTGCCTTCAATCTTTCCCAACATCAGGGTCTTTTCAAATAAGTCAGTTCTTCACATCAGGAGGCCAATGTATTGGAGGTTCAGCTTCAACATCAGTCCTTCCAGTGAATATTCAGGACTAATCTCCTTTAGGATGGATTGGTTGGATCTCTTTGCTGTTCAAGGGACTCTCAAGAGTCTTTTCCAGCACCATAGTTCAAAAGCATCAATTATTTGGTGCTCAGCTTTCTTTATAGTTCAGCTCTCACATCCATACATGCCTACTGGAAAAACCATAGTCTTGACTAGATGGAACTTTGTTGGCAAAGTAATGTCTCTGCTTTTTAATAAGCTATCTAGGTTGGTCACAACTTTTCTTCTAAGGAGCAAGCATTTTTTATTTCATGGCTGCAGTCACCATCTGCAGTGATTTTGGAGCCCGCAAAAATAAAGTCTGTCACTGTTTCGACTGTTTCCCATCTATTTGCCATGAAGTGATGGGACCAGATGCAATGATCTTAGTTTTCTGAATCCTGAGTTACACTTTAAGCAATGGGACTTTATGGTGACAACCCTGTCGGTTATGCCCTTCGTCAGCATCTGTCACTTCCCCAGCTACTCCTTGAGGCCAGTCACCCGCCCTCTGGAGCATCAGTCTTTGCAACAGATTCATTCATCTTTATGTCCATGTTAAAGCTTCCAGAACAGACAATCACCTGTTTTCCCAAAAGGAATGAGGTACAGTCATCCCTCAGTGTGGGTACAGTTCCAGAACACTGGAATGAAGTGAACATGGCAGTAAAGGAGTCATATGGATGTTCTGGTTTCCCAGAGCACACAGAAGTTATGTTTAACTACACTAGCCTACCAAGGGTGTAATAGCATTATGTCTGAAAAAACAATGTACAGACTTTAACCTAAAAGCAATGCATTGCTAAAAAAATACTAACCAATAGAGGAGACTGCAGCAAGTCAGAGCAGTAACACTGATGTTACAGATCACCAGAGCAACAACAACGATTGTGAAAAAGTTTGACATATAGGGAGAATTACCAAAAGGTGAGAGAGAGACATGGAATGATCAAATACCGTTTCAAAAATGGTGCCCATAGATTTGTTGACACAGGGTTCGGATAAGCTCTCAATTTGTAAAAAGGCAGTATCTGGGAAGTGCAATAAAACATGGTATGTCTATTTCTAAAACAATAAATACAAATAAGGTTCAAATTGGGAAACAAATACATCAAGGTTGTATATTATCATTCTGCTTATTTAATGTATTTGCATCATGTGAAAAGACAGGCTGGATGAAGCTCAAGCTAGAAACAAGATTGCCAGGAGAAATATCAATAACCTCAGATATGTGGATGTGACTGGTGATAGATGCAAGGTCTGATGCTGTAAAGAGCAATATTGCATAGGAACCTCGAACGTCAGGTCCATGAACCAAGGCAAATTGGAAGTGGTCAAACAAGAGATGGCAAGAGTGAATGTTGACATTCTAGAAATCAGCGAACTCAAATGGAATGGAAAGGGTGAATTTAACTCAGATGATCATTATATCTACTACTGCGGGCAGGAATCCCTCAAAAGAAATGGAGTAGCCATCATGGTCAACAAAAGAGTCCAAAATGCAGTACTTGGATGCAATCTCAAAGATGACAGAATGATCTCTGTTCGTTTCCAAGGCAAACCATTCAAAATCACAGTAATCCAAGTCTATGCCCCAACCAGTAACACTGAAGAAGCTGAAGTTGAATGGTTCTATGAAGACCTACAAGACCTTTTAGAACTAACACCCCCCCCAAAAAAGATGTCCTTTTCATTATAGGGGACTGGAATGCAAAAGTAGGAAGTCAAGAAACATCTGGAGTAACAGGCAAATTTGGCCTTGGAATACGGAATGAAGCAGGGCAAAGACTAATACAGTTTTGCCAATAAAATGCACTGGTCATAACAAACACCCTCTTCCAACAACACAAGAGAAAACTCTATACATGGACATCACCAGATGGTCAACACTGAAATCAGATTGATTATATTCTTTGCAGCCAAAGATGGAGAAGCTCTATACAGTCAGCAAAAACAAGACCAGGAGCTGACTGTGGCTCACATCATGAACTCCTTATTGCCAAATTCAGACTTAAATTGAAGAAAGTAGGGAAAACCACTAGACCATTCAAGTATGACTTAAATCAAATGCCTTATGATTATACAGTGGAAGTGAGAAATAGATTTAAGGACCTAGATCTGATAGATAGAGTACCTGATGAACTATGGAATGAGGTTCATGACATTGTACAGGAGACAGGGATCAAGACCATCCCCAAGGAAAAGAAATGCAAAAAAGCAAAATGGCTGTCTGGGGAGGCCTTACAAATAGCTGTGAAAAGGAAGAGAAGTGAAAAGCAAAGGAGAAAAGGAAAGATATAAGCATCTGAAAGCAGAGTTCCAAAGAACAGCAAGAAGAGATAAGAAAGCCTTCCTCAGCGATCAATGCAAAAAAATAGAGGCAAACAACAGAATGGGAAAGACTAGAGATCTCTTCAAGAAAATTAGAGATACCAAGGGAACATTTCATGCAAAGATGGGCTCGATAAAGGACAGAAATGGTGTGGACCTAAGAGAAGCAGAAGATATTAAGAAGAGGTGGCAAGAATACACAGAACTGTACAAAAAGATCTTTATGACCCAGATAATCATGATGGTGTGATCACTGACCTAGAGCCAGACATCCTGGAATGTGAAGTCAAGTGGGTCTTAGAAAGCATCACTACGAGCAAAGCTAGTCGAGGTGATGGAATTCCAGTTGAGCTATTCCAAATCCTGAAAGATAATGCTGTGAAAGTGCTGCACTCAATATGCCGGCAAATTTGGAAAACTCAGCAGTGGCCACAGGACTGGAAAAGGTCAGTTTTCATTCCAATCTCAAAGAAAAGCAATGCCAAAGAATGCTCAAACTACTGCACAATTCCACTCATCTCACATGCTAGTAAAGTAATGCTCAAAATTCTCCAAGCCAGGCTTCAGCAGTATGTGAACCACGAACTTCCTGATGCTCAAGCTGGTTTTAGAAAAAGCAGAGGAACCAGAGATCAAATTGCCAACATCCGCTGGATCCTGGAAAAAGCAAGAGAGTTCCAGAAAAACATCTATTTCTGCTTTATTGACTATGCCAAAGCCTTTGACTGTGTGGATCACAATAAACTTTGGAGAATCCTGGAAGAGATGGGAATCCCAGACCGCCTGACATGCCTCTTGAGAAACCTGTATGCAGGTCAGGAAGCAATAGTTAGAACTGAACATGAAACAACAGACTGGTTCCAGATAGGAAAAGGAGTACATCAAGGCTGTATATTGTCACCCTGCTTATTTAACTTATATGCAGAGTACATCATGAGAAACGCTGGACTGGAAGAAACACAAGCTGGATTCAAGCTTGCTGGGAGAAATATCAATAACCTCAGATATGCAGATGACACCACCCTTATGGAAGAAAGTGAAGAGGAACTAAAAAGCCTCTTGATGAAAGTGAAAGTGGAGAGTGAAAGAGTTGGCTTAAAGCTCAACATTCAGAAAACTAAGATCATGGCATCTGGTCCCATCACTTCATGGGAAATAGATGGGGAAACAGTGGAAACAGTGTCAGACTTTATTTTTCTGGGCTCCAAAATCACTGCAGATGGTGACTGCAGCCATGAAATTAAAAGACACTTACTCCTTGGAAGGAAAGTTATGACCAACCTAGATAGCATATTCAAAAGCAGAGACATTACTTTGCCAACAAAGTTCCATCTAGTCAAAGCTGTATGGTTTTTCCAGTAGGTGTAAGATGTAAGAGTTGGACTATAAAGAAAGCTGAGTGCCAAAGAATTGATGCTTTCAAACTGTGGTGCTGGAGAAGATTCTTGAGAATCCCTTGGACTGAAAGAATATCAAACCAGTCAATCCTAAAGTAAATCAACCCTGAATATCCACTGGATGGATTAATGCTGAAGCTGAAGTTCCAATATTTTGGCCACCTGATGTGAAGAGCCGACTTATTGGAAAAGACCCTGATGTTGGGAAAGATTGAAGGCAGGAGGAGAAGGGGATGACAGAGGATGAAATGGCTGGATGGCATCACAGACTTAATGGACATGAGTTTGAAAAAACCGGGACACAGTGAAGAACAGGGAGGCCTGGTATGCTGCACTCCATGGGGTCACGAAGAATCAGACATGACCGAGCTACTAAACAACAACAATTTTCAGGAAAGCGAGGAGAAACTAAGAGAAAATTACATTACTGGGGGTTCCTATCAAGTTTTACAAGGAAAGATAGATTGAGAAATTGAACATAAATGAATACAACTAAAACGGTGAGGGTTTTACCGATATCCGTTGACAGTCAATGATGTTGCTCAATCTGTGTGTGATGGTCAGCACAGTGCACTGGGAAAATTTCTCATGAATTTTTTTTTTGTATTAACTCATCAGTTCTAGAATCAAAGAAATTGATTTAGTTCAGTAAAGACAGGAAAAGCAGAATTAAGACTTAAAAATACCATGATACCTTTATGTTTTTTTTTTTTTAAATCAACACCTTAACATATAATCTTGTTCCTAAAAAACTAAGTATAAAAAGTCTATTTAAAAATTAACTGTTTTTCATAAAATGACGGAAAATAGTCTTCCCTTAAAATTGCTTAAAACTATGAGTTGGATTTAGGAATCTAGCTCTCAGGATGCCTCAAAACAACATTAACCCCTTATAACAAGTCTTAGTTTTTCCTTTGTTTTCTGGAATTAATATTACCAAGAGATACCATGGGGCCAAGAGAACACTTAGAAACATTTCTAAGAATCACTAAATGTTTTCCATTTGCCACATTTAGAAATCAGATTTAAGGTTTCCTGGGCCCCAGCTCCATACCTTGGATCCACGTTTGATGTGGCTTTGTCAATAATCAATATCTGATTTTTCTTGAGAATAGCCCTGGCAAGGCACACCAGTTGTCTCTGTCCAACACTGAAGTTCAATCCAGATTCTGCTAATTCAGTATTCATTTTACCAGGAAGATGTTCGATGGTGTCTTTAAGTTGCACCTGTGGATACAGAAAGAATGACATTTCCTAAACAAACTGCTACTGAAGCAGACAAACCTCTTACACATTAGAACTCTGATGTTGTCAGGACTTCTTTATTTATCATACATGTACAGCCAGGTGATAAGGAGAGCTCTTTCTACAGAGCATTCACTGAGAAAGAT
Source organism: Bos javanicus (assembly GCF_032452875.1). Taxonomy (NCBI): domain Eukaryota; kingdom Metazoa; phylum Chordata; class Mammalia; order Artiodactyla; family Bovidae; genus Bos; species Bos javanicus. The sequence goes on along the minus strand of NC_083879.1, from coordinate 71,625,520 downwards.
GGTGGGGTCAAGTCAGGACAGAAAGATCTCAGTGTCCTTCATCCCTGCCACAGGACAGCCTCAAGAAACCAAACCTAGGGATTAGTTAAGGAAGCCTCTCAAAAAATGAAGCTATTTCTCCCAGTGTGGTTTAAACAGGAAAGTTAAAACAATCTTTATGTTTGAGTCAAGTTTCCCAAAGTTCATTTTGCATAGGAGTTGGTACACTAAGGAAAAACTTCAAAAAATTTTTACAATAATTCTTTTTCTCTGAAGATATAATCTTACCAGCACTTTACCATGTGATGAAGTTTAAAATACACAAATTCAAACAATGGCAAACTGCACCTTATACATCAGTAATACTGGAACCTGCTCTGGTGATGGTTCTTTCCCAAGTTTAATTCTATAAATAGTGGGCTAATCAAGTGCATTTTTTTAGTGTCATAAATGTCTTGCAGTGAGTGAATGAAAACTCATGAAAAACAAGACACAACATCTTATTTCCCCCAGAGTATGGATATAGATGATGTTTATATTAATCTATCTTCATAAAATTGTATTCATAAGATTAGAAAAAACAAACTTTAACTGCCAAAGATAATCTGAAAGTACATTTGGTGGTAGGGGTGGGTCAGTTCAATAAATATTTGCTTTGGAAAAATATAGAGCAAGAACCAAACTAAGGCTATACTTGAAGAACAAAGAAAGCATACACTTCAAATTAAGAGACCAACAGATTGATGAGTGATGGCTGATAAGTTATCTGACACATTACAATGTCAGATAACAACATACCAAGGGTGAGTGAGCAGTTTTCATTTTTCAGGTATCCTAAGTGCTGAAGCATGTCTATAAATGTGAACCTGAATTGTGCTCCTGATGGAGTCCAATCCCATGAAAGGGGAATTCTGAATTAAGATTAAATATAGTATTGTTATGTAGCATTAACATGAAAAGTACACAAAATCTAAAGGGTAAGATTTGGATTGTGGTGCAAGTGGTTGGATTTGCTTAAGACTGACATCCTGACTCACACTTGCCTCTGACTTAGATGACATCTAATCATTAATTTCATTTTATACTTTTCTTCAAGTTTGTCCATATCTACTTCATGAAGAAAAAAGGTTGTGAGGGGAAATGTTTTTCAGAAAATTCTGTTTTTTGAGACTGGCTTCATTTATAAGTCAGGGATGGTTATGAGAATATATGAATATAAAAGCCGTCTGTAGTGTAATGACAAAATCAATTTATACTCAAGTATTAAGAAGGACAATAGAAGCAGAGACAATAATAAGTAGGAGTTACAACTAGAGAATCTGAAAACATATTAGATAATAGTATAATATTACTATGAAATTTATTGATTGAGATAACTGTGTTAGGGCATATAAAAGAATGTTCTTGTTCTTACAAGGTGTACATTTATGTATTTCAAGGTGAAATCCAACTTTTAATAAACATTTCTACAACTTACAAACAATTCAGCAAAATATAGATTATAGAAGAGATGGAGAAAACATGGGAAGACACTAACAGCTGATGAATCAGGTGAAGGTGTGTATGTGTTCATATTCCTTCCATACTATTCCTTTCATGTTCCTGTGACTTGAAAATTTAAAAACAAAAAATTGGAGGCTTAGGACTCCCTGGTGGTCCAGTGGTTAAGAACGCATATATATGGGATTTAGAAAGATGGTAACAATAACCCTGTATACGAGACAGCAAAAGAGACACTGATGTATAGAACAGTCTTTTGGACTCTGTGGGGGAGGGAGAGGGTGGGATGATTTGGGATAATGGCATTGAAACATGTAAAATATCATATATGAAACTAGTTGCCAGTCCAGGTTCGATGCACGATACTGGATGCTTGGGGCTGGTGCACTGGGACGACAAAGAGGGATGGTATGGGGAGGAAGGAGGGAGGAGGGTTCAGGATGGGGAACACGTGTATACCTGTGGTGGATTCATGTTGATATATGGCAAAACCAATACAATATTGTAAAGTTAAAAAATAAAATAAAAAAGACTCCACCTGCCAATGAAGAAGACATGGGTTTCTTCCCTGGTTCAGGAAGATCCCGCACATGGCATGAGGCAAGAAAACCCACGTGCCACAACTACTGAGCCCACACTCTAGAGCCCACAGGCTGCAACTCTTGAGCCTGCAGACCACAGTACTGAAGCCCGTGCGCTCCAGAGTCCACGTGCCACAACATGAGAAGCCATGTCAGTGAGAAGCCATGCACTGTAATGAAGAATAGCCCCTGTTTGCCACAACTAGAGAAAGCCTGCAAGCAGCAATGAGGAACCAGCACAGGAAAAAAAAAAAAGAAAGGAGGCTTGAAGCCAGAGAGCTTGGGCATAAGCCCTGCCTGACTCTGCCAACTGGGCAAGTTACTAAACTTACTCGACTAAATTCTAAGACTGTAATATCATAATTATAGAGATGGGTACCTCCTAACATTGATAGAGTATAAAATGAATCAGTACATGTAGAATTTATGACAGATCAATAGATATTGCCCAATATTAATAATGCTGTCAGCTAGCCTCTCTTCATGTTCTGCTCCATTTTCCTCCTTTGCCTGTATCAGCACTGAGAACTTGTTACATACGCACTGGCTTGTTTTTCATCTTCTCCAAGACAATTTAAGGTCCAAAGGGCAGAGACTTTGTCTTTTGATGATTGTGTTAGCCCCAGAATCTGCAACACTGCGAATCTGCAACACTAACAAGCTCTCAGGAGATATTTGTTGGCTGTATGAATGAAGACGTAAGTGGATCTCATCGTGTAGCATATCTGTTCCTATAAATTAGAAAATAAATCCACAAAGATAAATAATTTACATATAACACTACTTTCTCATTAAGTGTAAATGTAAAAGGAATATATTCTTATAACAATTATCTGGCTGCAAGATATCACAACATCATACTTTAAACAGTGGAAAGCACTGAAAAGGTTATGATTTAAGGAAAATGGAGTAAATAATACTATTCAAAACTAGACATCTCAGTACAGAATCCTTCAGACTGCTTTTGAGTTTTGGAAAATAATATAGCAAAATTCAAAAATAATACACTGAAATTGAAGGTACCCTATTTCTTTAACCATAAACATTTTCAATGTAACCTACTACATGTACTGAATCTACCAACCAGGCGACAACACCCCTCACAGGAGGTCAACACAGAAGTCAGATGGTTTCCATGTTTTGTGGAACCTTCTTACTTTTCAAAAAGAAAGGCTGGTATGGGCTGGAAGGAAATGCTGAAATGCAATCAACAGATGGGGAAGAACTTTTACTAGACCAGGACTGGCAGTAAAAAAAAAAGGGAGAGCCCGCTCACCTAACACAAGGCCCAGGAAATGGACATGTGACCTGTCTCCACCACAAGGACTGAACCACATGGTTCCTGATGCACAGGCTGCCGATGCCCAGATTTTTGTGTCTTGGTTTCCTATGTGATGAGACACACTTCTGTCCAAACAGAGATACTATCAATATTGAACATTTGACTGCCTGATTTCTTCCCCAGTTTTGACAGGACATCTGCTAATGCTGCTGCTAAGTCATTTCAGTCGTGTCCAACTCTGTGCGACCCCATAGACAGCAGCCCATCAGGCTCCCCGTCCCTGGGATTCTCCAGGCAAGAAACACTGGAGTGGGTTGCCATTTCCTTCTCCAATGCATGAAAGTGAAAAGTGAAAGTGAAGTTGCTCAGTTGTGTCCGACTCTTAGTGAACCCACGGACAGACCATGTGCTTAATTTCACATCCCAGAATCTAAGGTGTTTTTTTTTTTTTTTTAACAGAAGCAACACATTGGTGATTCATTTCAAGAGGTTTATCTACTATGCTCTTTTAACCTTTGAGTGATAAAGTACTTCATCTTCAGGTACATTTATATTATATGTGTAGTTCTGCTTCTGCTCTTTAGTGCCCCAATCAACACTAATTTCCTCTCTAAGGAGGAAGGAGGAGGAAATAGAACTAGAGGACTTTAAAAGAGGAAAATATAGTGGTTCCCTCCTACTCACTCTCAGGCCACCTCTGTGAGTTTGGGTTCACATGTCCAGTTTGGCATAATTTATGCCAGGAGCCAGCACGGGAGTTCCTACCCATGACAAGGCCATGTGGGCAAGCCCTGACGGGCAAGGCGAGTCAGGGCTTGAGGACCCCCCTGGATCTGCCTGAGCATCTACCCCAAAACCAGAATCTGTCTGTTTTACTATTTTATGACTTTTTCCAACTCCTCTGACATTAACAGGGGGCTATCCCCTACCACCTTTCTTTGAAGATAATCAAGTTAGAGCTCTACTTAATTAGCCTCTTGGGCATAATAGGAGTGTTTTAATCCAAACCTCTCAGATGGCTCTCTAACTTGCCTGACAGGTTTATCCGGACTCCTACAGCTACAGCTATGCATACAATTGTTTACAGTCTCCCAACCTTGAGAGGCACAGGAAGCTTAAGACATTCAAATAGTATAGAGCCTCTCGGAGAGTTAAAAATTGTTAAAATAGAACTAGTAGAGATTTCATTGTTGAGACAATGCTTGCTGCCAAGTTTCCACATCTCCTGTATTGTATCTTTGGAAGTATATTAATTAATATAGTTGGTATATAGAAAAAATAAGTAATGGCCTTGGTGCTAACAACTTTGACCCTTAAGGTAATAAATTTTTTCCTTATTGTAAACCCACTGCATCTCTGCCCTATAGAAATGCAACTTTATCTAACACCTTCGGAGGATGGAGCCAAACTTTAAAATAATTACTCTTAGAGAAAATAAGTCTTATCAGAGTTATAAAATGTTAACAGGCTTTCTGGCCAGAAGATGATGTAAATCACATAAATCATTTGTATGCAATAAGTTTGCAGAAAAGAAAGCCTAGTCTCGATAAGGATCAAAGACTGCTGACTTTGCATGATTTTATTACCTTCTATGCACAACTGGAATCAAGCTTGCCAGGAGAAATATCAATAAGCTCAGATACGCAGATGACACCACCCTTATGGAAGAAAGTGAAGAGGAACTAAAAAGCCTCTTGATGAAAGTGAAAGTGGAGAGTGAAAAAGTTGGCTTAAAGCTCAACATTCAGAAAACGAAGATCATGGCATCCGGTCCCACTACTTCATGGGAAATAGATGGGGAAACAGTGGAAACAGTGTCAGACTTTATTTTTCTGGGCTCCAAAATCATTACAGATGGTGACTGCAGCCATGAAATTAAAAGATGCTTACTCCCTGGAAGGAAAGTTATGACCAACCTAGATAGCATATTCAAAAGCAGAGACATTACTTTGCCAACAAAGGTTCGTCTAGTCAAGGCTATGGTTTTTCCTGTGGTCATGTATGGATGTGAGAGTTGGATTGTGAAGAAGGCTGAGCACCGAAGAATTGATGCTTTTGAACTGTGGTGTTGGAGAAGATTCTTGAGAGTCCCTTGGACTGCAAGGAGATCCAACCAATCCATTCTGAAGGAGATCATCCCTGGATTTCTTTGGAAGGAATGATGCTAAAGCTGAAACTCCAGTACTTTGGCCACCTCATGCAAAGAGTTGACTCATTGGAAAAGACTCTGATGCTGGGGGGGATTGGGGGCAGGAGAAGGGGACGACAGAGGATCAGATGGCTGGATGGCATTGCTGACTCGATGGGTGTGAGTCTGAGTGAACTCCGGGAATTGATGATGGACAGGGAGGCCTGGTGTGCTGCGATTCATGGGGTCGCAAAGAGTCGGACACGACTGAGCGACTGATCTGATCTGATCTGATGCACAACTTAAGGTATATGAGCTCCCTTTGAAAATAAAGCTATGGGCCTTGTTCAAAGCTTAGTCTCCCCGTGTCGTTCTTGTTTCCTTTTCTCTCTTTTTCTTCTCTGTTCTTCCTTCAGGGTGACTGACTTGGAGCGTGGGGGCTCTCTGAGACCACTTACTTGCCTGGGCTTCTAAGACCCACTCGAGAAGGTGCCAAAGGTGGGCACCTTCTGCTATGTGAGAGGGCGCCTGCGGCCTCCATGGTCAGTGCAAACCTGGTGTCACAGGTTTTATTGGCTTTCCGCTTAAACCAGTTAGTTCACCTCTGTCTCTTTCTCCTTTTATCTATCCTTAATCGCCAATGCTGTCCTCCCGAGGGAATCCCTGGATCCAACTGGGGCTGGACCCCGATAAATTTACAAACTAAAAACTAGGGTTTTGAATTCACTTAAAAACTGGTCTTATTGATTTAGTGATCACCTCTTAGAGTGACACGCTTTCCAGGTGGTGCAGTGGTTATGAATCCTCCTGTCAAATGCAGGAGATGCAAGAGATGCAGGTTCGATTCCTGGTTTGGGACGATCCCCTGGAGGAGGAAACAGCAACCCACTCCAGTATTTCTTGCCTGAAAAACTCCATGGACAGACCAGTCTGGCAGGCTATAGTTCCACAGAGTGTCACAGTGTCAGACACAACTGAGCATGCACATGCACACACTTAGAGTGATAGATCACCCCCTTATTCTATTTCTTTGGGAATTTTTCTTTATCACATCTGTGTGTTTTTCAATGAAAGATTTGGTAGGCTTTCTTTAAAACAGTCATAAAGAAGCAGTTCCTAGAGAAACACAATGATGGAATGATTTCTTTAAGTGATATTACCAAAGTTAACAGGGTCAATTCCACAAGCAATACATGGAAACCACATACTTCACTTTTGAAATAAACTCACATCTATTTCTTTTTATAGAAAGCTCCAAATGTAGTTTAAATAAAGGTAGATCTTAGTATTATCTACCCTTTCTACCGCTTCATCATTTTTAGAATTTAGATAAATGTTGCCTCTCTGTCCATGGAACAATGTGTTCTAAACTTCTAGAGTAATTTTTCTATCTGAGAATCTGTGAAAAAATATATCAGCTGGGAAACAAATAGAAAAATAATTTACCAGTACTTCCAGTTTTTTTTAAGATGTCATAATTTCATTATTAAATCTATTCTGTGAATTCAAGATCAGCAGATCAACCTATTTTTTATTACATTTGACGGTGAACTGCTCTTCCCTCTTCTCTTCTAGAATTTCACTATAGACTCGCAAACTTAAATGAAATCAGAGGTGCACTGCTTTTTGGGCAGGAGAAGGTAAAGCAATTGACCCAATTTAGGAAAACAAAATCCCCATGTTTCTGGAAAGCCAGGTGGGTGGGTAAAGACTCAGTGCTGACATCCTTCAGAAACCAGAATTACTGGATGGAAATTGTAAGACCTCCAAATCTGCCTGCTCACAGTCAAGGCTCATCCACACATTATAGACTTCAGAGTTTCCTGAAACAGTAACACTAAATGACACACACATCAATTCAAAACAACATGAACAATCACTCAGATTTGTATAACCAAAAAAAATTTAAAGAACTATGACACACTTTTCTGAACTTTTGTTTCCTCTAGGTTTTATTGTGTCTGGTCTTATATTTAGGTCTTTAATCCATTTTGAGTTTGTTTTTGTATATGGTATTAGGGAGTGTCCTAATTTCACTCTTTACATGTAGCCGTCCACTTTTCCCAGCACCACTCACTGAAGAGATGTCTTTTCTCCGTTCTATATTCTGCCTCCTTTGTTATAGTTTACGTGACCACAGGTATGTGAGTTTATCTCTGGGCTTTCTATATTGTTTCATTGATCTGTATTTCTAATTTATGTGCCAAATACCATACCATCTTGATTACTGTAGCTCTGCATTGAGTTTGTCAAAAAATTCATTTGGGTTTTTCTGTAACATCTTATGTAATGAACTTTTTGGCCAACTCAGTAATGTAGCCTGCAATCAATGAACCTAATTTCCCCAGCTTCATTTTTTTCTTTCTTAAGATTGCTTTGGCTATTTGGTATCTTTTGTGTTTCCATACAAATTATAAAAATTTAAGCCCTGTGTCATCCCAGTGCACCAGCCCCAAGCATCCTGCATCCTGCATTAAACTTGGACTGGTGATTCGTCTCTTATATGATATTATACATGTTTCAATGCCATTTTCCCAAATCATCCCACCCCAGAGGGATGGTACGGGGACGGAGGTGGGAGGGGGGTTCAGGATGGGGAATACACGTACACCCGTGGCAGATTCATGTTGATGTATGGCAAAACCAATACAATATTGTAAAGTAATTAGCCTCCAATTAAAATTAATACATTTAAATTAAAAAAATTAAGCCCTAATTCTATGAAAAATACCATTGGTAATTTGACAGGGATTGTACTGAATCTGTAGATTCTTGGGTAGTATAGTCATTTTCACAATATTGATTCTTCAAATCCAACAACATGATATATCCCTCAATCTGTTTGTGTAATCTTTGCTTTCCTTTATCAGTATCTTACAGTTTTCTGAGTACTGGTCTTTGCCTCCTTAGGCAGGTTTATTCTTAGATATTTTATTCTTTTTTTGTTGCAATGGTAATGGGACTGTTTCCTAATTTATCTTTCTGATCTTTCATTGTTAGTGTATAGGAATGCACGTGCTTACTTTTTAAAAGCAAAAGACTGAGCTAGGTCTTATATGAGAAATTCAAAGACTGTCCAGAGTTTAGAAGTCTAGAGTTTCTGCCATCAGTAGAATCAATTTGTAAAATGAGTGCAAATACACAAAATAATTTGCATTAGATACTCAAACCAACAGCAAGTTAATAGTCAAAAATGTTTCATGCCAAGGTAAGGAAATTCAAAGAAGTGGGACAAGATAAAACATGATACAAATGACAGAAAATTCTCTAGAAATGAACCTCTCCATACAAAAGCTTAGCAAATTCTCCAGGGTTCTGTTACCTGCATTCATGCTGCAGCATTAAAATGACATAATCACCAATAAATAACCATTCTCACATTCCAGGGCTTCTCTGGTGGCTCAGACAGTAAAGAATCTGCCTGCAATGTGGGAGACTCAGGTTCGATCCCTGGGTTGGGGAGATCCCCTGGAGGATGGAATGGCTACTCACTCCAGTATTCTTGCCTGGAGAATTCCATGGACAGAGCAGCCTGGCAGATTACAGTCTGTGGGATCGCAAAAGTCAGACATGACTGCGCAAATCTCTGGCTTCTGTCTTCTTCTCACCTTCCAACTCTATAACATACTTTTATAAACACTTTACTATGAAACTTCCTCACTTTATTGGTCTGATCTCATTAACATCTTTCAGTTAATAATGAAAAATGACTCATCTCCACTTAATAGATACTTGCTAAGACCAGAGGAATAAAATGAACACTGGAGAGTAATTAGGTCAATTATATCACTAGATCACAAGTAGAACTTGATTCCATAGCTTTAACATCTAATTTAGAGCTCTGCTAAGGACGGGGGAGCCTGGTGGGCTGCCGTCTATGGGGTCGCACAGAGTCGGACACGACTGAAGCGACTTAGCAGCAGCAGCAGCAGCAAGGACAAGATAATGTGCTCTCCTTCAGGGTTTAAGGAAAAAGCTAAGATGGAAACATTGTATTATATTGTTGGTTTTCATCATCATCAATTAACAAACATTTTAAGTGCACACATGTCATCAATGTTCTTCTAGGAGGTAAACAAAGTCAGTTAAACTATTAAGCTTCTGTTAATTACCTGCAATGCTCTAAATGTACACTTTTACACACATGGATACTGATGCTAACAAGTTAATTACATTTAATATTAATAAATTACCTCTTCTAAGGCATTCCACAGTTCCTCATCTGTATGTTCGTTAAAAGGATCCAGGTTATTCCTCATTCTTCCAGTGAATAAAACAGGTTCCTAAATACCCCCAAATAGTGAATGTTATTACCTTAACCTCTTTTCATTATATCCCAATGCCTAGAGAACAGAATTAAAATACAAAATATCAAAATTCACTGTAATTATTAATAATAATGTTGGAAATGTATGGTTAGAAAACATCATAAAATAATTTTCCATGTACAAAGTATGCTACAAAATATCCTCCAGGCTACTGAACATTAACAGAAGAAGAAAGTGTAGGAGAAGCTTTTTATCTTAAGAAAAAACCTGAAGAGAAAGGAGGATTTGATTTTTTTTTTTTAATGCCATCCTGGGAATATTGGCTTAAGCACACACATGCAAACTGAGGATATGATTATTTGAGAAATTTTATATCAAGATCTACATAAATTAGTTGTCAATCCTAGTGTGACTGGGAAATATCAATAGCATGATTAGTTGAAGTCTGTGCCTCAAAGGAAAACCATTATATATTTAAACAGTGGCACTGAAGAACAAACTAGGCTCTTTTCTCCACTGGTCAAACAGTCTTCTAAGATATGGAATCTCTCCATTTGTGTGAAAGGAACATCCTCACACGTGCAATGAGAAGTCAGCTCCTGGGGTCTGCAGCAACTCTGTCCATGCAAAGATCTCCTCGGATTCTGCATCAACCTGATCCCCACGTTCTCTCACATGTGTGTCAGGATGACCTGCCTCACAGAACCTTGTTATTAACTCCAAGGTCAGGATGACCTGAAACCCATTATGACCTGGGTCATAATAAAATTATTTAAATAACTTTTCCTAATCAACTTTTGGAGGAGCCACAAGTAAATTACCCTAGAAATATGTGTCCTTCCAAGATTCAAGAGAGAATCCTATACATAAGCTCATGTAGACTTTTATTTACATTTTCTTCTGGAAGGCTCTAGTAAGCCATGCCACAAGAATATGAGCAGCAGAGAAGAGCCCAACACGCTCCTTTCAGTGAAGGGGGCAGAACAAGGGGAGGCACACGTGTGGGAACAAGAGGAGACCTGACGCTTCCACAGTGTCCGGAACTGCTCAGAATCCCCACATTCAAATCCCGTCAGGCCTTGGAGCTGGACTTTCCTCCTCACTTCACAAAAGCCTAGAAGATGAAGAAGACAGACATTTCTTTTCCCTAGTCATGAAGAAGAATGACACTGAGACAGCCTCCTGTACCTTCTTTCAAATTTGTCTCTGTTTTAAGTCTGGTGAGAGACAAATGAATGCAGAAGACTCAGGGTGTGCCACGAAAAAATGTGTATCACTAAATAAAATTCAAAATTAAAAAGACATTATAAAAGGAACTTTATTTGCACAAAGTTGACTAAGTGGCCAATATGCCTCCAAAGCAGTGAAATCACTGGTCATACATTTCAAAATGATTACTGAACTGAAAAATCCTGAGACCCAAATTTAAGGTCTCCCTTAAAACTCTTGAATTTAGGATCAAAGAATAAACAACCATCTGTGCAATGGTAAGAGTTCCTCGTTAGGGGAATAACGATCATTCTATTTCAGATTTTCACAAAACTCTTTTACTCTTTTTAATTATCAACCCTAAGATTCCAACATGCAGGCAATTTCTCATCCTTCAGCTGTTTCCATGAGGTTAAAACACATGACACGGCCAGGCAAGGGGAGACTGCTCCTCTATATTCCTCTTTTCTCCATCTTCACTTCATTTTCCAGATCCTTTCAGATAAGCAGCTACTCTCTGAATATAATCTCAGTTGCTGTTCTTTCTGGGAAACATACTTAACTACTTCAGATCCTCAGCACAAAGGATGAACATACATCAGCTACCTGTCCTGTTCAAGGAAATTACTTAGGAAGAGCCTTCATCTTTGCTTATGCCTGAAATTTTGAACACAAATTGAGGAGTACCTTCTTAAAAACACCGTATTCATCTTTGAAAGTTTCCCCCTAAGACGGATGGTCTATGTCTCCACTCCCCTGTCTCTGCTCCTACCCAAGTCCTTACTGCTATCCCATATCCCCCAATTCTGATCTGTTCTGCGGGGCCAGCAGGATATTGGGATGAGCCTGGGAGAGAGAGAAAGAGGACCCCGGCAGCTCACTGCTGCTCCAAGGATCACAGGAAGCAGGAAGCCAGGAAAGATGATGCGAGTTCATTATCTGAGTGGCTCACCCGAGTGGGACAACTCAAAGAAACAGCACTGAGCTCCCCTTCTGCAGAGTCTGCTCTCAGCTTCCCAGGTTCCCTAAATCAGGGTGTTCAGACACAAACATCACTGCTTCCCTCTCATTTGGGGGGAAGAGAGATTTAAGTTTTTTGCACTTAGACAACTTAACTTCAAGTAACCAAACCAACAGACTTTCTTTACCTCTGAGCCAGAAAGACATTGTAAAGACAAAGGACTCTTGGTTGGAGAGGGTAAGATTTTGAGTATGTTCTCCTGACACTTACCAGCCCAAGACACCTAAATAAATAAGCCCATTTCAAAACTGATGCTGTCCAAATAAGGAACGGGGCAGTAGGATTAGTATCTTCTGGCTTTGCTCCATACTTATTCACTTTCATTATGGTTTGGGCAATCCTTTCAAGTGCGATGGTAGGAAAAATTCAGTAAAATATCTGATGAGAACATCATTCAGTTCAATTAACATTTGTTGATAAAAATAAATTTGGAGTCAGATAATTTTCAGTTCTGATTTTTCTGCACATTAGTTAGTAGACTTGAGATAAATTCTTAACCTTCCCAAGATTTACTGGAAACTGGGGTTAGCCTTGCAGGGCTGCTCTGAGAATCTGGAATAACAGTGAAGCTCCTGGTGTGATACTAACATGGACCAGGAGCCAAGCCCAACATGGAGACACTGAGGGGCGGTGTTTGTAAAACTGCAGGTGCAACCAATGGATCGGGAAATCGGCTTTGTGCCTTATGACCATCATTTTGTCATTTATATGAACTAGAATAGAACTGGTATCCCAGAAAATATCAGAGCACAGAGCAAGAGTAATGTTATTTGTGAAATTTTTGTTTCTCTGTGTGTGTGTATGCACACGCAAGCACATGAATCATGATACAAATCAGTTGTACATGGACCACACTCAACAAGCACTTGAAGTCGCAAGCAGAGTAACTTACTCCCCAGGCTCTGGAGCTGGGAATCTTTTTAAATTTGAATCCGATTAGTATATTTTGGCGGAGAAGGCAATGGCACCCCACTCCAGTACTTTTGCCTAGAAAATCCCATGGACAGAGGAGCCTGGTAGGCTGCAGTCCATGGGTTTGCTAGAGTCAGACACGACTTCACTTTCACTTTTCACTTTCATGCATTGGAGAAGGAAATGGCAACCCACTCCAGTGTTCTTGTCTGGAGAATCCCAGGGACAGGGGAGCCTGGTGGGCTGCCGTCTCTGGGGTCGCACAGAGTCAGACATGACTGAAGTGACTTAGCAGCAGCAGCAGCAGCAGTATATTTTGGAAATTAATACCTTGTTGGTTGCAACATTTGCAAATATTTTATTCCATTCCATAGGCTGTCATTTCAGTTTTATTTATGGTTTCCTTTGTGCTGCAAATTCTTTTAAGTTTAACTAGGTCCCCTTTACTTTTGCTTTTGTTTCCATGACTTTAGGGGACAAATCCAAGAACATACTGCTGTGATTTATGTCAAAGAGTATTCTGTTTTCCTCTAGGATCTTGTTTTACAACTGTTTAGGTCTTTCATTTATTTTTAATTTATTTTTGTCTATAATATTAGAGAATGTTCTAATTTCATTCTTTTACATATAGTTGTCCAGATTTCCCAGCACTATCTATTGAAGAGACTGTCTTTTATCCATTACATATTCTTACTATTTTTGTCTTTCATTAATTGACCATAATTGCATGGGTTGATATCTGGGTTTTTTATCCTGTTCCAATAATCCATGTGTCTGGTTTCTGTGACAGTAACATACTTTTTCATTACTGTGTCTCTGTAGGATAGTCTGAAGTCAGGGACTATGATTCCTCCAGCTGTGTTCTTCTTTCTCAAGATGGTTTTGACTATTTGAGGTCTTTTCTGTTTCTGAATAAATTAAAAAAAATTCTTTTTTGTTCTAGTCCTGTGAAAAATGCCATTGGTAATTTGATAGGGATTGCACTGAATCTGTAAATTTCCTTGGATAGTATGGTCATTTTTAACAATATTGATTCTTTTGATCTAAGAATACAATATATCTTTCCATCTGTTTGTCTTGTCTTCAATTTCTTTCATCAGCATCTTATACTTTTTGAACTACAGGTCTTTTGCCTTCTTAGGTAGGTTTATTCCTGGTTATTCCTAGCATTGTTTTTCATGATGGCCAATGAGACTGCTTCCCTAATTTCTCCTTCTGATACTTTGTTTTTACTCTATATAAATGCAAGAAACACCTGTATATACAACAGCTTATACAGCTCAAAATCAAAGACACAAACAACCCAATCAAAAAATGGGCCGAAGACCTTAATAGACATTCCTCCAAAGAAAAATACAGATGGCCAAAAGTCATATGAAAAGATACTCAACATCACTAATTATTAGAGAAATGCAGATCAAAACTACAATGAGGTAGGACTTTAGACTAATCAGAATGGCTATCATTAAAAAGTATACAAATAATAAATGCTGGAGAGTGTGTGAAGAAAAGGATAGCTTCCTACACTGTCGGTGGGGATGTAACCTGGTGCAGCTATTACAGAAAACAATGCGGAGGTTCCTTAAAAAGCAGAAAAAGAGTTCCCATGTGATTCAGCAACTCTAATCCTCAGTGTATATCCGGAAAAGACACCCTTATTCAAATGATACATGCACCCGAATATTCACAGCAGAAGTAGTTAACAATAGCCAAGATATGTCCATGGACAGATGAATGGATAAAGAAGATGTCGGGTATGCACACACATGCGCACACACAATGGAATATTATCAGCCATAAAAAAGAATGAAATAATGCCACTGGCAGCAACAAGGATTGGGACCCAAAGGTTGTCAGACTAAGTGAAATAAGTCTGACAGAGAAAGACAAATATCATATGAGACCATGTGTATATGGAATCTTAAAAAATTATAGAAATGAATTTATTTACAAACCAGAAATAGGCTCACAGACAGAGAAAAAAATAATGGCTACCAAAGAGAAAAGAGATGCTGCTGCTGCTGCTAAGTCGCTTCAGTCATGTCCAACTCTGTGTGACCCCATAGACGGCAGCCCATCAGGCTCCCCTGTCCCTGGGATTCTCCAGGCAAGAACACTGGAGTGGGTTGCCATTTCCTTCTCCAATGTATGAAAGTGAAAAGTGAAAGTGAAGTCGATAGGGAGGGATAAATTAGAAATCTGGTAATAATAGATACACACTACTATATACAAAAGAGATAATAAGGATCTATTCATAGAACAGGAAACTACACATAATATCTTGCCATAACCTATGATAAAAGGATCTGAAATATATATATATATATACACACACATATATAAACACATATATAATGTATATATAAATATACACATATTTATATAAACTTTTATATATATAAATATATATATAACTGAACCTCTTTGCTATACAATTTAAACATTGTGAATCAACTATGCTTCAATTTAAAAAAATAAACAGACACATAGAAATTAAGTCCTGATTCTGTCCCTTACTTGATAAGTGGGATAAGCTCCCCATGCCTCATTTTTAAATTTGTTAGGTAAGGATAACAAAAGAATTGTGAGGATTAAGCAGGAATGGTAGGATAAGTGGCTAAGATGTGTTAGTTATTCCACAAATGTTAGGAGTTATCAATACTCATGTAACTTGCCAGGGATTGTAACCAGCTCTAGAATGACAGACATGAGAAATATAGGCTCTGTCATCAAGGAAAGGAAAGAGTATGGGGCAGGCTGAGAAGGTCAGAGGTCTTGGTGTATAAGCAGGCAGTAAGTACCAGTGTGTACAAGGTGACAGTCAGGAAAGAAGCTGGTGGGAGGGGAGCCAGAAATCAAAGTACAGAAAATGCTAGTCTGTTTTCTTGGTCTTGGTGGAAAAACATCAGACACATTTCTCTGTTATACTTTTCCCCAAAATTCCTATTGCGTTTTTTGTTTTTCTTTTTTGTTTCTTTGCTGTACTATTTACATTTATAGAAACAACTTAGTTTATATTATAACAATAAATATAAAGAAAATCACCAAGGATATGAACACATAAGCCGAAACTAAAGAGTAAAGTAACTCCAGAAAGTGTTACTCATTTTACTTAAGCAGAAATAGTACCCAAAGGTCTGTGCCCTGATCCTTAAGAATAATAATAGTTCTTATTGACTGAGCCTTTCTAAGAAACAGACATGGACACAAACATTTCCTCACCTAGTTACATCTTCACAGAAAACCTGTGACAATGATTACCAGACCCAGTGTAAGGACAAGGGCGCTGAAGTTTGGAAGCTGAGTGACATCCTCAAGGCCCCACAGTCGTATGAGGCAGAACAGGAATAAAACTATGGGTCACGTTGACACTCAGTCTACACTCTTAAACATTCTAGACCTGTCTGACTCCTGAATGGTTTCCTGGGACCCTTTACACACTGCACTTTCTCTCTAGATTCTCTCTCTTTGATCAACCAACATTGAAATCTTGGAGACAAAGGCATATAAAGTGGAACCTACATGGGTACAAGCCTTAGTACTATTTTGTAAGCATGCTGTCTGGAGTGTGCACATAGATCATACTCAAAGGACAGAACCAAAGCATGTTGATCCAAAGGTTTGTTTAGTCTTTGCTCAGATGTGCTTCCAAATATTCTTGGCAGAGCCAAGAATAATCTAATGTTATTTATTTATAGAATTATTTTATATACAAAAGCATACAACATTTTCCTATTGAGAAGCATTAAAACTAATGTAGGTCATGTTTCTAAAGCCTTGCATACAAGGACTTTATAGACATGCCCTTTATTTCTGTTAACTAATCTCATTTCAGAGATGAGTATGATCAAAACATAAAACCTGGGAATCTAAACTCATTTATTTTCTACTGTAACCACAAGTCATAAATCTAACAGCCAGAAGAAATTTTTAAATATGGGGACTGAATGTGCTAAAAATTTCTTCCCATTTTTCCTGAATGGGAAACCTTCGAATAAAAATTGTTTTTTTTATTTACAACATTGTAGTAAAATACACAGAAAATTTACTAGTTTAACAACCTTTAGGTGCACAGTTCAGTCATATTAAATATATTCACATTGTTGTACAGCCATCACCACCTTCCAGCCACAGCCATCCCCACCTTCCAGCCACAGATCTCCTTTCATCTTGCAGAACCGAAAATCTGTACCCATTAAACAGCACCTCATTCCCAGTAGCTCCTGGCATCCACTGTTCTACGTCCTGTATCCATGAACTTAGTACTCTAGGTATATCCTTTTAGTAGAATCATATAGTATTTGTCCTTTGTGACTGGTTTATTCCACTTAGTTTAATTTCCTCAAGGTTCATCTGTGTTGTAGCATATGTCAGAATTTCTTCTTTTTTAAGGTGAAATAATATTCCACTATATGTATATGAGAGCTGGACTGTAAAGAAAGCTGATGGCTGAAGAATTGATGCTTTTGAACTGTGGTGTTGGAGAAGATTCTTAAGAGTCCCTTGGTCTGCAAGGAGATCCAACCAGTCCTAAAGGAAATCAGTCCTGAATATTCACTGGAAGGACTGATGTTGAAGCTGAAACTCCAATACTTTGGCCACATGATGTGAAGAGCTTACCCATTGAAAAGATCCTGATGCTGGGAAAGATTGAAGGCAGGAGGAGAAGGGGACAACAGAGGATGAGATGTTTGGATGGCATCCATCACCGACGCAATGGACATGAGTTTGAGTAAACTCCGAGAGTTAGTGATGGACAGGGAGGCCTGGTGTGCTGCAGTCCATGGGGTCGCAAAGAGTTGGACATGGCTGAGCAACTGAACTGAACTCGTGTATATGCACCACACTTTATTTTTTCATCTGTCAATGAATGCTTGGGTGCCTCCGCCTTTTTGCTGTTGAAAATAGTGCTGTTATAACATGCATGTAGAGGTATCTCTTCAAGACCTTTCTTCCAATTCTTTTGGGTTTATACTCTAAAGTAGAATTGCTAGGTCATACAATAATTCTATCTTTAACTTTTCTGAGCAAACACCAACTTTATTTCCATAGTGCACTATTTTACATCCCTATTAGCAATGAACAAGGATTCTAATTTCTCTACATCCTTGCTAACACTTGTCATTCTCTTTCTGTCTTTCTTTTCTTTGATAGTAGACACGTTAAGGGTTGTGATGTGGCATTTCACTATAGTCCAAAAAGAATATCTTGGTTTCAAAGTACTTAAAGAGTAATTCCAGGGATTTTAGAGGCCACGGGGAAGTAGCAACATCTGTACCCAAGCCCACATGCTCCCTCCCTTTGGGTGCCATGTTCTATATGCTTCCTAATAAATAGGCATTTCAGGGCATATTACACCCACATTCCAGGAAGCACGATTGCCTGGCTCATTTTGTCTCATCTCCTCTCTGTTTTTCATCTCATGAGGGTATTTATCTGAGTTTCTTTTGATGGGCAGATGATTATCAAGTATATAAAATAAATTCAAATTCCTTTTTAAAAAATCAGTAAGTCTGTCAAAGGAGAGGGCAGGATGGAAGATGAGGATACAGGATCTAGGTTGCCTTTGGCTATATACCTGGAGGATAGTAATTTCTCAGTAAATATTCACAGAAATATGTTGAGTGAATTAACCATAAGGAATGACAGGATACTATGCATATAATCCAGTCTCCAAAACATTCCCTGAAAGTTATACTTCTTTAAGATGCAGGGGAAAAGAAAATAGAATCCAGGAAAAGATGGCCAATTCAATGCTCTCCCATCATAGCAATCACACCTGGATCTATGTGACGCATTTCACACTTCATCACCTATTTTGTCCTCACAACAGCTCGAGGGCTTGGTACTGTTAGTTACCTTGTAAGACAGATAAAACTGAGGTACATAGAAACAGAATTCTGAGTCTCCTGCTCTACCTCACTATTCTGTACTGCCTCCCTGGTGAAAATTATCACTAATGGATGAATTGTCAAAGTCTCCCCAAAGATCTATATACTCTGGAATTCTCAAAGCTCTACAGTTTCACAGAAAGTTCTCCAAGGAGATAATCACCTTTGAAAAGATGTCATCATTTCCCACAGCAAAATTCCATCTATAAGACACTTAAAAGCCATGTTTCCCTATAGGAACCTCTCTAGCACTAAACAAACCATTTATCCTTTTGTTCTCAGAATTATGTGGTTGTCAGTGGATAAAATTGTGGCAAACAAGGAAGACTGAGTCTAGAAATCTATCTCAGTAAGTTATTAAATCATATGCACACAAAACTAAACAAATGAACAAAGAAACAAAACATGGTATCCAATGAAAATGTCTGTTGAAAATACCTGATGCTAAAAATGTGCTCTATTGGGAAAAAAAGGATCAACCCTTTGATGTAATTTGAAAAAAAAAAGGCAAATTAAAAGCAGTTAAACTTAGATATGTTATAAAAAGAACAATGTGACAATGCTCTGATGTGCATACCTGAGGTGCAACTGACATTTTCTTCCTTAAATCATGAAGTCCAATGTTGGTTGTCCAGATCCCATCAATCCAAATGCCACCTTCGGGTTCTGACAATCTAAGAAGGGCAGCGATGAGGGAACTTTTTCCGGCTCCTGTTCTTCCCACAATGCCACACTGTAAAGAGACCAAGGGGGATTAAGAATAACCAGGATACAACAAACCTAGGAGAAACCCTGATTGTTGAAGATGAATTTTCAAAGTTCTATTACATATAAAGAGTAGTCTGTAGTTTCTCAAGCATGGTCTTGGTGACATTTTGGGCTAGATAATTCATTGTTGGGGGGTGAGGAGACTGTCATGTATATTGTAAGATGTTTAAAAGTACCCATGAACTCTACCCACTAGATACCAGATGGAGAAGGCAATGGCACCCCACTCCAGTACTGTTGCCCAGAAAATCCCATGG
This sequence comes from Bos javanicus, assembly GCF_032452875.1. Taxonomy (NCBI): domain Eukaryota; kingdom Metazoa; phylum Chordata; class Mammalia; order Artiodactyla; family Bovidae; genus Bos; species Bos javanicus. The sequence continues at coordinate 71,605,724 of NC_083879.1, read as the reverse complement.
ATGGAGGACCCTGGTAGGCTGCAGTCTATGGGGTCGCTAAGAGTCAGACACAACTGAGTGACTTCACTTTCACTTTCCACTTTCATGCATTGGAGAAGGAAATGGCATCCCACTCCAGTGTTCTTGCCTGGAGAATCCCATGGACCGAGAAGCCTGATAGGCTGCAGTTCATGGGGTCGCACAGAGTCGGACAAGACTGAAGCAATTTAGCAGCAGCAGCAGCAGCAGATACCAGATGCAACCCCCAAATTGTGGCAACCAAAAATGGTAGATATTCACAAATGTCCCTTGTTGAGACCACCATGAACCCAAGCATATATAATAAAAACTCGAGTGACTTTTATGCTTTCTTAAGATGCCATGCATTTTATTCAGATTTCCCTGAAGGAATGCTTAATATGCTGAAAATTGTTTTCTGTGATTATCGCATAATTGTGTGGTATGTTAAAGGGAGAGAAATGTATGCGTGTGTGGTGTATGTGTACACATATGTATGGATGTGTGTAACTAACATTAGTAACTAAAGCAAGAAGACGACAAAAAAAAAAAAAATCTGCTGGCAGTGATAAAACAGCAGTCTCCTAAGTGGTGCATAAGAAGTCAGTTTTTAAATTAGCTTTATTCCTGCTGCTTAGGTAATTGGACCTTGGGAATCACATGGGTAGTTTTACAGAGACGTCAACAAGTCAGAAGTGATACACAAACAAGTACTCACTTTCTCAGGTATCTTTTAAGAGGAATTATTCTTTGGATGAAACTGGAGCCTATTATACAGAGTAAAGTAAGCCAGAAAGAAAAACACCAATACAGTATACTAACGCATATATATGGAATTTAGAAAGATGGTAACAATAACCCTGTATGCGAGACAGCAAAAGAGACACAGATGTATAGAACAGTCTTTTGGACTCTGTGGGAGAGGGAGAGGGTGGAATGATTTGGGAGAATGTCATTGAAACATGTATAATATCATATATGAAACAAATCGCCAGTCCAGGTTCAATGCATGATACTGGATGCTTGGGGCTGGTGCACTGGGACAACCCAGAGGGATGGTACAAGGAGGGAGGAGAGTTCAGGATGGGGAACACGTGTATACCTGTGGTGGATTTATGTTGATGTATGGCAAAACCAATACAATACTGTAAAGTAATTAACCTCCAATTGAAATAAATAAATTCATATTTAAAAAAAAGAAAAATGAAGTCACTTCCTGATATTAAATATCTTAATTATATTCTATCTTGAAACTTCTTAAAATATAAAATGCAGAATCTTAAAAGACAGAGGCCAGTAGACAAAATGCACATAATGAGATAAAAAACCACATAAACAAAATTTGCTCTTTACATGGGACCTTTCATCAGAGCAGTACAAAAGGAATTTTATTAATAATACTTACAACTGAACCCTGGAAAAATACATGTCAAGTGTCAGTCTATTTATTAAAACCAAAGCAGAGAGAAATTAAGTGACTAACAATAAGATTAAAGAATCTATACAATGCAGGTTAAATGCTGGTAAGGAAAAAAACTGCACATATGGATGTATGCAGAAACTGGCCTTTTTTACCCATGAGTTTGAAAGTGAAAGAAAGTATTAGTCACTCAGTCTTGTCCGACTCTTTGCGACCCCAGAGAATGTAGCCCTCCAGGCTCTTCTGACCATGGCATTCTCCAGGCAAGAACAGTGCAGTGGGTTGCCATTTCCTACACCAGGGGATCTTCCTGACCCAGTGATGAAACCCAGATCTCCTGCCTTGCAGGCAGATTCTTTACCATCTGAGCCACCAGGGAAGCCTAACTGCAAATTCCCTGAAAGAAGCTTTCCAAAAGATGATTTCACCTCTGTTTAGAATCTGGAATTGATGAGAGTGTAAGACATGCTTTAGATCATCTGTAAATCAGTAAAAAATTTTTTTTCTAATTTTATTTTATTTTTAAACTTTACATAATTGTATTAGTTTTGCCTAATATCAAAATGAATCCGCCACAGGTATACATGTGTTCCCCATCCTGAACCCTCCTCCCTCCTCCCTCCCCATACCATCCCTCTGGGTCGTCCCAGTGCACTAGCCCCAAGCATCCAGTATCGTGCATCGAACCTGGACTGGCAACTCGTTTCTTACGTGATATTTTACATGTTTCAATGCCATTCTCTCAAATCTTCCCACCCTCTCCCTCTCCCACAGAGTCCATAAGACTGTTCTATACATCAGTGTCTCTTTTGCTGTCTCATACACCGGGTTATTGTTACCATCTTTCTAAATTCCATATATATGCGTTAGTATACTGTATTTATGTTTTTCCTTCTGGCTTACTTCACTCTGTATAATAGGCTCCAGTTTCATCCACCTCATTAGAACTGATTCAAATGTATTCTTTTTAATGGCTGAGTAATACTCCATTGTGTATATGTACCACAGCTTTCTTTATCCATTCATCTGCTGATGGACATCTAGGTTGCTTAAATCAGTAAAATTTTAAAACTCATAGCTTTAAAGAAAACAACTAAATCTTTCTGAGCAATATAATCAAAATTCTTGGAACTTTTCATATTTTAATCATATTTTCTGATTTGAATCTCTAAAGTTTCCCATCTTAGTCTGTCAAATCAAACATGGCAATTTAAAGAATTTATCTTTATAGAGATTAAACATAAGAAAAACTGGGTTTAGCTATTTATCTTACAAAGATAATACAATGTCTATTAGATATTTTGTTGTTGTTGTTTAATTGCTCAGTCATGTCTGACTCTTTGCGACTCCATGGAATGCAGCATGCCAGGCTTCTCTGTCCTTCATCATCTCCCAGAGCTTGCTCAAACTCATGTCCATTGAGTTGGTGATGCCATACAACCATCTCATCCTCTGTCATCCCCTTCTCCTCCTGCCTTCAATCTTTCCCAGCATCAGGGTCTTTCCCAATGAATTGGCTCTTCTCAAAAGGTAGGCAAAGTATTGGAGCTTCAGCATAAATTTTTCCAATGAATATTCAGGGTTTATTTTCTTTAGGATTGACTGGTTTGATCTCCTTGCAGTCCAAGGGACTCTCAAGAGTCTTTTCCAACACCACAGATCGAAAGCATCAGTTCTTTGGTGCTCAGCCTTCTTTGTGGTTCCACTCTCACATCCATACATGACTACTGGAAAAACCATAGCTTTGATTATATGGACTTTTGTTGGCAAAGTAATGTCTCTGCTTTTTAATACACTGTCTAGGTTTGTCATAGTTTTTCTCCCAAAGAGCAAGCGTCTTTTAATTTCATGACTGCAGTCACTGACCACAGTGATTTTGGATCCCAAGAAAATAAAGTCTGTCACTGTTTCCATTGTTTCCCCATGTATTTACATGAAGTGATGGAACCTGATGCCATGATCTGAGTTTTCTGAATTTTGAGTTTTAAGCCAGTTTTTTTCATTCTCCTCTTTCGCTTCTATCAAGAGGCTCATTAGTTCTTCGCTTTCTGCCACAAGGGTGGTGTCATTTCCACATCTGAGGTTACTGATATTTCTCACGGAAATCTTGATTCCAGCTTGAGCTTCATCCAGTCCAGCATTTCACATGATGTACTTTACATATAAGTTCAATAAGCAGGGTAAAGATTTACAGCCTTGAGGTACTCCTTTCCTGATTTTTAACCAGTCTGTTGTTCCATGTCTGGTTCTAACTTTTGCTTCTTGACCTGTATACAGGTTTCTCAGGACATTTTGTGCCTTATTTTAAACCCTAGTATATATAATACAGATGGACCATTCTCTGCATACCGGCAGGTCATAGTGTGTACGTATGTGGCTCACGTGTGTACAGGGAGAACTAAATGATATCCTGCATTTGGTTCCAGACAAACCCAATCATGTGAATATCACAAAATAAAGCAAGTTATATGAATTTTTTGTTTCTCCATTCAAATAACTTTATGAAGATCATGGCATCTGGTCCCATAAATTGATGGGAAATATATGGGGAAACAGTGCAAACAATGACAGACTTTATTTTGGGGGGCTCCAAAATCACTGCAGATAGTGACTGCAGCCATGAAATTAAAAGACACATACTCCTTGGAATAAAAGTTATGACCAACCTAGATAGCATATTGAAAAGCAGAGACATTACTTTGCCAACAAAGGTCTGTCTAGTCAAGCCTATGGTTTTCCCAGTGGCCATGTATGGATGTGACAGTTGGACTGTGAAGAGGGCTGAGCGCTGAAGAATTGATGCTTTTGAACTGTGGTGTTAGAGAAGACTCTTGAGAGTCTCTTGGACTGCAAGGAGATCCAGCATGAGACGGGGGGCTCAGGGCTAGTGCAGTGGGATGACCCTGGGGGATGGGATGGGGTAGGAGGTAGGAGGGGTTTTCTGGATGGGGAACACATGTGCGCCCGTGGCTGATTCATGTGGATGCTTGGCAAAAACCACTACAATATTGTAAAGTAATTAGCCTCCAATTAAAATAAATAAATTAATTTAAAAAAGAAAAATAAATATTGAAAAGAAAATAAAAATTTAAAAAATAAAGATCAGCCCTGGGTGTTGTTTGGAAGGAATGATGCTAAAGCTGAAACTCCAGTACTTTGGCCACCTCATGAGAAGAATTGACTCATTGGAAAAGACACTGATGCTGGGAGGGATTGGGGGCAGGAGGAAAAGGGGACTACAGAGGATGAGATGGCTGGATGGAATCACCGACTTGATGGACGTGAGTTTGAGTGAACTCTGGGAGATGGTGATGGACAGGGAGGCCTGGCGTGCTGCGATTCACGTGAGCAACATATGTACACACTATGGCCTGCCAGTGTGCAGAGAATGGTCCATCTGTATTATATATGCTAGGGTTTAAAATAAGGTACAAAATGTCCTGAGAAACCCGTATACAGGTCAAGAAGCAAGAGTTAGAACCAGACATGGAACAACAGACTGGTTAAAAATTGGGAAAGGAGTACCTTAAGGCTGTAAATCGTTACCCTGCTTATTCAACTTATATGCAAAATCCAGACACGACTGAGTGACTGAACTGAACTGAACTATATTGTAGTCTACTAAGTGTACAATAGCATTATATATTAAAAAGATATACACAACTTAATTTCCAATAGTTTATTGCTAAAAGAATGCTAACCATCATTTGAGCCTTAAAACACACTGATCACAGATCCCAGAATAACACATATCATTAATAATGAAATGGTTTGAAATATTGCAAGAATTACCAAAATGTGACACAAAGACATGAAGTTAGCGAATGCTGTGGGAAAAACGGGGCCAGTGTACTTGCTTGACACAGCATTGCCACAGATGTACATTTGTTTTTTTAAAAACAGAATGCATTATCTGTGGAGCACAATAAAACAGGTGTGCCTGTATTTCTGGGTGTTCTCATACATAAATCAACGCACATCAGGACACAGGTGAGAACTGATCTGTGAGAATGTGTGTATGTTCCCATGTTACCAGCTCTACTGTAACTGACCCATCTGTGCAAACAGGAACATTTTTACACTTTGGGTAAATGAACTGAGAAATGTTGGGGCACCAAGGACTGCTCATGACCACAGGACTGTGAGTTCCAAACTCCAGTGAGAAGAATAAAAAAAGGGCGGGGGGGGGGTGCTGGTGGGAAATTCCCTGGCAGTTCATTGGTTAAGATTCTGTGTTTCCACAGAATCTTAGGAGGTGTGAATTCAATCCCTTGTCAGAGAACTAAGATCCCACATGCTCCATGGCCACAGGCCCCCAAAAAGAAGAAGGCAACTCAAAGAAAATCTGGCTCCGGCTATCCTACAGCTCAGTCATCAAAACTATAGTCTGAATATCTTTTCTGGGTAACCAAAGGGTGGAGAGTGTCACCAGTATCAGTAAGCCTACATCCTTCAATCTAAAGACACTTGGAGGGCTTCCCTGGTGGCTCAGTGGTAAAGAATCCACATGCCAGTACAGGAAACATGGGACAATCCCTAGTCCAGGAGAATCCCACATGTCACAGAGCAACTAAGCTCATGCACCACGACTATTGAGCCTGTGCTCTACAATGCAAGAACCAAAAGCACTGGGCCCACATGCCACAACTACTGAAGCCCTACAGGCTGTGCTCTGTAACAGGAGAGGCCACCACAATGAGAAGCCCAGGCACCACAACTAGAGGAGTCCCCGTTCACCACAACTAGAGACAAGCCCGAGCAGCAACAGAGACCCAGCACAGCCAAAAATAAATAAATAAATAAATTATAAAGACACTTGGAGAAAATCTTATTTTATTTGCTTTGCAATGGCCCCTTTCTGTTTTTCCAAACAGGTTGGTCTCTGATGATGACACCAACTTGTTAGACACTTGCACCTGGATCTCTCTTCACACATCAAACTCAACATATTCAACACCCAATGCCCCACACAAAACAACACCTTCCTCCATCTTCCCTACTTTACTGTCACTATTTCTTTCCCAGACTCGGGCTGAACTGTCCACCTTACTTCCCTGTGTCCAGCATGGAGCCAAGCCCTGAAGACTCTACTCTTGCAATGTTTTGTGACTCAGTTCCTCATTTTAAGATCCACAGTCAGCACCGGAGTGCCAGGCTGCACTACCCTTTAAAAAACAAGTTAAAACAAACTTTGTTTCATGATTTATTTTACGATTTATAAAAAAAACTATGTCTTATGATTATGATCCTTAATCATAATCAGTGCAAATGAATTTGAAAAGTAAATACTAGCTAGCCTCAACACTCTGAAAAAAACATTTTCAAGATGACATTTTTACTTTCTAGTCTACTCTATGTGTTCTTGAAGGCACAAGTTCACATATATAAACAAAATGGGATTAATATGAACATACTGTTACGTGTTTTTAGTATTTCATAAGAATATTTATTTTAATGGCTACAAAATATTACAGTATATGTGATCATTTAACAAACCCCCTACTGCTGGATATTTAGGCAATCTCCAATAATTTACTATTATATATAACTCTGTTAAATATCCTTGAAGCTAAATCTTTTTTTTAAATTGCAAATACTCTCAATCATTTTTTTCAGATTAATTCTCAGATATGGAACTGCTGACAATCAACAGCTTCAGAGGAAGCTGTTAGGCTGCTAACCTACTCTCCAGAAATAAGATACCAACTCGTTTCCCTGCACATTCACAAAAGTGGGTGTTATATCTTTGCTTTAATCGACATCAGTTTGAGTCCAAAAAGTACAATCACTTTCCAGGGACATTTTCCTGGAGGCACAACAGCTCCAGGCTCCCCGCCTCCCGCATCTGCCCACTCTGGTCCCAGATTAAACTCACTTCTCAGATTAAACTCCCAATGGTCGGGTCTGAGCCCATCACTCCACCCCAGGACTTCTCTTCTACAAAACTGTTCCCACTGACCTCTCCATCCTTCATATCCACAAGTCGGCTTCCTTGGGGTGACTCGGGAGTTGTCAGGATTGAACATGAAAATATTTGCTGCACACCTCGTAGCTGATTTTCCTGAATGCTCTGCAGGTGCCTAGTTCTTCATTCACTGGATCGGGGCATCACGCTTTTGCTAAAGTTGACCCCACCTCCTAAAGCACATTCATATGCATTTCCACTGAATGCATCTCCACCTGCTGAAGCCCTAACCACACATCACTAAGTCGGTCTCACATGCCTAAATCCTTGGAAATGCTCTCCCTCTCCCCTCATCTTGGCTTGTCCCAACCATAAAAGTTGTTATGTCATTTTTGTTAAAACTTCTATAAAAATTGTGACCACTTTCTAGCTTACAAGACTAATATAGCCATTTTCTTTTTTCTTCAGATGAACTGTACATGTTGACAGCAGACTCTGTATGGGATTTGACTGTCTTATTTGTATTACCTGTGGTGTACTGAGACAAAGAAGCTTCCATTGGGAGCTGAGATTTTTAACTCAGGCCAGAGAAATTTATGGAAAATCTATTACCATATTATTTAGTATATGATAAGGTAGACAACGACAGACCCAGTAGATGGATCCTACAGCTGTAAATATAACTTCAAATGGCTAACACCTCTTTTTTCATAGGATAAACAACCATTGCAGTATAAGTGGTTATGGTCATTTTACACCTAATGAAAATGATGGCCATCTTTATCCAAGCAATTACTCTGATCCCCATGCTGGGTGCTTTACATGTCTTATCTTGTTTAAGTTGTACAACAACCTTACAGGTTACATCCTACTTCTCCCATTTTGCAAAAGAAAAGATTGAGGCTTAGTTAGATGAATTAGTCTGCCTGAAATATCAGAGCCCATCAGTCACAGGATGGGACTCAAATCCACATCCTCGGGCTCTTTTCTCCATCTGCTGATGGCCTCCTTATCCCCTAGATGGCCTGGCACCTTATCATGTCCCTCTGTGTAGCCAGAACAGAGAAAATGGGGAGGAGTGTAGCTGCAGTTAAAGGCACAGGCCTAACATAGAGATCCTACAACCACAGAGTTAAAGCATGATGTGAATACAGGCATGTATCTGGTGAGTGGGAGCAAGAGTGTGCCTGAGGGCAGGTGGGCCGGCTACCAGCAGGAAGAACCGGCACCCACAGCTGGGCTGAGAGAAACCTGCAGCTGAGTGGGGCACATGGTACCTGGGGAACAGGTCAAACAGACCTCGTGCCCTGCTTGGGGCAGCAAGACTCATATTTCATCCTGTCAGGTGGTGAAAGAGCCACACGTACGCTCAGCAATCTCTGATTACCTTGCTCAGCTATCTCTGACTCCAGTTCCAGGCAGGGCTGAGCCCGTGGGAAACTCCTCCGTCCCTGGAGAAGGCCAGTGTGAGGAAGGTGGGACACAGGATGAAAACTGCCTGTGATAAGGCACAAAGAAATGCAGTAGAATCATACAGAATTAGATTTTACTGTAAAGGCCTTATTTATAGAATATCAGTTCAGTTCAGTCGCTCAGTCATGTCCGACTCTTTGCGGCCCCATGAATTGCAGTACACCAGGCCTTCCTGTCCATCACCAACTCCCGGAGTTCACCCAAACTCATGTCCATCTAGTCGGTGATGCCATCCAGCCATCTCATCCTCTGTCATCCTCTTCTCCTCCTGCCACCAATCACTCCCAGCATCACAGTCTTTTCCAATGAGTCAACTCTTCAGATGAGATGGCCAAAGTACTGGAGTTTCAGCTTTAGCATCATTCCTTCCAAACAACACCCAGGACTGATCTCCTTTAGAATGGACTGGTTGGATCTCCTTGCAGTCCAAGGGACTCTCAAGAGTCTTCTCTAACACCACAGTTCAAAAGCATCAATTCTTTGGCGCTCAGCTTTCTTCAGAGTCCAACTGTCACATCCATACATGACCACTGGAAAAACCTTAGGCTTGACTAGACGGACCTTTGTTGGCAAAGTAATGTCTCTACTTTTGAATATGCTATTTATAGAATATAAAACTAAGTAAATCTGTATGGTAAGTGGCACAGATCTTTCTAGTGCCTCCTGCTCAGTCACAATAGGGGTTTGGGTTATTCATGAGCTCAGTTTCAAACTGTCAAAGGACATTTCTTGGAAATCACAGGTTATCAGTTATAAAACACTGACTGTGGGAGAGAAAGGACTTTAGTAGGAGGTACTGTTTAAACGCAATGCTGAGAAAGTGATCTGAATGGGCCTGAGAACCTGCATTTCTAAGAAGCTCCAGGAGAGGCAGGTGCTGCTGCTCTGGCACCACAGTCTGAGTCACAATGAATGAAGAAGCCAGCGGGGGAAGAGGGACAAGCTCAGAGTGAAAGGAGGTGTTTATAAGAAAACATTACATAAAAAAAGAGAAAATATAGAAAACTAGTATTTTTGCACATTATAGCAAGGTCTAGTAAGCATCTGTAAAAATTTATTATCAAACTAATAGCTGTGGGGGAAGAAAAAAAAATTAATGTACCTTAAGAGCTGAAAAATGCTTTCATATGGCCCAGGGCTCTCTAAAATGATCAAATCAAACATGAAATCACCCAAATAAAAAATGCAGCCCATGTTGAGAAAACCAGGAAGTCTAAGATGCTATTTACCTCATGCTTTTTTTTTCTTTTTTAATTTTTGGTTGCACTGGGTCATGATTGCTGTGTGCAGGCTGTCTCTAGTTGTGATGAGTGAGGGCTACTCTTTGTTGCAGTGCATGGGCTTCTCATTGAGGTAGCTTCTTTTGTTGCTGAGCACAAGCTTTAGTAGCTGTGGCATGTAGGCTCAGCAGTTGTGGCACACAGACTTGGTTGCACTGCGGCATGTAGAATCTTCTCAGACCAAGGACTGAACCAGTGTCCCCTGCATCAGCAGGTGAATTATTCTCCACTGCACCACCAGGGAAGTCCTGGTTCTTTATTTTCACTTGTCATTTCTTCTGTGAATTAAAATCCTGCATAGTGCCTACTATACTCTCCTACTGACTCTAACTTCCAGGAATCAGGACAGAAGAGGAAACGAGGGGAAGAGAATAAAGCCCCACTTTAACTGGGCTGGCTCACTCCCATGTCCCTTGCCTGCCTTCCCTAGTAGCCTCTCTCAATCAAGTCCAACACCAAAAGGGTGTCCTGGACTGGTGGGGGCGGGGACAGTTGAGCAGGAGAGGAAACCTGTGATGTACACAGGTGGAGTGAAATGGCTTCATGAAGAGTTTCATCACCCAACACAAAAATGAGGCTAATGGCAATACTGTGTCAAGTTGCTGCAGTCATTAATTCAGTCTCCATTTGCCCTCAAACATTTTAGAATCTCAATAATCCTATGATTTGCAGACTTTAAGAAAAAAGAATAAGAATCTTTTATGTTCCTAAATTGTACTACAGAGTTTCTTAGATAGTTCGTGTTCTATGCCTTTTGGGAAAATTTAAGACAAAAGCAAGTTAACACAATTACATTTACAATGGAAAATCTGAAATACACATTATCTGAGAGTAAACAAACATTGCCTTCAGTGCTCTAGGGAACAGGATTGTATCAAGAGTTGTGGTTAATGTTTTTCTGACACAGCAGTTCACCTTCTTCCTGAGCTACAAGGGAACTGGAAATTAGGACCAGCTTTTGCCCTGTGACTAACTGAAGTTGCTCTCAACTTCATTTGTAACATTTGGGGATTAAATTGAATATTTATTTTTTCATTTTCATGTTACAAGGATATCATTCATTTAATTACAGCTACAGTCCATTAGATGGGTCTGTGGTGGTGAGAGTTTTAAAGAGCAGTTCTTTCGGTTATTCAGAGCTGTCTTGTGTATGTGTGTGTGTTGGTTGCTGCCTGCTCACACCTGTGTGCTACTCACCCTTGAAACCACCAGTCCCTCAGCACCCTCTCTGTGCCCTGCAGAATGCCACTTTCTGGGGAAAAAAGATGAAAACAAGATGCTCCCTGATTTTAAAAAACCTCAAGGAACTTACTGTGCAATACAGACTCCAAATTATAAAGCATTCTATAGGTGCTAGCTTTTATTTTAATTACAGAAAATTTCACATAATGTAAAATTTAACTACATAACAATTTTTAAGTGGACAGTTTGGTGTTGAGTATATTCACACTGGTGTGCAGCCAAGCTCAAGAAATTTTTTTGCCTGCTAAAACTGAAATTCTTACCCATTAAACAAACAAACTCCCCATTTCCCATGTCCCAGTCCCTGGAGACCACCATCCTACTTCCTGTCTTCCTGAATTTGACTACTCTAGGAATCTCACATAAGTGGAATCAGAGTATTCATTCCCTTTGTGTCTGGCTTATATCATTTGGAAAGATATCATGAAGGTTTATCCATAGGTCAGAATTTTCTTCCTTTTTAAAACTGAATAATATTTCATTGTAAGGATTTAGTTCCTTCCAATTTTTGGCTACTGTGAAAACAGGTATATCATAATTTCTATCTTAAAAGAAAATATAAGACAATAAGGAAAAATTGAGGGTCTCAAAGATGCATTAGATCAACTCAGAAAATGAGGAGATGTTCACCAGCCAGATGATGGAAAGAACAGGTCTCTGAGGTAGAGGCTCAGAGAGCACGCTGAAAACTGGAGGGCATGGTGCTTTGGGAGAATCTACACACGGCCTGATTGCAGGGGTGTGCGTAAGTCAGGAGACATACTGGCTTCAGAGGGAGGTGGGGAAGAGCTTCCTACCACCTTGCCTGCTCTGGTTTAGTCTCTTCTTTAAGACTCTATCCTGGCCCAGCTGAGAGCCTCAAGCTAAACGTGAAAGGAACATCACCAGCAGACGTGGACACTGGCAGGTCCAGGTCACAGCCTCTCTGCCATCTCCATGTGGATCTTCCCTGCTCCCTTCAAGGTGCTTTTGACTTTGAGCAAGTCTCCAGGCCCTGCCTCCATCTGAGGCCCTGATTCCTCACCCTTGACTGCATCATGATTCAGGCTGTTCTCTAGTGGCTACAAGCTCACCCGACGGCCCCCACTGGAGTGGGCTTAGGGCTGTGGTCCAGTTCCAGCAGTAGCTCAACCCAGGCCAGTAAGGATCAGATTTGTGCTAAAGAAAGAAGCAGTCTTTGGGGGGAGGACGGGGGATGGCAGCTCAGTGTGGGTGAGTAGAGGACAAGTCCACGGAAAAAACCCAGGGACAGAGGGGCAGGCTGCAACCAGAGTGCACCATGGGAGGAAAAGAAGATTTCAGAAACAGAAAGAAAAAAAGATGGGGGACTCTGCTGGTAGTCTAGTGGCTAAGAACTTGTGCTCCCATTGCAGGGGACCTGGGTTTGATTCCTGATCAGGGAATTATTAATAGATCCCACATACTGCAACTAAGAGTTCACATGCCATGATGAAGATCAAAGACCCTGTGTGCCACAACTAAGGCCAGCACAGCCAAATAAATAAATAAATATATATTAAAAAAAATAAAAGGTGGAAAGGAATGAAATATTGGAGAGTTAGGAACAGAGAGCCAGGGCAGACTACCCAGACTTCGTACAAATAATTAAGTGTCACATATAGTGTCCTGGGTCAGGTTAAGATCAAGCCCTGGATCCCAGGGCCCATCAACCACCATGAAGGAGCTGGGGACACAGAGAAAAAAAATGCTGATATCCCCATTCCATGGTCAGTTTCCAAGAAAGATTCAGGGACAGTGTCACTGATCTAATCTGCATCCGTTAGGAACAAAGAGTCCCCCTGTACACGGACAAGGAAGCCAAGAGCAGAAGTGGTGCTAAAACTTTAGCTGGATTTTAAAGAGGCAAATGGCTTACACTAACCTTTTCTCTTGAGTCAAAGGACATTCCCAGGTTCTTCAATACCAGAGGCCCATCCAAGCTGTACCTGAAGTTAATATTAGAAAAGTAAATCTTTCCACTCTGGGGCCAGGATGGTGGTGGGCGATACTCAAGTTCCCAGGGTGCTTCTTTCTCAAGGTCTGTGTATTCAATCCCTCTTTCTACTGAAATCATCTGAAATGCATATGATATCATATGAGTTAGTGTCAGAGGGTCTTATTTATGGATGATCAGAGACTGTAAGTAAAACCTTCTGCTTTTCTATGGTTCAGAACATCCCAGGCTCAGAATCCGCAAAGGACAGAAGTAGGAGTCTGATGAGGTCTTGGATGATTTACAAACTTGTTTATCATCTTCAACACTTTTACTTATGACTATTCCCTTCAACTTTATATTAAAACTAAAAGCATTAGAGAAAGTGAATGGTAAAATTTTATTGATCCACATTTCACATTTGAAGAAAACACAAGAGAATTTTTTCAAAGAAAAGAATACTTATGGACACCCATCAGTATGTGTGGCTACAGAAGGGTCACATGTTACAGATGAGCAGAATTGGACGGTCATCAAGACTCATTTTAATAATTAGTCACTGTCTACTCTGTTAGAAGGCTGACATGGAAAGACTTTGTTTTTCTCCCTTTAGGAAAAATTCAAAATGTATAATTTACATAACCCCACACCTTTGAGAGCACACTCTGAGAGGGAGCCTATCCTACCAGGAAGAAGGGCTGCCAGCAAATTCAGGTGTTCAAAACATACAAGAATAAATGCTAAAATGTGGGCAGGGGTGGAGGAACATATTAATTAAACAAACCTCAAAATATCAGATTCTTCTCTTTTACCAAAATGAGGAATTACCCATTAAGAAAAAAAGGTAAACAAGTTGCTAAGTTAACAAACAATTAGCCTGTATTCTCTCCAGAATTTCAGGACTTTTCTCCTATGAGACATTTATTGTATCTGAAGTCAGTCTGTGATAAATATAAAATTTTATGACATGGTATACATAAGTCTGAGAAAGATGTATATATTTAATTTTACATTAACTTTAAGCAGATGGAGGAGAATACAAAAAAAAAAAAAACTTTGTTAACTATAATGCAAAAATAATAGTTTTACTATTTTACATAAGAATTGCTTTTATGCCATTTAACAGCAAGGAGACTTGAAAAGGCTAAGAACAGAAAGATAAACATCACCATGTTCTCAACTTCAGCACTTTGCCTAACGCACCACTGGAACATCCCCATTAGTGTGAGAGACAGGACCAGACAAACCTCCCCGAGATCCAAAGCTAAATGAGGAAGAAGAGGAATAAAGTCAGTCTCCTTCTCAACCCCTCACACAGGTCCTTCTGTCACTTTACAAAGAAGACTACTTTATTTTTATGATTTTTATTAGAGTATGGTTGATTTACAAAGTTGTGTTAGTTTCAGGTGTACAATAAAGTGAATTAGCCAGATATATACACATATAATCTACTCTTTTTAAAGTTATTTCCCATATATGTCATTCAGTTCAGTTCAGTTCATTTGCTCAGTCGTGTCCGACTCTTTGCGACCCTGTGGATCGCAGCACGCCAGGCCTCCCTATCCATCACCAACTCCCAGAGTTCACTCAAACTCATGTCCATCAAGTCAGTGATGCCATCCAGCCATCTCATCCTCTGTTGTCCCCTTTTCCTCCTGCCCTCCATCCCTCCCAGCATCAGAGTCTTTTCCAGTGAGTCAACTCTTTGCATGAGGTGGCCAAAGTACTGGAGTTTCAGCTTTAGCATCATTCCTTCCAAAGAACACCCAGGACTGATCTCCTTTAGAATGGACTGGTTGGATCTCCTTGCAGTCCAAGGGACTCTCAAGTGTCTTCTCCAACACCACAGTTCAAAAGCATCAATTCTTCAGTGCTCAGCTTTCTTCACAGTCCAAATCTCACATCCATACATGACCACTGGAAAAACCATAGCCTTGACTAAACAGACCTTTGTTAGCAAAGTAATGTCTCTGCTTTTGAATATGCTATTTAGGTTGGTCATAACTTTTCTTCCAAGGAGTAAGTGTCTTTTAATTTCATGGCTGCAGTCACCATCTGCAGTGATTTTACAGAGTATTAATTAGAGTTCCCTGTGCTATACTGTAGATACTGTTTAGTTATCTATTTTATATAGCAGTGAGAGGACTCCTTTATAATATTTGAATCATTTACATGTAATGATAGTATTACTCATAATATTACTTCTGTTGATTGAGACCATAAAACAGTTTAAAAAAAAGAAAAACCCACTATGAGGGACTTCCTGGGTGGTTCAATAGCTGAGACTCCACACTTCCAATGCAGGGGGCCTGGATTCAATCCCTGGTCAGGAAACTAGATTCCACATTCCACAACTAAGACTTCACATGCTGCAACTAAAGTCCTGCCTCTCTCAAATGAGACTGAAGATCCCCTGTGCCCCAACTAAGACCCAGTGCAGACAAAAAAATAAATATTTTTTAAAAATATTATGCATTTAGGAAGAATTAACAAAGTTTTTGCTGCTGTTCAGTATCTAAGTCATGTCTGACTCTGCAACACCATGGACTGCAGCACACCAGGCTTCCCTGTCCTTCACTGTCTCCCAGAGTTTGCTCAAACTCACGTCCATTGAGTTGGTGATGCTATCTAACCATCTCATCCTCTGCTGCCCTCTTCTCCTTTTACCTTCAGTCTTTCCCTTCCCAGTCTTCCCAGGTCTTTTCCAGTGAGTTAGCATTTTGCATCAGGGGGCCAAACTATGGGAGGTTCAGCTTCAGCTTCAGCAACAGTCCTTCCAATGAATATTCAGGACTGATTTCCTTTAGGATTGATTGCTTTGATCTTCTTACAGTCCAAAGGACTCTCAAGAGTCTCCTCTAGCATCACAATCCAAAAACATCCATTCTTCAGCCCTCAGCCTTCTTAAGGGCTTCCATTGTGGCTCAGCTGTTAAAGAATCCACCTGCAGTGCAGGAGATCTGGGTTTGATCCCTCAGTTGGGAAGATCCCCTGGAGAAAAGAACGGCTGCCCATTCCAGTAATTCCAGTATTCTGGTCTGGATAATTCCATCAACTGTACAGTTCATGGGGTCACCAAGAGTCAGACATGACTGAGCAACTTTCACTTCACAGCCTTCTTAATGGCCCAACTCTTACGTCCTTACATGACTACTGGAAAAAACATAGCTTTGACTATATGGACTTCTGTTGGCAACATGATGTATCTGCTTTTTAATATTCTGTCTAGGTTTTTCATAGCTTTCTTCCAAGAAGCAAACATCTTTTAATTTCATAGCTGTAGTCACTGTTCAAAGTAATTCTGGAAACAAAGAAAATAAAATCTGTCACTGCTTCCACTTTTTACTATATATATGCCATGAAGTGATGGAACAGGATGCCATGATCATTGTATTTTGAATGTTGAATTTCAAGCCAGCTTTTTCACTCTCCTCTTTCATCCTCATCAAGAGATTCTTTATCTCCTCTTCACTTTCTGCCATTAAAGTGATATCATCTGCCTATTTGAAGCTGTTGATATTTCTCCTGGCAATCTTGATTCTAGCTTGTGAGTCATCCAGCCTCGCATTTTGCATAATGTACTCTCCATATAAAATAAATAAACAGTGACAATATACAGCCTTTTCATACTCCTTTCCCAATACTGAACCAGTCTACTCTTCCACGTTCAGTTCTAATTGCTTCTTCTTGACCTCCATACAGGTTTCTCAGGAGACAGGTACAGTGGTATGGTATTCCTATCTCTTACAGAATTTTCTAGATTGTTGTGATCCACACAGTCAAAGCCTTTCACATAGTCAATGAAACCAATGCTCTTTTGGAATTCCCTTGCTTTCTCTATGATCATATGAATGTTGGCAATTTGATCTCCAATTACTCTACCTTTTCTAAACCCAGCTTGTACATCTGAAAGTTCCCAGCAAACATACTGTTGAAAGATTTTGAGCACAACCATCAGTTCAGTTCAGTTGCTCAGCCGTGTCCGACTCTTTGGCACCCCATGAATAGCAGCACACCAGGCCTCCCTGTCCATCACCAACTCCCAGAGTTTACTCAAACTCATGTCCATTGAGTCGGTGATGCCATCCAGCCATCTCATCCTCTGTCGCCCCTTCTCCTCCTATCCCCAATCCCTCCCAGCATCAGGGTCTTTTCCAATGAGTCAACTCTTTGCACAACCTTACTAGCATGCAAAATGAGTGCAATTGTGTGGTAGTTTGAACATTCCTTGGCATTGCCCTTCTTTGAGACTAGAATGAAAACTGACCTTTTCCAGTCCTATGGCCACTGCTGAGTTTTCCAAATTTGCTGGCATATTGAGTGTAGCACTTCAACAGTATCTTCTTTTAGGATTTTAAACAGCTCAACTGGAATTCCATTACCTTCACTAGCTTTGTTCATAGTAATGCTTTGATAAAATCCACTTGACTTCACACTCCAGGATGTCTGGCTCTAGGTGAATGACCATGCCATCATGGTTATCCAGGTCATTAAGTTCGTTTTTGTACAGTTCTTCTGTGTATTCTTGTCATCTCTTCCTAATCTCTTCTGCTTCTCTTATCATTTCTGTCCTATGTCATATTAATCCCACCTGGATTGAGATACACTTGACAGTATTACATAGGTGAAGATCATGTCATTATTCAGATTTTTGTCCCTATGGCTTCAATTATCATTATGTAATTTCACTTTCTATATCCAATGTAGTTGCAATTGAAACCACAAAAACAAGGCAACGGGTTCTAAGAGGTAGCGCTTTTAAATCTAAATTGTGGTGGATTCATTTTGATATTTGGCAAAACTAATACAATTATGTAAAGTTTAAAAATTAAATAAAATTTAAAAATAAATAAATAAATCAATATGGATTAACTAAAAAAAAAATAAAATATGACTCTCACTGTTTCATTATTAATGACTAAGATTCAGTGTTATTAGTATGGAGTAGTTAAGGACAGTGAATTCATGCCACATTCCAATAGCTGCTCACCTGGTACCCACACAACAGTGAGGATACTGTTTTTGTAACAGAGAATCTTTCTCATTCCAGTACACCAGACCCCTACAAACAAGAGATGCAAGTAGACTCAAAGCTAAAATCTAAGCTGTACAAAAAGCTTAATAGTAAACTTGATTCTCAACTCCTAACTACAGGACACTACCTGGAATGTTCAGAAGATCAGTTTGCTACAGTTGTATTGACCCTCAAACCATTCAAGAAAAATAAAAAATAAAAGATCTCAACAAAGACCTACTGCAAATAAATAAATTATTCAAAGCAATCTACAGATTCAATGCAATCCCTATTAAATTACCAATGGCATTTTTCACAGAATTAGAACAAAATATTTTATATTTTGTATGGAAACACAAAATACCATGAATAGCTAATGCAGTTTTGAAACAAACAAAGAGGAAAAATGAAGCTGGGAGGAATCAGGCTCCCTGTCTTTAAACTATACTACACAGCTACAGTAATTGAAACAGTATGCTACTGGCACCAAACCCAGAAATACAGATCAATGGAACCAGATAGAAAGCCCAGAGAAAAACCCATGTACCTGTGGTCACCTATGGCAAAGGAAGCAAGAATATCTGGTGGAGAAAAGACAGTTTCATCAGTAAGTGTTGCTGGGAAAACTGGACAGCTACTTGTAAAAGAATAAAATTAGAACATTCCCTAACACCATACATAAAAATAAATTCAAAATAGATTGCATACATAAATATAAGAACAGACACTACAAAATTCTTATATGAAAACAAAGAGAGAACTCTCTCTGATATAAAGTGCAGTAAGCTCTTTATTGACCCACCACCTAGGGCAATGAAAATAAAATTAAACATAAAAATTTGGTTTAAAGCTTAAAAGCTTAAAGCTTTTAAACTTTATCCCTAATAAAGCTTAAAAGCTTTTTCATGGCAAAGAAAATCATAAAAATGCCAAAACAACCTGCAGAATGGGGGAAAATATTTGCCCAACAAAGTGACTGACAAGGGATTACTCTCCAAAAGAATACAGCTCATGCAGCTCAATATCAAAAATAAAGAAACAACCCAATCATAAAAATGGGCAGAAGGTTAAAACAGACAGTCTCCAAAGAAGACATACAGATGGCCAAAAAGCATGTGACAGATGATCAAATCTCTAATTATTAGAGAAATGAATATCAAAACTACAGTGAGGTTTCAACTTACACCAATCAGTATGACCATCAGCAAAAGGTCTACAAACAATAAATACTGGATAGGATGTGGAGAAAAGGGAACCCCCCAACACTGTTGGTGGGAAGGTAAACTGGTACAAACACCATGGAGAATAATACGGAGATTCCTTTAGAAACCTAAAAATAGAGCTACCATATGACCCAGCAATCCCACCCCTGGGCATATACCCAGAGAAAACCATAGTTCTAAAAGATACATCCATCCTAATGTTTACTGCAGCACTATTTACAATAGCCAGGACATGGAACAAACCTCAATGTCCATGAACAAGCAATGGATATGGAAGATGTGGTACCATACATACAATGGAATATTACCCAGCTATAAAAAGGGCAAAATAATGCCACTTGCAGCAACACGGCTGGACCTAGAGATTTTAGTACTGAGTGAAGTAAGTCAGACAGAGAAAGATAGAGTATGATGTCACTTATATATGGAATCTAACAAAAACGCTGCAAATTAACTTAACCTACAAAACAGAAGTAGAGTTACAGATGTAGAAAATAAACTTATGGTTACCAGGGGAAAAGGCAGGGGTGAGATAAATTGGAAGACTTGGATTGACACATGCATACTATTATATGTAAAATACTAAATGGATAGGAAAAAGCAAGAGAGTTCCAGAAAAACATCTATTTCTGCTTTATTTATTATGTCAAAGCCTTTGACTGTGTGGATCACAATAAACTGTGGAAAATTCTGAAAGAGACGGGTATACCAGACCACCTGATCTGCCTCTTGAGAAACCTCTATGCAGGTCAGGAAGCAACAGTTAGAACTGGACATGGAACAATAGACTGGTTCCAAATAGGGAAAGGAGTACGTCAAGGCTGTATATTATCACCCTGCTTATTTAACTTATATGCAGAGTACATCATGAGAAACGCTGGACTGGAAGAAACACAAACTGGATTCAAGCTTGCCGGGAGAAATATCAATAACCTCAGATATGCAGATGACACCACCCTTATGGAAGAAAGTGAAGAGGAACTAAAAAGCCTCTTGATGAAAGTGAAAGTGGAGAGTGAAAAAGCTGGCTTAAAGCTCAACACTCAGAAAACGAAGATCATGGCATCTGGTCCCATCACTTCATGGGAAATAGATGGGGAAACAGTGTCAGACATTATTTTTCTGGGCTCCAAAATCACTACAGATGGTGACTGCAGACATGAAATTAAAAAACGCTTACTCCTTGGAAGGAAAGTTATGACCAACCTAGATAGCATATTCAAAAGCAGAGACATTACTTTGCCAACAAAGGTCCATCTAGTCAAGGCTATGGTTTTTCCTGTGGTCATGTATGGATGTGAGAGTTGGATTGTGAAGAAAGCTGAGTGCTGAAGAATTGATGCTTTTGAACTGTGGTGTTGGAGAAGACTCTTGAGAGTCCCTTGGACTGCAAGGAGATCCAACCAATCCATTCTGAAGGAGATCAGCCCTGGGATTTCTTTGGCGGGAATGATGCTGAAGCTGAAACTCCAGTACTTTGGCCACCTCATGCAAAGAGCTGACTCATTGGAAAAGACTCTGATGCTGGGAGGGATTGTGTGCAGGAGGAGAAGGGGACAACAGAGGATGAGATGGCTGGATGGCATCACTGACTTGATGGACCTGGGTCTGTGTGAACTCCGGGAGTTGGTGATGGACAGGGAGGCCTGGTGTACTGCAATTCACGGGGTCACGAAGAGTCGGACACGACTGAGCAACTAAACTGAACTGAACTGAATAAGGAACTACTGTAAAGTACAGGGAACTCTTTAATGACATATATGGGAAAAGAATATAAAAAAGAGTGGCTATATTTTATGTGCAGCAGATTCACTTTGCTGTGCATCTGAAACCAAGACAACAGTGTAAATCAACCATACCCCAATAAAACTTAAAAATGAAAGAATGGACCAAATGAGCCAAAGCAGGAGCCCAGGGCACCACAGGTCTGCTGGAGCAGGCACGTTCATACCTGGTCTTTGCTCCTAAAGATTCCGAAAGCCAAAGACAGACATTCTTTTCTAAAGGACAATGTATGTGAAGTATCTATTAAAATGCAAATTACTAAAAAAATGATACATGCACCCCAATGTTCATGGCGTACAGAAAAAGAATCTTTAAGAAAGTGGAGATATGTATAATAGATTCGCTTGCCTATACACCTGAAGCTAACACATTGTAAATCAACCAAATGCCAATCAATTTTTTTTAAAAAGAGAGATCTCAACAAGAACCTATTGTAAATAAATAAATAAATAGGAAAAAAGATAAAAGTTCTCATCAAGACACAAATGACTTCACATGGACCAAACTGAGGAGTCATATGCAGCAAACACTTTAATACAATTCATTAGAACCAAAGAGTATATATTAGACATGATGACAAGAATTTAAAAACTACAAACAAAGCTGTAAACTGTAAACAAACCACAAATATCCACATCTGTACTTACTTTCTACCAGAGTCGGGGCCCCAAAGGCAACAACAGTGACAAAGAAGGCACAGGTGACATCCAGATACACAGCGAGCCATCGGGACGTCGTCAAAAGCAGGAACCAAGCCTCTGCATTTGTGAATCGTTAAGCATGATACATAAACAGAAAAACCATGTTAGCTGCTTCTCATAACAGAGAGCATTTTCTCAGTTGAGCTACAGAAGATTTTACACAAGGTAGAATAGCAAAGTTACACACCCAAGAATCCTGGAGATTCCAGAAAACTAGGTTCCAACACAAGACAACATATGGGACACAGAGGATCAGTCCAGGAAGCAAGGCTTGAGAACTTGAACCCACAGGTTATCAACAAAAATACGATCATAAGAGAGGAGGCAGTAAATCCTCTCATTGGTGTGTTCCCTGCAGTGCTGGGCCTCAGCGTGAAGATCATCCTCTCACAGGGCCGACTGCTCCCAGCTCTCTGACAGCGGAGAGCACAGCTCACACTGTTTCCAGCACCTTCTGCCCTCACTACAGGGCACTGCGATGTTTATTCTTAAGGGCCAGGGTTTACATGACCATCAGCTAACAGGATCTGCATGTGACTTTCAAAAACGCCATTTTATCTTCAAAATACAATATTATTGTAAAGTTTGACCAGGATTTCATAGACTTAGAGGAAATTCTGAATTTTCTACCTAGGAAAAACAAATTCACCGATACAAAGTATAATCAAGTGGGCTGCCAATCAGGAAATTATTTTTGTCAATCATGTCTGCTACTCTCCATGCTCTGAAAATAGTTGGCAAACCACCGTCTGGGGGCCAAGAAGAGGGACCACCTGGTTCTAAAAAGAAAGTTTTATTGGAACACAGCCATTGGCTGATGTATTATCTTTGCCTGTCTTTCTGCTACAACAGCAAAGGTGAGTGTTGCAACACAGACAGCACACAAAGCCTACAATATTCCCTACCTGGATCTTTGCAAAAAAGAAAAGTTTGCTGACTTCTGACCTAAAGAGACAGAAATCCATATGGCACCGTGATGGAAGGACCATGCAAGCCAGTCAGGGGAGAAAAGCAGGGCTGTGAGGGGGGAAGGGGGAGCACAGAGGGGATGATGAAAGGAAGGGGTTGGGAAGGCAGGTGGGCAGAGAGGCAGCATGGAGAGAGATGCTGGCCAGCAAGACTACCTGAGAGGGAGTTCAGGCCTCAGAAGGCAGCACATCCCATCTTGAAATCATTTCCAGAAATTTACAGACCTGAGTGCAAATCCTGGTATGCATCAAACAGCTGCTGAAACTTCTGTTCAGCTTTGTACGCCCGGATGGTCCAGAGTCCCCGGAGAGAAGATGCTAAGTGGGAAAACACCAGGCTCCAAGCTGGGGAAGCAGAGAAGGATACATGACAGAGAAAGTCAGTGAGGCTGGATGTGAGGAAACTCACTGTCTCCTAGGCTCTGTGGTCACATGTCTTGCCACAGGGAATCCTCCATGTGACCCTAAACTCCTGTTCACACCAAGCTTTACTTTAACAACCTGGGAATGAAAGATTCTCTTTGAAACTACCTTTGACCAAATTCAAATCACAGCTAGATTTAGACAAAGAATATCTTAACTAGCTCATTCATCAAGATCCTCTCAAACACACCTCCCTCCAAAATCTTCTGGCATCTCTCCAGATAGAAACTGCTTTCAATTTTTTTTTAAATATATTGAAGTATAGTGATTTACAATAATGTGTTAGTTTCAGGTATATAGTATAGTCGTTCAGTTATTTTTTTATAGTCATTAGTTATTTTTTCCAGATTATGTTCCATTACAGGTTATTACAAGATACTGAATAAAATTTCCTGTGCTTTACAGTAAATCCTTGTTGCTTATTTATTTGACATATCAATAGTGGTATGTCTGTTAACCCCATACTTCTAATTTGTTCCTCCCTCCCTCCCAGTCCCCTCTGGTAACTGTAAATTTGTTTGTTTTCTATGTCTCTATTTATATTTTTATACAGATTCATTTGTATTACTTTTAGATTCCATGTATAAGTGATAAAATATTTTTCTTTCTCTGACTTACTTTACTAAGAATAATATTCTCTAAATCCATCCATGTTGCTGCAAATGGCAATATTTCATTCTTTTCCATGGGTAATTATTGTTCACTAATTTTTGAATTAGTAGCATTCTAAAATTTAATTCTCATTAGCATCCTCACCACCCTGAATTTTGATGAGCTATCTGTGTGTTGTTTCCACCTTAGATTAGTAACCTAAGGGCTGGGATTGAGTCAGTACATCCCCCACAGTGGACCAGAGCCAGACATAGGAGAGGTGGGAGATGAGAAAGGAGAGCGGACAGTCTGCCGTCTCCCCCATCCTGGGCCTGTCCCTGCACCTGCACCAGGAGTCTCTGTGCAGGTCACAGAACATCTGGTTCTGCACTGCCCTTGTGCACACAAGACTCATACAACCAAGGATTCTTTGAACAGTCTTGACCTCCACTCTGGAAGCCTGATGGATGTTTTCATAACTGCTCTGCTGGATCTCTGAACTGCGACATCATCTAACACTTCCCCTTTGTACGCTGTTTAGGCAAAGAGCTGAAAGTGATTCATGGAGCTTTTGATCATCCAGTAGTGTGCCTATGTTCTCATTCCAGCTTCCACACTGCTCTCTCTTCACTCTACTGACTAACTTCTTAGCTTCCTATAAATTTGCACTTATAAGAGCAACATAAACTCAGATTGAGCTCATGCTCCAAATAATAAAGGCGAGGGACTCTGTTCAGGCCTTTTCTTCAGCCCAGCAGGTGTCCCAACCACCTCCAGAACTCATCAGTCTGGACACTGGGTGCTCACAAGGATGATACAGGTGAATTCTGGGGCCCATCACCCTGTCAGGAGGATGCCGAGAGTCCAGCTCCAGAGAGCACAGAAAACTCATTAAAACCAGGCTCTCACTTCCTGAGCAAATGAGGTAACATCAACACTATTCATCATAGACAAGGCTTCTGAGCAGGAAGCAGATGGGGCTATTTACCCAGGGAGAGTCCTGGAGTGAACTCTTCAGCGTGGCCTCCCTCACCTGCTTCCCTGTCAGGAGATCAAAGTGCAGCTGATTCTCTCCAGCAGGGATGGAGGGCAGAGTTGACTAGAAACCAGGTGTCATCTCAGCCTTGAACACCAGGGAACCAAACATCCCATCACCAACCTCACCTCATGCCCAAGAGGGCTGGGGTAATCTGGACCCATGAAAAGCCATCCTGCTTCTCTCAAACCCCATTTAGGGCTGAGCGGGATGCCAGGATGAGTGAAATGGCGGAACTGAAAAGAAAATTAGCTAGAATAGGGGATAGGGGATGTAAGGTTCCGGTGTATGTTGCCCAAAATATCATTTTTCCCACAAGCACTGAGCTCGCTATCCGAAGCAACTATGTCACAGTCATGGTGTCAGTCCGCAGTCACAGACACGTGTAACCCTACAGTTCACATGACTGATGCCTGTGTTTCCCACAACCCTGAGGACACTTGGGGACACACCCCACCAGGACTACAGATCTTCCTGGGCAGGAGGACCTTGGGCTGACAGCACTGCTACAGGTTATATTTCAAGCTATGTGAGACCTCTAGTTGTGAGTAAGTGTCTTGATTCCCTCGTGTTCAAGGTTCCAGTGCCTTTGGTCATGGCCAGCAAGTACTTTACAAGCATTGATTCAAGAAATCCTCATGAGAACCCCAGAGACTGAGGGAGTAAGAGCAATCAGTGGCGAAGATTAACTATATGAACCCACCTAAGTGATAGATCTGGGTGTGAGACCCAACTTTCTGATTCCCAAGGCTATGCTTTTAATCATAACAGCAGTGTCTCAGAGGGAGAATAATCAGGGTGAAGGATGCCCATGTGTGATAATGAGCATTTTTCTCCAGATTTTGTTATTTATGTTCAGAAAACCCTCAAATCTTACTCAGCTAACATCCAACAGCCTTCACCACTACTTCACATCTTATTAAGCACCTGAGGTTGAACAAAGTTCCTGGTAATCTAGT
Source organism: Bos javanicus (assembly GCF_032452875.1). Classification (NCBI taxonomy): domain Eukaryota; kingdom Metazoa; phylum Chordata; class Mammalia; order Artiodactyla; family Bovidae; genus Bos; species Bos javanicus. The sequence continues at coordinate 71,579,774 of NC_083879.1, read as the reverse complement.
ATAAGAACTCCTTAAAACAGCAGACTCGATGATGATCTATGGTCCTAATACATCTGACACACGTGCTAACCCTTCCCTGGCAATGCTCGTAGCAGACATTGCTAGTTGATCCCAGCACTTTTTCAGACAGAATTTGGATAGGGCTTCATCATTCAGGCACTGCCAAATCAAAAAGCTGGTTAGAGAAATGCAATCAAATGCTACCTTGGTTTTATGTACTTGTCCATCCATGACTGACCATTGTTATGCTCACTTTTGCAAAAATTTGCCCCTCAAAACCCTATTATAATTAGCTACCAATATGCCATGAAGATGAAAATGTCAACCTAAGATTCCAGAAGAATTGATGCTTTTGAACTGTGGTGTTGAAAAGGACTCTTGAGAGTCCCTTGGACTGTAAGGAGATGCAACCAGTCCATCCTAAAGGGAATCAGTCCTAAATATTCATTGGAAGGACTGATGTTGAAGCTGACACTCCAATACTTTGGCCACCTGATGTGAAGAGCTGACTCATTTGAAAAGACCCTGATTCTGGGAAAGATTAAAGGCAGGAGAAGGGGACGACAGAGGATGAGATGGTTGGATGGCATCACTGACTCAATGGACATAAATTTGAGTAAACTCCAGGAGTTGGTAATGGACAAGGAAGCCTGGCGTGCTGCAATCCATGGGGTCGCAAGGAGTCAGACATGACTGTGTGACTAAACTGAACTGAACTGAAGCATCCAGAGGCAGTTAGGCAGTAGGATATGAAAAGAAACCTCAGGACATTAGTAGTCCTTCAGAGCACAAGGATGAAGCAGGCTTATGCCTTCTGGTCACAGCAATCAGGTGTCCTTCATTTGGCTGGTGGCTCCAGCAGGGACCTTAAGATATACTCTCACTCACTCAGTCGCTCAACTGTGTCTGACTCTTTCTGACCCAGTGGACTGTAGCCCATCAGGCTCCTGTGTTCATGGGATTATCCAGGCAAGAATACTGGACTGGGTTGCCATTTCCTCTTCCAGGAAACCTTCCCAACCTAGGGATTGAACCCATTTCTCCTGTGTCTCCTGCATTGGCAGGCAGATTCCTTTATCACTGAGCCACCTGGGAAACCCTAAAACATATGATCAGTTACTATTTAGAGAAAACAGTGGTGTCATCATTTAGGGCACAGACCTACCATCCAGAGAGAACATAGACAGTTCTAATCAGCTGGACACCACATGTGGTTATCAGGGGTGTGGAGAAGGGGGTATATGGATTTAATTTAGGGTCTAACTTATTGCAGCCTACTAGGATGCAGGAAAATCCAAATATTCCACAGAGATGGTGCCAAAGTTCTCAGAGTCTCCAGCTCAAATACTGAGAAAATCCTGTACTGCTTTTTGAAAAAAGCCTCAGGAGGAGCCCTTCTTTCCACTTCCATATGGATGGGAAATGGCCCTTCCTCAGGCAAAAATCCCTGTCAAGTGTTCCTTCTGGAACAACCCCTCATTGAATATACCAGAGAGATGCTTTTCAGCAAGATTCTTGAATGACCCCATTTCATGGGCAGCCTCAAACCATAAAACATCTAAAGCCTTGTCTACACAGAAGATTGGATGAAGCTCATTACTTCCTCTTCTGCCTTCTGGATTCTACCATCAACCAAGTCACATCAGCAGAACGTCAAACACACCTGGACTCTACTGCTCCCCATCCATCCAAAAACCTCACAAAACTGGACCTTAACAAATCTTGAGCTGGTTCTCTTGATGACTGAAAATTTTTTCTATACCTTTTATGAAACGGATGATCACTATCCTTTTTGCAATTAATTAGAATAAATATCTCTTTAAAAAATGAAAGTGTTAGTCACTTAGTCATGTCCAACTCTTTGTGACTCCATGGACTGTAGCCCACCAGGATCCTCTCTCCATGAAATTCTCCAAGCAAGAATACTGGAGTGAGTTGCCATTTCCTTCTCCAGGGTAACTTCCTGACCCTGGGATTAAACCAGGGTCTCCTGTATTACAGGAAGATTCTTTACTGTCTGAGTAACCAAGGAAGCATCTTAAGTGTTATTATAAAAACAAAACATGCAAATGCAACAGTGAAAAAAACTCCTTTGACTGGATGAACTGAGATTTTTTCCACTTGGTATACACAAAGAAACTTGGGGCTCAATATTCTTCTCTTCTTGGCTTGGTTTCTAGAAGGTTAAGTTGGTGTTCATTTGCAAGAATTATTTATGGTTGTGAGAGGGAAATGGCAACCCACTCTAGTATTCTTGCCTGGAGAATTCCATGGACGGAGGAGCCTGGTAGGCTTGCAGTCTGTGGGGTCGAGAGAGTCAGAGACAACTTAGCAACTAAACTACTACTACTGAAATTCGCACGTCTCTGATACAGACATATTCCCTTCTTACTTTTTGGCTATAGTTTTATAACTTTTAAAAATTTATAGTAATTCTACTTTCCTTATTAGTTTTAACATTGATGAAATATATTCATTAATAATGAGATAAATTCAATTATTTCATCCTCTGTGATTACCTGCACAATAGAATGATTAGTCATAAAATGTGATCCCCATTATTCTTTTTTTTTTTTTTTTGCTGCAACTTTCAGGTTCTTAGTTCCCTGACCAGGGATTGAAGCTGTGCTCCCCACAGCAGAGGCACAGAGTCTTAACCACAGGACCACCAGGGAAATCCCTGTTCCCCATTATTCTAAATCTAGGAAGCTGAATGGGGTAATAAACTAAATGCATACTAAACAGATCCCACCCTTGTGTCCTCGGATTCTTTTCAGCATCGTTTATATGAATAGCTTTAAGACATGGGGGGGCACACAAACAGTTTGGTATCACCCCAAATACTAGTAATGATAAAGAGCAAATCTGCAAATAACAGGATTATCTTTTCAGTAGGGCTTCCCTGGTGGATAAGACAGTAAAGAAACCACCTGCAGTGGAGGAGAACTGGCTTCAATCCCTGGGTTAGGAAGATCCTCTGGAGAAGGGAATGGCTACCCACTCCAGTATTCTTGCCTGGAGAATTCCATGGACAGAGGAGCCTGGTCGACTACACTCCATGGGGTCGCAAAGAATCAGACACAACTGAGTGACTAACATATGTCTTTTCAATACATTTAACAACTGCAACTTACTTGAACATGTGAAAAAAAAGTATTTTTCAAATATATCACTTCTGATATAAATTTCCTAAGGTCTTCTTTCCTTTTCTAACCTCATCCTTTCCTTGTCATTTCTGTTAACTTCAGGAGGAGAAAAATTGTCTATTTTCCTTCTACATTAGTTGCTACATGAAAAAAATATTTTTAAGAAAAGTATTTACAGAGTGGATACTCTGTGTTAGGAAATATGTCATGAACAAGACAGAAATAGTCCCTGTACCATGATGCTCACATCCATCCCCCTTGTGCTAAAATGCAAAGCCACAGCTGACCTGCCACCAGCTCTATTTGCCTTAAGAACCACACTGACTCACAGTGGCCATAACATTCAATCACCTAATGTTGACTTGTGAGAAATTCCAGAAGACAGAGTCTGTAGAATTTCAGGGGTCTTGTTAATTATGGCATAAATAGAAGCCAGCCTGCACTGCCATCCCAACCTGAGAGCCCCGGTACTCACTTGTACATTCCAGGCGTTTCACATCTCGTGATGTCCTTAAGAAATACCACTGGAGAACAAAGAAAATGATGCCAAGGGGAATCACAGGTATAGCAGTCCAAGGAATTGCAGCCACCATCACGCCCACAACACCAATCATAAGAAGAAATGTCTGACATAGCAAAAATAGATACAGAGGCCTCCTTATGAAGGGTCCTTTCAAAGATAAATTGTAATGGGTTTGTTCTGTTGGGATTAAACTCCTTTCCTCAAAAAGACTTGTTGGGACAGCAGGGAATGCTTTCCCTCCCAAAGAAATAAAATTATAGGTGGTCCTCATGATATTTAGGGCTTCCCTGGTGGCTCAGACAGTAAAGCGTCTGCCTGCAATGTGGGAGACCTGGGTTCAATCCCTGGGTCAGGAAGATCCCCTGGAGAAGGAATGGCAACCCATTCCAGTACTCTTACCTGGAAAATCCCATGGATGGAGGAACCTGGTAGGCTATAGTCCATGGGATCGCAATGAGTCGGACACAACTGTGCAACTTTACTCACTGGCATGATATTTAGTGCATGACTCAAACACGATGATAAGAACTTTCTAGGTATCAGCTCTTGTGATACACTCAGTAGCCCTATGAGGCAGGCATTACTAGTTTTAACAGAGGAGAATATTTGAGGCTCAGAGAGTAGGAGCTGAATCCCAAACTGTCAGGAGTCAGCAGGTGGTACTAGAGAGATGAGTGAGCAGGTATCAATCACAGGTGAGGAATGCAGAAGCCTCAGCAATGCATGGAGGCATAAAGAAGTGGTTAATTACAAATTCAGTGTCCAGAAAAGTAGGACAAAATTTAAATGCTGACCTTCAGATGTAGGGATTCCTCTTTCTAGAATTTACTATCCATAGTTAACATATACTAAATGTTGACTGTGTACAGAGCTATACCTTCAAACTTTCACGTGTATTAACTGATTAATCCTCATAATAGTTCTATCTAGTAACAGTATTGTCTCATTTTACAGATGGAGAGAGTGAGGCACAGGGAGAGGAAATCAACTTGATGGAGACTGCAAAGCCTCAGTCATGAAGCTGGGAAGCCCATGTCATAAGCCTTTATGACATATTTAAGCTTGCCCCCAATATATAGCCATCTTTCTATCATTATAGTAAGTATTTAAAATGCCTGTTCCAACGGCTAATGATTATAACAACAGCAGATCCCATTTACCATGTGTCTACTGTATGTAAGACACTGTGCTGAGTTCCATGAATGTTCTCTTAACCATCACATTATCCCATGAGATGATTCTATCTTAGGAAATGATCTCAATCAAAAAAAGACAGAAGGTAGAATAGAAAACAAAATCATTGGTTGATGCTGATTTAAGCATCCATCTTTATCAAGAAAATTATGATACCCCTACTTTTTAAGAATGCAATGAACAGTTATCTGCTTGCTATGACAGTGGGGTGGGGTGGTGGGTATGTGCAGATTCAGTCTGGGCCAAGGTTTCCAAAATTTGTGATCTCAGGTGGATACAAATCCATAGTGACCTGCACAAGGCAGAGAGTGCTGGGAAAACAAAGGGAAGAATTCAGGAACATTTTTAGACAATTCTAAGAAGAAACTTATGTCTGAATTTTACAGGCTGGTTTAACAATAGAAAGACCGGCAAGAATAACTTGTGAGCAGTAACTAGAATTGATGGAAATTTTGACCAAAAAGGAGCTGAGATGAGAAGTTAAGATGCCTGTCTGAGTTAACACTGGTTGTTCTGGGTCCTCTCAGAACCAGAACCTACATCCCATGCTCACCACCCCAGGGCCTCCCTACCTTGTCAACCAGGGCAGCTGGCCCAGGTGCGTCTTTGAGGGATGGGTTAGGAGGGTAACGTCTGTATCACAGAGACTCGGGTTATCATTTCACTGTTCTTCCTGATCAGTTTTTTCAGAGGATCTTCATAACCATCTTGTGAATGAGAAAAGTAAGAACTTCACTTTCATTTACAGATATGACATAAAGATGGGAGGGCAAGTGGCTGTCCTACGTTTTCCCAGGAGTGACTGCAAGTCAAGGAGAAAGACAGGAGCGGTTTGTACCCAGGGAATCCCAGAGCCACAGCCGCAGGCAGGAGGAGCCTGGAAGGAGGAGGAAACGTCCAGAGCTGTGACTCTGTGTCCAGGAGCCCTTGGGAGCCAAACTCTATTATCTGGATAGAGACCCATGTGCTTTTCCTATTTCTCCCATATCTGTGATGTTATCAAAATAAAACTCAAAGTGAAGAGGATGGGATTCTGAAGGAATACATTACAGTCATAAGTGGAGAAATATAGGCCTGACTGACCACACTCTACTAGACCTACAAATGAACAATTGCTCACAGCCACTGCATTAAGTTTGCATTCCATCTGCTACAATTTTCATGCTCATGCGGAGGGGTCCTGCCAACTCCTTCTATGTCTGATCTTAAGTCACCTGGCTTGCCATTGTTGGTTTTCAAAAAAATCTACTAAAATGTCAATAAAAAATCCAAATTACAGCTTTTTTAGCAGACTCACACCATTTGATGTGTAACATTCATCAGTTCCAATAATCTGGCTCTTCACAGGTAAGGGCCTTTTAAGACTAACCCAGCCTGTCATATAACCTGAGAAGCAGAGGAAAATCAAAATGAAGGGCTCCACAGAAGCTGAGCCAATGCATTTGCCTTAGGTATGCATTGAAGACTCATTACTAATGCTCTCAGAAGCTCCGAGGTTAGCTTACATCCTTCAGAGTCCATGCCCCAAATTCTGAAGCAATTCAAAGAGGATGTCTCTAACATCTACTTATAGATAATACTATGCTGCTGCTGCTGCTAAGTTGCGTCAGTCATGTCTAACTCTGTGCCACCCCATAGACAGCAGCCCACCAGGCTCCCCTGTCAGTGGGATTCTCCAGGCAAGAACACTGGAGTGGGTTGCCATTTCCTTCTCCAATGCATGAAAGTGAAAAATGAAAGTGAAGTCGTTCAGTCATGCCCGACTCTTCATGACCCCATGGACTGCAGCCTATCAGGCTCCTCCGTCCATAGGATTTTCCAGGCAAGAGTACTGGATTGGGTTGCCATTGCCTTCTCCAAATTGTGGACTGAATATATATATATATATATATATATATATATATATATATATATGTATATGTATATATGTATATATATATATATATATATATGACTGATCTGATCTGATTGCAAACCCTTTGTAGAAGTTGGCAGAAGATGAAAATAGTATCTAAGCAAAAAGTCATTTGAAGAAGGAAACAAATGATTCTGGTGTGCAATACACATCGCTTCCTTGATCAGATCAGATCAGATCAGTCTCTCAGTCATGTCTGACTTTTTGCTACCCCATGAATGGCAAGCACGCCAGGCCTCCCTGTCCATCACCAACTCCTGGAGTTCACCCAGACTCACGTCCATTGAGTCAGTGATGCCATCCAGCCATCTCATCCACTGTCGTCCCCTTCTCCTCCTGCCCCCAATCCCTCCCGACATCAGAGTCTTTTCCAATGAGTCAACTCTTTGCAAGATGTGGCCAAAGTACTGGAGTTTCAGCTTTAGCATCATTCCTTCCAAAGAAACCCCAGGGCTGTTCTCCTTCAGAATGGACTGGTTGGATCTCCCTGCAGTCCAAGGGACTCTCAAGAGTCTTCTCCAACACCACAGTTCAAAAGCATAAATTCTTCGGCGCTCACCCTTCTTCACAGTCCAACTCTCACATCCATACATGACCATAGGACAAACCATAGCCTTGACTAGATGAACCTTTGTTGGCAAAGTAATGTCTGCTTTTGAATATGCTATCTAGGTTGGTCATAACTTTCCTTCCAAGGAGTAGGTGTCTTTTAATTTCATGGCTGCAGTCACCATCTGCAGTGATTTTGGAGCCCAGAAAAATAATGTCTGACACTGTTTCCCCATCTATTTCCCATGAAGTGATGGGACCAGATGCCATGATCTTCCTTTTCTGAATGTTGAGCTTTAAGCCAACTTTTTCACTCTCCACTTTCACTTTCATCAAGAGGCTTTTGAGTTCCTCTTCACTTTCTGCCATAAGGGTGGTGTCATCTGCATATCTGAGGTTATTAATATTTCCCCCGACAATCTTGATTCCAGCTTGCGTTTCTTCCATTCTACTGTTTCTCATGATGTACTCTGCATATAAGTTAAATAGGCAGGGTGACAATATACAGCCTTGACGTACTCCTTTCCCTATTTGGAACCAGGCTGTTATTCCATATCCAGTTCTAACTGTTGCTTCCTGACCTGCATACAAATTTCTCAAGAGGCAGATCAGGTGGTCTGATATTCCCATCTCTTTCAGAATTTTCCACTGTTTATTGTGATCCACACAGTCAAAGGCTTTGTCATAGTCAATAAAGCAGAAATATATGTTTTTCTGGAATTCTCTTGCTTTTTCCATGATCTAGTGGATGTTGGCAATTTGATCTATGGTTCCTCTGCCTTTTCTAAAACCAGCTTGAACATCAGGAAGTTCACGGTTCACATATTGCTGAAGTCTGGCTTGGAGAATTTTGAGCATTACTTTACTAGCGTGTGAGATGAGTGCAATTGTGTGGTAGTTTGAGCATTCTTTGGCATTGCCTTTCTTTGGGATTGGAATGAAAACTGACATTTTCCAGTCCTGTGGCCACTGCTGAGTTTTTCAATTTTGCTGGCATATTGAGCACAGCCCTTTCACAGCATCATCTTTCAGGATTTGGAATAGCTCAACTGGAATTCTATCACCTCCACTAGCTTTGTTCGTAGTGATGCTTTCTAAGGCCCACATGATTTCACATTCCAGGATGTCTGGCTCTAGGTCAGTGATCCCCCTGTGATTATCTGCATCATGAAGATCTTTTTTGTACAGTTCGCCTGTGTTTTCTTGCCATTTCTTCTTAATATCTTCTGCTTCTGTTAGGTCCATAGCATTTCTGTCCTTTATCGAGCCCATCTTTGCATGAAATGTTCCTTTGGTATCTCTGATTTTCTTGAAGAGATCTCTAGTCTTTTCCATTCTGTTGTTTTCCTCTATTTCTTTGCATTTCCTGATCGCTGAAGAAGGCTTTCTTATCTCTTCTTGCTGTTCTTTGGAGCTCTGCATTCAGATGTTTATATCTTTCCTTTTCTCCTTTGCTTTTTGCTTCTCTTCTTTTCACAGCTATTTGTAAAGCCTCTCCAGACAGCCATTTTGCTTTTTTGCATTTCTTTTCCTTGGGGATCGTCTTGATCCCTGTCTCCTGTACAGTGTCACAAACCTCATTCCATAGTTCATCAGGCACTCTATCTATCAGATCTAGGCCCTTAAATCTATTTCTCACTTCCATTGTATAATCATAAGGGATTTGATTTAGGTCATACCTGAATGGTCTAGTGGTTTTCCCTACTTTCTTCAATTTAAGTCTGAATTTGACAATAAGGAGTTCATGATGTGAGCCACAGTCAGCTCCTAGTCTTGTTTTTGCTGAATGTATAGAGCTTCTCCATCTCTGGCTGCAAATAATATAATCAATCTGATTTCGGTGTTGACCCTCTGGTGATGTCCATGTGTAGAGTCTTCTTTTGTGTTGTTGGAAGAGGGTGTTTGTTATGACCAGTGCATTTTCTTGGCAAAACTCTATTCATCTTTGCCCTGCTTCATTCCGTATTCCAAGGCCAAATTTGCCTGTTACTCCAGATGTTTCTTGACTTCCTACTTTTGCATTCCAGTCCCCTATAATGAAAAGGACATCTTTTTTGGGTGTTAGTTCTCAAAGGTCTTGTAGGTCTTCATAGAACCGTTCAACTTCAGCTTCTTCATTGTTACTGGTTGGGGCATAGACTTGGATTATTGTGATATTGAATGGTTTGCCTTGGAAACGAACAGAGATCATTCTGTCATTTTTTGAGATTGCATCCAAGTACTGTATTTCGGACTCTTTTGTTGTTCTTTCTCCTACATTCACAGGAATTCCAAAAAGCCCAATTCAAGCTACACACATAATTTCCTGATCTGGTTGGACTTCAGGCCCATCTGATGGACCACACCAACATAGCCAGTGCTTCTGAACCTCTGTCTCACAGGCACAGAGACAATGATGGGTATATAGAAAAAAGTATATTGACCCAGAAGCAAGTGACTCAAGTTCTGATGCATCCCAAGTAAGGAGAATCATTATTTTTAAATATTTCCCATTTGGAGCATACATACCATTTGGGAAATTCTAACCAAAGTCTATGAATCCACATGAAAAAAAAAATTCTTAGATGAAATCTTTCATGGAGAGAAAATGGTGATTTTTAACAATTCAGAAAAATTCTTTAGTTTGCAGAGACTGACAGCCTATACATGGAGGGGAAATTCCACTAGCCCAGTATTGTGCTGAGATAGGGTTTAGGGCTAAATTTCCTGAATATTATTAACAGGGAGGGTAAGAATCTACACCCACTCTCAATCTTAGTAAAAACTGGGATATACCAAAAACATAAAAGAATGGTGGTAAGAATTTAATGATGTACATTACACTTTATGTAATATACGTAAAGTTCTAACCAGTTTAAGCATAACAAATAGTAACTCTAACTCCATCATCACCACCCTCCAGTGTGCTCTGCATGCCAGCAGCCAGGGGAGGAGGGATGAGATATTCATAGATTTATGAGCTCCCCAAATATTAAGAATCTCATGAAGTTGAGCCCTAATAGACTACTCATTCTAACTACTAGAACAGCTTACTATTATCTAGAGACATACCAGAGCAGGTTCTACTTTTCCTAGATGAGGTGATGATGTCACATGTACCAAAGTGACTGTGGCTTTTCTTTGGTCACAGTGAAAATCAAATCAGAGGTCTATTTTAAAATAATATGACCAATTAACTTCATGCCTACTACAAAGGCAAATGAGTGCAATTATGTGGTAGTTTGAGCATTCTTTGGCATTGCCTTTCTTTGGGATTGGAATGAAAACTAACCTTTCCAGTCCTGTGGCCACTGCTGAGTTTTCCAAATTTGCTGGCATATTGAGCACAGCACTTTCACAACATCATCTTTCAGGATTTGAAATAGCTCAACTGGAATTCCATCACCTCCACTAGCTTTGTTTGTAGTGATGCTTTCTAAGGCCCACTTGACTTCACATTCCAGGATGTCTGGCTCTAGGTCAGTGATCACACCATCGTGATTATCTGGGTCGTGAAGATCTTTTTTGTACAGTTCTTCTGTGTATTCTTGCCATCTCTTCTTAATATCTTCTGCTTCTGTCAGGTCCATACTATTTCTGTCCTTTATCGAGACCATCTTTGCAAAAAATGTTCCCTTGGTGTCTCTAATTTTCTTGAAGAGATCTCTAGTCTTTTCGATTCTGTTGTTTTCCTCTATTTCTTTGCATTGATTGCTGAAGAAGGCTATTTTGTCCCTTAGTCTCCCATAAATACTTAGTAGTGTCAAAACGGTAAGTCTTCACTAAGACAAAGGATAACTTGAAAGATAAAGAAGATATGGAATAAGAAAAGAAATGTCTCTTTAAAAAAATTAAAAAAGGAAAGAAACATCTCAAAAAATGTTACTTACTGCCATGTCGCTAAGTTTATCAATCTTTGGAAGGCAGTAAGTAACAATGCCAAAGAATGCTTAAACTACCACACAATTGCACTCATCTCACATGCTAGTAAAGTAATGCTCAAAATTCTCCAAGCCAGGCTTCAGCAATATGTGAACCATGAAATTCCTGATGTTCAAGCTGATTTTAGAAAACGCAGAGGAACTAGAAATCAAATTGCCAACATCCGCTGGGTCATGGAAAAAGCAAGAGAGTTCCAGAAAAACATCTATTTCTGCTTCATTGACTATGACAAAGCCTTTGACTGTGTGGATCACAATAAACTATGATCCACAGTTGATTGAAATTCTGAAAGAGATGGGAATACCAGACCACCTGATCTGCCTCTTAAGAAATTTGTATTCAGGTCAGGAAGTAATAGAACTGGACATGGAACAACAGGCTGGTTCCAAGTAGGAAAAGGAGTACGTCAAGGCTGTATATTGTCACCCTGCTTATTTAACTTCTATGCAGAGCACATCATGAGAAACACTGGACTGGAAGAAACACAAGCTGGAATCAAGATTGCTGGGAGAAATATCAATAACCTCAGATATGCAGATGACACCACCCTTATGGCAGAAAGTGAAGAGGAACTAAAAAGCCTCTTGATGAAAGTGGAAGTGGAGAGGGAAAAAGTTGGCTTAAAGCTCAACATTCAGAAAACGAAGATCATGGCATCTGGTCCCATCACTTCATGGGAAATAGATGGGGAAACAGTGGAAACAGGGTCAGACTTTATTTTTTGGGGCTCCAAAATCACTGCAGATGGTACCTGCAACCATGAAATTAAAAGACGCCTACTCCTTGGAAGGAACGTTATGACCAACCTAGATAGCATATTCAAAAGCAGAGACATTACTTTGCCAACAAAGGTTTGTCTAGTCAAGGCTATGGTTTTTCCTGTGGTCATGTATGGATGTGAGAGTTGGACTGTGAAGAAGGCTGAGCCCAGAAGAATTGATGCTTTTGAACTGTGGTGTTGGAGAAGACTCTTGAGAGTCCCTTGGACTGCAAGGAGATCCAACCAGTCCATTCTGAAGATCAGCCCTGGGATTTCTTTGGAAGGAATGATGCTAAAGCTGAAACTCCAGTACTTTGGCCACCTCATGCGAAGAGTTGACTCATTGGAAAAGACTCTGATGCTGGGAGGGATTGGGGGCAGGAGGAGAAGGGGACAACAGTGGATGAGATGGCTGGATGGCATCACTGACTCGATGGAAGTGAGTCTGAGTGAACTCTGGGAGTTGGTGATGGACAGGGAGGCCTGGCGTGCTGTGATTCATGGGGTCACAAAGAGTCGGACATGACTGAGTGACTGAACTGTAGGGACAAAATGATGCACCTCTGAATCAACAATACAAAACCAGATTATTCAATATAATCCAAAGAGAACAATTTGACAGTTTCTATTTCTTGCACCATGAACTGGTATATTGATACCAGTGGAAGGACAAAATCTAGATTTTGTAAACTCATGAATCTCAGGAAATTCAACTGTGTCCACTCCAGTCTGGCATTCTTGGTGGAAGCAAGAAGCCTGGTTAGGATGTCAGGATGACTAAAGCAGAGGACATGTCACCACTACCTACAGAAGGAAGTCTCATGAGCACCTTTCATTCTCCAAAAGGATACTGTGCTATGAACAGCTGTTTATGACAAGCCGCAATGGCATCTAAATGAATTGTAAATGAAATATTCAAAAAAGCAGCAAAGAAAAGAAAATAATGCTTGTGAAAATGTTAAAGGTCTTGTTTAAAAGCCTGTCCAAACAAAAAAATTGAAAAATAAGACATTGCTTTATTGCTAGAGGCCATGACAAGTTTTCTCATAACACAGAAGTTCCACAGTTCTCTAAAACTAGCCAAAAAGCAAAAAAGTGATGGTTACCCCATGCTCTCAAATATAAATTACAAAAGACATTTTATAAGACTTGCCATGAGTCCCAACCTCAAGTATTTCACAGGCTTTATGTAATCTCATTCTTACATCAATACAAGGAGGGATTATGCTCTCCATTTACAAAGCAGGGAACTGGTGCTCAGAGATGCTTATCGAAATTGGACTCTTTAGAAGTAATAAAAATAAAAATGATCAAGAATCTTCCAAGGTTTATCAAATACACCAAGGATAAGCAGAATCATCAAAAATGAGTTTGGAGACTCTCAGCATGAACTATGTCCTTTAAAACAAACTGAACAATTCCCTTCCAGCCCCTTCCCTTCCCCCTCTCAGCTGGTGATAGAAACACTGGTTCCCACACAGGAAGCAGCAGCACCTCCAGCCCCAACATCCACAGCAGCAGCCTTTCCTTCTCATCTGGGATCAAAGGTCACCTCCTGGAAGCTCCGCCCACCTCCTGGACCAGGCTCCCTAACTGCCTCCAGCCTCCACATCCAGTTCGCCTTCCAGGACTTCCTCCACAGGGCTCCCACAATTAGGATTCCCAAGGAGCAAGGGGTGAGTTTCTGGATGTCTTCCTTCTCTGGGGGAGCTGGAGGAGACCCATGAGGGGAGGGCTTCATGCCTGACTCACCCCTGTACCTCAGGGCCTCAACTCTAACCCTTGTTTGTTGAAGGGAAGGAGGGAGAGAGGGAAAAAAACACCCACCACCTCACACACACCCCCAACTCACAAACTGTACACCCCAACAACCAGCAACACCTCCTCAGACCCTACATTCCAGATGGGTCTCTCTCCTGCTTCAGTCAAACTCCTTCCAGGAGTAGCCTGTCTTCACCTCAACTCCCTTCACACCTCCTGGATTCTCAGCCCTTTGCACTCTGGCCTCCTCACATCTGAAACCTGCTTCTCGGGTCACTGACATCTCCTGACTCCAAATCAACCAACAACTTTCCATGGACTCACCTTCTCATTTGCATTGAGAAGACCTGTCCTTTCTTGATTCGACAACCTACCTCCTTCTTTCTCCCTTGCTGTTCACTGTGAGTCTCCTCTCCTCCTCTTTCTTTCTCTACTTACTCTCTGATATCGAGTCTTCTTATCTTGGCCCCTAAAAATGCTTCCCTCTCTCTGGGCTATCTTGTCATCCTCACAGATTCAGCTACTACAGCTCAGTGAAGGGTACACAGGCTCCATGCTCATCCTAGATCTCCCCCTCAAACACCAGACTCTTACTTCCAATGACCTACAGGACACCTCCACCTTCAACTTCAAGATAATTGAACTACAAGTGGCAGAGCTGCGGTTGCAAATCAGCAAGACTAGACTTTTCTCTCCTCTTTAATGAGAATGTTTCCTACTGAAATCAGGTAGCATTTATCCCTGTCTCTATCTGTCATGCAAAAATATGTGACAATTCTGATATGACCACTAACTCACCATGAGCTAAGTACATGGCAGAAACCCAACCTTGGCCTACCTTGCCATAGCAAAGAAACAGAACCTTTCACAAAATCTTTTCAAAGTAATTCACCATCACTGTTAAAATGTGACACTGTTTTTAGGAAAAAATTGTTTCTGGGAATAAATTACATAGTTAAACCCAGCAGGACACATTTATAAAATAAGTTTGCAAAACAGAAAACTATCGGACATCTTTGCAGTACAAGTCCTCTGCCTCTGCCTCTCAGCTTTGTTCACATTGGTAACAGTGGAAGCCTTGCCCACAGGCTATGCTGTCTGCACTGAGAAGTTCACTGCTGCATTTCTGTGTGCAGTCCTTCATAATCCATTTAATTTCCAAAATTAACACTTGGGAAGAAAAGGAAAACTCCCCGCAAACTTAATCACTGAAAAGTAGACAGAATTAAATAACAGAAAAAAACAGCCCATGTGAGCAACAATACTAAATGAGATGAGAGCGGAGATGACACAACATCATTCTTTAGAACCTCAAGTTCACAGACAAAAGAGAGGCTGGATAGAAGGTGTTCCATAGGTCTCTCTCTCTCTCTCTCTCTCTCTCTCTCTCTCTCTCTCCTTTCTTTAAGACATCTCAAGGCAGAGCAATCAACCCGTGAAAAGAAAAAAAGCCTACAAAAACAAAGGACATTTTCTGAGATAACTTTGATCCCGGAATCAAATTACTGGCTTAAAGGCTTTGTACCCTCAATAACTGCTCTCTGTCGTCCTTGTTGGACCTCCCAGGTGGCTCAGTGGTAAAGAATTCACCTGCCAATAAAGGAAACACAGGTTTGATCGCTGGGTCAGGAAGATCCCATAGGCAATGGCAACCCACTGGGGTACCCTAGCCTTAGAAATCCCATGGACAGGGGAGCCTGCAGGGCTGTAGTCCATGGGGTCACAAAAGAGTTGGACACAACTTAGTGATTAAACAACAACATTGTCCTTGCTAAAGTATTATTTTCAACTTATTTTTACCAATCTTTTCTTTGTAAGTAACCACATATGGCTTTATCCAAACAAAACCATGCAGTAAACATGTGCCCTCTGTGGTAATACAATGCATCGTGCTGGTGCTCAGTCATGTCTGAGTCCCTGAAACACCATAGACTACAGCCTGCCAGGCTCCTCTGTCCATGGAATTTTCCAGGCAAGAATACTGGAGTGGGTTGCCATTTCCTTCTCCAGGGGATCTTCTTCACCCAAGGACTGAACTCTTGTCTCTTGTGTTTCCTTTTTCTGCAGGAAACTTCTTTACCACTAAGCCACCTAGGAAGGCCGATACAATGCATAATTTAGTTTATCAAGGCTATCTTTCTGTGAGAGATGATTGTCTCTCTGTTATGAAATGTGCTCACAGTACAGGGAATCCACACCAGACACCTGGAAGGCAGAGGGAGAACCACTTACCCAGCATGTCGCTGCTTCAGACCAACCTTGACGTGACTGTGTAGCCACTCCTGTCCAGGTGTTACTCATGTTAACTCAGCCTCCCAATCACAGCCACACCTCTCTCTTACAAACACAGCCTCTTACTGAAGATAACAGGACACATCACCAGTTTGAAAGGCCCACTCTCAGCCCCTGTGAAAAGGCCTTGAGAAACAGGCACCTGCTTTTCCCTGTGAGAGCTCTGACAGGACTGCTACATTACCTGGATGAAATCAAGAAATGTCAAGGGCAGTAAGTCATCCATTTGACCTATGTCTTTCGAAAAACGATTTAAAATTCTTCCTGCAAGAACAAGATATAAAAAATTACTCATTTCTTCAGGTAGGAGAAACTATTCATGAAATAATCAAAACAATATTTTTTAAAGCATATGTATTTAGGGGCTTCCCTGGTGGTACAGTGGATAAGAATCTGCCTGCCAATGCAGGGGACATGGGTTTAATCCCTAGGTTAGGAAGATCATCTGGAGAATAAAATGACTACCCACTCCAGTATTCTTGGCTGCAAAATCTCATGGACAGAGGAGCCTAGTGAGCTACAGTCCATGGGGACACAAAAGGGTCAGACATGACTTAGCGACTAAACAACACCAGCAAATTTAACATAACACAAATTCACATAAAATGAAATAAGAAGATGTAAGTGGTAAAAAGAAAGAGAAAATAGGATGACACCAAAAGAGAAACAAAAATATCACCAAATGTCAGTGGGTGGGGAGTTGAAATTGAGCCCTGATTTTCAAAAGAATGGGGGAAATCTTGTGGCAGTACTGGGAAGGGTTGGTGGATTTTAGAATGTTCCCTCATTTTAGATCTCTTATCTAAGACTCACTCCAAGTGCTAAGTCAGTAATAAACACCTGCAAAATATTTAAGTCAATCCTGATTGTTACACTAATTTTGCTTTAGTTATCAAGATTAATTTTGCCATGATACTTTTTAAATAAACATAACTTCTCTGTAATTATTTTTCCCCTCCAGATGGTTCACGTCCCCTCACATTTTGGGAAATTGTGGATTCCAGCCATTTTCAAGTGTGAGTTTAATACTAGGGTAGTAAACCATTATTTTCATAGGTGTACCAGGTGTGACAAACACAGATTTGTGAATAAGCACCTAAGAAGACCAGAGGGATGTAGGCAGGAAAACAGAAATATTACTAAATGACTAAGGATCACTTATAATCATTGATTTTATTTCCCTTCTCAGAATCCACAACAACAGTATATCCTAAAGGCTGTAAGGTTAGATGATGATAACTAATTTCTAGTAAATATGTGGTGTGAACTAAAAATGCCACCTGTCACATCAGTAAACAAAGGATGCTGCAGCCATCAGGACTCTGCAGACACCCCTGCAAGGGTGGTGCACCCTGAGGAGACTCAGGATGAGAAAGCACAGGACACCGGCCCCAGATAGCGGAGATGCAGATCAAAGGAACTGTAACAGGGAGGAGCCATTTTTGACTGCATGTTGGATCTCTTTGACTTTGGCTTTTGCTACTCATCGCTTTTGTTGTGGAATCCTACTTCTCTGCCTAAATGTTAAACTAAAGTGGCTTTTTTCTGCTCACAGAGAGACAGTCTGACCTTGGCCACTTGTGAATGGCTGCAGCAAAGAAGAAATGAACACATCCCTCTCCAATTTTCCAAGATAAATGGCCTTTTGACTTGACTTCCTTGCCTGCTTTCCTCTTTGTTCTATAAAAGAACCTGGCATCCAGACCCCAATAAGATTGTTATTTTGAGACATTAGTTTGCCATCTTCGCAGTTTGCCAGCTTTCCAAATAAAGTTATTATTCCTTGCCTCCGCACCTCATCTGTAAGACTTACTGGGCTGTCATGAGGCAAGCAGAACAAGCTTGAAATTGGTAACAAGTAACACTACTATATGTGGTTTTCTCTTCATGACAAAACATACCAGAAACAAAGTCCACCATAAATAATCTATTGCAAATTCCACTTCTGAAAATAATCACAGGAAAGTGTTCAATTTAATATACCTACCACTGAAAGAGTAATTAATTTATGGCCCCTAAACCTTTTGCACAAACTCGGTCTATCTTTGCAGTACTCAGTTGGGCTTCTATTTTCTTGAAGGAATGAAGTCATGTTAATAGACACAGGAGGGGAGACAAGATATACCCGAGTGTGCTATCTGCTCTAGGATTAGTAACCTTGAAGATTTAAACTTCATCCCAAATCCTTGAATAATAAATAAGTCAGCATCTGGAGATACCCACAGGTCTTGAATACCAAAGAGTCTGGTTAACTGTGGTCATGAGCACTCAAAGGCTTTGAGAACAGAAATCCAGTCCCACTTGATACTCCCAACTTCATGACTGTAGTTTTCAAATTAACTGACAAAAGTGGAGCAACTTCACAACCATAAAAGCACAGACTCCTCGAATCATTTCCTCATTACAGCTTCATAATAAGATGAGATCTGTGTGGCCCTCCGCAGTTTATTATCCTATACTCTGCTCCTGCCTGGATCAAACAACATGTGCTGAGTAAATCTACACATGATGCTGACCTCAACAGTCTTATTTAATTATCATAAGAGTCTTGTGGAACAGGAAAGAGCAGCAGTTACTTCCATTTCACAGGAGACAAAGTTCCCAGACACCATGTCATCATCCTCGCTAAGGTTCCTTAGGCATTGCCCATGTGCTAAGTGTTGCAAATGTATTAATCTGTTTAATGCCCACAGTACTGAGATATTCACAAGTGTGTGAATCAGTCAGTTCAATTCAGCTGCTCAGTCATATCTGACTCTTTGCAACTCTATGGACTGCAGCACACCAGGCCTCCCTATCCATCATCAACTCCCAGAGCTTGCTCAAACTCATGTCCATCAAGTCGATAATAACATCCAACCATCTCATCCTCTGTCGTCCCCCTCTCCTCCCACCTTCAATCTTTCCCAACATCAGGGTCTTTTCAAATGAGTCAGCTCTTCACTTCAGGTGGCCAAAGTATTGGAGCTTCAGCATCAGTCCTTCCAGTGAATATTCAGGACTGATTTCCTTTAGGACGGACTGGTTGGATCTCCTTGAGGTCCAAGGGACTCCCAAGAGTCTTCTCCAACACCACAGTTCAAAAGCATCAAGTCTTCGGCACTAGCTTTCCTATGGCCCTACTCTTACATCCATTCATGACTACTGGAAAAACCATAGCTTTGACCAGATGGACTTCTGTCAGCAAAGTAATGTCTCTGCTTTTTAATATGCTGTCTAGATTGGTCACAGCTTTTCTTCCAAGGAGCAAGCATCTTTTAATTTCATGGCTGCAGTCACCATCTGCAGTGATTTTGGAGCCCAAGAAAACAAAGTCTCTCACTCTTTCCACTGTTTCCCCACTTATCTGCCATGAAATGATGGGACCAGATGTCATGATCTTAGTTTTCCGAATGTTGAGTTTTAACTCAGCTGTTTCACTCTCCTCTTTCACTTTCATCAAGAGGCTCCTCAGTTCCTCTTTGCTTTCTGCCATAATGGTGGTGTCATCTGCATATCTAAGGTTATTGATATTTCTCCTGGCAATTTTGATTCTGGCTTGAGCTTTATCCAGCCCAGGATTTCACATGATGTACTCTGCATATAAGTTAAATAAGCAAGGTGACAATATACAGCCTTGAAGTACTCCTTTCCGAACTTGGAACCTATCCATTGTTTCATGTCCAGGTCTAACTGTTGCTTCTTGATCTGCATACAGATTTCTTAGGAGGCAGGTCAGGTGGTCTGGTAATCACGTCTCTTTCAGAATTTTCCAGAGTTTATTGTGATCCACACAGTCGAAGGCCTTGGCATAGTCAATAAAGCAGAAGTAGATATTTTTATGGAACTCTCTTGCCTTTTTGATGATCAACAGATGTTGGCAGCTTGATCTCTGGTTCCTCTGCCTTTTCTAAAACCAGCTTGAATATCTGGAATTTCTTGATTCAGGTACTGTTGAAGCATCACTTGGAGAATTTTGAGCATTATTTTGCTAGCGTGAGAGATGAGTGCAATTGTGCAATAGTTTGAACATTCTTTAGCATTGCCTTTCTTTGGGATTGGAATGAAAACTGACTTTTTCCAGTCCTGTGGCCACTTCCACAGTTTTCCAAATTTGCTGGCATACTGACTGCAGCACTTTAACAGGAGCATCTTTTAGAATTTGAAGTAATTCAGCTAAACTCCATCAACTGCACTAGCTTTTTTTTTTTTTTAGTTTTATTTTTTTAAGTTTTATTTTATTTTTAAACTTTACAATATTGTATTGGTTTTGCCAAATATCGAAATGAATCCGCCACAGGTATACATGTGTTCCCCATCCTGAACCCTCTTCCCTCCTCCCTCCCCATACCATCCCTCTGGGTCGTCCCAGTGCACCAGCCCCAAACATCCAGTATCGTGTATTGAACCTGGACTGGCAACTCGTTCCATATATGATATTATACGTATTTCAATGCCATTCTCCCAAATCATCACACCCTCTCCCTCTCCCACAGTCCACAAGACTGTTCTATACATCAGTGTCTCTTGTGCTGTCTTGTATACAGGATTATTGTTACCATTCTAAATTCCATATATATGCGTTAGTATACTGTATTGGTGTTTTTCTTTCTGGCTTACTTCACTCTCTATAATAGGTTCCAGTTTCATCCACCTCATTAGAACTGATTCAAACGTATTCTTTTTAATGGCTGAGTAATACTCCATTGTGCACTAGTTTTTTTGTAGTGATGCTTCCTAACACCCATCTGACTTCAGACTCCAGGAAGTCTGGCTCTAGGTAAGTGATCACACCATCATGGTTATCTGGGTCATGAAGGTGTTTTAGTTCTTTAGTCCTTTAGTCCATGAAGGTTGTATAGTTCTTCTGTGTATTCTTGCCACCTTTTCTTAATATCTTCTGCTTCTGTTAGGTCTGTACCATTTCTGCCCTTTATTGTGCCCATCTTTGCTTGAAATGTTCCCTTCATATCTCTAATTTTCTTGAAGCAACCTCTAGTCTTTGCCAGTGTGTTAACAGTATCCTCATATTTTATAGGTTAGAAAATCGAGACACAGAGAAATGAAATAACTAGCACATACATAAAGATTAACGTAACTATAACTGGCTACTGCTATTAGTAACTAGCAACAGGACTGAACCAAGACAGCTCATTCTAGAATCCATAATTATAACCATGGCACCATCATGCCTGGAGATTTGCCTGCCCAGTAGTATCTACATGCTTTATCCTTGGTCACACAGCTAGTTGATGACCAGGCTGAGCTTATTCCTATCCTCCCTCCAGCCCTCATCCCTGCCTGTCCCAGAAACAATCCCTGATTGACAGGTCCTGTCAATCATCACTTGCAAAAAAACAAAGCCACCTTGGGCCTCAGCACAAGTCTAACCACCTGAACAGCGTGGGCATGTCCACTGATGAACTAAGCCTTCAGAGGAACCCAGGTCAGGAGACTACTCTCTGAAGCAAGACAGGTCAAAGGCCTCAAGGTAGAGGAAGCAACCACTAGGAAACCTTCAGGGACACTCTTCCTTAACACTGAAGATCCACCTGCCACATACCACAAGACCACTTAAATATAACCAAAAGTCCATTGCAAAACTAGAGAGTGGATTTTATTGAGGAGGATGTATACATTTAACTGATCTTGTGTTTTAACTAATTTTCCATTACCATTTAGGTAAACCTCAAAGTATGAACGCATGTCAGAGCTCTGTGGTCCCAGAAATGAATGGGCAATGAAACAAAGACACACACAGCCTGTCTCCTATAGAGATGTTCCTGGAAGAAGGTCCTTCTTAACACCATGTTAGCTTAACACCATGTAAGCTTAACACCATGTAACACAGCCAACATTCCAACAACTTGTCAAAAACATTTCAACATGTTATCATTATCTGTTGGATGTTTCATATGCCACGCAACAAATGGACCCTTAAACCATCCTGCAAAATATACATTCATTTATCTTTACTGCTGCTGCTACTGCTAAGTCACTTCAGTCATGTCCGACTCTGTGCGACCCCATAGACGGCAGCCCATCAGGCTCCCCGTCCCTGGGATTCTCCAGGCAAGAACACTAGAGTGGGTTGCCATTTCCTTCTCCAAACTAGCAGTTTAGGACTCACCTAACATTTATATTATACTTCTTCAACAGAACCCAAGATGAACCACTAGTAAAACAGATTATAAGATTATTTGGATATTGGATGAATTGATCTGCTGAACTCTATAATTCACAGAAGGAATTAAAACTTTTAATTTGTCTTTTAACAAATAAAATTATGCACTGTGCTAATCTCATTTTGCATATAGTTTAGCAAATGGCTATTAAGGCTTTATTGTAAGGGATTACAAAAAAAAAGTCCTATTGTGCACCATGAAAGATGCAGAAAATAATGATTCACAAATAACTAACGAACAGCTAAGGGAATCATGGTTTTTCCTTTCATTATAGACTTCTCAAAATCAAAATGTTTTCAAATTAAAGTTATATTAAGAGTTTATAGAAAATCACATCCCTAGCTTAAGAACTTAAAGGTCTTTCCATTTTAAAAAGGAATGGATGATTATAACTAAAGCTTATTAAAATGTTGCTTTGGGGAAAAGTCTTGATTCTTTGTTTCATTCTTTCTAATAGCTTTTTCTTTGCCTGCTTACTATAAAATAAAGCACTCTTATTCTGAGGACAATTTCTGATTCAGTTACAGACACACATAAATTGCAAGAAAAGCTCATACACTCCTATATTCAGATTTCCTCTGGTAGGAAAAAATAGCTATGAAACTTTTTATATAAAACTAATCAACATGCACAGTGATTTTTGTCCTAGCATCTCTTCCATTTTCAACTATCAAACATAATTAGGCATTAAAAGTGTTAAGACATAGAAAAACTTGGTGTCTGACTTACCTATAGGATTTCTATTGAAGAACAATATCGGAGCTCTCAAAATGGACTCCAACATTTTGTTGTGGAAAGTTTGTGAAGAATTAACAAGGACACAGAATATCAACAGAGATCTTATGATGCCAAAAAGGATGGTAGATACAATTAACCCTGAAATAAAGAAACATCACTCAGCACAAGATCTCTGCCTTATACTCAATGACACTAAAGCATGGTAGGCAGTTTATAAAGATACTGTGTATTTTATTCTATAAGTAAAATTTATACATAAATTTACATATATAGAATATAGAATCAATAAATTTATATATATATATATATGTAACTACACATATACAATGGATTGTGTAAGAGCTCAATGCTTTCACAAAATATATTTATAAAGTACAATATAAAAAACACTATTTTCTTCTCATGAAATAGAAACAACACAGAGGAGGGTGGAAATCGTGTAAACTGCAGGCGCATTTTAGGTTTTCCTAATTCAATTAAAAGTCCTAATAAAAACTCAGGAGAAAAAAGATAATTAATTTCAGTTGAGTTATTTCAAATCCTAAAAGATGATGTTGTGAAAGTGCTGCACTCAATATGCCAGCAAATTTGGAAATCTCGGCAGTGGCCACAGGACTGGAAAAGGTCAGTTTTCATTCCAATCCCTAAGAAAGGCAATGCCAAAGAATGCTCAAACTACCACACAATGACACTCATCTCACACGCTTGTAAAGTTATGCTCAAAATTCTCCAAGCCAGGCTTCAGCAATACATGAACCATAAACTTCCAGATGTTCAAGATGGTTTTGGAAAAGGCAGAGAAATCAGAGATCAAATTGCCACCCCCACGGAATCATCGAAAAAGCAAGAGAGTTCCAGAAAAACATCTATTTCTGCTTTATTGACTATGCCAAGGCCTTTGACTGTATGGATCACAATAAACTCTGGAAACTTCTGAAAGAGATAGGAATAAAAGACCACCTGACCTGCCTCCTGATAAATCTGTATGCAGCTCAGGAAGCAACAGTTAAAACTGGGCATGGCTTTCTTATCCATTCATCTGCTGATGGACATCTAGGTTGCTTCCATGTCCTGGCTATTATAAACAGAGCTGTGATGAACATTGGGGTACACGTGTCTCTTTCCCTTCTGGTTTCCTCAGTGTGTATGCCCAGCAGTGGAATTGCTGGATCATAAGGCAGTTCTATTTCCAGTTTTTTAAGGAATCTCCACACTGTTCTCCATAGTGGCTGTACTAGTTTGCATTCCCACCAACAGTGTAAGAGGGTTCCCTTTTCTCCACACCCTCTCCAGCATTTATTATTTGTAGACTTTTGGATCGCAGCCATTCTGACTGGTGTGAAATGGTACCTCCTAGTGGTTTTGATTTGCATTTCTCTGATACTGAGTGATATTGAGCATCTTTTCATGTGTTTGTTAGCCATCTGTATGTCTTCTTTGGAGAAATGTCTGTTTAGTGCTTTGGCCCATTTTTTGATTGGGTCATTTATTTTTCTGGAGTTGAGCTGTAGAAGTTGCTTGTATATTTTTGAGAGCTATGGTACATATACACAATGGAGTATTACTCAGCCATTAAAAAGAATACATTTGAATCAGTGCTAATGAGATGGATGAAACTGGAGCCTATTATACAGAGTGAAGTAAGCCAGAAGAAAAAACACCAATACAGTATACTAACGCATATATATGGAATTTAGAAAGATGGTAACAATAACCACGTGTACGAGACAGCAAAAGAGACACTGATGTATAGAACAGTCTTATGGACTCTATGGGAGAGGGAGAGGGTGGGAAGATTTGGGAGAATGGCATTGAAACATGTAAAATATCATGTATGAAATGAGATGCCAGTCCAGGTTCGATGCATGATACTGGATGCTTGGGGCTAGAGCACTGGGATGACCCAGAGGGATGGTATGGGGAGGGAGGAGGGAGGAGGGTTCAGGATGGGGAACACATGTATACCTGTGGCGGATTCATTTTGATATTTGGCAAAACTAATACAATTATGTAAAGTTTAAAAATAAAATAAAATTAAAAAAAAAAAAAAACTGGGCATGGAACAATAGACTGGTTCCAAATTCGGAAAGGAGCATGTCAAGGCTGTGTATTGTCACCTGGCCTATTTAACATATATGCAGAGTACATCATGAGAAATCCTGGGCTGGATGAAGCATAAGCTGGAATCAAAATTGCCAGGAGAAATAGCAATAACCTCAGATACACAGATGACACCATCCTTATGGCAGAAAATGAAGAACTAGAGCCTCTTTGATGAAAGTGAAAGAGGAGAGTGAAAAAGTTGGCTTAAAGCTCAACATTCAGAAAACTAAGATCATGGCATCCAGTCCCATCACTTCATGGCAAATAGATGGGGAAACAGTGGAAATAGTGGCAGACTTTATTTATTGGGGGCCTCCAAAATCACTGCAGATGGTGACTGCAGCCACAAAATAAAAAGACACATACTCCCTGAAAGAAAACTAATGACCAATCCAGACAGCATATTAAAAAGCAGAGACATTACTTTGCCAACAAATGTCCATCTAGTTAAGGCTATGGTTTTTCCATTGGTCATGTATGGATGTGAGAGTTGGACCAAAGGAAAGCTAATGCCGAAGACTCAATGCTTTTGAACTGTGGTGTTGGATAAGCCTCTTGAGAGTCCCTTGGACTGCAAGGAGATCCAACCAGTCCATCCTGAAGGATATCAGTCCTGAATATTCATTGGAAGGACTGATGCTAAAGCTGAAGCTCCAATTCTTTGGCCATCTGATGTGAAGAGCTGACTCATTTGAAAAGACCCTGATGTTGGGAAAGATTGAAGGTGGGAGGAGAAGCGTATGACAGAGGATGAGATGGTTGGATGCCATCACTGACTCAATGGACACAAGTTTGAGTAAACTCCAGGAGTTGGTGATGCTAAAGGGCCTGATGTTGGAAGGCCTGACATGCTACAGTCCATTGGGTCACAAAGAATCGGACACAACTGAGAGACTGAACTAAACTGATAAAAAGTAGTTGATCTTCCTTTCCCCTCATTTCAAATATCACTACTTACAGTATGTCCCATAATCTAAAACTCTGGTATGCCTTACAGCCAACAGATGAATTAACAGGGAACAAGAGAAAAGACTTAGCATTTCCTTGTAAACATCTAATTACAAGTAAGTGTCTATTTACTTTCATGTAAAGTTGCTACTTGAGAACCTACTGTACAGCACAGAGAAGTCTATTCAGTGCTCTGTGGTGACTGAAATGGGAAAGAAATCAAAAAATGGGAGGATATATGTATATGTATAACTGGTTCACTTTCCTGAACAGCAGAAAGTAACACAACATGGTTATGCTACAACTATACTGTAATAAAAATTAGTAAAACTTTTAAAAATAAATAATAAAGTAACTACTTCTATGCCCAAGTAGCTTTAAAGAGTACAAAAAGATCATGTTAAGTTGTAAGTGGACCATCCCTTAAACAACTGAATTGGAAGGAACTACAAATTAGATTTTGACATGAGGTAATTAATCTAAGTTAGCAATTAATCTCTAAGTGATTTATAGAAACATAAAGCATTTGTAAATAAATATCATCATTTAAATGTATGTCTTTTCAATGACATAAATGATCACTACTATGCATCAGACAGCTATGAATTAAAACAGCCCTCCAAACATCTCTCCTGCTCACAATGGTAGAGTGGGTAAATAGAGTAAATATAATAAATAGTCCATCAAGTACTTTTTTTCCATTCAGATGACACATCAGTGTTATTTAAATTCTGAAAGCTGCTCAAATTCCTGAATTCCATCAACAGGCATTTGCTGCCTATCATTCTATATGAATATG
The DNA here is from genome assembly GCF_032452875.1 of Bos javanicus. Classification (NCBI taxonomy): domain Eukaryota; kingdom Metazoa; phylum Chordata; class Mammalia; order Artiodactyla; family Bovidae; genus Bos; species Bos javanicus. Next base: position 71,552,961 of record NC_083879.1, on the reverse strand, counting down.
TAACAGAATCCCTTCCTCCTTTTTAAGTCCACATAATCAACCAATTCAGAAGGTAAACAGTTAATGGGTTTAAGTTTCTTAGCAAGTGATCAATAAAATAAATACCAAATTTCAACGAGTGGATTTTCATATGAATCACTTTTTGTAGAAAGCTTGTACAAACATTTCCTGTGGGAATATTTATTTTTTTAATTTTTTTAATATTTTATTTTTAATTTTATTTTATTTAACTTTACAATATTGTATTGGTTTTGTCATATATCAAAATGAATCTGCCACAGGTATACATGTGTTCCCCATCCTGAACCCTCCTCCCTCCTCCCTCCCCATACCATCCCTCTGGGTCATCCCAGTGCATCAGCCCCAAGCATCCAGTATCGTGCATCGAACCTGGACTGGCGACTCATTTCATATATGATATTATACATATTTCAGTGCCATTCTCACAAATCATCCCACCCTCTCCCTCTCCCACAGAGTCCACAAGACTGTTCTATACATCAGGGTCTCTTTTGCTGTCTCGTATACAGGGTTATTGTTACCATCTTTCTAAATTCCATATATATGCGTTAGTATACTGTATTGGTGTTTCTCTTTCTGGCTTATTTTACTCTGTATAATAGGCTCCAGTTTCATCCACCTCATTAGAACTGATTCAAATGTACTCTTTTTAATGGCTGAGTAATACTCCATTGTGTATATGTACCACTGCTTTCTTTATCCATTCATCTGCTGATGGACATCTAGGTTGCTTCCATGTCCTGGCTATTATAAACAGTGCTGCGATGAACATTGGGGTACACGTGTCTCTTTCCCTTCTGGTTTCCTCAGTGTGTATGCCCAGCAGTGGGATTGCTGGATCATAAGGCAGTTCTATTTCCAGTTTTTTAAGGAATCTCCACACTGTTCTCCATAGTGGCTGTACTAGTTTGCATTCCCACCAACAGTGTAAGAGGGTTCCCTTTTCTCTGCACCCTCTTCAGCATTTATTGCTTGTAGACTTTTGGATCACAGCCATTCTGACTGGCGTGAAATGGTACCTCATAGTGGTTTTGATTTGCATTTCTCTGATACTGAGTGATATTGAGCATCTTTTCATGTGTTTGTTAGCCATCTGTATGTCTTCTTTGGAGAAATGTCTATTTAGTGCTTTGGCCCATTTTTTGATTGGGTCATTTATTTTTCTGGAATTGAACTGTAGGAGTTGCTTGTATATTTTTGAGATTAGTTGTTTGTCATTTGCTTCATTTGCTATTATTTTCTCCCATTCTGAAGGCTGTCTTTTCACCTTGCTTATAGTTTCCTTTGTTGTGCAGAAGCTTTTAAGTTTAATTAGGTCCCATTTGTTTATTTTTGCTTTTATTTCCAATATTCTAGGAGGTGGGTCATAGAGGATCCTGCTGTGATGTATGTCGGAGAGTGTTTTGCCTATGTTCTCCTCTAGGAGTTTTATAGTTTTGGGTCTTACATTTAGATCTTTAATCCATTTTGAGTTTATTTTTGCAGATGACATGATCCTCTACATAGAAAACCCTAAAGACTCCACCAGAAAATTACTAGAACTAATCAATGAATACAGTAAAGTTGCAGGATATAAAATCAACACACAGAAATCCCTTGCATTCCTTACACTAATAATGAGAAAATAGAAAGTGAAATTAAGAAAATAATTCCATTCACCACTGCAACGAAAAGAATAAAATACTTAGGACTACCTAAAGAAACTAAAGACCTACATATAGAAAACTATAAAACACTGGTGAAAGAAATCAAAGAGGACACTAATAGATGGAGAAATATACCATGTTCATGGATTGGAAAAATCAATATAGTGAAAATGAGTATACTACCCAAAGCAATTTATAGATTCAATGCAATCCCTATCAAGCTACCAACGGTATTCTTCACAGAGCTAGAACAAATGATTTCACAATTTGTATGGAAATACAAAAAACCTTGAATAGCCAAAGCTATCTTGAGAAAGAAGAATGAACTGGAGGAATCAACCTGCCTGACTTCAGGCTCTACTACAAAGCCATAGTCATCAAGACAGTATGGTACTGGCACAAAGACAGAAATATAGATCAATGGAACAAAATAGAAAGCCCAGAGGTAAATCCACGCACATATGGACACCTTATCTTTGACAAAGGAGGCAAGAATATACAATGGATTAAAGACAATCTCTTTAACAAGTGGTGCTGGGAAAACTGGTCAACCACTTGTAAAAGAATGAAACTAGAGTACTTTCTAACACCATACACAAAAATAAACTGTGGGAATATTTAAATTAAAAAAATTTTAATTGGGGTATAACTGTTTTACAATGTTGTGTTAGTTTCTGCTGAACAAGGAAGTGAATCAGCTACATGTATACAAATATCCGCTCTCTCTTGGACCTCCTTCCCCACCACCATTTCCACCCCTCTAGGTCACCACAGATCACCAAGCTGAGCTCCTTGAGCTATACAAAAACAACTTCCCACTAGATATTTGTTTTACACATGGTAGTGTAGATATGTCAATCCTAATTTTCTAACTTACCCCCTTAACCAGAGTCAACCATCTATTCTTTACCTCTACATTTTTACATCTAAAAATTATTAAATTTTATATATATAAAGAGAATTTACACAAATATTTAACAAATACTTTGATTCAAGAAACGTATTTTATGCTGAAAAGTATTTCCCAGCTCACAAGGCCCTGTGTTTGTCTCCCTCTTAAAAATTTGAATCATGACTTTCAGTTCTCAAAATCATCTGTGAATAAGCTGCTAAAGGGCAAGACGTGGGAAAACACCATGGGAGGATCACATTCACCATCAAGTTTACTTTTTCTTCAGAGAAACTACATGACAGCCATAAGAGGAGGCTGAACAAGTGCTACCTCCCCCCTGCCTGTGGGAAAGTGAGGCTTCATGTAGATTTCATAGCACTTTGGGTCAGACCAGAAATAACTCAGTGGTCTCTATTCCTACTGTTGCAAATAGCATCTATATTGTACCATTTTTCTAGATTCCACATATATGTGTTAATTATGCATTTTTTTTTCTCTTTCTGACTTACTTCACTCTGTATGACAGACTCTAAGTCCATCCATGTCTACAAATGACCCAATTTTGTTCCTTTTTATGGTTGAGTAATATTCCAGTGTGGGCTTCCCTGGTGGCTCAGTGGTAAAGAACCTGCCTGCCAATGGAGGATGCAGGTTCAATCCCTGGGTCAGGTAGACCCCCTGGAGAAGGAAATGGCAACTCACTCTAGTATTTTTTCCTAGTAAACCACATGGAAGAGGAGCCTGATAGGCTACAGTCCATGGGGTTGAAAATGAGTCAGACATGATTTAGCAACTGAATAACAAAAATATGCCAGTGTATATATGCTCCATAAATGAGATGAAAAGACAACCTTGATAATGAGAAAAATATCTGCAAACTAAGCAATTTTCAAGGGATTAATTTCCAAAATATACAAGCAGCTCATGTAACTAAAAAAAAAAAAAAATAAAAAAAATGGGCAGAAGACTTAAATAGACACTTTCCAAAGAAGACAGACAGATGGCCAAAAGGCACATGAAAAAATGTTCAACATCACTTAATTTTTCAGGTCAATTCAGTTCAGTCACTTAGTTGTGTCTGACTCTTTGTGACCCCATGGACTGCAGGCTGCCAGGCTTCCCTGTCCATCACCAAATCCTGGAGCTTGCTCAAACTCAAGTCTCTCAAGTGGATGATGCCATCCAACCATCTCATCCTCTGTTGTCCCCTTCTCTTCCTGCCATCAGTCTTTCCCAGCATCAGGGTCTTTTCCAAGAAGTCAGTTCTTCGCATCAGGTGGCCAAAGTATGGGAGCTTCAGCTTCAGCATGAATCCTTCCAGTGAATATTCAGGACTGATTTCCTTTAGGATGGACCTGTTGGATCTCCTTGCAGTCCAAGGGACTCTCAAGAGTCTTCTCCAACAGCACAGTTCAAAAGCATCAAGTCTCAGCATTCAGCTATCTTGATAGTCCAGCTCTCACATCCATATGTAGATCAAAACTACAATAAGGTAGGACTTCACACCAGTCAGAATGGCCATCATCAAAAAATCTACAAGCAATAAATGCCAGAGACAGTGTGGAGAAAAGGAAACCTTTTTACACTGTTGGTGGGAATGTACATTGATACAGCCACTATGGAGAACAGTATGAAGATTCTTTAAAAAACTAGGAATAAAACTACCATATGACCCAGCAAGCCCACTACTGGCAATATCCTGAGGACACCATAATCCAAATGACACATGGCCCTCAAGGTTCACAGCAACAGTATTTACAAAAGCTAGGACATGGAAGCAATCTAGATGTCCATCAACAGATGAATGGAAGAAGATATTTAAAATTTTAGGTCAAGATGAATGCTATATAAATTCTAAACACTCCTGTGAATAGAGAGGGTCATTTTATTAGTCTGGCAAGCCAAATGTTAAATCAATCACACAGTTGGGGATGAGATAACACTGTGATCTCAAGGTAAGAAAGAGAAGGAATTCTAATCCCACACACTGTCTCGCATACAGAGTTATCGTTACCATCTTTCTAAATTCCATGTATGGCAGATTCATGTTGATATATGGCAAAACCAATACAATATTGGAAAGTAATTAACCTCCAATTAAAATAAATAAATTTATATTAACAAAATAAAAAAAAAATAATCCCACACACTGGATTACTTCCTGTTTAGCTTCTCAAGTAATTAGTGAAGCCCAAGAGAGGAGCAGTGTGGAAGTCTGAATACCTTCAAGGCAATAACACTTTTATTTCGGGACCCTTGCTGCCAGATAATTTCATGTAAGATCAATAAAAGCTAGGATTTATTCAGACAAAATTAGAACACTCTGAACCACAGGATGGGGATCCCTTTCTAATCTCCTTGCCCATTCATACGATGATACAAGATTTAGCTAAAGTGACTTATTAGAATAGACAATACCCACATATTTCCAGTGGCTGATTTTCATAATGTGCAATCCTGGTTTAACTTCCAAAACCCAGTGCACAGTAAATTAAGAGTCTTTACTCAACCTCTTTCTTCTAGATTTCTAGATTTTAAAAATAATTATTCTAGTTAATTCACAGTGTAAATGCAACTCAGGTTCTTAGTCTCATAAGACATTACTGAATTACTCCTGGAGGCCCTAGTTACTCACACAGCCTCATTGTAAACACCTCAGACTCTCATATAATGGACTAGAAGATTCAACTTTACCTGAATAAACTGTAAAGTACCAGTTCAGATCGAGGATAAAAATTGTGTCTTCTTTTCCATATACCCTAAAATACAGGTCTCTTTGTATATTCCCCCTATGGAACAGGGAAGAAAAAAATATTACATTATAGATATAAATATTTACACAAAAATTAAAGAAAAAAAATACTTTGATTCCAGAGACATGTTTTATGTTGAAAAGTGTTTCCCAGGTCATGAGGCTCTGTGTTTGTCTCCCTTTTAAAGATTTGAATCACAACTTTCAGTTCTCAAAATTGTCTGTGAAGAAGCTATTAAAGGGTCAGACATGGGGAAACACCATGGGAGGGTCACATTTCACCATCAAGTTTACTTTTTCTTCAGGAAATTACGTGAGGGTCAGAAGAGGAGGCTGAGCAAGCGCCACCTCCCCCCTGCCTGTGGGAAAGTGAGGCTTCATAAACATTTCACAGCACTTTGGGTCAGACCAGGAATCACTCACCAGTCTGCAAGCCACCAATCCTGCAGGACGTAGACAACCTGGAGCAGGAAACAACAGTCACTCAGACACCGACATTACTGAGCCCTCACACCCCGCTCACTAGGATGGGGATGGAAAGGCTCCAGAACACGGAGGCGGTCCTTCCAGCTCAGGCCTGCATCAAACCCCACACCCCAGATGACCACCGGTCAGGGAAGGGCATGCTGCATTTTAATCTCTCTAAAACATATCCCCTTTTCCCACACAACCTGTCATGTACACACATCAGTAAGCCTCACTTATTTTGGTCCCCACAGAAAACATAGTTCACAGCAAATCCAAGTGGACTACAAAATGCAATGATAACAATATAGATGCTGAGGTTTTTCAAAGGAAAAAGCTTGACAGGTACTGTGATGGTCAGTCTTCTGTGTCAGCATGGCCAGGCCAGTCTCCAGTGATTCACCAAACACTTGTCTAGATGTTGCCTTGAAGCTATTTTGTGGATGTGGTTCACATCCATCATGAGAACTTCAGTAGAGGAGATCACCCTCAACACTGTTGTGGCCCTGTCCAGTCAGTCAAAGGCCCTTAGAGCAATGTCACATTCACCCAGCTAGATCTCACAACTTCAGGGGCCAGTTCTTTGAGACAAATCCCTTAATACACATATTTTAAAATATTTATAAAATACAGTATGCTGCTGCTGCTGAGTCACTTCAGTCATGTCTGACTCTGTGCAACCCCATAGACAGCAGCCCACCAGGATACCCCGTCCCTGGGATTCTCCAGGCAAGAACACCAGAGTGGGTTGCCATTTCCTTCTCCAATGCATTAAAATGAAAAGTGAAAGTGAAGTCACTCAGTCATGTCCGACCCTCAGCGACCCCATGGACTGCAGCCTTCCAGGGTCCTCCATCCATGGGATTTTCCAGGCAAGAGTACTGGAGTGGGGTGCCATTGCCTTCTCCAAAATACAGTATAAATAGTACATAAACATCAAGCTGAGTGCACAAACCAGAAAACACACCCTTACATACCTGAGCTGTGATGTTTACTAGAATAAGAAAGATGATGACAGGCCAGCCAGCACTGGCTGTGAAGTAATTCTCATAGGTCTTAAAACAAACTTTTCCTTTCAGTGGTCCTCTAGAGGTAGTGTAACCTGTATATTCCCAGTCTGAGAGGGAAAAATGGCAGTTAGAGATGAAATTTTAAATAAAGAACCCCCAAATTTCAAAAGTTCAACAATGCCCTCCACTGCAAAGCTGTGGAGAAAATGACACATTTCATGCTCTGGCAGGAGTGCAGGATGGTCCATCTCCTCTGGAGAAGGATGTGGGAATATCTAGTGAGACCACGTGTGCATTTACCTTTGGACCCAGCCATTCGACTCCTAGGAACCTATTACAAATAAGGAAACATCATTTGCATGAGGTCATTCACGTTTGGGTAGCTTTGCTTAAAGTAGATCAAGACTCTGAGCATAAGCACAGCCTCCCTGATTCAAGCATAAATGCAAAAGCTTCTTCCAAAATAACACACAGAAGGATATGGAGCTAGTGTATCCCTCCAGATGACTGTGCCACTCAATGACAGGAACATACAACATACTAAGGGCTCAACATACTAGCCAAATACAGTAAACTGAGTTCACAGAATGAGTTGGACTAATATCAGTTTGGATAGCAAGGGACAAGCATATGATCCAAATCTATTTGGTTCCTGAATTTCAGAGAGTGATTCCTGAGTGTGGAATGTGAGGGATTAATTTGAACAGAAGTCAGAAACATCCAGGCTCCTGAGTCTGGATAGTGAAGCTTTGGACATCGAGGAATACCTGTGGATGTTTTTAAGGGAGATCTAGTCCATTTCTGTACTTCTGTCTGGAGGACTCAGAATGGATTATACAGTTTCATGGACCAAGGATGTCCAGGGCTCTATGCTGGCCACTGGGATTCAAGGTGGACAAAATGTAGGTCTCAGCATTGAAGGGTAAGAAAGGAAGATGGGAACTATTTACAAAGTGTCTGCTGTGAGTCAGGTCCTTTACACACACTGCTGCTGCTGCTGCTAAGTTGCTTCAGTTGTGTCCGACTCTTGTGCAACCCCATAGACGGCAGCCCACCAGGCCTCCTGGCCTAATCACAAACCATCTGACACCGAGGCAAAATAATATAGCCAGTCAGCTGTAGTGCCAGAATATTCCAACATATAGGAAAAGTAGCTGATTTAATGCAGTCACAGCAGGACTCAGTCTAAGAGGGTCTTCACATTAAGCCTCTGGATGCATAAGGGAAGCCGGGGGCCACCAGCATGACTAGGATGTAACTAAGGTAAACTGAAGAGTTCTCAGTTAGTGTGAGCCACATTCACCCAGAAATTCACAGCAGTGCACCCACTCCTGATCTCCATAAGATTCTCTATCCTACACCCTAAGGGCTTGCTCCATTCATGCTCTTCTAACTCTACCAATTCCATGGAACAAGACTTTGGGAACCTTATGGTTTATTTTGGGACAAATGAAGACATGAGCAGAGCAGACTGAAGGTCCCTGAGACCACCAAGAGCAGACAGACCCGACACACTACAGGGTGAGAAACTCACATCTTGGTCCTCTGGAGCCGCATCTTTTAGTGAGGGTCTGGGAGACTGGAGAGACTGAACCAAAGACTCAGAGACCAGAGTGGGAGTTCCTGGAACTGGAGATGGTTCAGACTGCTCATTCCCCTTCTCAAAAAGGGAAAAAATATCTACCTCGTATTTCAGGAACTCAGTGTAAGTCCCCCTTTTCACCATTTTGCCCTAAAATAAAAAAGTTTGAGAGGAATTAATTTACAGTCAATAATATTAAACCAACCTAATTAATCAGGAAACGTTATCTGGTCTTAAATTATAATTTGGGGGAAAAAATGGGTCTAGAATTCTTGTTGAGAAATCTAGTACAGTCAACTTAACACAGAACTGAGCATTCTGTTCCCTGCCAAACCCTGTGTTAGGTGCTGGAGGATGTGAAAGAAATGTGGGCTCATGCATTAAAAATGGAGGACATGGGCATAACTGCTGTGGGCACTCAGGGAAGCGAGAAGTACAGAAGTTGGTGAAGGATCAGCACAGTCTTTTAGACAACATGCAAACTGAGAGAAGCCTCATGTAAGAAGTAGGATTGTAAAAAAGCAGTCAATTGGGAAGAATATTCTGGGAAAGAAAGCTAAACTTGACAGAGAGGTGGGCACAAGCACACCTGCATATAGGTAAGAGTCACTCATCAAATATTTGCTGACCACTGCCATAGTATCATGTGTCCCAGGTGGGACAAGACATACAGGGAACCAGCCCTGGACAGAGAGATGCATCTCCCTGGTCTCTACAACTGCCCCATAAACTCAGGAAATTCCCAATGGAATTCAATATTCCACCTGTAAAAGTAATTAAGCAAGGAGGCCATGAGGCCGGAGTGGCTCTAAAGCCTTGGTAGTCTGTGCCCACAAACCAACACCTAAGCCAGAATCAGTGCACTCAGATTCAAGAAAAAACTTAGGAACTACCAGCCACAAGCGGCCAACCAGGATTCCCCAATCAAGCAGCTGCTTAAACCTCAGCCAATCTAATCATTTTTCCAGTGACTGAGGGACTGAACTGAACTGAATCTAATCATGCTCTTTGAACACGTGTGACACATCCTTGTACAGTTTCCCTTCCTTACAAAGTCATATAAAATAATGTACAGATGTTTCACTATTATCTCACCCCATGAACTAGATGTGGCTGATTCACTCCGTGACAAATAAAACATTAGGAAAAAAAAAAAAAAACAAAACTCAGGATGCAAAACTAACCAAATGAGAGCAGCTCTGGTTACAGCAGGTCAGGTGGAGGGAGATGACCCCTCTCACTGTAGCCCCTGAGGTGAGCAACTGGGAGGAAACCAATGAAGCCTTTGGGTACCATGTGATACTGCAGAGCTAGAAAATTATGCAGGATATACTGTGTCTTGTTACACTTGGGAGGCAAAATTCACACACCTCTTTAATGAAATCACCACTCACCACTTCATATCTGTAATATGTACAATGAGATGACAGTACAAAGACAGCAGTTTCACTCAGCAGCCAAGTGCTGACAATTCCCAGGGGACAAGGGGGCAGCCATCCCCCCTCTGCTGTGAGAGAGGGACCAGACAGTGAGGATGGACTCCAACCCATCCAGGGGTGCTCACCAGTGGACAAATGATTACTTTGTTAGTACTAAAACTGGAGGCAGCATCCTCAAAGGAAGCAATAAGAGGACCCTAAAACATCTAGGGACTGGTAAGATAGGTTATTCTCCTGCCACTGATTCTGTGCTCATAACCCTGTCAACACTGGGGTTTACACACTAGAGTCGCCCCCTCTGCACGTGAAACCAACTGCTCTCAAGCTTGAGAAACCTTAGCCCTTCCCCCACCCCATTCCTAGAGGAGTGGAGAGGAGTCCACACAGGGAACTGTTTCTAGAGAGGCAGGGGTTAATAATAATATAGAGAGGCAAGAGTTTTAATAATCTTTCTTAGAGCAGACATTCATTTCTTAAGTCAGGGATTTGATCCAGTCAACTTGGAACAGTCAGGGGTTAACAATAGAGGTCCTGAGGTCCAGAGACCAACAAGCAAAGGGCTGAAGCAAGCAATCGCTAAGTCTGAACACTTCGCACTAGTCTCCACCTCACCCTCAACCATGCTAGGAGTTGTGAGTTGAATGGTGCTCCCCTCCTCAAAAAGATAGGTTCAAACATGACACCCATAAACACCTTATTTGGAAACAAGGTCTTTGCAGATGTACTCAAGATGAGATCACGCTGGAGCAGGGTGACCCTACATCCAATAAGACCAAAGAAACCCAGACAGACACAGGGACTACAGCCACGTGACATCAGAGGCAGAGAGCACAGTGCTGCAGCTGGAAGCCAAGGAACACAAGGAAGGCCGGTGAACACCAGAGGCTGGAAAGAAGGATTCTCCCCTGGAGTCTCCAGGGAGAGCACAGTCCTGCCAGCACCTGGATTTGGGACCCGTAGCCTCCAGAACAGGGAGACGATAAACTCCTGCTTTTTAAAGTCACCCAGTTTGCAGTGCTTTGTTACAGCAGCTCTAGAAACTGATACCCTAGCCTGAGCCCACACTTCTGTCTCCTCAGCTTTACTAAGACTTGTAACTGCTTCTGCTGTCCCCCATCCAGTGACCATCAGAGGACTCTCTTAACTCTCACATCAGACCACATCCCTCCTCTGCTCTGGACCATCCAAGGCTTCCATCCCACTTCCAGTCCCTGCCCACAGCTCGGAGACCAGCTCCCTTCCATCCCCCTGCTCACTGTCCTAAGACACGCTGGTCTTCCTGCTGTTCCTCCAACCTGCAAGGTCAGCTCCTTCCTGAGGACCCCCTGCCTTCAACCCCCTCCCCCAGGTGACTGTGTGGTGCCCACCTTCATGTCACTCAGACCCCATGAGGCACCAGCTCCTCAGGGAGGCAGCCAGGATGTCAGCCCACCTCTCTCTGTCACATCCTCCCCATAAGAACAGGAGCCCCGTGAAGGCAGGGCCTTGTCCTCCTGCTGCACAGGCTCCCACACGTATTGGGCACATAGAGACCTGGGCAGGGAGACCAGCAACTGGAGACACCAGCAGAGAGGGCATCTCTGACCCAGGTGCTCAGTTACCCAACCTCACTTCTGATGTTAATGGAAGATGCTCTTTAGGCAAACTATGTATAACTATCACCTGGATACAATCAGGTCTTAGTGTCCCTAATTTCTAAATAATACACTTTGACTTAAGTCTAATTTCTAAAAAGTACACTTTGACTAAATAAAATAGCATCATTATCCTTTTAAAATTTCATTAGAACAGTGACAATGTAATTAACCCTGTGGTTGTACTTTCATACACTTTAGGGTTTATGTGACTTAGAGTATCACAGTGACATTTCTCCAGGTCTTTGGATTCATCCTCCAAGGCGTGAACATCAGCTCTGAGAAGAAGGGGGTGAAAAACTGAGGGAGAAGAGGGTGCTTACCATGAATCCAAGCATAGTGACCTGCTAGGAGGTCTGGCTTTCAACACACCTGAGTGCTAGCAATTCCACAGACTTCTATAAACTACTTACATCTTTCAGTATCAGAATCTGACTTGCATCTTTTAGGTACCGCAGCTGATGAGTCACTAAGATTGTGATCTTCTCCTTCAAGGCCTGACGAATACACCTACAAATGTAAGAGGTACAGTATGCAAAAGCACATTAACGGGAGTGCTTCACACTGAAAAATTATATGTGGAAAACAATGAGACAAAGATCACACAGCAGTCAAAGATCTGTAGTTTAAATACCAAATCAATAATAAAAATTAAATAAACATAAATCAATTCATCCGACTAGGCTCTTAAATTTATCAGCAAGAAATTTGAATCTAGTGCTGCTAAAATATTCTAAAAAGCAGTCCAGTGAAGAAGGCACCAACAGCCAAGCTTTTTTTCCCTAAAACTCAGGTTAACAATTATTTGCATGCTTCATAAAGGGAAATAACTGAGTAATACTGAGATTCCAAAACTTGACTGAACTAAAATACTATTTTATCACTATTCAGGAATGGGAGGACAAGTATCTATGTCATATAAAAATGTGTACATTCTTAAACGGCTTTCTAGATTATTATTTATAATGAATGATGCACATATTAGCAACAAAAAATTAATAGATTCTTGGTAACCTTTGCCAGAGAGCATTTGCTAGACACTTGTTCCCAAAGAATATTAGACAGAAAGTGAAGGCCAATTTGGCCTCCATCAGTCTCTACAACATTCCCAGTTCCAACCAGGAAGAAAGTCTTCTTTCATTAGGACCAAACACATTCCAAATGTAAGAATAGAAAACGGAATCCAAATGGCCCAAATCACAGTGGAAATCACCCAGTGGCTCAGAACACCCACCAGTTCTCTACAGACAAGACTCCCCCTCACTATTCAACCTTAAATTTTATTCACTGTTAAAAAAAAAAAACAAAAAACAAAAAAAACGGTTCCTCCATTTTATTTATTTTTATTTTATTTTATTTTTAAACTTTACATAATTGTATTAGTTTTGCCAAATATCAAAATGAATCCGCCACAGGTATACATGTGTTCCCCTGCAGACCCCTAGGGACTCAGCCCCAGGCTCAACCACAGGGTCCACAACCCCTCCAGGGAAGCAAGTAGCTGAGTCTGGGGCCCCAGTGACCCCAGGCAGGATTCCAGGCAGGTTCTCTGGGAGCCCGTGGCCCTCGCAGAGCAAATCTCAGGAACCTGGGCCAGAGCTCAGCCTGTGAGTGATTCAGATGGACAGTCTGGAGGCAGCAGACTGCAGCTCAGTCCTTCTCACAAGCCTGATGACATTGGACAAGAGACTAAACCTCAGTTTCTTCATCTCAAACAGCGTCAATGACAACTTCATCCACACGTTCTGAGAAGTCAACCACTAATATGCTCAGTAAGCATCAGTCCCCTTCTCTGCTCCTCCCTAACCACAAGTAGCCCTGTGCTTTGGACTCAGGACAGAAAAGTCCTAAGGGGACACTCTGGACGCTGGGTCTGTGATCAGAAGCAAGACTCCAGGATATAGACACATATACCATCACTTCATTAAGTCCAAAAGGAGTACCTTTTGACCTGTGTTAGCTCAGTGTTCATACCTAAGTTTCTTGACTGTCACCTTTTCAGACTTAGTACTAAAGCATTTAAATGGCATTCTTCTCCTTAATTCATAAATACCTGCCAATAGTCCCTGAAGGTGGGTGTTAACCAAATGTGATGTGCTATTATGTGCAAGATGGACCAACCCAAAAGTTTTAAAATATTTTCTTCCTCACTTTCCATCACAGATGAGGTAATATACATAAATACAATGAAATGATCAGTTGATGGCTTTGAATTTTTCCTAAATAATGCTTTTGTTCAATCACTAGAAAAATAAACTATTTTCCAAATTTTTAAAGGAAAGATTTCCAGGTCATGTCATACAAATGATTGAATCAGCAATCATTAGTTGTTTAACTGTTACTCCTATATAAAGGATGTGTTAATCCTATAATCCTACATATAATCCTATATAAGGGCTGTGTTCAGAGGGGACACATCCCATGGTGAAGGGGATACAAATAAGACAGACAAAATCCCCACCTCCATTCATTCAATCAGCAGAGGTTTGTTGAGGAGCCAGGCATTGTCCTAAGTGCAGAGGACACACCCACACGTCAAGATGGAAATCAGTACTCTGCACTGTGTACAGGGGGACCCGCTGAGTGAGTGTAGAAAATGCACTATTGCACTGTGACCTGTGCTCTGAAGGAAAAGCAAGCGGTCTTAGATGGGGAGACACAGTAGCCCTGAGACTATCTGGGGAAATATCCTGGAAGAACACACAGCAGGTGCAGAGGTCCTGGGACAGAACAAGGTAGGCTGAGTCACATTCCTGCATTCACAGCTTAGGAGGGGTAGTTCAGTAGAGTTGCTCAGTTGTGTCCGACTCTTTGGACCCCATGGACTGCAGCACACCAGGCTTCCCTTTCCTCACCAACTCCGGAGCTTGCTAAAACTCATGTCCATCGAGTCAGTGATGCCATCCAACCATCTCATCCTCTGTTGTCCCCTTCTCCTGCCACCTTCAATCTTTCCCTCATTGGAAAAAACCCTGATGCTGGGAAAGACTGAAGGAGAGGTGGCTGCTGCTGCTGCTAAGTCACTTCAGTCGTATCCGACTCTGTGAGACCCCATAGACAGCAGCCCACCAGGATCCCCTGTCCCTGGGATTCTCCAGGCAAGAACACTGGAGTGGGTTGCCATTTCCTTCTCCAATGCATGAAAGTGAAAAGTGAAAGTGAAGTCGCTCAGTCGTGTCCGACTCCTAGCGACCCCATGGACTGCAGCCCACCAGACTGCTCCATCCATGGGATTTTCCAGGCAAGAGGACTGGAGTGGGGTGCCATTGCCTTCTCCAATGCATGAAAGTGAAAAGTGAAAGTGAAGTCGCTCAGTCGTGTCCCGACTCTAAGCGACCCCATGAACTGCAGCCTACCAGGCTCTTCGGTCCATGGGATTTTCCAGCCAAGAGTACTGGAGTGGGGTGGAGACTCATAAATTGTCAAGTGCACCCACTGAGGGCTGGGGGAAGACAGAGGGCACGGGCGCCCCCTAGAGGAGCAGGAGGGAATGGCAGGGCCCATCCTCCACCTTCCTTCTGTGTCCTGGGGCACTGCTCCCTGGCTCTGGGACAGAGGGACCAGTATGTACAGACAGACGGGGGTGAGAAAGGACCCCCACAGAGCCAGCACAGCTGGACACCGAGTGGGTGTGGGGACGAGCTGGAAAGGCTGATGCGGGCAGAAGAATCCTGTTCTGTCTGAGGACCTGGAGCTGCTTCCCGAACATGAAGGGGTGGGGATGGGGGGTGTCCATGAAGGGATGAAGCAGGTGGGTGAGCTGTGTAGACAGGAGGGTGAGCTGTGTAGATAGCAGCGTGGGAGTCTGATCAGGACACACCTGAAGAGCTGATGATGCAGGAGGTGGGGGTCTGGGACGTGGGGCTGAACCAGGACGGGATCCACAGCATGATGAGACTGCATCAGCTCATCCAAGGCCTCTCACCTTCTGTAGGTGACAGAACCCACTTAGTGCTCACAGAATAAAGTTGTAAAACTCACAAACCTCAATGACCTTGGATATAGATTAATGACTGAAGGAAACTGTTAATGGCAAGCAGCAGTGTGATTCATCCACTTTTAATACAAAGCCCTCCCCATGACTAAGCTTGCACGTGACCACCATCTCTCACAGCATATTGTTCCATCCAATTCTCTAACTTGAGAACACCCTCCAGTTGCTGCTGAGTGATTTCCTAATTTGCTTTCATGCTCTCTGCTTTAAATCACTCTAGAGGTTGTGGTTTTGATCAGCAAACAACAATCTTAAGCTTGCTTCTCTCAAGTATCCAAAGTGGTACACCCAAAATATTGGAGAGGATTTTATAAATGTCTCCTGTGTTTGAAAAAGAACTCAGGAGAACTTCTGTGATCAGCACACTATACTTGGTACTAAAATGCCTGCTCTTCCCTCCCTGTGACACGGATGCAATGACTAGCAGATCCTGATGGGGAACTTGTGCAGATGCTCACAAGACGGGTGACAGATATTTGTGAGTTCAGGGTGGGGCGCTGGGAACAAGAAGGCTGCTATACTTAGAATGCCAGGAGGGTGGGGGTGTGGAATCCCTGTCACAGCACTAGCTCCTGTTGCTGAACTCATGACAAGACACAGGCACTTCTCTAAGGGAAAACTCATCAAGTCATGATCAGGAGAAGGTGGGAAAGGAGAGTCAGATCAGGGAGCTGGGGGCCATGCCATGTGTCAGCTGCCCTGCTCACTCATGTTCTGAAAGATTCAGTGATACTATGCGGTTTTCTTTTAATTGTGGTAAAATACACCTAATGTGAAATTTACCATTTCTGTCATTTTAAGCATAGAGCTCAGTGGTATTAAGTACATTCACATTGTTGTGCAGCCATCACCATCATCCATCTCCACAAATCTTTCATCACCCCAAAACTAAGGATGTCTTACATTCGGGCAGATCCCACCAAAGACTAACGACCACTGCTTAGTGGACGTGGAATCCCAGCTCCTCATATCCAGAGCTCAGAGTTCCTCACACGTCTCCCTCTCAAACACTGGACTCTGCTAAGTCTCTACTTTGCTATTCTGGACTTTCTGTAAATCAATCGTGTCCCCTCAGATTCACCTGCTGACACCTTAGTTATTAGTACCTTAGAATTTGGTGACAAGGACCTTAAAGAAATAATGATCACCCTTAGTTGCCGGGAGCCACCATGGGAGATCCCACCCATGACAAAGGTCATGCAGAGAGAACCTGACAGGCAAAGGTGGATCAGGCCTCAAGGGACCCCCTGAATCTGCTCGAGCATCTACCCCCAAACCAGAATCTGTCTGTCTTACTATTTTGTGCCTTTAACCAACTCTTCTGACATTAACAGGGGGCTATCTCCGATCACCTTCCTCTGGAAAAAATCAACTTAGGGCTTTAGTTAATAAGTCTCTTGGGCATGAAAGGAATATTTCTGTTTTAACCCCTCTGTTGGCATTCTAGCTTGCCTAACAGGTTTATCCATACTCTTGTAATTAACACACATGATTGTTCACAACTCCCCAACCTTGAAAGGCACAGGAAGCCAAAGCCTTCTAAAAGTCCTAATGAGCATAGAGTCCTTTAAGGGATGAAAAATTATTAGAATAGATAGTATTGGTAAAGGGCTTCATTATTGGGCCAATGCTTGCTGCCAAGTTCCCATATCCCTTACCCATTGTGCACCTGGGAGTGCATTAGTTAACATAGTTGGAATGTAAGAAAAACAAGCAGTAGCCTTGGAATTAACCACATCAGACCTTTGAGCTAATTGGTTCTTTCTTTGTTGTGACCCACTGTACCTTTGCTCTGTGAGAATGTAACTCTGTTTAGCACTTTTTGAGGCTGACATAGATTAGAAATATAAAGAAAAAACACTTCAAGGGAAAATAAGTTTTCTGGCTGATCAGCCTTTATCAAAAAAGGGTCATAAAATGTCCACAGGCCTCCAAGGCCAGAAGATATTGTACACAATATTGTTTATGGGAAAGGTATGCAGAAAAAATCCTGGTTTTGATAAAGACAAAACAGATATAATGTTTGGGCTGACTCTGTATGACTTTGCATCTTTCATTTACTTCTATGTACAAGTCAAGGTATAAAAGTTCCTTTTGAAAATAAAATTATGGGCCTCACTCACCAAAGCTTGGTCTCCCCATGTCATTCTTTTTTTCCTTTTCCCTCCTTTTCTCTCTCTGTTCTTCTTTCAGGATGACTCCTTGGAACACAGGAGCTTTATTGGCTTTCTGTGTTTATCAAGGAAGATCAAGCCCTGCTCTCCGCTTTGCTATCCTTATCGCCTAAGCCGTCATCCTGAGGGTACCCCTGGATCCTGCTGGGGCTGGACCCCGGCACTTAGTTATACTGGACCTAATTTAATCTGACTGGTGTGTTTAGATGAAGAGAAGACTAAGACGTAAGGACAGAAACACAGGCATGTAAATCAATGAAGTTAGAACACACCCTCTCACCATGCACAAAATAAACTAAAAATGACTTAAAATCTTAATCATAAGACATGACACCATAAAACTCCTAGTAGAGATTATAAGCAAAACATTCTCTGATGTAAATTATACCAATGTTTTCTTAGGTCAGTCTCCTAAGGCAATAGAAATATAAACAAAAATATACAAATGGGGGCTTCC
This sequence comes from Bos javanicus, assembly GCF_032452875.1. Taxonomy (NCBI): domain Eukaryota; kingdom Metazoa; phylum Chordata; class Mammalia; order Artiodactyla; family Bovidae; genus Bos; species Bos javanicus. The sequence goes on along the minus strand of NC_083879.1, from coordinate 71,534,895 downwards.
CTGGTGGCTTAATGGTAAAGAATTCACCTGCCAGTGCAGGAGACATAGGATCCCTCCCTTGTCCAGGAAGCTCCCACATGCACAAAGCACCTCAGCCCATGCACCACAACTGCTGAGCCTGCGCTCTGGAGCCCAGGAACTGCAACTACTAAGTCCACACACCATAGAGCCTGGGCTCTGCAACAAGAGAAGCCACCACAATGAGAGGTCCATGCACCACAGCGAGAGAGTAGCCCCTGCTCACTGCAACTAGAGAAAACCCCGACCGTGTGAGGACACAGCGAGGGGATGTGGTCAGAAGCCAAGGAGAGAGGTCTCAGGAGAAACCAGACCACACACACCTTGAACCTGTAGCCTCAAGAACTGTGAGAAATTTAATTTCTATTCTTTGAGCATCCCCATCTGTGACAACTTGCTATAGACTGAATGTTTTACTCCTCAAAAGTCATCTATTGAGACCTAATCTCAACTGTGTTGGTATTAGGAGGTGGGGCTGTCAGGAGGGACCAGGTCATGAGGGTGGAGCCTCCAACAAAGGGATTGGTGCTCTGATAAAAGGAATCATATGGCTCCCTCATCTCTGCCACCACATGAGGCCGCAGGAATCGGACCCTGACCAGACTGAATCTTTCAGCACCCTGACTTGGACTTTCCCAGACTCCAAAACCATGAGAATAAAAACTTGTTATTTCTAAAGCCACTCAGCTCTGGTGTCCTGTGAGAGCAGCCTGGATAGACACAGTCCTAGAAACTAACACAGGACCTGAGAGCAAGAATTTCCAAACAGCTTCTCTCTGCTGAACACCCCGCCTCCTCCAGGTGAGGACGTGCCTGCTATTCTCCTCACAGCCTTACTTTCTCCTCCCTCCACACCTGAGCTTCTACTCTTGCTTCAGCAAAGGACTGGGTCCTCATCTCAGTCTCCACACACCTGCCCAGCCTGCAGGCCCCCAGGGTACTTCCTGCCCAGCCCTGGGCACAGGGAGCTTTCCAACTTCAGTGAAAGCCTCCAGCTGACACTTCCACTTTACATTCAGCACCTACTATCCTGTATTAAAACACTCTAAACCCTGACTCTGCTGAGCTTTCCCCAGGCATCTGTCTTAACAAGCTCCATGTAGAGACAGGTTCCTCAGAGGCAGGAATGAGAGCTGGGCATCCGAGTCTCCCTTATTCTGCCCAGTGTGGGTCCTTCCCCTCTCCTGGCTCACTGTCCTCCTTGTAAACTAAGCGGTTTTGTGCAGTAAGGCATTGATCTCAGTGCACACAGCAGGGTGTTTATAAGTGCAGCTGGAAGGCTCATTGACTTTAACAAAGTGAACAACAGCAAGCGACCTGACCATGGGGGAGAGGTGAAGCCTGTTTTAGGAAAAAAACAAGTTCGCAAGGCTTTCAAAAAGGCCAGTCTAGACTCCACAAGAGGCCTCAGTCAGTGTGTGTTAGGACACATTATACACAGAAAAGAATCAGAGTTGTTCTACTTTAGTCATTGTGTAGCCAACCAGGAGCCACTGACAAGTTCTACATTTTAGAAACAGGAATGAGAGTCAAGACTCAAGCCAGATTATAGGTGACTCTACATTGTAGTGTCTAAGTATTAATTCTAGTAAGCATCCATGAAATAACATGAAATAATTGAAATCATACTCAGATGTGGAATAAATGATTCTCAAATTCTAGACTTTATTAAGTCTAGACTTAATAAAGACTTTATTTCCAAAGTGATAGAATAACAAGCATAAACCAACAGGGTCTTTCCATGGAAGCCCTATGTCAGTACTGAAAATTTCGCTTCTAACATGCTTTAAGCAAATGATGGGGGAAAAAAACTGGCAGCCAAGTACCAAGTTATAGAGTCTCACTCTCTGATTTAAAAACCCTACATCATCTTATTCCTGACATCTGTATCCACCCGGAGTGTCTGGTAATCAACTGCAAGTAGCAGGAGGGAAACTGCCATCTATACCTCACTCCCTAAAGCATGGACCCCACTGGCCCCACACACTGGAAGCACCTGCTGTATTTTCCTGTCCTGACCTCTTCATGAGGCAAGATTTCTCTACGATGGATCTTCTGTGGAGGGAAGGGAGGGGAGGGAGGGACACCAGGGCAGAGGGAGCTGAGTCTCCTGGAGCACAAAGACCTTTCTGAGCTCTCTCCCCTCATCTCTACAGGGATCTTGGAAAGAAGAAACGATAGAAAACAGGAGCAAACTCACTGTTCAAACAAGTGCCTGCTGACTCCTGCATCCACTGCACTGAGCGGATCGTCCAGGAGATAGATGTCTGCGTCCTGATACATGGCTCTAGAAAACGTAGAGAGACATCAGGAGAGGATATTTCATATTCCCTGGGTCTCATCGCTGAATCATAATGGTGTCCAACAACTTCAAGTGCCTTCTATAAGCCCAGGGAAAGGACCAAGACCCTGCTTCATACTGCCCCACCCTGTGAGTGGGTTCTGCGTGCTCATGTCCCCTAGGAGCCGCGGAGGACGAGGGGCAGGATGGCAACTGAAACCCCATTTACCTGGCGAGGCTGACCCGGGCTTTCTGTCTTTCACTCAGCAGGGTTCCTCTGTCTCCTATCTCAGTTAGGTCTCCTTCCTCCAAAATCTGTAAATCCTATACAGATAGAAAAGGAGGGAAAGAAAAAGATATAAATTGTCCTTTACTACCACCTTACACTTTTAGCATTAGTTCCTCATACAAGTATTTGATTAACATTCATACATGCTCAGCTACTAAGTCGTATTCAACTCTTTGTAACCCCATGGACTAGGGCTTGTCAGGCTCTTCTGTCCATGGGATTCTCCAGGCAACAACACTGGAGTGGTTTGCTGTTTCCTCCTCCAGGAGATCTTCCTGACCCAGGGATCAAATCAGTGTTTCCTGAGTCTCCTGCACTGGCAGGTGGATTCTTTCCCACCAAGCTACCTGGTAAGCTAGAGCAGTGGGTATAAGTCAGAATAACTAAACTGTGACCTTGAACATTAAAAAAAAACCTATCAGTGTTTTTTATTTGTTTTCATTCTGTAGTTTTGCACAGCATCTATGCAGTTGACCATTTTAACAGATATTTACTGACGATCTACTGTATGACAGGCATTGCTTTGGGCGCAATGAACTCAGCTGTGAAGAACCAAAGCTCCTAGAGTTTCTTTCCATGATGGAAGACAGACAATATGGAAAATTAACCTGAGCACAAGTACTGAGGACAGGAAGGAAAAGGAAGCTGGCTCAGGGGAATGGAGAGTGAAGGAGGGAAGTGAGTCCACACTGGGGGGCAGGGCTCTGCTCAGAGTGGGTGTGAGCAGATCTGGGGCGGGGGGGCTCAGGCAGACCTGGAGAGGCTGCTCCTCACAGAGGGAGGGGTGAGTGCAAGGGCCATGAGGAGATGCCCAAGGGGTTCAGGACAAGGAGGCAGGAGAGCAGAGTGAGAATGAGGGGGTGAGGGTGGAGACAGAGCAGGAGAAGCCTGGGGGTACTCCAGTAAGAGGAGGAGGGGGACAGACTTGGTTTGAGGTTTTAAGAAATCACTCCTGTGCTTTACAGAAAAAGACAGTAAGTGGGGAAGGGTGAGGGTGGATACAAGTGAGGAGGCTACCAGAATAATCAAGGAGAGAGATGACGGTGGTCAGGACCAGAGTGAAAGCAGTGGGAATGGAGAGATGGGGTCACACTCCAGGCACATGTTGAAGTCAGAGTCCAAAGGACCTGCTAACAGGATGGGTGTAGGTTGTAAGAGAAGAGGGGATTGTGGTGTTTGGGGTGAGGAAGGGGAAGGACAGGGTCTCCATTTACTGAGTTAGGGAAGGTGGTGGATGCAGGTTTAGGGAACTTCACTCATGGACAACCTGAGATGACCTCCCAGTGGTGTCATGTTGCAGTTGTACATGCAGGTGTGAAGGGCTGTGCTAGAGACACAAGTGTGAGAGCTGGTGGCCCAGGAGGAGAAGGCACAGGACTTGTTTTTATCAAGGAATGAGTGTCTCTTAAAAAGACATTTTGTTGATCTCTGCCTCAGCTTCCCACTTTCAGAGAAGGGATAACACCCGACCCAAGTCTTCACAGTAATACTTAAAGTAAGTGACAGATAAGGTCTGTACAAGAAATGAGAGAAAAAAGAGCAAGCTGGGCAGGAAAATCGAAAGGAAAGAAATGGCGTGCTCAAGGGACACCCAGCAAATCAGCTAGATTAAGCAGATGCTTGTCTGTGAAAGCAGGAAAAACTCAAAACTAAGAAGGAAATAAAGTTGTAACTTGAGGATCTGGGAATCAATCAAAAATTATAATTGAATATCATTTAAGAAGTTAATAGACAAATCAGCCTATTTCCCCCAGAGTACCATGGGGAAAAAAAAAAGAATAGATGATGAGAACATTCCCAAAATGATAAGATAGAAATCAGGCTTAAGTAGTTGTTCACTCGTTTAGTTGTGTCTGACTCTTTGTGATCCCAAGGAATGGAGCACTCCAGGCTTCCTTGTCCTTTACCATCTCCTGGAGCTTGTTCAAATTCACACACACTGAGTCAGGGATGCCATCCAACCATCTGTCCTTTGTCATCCACTTCTCCTCCTGCATTCAATCTTTTTCAGCATCAGGGTCTTACCTAATGAGTTGGTTCTTCCCATCAGGTGGTCAAAGCACTGGAGCTTCAGCATCAGTCCTTTCAATTAATATTCAGGGTTGATTTCCTTTACAATTGACTGGTTTGATCTCCTTGCAGTCCAAGGGACTCTCAAGTGTCTTCTCCAACACCACAGTTTGAAAGCATCTGTTCTTCTGCACTCAGCTTTCTTTATGGTCCAACTCTCACATCCATACATGACTACTAGAAAAACCATAGCTTTGACTATATAGACCTTTGTTAGTAAAGTAATGGCTCTGCCTTTTAATATGCTGTCTAGGTTTGTCATAGTTTTTCTCCCAAGGAGCAAACGTTTTTAATTTCATGACTGCAGTCACCATGTGCAGTGATGTTGGAGCCCAAGGAAATAAAGTCTGTCACTGTTTCCATTGTTTCGCCATCTATTGCCATGAAGTGGTGGAACCAGATGCCATGATCTTAGTTTTTTGAATGTTGAGTTTTAAGCCAACTTTATTACTCTCCTCTTTCACTTTCATGAAGAGGTTCTTTAGTTCCCCTTCACTTTCTGTTATAAGGGTGGTGTCATCTGCATATCTGAGGTTATTGATATTTCTCCCAGCAATCTTTATTTCAGCTTGTGCTTCATCCAGTCTGGCATGTCACATGGTGTACTCTGCATGTACGTTAAATAAGCAGGGTGATAATATATAGCTTTGATGTACTCCTTTCCCAATTTGGAATCAGTCTGTTGTTCCATGTCCAGTTCTAGCTGTTGCTTCTTGATCTCCATGCAGGTTTCATAGGTGGCCAGTAAGGTGGTCAGGTATTCCCATCTCTTTTAGGAATTTTCCACCCTTTGTTGTGATCCACACAGTGAAAGGCTTTATCATATCAATGAAGCAGAAGTAGATGCTTTTCTGGAATTCTCTTGCTTTTTCTACGATCCAACAGATGTTGGGAATTTGATCTCTGGGTCCTTTGCCTTAGACTTGAGTTACATGGTATTATATTAGAAGCCTTAGGTTGCCTATAATTGTCAATTGGCACATTATGTCATAGACAGATTTTGGAGTTTTTATCACTAAACTCCTCAGGCATCAACCTAGGATGCACAGCAGTACTTTTCTGCAGATGAAGCCCTCACTTCTCTGTCTCTACTACACCAAATCTGGGGAGAAAGCAAGTAGCTCACTGGTGCCACCATGACAAACAAGTCCTTTGATCTCCCTAAGTCTCATTTTCCTCTTCTATAGAATGTGCTGCAGAAACCAGAGTCACTGAACTCAAGAATGCTGTGAGAATCTAAAGGTGGGTGTGAACACCTCCACAAATGAAAAAAACGACATGAGTTGATTATAACTTGCTGTTGGTGACTGATCCCTATTTTCTCACCAAGCCAACAGTAGGGCCCTGTTTACAGTGTGAATCATAACATACGAAGCATATGACCACAATGGAAGAAAGAGACTCCATCGTAACCCTCCCTGACAACCACAAAAACACAGACACACAGGTTCTTCACTCACTCAAATCTTAATAGAGGGGCATCTGAGGAAAGACAGCAAATGTTCTGTTGTGATAATTTATAATTACCTCACATTCTTTCTTTCTTGAGCTCAGAAATTAATACCATCTCTTGCTTTGTGTTTTCATTGAAAAAAAAAATGAGCTTTGTGTTAAGTTCTCAGCCTCAAGCACACACACAGAATTACTTGGCCTCTCTTTCACTGTTCACAGTCCTTGCAAACTGTTCTGCTTAGTTTTTCTGCTTTGATTTCATGTTGTTAAAATGGTTTTCATCTTAAAATAGCACCACGTTGTAATACAGCAATCTTAACCACATTCTAGAAAAAGCACTCACAGCCTCTCTTTCCAGGACATGAGAAACTATCTCTGAGTCTGGTAGTAACACTTCGAGTGTTGTTGACTCTGCAAATTATATATGAACAAGACACCAAGGGGAAAAAGCATTTTGGAGGATTTGAAGTAAAAGCAAGTACAGTTGATTTCTCAGCTGCCACATTCTGATTAGATCAAAGGGGAAAAGCCAGAGTTGGGCATATATTACAGTTCCTTCTGCTGACAGGAAAGTGTTCTTATTCATATTTGTTACCTCTAAGTTAAGTAAGTAAGTAAGTGCTAGTTAGTCGAGTCCAATTATGTGATCCCATGGACTAGAGCCTACCAGGCTCCTCTGTCCATGGACTTCTCCAGGCAAGAATACTGGAATGGGTTCTCATTTTCTTCTCCAGGGGATCCTTCCAACCCAGGGAGTGAATCCAGGTCTTCCTGCATTGCAGACAGATTCTTTACTGTCTGAGCCACCAGGGAAGCCCCAAAATTTAACCAATTCTGAACAGCAGACACACACACTAGAGGCAAACTAGGAAATGGTGATGCTGGTTTGATGCCATCCATCCAGAAGCACATCAAGGGCCCTTCAGCAATGGTGGAGACTTAGAGTAGAGACACCACGGAGCAGACTGCTGAAATGGTTAACATGGGCTGAACATGAGGCCCTGGCAGAGGAGGGCTGGACTCTAGAGTCAAACAGTAGGAGCCCTCCTTCCTTCACAGCTTTTCTTCCTTGGGGAATCACCCCTCCTCTCACGGCCTGTCAGCATCCTGCCCATCTTTCCAGGCTCATCCCAAGCACACTCTCCCATGGAACCATCCTGGACTTGTCTCTCTTCCTGCTGGTTCTGTTTACATCTCTCATTTCTCGTGGAGGACCCGTCTTATTCTGCTCCATCATTTGTACACGTGCACATGGCTTCTCACAGCTCGTGGAGGGTAAGATCTGTGCACCAAGCTCTGTTCTGGAACCTGAGCTTCACAGTAAGTGTTGGCCCCATTTCACAGATGAAGAAACTGAGAAACTCTGACCACATCACTGGTCTGAGGGCGGTCAGCTTTTAAACAGAAGAGCTGGAATCTGAATGAGTTCATGTCAGTTCAGAGTCTTCTGCTCTTTCACATCATGCTGCCCAGGTGGTGACTGAAGGTACATTTGAAATGAAGACAACACTTAAGTAATTCAAGACTTGAAGGCCTCTACACTTAGACATGTAAGTGTCAATAAACTTACTGTCCTATGGCTAAGAAAGTGATCTACGTGGAAAAATATTAAACTAGAATTTATTAATTTGATACCTTTAAATATGTGTTCACTAAACATTTTCAAAAGCCTTAAAGATAACATGGAGACAAATGTTGCACACAATATTACTTATATTATGGTAACAGAATATTATTATTGTTGATTTATATAATATACTGTGGTAGAGCACCTACAGAAATACCAACTCAAACAATGGAAGTTAATACTCAAATACCTTCTTTCTTACATGTCACATTTTATGGATGTAATTTTACCAGAAACTGACTGAGCTTATAATTAAAAACTAATTTATTTTCAAAACCATTCTAATACTTACAGAGTGCCTGTTATGTCCTTAGCAAGCAGGTGCTTTAAAATCACAACCACATTTCATCCCCAAAACAACCTAATGAGGTTGATAGTCTTATTATCTCCATTTTACAGATGAAGTAACAGGCTTGTAAGGATCAAACAGTCAAAACCACACACCTAATCAACAGAGAAACTGGGACTCAATTCCTGAACCTTCTGACTCCTAGACCGTGGAGTTGATGTCATCAACCTGAATTGATACTGCCAGTGTGATTACTTCATGTCTCACTATTTTGTTACAGAAAAGCTTTCAGCTCAATGAACTTAAACGATTACTTCAATAAGATCTATTATAATACATCTAGTTGCTTTTTTTTTTTTTTTTAGTTTAGCTTTATTTATTATTTTTTTTTAATTTTATTTTATTTTTAAACTTTACAATATTGTATTAGTTTTGCCAAATATCAAAATGAATCCACCACAGGTATACCCGTGTTCCCCATCCTGAACCCTCCTCCCTCCTCCCTCCCCTCCCCTCCCTCTGGGTCATCCCAGTGCACCAGCCCCAAGCATCCAGTACCGTGCATCGAACCTGGACTGGCGACTTGTTTCATACATGATATTTTACATGTTTCAATGCCATTCTCCCAAATCTCCCCACCCTCTCCCTCTCCCACAGAGTCCATAAGACTGATCTATACATCAATGTCTCTTTTGCAGTCTCGTACACAGGGTTATTGTTACCATCTTTCTAAATTCCATATATATGCGTTAGTATACTGTATTGGTGTTTTTCTTTCTGACTTACTTCACTCTGTATAATAGGCTCCAGTTTCATCCATCTCATTAGAACTGATTCAAATGTATTCTTTTTAAAGGCTGAGTAATACTCCATTGTGTATATGTACCACAGCTTTCTTATCCATTCATCTGCTGATGGGCATCTAGGTTGCTTCCATGTCCTGGCTATTATAAACAGTGCTGCAATGAACATTGGGGTACACGTGTCTCTTTCCCTTCTGGTTTCCTCAGTGTGTATGCCCAGCAGTGGGATTGCTGGATCATAAGGCAGTTCTGTTTCCAGTTTTTTAAGGAATCTCCACACTGTTCTCCATAGTGGCTGTACTAGTTTGCATTCCCACCAACAGTGTAAGAGGGTTCCCTTTTCTCCACACCCTCTCCAGCATTTATTGCTTGTAGACTTTTGGATCGCAGCCATTCTGACTGGCGTGAAATGGTACCTCATAGTGGTTTTGATTTGCATTTCTCTGATACTGAGTGATGTTGAGCATCTTTTCATGTGTTTGTTAGCCATCTGTATGTCTTCTTTGGAGAAAAATCTATTTAGTTCTTTGGCCCATTTTTTGATTGGGTCATTTATTTTTTTGGAGTTGAGCTGTAGGAGTTGCTTGTATATTTTTGAGATTAGTTGTTTGTCCATTGCTTCATTTGCTATTATTTTCTCCCATTCTGAAGGCTGCCTTTTCACCTTGCTAATAGTTTCCTTTGTTGTGCAGAAGCTTTTAAGTTTAATTAGGTCCCATTTGTTTATTTTTGCTTTTGGATTGGAAGGATAAATATAGTGAAAATGAGTATACTACCCAAAGCAATTTATAGATTCAATGCAATCCCTATCAAGCTACCAACGGTATTCTTCACAGAGCTAGAACAAATAATTTCACAATTTGTATGGAAATACAAAAAACCTCGAATAGCCAAAGCTATCTTGAGAAAGAAGAATGGAACTGGAGGAATCAACCTACCTGACTTCAGGCTCTATTACAAAGCCACAGTTATCAAGACAGTATGGTACTGGCACAAAGACAGAAATATTGATCAGTGGAACAAAATAGAAAGCCCAGAGATAAATCCACACACATATGGACACCTTATCTTTGACAAAGGAGGCAAGAATATACAATGGATTAAAGACAATCTCTTTAACAAGTGGTGCTGGGAAAACTGGTCAACCACTTGTAAAAGACTGAAACTAGAACACTTTCTAACACCTTACACAAAAATAAACTCAAAATGGATTAAAGATCTCAACGTAAGACCAGAAACTATAAAACTCCTAGAGGAGAACATAGGCAAAACACTCTCCGACATACATCACAGCAGGATCCTCTATGACCCACCTCCCAGAATATTGGAAATAAAAGCAAAAATAAACAACTGGGACCTAATTAAACTAGTTGTTTTTAACATACGTTATATAAAAAATGTTGCTTTTAGAAAGACGGTAATGATGATCTTACATGCAAGGCAGTAAAGGAGACTGATATAAAGAACAGACTTTTGGACTCAGTGGAAGAAGGTGAAAGTGGGATGATTTGAGAGAATAGCTTGAAACATATACATTAGCATATGTAAAATAGATGACCAGTGCAAGTTTGATGCATGAAGTAGGGCACCCAAAGTCAATACTCTGGGACAGCCCAGAGGGATAGGGTGGGTAGAGAGGTGGGAGGTGGGTTCAGGACTGGGGGGAGATATGTATATCCATGGCAAATTCATGTTGATGTATGGCAAAAATCATCACAGTATTGTAATAATTCTCCAATTAAAATATGACATTTTAATAAATAAATAGATGTTGCTTTTTTATGACTTTTCCTCCAGGATTTGGGGAGGTGAGAGTAAGGAGAAATCTTTATTATATTTGTATGCATGGATAGATGGATGGAGAGAAAAAGGTTAGAAATAGCAACAATGGCCACCACTTACTGAAACCCTGGTTTGTTTACATTTCACAGGCATTTTCTGTAATTTATACAGTTATCCCCCCTCCCTCATTTAATAAGAAAGGAAACTGAGACAAACACCTGGAGTCACTACCCAGGACTGTTTCTCTCCAAAGGCCAAGCCTTTTCTACCGCACTGTCTATGCCGTCTCTGTGTCTACAGGACGCCAGTATTTCCTGTGCCTGCCTTATGTCCATCCACTGAGACCTGGAATCCAAAAGGAGATAAGCAGATGCTCTCATAACTTACTAATTCCCAGGTGTCATAAAGACCTTGCTAACCTCTTGTTAATCAGAGTCATAGATGACATTTCAGAGCAGCAACAAAACCCTCTGACCCAATGTCTTCATTTTACTGCAGAAATGTCAGAGGTCCAGGCAGATAACAGGACATGTCCAGAGTGACAGCAGGCAAGTGATGAACCCTCTCCGCTACTTCTCCATGCTCGGCCTCCCTTCCTGCCAAGGAGGGAATGGGCACAAAGGACCCCAACTCCGTGTCCCAACTATGCAGCAGAATGTGAGAGCAGTCCATGTTTATAGACGTCAAATCATGTACAGAAGAACTGCTGTGCATCCCAGTCCTACAGGGCCCCTTCCAGCAAAGTCTGTGCTGTACACATGCCCCACTGGGTGAAGCCCCAGAACACTGCCCACATTTGAGGTCCAGTCACCCCACGAGCCTGCAGCAAAGCATTGGTCCTGAGGATCTGAACTTGAGCTACAAATGTAGAGATGAGGTGTCTCATCTGTCCTGGTCTCAGTTTTACTAACTGTAAAATGAAGATGGGAATATTGAAGATACTCATAAAGAATGAATAACTCATAAACCTTTTTAGGTGTGTGCATGCACATGTGTGAAAGGCAGAAAAATGATTTGCACATGGACTCTGAATTAATGGGAGCTACTGTTCTCACTGTTGTGCATTTGCTTTCCCTTCTTATATGGTATCTGCTGCTAAGTCCCTTCAGTCGTGTCTGACTCTGTGCGACTCCATAGACGGCAGCCCATCAGTCTCCCCCATCCCTGGGATTCTCCAGGAAAGAACACTGGAGTGGGTTGCCATTTCTTTCTCCAATGCAGGAAAGTGAAAAGTGAAAGTGAAGTCGCTCAGTCGTGCCCAACTTGTAGCAACCCCATGGACTGCAGCCCACCAGGCTCCTCCATCCATGGGATTTTCCAGGCAAGAGTACTGGAGTGAGGTGCCATTGCCTTCTCTGTATATGGTATCTAGACTATTTAATAAAAATCTAGCTAATTCCTGCTAACTTGACATCATTTCTGCAAGTGTATAGTCACCCATGAACAAGAACCTGGAGTAAAGAAGAGAGCCCATTAAACAAGCAATTCTGTGTGTCCACATCATTGTGAAATGCTGCTCACCTGATGCAAGGCTTCCCTGGTGGAGCTGGTGGTAAAGAACCCACCTGCCAATGCAGGAGACAGAGACTTGGGTTTGATCCCTGGGTTGGGAGGATCCCCTGGGGAAGGAAATGGCAACCCACTCCAGTATTCTTGCCTGGAGAATCCCATGGACAGAGGAGTCTGGCAGGCTACAGTTCATAGGGCCACAGAGCTGGACACGACTGAAGTGATTTAGTATAAACACACACACCTGATGCAACCTATGATGTTCAAGCCCTTGTTCCAGGAGAATCACAATTTCCTCACAAAGCAGGTCTGGAGCCTTCAATACCACACCTTTGAAAATCTGTCCCTGTCTTTTCCTTACAGTACAAAAGAGCAGTCAGATGTCCAGACTGCACGGAAGAGACCCCAGGGGAGACCTTTAATGATAGAATTCACTGCTTTTTACAACCCAAGAGAGTAACATAGTATTTAACATTATTTACTCTTTTTCCTTGCTTTTTGTCAATTGTATTCTCCTATCACTTAAGTTTAGGTCTCATCGTTTACTCACTAATCTTATTTAATTCCCAAAATACAGTTAAACCTTTCATCTTACCATTCTCTGTGAAACTCAATGCCATTTCTGAAAACAATCTCCCTCAGTGAAATCACGCAGTATTAAAAAGAAATTTTAAACCATTCTGGTTTCCTTAAATAATAAATTACAAGTCAAAAATGAAGTGGTGAGAGAACCTCACAGACTAAATGGGATCAAGGAGGCATCAGCCAAGTGCAGGGGGCAGACCTTGTGTGGCTTCCAACAATGGTGAAGACTGCCCAGTGAGATGATCAGCAGCATGTAAACACAGACTAGCAGGTGGGTGATATTCAGGAATTTGAGGTATTTTTCAGATGAAATAAAGTAGTGATTTTTTCCCCCAAAGCTTTCCTATCTTTTAGAGAAAAATAATGAAATGTTTACAGATGAACTGATCTGAGGTCTAGGATCGGCTCCACAATACTCGGGTTGGGATGGGGCTGGAAGGGGTAAAGATGCAGCAAGACTGGCCACCAGCTGATTCTGGCTGAAGCTGGGGGTGGGTACATGAGGGTTCATTACACCATGCTCTCTGTTTTTGTAAATATTTATAACTTTCCATTAAAAAATGTTGAAAGTGAATGAAAACTTCACAGAATGAAACAATCCCCCCTCCAGATAATGTATTCTGTGTTACTAACCTATAAGAATTAAAATGACAGAATATGTAAATACATATGCTTATTTATGTAAGCCTGCTGATTTATCCAGAGAAGGCAATGGTACCCCACTCCAGTACTGTTGCCTGGAAAATCCCATGGACGAAGAAGCCTGCTAGGCTGCAGTCCATGAGGTAGCACAGAGTCGGACACGACTGAAGTGATTTAGCAGCAGCAGCAGCAGCACCTAATTTATCCAGAAGACCAACTTAAATGTTAAGCAACATTCAAAAATCTATTTTTTAAAAAGAACTTTTAACAAACCTTATAGTGTAAACTACTATCATAGGGAACCCTCTTACACTGTTGGTGGCAATGCAAACTAGTACAGCCACTATGGAGAACACTGTGGAGATCCCTTAAAAAAATGGAAATAGAACCGCCTTATGACCCAGCAATCCCACTGCTGGGCATACACACCGAGAAAACCAGAATTGAAAGAGACACATGTACCCCAGTGTTCATCGCAGCACTGTTTATAATAGCCAGGACATGGAAGCAACCTAGATGCCCATCAGCAGATGAATGGATAAGAAAGCTGTAGTACATTTACACAATGGAGTATTACTCAGCCATTAAAAAGAATACATTTGAATCAGTTCTAATGAGGTGGATGAAACTGGAGCCTATTATACAGAGTGAAGTAAGTCAGAAAGAAAAACACCAATACAGTATACTAACGCATATATATGGAATTTAGAAAGATGGTAACGATAACCCTGTATGCGAGACAGCAAAAGAGACACAGATGTATAGAACAGTCTTTTGGACTCTGTGGGAGAGGGCGAGGGTGGGATGATTTGGGAGAATGGCATTGAAACATGTGTAATATCATATATGAAATGAATTGCCAGTCCAGGTTTGATGCATGATACTGGTTGCTTGGGGCTGGTGCACTGAGATGACCCAGAGGGATGGTACGGGGAGGGAGGTGGGAGGGGGGTTTGGGATGGGGACCACGTGTATACCCGTGATGGATTCAGGTTGATGTATGGCAAAACCAATACAATATTGTAAAGTAATTAACCTCCAATTAAAATAAATAGATTTATATTTAAAAAATGAAATTCAAGTATATGCAACTCAGAAGTCATTACTCACCGCTTCCAAAGCACAAGCTCTTATTACTTCTTCATATCTGTCTTCTTTATATTTCTTCCCCAATAAAATGTTACTCTTTACAGTCCCTGGAAACACCCAGGGCTACTGAGAATCATATGCGATCCTCCCGTGCATGCTGACCTGTCCCTGGCTTGGGGGCAGCTCCCCCAGAGCGTTTAGCAGTGACGACTGAAAGAGAGGGCAACACACACACGTGAACAGGGTGCACTCAGGATGGAAGACGCCCCGCAGCACAGCTGACCCTACCTTGGCTCTTGATACATGATAGAACCCTTTCCTTCAACAGGATAAAGTACAGCCCTCACAGTTGAGACCAAAACAAACAAAAAAAAAAAAAGTAAAAATAACACAAATGGTCAATGAAAATGACTGATAAGGAATGTATTAATAGTATAAACAGTCTACTCTGCCCGAGTATACCCCCAGATGAAATTCTACTCAGCAAAGAATAATTGAGACTGTTTAACATCCTTCTGTCAGAGAAGGCAATGCCAACCCACTCCAGTACTCTTGCCTGGAAAACTCCATGGATGGAGGAGCCTGGTAGGCTGCAGTCCATGGGGTTGCTAAGAGTTGGACATGACTGAGTGACTTCACTGTCACTTTTCACTTTCATGCATTGGAGAAGGAAATGGCAACCCACTCCAGTTTTCTTGCCTGGAGAATCCCAGGGACTGGGGAGACTGGTGGGCTGCTGTCTATGAGGTCACACAGATTTGGACATGACTGAAGCAACTTAGCAGCAGTAGCAACATCCTTCTCTAGCAGAGCCCAGCAGGATGTGTATTTGATATATCTGATGTTCAGTGCAATTGTTCCTGCATCTGGTATCCTTTACTTGACAAACACTTGTTCTTAAAAAGCTATGTGTGAAGAATATAGCCAACTGAAAGAACTCTCAAGTAAGTTGTGTCTGCAGAGCAAAAGTCCATGACAGAGGAAATCAGCACCCTTTCATATACACATCCCACATTTAAAAAAATAATTGTATTTATTTTTAGTTCTTTTACCTTTTTCATTTATTTTTTTTACAGTGTTGTGTCGGTTTCTGCCATACCACAATTCTAATTTTATTTATTTTTGCTTGCACTGGGTCGTCATTGCAGTGCATGGGGGTTTTCTTGTTGAGGCTCTAGTGGGTAGGCTTCAGCAGTTGTGGCCCGTGGGCTCAGTTGTTGCAGCTCCAGGCCCCAGAGCAGAGGCCCAACAGTTGTGGTGCATGGGATTAGTTGCTCCACAACTGGGAGGTGGGAACTTCCCAGACTAGGGACCGAACCTGTGTCTCCTGCATTAGCAGGGGATTATTCTACCACTGAGCCATCAGGGAAGCCCACATCCCACATTAGGTTTCTGTATTTTGTTGTTTCAGACCAAGGGTATGTGCACCTTTTCTTTCAATCTTCAACATCACACAGATGTGGCATGTGTGTATCCACACCATCAGAGTGCTCATGACACTGGGCTGAAATAATATGACTGCATATCTGTCTCACCCCACAACCTGATTGCCTCTGAAAGGCAGAGATTCAGGGTCTTGCTCACTTCTGTACCTTTATCTCCAGCACATGGCTGCACATTCACTACACATGCACTGATGGGATCATGTCAAGTCATAGGAGGAAATGCTCAAAGCTTCCGAGAAGAGCCTTTAAGATCTCCAGATATCCTGGAAGGGCCACTAAGATGAAAAGAAGTCCCCATTCTCTCTGTCTATCCTGAACAGTATCAGTTTAGTTGCTCAGTCATGTCTGACTCTTTGTAACCCCATGAACCACAGTACATTAGGCCTGCCTGTCCATCACCAACTCCCAGAGTTTACCCAAACTGATGTCAATTGAGTCGGTGATGCCATCCAACCATCTCATCCTCTGTCATCCACTTCTCCGCCTGCCTTCAATCTTTCCCAGCATCAGGGTCTTTTCCAATGAGTCAGCTCTCCCCATAAGGTGGCCAAAGTATTAGAGTTTCAGCTTCAACATCAGTCCTTCCAATGAACATCCAGGACTGATCTCCTTTAGGATGGACTGGTTGGACCTCCTTGCAGTCCAAGGGACTCTCAAGAGTCTTCTCCAACACCACAGTTCAAAAGCATCAATTCTTCGGCACTCAGCTTTCTTTATAGTCCAACTCTCATATTCATACATGATCCCTAGTAAAACCATAGCCTTGACTATATGGAATTTTGTTGACAAAGTAATGTCTCTGCTTTTTAATCTGCTGTCTAGGTTGGTCATAATTTTCTTACCAAGGAGTAAGCATCTTTTAATTTCATGGCTGCAATCACCATCTGCAGTGATTTTGGAGCCCCAAAAATAAACTCAGCCACTGTTTCCACTGTTTCCCCATCTATTTCCCATGAAGTGATGGTACTGGATGCCATGATCTTAGTTTTCTGTATGCTGAGTTTTAAGCCAACTTTTCACTCTCCTCTTCCACTTTCATCAAGAGGCTCTTCAGTTCTTCTTCACTTTCTGCAATAAGGGTGGTGTCATCTGCATATCTGAGATTATTGACATTTCTTCCAGCAATCTTGATTCCAGCTTGTGCTTCTTCCAGCCCAACATTTCTCATGATGTACTCTACATACAAGTTAAATAAGCAGGGTGACAATATACAGCCTTGAAGTACTCCTTTTATGATTTGGAACCAGTCTGTTGTTCCATGTCCAGTTTCAACTGTTGCCTCCTGACCTGGATACAGGTTTCTCAGGAGGCATGTCAGGTGGTCTGGTATTCCCATCTCTTGAAGAATTTTCCACAGTTTATTGTGATCCACAAAGTCAAAGGCTTTGGCATAGTCAATAAACCAGAAGTAGATATTTTTCTGGAACTCTCTTGCTTTTTTGATGATCCAGCAGATGTTGGCAATTTGATCTCTGGTTCCTCTGCCTTTTCTAAAACCAGCGTGAACATCTGGAAGTTCACAGTTCACATATTGCTGAAGCCTGGCTTGGAGAATTGGGAGCATTACTTTACTAGCATGTGAGATGAGTGCAATTGTGCGGTAGTTTGAGCATTCTTTGGCATTGCCTTTCTTTGGGATTGGAATGAAAACTGACCTTTTCCAGTCCTGTGGCCACTGCTGAGTTTTCCAAATTTGCTTACATATTGACTGCAGCACTTTCACAGCATCATCTTTTAGGATTTGAAAAAGCTCTACTGGAATTCCAAAACCGCCACTAGCTTTGTTCATAATAATGCTTCGTAAGGCCCACTTGGCTTCACATTCCAGGATGTCTGGCTCTAGGTGAGTGATCACACCATCATGATTATCTGGATCATGAAGATCTTTTTTGTACAGTTCTTCTGTGTATCCTTGCCATCTCATCTTAATATCTTCTGCTTCTGTTAGATCCCTACCATTTCTGTCCTTTATTGTTCCCATCTTTGAACAAAATGTTCCCTTGGTATCTCTAATTTTCTTGAAGAGATCTCTATTATTTCCCATTCTATTGTTTTCCTCTATTTGTTTGCATTGATTGCTGAGGAAGGCTTTCTTATCTCTCCTTGCTATTCTTTGGAACTCTGCATTCAAATGGGTATATCTTTCCTTTTCTCCTTTGCTTTTTGCTTCTCTTCTTTTCACAGCTATTTGTAAGCCCTCCTCAGACAGCCATTTTGCCTTTTTGCATTTCTTTTCCATGGGGATGATCTTGATCCCTGTCTCCTGTACAAAGTCATGAACCTCCATCCATAGTTCATCAGGCACTCTGTCAGATCTAGTCCCTTAAATCTATTTCTCACTTCCACTTCCATAAGAGATTTGATTTAGGTCATACCTGAATGGTCTATTGGTTTCCCCCACTTTCTTCAATTTAAGTCTGATTTAATTTAATTTAATCCAGAACAGCTGTCACATAAATAATTTCCTTCACTGAGACATCCAAATTCCACACAGGCAGTTCCTAACTGGGAAACAGGAAGCACTAAGGACAAAAAGATAGTGTGCATTTATCCTGATTTATTTCGTCATGAAACATTGTTGTAAAATGAATGCTCCATGAACACACCTAGAGAGACACTGTTCTAGATACACTCAATTCAAACTGAGTCACACACAGATCTGGGCTCTATTCTGAGAATTTAACAGGAGCTGTGGTGTTGCATCAAGCTGACAAAAGACATCATTCACTTAACTTTCCTGCTCCCACAGGTCCGACCACAGCTAACAGTTCACCAGGTCTGACAGTAAAGGAAAGTCCTTGTAGGGTTGGGATCTCTGATTCCTACAAATTAAAATTTTTTTTTCTCTAATTTTATTTTATTTTTAAACTTTACATAATTGTATTAGTTTTGCCAAATATCAAAATGAATCCGCCACAGGTATACATGTGCTCCCCATCCCGAACCCTCCTCCCTCCTCCCTCCCCATACCATCCCTCTGGGCCGTCCCAGTGCACCAGCCCCCAGCATCCAGCATCATGCATCGAACCTGTTTACCCATTTTAATAAAGTAACACAATTTTTTTAGAAAGTGGAAAATATAACAATAATCAACATAATTGATATGCAAAATATAACCCATATTTTTCTCTTTCCTATTTTAAGATATTGTGTCCTGGAGACCTCTTCATGAAATTTTATCTCTTTGGGGATTTGAGGTAGCTTAACTCACTTTATGAAGTTTCCTTCTTTTTTCCAACTACCACACAATTGCACTAATTTCATGTCCTAGCAAACTATCGCTCAAAATTCTTCAAGCTAGGCTTCAGCAGTGTGTAAACTGAGAACTTTCAGATGTATAAGCCGGAATTAGAAAAGGCAGAGGAACCAGAGATCACATTGCCGACATCTGTTGAATCACAGAAAAGCAAGGTAATTCCAGGAAATCATCTACTTCTGCTTCATTGACTAAAGCCTTTGACTGTGTGGATCACAACAAACTGTGGAAAATTCTTCTAGAGATAGGAATACCAGACCGCATTACTTGCCTCCTGAGAAACCTGAATTCAGGTCAAGAAGCAACAGTTAGAACTGGACATGCAACAACAGACTGGTTCAAAACCAGGAAAGGAGTATGTCAAAGCTGTATATGGTCACCCTACTTGTTTAACTTTTATACAGATTATATGATGCAAAACGGCTAGATGATCACAAAATGGAATCTATAATTCTGATAGAATATCAATAATCTCAAACATGCAGATGATGCCACTTAATGACAGAGAATGAAGAGGAAATAAAGAGCCTCTTGATGAAGGTGAAAGAGGAGAGTGAAAGAGAGTGAATGTTGGCTTAAAACTCAACATTCGAACAACTAAGATCATGGCATCTGGTCCCATCACTTCATGGCAAATAGAAAGTGGAAACAGTGACAGATTTTATTTTCTTGTGCTCCAAAATCACTTCAGACAGTGACTGCAGCCATGAAATTCAAAGATGCTTGCTCCTTGGCACAAGAGCTATGACAAACCTAGACTGTGTGTTAAAAAGCAAAGACATTACTTTGCTGATAAAGGCCCATCTAGTCAAAGCTATGGTTTTTCCCGTAGTCATGTATGGATGTGACAGTTTTCACCATAAAGAAGGTTGAGCACTGAAGAATTGATGCTTTTGAACTGTGGTGTTAGAGAAGACTCTTGAGAGTCCCTTGAACAGCAAGGAGATCAAACAAGTCAATCCTGAAGGAAATCAATCTTGCATATTCATTGGAAGGACAAATGCTGAAGCTGAAACTCTAATACTTCAGCCACCTTATGCGAAGAGTAGACTCATTAGAAAAGACTCTGATGCTGGGAGACACTGATGCTGGGAGAGACTGAAGGCAGGAGAAGAAGGGGACAACAGAAGATGAGATGGTTGGATGGCATCACTGACTCAATGGACATGAGTTTGAGCAAGCTCCTTGAGTTGGTGATGCACAAGGGAGTCTAGCATGCTGAAGTTTATGGAGTCGATACGATTTGGACATGACTGAGCGACTGAACAACAACAACAGAAATGCTGGAGTAGGCATCCATCCCCATGGACAGAGGGGCCTGGTGGGTTACAGTCCATAGGGTCACAAAGACTCAGAGACAAGTGAAGCAACTGACACTTCACACTTCATCTCAAAATATTAGATCTGGGTTTTCAAGAAAAGCTATTTGTGCTCTATATCTTTTGTTTAAGGTGATCCTATTGTATAGCACAGGGAATTATATTAAATACTCTGTAATAAAACATGATGAAAAATAAACTAAAATTTAACAGAAGAATTTATATACTTTAAGTTCAACATGTGCTAATACACTGAAAGCTCTCTTGAAAATGAGAAAAGAGTAACATGTCAAATGCCTCAGGCTGATTTTACACTTAATCTCCATTCATTGCAAACCTCATCCCTGATTCCAAGAATTTTTATAATATATTCTAAGTAAATGAGCAAGTCACATTTTACAGTATATGTAAAATCTCAAAATTCTCCAATAAATCTATGTCACAGTTATCTTTTAGCAGTCATAATTTTAGAAAGCAAAGTTTCTTACCTTCTCCCAAGAAACTGTAAAAGCTTGCACATCCACGATTGTTTTACCATCTGATGGCAGCAGAGGGTAGCACTGTGTTATCTCATCAAGTAACAAAAAGTTCTACAGAAAAAAGGCAAAACATAGATTGTTTATACTGCAGGAACAAAGCACAAACGAAACAACTGCTTCTGTGAAATTGGTAATAAAAAATTTTATATCTATCATTTATACCTACCTATCATTTTACAACTGTATTTTATTAGGTCTTGGTTCACATGAGAAATATTAAATAGTATATAGTATATAATATATCATTATTATATGTACAACTAAGTATATAATAGAGTATAGCATATATATATATATATATATATATATATATATATATAAAACATAGCATATACACACATATATAGAGTATGTATGTGTGTGTGTCTGTGTGTGTGTATAAAATAAATAAATAAGAATTCCTGGCCATGAGGCTATCTTTATTACTTTCTCAACAAGTGTACTGGTTCCTCTCTAAGAAGAAAATATGGCTTTAAACTCTAATACATTTAGAAACTGGACATTTTTATTGTTTTACTTTTGTGTTACCAACAATAAATAGGTGAGCTGGTAGAAAATTATTTCATAAATACTAACTGAATCCCACCATGTGCCAAGCACCATGCAACACTGCTAGAACACAGAGAGGAAGGCCCTCCCCAGGCCATCAGGAAGCAGGTGGCACAGGACAGGCTGAGAACACAAGACCAACGACAGAGATTCTGAGTGCAAACCATGTATACTCTGCTTTCCCCCTCGTGTGTGTCAATACCACATCACTGCTCGTCATTAACTATTACTAAGTCATCATTCTAAAAATTAAAATGTGTTGTTTCTATGTCTTAAAAAATATTTCACAAGCAACTTTTCAGAAGCACTGCCTCTTCTTAGTCCATGCCCTCTTTCCTCCACAGCAGGAATAGCTGCACCCACCTCTAAATTCTTGTTATCTTCTACACCACTTTGTAGCTAATATGCTACTGGAGATCAGTGGAGAAATAACTCCAGAAAGAATGAAGGGATGGAGCCAAAGCAAAAAGAATACCCAGCTGTGGATGTGACTGGTGATAGAAGCAAGGTCCGATGCTGTAAAGAGCAATATTGTATAGGAACCTGGAATGTCAGGCCCATGAATCAAGTCAAATTGGAAGTGGTCAAACAAGAGATAGCAAGAGTGAATGTCAACATTCTAGGAATCAGCCAAATGAAATGGACTGGAACGGGTGAATTTAACTCAGATGACCATTATATCTACTACTGCGGGCAGGAATCCCTCAGAAGAAATGGAGTAGCCATCATGGTCAACAAAAGAGTCCAAAATGCAGTACTTGGATGCAATCTTGAAAACGACAGAATGATCTCTGTTTGTTTCGAAGGCAAACCATTCAATATCACAGTAATCCAAGTCTATGCCCCAACCAGTAACGCTGAAGAAGCTGAAGTTGAACAGTTGTATGAAGACTTACGAGAACTTTTAGAACTAACACGCAAAAAAGATGTCCTTTTCATTATAGGGGACTGGAATGCAAAAGTAGGAAGTCAAGAAACACCTGGAGTAACAGGAAATTTGGCCTTGGAATACGGGAAGAAGCAGGGCAAAGACTAATAGAGTTTTGCCAAGAAAATGCACTGGTCATAGCAAACACCCTCTTCCAACAACACAAGAGAAGGCTCTACACATGGACATCAAGAGATGGTCAACACTGAAATCAGATTGATTATATTCTTTGCAGCCAAAGATGGAGAAACTCTATACAGTCAGCAAAAACAAGACCAGGAGCTGACTGTGGCTCAGACCATGAACTCCTTATTGCCAAATTCAGACTTAAATTGAAGAAAGTAGGGAACACCACTAGACCATTCAGGTATGACCTAAATCAAATCCCTTATGATTATACAATGGAAGTGAGAAATAGATTTAAGGGCCTAGATATGATAGACAGAGTGCCTAATGAACTATGGAATGAGGTTCATGACATTCTACAGGAGACAGGGATCAAGACGATCCCCATGGAAAAGAAATGCAAAAAAGCAAATGGCTGTCTGGGGAGGCCTTACAAATAGCTGTGAAAAGAAGAGAAGTTAAAAGCAAAGGAGAAAAGGAAAGATATAAGCATCTGAATGAAGAATTCCAAAGAATAGCAAGAAGAAATAAGAAAGCCTTCCTCAGTGAACAATGCAAAGAAATAGAGGAAAACAATAGAATGGGAAAGACTAGGGATCTCTTCAAGAAAATCAGAGATACCAAAGGAACATTTCATGCAAAGATGGGCTCGATAAAGGACAGAAATGGTATGGACCTAACAGAAGCAGAAGATATTAAGAAGAGATGCCAAGAATACACAGAAGAACTGTACAAAAAAGATCTTCATGACCCAGATAATCATGATGGTGTGATCACTGACCTAGAGCCAGACATCCTGGAATGTGATGTCATGTGGGCCTTAGAAAGCTTCACTATGAACAAAGCTAGTGGAGGTGATAGAATTCCAGTTGAGCTACTCCAAATCCTGAAAGGTGATGCTGTGAAAGTGCTGCAGTCAATATGTAAGCAAATTTGGAAAACTCAGCAGTGGCCACAGGACTGGAAAATGTCAGTTTTCATTCCAATCCCAAAGAAAGGCAATGCCAAAGAATGCTCAAACTACCACACAATTGCACTCATCTCACACGCTAGTAAAGTAATGCTCAAAATTCTCCAAGCCAGACTTCAGCAATATGTGAACCGTGAACTTCCTGATGTTCAAGCTGGTTTTAGAAAAGGCAGAGGAACCAGAGATCAAATTCCGAACATCCACTGGATCATGGAAAAAGCAAGAGAGTTTCAGAAAAACATCTATTTCTGCTTTATTGACTATGCCAAAGCCTTTGATTGTGTAGATCATAATAAACTGTGGAAAATTCTGAAAGAGATGGGAATACCAGACCACCTGATCTGCCTCTTGAGAAATTTGTATGCAGGTCAGGAAGCAACAGTTAGAACTGAACATGGAACAACAGACTGGTTCCAAATAAGAAAATGAGTACGTCAAGGCTGTATATTGTCACCCTGTTTATTTAACTTATATGCAGAGTACATCATGAGAAACACTGGACTGGGAGAAACACTGGACTGGAAGAAACACAAGCTGGAATCAAGATCGCCAGGAGAAATATCAATTACCTCAGATATGCAGATGACACCACCCTTATGGCAGAAAGTGAAGAGGAACTCAAAAGCCTCTTGATGAAAGTGAAAGTGGAGAGTGAAAAAGTTGGCTTAAAGCTCAACATTCAGAAAACATAGATCATGGCATCCAGTCCCATCACTTTATGGGAAATAGATGGGGAAACAGTGGAAACAGTGTCAGACTTTATTTTTCTGGGCTCCAAAATCACTACAGATGGTGACTGCAGCCATGAAATTAAAAGACGCTTTCTACTTGGAAGGAAAGTTATGACCAACCTAGATAGCATATTCAAAAGCAGAAACATTACTTTGCCAAAAAAGGTTCATCTAGTCAAGGCTATGGTTTTTCCTGTGGTCATGTATGGATGTGAGAGTTGGACTGTGAAGAAGGCTGAGCGCCGAAGAATTGATGCTTTTGAACTGTGGTGTTGGAGAAGACTCTTGAGAGTCCCTTGGACTGCAAGGAGATCCAACCAGTCCATTCTGGAGGAGATCAGCCCTGGGATTTCTTTGGAAGGAATGATGCTAAAGCTGAAACTCCAGTACTTTGGCCACCTCATGCGAAGAGTTGACTCATTGGAAAAGACTCTGATGCTGGGATGGATTGGGGGCAAGAGGAGAAGGGGACGACAGAGATTGAAATGGCTGGATGGCATCACTGACTCAATGGACGTGAGTCTGAGTGAACTCTGGGAGTTGGTGATGGACAGGGAGGCCTGGCGTGCTGCGATTCATGGGGTTGCAAAGAGTCGTAGTTGAAGAAAACAAAGTCTTATAAATTGCTACAAAGCTGACAAACACATACAAGAAAACTCCATCTTGCCTTGAAAATGCTAGATATAATTCAATGAGAAAAGCTAGATCAATAGAGAATTGAACAATCAACTTAGACCACTCCCACTAGTACCATAGCCTTGTCTAACTCAATGAAACTAAGCCATGCCCGTGGGGCAACCTAAGATGGGCGGGTCATGGTGGAGAGGTCTGACAGAAGGTGGTCCACTGGAGAAGAGAATGGCACACCACTTCAGTATTCTTCCCTTGAGAACCCCATGAACAATATTAAAAGGCAAAATGATAGGATACTGAAAGAGAAACTCCCCAGGTTAGTAGGTGCCCAATATGCTACTGGAGATCAGTGGAGAAATAACTCCAGAAAGAATGAAGGGATGGAGCCAAAGCAAAAAGAATACCCAGCTGTGGATGTGACTGCTGGTAGAAGCAAGGTCTGATGCTGTAAAGAGCAATATTGCATAGGAACATGGAATGTCAGTTCCATGATTCAAGGCAAATTGGAAGTGGTCAAACAAGAGATGGCAAGAGTGAACGTTGACATTCTAGAACTCAGAGAACTAAAATGGACTGGAATGGATGAATTTAACTCAGATGACCATTATATCTACTACTGTGGGCAGGAATCCCTTAGAAGAAATGGAATAGGCATCGTGGTCAACAAAATAGTCTGAAATGCAGTACTTGGATGCAATCTCAAAAACGACAGAGGAATCTCTGTTTGTTTCCTAGGCAACCATTCAATATCACAGTAATCCAAGTCTATGCCCCAACCAGTAACACTGAAGAAGCTGAAGTTGAATGGTTCTTTGAAGACCTACAAGACCTTTTAGAACTAACACCCAAAAAAGATGTCCTTTTCATTATAGGGGACTGAATGCAAAAGTAGGAAGTCAAGAAACACCTGGAATAAGTAACAGGCAGATTTGGCCTTGAAGTACAGAATGAAGCAGAGCAAAGTGTAGTAGAATTTTGCCAAGAGAACACACTGGTCATAGCAAACACCCTCTTCCAACAGCACAAGAGAAGACTCTACACATGGACATCACCAGATGGTCAACATGGAAATCAGATTGATTATATTGAATGTGAATGTGAAGTCGCTCAGTCGTGTCCAACTCTTTGCATCCCGATGGACTGTAGCCTACTAGGCTCCTCTGTCCATGGGATTTTCCAGGCAATAGTACTGGAGTGGGTTGCCATTTCCTTCTCCAGCGGATCTTCCCTACTCAGGGATCAAACCCAAGTCTCTCACATCGTAGACAGATGCTTTACTATTATTTGCAGCCAAAGATAGAGAAGCTCTATACAGTCAGCAAAAACAAGACTGGGAGCTGACTGTGGCTCAGATCAAGAACTCCTTATTGCCAAATTTAGACTTAAATTGAAGAAAGTGGGGAGAACCACTAGACCATTCAGGTATGACTTAAATCAAATCCCTTATGACTATAGAGTGGAAGTGAGAAATAGATTTAAGGGATTAGATCTGATAGACAGAGTGCCTGATGAACTATGGACGGAGGTCCATGACACTGTACAGGAGACAGGAATCAAAACCAACCCAAAGAAAAAGAAATGCAAAAAAGCAAAATGGATGTCTCAGGAGGCCTTACAAATAGCTGTGAAATGAAGAGAAGTGAAAAGCAAAGGAGAAAAGGAAAGATATACCCATTTGAATGCCGAGTTCCAAAGAATAGCAAGGAGAGATAAGAAACCCTTCCTCAGCGATCAATGAAAAGAAATAGAGGAAAACAATAGAATGGGAAAGACTAGAGATTTCTTCAAGAAAATTAGAGATACCAAGGGAAAATTTCATGCAAAGACGGGTGCAATAAAGAACAAAAACGGTATGGACCTAACAGAAACAGAAGATATTAAAAAGAGGTGGCAAGAATACACAGAAGAACTATACAAAAAATATCTTCACAACCCAGATAATCACAAAGGTGTAATCACTAACACTCATCTAGAGCCAGACACCCTGGAATGTGAAGTCAAGTGGACCTTAGGAAGCATCACTATGAACAAAGCTAGTGGAGATGATGGGATTCCAGCTGAGCTATTTCAAATCCTAAAAGACGATGCTGTTACGTCAGCAAATTTGGAAAACTCAGCAGTGGCCACAGGACTGGAAAAGGTTAGTTTTCATTCCAATCCCAAAGAAAGGCAATGCCAAAGAATGCTCAAACAACTGCACAATTGTACTCATCTCACAGGGTAGAAAAATAATGCTCAAAATTCTCCAAGCCAGGCTTCAGCAACATGTGAACCGTGAACTTCCTGATGTTCAAGCTGGTTTTAGAAAAGGCAGAGGAACCAGAGATCAAATTGCCTACATCCTCTGGATCATCGAAAAAGCAAGAGAGCCCCAGAAAACAAAACAAAACAAAGCAAAACTATTTCTGCTTTATTGATTATGCCAAAGCCTTTGACTGTGTGGACCACAATAAACTGTGGAAAATTCTGAAGGATATGGGAATACCAGACCACGTGACCTACCTCTTGACAAACCTGTATGCAGGTCAGGAAGCAACAGTTAGAGCTGGACATGGAACAACAGACTGGTTCCAAATAGGAAAAGGAGCACGTCAAGGCTGTATATTCTCACCAAGCTTATTTAACTTATATGCAGAGTACATCATGAGAAACGCTGGGCTGGAGGAAGCACAGGCTGGAATCAAGATTGCCTGGAGAAATATCAATAACCTCAGATCTGCAGATGACACTATCCTTATGGCAGAAAATGAAGAAGAACTAAAGAGACTTTTGATGAAACTGAGAGAGTGAAAAAGTTGGCTTAAATCTCAACATTCAGAAAACGAAGATCATGGCATCCAGTTCCATCACTTCATGGCAAATAGATGGGGAAACAGTGGAAGCAGTGGCTGACTTTATTTTTGGGGGCTCCAAAATCACTGCAGATGGTGATTGCAGCCATGAAATTAAAAGACACTTACTCCTTGGAAGGAAAGTTATGACCAACCTAGACAGCATATTAAAAAGCAGAGACATTACTTTGTCAACAAAGGTCCATATAGTCAAGGCTATGGTTTTTCCAGTAGTCATGTATGGATGTGAAAGTTGGACTAGAAAGAAGGCTGAGCACCAAAGAATTGATGTTTCTGAACTGTGGTGTTGGAGAAGACTCTTGAGAGTCCCTTGGACTGCAAGGAGATAAAATCAGTCCATCCTAAAGGAGATCAGTCCTGGGTGTTTTTTGGAAGGACTGATGTTGAAGCTGAAACTCCAATGCTTGATGAGAAGAGATGACTCATTTGCAGAGACCCTGATGCTGGGAAATATTGAAGGCAGGAGGAGGTGGGGACGACAGAGGATGATATGGTTGTAGGGCATCACTGACTCAATGGACATGGGTTTGAGTAAACTCTGGGAGTTGGTGATGGACTGAGAGGCCTGACATGCTGCGGATCATAGGGTCACAAAAAATTGGACACGACTGAGTGACTGAACTGAACTGAACATATTGATAATGTATTGTAGGGCCTTTTGAAAGCCTGTGTGCTCTAATTTTAAGTTCAATATGATGGTAACAATTAATAAAGTGGATAGTGCTATAAAGGGTAGTACTGATTGACAGCTCATCATATATACAGCATTGTTCAAAAGCATTGAACATATCTAGCATTGTTTCTTACCTGTCTGGTATTAAATAACAGTTTTATCTAATTTTACATTTTCAGCCCATTGCTACCTAATCAATGATCCACTGTGCACGGCTAATGTGCAGCTCAGCCATGGGCCCTTACCCCCATTGTGCAACCCTCACATTGGTCCCCAGGGTGTTCAGGATCCCACCCATCATGAGGGTGGATATCACAGCAATACAGATGGTTTTGAGTTTCTAGCTTTCTTGAATTTCCTGTACTTACTTCTAACTGGGTTACAAACAGGTCATGAACTGGCACTAGTGCACAGTCCACACTGTGAGGATCACTGTCACAGTTAATCTTTGCAGCAGCCTTATGAGAATCAAGAAGGCTATTCCCACCTCACCTTTCAGACAAAGACTATGAAGCACAGTGGGCTTTCCAACCTTAACAGCCCACACTCACCAGGTAGCAGAACTTGAATCCAAACCCAGTCAGTGCCCAGAGGAGCCAGTATTCGTCCCTGACTCCAGAGTTTGTGCTTCTCCCCGTGTGCTTGTGTCATTTTAACTACATGTGAAGGAAGAACAGTTTGGTTTAGGCCATCAGATGAGGACCTCCTCAAATACACCTTCTACATTCCACAAACCTCCCTCATCCATACCCATTCTGTTCTCCTCTCCTGGTGATAAGAATCTCCGAGGTCAATGACTGCACCTTGTGTCTTTAGATGCTCTTAGTCCATCCATCATCCCAACCAAAGCAATGGTTCAAGAGCAGGAACTGTTCATTTTCCAGACAAAGAAGC
The DNA here is from genome assembly GCF_032452875.1 of Bos javanicus. Lineage (NCBI taxonomy): Eukaryota > Metazoa > Chordata > Mammalia > Artiodactyla > Bovidae > Bos > Bos javanicus. The sequence continues at coordinate 71,505,544 of NC_083879.1, read as the reverse complement.
TGAGATTCAGAGGTTGAGATGCTTAACTGAGCATCTCAACTAAGACTACGTGGCTGTAGGCTGTCCAGAGCCTATTTTGTCAAGGATGGTGCCATTCTAATGTCCTGGCTCCTTGGCTGGTTACTGCTTTCCCACACCCACAGTGCTAGTGAGTAGTAGAGAAAGGACAGATCAGTGTGGCTGACTCCAAAACCAGGGCTTTCTGTTATCCCAGGCTACCTCTTAAAAGCTCAAAATTATAAAATTGAGAAGGAAGGCTTGCTCTAGGTTATCATTTATTCATTCAACAAACATTTACTGAGCACCCTCTGTGCATAGACAGTCTGCTGGAAGCCATAATCAGTGAACAGGGCACAGTTTCAAGTCTTTTTCTCATTTAGTTTAGTGAGAAAAAGACCACGTGTGAACACTCACACTCAGGGCAGGCTACATGCATAACAGAAAGAACAGGCCCCTTGTTTAAAAATAAAGTATCTCAAGATGGTGACAACAGGACACTAACCAAGTATGGTTCAGTTTAACACGAGAGGTGCTCAGGGTAATACATAAGTCCGAGTTACTTAGGATGACTACTGATCATAACATGACTTCCTAGAAGCGGTGACAACTGGGCTGACCTGGGAGAATGAGGATATCTCCCCTACATGGACCTTCTCCTCTATTTTTTAGACCAGAGGGTATTCAGGAGAATCACTGAGTCATCATTTTGCCTTAAACATCAGTCATCAAGTGTCTCCCCCACAGTACACCCTCATCACCTACCTCTGGAGCTGTGATACATGCCCAGGGAGAACATGAAGACATACTGTCCTGACCTCCCTTCAAGGACTTGTTATCCAGCAGCTGTTAGTGCTGCCAGTGGGTAACCTTAAACCACTAGCCCCTGTGGGGGCAGCCTAAGTGCAATGATCCATCCAGATGGAGGTATAAAGGCCTGGTCATTGAATGTGTCAGGACAACCCTGAAAGGTCAGCATCACTCCAAACTCTCATGGGGTGAGCTCAGGTCGTCTGGCCAGTGATCCAGCCTGATCCTTCCCTCTGCTTTACCCTGTTTCTTCCCTCCTGATTCCACAGTGTTGACCCCAAGGGCACCCCTGATACACATCCCAGCACTAAACTCCATCCGAGTCTGCATCCCAGAAAGCCAGCCTGCAACACGTATCAGAAAACATTCCAGTATTTGGGGAGGATTTTTATTGAAAATTACTGGTTACACATGTATTTATAACATTTTAAAACCCCCCAATAAAACACAAAATGGTAGAAACAAGGACCTTTAGTGTGAATGTGGTTACCTTTGGTTTAAAATTCACAATCTAATGTTGTCTGACCAAATGAAATTAAGTTATATATTAATAACAAAAGAAAACTATATGTTGAACCATATGAAACTGCCACTTTATCACTTATAAAAAAGACTGAATGTTAGCAGTTCCACATGGCTGAATCTAATTAAAAATATCCATTCGAATTTAAAATTTAGAGAACATTAAACTTATGAATAACTCATGGGTAAAAGATATAGTTAATGAATTAAATTAGGAATTAGAAAATACATAATACTATGGCTATTGACGGTGGTGAGTACCAAAACTTGCAGATTGTAGCTAAAGTGGATTTTAGGGGGGAAAAGTCAGCTTTATATATTTATATTAGAAAAATAATGGTGTTAGTAATCGCTTTTCAATTTAAGAATTTAGAGGAAAAACCTCAAAGTTAACGAAAAGTTGAAGGAAAGAATGATATGATGAACTGGGGAAAAAAGAGAGTATCAATCAAGGAGAAAGTTGATTCTTTGAAAACATGAAAAAGTTATACAAGATAATTCATAAAAAAGAAGGCTAAAATAAAATTAAAAAGCCAAAAGAACACAGTTAGAGATGCTGCAGAGATTAAACATATAAGACATTGTGAATAAATGTATGCCAATCAAGAAAAACTCACAGGAAATAAGTTATCAAAATGACTCTGCAAAATAACACACTGAATAGGAAAAAACATAATTACCAAAAGTTACCCAGACAATGTGGCTTCACAATACTGTCAATGTGATTAATGCCACTGGATTATGTGACTAAAAATGATTATATGGTAAATTTTATGTTATATATACTTTACCATCATTTGTAATGTAAAAAAAAAAAAAAAAAACTAAAATCCTCTATCTAGAAGACAGTCTAGCACATGTCTGTCCTTCATTAGCAAATCCCCTAGAAGGGCTCCTATTTTAAGAAAGCGTATTTTCTCTTTCTTCTCTTTCAGAACATATGATATTGTCCTTCTGTATTTAACCATATATCTACTTTTTTTTAATTTTTTTTGTTACTTAAACTAGGCTTAAACCAGGGCTTCCCTGGTGGCTCAGGGGGTAAAGCGTCTGCCTGCAATGCAGGATACCTGGGTTCGATCCCTGGGTTGGGAAGATCCCCTGGAGGAGGGCATGGCAACCCACTCCAGTATTCTTGCCTGGAGAATCCCATGGACAGAGGAGCCTGGTGGGCTACAGTCCATGGGGTTGCAAAGAGTCAGACACAACTGAGGACTTCACTTTCACTTTCACTTTCTTTCTTTCACTTTCACTTTCTTTCACTTAAACTATAGTATATTGTATGTTTTCCTATCAGTTTTCTCTATAGTATTTTAACCAGAGGTCTTTTGGTGGAAAAATGGATCCTAGTCATGTTAAAGGAAGTGGTGACACAAAACAGCAACTTCACACAGTCTTCAAGTAAACAGAATCCCTGATATAACTGGAAAGTAATATGTAATTCTGGAAACAGTAAAAAAACAAACAAACAAACAAACAAAAAAACACCTGTGACAACTTTGTCTCAAAACTTAGAAAATGAGTTTGGCTCTGGAGTCTTTCAAGACACAAAACCTGGGAGATGGCTATTATTGGTGGCCTGCACCTCTAATTTGGATAAGAAAGAAAGTAATATAACATTTAAGTAAACATAATAAATCCTTTTTCAAGAGCTTGAAATCATTGAGTGAAGTTGGAGAACTCACATTTTGTAATGTGTAAATATGTGTTGCTGGTGTAAAACAAGTAGAATATAGTTTATGCAGTGCAAAACCTATTGGAAAAAAGCCTTTGGAATAGACATGAACTCATGGTAGAATCACAGTGTTGACTCAAAAATTGTGAAGGCTGAGGACTGTCCACTGGAAACATTCATAACCACATGGTCACTGTGAGTGATATCTGGCTGTCTCCTTTTGAAGTACACCTGAGGGAGAAAAAGACAAAAACAACATGTTTAAAAGTTTTAAAGTCCTCCTCCTAAGGCAACAGATTTCTAGGTTTCCTTCTTCATGTGAAGCAATCATATCACTAGAATGGTATTGAAACATGTAAAATATCATGTATGAAATGAGATGCCAGTCCAGGTTCGATGCACCATACTGGATGCTTGGGGCTAGTGCACTGGGACTACCCAGAAGGATGGTATGGGGAGGGAGGAGGGAGGAGGGTTCAGGATGGGGAACACATGTATACCTGTGGCGGATTCATTTTGATATTTGGCAAAACTAATACAATTATGTAAAGTTTAAAAATAAAATAAAATTAAAGAAAAAAAAAAAAGAAAACCAGGGCTGTATTTATTCTATGGAGGAAGCAGCCCCATTAAAACCCTCAGTGGGGCTGGACGTAATGCCAAATAACCTGTAGATCTACTAGATTTCTGATCATTCTGATTCACAGATATGCTTTATCACTACAATAAATTGATAAGAAAAATCATTTTATTCCCTGAAATAAATTAAAGACAGTAACAAAGAGGATAGGAAATCTAGTATCTGAACAGGGTTTGTCATTTTCACACATAAAAGGAGCATAACAGATTTGGATATTAATATTGGGTTATTATCTTTATATTTTATAAACTCTGATTGACAGGCACTGAAACACTGGCATATATGTATGAAATATCCTGGTGTTTAATTTATGTGGCAAAGCAGTTATAGAGCCTGTAGAGATGTGATCTGTGGATAGTGGGTGCCAAGAATGAAAAGAGAATCAAAAGTGCTAACAATGACTCAACAAAGAGACTTCTCTAAAATGTAAGATGATACCCAATAACAGGACAGATCTGTGCCAGACCTTTGAGCTCTTGAATTCTACCAGATTCTAGCTGAACTGGAAGAGATACAGGTCTTCTCAGTGTATAATCAGAACACAAAGGAAAGGAAGTGCTGTCAAGTTCCACAATCATCAGTTTTTAGTAGCTATATTGTATCTCGGTTCTTTACAGTGCCCATAACAAAATAAAATAATGTCAGGGCTTGTGAAGCCTTATCTCTAAACATGTTTGGCCAAAAAAACTACTTCAAGTGTAACTCTGTATCCTCAAAGAAGAATGTGAAAGTTTCATTTGAGTTTTTAAAACAGAAAATGTATCATCTATCAGAGGCTGACTCCTTTCACAAACCGGGTTGCTTCAGTTCAGTTTAGTTTAGTTGCTCAGTCGTGTCCGACTCATATGATCCCAGATCTCTTTCATAAAACCTGACCGCAAGTGCATTTCTGGGTGCTGTAAACAAAGTTATCATGAGATGGAATGAACTAAAAAAATGAACATAAAAGCACTAGGACACCCACCTTCATAGTAAGTGCACTTTCTTACTCTCTTGTTGCTAACATATCCTGCTCTGCACATGAAATGCTATATATTTAAATGTCACTTAAGGAGAAAAATAAACCCTCCAAGAATGCTTGGGGCCACTGGCTGCACTGGCTGAAATCTGAGGCTATTTCCATTGTAATGGAAGCATTTAGTAATAAAACCTTTGGTGGGAGTGGGGAGGGTGGTTAATTGCATATCATAACCCTCCATTTTCTTAAGCTAGACATATTTTGTGATTATATATGTATGTACTCTTTTGGTGAAACTAAAAAGAGTTAAAGGAACAAAAGAAAATTCATTTTCTACTGCTTAATATTCTTTCCAAAATCATCTGGTTCCTTTCTCTATAACCCTTCTCAATACAATTTTTTTATAAAGAAAATATTGTTTTTAGCAACTTTTAACTGAAAAGGACTTTGGTTCATGGTCTGAAATACCTGAATACTGCAAAGGATCTTCAGCAGTTGGGGACCCCTGATTTAGAGTCTTAAAAGCGACCTAGAAGAACTATGGGTATATTTGTTTTATTATTGGGAGGCAAGGTTTCTACCTACAGCCTTTAACAAAATGACCCCACTTTTATACCGTAAAATGCTCTATATTCTTCAAGCACTTAAGCATGTGCTCTCTCATCTGATCCCTGTGATAAGTGTGAAGAAGCTAGCAGGGCTGTAATCTTGCTCTACACACAGGTGAGGACCTGAGGCTCAGAGGCCCTGGGGGACACAAGGCCACATGGATGCTAAGTGCCTGCTCCATCTATCCAACTGGGCCAGGTGCCTAGAGCTAGGATGTGAGAATTTTATAACTTCTGGGCTGTATTAGGTGATTTCATATAGACAAAATGACACCTCTGTTACACACCGGGAACAAAGAAACTTTAAAAATCCTCAACCACATCTGTTTCATCACAGAACAGAATGGATGATAGGTATTTATTCTTGGAGCCGAACTGTGTCCCTTCTGAAAGGCTGTTGCTGAATCATGAAAGACACTGAGATTCTTGGCATCCAGAAGAGAAGAATTCAATCTGGGGCTAGTGACGAGGCTTAATCATTCAGAGATTTTGTGTAATAAAGTTTTTTTAAAGTATAAAAAAAAAGAGATAGAGAAAGCTTCTGACATAGACATCAGAAGGGGACAGAAAGAGTGCCCCCTGCTAGTCTTTAGGTGGATGTTATATAGCTACTAGTAGTAGCAGTGTTAGTCAGTCAGTTGTGTCTGGCTCTTTGCGACCACATGGACTATGGCTTGCCAGGCTTCTCTGTCCAAGGGATTCTCCAGGCAAGAATACTGGAGTGGATTGTCATTCCCTTTTCCAGAGAATCTTTCCAACCCAGGGATCTAACCCAGGTCTCCTGCATTGCAGGCAGATTCTTTACCGTCTGAGCTACAGGGAAGAGCCATATAGCTGCTAGCAGTCTGCTAATTAGAGAAAGGAAATGTCTCAGAACTCAGAGACTGGCACCAGGCCCCTCACAAACAATGTGAATTTTGAGATAACATTGGCACAAAGTGAATTGTCCCTGGCCATAAGATGATTGACATGAATCTTGAGGAAACTCAGGTTTCCAAGCAAATATAGTCTCACTGACATAGCTTAAGAGAACATTTGTATGAGTAAAACATACTGGTTTGTCAAGTCTGTTCTGAGTCTTAGGGGGAGCCCACTTGAAGACAGAGTCTAGGGTAAATGCATAGTTCCTTAACATAGCTTAAGATAAACATTTCAATAGGAAAAACACATTGGTTAGCTCAAAGTTTGAGAAAAGTTAACTTCAGGTGGAACGAGGTATCTTCATGGCAAACAGAATTTTAAAAGAAACCTCTTTTTAAATTTGTATCAGTTCAGTTCAGTCGCTCAGTCCTATCCTACTCTGCATCCCCATGGACTACAGTATGCCAGGGTTCCCTGTCCACCACCAACTCCCAGAGCTTACTCAAACTCATGTCCATTGAGTCACTGATGCCATCCAACCATCTCTTATCCTCTGCCATCCCCTTCTCCTCCTGCCTTCAATAATGCCCAGCATCAGGGAGTTTTCAAATGGGTCAGTTCTTCGCATCAGGAGGCCAAAATATTGGAGTTTCACCTTCAGCATCAGTCCTTCCAATGAATATTCAGGACTGATTTCCTTTAGGATTGACTGATTTGATCTCCTTGCTGTCCAAGAGACTCTCAAGAGTCTTCTCCAACACCACAGTTCAAAAGCATCAATTCTTCAGTGCTCAGCTTTCTTTATTGTCCATTTCTCACATCCATAAATGATTACTGGAAAAACCATAGCTTTGACTAGATGGACCTTTGTTGTCAAAGCAATGTCTTTGCTTTTTAATATGCTGTCTAGGTTGGTCATAACTTTTCTTCCAAGGAGCAAAGTGTCTTTTAATTTCATGGCTGCAGTCACTATCTGCAGTGATTTTGGAGCCCAAAAACATAAAGCCTATCATTATTTCCACTGTTTCCCCATCTATTTGCCATGAAGTGATGGGACCAAAGGCCATGATCTTAGTTTTCTGAATGTTCAGCTTTAAGCCAACTTTTTAGCTCTCCTCATTCACTTTCATCAAGAGGCTCTTTAGTTCTTCACTTTCTGCCATAAGGCTGGTGTCATCTGCATATCTGAAGTTATTGATATTTCTCCCAGCAATCTTGATCCCAGCTTGTGCTTCATCCACCCAGGGTTTCTCACGACATATTCTGCATATAAGTTAAATAAGCAGGGTGGCAATATACAGCTTTGATGTACTCCTTTCCTGATTTGGAACCAGCCTGTTGTTTCATGTCCAGTTTTCACTGCTGCTTCCTGACCTGCATATAGATTTCTCAGGAGGCAGATAAGGTGGTCTGGTATTCCCATCACTTGAAGGATTTTCCACAGTTTGTTGTAATCCACAGAGTCAAAGGCTTTGGCATAGTCAATAAAGCAGAAGTAGATGTTTTCCTGGAACTTCCTTGCTTTTTTTGATGATCCAGCGGATGTTGGCAATTTGATCTCTGGTTCCTACACCTTTTCTAAATCCAGCTGCTTAAACATCTGGGAGTTCATGTTTAACATACTGTTGAAGCCCGGCTTGGAGAATTTTGAGCATTACTTTGCTAGCCTGTAAGATGAGTACTGTTGTGCGGAAGTTAGAGTATTCTTTGGCATTGCCTTTCTTTGGGATTTGAATGAAAACTGACATTTACCAGTCCTGTGGCCACTGCTGAGTTTTCCAAATTTGCTGGCATATTGAGTGCAGCACTTTCACAGCATCATCTTTTAGGATTTGAATTAGCTCAACTGGAATTCTATCACCTCCACTAGCTTTGTTCCTACTGATGCTTCCTAAGGCCCACTTGACTTTACATTCTAGGATGTCTGGCTCTAGGTAAGTGATCACACCATCATGATTATCTTGGTGTCGAATATCTTTTTTGTATAGTTCTTCTGTGTATTCTTGCCACCTCTTCTTAATATATCTGCTTCTGTTAGGTCCATACCATTTCTGTCCTTTATTGAGCCCATCTTTGCATGAAATGTTCCCTTGGTATCTCTAATTTTCTTGAAGATATCTCTAGTCTTTCCCATTCTATTGTTTTCCTCTATTTCTTTGCACTGATCACTGAGGAAGGCTTTCTTATCTCTCTTTTCTATTCTTCGGAACTCTGCATTCAAATGGGTATATCTTTCCTTTTTCCCTTTGCCTTTAACTTCTCTTCTTTTCTCAGCTATTTGTTAGGCTTCCTCAGACACCCATTTCACCTTTTTGCATTTCTTTTTCTGTGGATATAAATTTGTATAGACAAGGGGAAAAAATATATCACTAGTAGTTTGTTTCCTCCTGCAGCTTAAGAGAGAGATAAAAAATGTCTGATACTTGCAACCAACTCCCTCCATTTGGAGCCCCCTGGTCTTCTTGCCTGTTACCCTCTTACTTCCAATTTTACATGTTGAAGTCCTAAGCCCCCCAGTACAACAGAATTTGACTGTATTTGGAGATAGCATCTTTAAAGAGGCAATAAAGTTAAAATGAAATCATACAAGTGAGTCCTAATCTAACAGACTAGAGTTTTTATAAGAAGAGACCAGGACACAGGCTCACACAGAGGGAAGAGCATGTGAGGTCACAGATAGAAGATGGTATCTACAAGGCAAGGAGAGAGACCCCAGAGGAAATCAACCGTACTGACACCTTCACCTCTGACTTCCAACCTCTAGGGCTGTGAGGATATATGTTTCTGCTGTTTAAGTCTCCTTCTTTTTGGTCTTTGTATGGCAGCCCTTGCAAACTACAGCCCCCTCTAGCTTTATGTATCTAAAAGGTACTTTCTCTACTTCATGGATCATCCAAAAGGGTCGGTCAGACAGTGATAAGCTCACCTGAGCTACGAGTTCAACAAACTGTGATGTGGAAGCACCTTCTCCCAGATATTGGGTTTTCTTTTCAGATGAATGAATTCTGTTTTATTAGTGAAAACCTTATGACTTAGGCTAATGCTCCCCATGTTATAGCTCTGAACAATGCATTGATATCTGACTCTTGCACACTCAAAAAACTGATAATCTGATAGTTTATACTCCTAAGAGGATGCAGAGTATGCAGAAATAATGTCAAGATGGCATGAGAATTCAGAAATGTATTTTTTTCTGTAGAGGGACCTGAGCCAGTGGCAGGAATGAAATCCAAGAGAGAGGTTCTGTCACCATGAACTTCGGTGACTGGCCCTACCTTGGCTACCAGGTGACAGGAGCAGTGTTCTCAGGCTCAACACAGAGTGCAGTACCTAGGACAGCACCCAGCCTCCCAGCAATTCCCGCTCTGTGCTCCCTGGACCAGCTCTGTGACCTTGGGTGCACTCAGAACACACTCTCCTCATTCATGACATGGAATAAAAATGGACCATCAGGAGAGTAAGTGAAATCATACATGAGAGAACTATATAAAATAAATTATGAAGAACTACACAAATGTAACTTACCATTAATATTGTTAGAGTAGGTGCAGGATTACTAGACCTGAAATCACAAGATTTCTAATTCTATGACCTATGTCTGCTTCATTATGTATGTTACACTTGATTTAAAATATTTACTGAAAGAACAAATTTATAATTCTGTGTCTGCTGCACTAGCTTAACACCAGTTACATACATAGGGCCACCTTCCTTCTAAAGCACCTTAGTTTCCTTACCTGTACAAAGAGAGGGTTGAATCCTATTATCTTATTATCTGGACCAATCTAAAATTCTGTGTTCTATTTCTCATTACTCAATGTCATGATAATATAGTTTTAAAATGAAGACTTTGACATACAGGTGGGAACACCACTTTTTGATGTGAAATGCCTAAGGACAAAACAGCAAAAGAGTTTGGGAGATTCCTGGCTCTCTAGGTCTCAGGAGGGATGGTCCGAATGGGAGACACTCTAGTGGATCAAAGCACTCTGTGAATTTCAGGCATAAAAAAATTACAGAGTCCCTTGTTCAGCTTCTTAACATTTGCACACAATGTAAGTACTCATGAAAAGTTCAAAACACAGACTTCCTTTTCCCTAAACCTAAGCATGAACTCCAGTTCTGTCAACTCTTCAGCCAGCTCTGGGACCCAGGAAGTCTACCCGATGAGCAGCGGAAGGTCCTGCTCTGCATTTCCTCATTTCTACAGAGGATTGAGAGGAGACAGTGATGAACTCAGGCCACATTTTAGATAAATCTTTCATATACAAGTACTTAAGATACTGGAACATGTTTTCTTTAAGGCATTTTAAATATTATACAAATAATCTTATTCTGTTTAAAAGTGAAAATCTTGGGAAGATAGAAAAGTATGAAGAATGGAATATACATCTATAATTTAACACCCAGAGATAAATTTTCGATGGGGAAGCCACATCCCACCCTGAGTCACACATGTTAAGGGACAAGAACACCAGACCTTCCTTCCCTTCCTCTATCTTCCCATCAACCCCAATCCCACTCCCACCTGGTCCCAGAAAGACTTACAGCTGGCTGCATGACAATGGCTAAGCCTCTTAAACCAGACCTTGGTTACCAGTACACCTCTGTTAGAAAGATACCACGTGACCTGCATGTTACTCACTGAGCCCCTTCCTCACACCACACACAGTGCTTAGTGCCTCACACACCTCATCTATGAGAAAGTGCTCTGTAAACCTTCAGGCACCATTCAGACTACAGTGTGAAGCTATTGTGAGTTCTTGATTTGTCCTGTTGACAATTTCATCGTCCAGAAGGTAGAGGAAATGTGGAGGGGGGCGTAAATGGACCTAACTCTAAACAACAAAGAATTAGGTAGAAAGTGATAATTTCAGGTAAGAATTTTCTTTACAGACTAGGAAACAGAAGAGACCTACACCTTTCTCTGGAAGATCTACCTAGAATCAAAATATTTCAAGATTTTTCCCCTTAAACTCTCAAATTTCCTGGATATTCCTCAACAGAACTTGTATCACAAATGTGCTGAACACCAATCAGAATGAATGTAAAAGGTCTTCAAAATGAGGTTGTTCAGTGCTCCATGAGAATCTCAACTCAGAGTCCAAACATGTGGAAAGTTGAATCCAAAATCTCTGTCTCAGGCACATGTGTGTGCACACAGAAGGGTTCACAACATCCCAACCCCACTCCCAGCACTGCTGCAGATTCTCAGCAGACCTGCCTTCCACCTGCCACATGTTGTTAAGACCCAGTCATGAAACTTCCTCTCTGGTGGCTACTAATTGAAAAGAGCACAGAGTGCTTATTCCCAGATCCTTGGTGGAGATGTTGTGAACAGTGAACCCTGGAGGCGAATTTTAATTACAGCTCCCCACAGCAGGCTCACCTATGTTGCCCTATTGGTGAGGACAGCAGCCTCCGCCTCGCCCAGTTGTTGCACCATCTTGTAAAATAAGCTGTTTCTATCTCGCAACAAATTATGTGTCCAATCATATTCTTTCTGTCTTCCTGAATCCAAAACCTGTTAACAGCAGAAAGAAACCCATTAGCACATAGTATACCCCAGTAACATAACTCAGACAATATTTCAAAAGGGGGCAGGTCGGGGAGAATTTGGGTGGTAGGACTGATAATTAAATGGTTTGATTATTCTGTTTTACTAGGTAGACAATGGCCCAACCCGACCTTTCATTATTATATGGTTATAGGAAAGGAAGAAAATGAAAATTTTAGAATATGATTACTGGAACTGAACACTCTGTAGCGTTTTATATTCTGCCCAGGGCCTTTGGGGTTGTTATCATTAGTTAGTGCTTTTAGCTCTCAGACTCTGAGCTTTGAGGGCTATTTATACAGATATACAGAGTTGGGAAATGTCTTGATTCAAGAAAATCAGACTGCATTTATCTAAAAAGTAGGTTGACACCATACAAATCACATGGCAATGTACTGACAACAAATTAATCATCAAGTTGATTTGACAATCTGAGCAATATTTCAGGGGGAAAAAGTAAATGCTTCCGGAATTTCTTTAGGGTCCTGGATAACGTCAGCCCCTACTAGACGGACTAAATGTGAGGCTGAAACTCCATTACTTTGGCCATCTAATGGGAAGAGCTGACTCACTGCAAAAGACCCTGATGCTGGGAAAGACTGAAGGCAGGAGGACAAGGGGACAACAGAGGATGAGACGGTTGGATGACATCAGCAATTCAATGGACATGAGTTTGAGCAAATTCCAGTAAGTAGTGAAGGACAGGGAAGTCTGGAATGCTGCAGTCCATGGGGTTGCAAAGAGTCGGAAACTGACAGACTGAGCGACTGAACAACAAGAGGGGCAGAATCCCTTGTCCAAGAGGTTAAGATGCTTCTTGACGTTGGCTGTGGTTGTAGTTTATTATTATGAGAGTGGAAGGCTAGCAAAAAGAGCTGTTATATAAGCAGCTTTTGCAGAATTGCTCTGCACAGAAGGCATTTCTAGAAATGCAGTTTTCTTTTGGGTAAGACTATAAAACCACATAAGAAATTGAGCTCCAAACTGAAGCAATCACAGCCTGCACAGCACATAGAGCAGCCCAACCTGAACTGCCTAGGACCTGAATCTGTTTTCACAAATTACTTTCATTTGCTTCTTTCTCTTGCTTTGTTAAGCTGCCTGTCTTTCACCCCTTTTATTGCTCATCAATAAACCTGCTAATTGGAAACTGAAAGGGAGAGGAAGGGGCTCTTAAGTTTGCCTTTCTACTTATGCCTTGGTTAATGGTTATGGAGGAGGAAAAAGTACCTGAAATAATTGATCCAAATAATAGAACTACAAAAACAGTTCTGATGTTACTGATGCTGCTGCTAAGTCGCTTCAGTCCTGTCCGACTCTGTGCGACCCCATAGATGGCAGCCCACCAGGCTCTGCCATTCCTGGGATTTTCCAGGCAAGAACACTGGAGTGGGTGTTCCATTTCCATCTCCAAACCATGAAAGTGAAAAGTGAAAGTGAAGTCACTCAGGCGTGTCCAACTCTTCACAACCCCATGGACTGCAGCCAACCAGCCTCCTCCATCCATGGGATTTTCCAGGCAAGAGTACTGGAGTGGGGTGCCATTGCCTTCTCCGGTTCTGATGTTAAGTGGAATTTAATTATTCATTTAGGTCATATTTAAAGTAAATGCATCTAAAGAGAATATGTGTTATGGGCTTACCTGGTGGCTCAATGGTAAAAGAGTCCGCCTGCCAATGTAGGAGTCACAGGTTTGATCCCTAATCCAAGAAGACACCACATGCTGTGGAGCAAATAAGTTCATGCACCACAACTACTGAACCCACATGTCACAACTACTGAAGCCTGAGCGCCTAGAGCCTGTGCTCCACAACAACAGAAGCCTCTGCAAGGAGAAGTCTGCACATTTGTCGCAACTAGAGAAAAGCTCACACAGCGTCAAAGACCCAGCACAGCCAAAAATAAATTAATAAAATTATTTTTTTAAAAAAGAAGAGAATATGCTGGAACTCTAAACAAGACACAAGTTATTTTTTCCACACGTAGGTATTACAGTTAACTTCATCCTTTTTATTTAATTGGAAACATTTTTTAAGTCTCACAAAGGGCATATTTCTATTAATCTTTTATTTATACTGTGAATCATTGTTAAGAGCAGCTATCTCAAAAGAGTCCAAGAATAATTGAATGTCTCATCTACATAATTAATTTTCTGTATGCCAATTGAGCATGCCAATTTAGATGCCCTGAATGTGCAATTTTACTTAAGCATAGTATAATAGAACATAACTGCTCCTCCTGAAGTTGAAGAAGAAAAACTGCAGTTTTAAAACACAGGTTTCAAAATATCTATGTTCAATTAATCTATGAAAGATTAGGTAAGAGTATATATTGAACAAAAGACAGTCTCTTTGCTAGGTAGTACTGGGAAAGCTTCATACCTGGAAATGAATGAAATTAGAAAACTCCCTCATAGCACACATAAAAATAAACTCAAAATAGTTTAAAGACCTAAGATAAGACTGGGCATTATAAACAAAAAGGAAAACACAGGCAAAAAACTCTTTGACATAAAATGCAGCAATATTTTCTTTTATCAGTCTCCCAAAGCAAAGAAATAAAAGCAAAAATAAACTGGATCTAATTAAACCTAAAAGGCAAGACTCACATTAGGGGATTCAAGAGCTAAGATGGGACATAGACTGAAAAATGGCCGGAAACAGAATTTTACCAACTTAGCCTTTATATTTACTGGCTTGATCAAACATTTTAGATATTTCAGAATAAATAAACATAAAGCAAATCTAAATTCTCTTTGTGTTCAGAAAAATAGGTATAGTTTTAGATTTTTAACATCCCTTATAAAAATAACGTTGTAACATTTTCCACTATGTCCCCACCCTTGCTGTAACACTAGTTAAACTATATACTAAATCACACATTCAAATTGGTGTGATAATAATCCCTGAACCCCAGGATCTCTCCAGGAACCCCCAACCTTGAATTACTTATCAAGCTCTAGTAGGTTAAGTAAAAAAACATTATGTTGGACAAGTAAGTGAGTTACATAAGCTCAATGAAGATGTGTTTATCAAACCTGTTTATGTGCAGATATTCCTGGTAGCTGTCTAGACATAAAAATTAAATGGACCCACTGCAAGATAACTTGATCCATTCATTGGCAAGATGCCATCAGTGAAAAAGAGGAATGCAAGGAGAGGTGGGTGAGTGCCTGGAGAGGTGGGGGGCAGGAGAGGATGGAGTTAAAGCCCTATAAGAAATGATGGCAACAATAGAGATAGACCTCCACTTAGCGACAAGTAGAGTTGCAAGGGGAAGGTCTGTGTCATATCTCTGTTTCTGGTCGCCAGGTGATGACAAAGGGACAGTTGTCCAAACTTGCATAGTGGGTCCCTCATTGGTAAAATGGGTGCCCGTGATTTTCTCAGTGACTGGGCAACATGGCAAGTATTAATTCAAAATCCTTTCCTAGACCATTAAATAATAAATTAGTTTCTCACCAGGGGGGTGATGAAGGCTGGGTTATAGTCACTTCCATAGTCACTTTCCCAAATCTGCTGCCTTTGCTTATAAGCGCTCCCCTCTTAAAGTATCTCTTCTTCCCAACTGTGCTTTCTACATCCATATTAGTTATTTTCCTTTGAAAACTTGAGTGAAATCTTTTGGAGTTTTTGAAGGAGTTTTCTCTTCTGAAATATTCTAATTACAGCCATGTAGGCTTCTGAAAGAAATGTTCCATGAAGGTGAAAAACAGAATTTAAGTAAAAGTCTAGTTAGACATGAGCTGTTTTGTGCTTTCCAGGTGGGGATGTTACAACAGTTTCTGGTTTTGATTTCCCTGGGGAAAATTCTACTGAGAAGAGATTTGTGTTGAGGAAGAAACAGAAAACAAAATCATAAGATTGACTGTAAACAAAAGAGGTGGAATCTGAGTTTCCTGTCCCTGGTTTTGGTTCTTCATCATTCATTTCCAAAGAATTCTCTAACTGCAGACAGTGAAAATGTTGACCACAGACAACAATACTGTTAATGCAAGTGCAGATTGTCACATGCTTCTCTGTTCATGGTTCTAGGGAGGATTCAGGTGACATGAAGACTGAAATGTTCAGGAATTAGAGGCAACAGCTGTGCTATTGGCTGCAGAGAAAGCAGGTCACAAGCACCCAGCTAATCCTAAAATCTATAGGAAGAACCCTCTAATATAGACAGAAGTGAGTATAAGGAGAAAAAGGATTTCTAATTTATCTGTCTCACTCCACTATTTTGGAGCAAATGAGGATGATTAATTTAGTTGCTGTTATGACTTTTATGCTTAATCATAACTTAGATGCTGTTATGACATCTTTAAGATACTTAAAATTCATAAAATTTCTTTGGAAAATAAAATTCTGAAATGGTTTAACGAACCAAAACTAGGTAAATCCCTTCAGAGAGCCAACACATACACAAAGCTATTAACTAGGTCACAGTTGTTTCCCAACAAGCCTTTTCTCTTGTTCACTTACACTAAGCAAAACCATATACATCTAATCATTTCAAGATTTTTGAATAAAAGTGACAATTTAAAAAATATATAATCTCTAAAGTGAAAGTGTTAGTTGCTCAGTCATGTCCGACTCTTTGTGACCCCATGGACTGTAGCCTGCTAGGTTCCTCTGTCCATGGAATTTTCCAGGCAAGAATACTGGAGTGGGTAGCCTTCCCTTCTGCAGGGGATCTTCCTGATCCAGGGATCAAACCTGGGTCTCCTGCATTGCAGGCAGATTCTTAACAGTCTGAAACTACAGGGAAGCCCATATTATGTCAAAGTTTCAGATTAATTATACTTGATCTCTAAGATGGAATTTTAGGCAGCTATTAAAACTGTGCTATAGAAAATTAATTAATGACATGGGGGATTTTAAGAATATATTGTTGCTATAAAAATTCTGCTGATGAAATACTCTGTTTTGCATAAGACTAATTACCAAACTATTAATAGTTCTAATTTTATCCAAATAATATTATAGCACTATACAACTGTTACTTTCTGGTGGTGCGTATTTTGTAATCTTCCCTTTATGAGATTTAAAAAAATTTTCTTATTTGTACCTTGCACATTTATTGCCTTTTTGTAACAAAATATATGTTTTTATGAGTTAGGCTCTTCATTTTAAAAAACAGAATAAAAGAAAATATCCATCTATTTTTGTGCCGAAGTGTTCATCAGTACAACAATATGTAATTATTACACCTTAACACTTGCAGTGACAGGACTTTATGGTGACAGCACTGTTGGTTATGCCCTTCATCAGCATCTGTCACTTCCCCAAGCCTCTCCCCCAGGCTAGCAGCCCTCCCTGTGAAGCATCACGCTTTGTAGCAGATTGACTCTGACTTGTCTTTATATCCTTAAAGCTTTAAGAACAAACAATCACTTGCTTTCCAGAAAGGAACTGGTATAGGCATCCCTCTGAGCTATTGCAGCTTCAGTTTCAGAACACCAGAATACACTGAATACTGCAGTAAAGTGAGTCATGTGAATTTTCTGGTTTCCCAGGGCACATAGAAGCTTTGTTTACATTATTGTGTACCCAAGCATGTGTGCAATAGCATTATGTCTGAAAAAAAAAAAAGTACAGAACTTAAAAATAAGGCATTGCCAAAAAATATTAACCATCATCAGAGACTTCAGTAAGTCACAGTAGTAATATCAAAGATTGTTGATGTTACAGATCACCAAAGCAACAGCACTGATAGTGAAAATGTCTGATATATTGTGAGAATTACCAAAAGGTGACATAGAGACATGGAATAAGCAGATACTGATGGAAAAACGGTGCCTATAGACTTGCTCAATGCAGGTTTATGACAAGCTCTCAATTTGTAAAAAATGCAGTATCTGGGAAGCACAATAAAACAAAATATGTCTACAGTTCTAAAGCAAGCAATAAAAATGAGATTGCCTCAAAAATTGAAGGTTTGAGAGAGAACATTATTTGTGATGTTTTCACTACATTGAAAGCCAACTGGTAATTAGAAGCTCTAGAATAACATACAGGCTTTACACCTGGGGTGAATGGAGCACAGAGGACAATCCGCAACCCTGAAGCTGGGGGATGCCTGTCTCTTGGTGCCCTGAGGTCTAATCCTGTTATTCCTACCAGAGGAGTCAGCAACTACAACCAGCTCAGACTGAGATGTAAACACAGGGCCAAGCTTACATCTCCTGGTGGGACCTCCCTGTGACATCAATGATGAACGCAACCAGGGAGTCCTACACTGAAGGTCTCCCAACACAGGAGTGAGAAGGGAAGCTCCACAGTGAAGGGTAAGATCCTTTCTGGAAACAAGGTCATTCATCACAAAGGTGACAGGCTCCAAAGAGAACCCTAGCATCTCCCTTCTCCCTCTGTCTTCCCTACTCACCCAGATGCTCAGTCTCTGTACCCAGAAACCAACATCAATTTCTTTCTCTCTCCTCAGATCCCATGTTCAATCCATCACACAGTCCACTTGGCTCCACTTCCTTATCTACCCCAAGCCCCACCATCTCACCATTTCCACCACAGTCATCTTAGACTAATCCAAAAGTCTAGAGAGGGCACACTGTAAGATAGTGAATACTGAATTTGTAGAACTGAAAGACCATCAGTGTGATTTTAGCTGTAAAGGAAGGAGGGTGAGCAGAGTGGGACAAAACTAGAAAGTTGGGGAGGGACTGGCCAGACATTGTTTCATAAAAGTTCTTTAATTTGTTCATAGGCATTCATCAAGAGAGAAAAATTTGAGATTATGGAAATTTACCAGGAGATATTGATAAGATATTCCAAGATGCTTATTCCTTGGAAAAAAAAGTTATGACAAACCTAGAGAATGTATTAAAAAGGAGACACATTGCTTTGCTGACAAAGGCCTATATAGTCAAAGCTATGATTTTTCCAGAAGTCATGTATAGATATGAGATTTGGACCATAAAGAAGGCTGAGTGCCAGCCAATGAATTGATGCTTTTGAATTATGGTGATGGAGAAGACTTTTGAGAGTTCCCTGGACAGCAAGGAGATCAAACAGTCAATCCCAAAGGAAATCAACCCTGTATATTCACTGGAAGGACTGATGGTGAAGCTGAAGCCCCAATACTTTGGCCACCTGATGTGAAGAGCCAACTCACTGGAAAAGACCCTGATGATGGGAAAGATTGAGGGCAGGAGGAGAAGGGGATGACAGAGGATGAGATGGTTGGATGGCATCACCGACTCAATGGACATGGGTTTGAGTAGGCTCTGGGAGATAGTGAAGGACAGGGAAGCCTGGCATGCTGCAGTCCATAGGGTCACAAAGAGGTGGAAATGACTGAGTGACTAAACAACAAATCGGTAAGTAAAGCATTAAATAAATGAACATATTTTGATAATAGCAACAAAGCTGCTTTGTTCAGAGGATACATATGTTCACATCTGCAGATCAGGTGCTGAGTGATAACAGTTTAGGACTGATCAGGAGACATGTCCTCCATTTCTGTGCCTCTTCAGTTTCCCTAACCAACCACACACTCCAAGGTGACAGTATTTCTAAGAATTAGAAAATAAAAAGAATCTGCTACCATTAATGCTATAATACCAAAACCCAAAAATAAATCTTTAGGGTACATTTAGGAGCAAAGAATTTAATTGAACAGACCCTTAACTGAGCTGGAGATCAAGCCATCTTTCTGCTGCTATGTCTAAAGCCTGACAAAGGGCTTAAAACAGGTACATTTCACAGCATCATTTATTTATTATGGAAAAATGGTGCTTTGGGGGACAGTCTTTGAAATACAGTGTTGAGAGGTAAGAACAACAAAGTGACAGGTAAAAACTAGAAACAAAAGGTTACTTTTCCAATTAGCATTCAAGAACACAAAATGAAGGACTGACACAAAACATTTCTAGAAATTAAGAGTCACTGTTGGGTAGTCTTGAATGTCACCCCATGCCTCATGAAAGTCTGCAGGTAGAGCCCACTTCCTACTGTGATATCTAGTCCACATGACCAGACACACTGCTTGGAGCCTAGACAACAGGATGTCCCACTCCTTTCATCTGCCTCCCCAGAGCTCACTCCTGAGCACATCCAGCTTGGGGTGTGAGGCTACAGGTACTGCCTCAATGCTGACAGCCTGGTATCTTCTCAGTGTCCCACTGATGATCCCATCTGACAATGCACGTGAAGTAGGATAGGAGGTGATATTCCAGAAGCTGCCCAAGAAGTCAAAAGAGATGGTACTATTATCCTTAGACATAAGGAACTGTGGGTATTACTGACCACTCATTAGTGATTATTACTTGTTTTGTATGGACCATCAAAATACCTCAAAGTATCTTGCATTCCTTGAGATTATTTGCTGCCAAAGTTTATCCTTTGAAGAATGCTTTTCTTGTTTTATAAAGGCACATCCTAACATGTATTGAAACTGAGCAAGCAACAGAGGAAAAGGACAAAGAAAGATAGAAAATGAAAAAGAGAGAGAAAAGGAATAGATGGAGGAAGGAAATGAAGCTAAGGAAGGAAATATTAAATTACTAAGGAAGAAAGAGCCAACCAAACCTGGAAAGAATATACTAGACAGATAACCAGAGACCAAAGCCTAGAACTTGCCATGTGTGCAGAACAGAGCTATTGTGTAAGAAACTCGCTGGTTGTTTAATTAGTCTCTCATCCCTGATTTGCCTTTCTTTCCAAACTCTCATCTGTGATGCAGAAGCTGGGTCTCTGCAAGTCACTGCAGCAGTTCAGACTATTTTGCCAGGTGGCCTTTGTTAGGTTGCCAGTAGGGGGCACTAGAGGGAGACTGAAGGTGGGAAACACCGCTAATGTTCTACTTGATAGCGTCACCTCAGCACTGGGACCTGACTCCAGCTCCCAGCTATTAGCACCTGGAGAACCAGTCCCATCTTGCCCCCTCACAAATATGACCAGCAACCGGGCAGTGACCTCTCCTTGGAGGTCTGAGCATCAATATTTTAGGGCCTCTCTTCTGAATTCTCAGGTCTGGAGATCTGTCCGAGTATATGGTAGCTGCTTTCTAAAATCATTACCCCAGTGTTTCATTTTTCTAGCCCTCTAATCCATATGTAATACATTTCTTATATGAAATCCTTTCAGTTAAAGTACTGTTTTTCTCACTAGGCTTTTTCTTCTCATGGACTCCTGAGAAATTCTACAACTTTAGCCATCAACCTCCTGGCAGTCTAAATTAGAGCCAAATTTTTTGATAAGAGAATCCAAAAATGCTGAAATTTCTATGATACAGTGAAAATGGTGGTGTTCTGCCCCACTAAAATATGGAGTTATAACTTAGGTTTGAAATATTTTAATGGTTGGTGATCATAAAAAAATGACAATTCAAATAAACTTTTAATATGAAAATATAAGATTATTGGATATATTACTTAATAGTGCATTCTAAAAGTATAGTTAAGTACTTGAGTAATTTTCAGGAATGAGAGAAGAAACTAAGAGAAAAATTAATGGACGTTCCTATCAAATTTTACATGGAAGGATATATTGAAAATTGAACATAAATGGAAACAGCTAAAATGGAGAGGGTCTTACCATTATCCGTTCACAGTCAATAACAGTACTCAACCTGTGTGCAATGGTCAGCACAGTGCACTGGGCAAATCTCTCACGAATTCTTTTTTGTATGAACTCATCAGTTCTAGAAACAAAGAAGTTGATTTAATTCAGTAAAGACAGGAAAAGCAGACTTAAGACTTAAAAATATTCTATGATATTTTTACAATGTTTTTAAAAATCAATACTTTAACATATAGTCTTGTTCCTAAAAAACTAAGTATAAAAAGTCTACTTAGAAATTTACTATTTTTCATAAAATGATGGAAAATTAGTCTTCCCTCAAAATTGCTTGAAACTATCAGGAGCTGGATTTAGGAATTCAGCTTTCTTAGGGTGCTTCATAACAATATTAACACCATATAACATGTCTTGGTTTTTATGTTTATTTTCTGGAATTAATATTATCAACAGATATCCATGAGGCCAAAAGAGCACTTAGAAACATTTCTAAGATTCACTAAATGTTTTCCATTTACCACATTTACAAGTCAGTTTAAGATTTCCTGGGGCTCAGCTCCACACCTTGGATCCACGTATGATGTGGCTTTGTCAAGAATCAATATCTGATTCTTCCTGAGAAGAGCCCTGGCAAGGCACACCAGTTGTTTCTGACCAGCACTCAAGTTCAATCCAGATTCTGCTAATTCAGTATTCATTTTAGCAGGAAGACCTTCGATGGATTCTTTGAGTTGTACCTGTGGATACAGAAAGAATGACATTTTTCTAAGCAAACTGCTACTGAAGTAGACATGCCTTTTAGACATTAGAGCTTTGACATCCTCAGGACTTCTTACGTATCTTACATGTACAGCCAGGTGATGGGGAGAGCTCCTTCCAATGAGTGTTCACTGAGAAAGATTGTGGAGTCAACTCAGGACAAAAAGATCTCAGTGTCCCCCTTTCCCACCACAGGACATCCACCAAACCACCCCCCCCAGGGGTTAGTTAAGGAAGTTTCTCAAAAAGTGAAGCTATTTCTCCCAATATGATTGAAACAGAAAAGTTAAAAGGATCTTTATGGTTGAGTCAAGCTTCCTAAAGTACATTTTGCATAAGAATTCGTACACTAGAGAAAAGTTTTCAAAAATTTTACAGAAAATCTGGTTCTCTGAAGATATAAGCTTATTGGCCCTTTACTATTTTCTAAAGTTTAATATATGCAAGTTCCAGCAATAGCAAACTGCCACTTATACATTAGTAATCCTGGAGCCCATTCTGATGATGGTTCTTTCCCAAGTTTAATCCTACAAATAGTGGACCAGTCAAGTGCATTTTCTTCAGTGTCTTAAATGCATTGTTTGTGAATGAAAACACATGAAAAAGAAAACACAACATCTTATTTCCCAAAGCATATGGATAGAGGTTATTGTCATCCAGTCGCTGAGTCATGCCCAACACTTTGCAACCCCATGGACAGCAGCACACCAGTGTTCCCAGTCCTTCACTATTGCCTGGAGTTTGCTCAAACTCAGGTCCATTAAGTTGGTGATGCCATCCACCCACCTTGTCTTCTTTTTGTACCCTTATCCACCTGCCTTCCATCTTTCCCAGCATCAGGGTCTTTTTCAATGAGTTGGCTCTTCACATCAGGTGGCCAAAGTATTGGAGCTTCAGCTTCATCATCAGTCCATCCAAGGAAAATTCAGGGTTGATTTCCTTTAGGATTGACTGGTTTCATCTCCTTGCTGTCCAAGGGACTCAACAATTTTCTCCAGAACCACAGTTCAAAAGCATCAGTTCTTCAATACTCAGCCTTCTTTATGGTCCAACCCTCACATTGGTACATGACTACTGGGAAAACCATAGATTTGACTATATGGACTTTGTCGGTAAAGTGATGTCTCTACTTTTTAATATTCTGTCTAGGTTTCTTGCAACTCCTCTTCCCAGGAGCAAGCATCTTTTAATTTCATGGCTGCAGTCACCATCTGCAGTGATTTTGGAAATAAAGTCTGTCGTTGTTTCCACTGTTTCCCCATCTACTGCAATGTAGTGATGAGACAGGATGGCATGATCTTAGTTTCTTGAATGTTGAGTTTTAAGCCAGGTTTTTCACACTCTTCTTTCACTTTTATCAAGAGGCTCTTTAGTCCTCTTCACTTTCTGTGATTAGGGTGGTATCAGATGCATATCTGAGGTTATTGATATTTCTCCCAGAAATCTTGATGCCAGCTTGTGCTTCATCCAGCCTGGCATTTTGCATGATGTACTCTGCATATAAGTCACATAAGCAAGGTGACAACATATAGCCTTGACGTACTCCTTTCCCAATTTGGAACCAGTCCAAATTGTTGCTTTGGAACAGCTGTTCCATGTCCGGTTCTAACTGTTGCATCTTGGCCAGCATATAGGTTTCACAGGATGCAGGTAAGGTGGTCTGGTATTCCTATCTCTTAAAGAATTTTCCACAATTTGTTGTGATCCACACAGTGAAAGGCTTTAGTATAGTCTATGAAGTAGATTTTTTTTTATGGAATTCTGTTGCTTTTTTGATGACACAATGGATGTTGGCAATTTGATCTCTGGTTCCTCTGGCTTTTCTAAATACAGTTTGTACATTTGGAAGTTCTTGCTTCATGTACTATTGAAGCCTAGCGTGAAGGATTTTGAGTATTGCTTTGCTAGCATGTGAAATGAGTGCAATTGTGTGGTAATTTAAACATTCTTTAGTACTGGCCTTCTTTAGGATGGAAATGAAGACTGACATTTTTCCAGTCCTGTGGACACTGCTGAGTCTTCCAAATTTGCTGGCATATTGAGTGCAACACTTTCACAGCATCATCTTTTAGGATTTGAAATAGATCAGCTAGAATTCTGTCACCACTAGCTTTCTTCATTATGATGCTTTCTAAAGCCCACTTGACTTTGTGTTCCAGGATGTCTGTCTTTAAGTGAGTGATCACATCATTGTAGCTATTTGGGTCATTAAGACCTTTTTTAGAAATAGTTCTTCCCTGTATTCTTGCCACCACTTCTTAATCTCTTTTGCTTCTGTTAGGTCCATACTGTTTCTGTCCTTTATTGTGCCCATCCTTGCAGGAAATGTTCTCTTGGTATTGCTAATTTTATTGAAGGAATCTCTGGTCTTTCCTTTTCTATTGTTTTCCTCTATTTCTTTGCATTGATCACTTAGAAAGGCTGTCTTATCTCTCTGTGCTATTCTTTGGAAGTCAATATTGAGATGGATATATCTTTCCTTTTCTCCTTTGCCTTTAGCTTCTCTTCTTTTCTCAGCTATTTGTAAGGCCTTCTCAGACAACCATTTTGCCTTGTTGCATTTCTTTTTCTTGGGGATGGTTTTGTTCACCACCTCCTGTAGAGTGTTACAAACCTCTGTCCATAGATCTTCAGGCACTTCAGAACTAATCCCTTGAATCTACTTGTCACTTCCACTGTATAATTTGTAAGGGATTTATTTTAGGTCATGTCGGAATTGCCTTGTGGTTTCCCCTACTTTCTTCAATTTATGCCTGAGTTTTGTAACAAGGAGTTCATGATCTGAGCCATAGTCAGCTGCCATCTTGTTTTTGCTGACTGTATAGAGCTTTTCCGTCTTTGGCTGCAATGAATATAATCAATCTGATTTCAGTATTGACCATCTGGTGACGTCCATGTGTAGAGTTGTCTCTTGTGTTGTTGGAAGAGGGTATTTGCTATGACCAGAACGTTCTCTTGACAAAACTCTGTTAGCCTTTGTCCTGCTTCATTTTGTACTACAAGGCCAAACTTG
Organism: Bos javanicus; assembly: GCF_032452875.1. Taxonomy (NCBI): domain Eukaryota; kingdom Metazoa; phylum Chordata; class Mammalia; order Artiodactyla; family Bovidae; genus Bos; species Bos javanicus. The sequence continues at coordinate 71,480,626 of NC_083879.1, read as the reverse complement.
CCTGTTACTCCAGGTATCTCTTGACTTCCTACTTTCACATTTCAGTTCCCTATGATTAAGAAGACATCTTTTTTGGTTTTAGTTCTAGAAAGTCTTCTAGCTCTTCATTGAGCTGTTCAACTTCAGCTTTTTTAGCATTAGTGGTTGGGGCATAGACTTGGATTACTGCGATACTGAATGGTTTCCCTTGGAAATGAACTGAGAACACTCTGTAATTTTTGTGATTGCACCAAAATACCACATTTTAGACTTTTGTTGAATATTATTTTTCCAGCCAAACAAAAATAAATTGGAGACTTGAAGCCAGGCAGCCTGGGGATAAGTCTTACCTGGCTGTGCCAACTGGGTAAGTTCCTGAACCTACTCTATCTTATCTTCCTAAACTCTAAGTAAGACTATAATATCATAATTATGAAGGTGTGTACCTCCTAACAGTGTTAAGAATATTAAGTCAGTCAGTACATGCAGAATTTGTAACAGATCAATATATATTGCCCATTATTAATAATGCTATCAGCTCACCCTTCCTCAAGTTCTGCTTCACTTTTCTACTTTGCATGTATCAGCACTGAGATTTTGTTACATATGTACATTTTGTTACATATGATTGGCTTGATTTTCAACTTCTCCAGGAGAATTTCAGCTCCAGAAGGACAGACATTTTGTCTCTTGATGACTGTGACAGCCCCAGAACCTGCAACATTGCCTAACAAGCTCTCAGTAGATATTTGTTGGCTGGATGAAGGTGGGCTTCCCTGGTGGCTCAGTGGTAAAGAATCCACCTGCCAAACAGGAGACTTGGGCTCGATTCTGGGTGAGATCCCCTGGCTAAGGAAATCACAATCCACTCCAGTATTCTAACACTGTTTCCTTAGTAAGTGTAATTGTAAAAAGGATATATTCTTATAACAATTAACTGGCTCCAAGATATCATATCACACTTTAAATAAAGGAAAGCACTGAAAAAGTTATAATTTAAGGAAAATAGAACAAATAACTACTATTCAAAACTATACATCTCAATATAGAATACTTCAGATTGTTTTTGAGCTTGGGAAAATAATAGAATATAGCAAAACTGAAGAATAATAAACTGGACTTTAAGGCATCCTGTCTCCATCATCGCTGTGTGCACTCTGTGTAGTAGGTGCTGTCACCCCTCACAGGAGGGGAACACAGAGGTCAGGTGGTTTCCACATTTTGTGGAACTTTCTTACTTTTCAAGAAGAAAATCTGGTGTGGCTCAGAAGGAGACACTGAAATGCAATCAACAGATGGGGAAGAGCTTTTACCAGAGCAGGGCCAGCAGTAAAGGAAGTTCACCTAACACAAGGTCCGGGGAAATGGACATGTGACCTATTGCCACCTCAAGGACTGAACCACATGGTTCCTGATGTATCGGCTGCTGACGCCCAGATTTCTGTATCTCGGTTTCCTGTGTGATGTGACACACTTGTGTCCTAACAGAGACACTATCAATGTCAGACATTTACCTGTACTATTTCTTCCCAGTTTTGACAGGACATTTTTGTTATTGTTTAGTTGCTAAGTTGTGAAACTTATGGACTATAGCCCACCAGGTTCCTCTGTCCATGGGATTTCCCAGGCAATAATATTGGAGCAGGTTACCATTTGCTCTTCTAGGTAATTCGCCCAACTCAGGGATCAATCCCACTTCTCCTCCATTGCACGCAGACTCTTCATCACTCAGCAACTGTGGAAGCCCCCATACTCTACTCTTAATTCCAAATCCCAGTATCTAAGGTGTTTCATTTTTGCTTTTTAATGGAAGCAACACATCAATGATTCACTTCCAGAGATTTATCTACTATGACCTTTTAACCTCTGAATGATACAGTGCTTCATCTTCAGGCACTACTCATGTTATATTTTTGGAGCTGCCTTTGCTTTTTAGCACCCCAATAGCACTAATTTCTGATGAACTTTTATCAGTTTTCAGCAATTTGGCAAGTTTTCAGTACAGGAAAAATGTATTTTCAGCATATTTAGAAAAATAAACAAAATGAGACAGGCAGCATCCATAGGACTGTCTTCCTTCTGATTGTCCATCTCTGCCAAGGAAAAAGGAAGAAAGAGAACTAGAGGACATTAAAAAAATTTTAAGCCATATTTTCCTTTTAACTGAAGTTCATAAAGGGGAAAATATAGTGGTTCTCGCCTACTCATTCTCAGGTTAACTCTGTGAGTTTGGGTTCACATATCCAGTTAGGCATCATTTACAAATTAATAACTAGGGGTTTTGGTTCACTTAAAAACTGACTTCATTGATTGAGTGATACCTCTGATGAGGGTGAAGGAGGAGAGTGAAAAAAGTGGCTTAAAACTCAACATTAATAAAACTAAGATCATGGCATTCAGTCCCATTATTTCATGGCAAACAGAAGGGGAAAAGATAGAAGCAGTGACAGATTTCCTTTTCTTGGACTCTAAATTCAGTGCAAATGGTAACTGTAGCCTTGAAATTAGAAGATGATTTCTTCTTGGCAGGAAAGCTATGACAAAACTAGACAGTGTGTTAAAAAGCAAAGATATCACTTTGCTGACAAAGGTCTGGATAATCAAACCTATGGTCTTTCCAATAGTCATCTACAGATGCAAGAGCTGGACAACAGAGCACTGAAGAATCGATTAGACTATGGACTGTTCCATCTCTGGGTTGGGGAGATCCCCTGGAGAAGGGGATGGCTATCCACTCCAGTATTCAGGCCTGGAGAATTCCATGGACTGTATAGTCCTTGGGTGCAATCTATAGTACTTGGATGCAATCTCAAAAACAACAGAATGATCTCTGTTCATTTCCAAGGCAAACCATTCAATATCACAGTAATCCAAGTCTATGCCCCAACCAGTAACGCTGAAGAAGCTGAAGTTAAACAGTTCTATGAAGACCTACAAGACCTTTTAGAACTAACACCCCCAAAAGATGTCCTTTTAATTATAGGGGACTGGAATGCAAAATTAGGAAGTCAAGAAACACCTGGGGTAACAGGCAAATTTGGCCTTGGAATATAGAATGAAGCAGGGAAAAGGCTAATAGAGTTTTGCCAAGAGAACACACTGGTCATAGCAAACACCTTCTTCCAACAACACAAGAGAAGACTCTACACATGGATATCAACAGATGGTCAACACTGAAATCAGATTGATTATATTCTTTGCAGTCAAAGAGGGAGAAGTTCTATACAGTCAGAAAAAAAAAAAAAAAAAAGGTCAGGAGCTGACTGTGGCTCAGATCATGAACTCCTTAATGGCAAATTCCGACTTAAATTGAAGAAAGTAGGGAAAACCACTAGACCATTCAAGTATGACCTAAATCAAATTCATATATGAGTATACAGTGGAAGTGAGAAATAGATTTAAGGGACTAGATCTGATAGAGTGCCTGATGAAGTATGGACGGAGGTTTGTGACACTGAACAGGAGACAGGAATCAAGACCATCCCCATGGAAAAGAAATGAAAAAAAGCAAAATGGCTGTCTGGAGAGGCCTTACAAACAGCTGTGAAAGGAAGAGAAGTGAAAAACAAAGGAGTAAAGGAAAGATATAAGCATCTGAATGCAGAGTTTCAAAGAATAGCAAGGACAGATAAGAAAGCCTTCCTAAGTGATCAATGCAAAGAAATAGAGGAAAACAACAGAATGGGAAAGACTAGAGATCTCTTCAAGAAAATTAGAGATACCAAGGGAACATTTCATGCAAAGATTGGGCTTGATAAAGGACAGAAATGGTATGGACCTACAGAAGCAGAAGATATTAAGAAGAGGTGGCAAAAATATACAGAAGGACTGAACAAAAAAGATCTTCATGACCAAGATAATCACGATGGTGTGATCACTCACCTAGAGCCAGACATCCTGGAATGTGAAGTCAAGTGGGCCTTAGAAAGCATCACTACGAACAAAGCTAGTGGAGGTGATGGATTTCCAGTTGAGCTATTTCAAATACTGAAAGATGATGCTGTGAAAGTGCTGCACTCAATATGCCAGCAAATTTGGAAAACTCAGCAGTGGCCACAGGACTGGAAAAGGTCAGTTTTCACTCCACTCCCAAAGAAAGGCAATGCCAAAGAATGCTCAAACTTCTGCACAATTGCACTCATCTCACACGCTAGTAAAGTAATGCTCAAAAGTGTTCAAGCCAGGCTTCAGCAGTACATGAACCATGAACTTCCAGATGTTCAAGCTGGTTTTAGAAGGGGCAGAGGAACCAGAGATCAAATTCCGAACATCCGCTGGATCATGGAAAAAGCAAGAGAGTTCCACAAAAACATCTACTTCTGTTTATTGACTATGCCAAAGCCTTTGACTGTGTGGATCACATTAATAAACTGTGGAAAATTCTGAAAGAGATGGGAATACCAGACCACCTGACCTACCTCTTGAGAAACATATATAGAGGTCAGGAAGCAAGAGTTAGAACTGGACATGGAACAATAGACTGATTCCATACAGGGAAAGGAGTATGTCAAGAATGTATATTGTCAGCCTGCTTACTTAACTTATATACAGAGTATATCATGTGAAACGCTGGGCTGGAAGAAGCACAAGCTGAAATCAAGATTGCTGTGAGAAATATCAATAACCTCGGACATGCAGATGACACCACCCTTATGGAAGAAAGTGAAGAGGAACTAAAAAGCCTCTTGATGAAAGTGAAAGAGGAGAGTGAAAAAGTTGGCTTAAAGCTCAACATTCAGAAAACGAATATCATGGCATCTGGTCCTATCACTTCATGGGAAATAGACGGGGAAACAGTGGAAACAGTGTCAGACTTTATTTTTTTGGGCTCCAAAATCACTGAAGATGGTGACTGCAGCCATGAAATTAAAAGACGCTTACTCCTTGGAAGGAAAGTTATGACCAACCTAGATAGCATATTCAAAAGCAGAAACATTACTTTGCCAACAATGGTTCATCTAGTCAAGGCTATGGTTTTTCCTGTGGTCATATATCGGTGTGAGAGTTGGACTGTGAAGAAGGCTGAGCACTGAAGAATTGACGGTTTTGAACTGTCGTGTTGGAGAAGACTCTTGGGGGTCCCTTGGTCTGCAAGGAGATCCAACCAGTCCATTCTAAAGAATATCAGTCCTGGGTGTTCTTTGGAAGGTATGAAGCTAAAGCTGAAACTCCAGTACTTTGGCCACCTCATGTGAACAGACTCATTGAAAAAGACTCTGATGCTGGGAGGGATTGGGGGCAGGAGGAGAAAGGGACAACAGAGGATGAGATGGCTGGACGGCATCACTGACTCTATGGACATGAGTTTGTGTGAACTCCGGGAGTTGGTGATGGACAGGGAGGCCTGGCGTGCTGAAATTCAGTGCTGCAATTCATGGGGTTGCAAAGAGTCAGACACAACTGAATGACTAAACTGAACTGAGCTGAAGAATCGATGCTTTTGAACTGTGGTACTGTAGAACACTATTCATAGTCCCTTGGAAAACAAGGAGATCAAACTAGTCAGTCTTAAAGGAAATCAACCCTGAATATTCTCTGGAAAGACTGATGCTGAAGCTGCAGTTCCAATATTTTGGCCACCTGATGCAAACAGTTGACTCTTTGGAAAAGACTCTGATGCTGGGAAACATTGAAGGCAGAAGGAGAAGAGGGATCATGATCAAATGCCTGGATGGCATCATCGACTCAATGGACATGAACTTGGGCAAGTTCCAGGAGATGGTGAGGGACAGGAAAGCCTGGCATGCTGCAATCCATGAGGTCACAAAGAGTCAGAGGTGACTTAGCAACTGAACAACAATAACTTAGAATGATAAATCACCCCTTTATCCAGATCCTCTAGGAATTATTTCTTTATCACATTTGTATGTTTTTCAATGAATGATTTGGTAAGGTTTCTTTTAAAATAGTCATAAGGAATCAATTCCTAGAGAAGAATAATAATGGGATGATTTCTTTAAGTGATATCATCAAAATTAACAGGGTTAATTCCAGAAGCAATACATGGAAACCACACACTTCACTTAGTGAAATAAACTCACATTTCTTTTTTTTATAGAGAGTTCCAAATGTAGTTTAAATAGAAGTAGATCTTAGTATTATCTAGTACTTAAGCATTTTTACAATTTAGATTGCCTCTCTGTCCATGGAACAATGTGTTCTAAAATTCTAGAGTAATGCTACCTGTGAATCTGTGAAAAAACGTCTCAATCTGGGAAACAAATTAAAAAAAATAATTTACCAGTACTTCCAGTTACTTTTTTAAGATGTGTCCCAATTTCACCATTAAATTTGTCCTATGAATTCAAGAATAATGGATCATCCTATCGTTCTTTGCATGTAATGGTTAAATGCTCTACACACCTCTTCTCTTGTAGAATTTACTGCAAAAGTGTCGGGAGCTGTGTTAGGCATTACTGACAAAATGGAGGCATGGCCCCAACCCCCTCTCCTTGTCCCATACGCACAGACCTGGGATGAAGGAGTTAGGCCTTGTGATTCTGACTTGTTTTTTCCTCTACTTGGCTGAGTTGACTGAAAAGGAATATTAAGCTTCTTATTGTTCTTGAGAGGAGCATGAGAAGGCACAAAGCCTTCTGCAGCTGTGCTCAGAGAATAATTCATAAAGTTAATCACTGACATTTGTTCAAGGACTTTTACAAAAGAGTATTCCAGGATGAGCACATAGGCTACAGCTTGAGGCCATGGGATCGATTGCTATCTGAAGCCTATTTGTGAGGAAAATGTTTATGGCAAAGGAGTTTACTGAATTTATGGCTTAGGAATAATTAAAATAGAAGTTAAAGATTTAAGAAATGTAATGTTAGCATATTTTATTATAGCTTATAGAGGTTAAGAATTTTAGAGATACTAATAGAAGTCTTTTTAAGAGATAGTGAGCTCAGGATGTTAGGGGCAAACAGGATTTAGAAAGATAAGAAATAAACTGAGGAATGTAGCATGAGTTACAATGTAATCACAAGTTAACTATAGGACATATAAAAGGAAGTAGATAATAGAAGTAAAGTTGATTCTGAGAGAATCACTGAAGCAGGAACTGTGTTTGAAGGGCAACAGTGATTTATGGAGATAACAAATCTGGGTGAGGGGAAATAGAAAATGTCAAACCTCCAAACTAATGCTTTTGTAAAAGTACAAAAGAGAATCATAAGTTTGAAATAAATACGCAGTCCAAGAAAATTGAGAGGCTGCATCATTTCTCGCTGACACCGCTCACCCCTTCAGGTTGAATCCCTGGTTGCTGGAGCTGGACTCCAGCATAAAAGACTCACAAACTTAAAGGAAATCAGAGGTACACTGTTTTTCAGGCAAGAGAAGGTGAAGCAATTGACCCAATTTAAGAAAACAAAATCCACATGCTGCTGAAAAGCAGGGTGGGTATATAAAGACTCAGTGGTGACATCCTTCAGAAACCAGAATTACTGGCTGGAAATGGTCATACCTCCAAATCTGCCTGCTTACAGTCAAGGCTCATCTGCATATTACAGATTTCAGAGCTTCCCTGGAAGGGTGACACTAAATGATAAACACACCAATTCAAACCAACATGAACAATCAATCTCTCAGATTTGTGTAACAACCACAACAACAAAGATTAAAAAATATATATGCCACACTTCTCTGAAATGAAAAGATCAATCAAACACTTCGTAGTTGTTTAGGTAGAGTATTTTCCCTGTGTTGTGCTCTAAGAGTGTTATAGTATCTGGTCTTCCATTTAGATTTTCAAAGTTTAGGTTTGTATATGGTATCAGGGAGTGTTCTAATTTTATTCTTTTACACATAGCTGTCCAGTTTTCCCAGCACCACTTACTGAAGAGACTGCCTTTTCTCCATTGTATATTCGTGCTTCCTTTGTCATAGGTTAGGTGACCACAGGTATGTGAGTTCATCTCTGAGCTTTCCATCCTATTACATTGATCTATATTTCTGTTTTTGTGCCAGTGCCATACCATCTTGATTACTCTAGCTCTGTATTAAACTAGTGAAAAAGTTCATTTAAGTTTTTCCATAAAATCTTATGTAACAAACTTTTCAGCCAACTCAATAATATATTCTGAAGTCAGGGAATCTAATTTCTCCAGCTTTGTTTTTATTTCTTAAGACTGCTTTGGCTACTTGGATTCTTTTGTGTTTCCATTAAAACTGTAAATTTTTTGGCTCTAATTCTATGATAAATGCCACTGGTTGTTTGACAGGGATTGTACTGAATCTGTGGATTCTTTGGATATATAGTAATTTTCACAATATTGTTTCTTCCAATCCAAGAACATGGTATATCTCTCCATCTGTTTTGTGTCATCTTTGATTTCTTTTGTTAGTATCTTGTAGTTTTATGAGCACAGGTCTTTTGTCTCCTTGGGTAGGTTTATTCCTAGGTATTTTATTATTTTTGTTGCAATGATAAATGAGATTGTTTTCTTAATTCCTCTTTCTGATCTTTCATCATTAGTGTATAGGAATGCTCATTCTTACTTTTTAAAAGCAAAAGACTACGTATGGAAAAACCACTGCAATATTGTAAAGTAATTAGCCTCCAATTAAAATAAATAAATTACAAAAAAGAAGTCTAGGGTTTCTGCCATCAGTAGAACTGATTTGTAAAAGGAATGCAAAATCACAAAATAGTCTGTATTAAAATACAAACTGACAGCAACTTAATAGTCAAAATTTTTTTCATGCAAGGGTGAGGAAATTCAAAGAAGTGGAGCAAGGGAAAACATGACACAAATAACAGAAAATTCTCTAGAAATGAACCTCCCATGTAAAAACTGAGCAGATGTTCCAGGGTTCTGTTATCTGCATTCATGCTACAGCATTAAAATGACATAATTGCCAATAAATAATCATCATTAATTCTGACTATATAATTTGCCTTTATAAACACTTTCCTATGAAACTTCTACATTTTATTAGTATGATCTTATTTATATCTTTTAGTTTTAATAAGAAAAAACTACTATTGTCTCCACTTAGGAGATGTTTCCTAAGACCAGAGGAATAAAATGAATATTGGAGTGTAATGGAGTAATTAATTCACTAGGTCACTAGTAGAATTTGATCCCACAGTTTTAACATCTAATTGAGTACTCTGCTAAGGAAAAGATAATGTATTTAATTTGTTCAGGGTTCTAGGAAAACAGCTAAAATGAAAACATGTTGCATTATATTGTTGATTTTCATCATCATCAATACACACATTTTTAAGCACACCCATGTCATCAGTGTTTTCCTATTACCAAGTCACTGAAACTGACACGCTCCCCTTAATTATCTGCAAAGCTCTAAATGTAAACACACATATACAGATGCTAACAAGTTAATTACAGTTACTATTAATAAATTACCTCTTCTAAGGCATTCCACAGTTCATTATCCGTATGCTCATTAAAGGGATCCAGATTTTCCCTCATTGTTCCAGTGAATAAAACAGGTTCCTAAATACCCCAAAACAGTGAATGTTATTACCTTAACCTGTTTTCATTTTATTCTAATGTGTACAGAATGTCAAAATTAAAATGCAGAAACATCTAAATTCATTAATTATTAATAACATAGTTGCAAATGTATGATTACAAAAAAGCATCTCTAAAATAATTTTCCATTGTACAAAGTGTGCTACAAAATATCTTCTGAACTACTGAACACTAACAGAAGAAAGTGTTGAAGAAGTTTTTTTCATCTAAAGGAAAAAACTGAAGACAAAGGAATATTTGATTAAAAAAAAAATACCACTCTGATAATAAATATCTGTTTAAAGACTCACACAAACTGAGGAAATAATTACATGAGAAACTTAACATCAAGATCTACATAAATTAACTGTCAATTCTGGTGTTACTGGGAAATACCAACAGCATGATTAGTACAGGTTTGTGCCTCAAAGCAAACCATTAAATATTTACACATTAGCACCAAAGACTAAACTAGGCTATTTTCTCCGTTGGTCAGACTGTCTTCTAGGATCTGGAATCTCTCCACATGTGTGAAATGAACAGCACATGAAATCCACATGTGCAAGGGGAACATCAGCTCCTGGGGTCTGCAGCATCTCTGTCCATGGAGAGATCACCTCTGATTTTGGCATCAGCTGGCCCCCACATTCTCTCACATGTGTGTTAGGATGGCCTGCCTCACAGAACTTCATTATTAACTGCAAGGCCAGGAGGACCTGAAACCCACTGTGACCTCTGTCATGATGCTATGCTATGCTATGCTAAGTCACTTCAGTTGTGTCCGACTCTGTGCGACCCCATAGAGGGCAGCCCACCATGCTCCCCCGTCCCTGGGATTCTCCAGGCAAGAACACTGGAGTGGGTTGCCATTTCCTTCTCCAATGCATGAAAGTGAACAATGAAAGTGAAGTCACTCAATCGTGTTGGACTCTTCGCGACCCCATGGACTGCAGCCTACCAGGCTCCTCCATCCATGGGATTTTCCAGGCAAGAGTACTGGAGTGGGGTGCCATTGCCTTTTCTGCTGTGTCATGATACTTTAATTTAAATAGGTCTTCCTATTCCTCTGCTTCAGGAGGAGCCACAAGTAAATTAATCTGGGAATATATGTTTCTTCTTGGCCTCAAGAGAGAATCCTGTACATAAGCTCATGTAGGCCATTTACATTTTCTTCTGGAAGGCTCAGTAAGCCAGGTCATAAGAATATGGGCAGAAGAGAAGAGCCCAATTGGCTCCTTTCAGTGAAGGGGGCAGGACAAGGGGAGGCACATGTGTGGGAACAAGAGGAGACCTGACTCTTCCACAAATGCCCAGAACTGCTCAGAATCACCATGTTCAAATCCTGCGCAGACTTGGGGCTGGACTTTCCTCATCACTTCACAAAAGCCTGAGAGGAAAGATGAAGAAGACAGACATTTCTTTTCCCTAATCATGAGGAAGAATGATACTCAGGAAGCCTTCCAAACCTTCCTTCAATATCGTCTCAGTTTTAAGTCTGGTGAGAGAGGAAAGAATACAGAAAACTCAGGATGTGCCACCAAAAAAGAGATATATCTGAGCAAATCCACAATTAAAAAGACATTATAAAGGGAGATTTATTCGCACAAAGTTGATTAAGTAGCCAATATGCCTCCAAAGCACTGAATATCACTAGTCATACAATATTTCAGAATGAGTACTTGTTGGGAGCCGCATTAGGCATTGCTAACAAAATGGAGGCACGGCCCCAACCCCCTCTCATCCTCACCATGCAGGTATGGCCTTGGATGAAGGAGTTAGGTCCTGTGATTCTGACTTGTTTTTTCCTTTCTTCGGTTGACTTGGCTGGAAAGAATGTTAAGGTGGTTATTGTTCTTGAGAGGAGCGTGAGAAGGCACAAAGCCTTCTGCAGTTGTGCCCAGAGAATAATCCATAAAGTTAACCACTGACATTTGTTCAAGGACCTTTACAAAGAGCATTCCAGGATGAGCATGTAGGCCGCAGCTTGAGGCCATGGGAAGGATTGTTATCTGAGACCTGTTTGTGAGGGAAATGTTTATGGTAAAGGAAGTTTGCTGAGTTTAGGGTTTAGGAATAGTTAAGAATAGTTAGAAGCTAAAAGTTTAGAAATGTTGTAGTGTTAGCATATTTTACTATAGCTTTTAGGGATTAGGAATTTTAGAGATATTAATAGCTAGAAGCCATTATAGGAGATAGTGAGCTTAGGAAATTAGGGGCAAGCAGGATTTAGAAAGATAAGAAATAAACTGAGGAATGTGGTATGCAACCCAGACACAAGCATGAGTTACAATGCAATCACAAATAAACACCATTCTGAGAGAATCACTGAGGCAGGAACTCTGTTTGAAGGGCAACAATGAGACAATTAATCTGGGTGAGGGGGAACTGAAAATGTCAAACCTCTGACCTAATGCTTTTGTCAAAGTATAAAAGAGAACCTGGACCTTGAAATAAACATGTTCCTTTTCATGGGAATAACCATAATTCTACTTCAGATTTTTATAAAAACTTGTTACTTCTTGTAATTATCAACCTTAAGATTCCCACATGCAGGTATCTTCTGCATGTCTCCATGGGGTTTACACAAGCGACATAGCCAGGCGAGGGGAGGCTGGTCCCCAATATTCTTCTTCCTTCCCTTCTCCATCTTCCCTCCATTTTCTAGGTTCTTTCAAGTAAGCAGGCTACTCCCTGCATATAATCTCAACCGGTGGTCTTTCTGGGGGACATATTTAACTACTTCAGATCCTAAGCATAAAGAACACACATACTTCAGCTACCTGTTGTGTTTCTGGAAATTTGTTAAGAAGAACTTTCGTTTTAGATTATTCCTAAAATTTTGAACAGAAGTTGAGGAGTACCTTCTTAATAACACAGTATTCATCTTTGAAAGTTCCCCCCAGGACTGATGGTCTATGTCCCCACTCCCCTGTCTCTGCTCCTACCCAGGTCCTTGTTATCATCACATCTTCCCCAGTTCTGACCTGTTCATGCAGGGTAAGCAGTGACAGGGATGAGCCTGGGAGGAAGAGAGAACACCATGGAAGCTCCCTGCTACTTCCAGGATCACAGGGACCAGGGATCCAAGGAAGATGGTGTGGGCCTGGCTCACCTAAGAGAGGCAACTCAAAGAAACAGCACTGGGCTCCTCTTCTGCAGAGTCTGCTCTCAGCTTCCTAAATTCCCTAAATTGGGGTGTTGGGACACAAGCATCAATGCTTCCTACTCATTTGGGGGGGAGAGGAATGTAAGTTTTTGCACTTAGACAAGTAAATTCAGGCAACCAAACTAACAGATGATCTCCACCTCTGCAGCTAGCAAGACACTGTAAAGACAAAGGGCTCTTGGTTGGGGAGGGATAAGATTTTGAGTATCTTCTCCTGACACATATCAACCCATGACATACAAGTGCATAAACCCATTTCTAAACTGATATTTCCAAATGAGGGACAGAGCAATAGGAGTAGTATCTTCTGGCTTTGTTCTATGCTTATTCACTCTTGCTATGGTTTGGGGAGTCCTTTCAAGTGGGATGGTAGGAAAATGGCAAAAATATCTGATGAGTACAAGACAGCTGAAGAATTGATGCTTTTAATTGTGGTGTTGGAGAAGATTCTTGAGAGGCCTTTGGACTGAAAGGAAATCAAACCAGTCAATCCTAAAGGAAATCAACCTTGAATATTCACTGGAAGGACTGATACTGAAGCTGAAGCTTCAAAACTTTGGCCATCTGATGTGAAGAGCTGACTCACTGGAAAAGACCCTGATTCTGGGAAAGATTGAAGACAGGAGGAGAGGGGGATGGTTGGATGGCATCACCAACTCGATAGACATGAGTTCGAGCAAGCTCCAAGAGTTGGTGATGGACAGGGAATCCTGGTGTGTTGCAGTCCATGGGGTCACAAAGAGTCGGACATGACTGAGAAGTGGACAAGGTGGAGACTGGAGAGCGTAGGTCTCTGTTATATGACTAGTACTTTGGATTTTACTCTGCTGCAATGGGAGTCTTTGGAGATAAAACTGAAACTCTTCGCTATATAACTGAAACACTGTGAATCAACTATACTTCAATTAAAAAAAATAGTCACGCATAAAATTTGAATCCTGGTTCTGCCCCTTACTTGAAAAATAGGATAAGCTCCCAGTAACTCAGTTTTTAAATCTGTCAGATAAAGATAACAACAAATTGTGAGGATTAAGCAGGAAATGATGGGATAAGAAACTAAAATGCATTAACAATTCCATAATCATTAGGAATTATTATTAATATTCTTGTAACTTGTCAGGGACTGTAACAAGCACTAGAGGAACAGAAATGAGAGATATAGGCCCTGTCCTCAAAGAGAGAAAGAAAATAGTCCAGAGTGTGAGGAGGGCTGAGAAAAAGGCTGGAGGTCTTGGTGGGGGATTGGAAAGTAAGAGCATGTATAAGGTGATAGTCAGGAAAGAAGCTGGTGGGAGGAAAGCCAGAAATCAAAATACAAAAAAATTTTAGTCTTATTTCTTGCTCTTGGTGGAAAATGTTAGATGCATTTCTCTGTTATGCTTTTCCCCAAAATTCCTATTGTGTCTTTTTGTTTGTTTTTGTTTCTTTGCCTTACTATTAATTTTTATGTAACAATTTAGTTTTTATTATTAAGCAATAAATATAAAGAAAATCACCAAAGACCATGAACACATAAACAGAAATTAAAGAGAAAACTCATTTCAGAAGGTGTTACTCTTTGTACTTAAGTAGAAACAATGCCCAAAAGGCCAGTGCCCTTATTCTTAAGAATAATAACAGTTCCTGATGACTGAGCACTCCTAAGAATGAGACATGGGCACAAACACTATCTCACTAAGTTACATCTTCACAAATCTGTGGGTCAATAATTTCCAGACCGGGTTTAAGGACAAGGATGTTGACGCTTGGCAGCCAAGTTACATCATCAAGGCCCCACAGTCGAAGAGGCAGAGCAGGAATAAACTGTGGGTCACACTGACACTGGGTCTACACTCTTAACCATTCTAGCCCCATCTGCCTCCTGAATGGCTTCCTGGGAATCTTTACACATTGCAAGTTCTCTCCAGATTCTTTTTCTTTAATCAACCAACACTGCACCTTGGAGACAAAGGCATATAACGTGGAATCTATGTGGATACAAAGCTTAGCAACTATTCTGTAAACACACTCTCTGGAGTGTATACCTAGAACATGCTCCAAGGAAGGATGGAAACCAACAGAACAGAACCAAAACATGCTGAGGTCAAGGCATGTTTAGTCCTTGCTCAGATGTGCTTCCAAACATTATTGGCAGAGCCAAGAATCAACTAATGTTATTTATTTACAGAGTTATTTTATGTATACAAGCATGCAACTTTTTCCTATTAAGAAGCATTAAAAATAACACAGGGCATGTTTCTAAAGCTTTGCATTCAAGGATATGAAAGGACTTTACAGACATGCCCTTTATTTCTACTAACTAATGTCACATGAACATTTCAGCAATGAGTACTATCAAAACATAAAACTTGGGAATTTAAGCTCATTTATTTTCTACTGTAACCATAAGTCATAAATCTAATAGCCAGAGGAAATCTTTAAATATGGGGACTGAATGTGCTGAAACGTTCTTCCCATTTTTCCTGAAAGGGATACCTTTGAAAAAAATTTTTTCAATTGTGAAAAAATATACATAAAATTTGCTGGATTAACCACTTTAAGTGCACAGTCCAGTGATGCTAAATACATTCATATTGTTGTACAGCCATCACCACCATCCAGCTGTAGATCTCCTTTCATCTTGAAGAACTGAAACTCTGTACCCATTAAACAACAACTCCCCTCTCCTGGCCACTCCTGGCACCCACCATTCTACATCCTGTATCCATGAATTTACTACTCTAGGTAACTCCTATTAGTAGAATCATACAGTATTTGTCCTTTGTTAATGACTTATTTCACTTAGCTTAATTTTTTCAAGGTTCATCTGTGCTGTAGCATGTGTCAGAATTTTCTTCTTTATTAAGGCTGAGTAATATTCTACTGTATGTATGCACACCACGTTTTGATTGTTGATTCATCTGTCAATGGGCCCTTGGGTGCCTCCACCTTTTTGCTGTTGAGAATTCTGCTATAACATGCATGTCCCAGTATCTCTTCAAGACCTTTCTTCCAATTCTTTTGGGTTTATACTCTAAAGGAGAATCGCTAGGTAATAGACTATGGTTTTTCCAGTGGTCATGTATGGATGTGAGAGTTGGACTGTGAAGAAAGCTGAGCACTGAAAAATTGGTACTTTTGAACTGTGGTGTTGGAGAAGACTCTTGAGAGAGTCCCTTGGACTGCAAGGAGATCCAACCAGTCCATTCTAAAGGAGATCAGTCCTGGGTATTCATTGGAAGGACTGATGCTGAAGCTGAAACTCCAATACTTTGGCCACCTTATGCGAAGAGTTGACTCATTGGAAAAGGCCCTGATGCTGGGAGGGATTGGGGGAAGGAGGAGGAGGGGACGACAGAGGATGAGATGGCTGGATGGCATCACCAACTCGATGGACAAGAGTTTGAGTAAACTGTGGGAGTCAGTGATGGACAGGGAGGCCTAGCCTGCTGTGATTCATGGGATCGCAAATAGTCGGACACAACTGAGAGACTGAACTGAACTGAACTGATGATAATTCCATCATTAACTTTTCGGAGCAACCACCAAGTTGATTTCCATAGTAGCTGGACTATTTTACATTCCTATCAGCAATAAACATGGGTTCTAATTTCTCTACATCCTTGACAATACTTATCATTTTCATTTTTCTCTCTCTTTTCTTTGATAGCAGACATCTTAAGGGGTGTGAGGTGGCATTTCACTAGAGTCTGAAAAGAATATCTTGGTTTTAAAATTATTTAGAGTAATTCCAGGTATTTTTGAGGTCACGGGCAGGTAGCAACAGCTGTCCCCAAGTCCACATTCACCGTCCTTTGGGTGCCATGTTGTACATGCTTCCTGATAAACAGGTATTTCAGGACACATTACACCCACATTCCAGGAAGCACATTTGCCTGGCTCATTCTCTCTCCTCTCCTCTCTGTTTCTCATCTCAAGAGGGTATTTTTCTGAGCTTCCTTTGATGGGCAAATGATTACTAAGTATATAAATAAAAAACTCAATTTTTTTTTAATAAGCAAGTCTGTAAAAGCAGAGGGCAGGATGATAGATGAGGACACAGGATCAAGGTTGCGCTTGGCTATATACCTGGAGGATAGTAATCTCTCAGTAAATATCACAGAATTATGTTGAGTGAATGAACCACAAGGAAAGACAGGAGTGTCTACCCATCCATATAATCCAGTCTCCAAAACTCTCCCTGAAAGTTATATTACTTTACAAAGAAGAAGAAAAGAGAACAGAATCAGAGCCCAGGAAGAGATGGCCAACTCAACACCCCACCATCACAGCAGGCACATATGGGTCTACATGAAACACTTCACACTCATTGACCTATTTTATCCTCACAACAGATTGAGGGGTTGGTCCTGTTATCTGCCTTGTAAGACAGAGAAAACCAAGATACACGGAGACAGAATTCTGAGTCCCCTGCTCTTCCTTATTATTCTGTACTGCCTCCCTGGTGAAAATTATTCATTAATGGCTAAATTGTCAGTCTCCCCAAAGCTTCTATATATCCTATAATTCTCAAAGCCCCACAATTTCACAGAAAGTTCTCCAAGGAGATATCACTTTTTAAAAGATGTCCTGGTTTCCCACAACAAAATTACATCTGTAAGACACTTATTAACAAAATTCATGTTTCCCTATAGGAACCTCTCCAGCGCTAAACAATTTATCCTTCTGTTCTCAGAATTATGTGATTATCAGTGGATAACATTGTGGAAACTGAGGAAGTCTGAGTCCAGAAATCTATCTCAGTAAGTTATTAAATCACACATACACAAAACTAACAGATGAAAACAAAACAAAACAAAACCTGGTATCCAATGAAAGTGTTTGTTGAAAATACCTCCTGCTAAAAATATGCTCTATTGGGTAAAAAAGGATCAACTCATTCACTTAATTTGAAAAAAACAATCAAATTAAAAGCACTTAAACTTTAGACACCTTATGAAAAGAACATGTGAGAGTGCTCTGCTGTGCGTACCTGAAGTGCAACTGACAATTTCTTCCTTAAATCGTGCAGTCCAATACTGGTTGTCAAGATTCCATCAATATAAATGCCACCTTCAGGTTCTGACAATCGAAAAAGGGCAGCAATGAGGGAACTTTTTCCAGCTCCTGTTCTTCCCACAATGCCAATCTGTAAAGAGACCCAGGGGGGATGAAGAATTAACAGGATGCACAAAACCGAGGAGAACCCTGATTGTTGAAGATGAATTTTAATAGTTCTATTATATGTAAAGAATAGTCTATAAGTTTCTCAAGCAAGGCCCTGCTGACATTTTGGACCAGATAATTCATTGTTGAGGCTCAGGGGCCTGTCCTGTATATTGTAGGATGAGTAACAGTAGTTATGAACCCACTAGATACCAGATGCAACACTCAAAACTGTGGTAACCAAAATGACAGAAATTCACAAATGTCCCTGAATGAGACCACCATCATCTCTAGAATACACAATATAAAGTATAGTGACTTTTATGTCTTCTACTCAGATTTCCTGAGTAAATGCTTAATATGCAGAAAATTGTTTGTTTTCTATAATTATCACATAGTATCCATTATGTGGTATGTTAGAGGGGGAGACATGTATGTGTATGTGTTATATATGTGTGTGTGTGTATGTATGTAACTAACATCCATAAATAAAGGAAGAAGATGACTTAAATAACCTGACTGTAGTGAAAACCCAGCAGTCTCCTAAGTAGTCCATAAGAAGTCAATTTTAAATTAGTTTTATTCCTACTCCCTGTGTAATTTGACCTTGAGAATTACATGGGTAATTTTACAGAGATATCAACAAGTCAAGTCAGAAGGATTATACAACAACAAGTATTCACTTTCTCAGGGGTATTTATTTATTTAAGAGGAATTATTCTTCGGTAGAAAAATGAAATCACTTCCTGATATTAAATACCTTAATTACATTTTATCTTGAAAGGAAACATCTTCAAATATAAAATGCAGGTCTCAGTCTTGAAAGAGGCCAGTAGACAAAATTTCCATAATGAGATCAACAATGATATAAATAATGTTTGCTATTTACATGGGACCTTTCATCGGAGCAGGTCAAAAGGCATTTTATTAATACATTAATACTTAAAATTGAACCTTGGAAAAACACATGTCAGGTGTCAGTCTATTTACTAAAACCAGAGCAGAGAGAAATTAAACGCACTAACAGTAAGATTCAAGAATCAGTACAGAGTAGGTAAAATGCTGGTGGCTGGTGGTTTAGTCGCTAAGTCGTGTCTGACTCTTGCGACCCATGGACTGTCACCTGCCAGACTCCTCTGTCCATGGGATTCTCCAGGCAAGAATACTGGAGTGGGTTGCCATTTCCTTCTCCCATGTAAAATGCTGGTGAGGAATAAAACTGCATTCAAATATATATGCAGAAACTGGCCTTTTTTACCAATGAATTTTTAAGTGAAAAAAAGTATTAATCACTTGTGTCCAACTCTTTGCGACCCCCTGGACTGTAGACTGCCAGGCTCCTCTGTCCATGGAATTCTCCAAGAAAGAATACTAGAGTAGGTTGCCATTTCATACTCCAGGGGATCTTTCTGATTCAGGGATGGAACCCAGATCTCCTATTTTGCAGGAAGATTCTCTACTGTCTGAGCCACCCAGGAAGCCCAACTGCAAATTTTCTGAAGGAAGCTTTCCAAGAGATGATTTCATCTCTATGTAAAATCTGGAATTGATGAGAGTGTAAGATATGCTTGAATCATTTGTAAATCAGTAAAGTTTTAAAACTTCTGGCTTTAAATAAAGAAGAAATAAATCTTTCTGAGTAATATAATCAGAATGCTTAGAACTTTTCATGTTTCCTGATTTGAAAACCTCTGAAGTTTCACATCTTAGTCTGTAAAAACAATCATGGCACTTCAAAAAAGAATTTATCTTTATAGAGATTAAACGTAAGAAAAGTGGGTTCAGCTAATTTTATCATCTGAGTATGCCAAAGCCTTTGACTGTGTGGATCACAATAAACTGTGGAAAATTCTGAAAGAGATGGGAATACCAGACCATCTGATCTGCCCCTTGTGAAATTTGTATGCAGGTCAGGAAGCAACAGTTAGAACTGGACATGGAACAACAGGTTCCAAATAGGAAAAGGACTTTGTCAAGGCTGTATATTGTCACTCTGTTGATTTAACTTATATGCAGAGTACATCATGAGAAACGCTGGACTGGAAGAAACACAAGCTGGAATCAAGATTGCCGGGAGAAATCTCAATAACCTCAGATATGCAGATGACATCACCCTTATGGCAGAAAGTGAAGAGGAACTAAAAAGCCTCTTGATGAAAGTGGAGAGTGAAAAAGTTGGCTTAAAGCTCAACATTCAGAAAATGAAGATCATGGCATCTGGTCCCACCACTTCATGGGAAATAGATGGGGAAACAGTGGAAATAGTGTCATACTTTATTTTTCTGGGCTCCAAAATCACTACAGATGGTGACTGCAGCCATGAAATTAAAAGACACTTACTCCTTGAAGGAAAGTTATGACCAACCTAAATAGCATATTCAAAAGCAGAGACATTACTTTGCCAACAAGGTTCGTCTAGTCAAGGCTGTGGTTTTTCCTGTGATCATGTATGGATGTGAGAGTTGGACTGTGAAGAGGCTGAGCGCCGAAGAATTGATGCTTTTGAACTGTGGTGTTGGAGAAGACTTTGAGAGTCCTTGACTGCAAGGAGATCAACCAGTCCTTTCTGAAGGAGATCAGCCCTGGGATTTCTTTGGAAAGAATGACGCTAAGCTGAAACTCAGTACTTTGGCCACCTCATGTGAAGAGTTGACTCATTGGAAAGACTGATGCTGGGAGGATTGGGGGCAGGAGGAGAAGGGACGACAGAGGATGAGATGGCTGGATGGCATCACTGACTCGATGGACGTGAGGTGAGTGAACTCCGGGAGTTGGTGATGGACAGGGAGGCCTGGCGTGCTGCAATTCATGGGGTTGCAAGAGTTGGACACGACTGAGCGATGGATCTGATCTGATCTGATAAAGATAATGCAATGACTATAAGATATTTTGATATTGTTCAGTAGTGCAACCCTTTGCAACCCCATGGACTGCAGCATGCCAGGTTTCCCTGTCCTTCCCTATCTCCTGGAGTTTGCTCAAACTCATGTCCATTGAATTGTGATGCCACCCAACCATTTCATCCTTTGTTGTCACCTTCTCCTCCTGCCTTCAGTCTTTCCCAGTATCAGGGTCTTTTCCAATGAGTTGGCTCTTTGTGTCAGGTAGCCAAAGTATTGGAACTTCAGCATCAGTTCTTCCAATGAATATTCAGGACTGATTGCCTTTAGGATTGACTGGTTTGATCTCCTTGTTGTTCAAGGGACTCTCTCAAGAGTCTTCTCCAGCACCCGAGTTCAAAAATATAAATTCTTCAGTGCTCAGCCTTCTTTATGACCCAACCCTTATATCCGTACATGACTACTGGAAAAACCATCGCTTTGACTATACGCACATTTGTTCAGCAAAGTAATGTCTCTGCTTTTTAATATTCTGTCTAGATTTGTTATAGCTTTTCTTCTAAGGAGCAAGTGTCTTCTAATTTCATGGCTGCAGTCACCATCCACAGTGAGTTTCTGAGCCTAAGAAAATAAAGTCTATCACTCTTTTCATTGTTTCTCCATCTATTTGACATGAAGTGATGGAACCAGATGCTGTGATCTTAGTTTTTTGCATGTTGAGCTTTAAGCCAGACTTTTCACTCTCCTCTTTCACTTTCATCAAAAGGCTCTTTAGTTCCTCTTTGCTTTCTGCCATTCGGGTGGTATCATCTGCTTATCTGAAGTTACCGATATTTCTTCTGGCAGTCTTGATTCCAGCTTGTGCTTCATCCAGCCCAGCATTTCACATGCTGTACTCTGCATTAAGATGAATAAGCAGGGTGATGATATACACCCTTGAGGTACTCCTTTCCCAATTTTGAACCAGTCCATTGCTCCATGTCCGGTTCTAACTGTTGCTTCTTGATCTGCATACAGGCTTATCAGGACATTTTGTACCTTATGTTAAACCCTAATTCATATAATATAGATGTGCCATTCTCTGCATGCAGGCAGGTTGTAGTGTATATATATGTGGCTCATCTGTTCTGTGTACAAGCAGGCCTCAAAGATATTTTGAATATCAAAATAAACCAAGTTATATGAATGTTTTGTTTCTCTGTGCAAATAAAAGTTATGTTTATACTATATTGTAGTCTAATGAGGTACAATAGCATTATATAAGGTAATAGTACATACCTTAATTTCCAATACTTTATTGCTAAAAGAATGCTAACCATCTGAGCATTTATAGGGTAACATTAAAAACCACTGATCACAGATCAGAATAATAAATATAATAATAATGAAATGGTTTGAAATATTGCAAAAATTATCAAAATGAGACAGAGACATGAAGTGAGCAAATGCTATAGGGAAAACGGTGCCAGTGTACTTGCCTGACACAGCGTTGCCATAAATGTCCATTTTTTTTAAAGCATTATCTGTGAAGCACAGTTAAACAGGTGTGCCTATATTTCTGTGTGTTCTCATACATAAATCAACACACATCAGAACACAGGTGAGAACTGATCTGTGAGAATGTGTGTATATTCTCATGGTATCAGCTCCACCAAAACTGATCCATCTGTGCAAATGGGAACATCTGTAAACTTGGCGTAAATGGACTGAGATATGTAGGGCACCGAGGGCTGTTCATTACCACAGGACTGTGAGTTCCAAACTCCAGTGAAGAGGACTAAAAAACCAGGGGACTTCCCTGGCATTCCAGGGGTTAAGAGTCTGTGCTTCTACTGCTGGAGACATGGATTCGATCCCTGGTCAGAGAACTAAGATCACACATGCTGCATGGCCCCAAACACCCCAAAAAGAAAAAAGCAACTCACAGAAAACCTGACTCTAATTATTCCAGAGTTCAGTCTTCAAAGCTATAGTCTGAATGTCTTTTCTGAGTAACCAAAGGGTTCTACCAATTGCCCATGAAGAGTGTCACCAGTATCAGTAAGCTTACATTCTTCAATCTAAAGACACTTGGTGTCTTCCCTGATGGCTCAGTGGTAAAGAAACTGCCTGCCAATGCAGGAGACGTGGGTTCAATCCCTAGTCCAGGAGAATCCCACATGCTGCAAAGCAACTAAGCCCGTGCGCCACAACTATTAAGCCTGCACTCTAGAATCCATGAACCACAACCATTGAGCCTATGTGCCACAACTATTGAAGCCCTCTCACCCTATAGCCCATGCTCTTAACAAGAGAAGACAGCACAGTGAGAAGCCCACACACAGTAACTAGAGAGGAGCCCGAGTAGCAGCAGAGACCCAGCCCAGCCAAAAATAAAGAAATAGATACAATTATAAAGACTCTTAAAGAAAATCTTCTGTTATTTGCTTGCAGTGGCCCCTTTCTGTTTTTCCAACCAGGTTGGTCTCTGATGATGACACAACTTATTACACACTTGCTTTTGGATCTCTCTTCACACACCAAACTCAACATAATCAACACCCAATGCTCCACACAAAACCACTCCTTCATCTGTCTCCCCCACTTACTCTCATTACATTTTTCCCAGGCTCACAGTGTTTAAAAAACAAAATAAACTCTTTCCTTAATCACAATCAGTGCAAATGAATTTGAAAAGTAAATAAATACTAGCTATAGCCCAGCACTCTGAAAAAAATTCTTAAAATTATATTTTTACTTTCTAGGCTGCTGCATGTGTTCTTTTTGTTGTTTCTGTATTTTTTTGTATGTGTTCTTAAAGACACAGTTCACATATTTAAGCAAAATGGGATTGATGTGAACATACTGTTATATGTGTTTTCATTTAGTATTTTGTAATGCTTTCATAATATTGTAGTACATGTGATCATTTATTTAACAAATCCTCTACTGCTTGGTCGGAGAAGGCAATGGCGCCCCACTCCAGTACTCTTGCCTGGAAAATCCCATGGACGGAGGAGCACAGTAGGCTGCAGTCCATGGGGTCGCTCAGAGCCGGACAGGACTGAGCGACTTCACTTTCATTTTTCACCTTCATGCACTGGAGAAGGAAATGGCAACCCACTCCAGTATTCTTGCCTGGAGAATCCCAGGGACAGGGGAGCCTGGTGGGCTGCCATCTATGGGGTCACACAGAGTTGGACACGACTGAAGCGACTTAGCAGCAGCAGCAGCAGCTACTGCTTGATATTTATGCAGCATCAAACAGTTAGCTATTATAAATAACTGTCTTAAATATCCCTGAAGCTAAATCTTTGCAAACAACCTTAAGCATTTCCTTCACATAAATTCTCAGATTTGGAACTGCTGAGAGTCAAGTATGAACCCCTTGGACAGCAAGTATGAATCCCTTGGACAGCAAGGAGATCAAATCAGTCAATCCTAAAGGAAATCAATCCTGAATATTCATTGGAAGGACTGATGCAGAAGCTCCAATACTTTGGCCACCTGACACAGAGAGTCAAGTCATTGGAAAAGACCCTGATTCTGGGAAAGATTGAAAGCAGGAGGAGAAGGGGACAAAGGATGAAATGGTTGGATGGCATCACTGATACAAAGAACATGAATTTGGGCGAACTGCAGGAGATGGTGAGGGATAGAGAAGCCTGGTGTGTATCAGTCCATGGGGTCATGAAGAGTCAGGCATGACTAGGTGACTGAACAACAACAAGGTATGAACATTTTCAGGAGGAAGCTGTTAAACTGCTAACCTACTCGCAGAAGTATAATACCATTTTCTGCTCCCACCCATTTCCCTGCATGTTCACAAATCCAGGTGATATAGTTTTGTTTTAATCGACATCAATTTGATTCCAAGAAGTGGAATTACATTTCCAGGATGTCTTGCTGGAGGCATAACAGCTCCTGGCTCTGCGTCCCCTGCACCTGCCTACTCTGGTCCATGTGCTCTCACTTCTCAGATTAAACTTCTGAATTCCAGCTTAGCACTCAACACTCCACCCTAGGATGTCTCTTCTACAAAACTGTCCTCTCTAACCTCTCCATTCTTCATGTACACGAGTCAGCTTCCTTGGCACCAGTAGGTAGTGTTGAGGGTTGAATGTAAAAATGTGTGTTACACACTCTGTAGTTCATTTTCCTGAGTGCTTTGCAGGTGTCTAGGTCTTCATTCACTGTATCAGGACATCATACTTTTGCTTATGCTGGTCCCACCTCCTGGAATGCCTTTCACATGCATTCCCACCTGCTGAAACCCTAACCACACATCACTAAGTCTGTCTCACATGTCTAATTCCTTGAAAATGCTCTCCCTGTCTCCTGATGTGGGCTTGTTCCAACTCTAGCTGATGTTATGTCATTTTATATAAATGTCTATAAAAATCATGACCTCCTTCTAGCTTACAAAGTTAATATAGTCATTTTCTTGTTTCTTCAACTAGACTGTATACATTGACATCAGAATCTGTATTGGATTTGACTTTTTCTTATTTGTATTACCTGTGGTGTCCTGAGACAAAGAAACTTCCACTGGGAGCTGAGATTTTTAACTCAGGCCAGAGAAATTTATGGAAAAAATCTATTACCATTTTATTTAGGTATAAGATAAATCAGACAGAGACAGATACAGCAGATGGATCCTATAGCCATAAATAGAATTTCAAATGGCCAACAGCTCATTTTCATGGGACAGACAACACTTTCTGCAATGCAAGTGGTTATGGTCATTTTACACCCTATGAAAATGATGACCATTTTTGTCCAAGTATTTACTCTTGGTGCTTTACATGTCTTATCTTAAATTGTACATCAGGCCTACAGGTTACATCCTTTGACTTCCATTTTGCATAAGAAAAGATTTAGGCTTAGATAAATTAGTCTGTCTGAATATCAGAGCTAATAAGTAGCAGGATGTGACTCAAATCCACATATGTTGGCCTCTTTTCCATCTGCTGATGGGCCTCCTTATCCCCTGGATGGCCTGACAACTTATCATGCCCCTCTGTGTAGACAGAACAGAGAAAGTGGGGAGAGGTATAGTTGTAGTTAAAGGAACAGGCCTACCATAGAGATCTTACGGTCGGAGAGTTAAAGCATAATGTGGACACAGGCATATATGTGGTGAGTGAGAGCGAAGAGGGTACCTGTGGGCAGGTGGACCAGCCATTAGCAGGAAGAACCGGCACCCACAGCCGGGCTGAGAGAGAAATCTGCATAAGTGGGACACATGGTACCTGGGGAACAGGTCAAACAGACCTCATGCCCTGCTAGGGGCAGCAAGACTCATTTTTTATCCCATCAGATGGTGAAACAGCCACACATACGCTGCTGCACTGGGCTGTCTCTGACTCCAGGTCCAGACAGGGCTGAGCCTGTGGGAAATCCCTCCAGTCCCTGCAGGAGGCTGGTGTGGGGAAGGACAGACAGCAGGATGAAAACTGCCTGTAATGAAGACAGACTCCACTGGAAAGACACAAATAATGCAGTGGAATCACACAGAATTAGATTATAATGTAAAAGTGAAATTTATAGAGCATAAAGGTAAGAAAATCTAGTGGCACAGAATATTCTAGAGCCTCCTGCTCAGTCACAACAGAGATTTAGGAATTCTTGAGTTCAATTTCAAACTGTCAAAGAACATTTCTTGAGAATCACAGGTTATCACTCATTAAAAACTGTCCATGGGAGAGAAAGGAAGAGGTCATGTTCAGATACGAATCTGAGTCAAGAGGTCTGGGTGATCCTGAGACTCTGCATTTCTAAGAAGCTCTAGGAGATGTAGGTGCTGCTGGCTCTGGCACCACAGTTTGAGTCACAAGGAATTAGGAAGCAGCAGGGGAAGGGGGACAATCTGGGAGTAAGGAGAGTGGCTTTTAAGAAAATATTATGTAAAAAAGGAGAAAATGTAAGAAACTAATAATTTTGCACATTATAGCATGTTCTACTAAGCATCTGTAAAACTGTATCATCCAAATAATAGCTGTGAGCAAAAACAAAGCAAAATTAATCTACCTCAAGAACTGGACAATACTTTATTGTTCAGGACTCTGTAAAATGATCAAATCAACCACAAAATCATCTAAATGAAAAATGCAGCCCATGTTCAGACTCTAACCTAGGAAGTCTAGGGTGCTATTTACCTCATGTTGATTTTTTTTCTGTTTGGCTGTGCTGGGTCCTGATTGCTTTGCACGAGCTGTCTCTAGTTGTGATGAGTGGGGGCTACTCCTGCAGTGCACAGGCTCCTCACTGAGGGGGCTTCTGTTGTTGCTGAGCAAAGACTTCAGTAGTTGTGATATGTAGGCTCAGTAGTTGTGGTGCAGGGCTTAGTTGCTCAGTGGCATGTGGAATCTTCCCAGACCAGGGATTAAACCAGTGTCTCCTGCCCTGGCAGGCAAATTTTTATCTACTGCACCACCAGGGAAGTCCTAGTTCTTTATTTTCACTTGCTATTTCTTCTGTGAATTAAAATTCTGCATAGTACCTAACATACTCTCCTACTGACTGTAACTTCTAGGAATTGGGATAGAAGAAGAAATGGGGGAAAGAAAATAAAGCCCCCCTTCTGCTGGGCTGGCTCACTCCCATGTCCCCATCCCCAACCCTCCGACAACAGCCTCTCTCAATCAAATCCAATACCAAAAGGGGGTCCTGGAGTGACTAGGGCTGGGACAGGTGAACAGGAGACGGAGCCTGGGATGTACACAGGCAGAGTGAAATCAATTCATGAACACGCTGCCTGGGTGTCATCTCCAAAAACAGAAATGAAGCTAATAGTGATACTGAGAGTGGACCAAGGCACAGATCAAAAGTCAAGTTACTGAATTTATTAATTCAGTCTCCAAATTCAATTTTCCCTCAAACATTTTAGAATCTTAATGATCCTATGATTTACAGGTTTTAAGAAGGAAGAAGAAGAATCTGTTATGTTTCTAAGTTGTCCTACAGAGTTTCTTAGATAATTCATATTTTATGGCTTTGGGGAAAATTTAAGACAAGTAGAGGTTAACAAAATTACATTTACAACAGAAAATCTGACAGACACATTGTCTGAGTATAAGCAACCATCACACACAGTGCTCCGAGGGACAAGATTGTATCAAGAGCTGTGATTAATATTTTCCCAACACAGTAGTTCACCTTTTTCCTGACCTACAATGGAACTGGAAATAATTAGGACCAGCTTTTGCCCTGTGACTAACTGAAGCTGCTCCCTGGGTAACATTTAGGCATTAAGTTGAATATTCTATTATGTTAAAAGGGTTTCATTCATTCAGTTCAGTTCAGTTCAGTCACTCAGTTGTGTCCAACTCTTTGTGACCCCGTGAATCGCAGCACACCAGGCCTCCCTGTCCATCACCAACTCCCGGAGTCTACCCAAACTCATGTCCATGGAGTTGGTGATGCCATCCAGCCATCTCATCCTCTGTCATCCCCTTCTCCTCCTGCCCCCAGTCCTTCCCAGCATCAGGGTCTTTCCCAATGAGTCAATCCTTCACATGAGGTGGTCAAAGTATTGGAGTTTCAGCTTCAACATCAGTCCTTCCAATGAACACCCAGGACTAATCTCCTTTAGGATGGACTGGTTGGATCTCCTTGCAGTCTAAGGGACTCTCAAGAGTCTTCTCCAACACTACAGTTCAAAAGCACCAATTCTTCGGTGCTCAGCTTTCTTCATAGTCCAAATCTCACATCCATACATGACCACTGGAAAATCATAGCCTTGACTAGACGGACCTTTGTTGACAAAGTAATGTCTCTGCTTTTTAATATGCTATCAAGTTGGTCGGACAGGGAGGCCTAGTGTGCTGCAATTCATGGGGTCACAAAGAGTCAGACACAACTGAGCAACTGAACTGAACAGAACTGAGGTTGGTCATAACTTTCCTTCCAAGAAGTAAGCGTCTTTTAATTTCATGGCTGCAATCACCATCTGCAGTGATTTTGGAGCCCCAAAAAATAAAGCCTGATACTGTTTCTGCTGTTTCCCCATCTATTTCCCATGAAGTGATGGGACCAGATGCCATGATCTTCATTTTCTGAATGTTGAGCTTTAAGCCAACTTTTTCACTCTCCTCTTTCACTTTCATCAAGAGGCTTTTGAGTTCCTCTTCACTTTCTGCCATAAGGGTGGTGTCATCTGCATATCTGAGGTTATTGATATTTCTCCCTGCAATCTTGATTCCAGCTTGCACTTCTTCCAGCCCAGCATTTGTCATGATGTACTCTGCATATAAGTTAAATAAGCAGGGTGACAATATACAGCCTTGATGTACTCCTTTTCCTATTTGGAACCAGTCTATTGTTCCATGTCCAGTTCTAACTGTTGGTTCCTGCCCTGCATATAGGTTTCTCAAGAGGAAGGTCAGGTGGTCTGGTATTCCCATCTCCTTCAGAATTTTCCACAGTTTATTGTGATCCACACAGTCAAAGGCGTTGCAATAATCAATAATGCATTAAATTATAGCTATTTTCCACTAGATGGGTCTGTGGGGTGGTAAGAGTTTTAAAGAGCAGTTCTTTCAGTTATTTACAGAGTTGTCATGTGTGTGTGCTGGTTCCTGCTTGCTCACACCTGTGTAACTCACTCACCCTCACAACCAGCAGTCCCTCAGCACCCTCTCTGTGCCTTGCAAAATGCTACTTTCTGGGAACAAATATGAAAACAAGATGCTCCCTGATTATAAAAAGCCTCAAAGTACTGTGAGATGCAGATCCCAAATTACAAAGCATGCCACAGGTGCTATCTTTTCTTTTAATTATGATAAAATTCACATAACATGAAATTTAACTATTTGACGATTTTTAAGTGGATAGTTCGGTGTTCAGTACATTCACATTCCTGTGCAACCAAGCTTGAGAATTTTTTTCGGCGTTGTAAAACTGAAATTCATACCCATTAAATAAACAGCTCCCCATTTCCCCTCCCCCAGTCGCTGGAGACCACCATCCTACTTCCTGTCTTCTTGGATTTGACTCTCTAGGAATCTCACATAAATGGAATGAGAGTATTCATTTCTTTTGTGTCTGGCTTATTTCATTTAGCAAGATGTCATCAAGGTTTATCCACAGGTCAGAATTTTCTTCCTTTTTTAGGCTGAATAATACTTTACATAAGTATTTAGTTCCTTCCAACTTTTGGCTGCTATAAATATAGCTGTACCATAAATGCTATCTTGAAAGAATATATAAGACACTAAGGAAGAACTGAGAGTCTCAAAGATGCATTAGGGTTGACTCCGAAAATGAGGAGATTTTCACCATCCAGATGACAGAGGGCCTGGGTCTCTGAGGCTGAGGGGCAGCATGTGCACTGGGAACAGGGAGGACGTGGTGCTTTGGGAGAAACTACACACAATCCGAGTTCAGGGGTGTGTGTGTGTCAGACAAACTGGCTGCAGAGAGGTGGGGAAGAGCTCCTAACACCTTGTCTGTTCTGGTTTAGTGTCTTCTTCAAGACTCTGTCCTGGTCCCAGCTGAGGGCCTCAAGCTGAGTGTGGAAGGAACATCACCAGCAGACATGGATGCTGACAGGTCCAGGTCACAAGCTTCTCTGCCGTCTCCCACATGGATCTTCTCTGCTCCCATCAATTTGCTTTTGACTTTGAGCCAGTCTCTAGACCCTACCTCTATCTGAGGCCCTGGTTCCTCACTCCTGACTGGGTCATTATTGAGGCTCTTCTCTGGTGGACACAAGCTCACCCCATGGCCCCTGCTGGAGTGGACTTGAAGCTATGCTATGGTTCCAGCAGCAGCTCACACAGCCCAGTAAGGATCAGATCTGTGCTAAAGAAAGAAGCAGTCTGTGGGGGGAGGGCAGGGGGATGGCAGCTCAGTGTGGGTGAGTGGAGGACAAGGCTACAGGAAGGGCTAAGGGACAGAGAGGGAGGCTGCAACCACAGGGCACCATGGGAGGAGGAGGAGATCTCAGAAATACAAACAAGAAAAGATGGAAAGGAATGAGATATTGGAGAGTTAGGGCCAGGAAGACAAGGCTGACGTCCCAGACTTTGTATGAATAATCAGATGTCACATATAGTGTCCTGAGTCAGGTTAAGATGGAGCCCTGGATCCCAAGGCCCATCAACCATTATGAGGGAACTTACAACACAGAGAAGAAGTTTCCTGGTATCCCCATTCCATGGTCAATTTCCAAGAAAGATTCACCTACAATGTCACTGATCTAATCTGCATCCATTAGGAGGAAACAGTCCCCCTGACACACTGCCAAAGAAGTCAAGAGCAGATGTGGTGCTAAATCTTTAGCCAGATTTTAAAAAGGCAAATGGCTTAAACTAACCTTTTGTCTTGGGTGAAAGTCTGGATACAGATTCTTCAATACCAGAGGCCTGTCCGACGTATGCCTGAAGTTCACATCGTAAAAGGAAATCATTCCTTCGTTGGGCCAGGATGGTGGTGGACGATACTCAAGTTCCCAGGATGCTTCTTTCACAAGGTCTGTGTATTCAATCACCCTTTCTACTGAAATCATCTGAAACATGTATGACATCTCATGAGTTAGTATCAGAGGGTCTTGTTTATGGATGTTCAGAGATTGTAAATGAAACCTTCTGCTTCTATATAGTTCAGAACAACCTAGATCTCAGCATCCACAAAGGACAGAAGTAGGAGTCTGATAAGGCCTTGGATGATTTAAAAACTTGTTCATCATCTTCAACTCTTTCACATATGACTATTTCCTTCAATTTTATATTAAAGCTAAAAAATTAAAGAAATGCATGGTAAAATTTTATTGATCCTCCTTTCACATCTGAATTAAAAAAAAAAAAAGAATATTTTCAAAGAAAATAATACTTTTGGACACCAACTAGTAATGTGTGGCCACAGAAGGGCCACGTGTTATAGATGAACAGAACTGGATGGTCATCAAACCTCATTTTAATAATCAGTAATTTTCTACTCTGTTATGAGCTTTCCTGATAGCTCAGTTTGTAAAGAATTTGCCTGCAATGCAGGAGACCCTGGTTCAGTTCCTGGGTTGGGAAGTTCCCCTGAAGAAGGGATAAGCTAACCACTCCAGTATTCTTGGCCTTGTCTTGTGGCTCAGCTGGTAAAGAATCCTCCTGCAATGCAGGTGACCTGGGTTTGATCCCTGGGTTGGGAAAACCCCTAGAGAAAGGAAAGGCTATCCACTCCAGTATTCTGGCCTGGAGAATTCCATGGACTATATAGTCCATGGGGTCGCAAAGAGTCAGACACAACTGAGCGACTTTCACTATTTCTACTCTGTTAGAAGAAAGATATGGAAAAATTTCATTTTTATTGTTTTTCTCCCTTTAGGAAAAGGTACAAATATTCAAAAGTGTATAATGTTTCTTCTAAAGAACGATGACTCCACACCTTAGAAAGCATATTCTGAGAGGGAGCCTATCCTACCAGGAAGAAGGGCCACCAGCAAATTCGTTCGGTGTTCAACACACACACAAATAAATGATAAAATGGGGGATGGGTGGGGGAACATAGTAATTAAATAAACCTCAAAATATTGGATTATTTTATTTTACCAAAAATGAGGAATTACCCATTAAGAAACAAATGTAAACAGGCTGCTAAGAAATGAGCTTATATTGTCTCCAGAATTTCAGAACCTCCCTCCTACAGGAGGTTGTATTTGGAGACAGTTTGTGATGAATACAAAACCTTCTGACATGGCATACACATGACTGAGAAAAATATGTATATATTTTATTTTACATTAACTTTAAGCACATGGAAAGTGAAAGTGAAACTTGCTCAGTCATGCCCAACTCTTTGCAACCCCATGGACTGTAGCCTGCCAGGCTCCTCTGTCCATGGGGATTCTCCAGGCAAGAATACTGGAGTAGCTGTTCCCTTTTCCATGGGATCTTCCCAACCAAGGTATTGAACCTGAGTCTCCTGTGGCTCCTGCATTGCAGGAGGATTCTTTACCTTCTGAGCCACCAGAGAAGCCCTTAAAAAGATGGAGGAGAATGTAAAAAAACTTCGTAAAATGATGTAAAAATAACACTTTTATTATTTTACGTAAGAATTGCTTTTATGTCATATAACAGCAAGGAGACCTGAAAAGGCTAAGAACAGAAAAATAAACATCACCGTGTTCTCAACTTCCGCACTTTGCCTGACACACCACTGGAAGATACTGATAAGTGTGATGGTTAGTGACAAGACGAGGCCAACATGCCCAGCATCCAAAGCTAAATGAGGAAGAAGAAGAAGAAAGTCAGTCTCCTTCTCAACCCTTCACACAGGTCCTTCTGTCACTCTACAAAGAAGACTCCTTTATTTTTATGATTTTTATTTGAGTGTAGTTGATTTACAAAGTTGTGTTAGTTTCAGGTATACAATAAAGTGAATTAGCCAGACATATGTAATCTGCTCTTTAAAAATTATTTTCCAACATACATCATTACAGAGTACTAAATAGAGTTCCCTGTGCTATACAGTAGGTCTTTTTTAGTTATTTATTTTATATATAGTAGTGAGAAGACTCCTTTATAATATTTAAATCATTTGCATGTAATGATAGTATTACTCATAATATTACTTCTGTTGTATGAGACAATAATAAAGTTAAAAAAAAAACAAAAAAAACTCTATGAGGGACTTTCCTGGTGGTCCAATAGCTATGACTCCGAGCTCCCAATGCAGGGGGTCCAGGTTCAATCCCTGGTCAGGGAACTAGATAGACTCCACATGCCACAACTAAGAGTTCACATGCTGCAACTAAAGTCCTGCCTGTTACAACTAAGACTGAAGATCCTGCATGCCCCAACTAAGACCCAGTACAGCCAAATAAATAAGTAATTTTTTAAGAATATTATGAATTTAGAAAGAACTAACAAAGCTGTTAAACCACAGAGGATGAAATAGTTGTATGGCATCACCAACTCAATGGACATGAGTTTGAGAAAACTCCGGGAGTTGGTGATGGACAGGGAGACCTGGTGTGCTGCAGTCCATGGCGTCACAAAGAGTCAGACACGACTCAGCAATTGAACTGAACAAAGTTGTTGTTCAGTCACTAAGTCATGTCTGACTCTGTGTCACCATGGACTGCAGCACACCAGGCTTCCTGTCCTTCGTTATCTCCTGGTGTTTGCTCAAACTCATGTCCATCAAGTCAGTGATACCATCCAACCATCTCATCTTCCGCCACTCCCCTCTTCTCCTGCCTTCAATCTTTCTCAGTATCAGGGTCTTCTCTAATGAGTCAGCGCTTCTCATCAGGTGCTCAAAGTATTGGAGCTTCGCCTTCAGCATCAGTCCTTCCAGTGAATATTCAGGGTTGATTTCCTTTAGGATTGACTGGTTTGATCTCCTTACAGTTCAAAGGACTCTCAAGAGTCTTCTCAAAACCACAGCTTGAAAGCATCAATTCTTTGGTCCTCAGCCTTTTTTAATGGCCCAGCTCATACATCTGTTGACAACTCTTACATGACTACTGGAAAAAATATACCTTCACTACGTGGATCTTTGTTGGCAAAGTGATGTCTCTGCTTTGTAATAGTCTGTCTAGATTTGTCATAACTTTCTTTCCAAGAAGCAAACATCTTTTCATTCATGGCTACAGTCAGTTTGAAGTGATTTTTGGAACCTAAGAAAATAAAATCTGTTACTGTTTTTAATTTTTCCCCAGATGGGACCAGATATCATGATCTTAGTTTTTTGAATGTTGAGTTTCAAGCCAGCTTTTCCACTCTGCTCTGTCACTTTCATCAAGAGGCTTCTCACTTTCTGTCATTAGAATGGTATCATCTACATATCTGTGGTTATTGATATTTCTCCCAGAAATCTTGATTCCAGCTCGTGCTTCATCCAGCCCAGCATTTTGCATGATGTATTCTGCATATAAGTTAAATAAACATAGTGACAATATACAGCCTTGTCATTCTCCTTCTCCAGTTTTGAAGCACTCCATTGTTCCTTGTCCAGTTCTAACTGTTTCTTCTTGACTTGCATACAGGTTTCTCAGGATACAGGTAAGATGGTCTGGTATTCCTATCTCTTTCAGAATTTTTCACAGTTTGTTGTGATCTACACAGTCAAAGCCTTTCACATAGTCAATGAAGCTGATGTTTTTCTGGAATTCCCTTCATTTCTCTATGATCCAGGGGATACTGGCAATTTCATCTCTGGTTCCTCTACCTTTGGTAAACCCAGCTTGTCCAGCTGGAAGTTTCTGGTTCATGCACTGCTTAAGTCTTGTTTGAAGGAATTTGTATATAACCTTACTAGCATGCAAAATGAGTGCAAATGTATCATAGTTTGAACATTCTCTGGGATTGCCTTTCTTTAGGATTGGAATGAAAACTAACCTTTTCCAATCCTGTGGCCACTGTTGAATTTTCCAAATTAGCTGGTATATTAAGTGCCGCACTTCAACTGAATCATCTTTTAGGAGATTAAACTGCTCAGCTAGAATTCCATTACCTTCACTAGCTTTGTTCGTAGTAAAGCTTTGAAGTTAAGGTCCACTTGACTTCACAGTCCAGGACGTCTGGGCTTAGATGAGTGACCACATCATCATGGTTATCCAGGTCATTAAGATCTTTTTTGTACAGTTATTCTGTGTATTCATGCCATCTCTTCCTAATCTCTTCTGCTTCTCTTAGATCCTTACCATTTTCATCCTTTATCATATTAATCCCACCTGGATTGAGATACACTTGACAGTATAACATAGGTGAGGATGCCATTGCTCAGATTTTTATCCTTATACTTCAATTATCATTATGTAATTTCAGTATGTTCAATGTATCTGCTATTGAAATCACAAAAACAAGACAATGGGTTTTGCAAAACTAGGCAATGCTTTTAAATCTAACAAATTAATCTCATTTTTGCATTAAAGACTGTGATTCAGGGTTATTGTTATGGAATAGTGAGGGATGGTGAATTCATGACACACATTCCAACAACTGCTCATTTGTGACGCACACAGCAGTGAGGATACTGTTTTTGCTACAGAGACTCTTTCTAACACCAGCACACCAGACCCCTACAACCAAGAGATCCAAGTAGCCCTAAGGCTAAAATCTATAACCTAAACAGTCAGTTCAGCTCAGTTGCTCAGTCCTGTCTGACTCTTTGTGACCCCATGAATTGCAGCATGCTAGGCCTCCCTGTCCATCACGAACTCCTGGAGTTCACTCAGACTCACGTCCATCGAGTCAGTGATGCTATCCAGCCATCTCATCCTCTGTCGTCCCCTTCTCCTACTGCCCCCAATCCCTCCCAGCATCAGAGTCTTTTCCAGTGAGTCAACTCTTCGCATGAGGTGGCCAAAATACTGGAGTTTCAGCTTCAGCATCAGTCCTTCCAAAGAAATCCCAGGACTGATCTCCTTTAGAATGGACTGGTTGGATCTCCTTGCAGTCCAAGGGACTCTCAAGAGTCTTCTCCAACACCACAGTTCAAACACATCAATTCTTTGGTGCTCAGCTTTCTTCACAGTCCAACTTTCACATCCCTACATGACCACTGGAAAAACTATAGCCTTGACTAGCCAGAACTTTGTTGGCAAAGTAATGTCACTGCTTTTGAATATGCTATCTAGGTTGGTCATAACTTCCCTTCCAAGGAGTAAGCGTCTTTTAATTTCATGGCTGCAATCACCATCTGCAGTGATCTTGGAGCCCAAAAAGATAGTCTGACACTGTTTCCATTGTTTCCCCATCTATTTCCCATGAAGTGATGAGACCAGATGCCATGATCTTCGTTTTCTGAAAGTTGACCTTTAAGCTAACTTTTTCACTCTCCTCTTTCGCTTTCATCAAGAGGTTTTTTGTATGGATATGAGAGTTGGACTGTGAAGAAGGCTGAGCACCGAAGAATTGACGTGTTTGAACTGTGGTGTTGGAGAAGACTCTTGAGAGTCCCTTGGACTGCAAGGAGATCCAACCAGTCCATTCTGAAGGAGATCAGCCCTGGGATTTCTTTGGAAGGAATGATGCTAAAGCTGAAACTCCAGTACTTTGGCCACTTCATGCGAAGAGTTGAGTCACTGGAAAAGACTCTGATGCTGGGAGGGATTGGGGGGAGGAGGAGAAGGGGACGACAGAGGATGAGATGGTGGGATGGCATCACTGACTCGATGGACGTGAGTCTGAGTCAACTCTGGGAGTTGGTGATGGACCGGGAGGCCTGGCGTGCTGCAATTCATGGGGTCGCGAAGAGTCAGACACGACTGAGCGACTGAACTGAACTGAACTTTCTGCTGTAAGGTTGGAGTCATCTGCATATCTGAGATTATTGATATTTCTCCCAGCAGTCTTGATTCCAGCTTGTGCTTCCTCCAGCCCAGCGTTTCTCATGATGTACTCTGCATAGAAGTTAAATAAGCAGGGTGACAGTATACAGCCTTGATGTATTCCTTTTCCTATTTGGAGCCAGTCTGTTCCATGTCCAGTTCTAACTGTTGCTTCCTGACCTGCATATAGGTTTCTCAGGAGGCAGGTCAGGTGGTCTGGTATTCCCATCTCTTTCAGAATTTTCCACAGTTTACTGTGATCCACACAATCAAAGGCTTTGGCATAGTCAATAAAGCAGAAGTAGATGTTTTTCTGGAACTCTCTTCCTTTATCCATGATCCAGCGGATGTTGGCAATTTGATCTCTAGTTCCTCAGCCTTTTCTAAGCTGTACAGAAAGCTTAATAGTAAACTTGGTTCTCTCTATCCAACTACAGGACACTACCTGGGATGTTCAGAAGTCATCCTTCTACAGTTATATAGACCTCAACCCATTCAAAGAAAGATAAAAAGATAAAAGATCTCCATGATGACCTACTGTAAACAAACAAGCAAACTACTCAAAAGCAATCTACAGATTCAATGTAATCCCTATCAAATTGCCAATGGCATTTTTCACAGAATTAGAACAAAAATATCTACATTTTGTATGGAAATACAAAATACCATGAATAGCCAATGTAATCTTGAGAAAAACAAAGAAGAAAAATGAAGCTAGGAGGAATCACGCTCCCTGTCTTTAGACTATATTACAAAGCTGCTGCTGCTGCTGCTGCTAAGTCGCTTCAGTTGTGTCAGACTCTGTGCGACCCCATAGACAGCAGCCCACCAGGCTCCCCCATCCGTGGGATTCTCCAGGCAAGAACACTGGAGTGGGTTGCCATTTCCTTCTCCAATGCATGAAAGTGAAAAATGAAAGTGAAGTCACTCAGTCGTGTCCGACCCTCAGAGACCCCATGGACTGTAGCTTTCCAGGCTCCTCCGTCCATGGGACTTTCCCAGGCAAGAGTACTGGAGTTGGGTGCCATTGCCTTCTCTGTATTACAAAGCTACAGTAACTGAAAGTGGTACCAAATGCTAAGTGGCACCAAAATCAGAAATACAGATCAACAGAACAGGACAGAAAGTCCAGAGATAACCACCAGGCATCTATGATCACTTATGACAAAGTAAGCAAGAATATACAACAGAGAAAAGACTTTCTTCAATAACTGGTGCTGGGAAAACTGGACAGCTACATGTAAAATAATAAAATTAGAACTTTCCCTAACACCATACACAAAAATAAACTCAAAATGGATTAAAGACATAAATGTAAGACCAGACACTACAAAACTTTTAGATGAAAACATAGGGAGAACTCTCTCTGACATAAATTGAAGGACCTCCTAGAGTAATGAAAATAAATAAAACATAAACAAATGGGACCCAATTAATCTTAAAAGCTTTTGCACAGCAAAGAAATCCATAAAAAATACCAAAGATAATCTGCAGAATGGGGAGAAATATTTGCAAACAAAGTGACTTACAAGGGATGACTCTCCAAAATATACAAACAGCCCATGCAGTTCAATATAAAATAAATAAATAAATAAACAAAAAATCCAAAAAATGGGCAGAAGATTAAAAGAGGATGTCTCCAAAGAAGAAACACAGATGGCAAAAAAAAAAAAAAAATGCATGAAAAGATGGTCAACATCTCTAATTATTAGGAAAATGTATATCAAAACTACAGTGAAAAAAAATGAAAAAAAAAAAAAAAGCAAAAATCTACAGTGAGGTTTCACCTCACACCAGTCAGAATGACCATCATCAAAACAATAAATACTGGAGAGGATGTGGAGAAAAGGGAACCCTCCAACATTGTTGGTGGGAATGTAAACTGGTAAAGCCACTATGGAGAACAATATGGAGTTTCCTTTAAAAACTAAAAAGAGAGCTACCATATGATCCTGCAATCCCACTCCTGGGCATATATCCAGAGAAAACCATAATTCCAAAAGATACATCCACTCTTATGTTCACTGTAGCACTATTTACAATAGCCGGGACATAGAAGCAACCTAAATGTCCATCAACAGAGCAATGGATAAGGAAGATGCGCTATTATACATATAGTATAATATTACTCAGCCATAAAAAAGAGTGAAATAATACCATTTGCAGCAACATGGCTGGACCTAGAGATTTTCATACTGAGTGAAGTAAGTCAGACAAAGAGAATATGATATTGCTTATATATGGAATATAACAAAAGGCTACAAATGAACTTATCTACAAAACAGAAGTAGAGTAACAGATGTAGAAAATAAACTTACGGTTAACAGGGGATAAGGGAGGGGAGGGATAAATTGGAAGACTGGGATTGACACATAAATACTACTATATATAAAATATTAAAATAGATAACTAATAAGAAACTACTGTAAAGTACAGAGAACTCAGTAATGATCTACATGAGAAAGAACCTAAAAAAGAGTGGATATATGTATATGCATAGCAGATTGACTTTGCTGTACATTGGAAACTAAGACAACAGTGTAAATGAACTATACCCCAATAAAACTTAAAATAAAAATGAAAGAATGTCCTGAGCGAGCCAAAGCAGGGGCCCAAGGCACCAAAGGTCTGCTGGAGCAGGCACGTCATACCTGGACTTTGCTCCTAAGGATTCTGAAAGTGAAAAATAGAAATTCTTTTCTAAAAGATAGTTCATTTGAAGTAGTAATCAAAATGCAAATTACTTAAAAAAATATACATTCACCCCAATGTTCATGGGGTATGGAAAAAGAATCTTTAAAAAGTGGATATATGTATAACAGAGTCACTTGGCTGTACACCTGAAGCTAACACATTGTAAATCAACCACATGCCAATCTTTTTTTTTTTTTTTAATGGCCTCAAAAAGACCTACTGTAAATAAATAAGTAAAAAAAAAAAAAAAAAGATAAAAGTTCTCATTAAGACACAAACAACTTCTCATGGACCACACTGTAGAGTCACATACTGCAGACACTTTAATACAATTCATTAGAATCAAAGAGTATGTATTAGACATCTATAAAGAGTATAGATGACAAGAGTTTAATAACTACAAAAAAAAAAGCTAAAAAGTGTAAACATACCACAAGTATTCATATCTGTACTTACTTTCTACCAGAATCAGGGCCCCGAAAGCAACAACAGTGACAAAGATGGCACAGATGACATCCAGATACACAGCGAGCCATCGGGACGTCGTCAAAAGCAGGAACCAAGCCTCTGGATTTGGAACCATAATAAGTGTAATATATAAACAGAAAAACCATGTTAGCTGCTTCTCATGAGGGAGAATATTTTCTCAGTTGAGCTACAGAAGATTTTACACAGGTAGGACAGCAAAGTTACATACCCAAGGAACCTGAAGATTCTATAAAACTAGGTTCTAACACAAGACAATGAATGTATGGGACACACAGGAATCAGTCCAGGAAGCATGCATTGAAAATTTCAACCCACAGGTTATCAACAGAAATAAGATCACAAGAAGGAAGATGGAAAATCATCTCATCTGTGCATTCTCTGCAGTGCTGGGCCTCAGCGTGAAGATCATCCTCTCACAGGGTCAACTGCTCCCAGCTCTCACACAGCAGAGAGCACAGCTCACACTGTTTCCAGCACCTTCTGCCCTCACCACAGGGCCCTGCAGTGTTTATTCTTAGGAGAGAATGTCTATGTGACCATCAGCTAACAGGAACTGCATGTGACTTTCTTTTTTTTTTTAATTTAATTTTATTTTTTAACTTTACAATATTGTATTGGTTTTGCCATATATCGAAATGAATCTGCCACAGGTATACATGTGTTCCCCATCCTGAACCCTCCTCCCTCCTCCCTCCCCATATCATCCCTCTGGGTCGTCCCATTGCGCCAGCCCCAAGGATCCAGTATCATGCATTGAACCTGGACTGGCGACTCATTTCATATATGATATTATACATATTTCAATGCCATTTTCCCAAATCATCCCACCCTCTCCCTCTCCCACAAAGTCCAAAAAACTGTTTTATACATCTGTGTCTCTTTTGCTGTCTCGCATACAGGGTTATTGTTACCATCTTTCTAAATTCCATATGTACGCGTTAGTATACTATATTGGTGTTTTTCTTTCTTGCTTACTTCACTCTGTATAATAGGCTCCAGTTTCATCCACCTCATTAGAACTGATTCAAATGTATTCTTTTTAATGGCTGAGTAATACTCCATTGTGTATATGTACCTGCATGTGACTTTCAAAATGCCATTTTTATCTTCAAAATACAATAATTATTGGAAAGTTTAGCTTGGATTTTATAGACTTAGAGGAAATTCTGAATTTTCTACCTAGGGAAAAAAATTCACTGATAAAAACATAATCAAGTGGGTGGCAAATCAGGAAATTATTTCCTCAATCACATCTGCCACCCTCCACTCTCTGAAGAGAGTCAGCAAACCGCAGTCTGGAGGGTGAGAACAGCTACCACCTGGTTCTGTAAATAAAGTTTTATTGGAACACAGAAACTGCCATTTTCTGATGTATTATCTTTGCCTGTCTTTGTGCTACAACAGCAAAGGTGAGTAGTTGCAACAGACACAGTACAGCACACAAGCCTACAATATTTTCTATCTGGATCTTCACAAAAAAGAAGTTTGCTGACTCTTACCCTAAAGAGACAGAAGTCTACAGGGCACAGTGATGCAAGGACAATGCGAGCCAGTCAGGGGAGAAAAGCAGGGGATGACAGGGAAGAAGGGAGCACTAAGGGGATGCTGAGAGGAAGGGGTGGGGGAGGCAGGTGTGCAGAGGGGGATGAGGGGTGACACAGAGAGAGGTGTGGGCAGCCAGGCCACCTGAGAGGGAGGCCAGCCTCAGA
Source organism: Bos javanicus (assembly GCF_032452875.1). Classification (NCBI taxonomy): domain Eukaryota; kingdom Metazoa; phylum Chordata; class Mammalia; order Artiodactyla; family Bovidae; genus Bos; species Bos javanicus. The sequence continues at coordinate 71,438,879 of NC_083879.1, read as the reverse complement.
AGGGAGCACATCCCATCCTTTGAAACCATCTCCAGAAACTTACAGACCTGAGTGCAAATCCTGGTGTGCATCAAACAGTTCCTGAAACTTCTGTTCAGCTTTATACGCCCGGATGGTCCAGAGTCCCCGGAGAGAAGATGCTAAGTGGGAAAATACCGGGCTCCGTGCTGGGGAAGCAGAGACAGAGAAGGTCAAGAAGGCTGGATGCAAGGAAACCCACTGCCTCCCGGGCTCTGTGGTCACACATCCCATCAAAGGGAATCCTCCATGTGACCCTCAAATTCCTGCCCACACCAAGCCTCACTTTAATGACCTGGGAATGAAAGATTCTCCTTGAAACTATTTTTGATCAAATTCAAACCACAGCTAGATTTAGATAAAGAAATTCTTGTTCTTTCATCAAGACCCTCTCACACACGCCTCCCTCCAAACTTTTCTGGCATCTCACCAGGTGGAAATTGTTGACAATTTTTAAAAAATATATTGAAGTACAGTTGATTTACAATAATGTGCTAGTTTAAGGTATATAGTATAGTCATTCAGTTATTTTTTTTCAGATTATATTTTTATTACAGGTTAATACAAGATACTGAATAAAATTCCCTGTGCTTTGCAGTAATTCCCTGTTGTTGTCTATTTGACACATTAATAGCAGTATGTCTATTAATCCCATACTTCTAACTTGTTCTTCCCTCTTTCCCAATCCCCTCTGCCAACTGTAAGTTTGTTTTTTATGTCTCTGAGTCTATTTCTATTTTGTATACAGATCCATATATAAGTGATGTCGTATTTATCTTCCTCTGACTTAGTTTACAAATAATAATATTCCCTAAGTCCATCAATGCTGCTGCAAATGCTAATATTTCATTCTTTTTCATGGGTGAGTAATTACCCTTCACTATTGGGTAGTGAAGTGAAGAATAATGGTAGTGAATTACCATTCACTAATTTTTGAATCAGTAGCCTTTTAAAATTTAATTCCTAATTAGAGTCCTCACCACACTGAATTTTGTTGAGTAACCTGTGGGCCGTCTCCACCTCAGATGAGTAACATAAGGGCTGGGATAGAGTCAGTACATCCCCAACCCTGCACCAGAGCCAGACACAGGACAGGGTGAGACGAGTAAGGGGAGTGGACAGTCTGCTGCCTCCCCTGTCCTGGGCCTCTCCCTGCACCTGCGCCAGAAACCTCTGTGCGGGTCACGGATCACCCGGTGCTGCACCACCTTTGTGCCCACAGGACCTGGCAGACGAGGAGCCTTTGAACAGTCTTGACTTCCATTCCAGGAACCTGATGGACATTTTATTAACTGCCTGCTAGATACCTGTCCTGGTGTTCTGAGGTCACTGCGGCGTGTGACATCCACATCAATCTTTTAGAATCTGACAGTGGCCTTAGTGGCCATTCTCTTTTGAGTGACTACATGTGGGTTTGGGCCTAGTGTCACATGACTGACCATTCATTTCCTGCCTTCTTTTCTAAGAGCACACTGACCACAAGCATCAAGGTCAGGCTCCTGCACATCAGGGAACAGGTGGGCTGCAGGCTGCCAAGCAGGGAGGACACTTCTGGTGGGGTTTTCATTCCTCCAATGAATGAGGCTGTAACTTGCTGTTGTCAGGGACACATAGTGAGCCTGTGACCCCTGTCTGGGGGTGAATGATAACTTGTGCTGTATCAGCAGGAAATACTGACATCACTTTGTTACCTGTGTGTCTCCTAGAGAAGACCTGTTAGTACAATTAGGTTGTTTATGGGAAGTTAGTAATGCATCTTACAGGAGGCTTCAGAGATTTTATAAAATTATGGGGAAAGAATCAAGGGTGAAACTCCAAACTGTTTTCAGGTTCTCACTCTTTAGTCCAGTATCTGAATGCCTGTCTGATGACAGTTCAGCCAGTACCAACATGCATCTGGGCACTGCACATTTAGAGGGGTTGAGGTACAAATAGGTAAAGACACAGAACCTCCTCTTGTGTTTAGTGTTCCCAATTCTATAAGGAAGGAAGAGGCAGGCTTCCTTCTGTGAGACACTGGGGCTAAGAGAGAATGGGAGACCCTCGGCTGGGGGAGGACAGCATGGGCTAGGGGCCAGGTGACAATCCACTCAGCCCTAGGATGAGATGGTTGGATGGCATCACCAACTCAATGGACATGATGAGTTTGAGCAAACTCTGGGAGATGGTGAAGGACAGAGAAGCCTGCCATGCTGCATGTAGTCCCTGGGGTCAAAGAGTCAGACACGACTGAGGGACTGAACACAACCACCACCACCACCTAGATAGAGAACATAAACATTCTAATCAACTGGCTACCGCATATGGTTATCTGAGGTATGCAGGATGGGGTACCTGGATTAAATGTATTGTCTAACTTGTTTTATTGACTATATATTCCAAAGCCTTTGATTTTGTGGATCACAATAAACTATGGAAAATTCTGAAAGAGATAGGAATACCAGACCACCTGACCTGCCGCTTGAGAAACCTGTATGCAGGTCAGGAAGCAACACTTAGAACTGAACATGGAACAACTGACTGGTTCCAAACAGGAAAAGGAGTACATCAAGGCTGTATATTGTCACCCTGCTTATTTAACTTATATGCAGAGTACATCATGACAAATGCTGGGCTGGATGAAGCACAAGCTGGAATCAAGATTGCTGGGAGAAATATCAATAACCTCAGATATGCAGATGACACCACCCTTATGGCAGAAAGTGAAGAGGAACTAAAAAGCCTCTTGATGAAAGTGAAAGAAGAGAGTGAAAAAGTTGGCTCAAAGCTCAACATTCAGAAAATGAAGATTATGGCATCTGATCCCATCACTTCATGGGAAATAGATGGGGAAACAGTGGAAACAGTGACAGACTTTATTTTTCTGGGCTCCAAAATCACTGCAGATGGTGACTGCAGCCATGAAATTAAAAGATGCTTACTCCCTGGAAGGAAAGCTATGACCAACTTAGATAGCATATTAAAAAGCAGAGACATTACTTTGCCAACAAAGGTCCGTCTAGTCAAGGCTATGGTTTTTCCAGTAGTCATGTATGGATGTAAGAGTTGGACTGTGAAGAAAGCTAAGCACCAAAGAATTGATGTGTTTGGACTGTGGTGTTGGAGAAGACTCTTGAGAGTCCCTTGGACTGCAAGGAGATCCAACCAGTCCATTCTAAAGGAGATCAGCCCTGGGTGTTCTTTGGAAGGAATGATGCTAAAGCTGAAACTCCGGTACTTTGGCCACCTCATGCGAAGAGTTGAGTCACTGGAAAAGACTCTGATGCTGGGAGGGATTGGGGGCAGAAGGAGAAGGGGACGACAGAGGATGAGATGGCTGGATGGCATCACCAACTCGATGGACGTGAGTTTGAGTGAACTCCAGGAGTTGGTGATGGACAGGGACGCCTGCCGTGCTGCAATTTATGGGGTCGCAAAGAGTCGGACACGTCTGAGCCACTGAAATGAACTGAACTTAACTTGTTTCAGCCTACTCGGTGCAAAAAATCCAAATAATCCACAGTGATGGTGCCAAAGTTCTCAGACTCTCCAGATCAAATACTGGGAAAATCGTGTACTCCTTCTTGACAAAAGCCTCAGAAGGAGCCCATTTCTCCACTTCCATGTGAATGGGAAATAGCCCTTGCCCCATGCAAAAATTCTGTCAAATATTCTTTCTGGAACAACCTCTCTCTCAATGTGCCAGAGAACCTGCTTTGTGACAAGACTATTGAATGACTCCATCTCATGAGTGGCCTCAAACCATAAAACGTCTGAACCCTGTCTACACAGAAGACTGGATGGAGCTCATCACTTCCTCTTCTGCCTCCCCAGGTCCTACCATCCCACTGAGTCATATAGGTAGAACTGCACACACACCTGGACTCTACTGCTCCCCATCCATCCAAACACCTCGCCAAACTCGACCTCACAGGACGTTAGCTGCTTCTCTTGATGAGTGAAAATGTCTTCTACAGATTTTATGAAACTGATGATCACTATTCTTTTTGCAAATAAAGGTAAGTACCTCAAGTGTTTATTATTAAAAACAAAACATACAAATGCCACAATAAAACTCCTCTGACTGGATGAACTGAGATTTTTTTCCACTTAGTAGATACAGAGAAGCATGAGACTCAACATGCGTCTGTTCTTGGCTTGGTTTCTAGAAGGTTAAGTTGGTATTAATCTCCAATAATTATTCAAGGTTGAGGTCTCTGATGCAAACATATTCTCTCCTTACTTTTTGGTTATTTTTATAACTTTTAAAAATATATAACAATCTATTTTCCTTATTTTTGTTTTAATACTTATGAAATGTGTGCAATAATAAGAGAAAAATTTGATTATTTCATCATCTGTGATTACCTGTAGAATAGACTAATGAATCATAAAATGTGTTCCCCATTATTCTGTTTTTTGCTGCACCTTGCAGGATGTGGTTTCCCAACCAGGACTAAACTGGTTGCCCCCACAGTGGAAGCACAGAGTCTTAACCACAGGACCACCAAGGATGCCTCTGTTCCCCATTATTCTAAAACTAGGAAGGTGAATGGAGTTATCAACTAAATACATACTGAACCGATCCCCCTCCTGAGTTCTCCTAGGGGATTATTTTCAGCATCACTTCTATGAATAGCTTTCAGAAAGGGGAACACAAACAGTGTGGTTCAATTCAGTTCAGTCGCTCAGTTGTGTCAAACTCTGTGTGACCCCATGAACCGCAGCACGCCAGCCCTCCCTGTCCATCACCAACTCGCGAAGTCCACCCAAACCCATGTCCATTGAGTCGGTGATGCCATCCAACCATCTCATCCTCTGTCGTCCCCTTCTCCTCCTGCCCTCAATCTTTCCCAGCATCAAGGTCTTTTCAAATGAGTCAGCTCTCCGCATCAGGTGGCCAAAGTATTGGAGTTTCAAACGCTTCAAAATCAGTCCTACCAATGAACACCCAGGACTGATCTCCTTTAGGATGGACTGGTTGTATCTCCATGCAGTCCAAGGGACTCTCAAGAGTCTTCTCCAACACCATAGTTCAAAAGCATCAATTCTTCACCACTCAGCTTTCAAACAGTGTGGTTATCACCCCAAATACTGAAAATGACAAAGAGCAGACATGAAAATAAAAGGGCTTATCTTTTCAATAGGGCTCCCCTGGTGACTTAGATATCAGAGTCCACCAGCAATGCAGGAGAGCTGGGTTCAACCCCTGGGTCAGGAAGATCCTCTGGAGAAGGGAATGGCTATCCACTCCAATATTCTTACCTGGGGAATTCCATGGACAGAAGAGCCTCATGGGCTACAAACCATGCAGTCTCAAAGAGTCAGACGTGATTAAGCGACTATCACACATCTTTCCAATACTTTTAACAACTGCAACTTACTAGAACATGTGAAAGAATATTTTTTTCAAATATATCACTTTTGACATATGTTTCCTGAGGTCTCCTTTCCTTTCCCTAATCTTTTCCTTTCCTTGTCATTTCTGGTAACTTTCAGTTCAGTTCAGTTCAGTCGCTCAGTTGTGTCTGACTCTTTGCGACTCCATGAACCACAGCACGCCAGGCCTCCCTGCCCACCACCAATTCCCAGAGTTTACCTAAACTCATGTCCATTGAGTCAGTGATGCCATCCAACCATCTCATCCTCTATCATCCCCTTCTCCTCCCGCCTTCAATCTTTCCCAGCATCAGGGTCTTTTCAAATGAGTCAGCTATTCATATCAGGTGGCCAAAGTATTGGAGTTTCAGCTTCAACATCAGTCCTTCCAATGAACACTCAGGACTGATCTCCTTTAGGATGGCCTGGTTAGATTTCTTTGCAGTCCAAGGGACTCTCAAGAGTCTGCTCTCCAACGCCATGGTTCAAAAGCATCAATTCTTCAGCGCTCAACTTTCTTTTGAAGAACAATTCTCTATTTTCCTTCTACATTAGTTCCAACATGATTAAATACTTTCAAGAATAGTATTAACAGAGTGGATACTCTGTGTTAGGACATAGGTCATGAACAAGACAGAAATGGTTCCTGTCCTCATGGTGCTCACATCCATCCTCCTTGGGATAAAATGCAAAGGGCAGCTGACCCGCTGCCAGCTCCATTTGCCTTAAGGGCCAAACCTACTCTCAGGGTCCATAACTTTCAATCACCTAATGTTAACAGTGAGAAATACCATAGAACAGTCTGCAGAGTTTCAGGGGTCTGGTTAATTGAGGCATAAATGGAAGATAGACTGCACTGCCATCCCAACCTGAGAGCCCTGGTACTCACTTGTACATTCCAGGCGTTTCACATCTCGTGATGTCTCTAAGAAATATCGCCGAAGAAAAAGAAAATGATGCCAAGGGGAATCACAGGTATAGCAGTCCAAGGAATTGCAGCCACCATCACGCCCACCACACCAATCACAAGTAGAAATGTCTGAAATAGAGAAAATACAGAGGCCTTCATGTCAAGGATACTTTTCAAAGATAAATTTTATTGATCTGTTAGGATTAAACTCCTTTCCTTGAAACTTGTTGAAACAGCAGGGAATGCTTTCCCTTCCAAAGAAATAGAAGTATAGGTGGTCCTCATGATGTTTATTGCATGCACCAAACACTCTGATAAGAACTTTCTAGGTATCAGCTCTTGTGATACACTCAGTAGCCTTTTGAGGCAGGAATTATTATTTTTAACAGATGAGACTATTTGAGGCTCAGAGAGTAGGAGCTGCATCTCAAACTATCAGGAGTCAGCGGGTGTTACTAGAGAGAGGAGTGAGCAAGCATTACAGATGAGGAATCCAGATGCTTCAGCTATCCATGTAGGGATAAAGAAGTGGTTAATCACTTTGACTTTTCACTTTCATGCATTGGAGAAGGAAATGGCAACCCACTCCAGTGTTCTTGCCTGGAGAATCCCAGGGACGGGGGAGCCTGGTGGGCTGCCATCTATGGGGTTGCACAGAGTCAGACACGACTGAAGTGACTTAGCAGCAGCAGCAGCAATTACAAATTACAAATTCAGTGTAATGTATCTAGTAACAGTATTATCTAATTTTACAAATGGAGACAGTGAGGCACAGGGAGAGGAAAAGTAACTTGATGGAAACTGCAAAGCCTAAGTCACGGAGCTGGGAACCCCATGTCATGAGCCATTATGACATATTTAAGCTTGCCCCCAACATACAGCCATCTTTCTATCATTATACTAAGTATTTAAAATGCCCATTCCAAAGGTTAACTATTATAACAACACCAGATTCCATTTACAGTGTGTGTACTGTGTGTAAGGCCCTGTGCTGAGTTCCATGAGCATTCTCTTAATCATCACAAAAATATCCCCTGAGATGATTTTCTCATAGGAAATGATCTAGGTCTAAAAAAGACAGCAGGTAGAACAATAAATGAAATCATTGGTTGATGCTGATTTAAGCATCCATCTTTATCAGGAAAAGTATGATGATACTCTGGAGGACAGTATCAGGCAATAAGAATGCAATCAACATTTAGCATCTGCCTGCTACAAAAGTGAGGTGAGGTAGTGGGGGCATGCAGATTCACCCAGTCTGGGCCAGGGTCTCTGAAGTTTGTCTCAGGTGGATACAAATTCATGGTGATCTGCACAGGGGGATGGGGAAATACAGCGAAGAATACCTCAATATTTTTAGACAATTCTAAGACTCATGACTGATTTTATAGGCTTCTTTAACAAATAGAAAGAATGGCATGAATGACTTGCAGGCAGTAATCACAGTTGATGGAAATTTTGACAAAAAAGGAGCTGGAATGAGAAGGCTGAGATGCTTGTCTGAGTTAACACTGGCTATTCTTTAAGATAAGAAATGATGAAGTTGGGAGGGTAAGTGGTTGTCCTAAAGTTTCCCAGTAAGGTATTGCTTATCCTGGAGAAAGAGAGGAGCAGTTTGTAATCAGGGAATCCCAGAGCCACAGCTGCAGGTAGGAGGAACAAACAACCAGAACTGTGACTCTTTGGCCAGGAGCCCTTGGGAACCAAACTGCATGATCTGGATAGAGACCCATGTGCTTTTCCTGTTTCTCCCTGTCTCTGCTGTGGTATCAAAAGAAAACTCAGAGTGAAGAGCATGGAGTTCTGAATGAATAAATGCTAATCATAAGTGGAGAAAAATAGGGCTGTCTGACCGCCCTCCTATTAGACCTACAGAAAACAATTTCTTTCAGCCACTGGCTTGACTGTGCATCCTACCAGGCTACAACCTTCATGTTCATATGGAGGGGTCCTTCCAGCTCCTTCTATGTCTAGCCTTTAGGTCACTTGACTTGCATTGTTTTTTGTCAAAAACAAAAAACTACACCTAAAGTGTTAATTATTAAAAGAAAAAAATCCAAATTACTGGTTTTTAGCAGATTTGCATCATTTGATGAACAACATTCATCCGTTTCAATAATCTGGCTCTCCCCAGGTGTCTTCCCTGGTGGATCAGTCATTAAAGAATCTGACTGCTATGCAGGAGACCCAGGTTTGGTCCCTGGGTGAGGAAGTTCCCCTGGAGAAGGAAATGGAAACTGACTCCAGTATTCTTGCCTGGGACATCCCATGGACAGAGGAACCTGGCATGCTAGAGTCCATGAGGTCAAAAAGAGTCAGACAAGACTGAGTGACTAAACCACTCCAGGTGAGGGCCTTTTATGACTAACCCAGCCTGGCACGTAGCCTGGGAAGCAGAGGTAAGATGAAAATGAAGGGCTCCATGGAAGCTGTGCCAATGCTTTTTCCTTAGGTACCCACTGAAGACCCATTACTAATGCTCTCAGAAACTCTGGAGTTAGGTTCAGATTTCATGGCCCTAAATTCTAAAGCAATTCAAGGAGGGTGCCTCTAACAGCTTTATTATACATACACACACACACAATGTATTGGTTTCCCAAGTGGCTCAGATGGTAAAGAATCTGCCTGCAATGCAGGAGACCCAGGTTTGATCCCTGGGTTTGGAAGATCCCCTGGAGAAGGGATGGGCAACCCACTCCAGTATTCCTGCCTGGAAAATCCCATGGACAGAGGAGCCTGGCAGGCTACAGTCCATGGGGTCCCAAAGAGTTGGACATGACTGAGAACTTTTACTTTTATATTTATGTACATTTGTGAATCTTTTATTGCCAGCCATCTCAAACCCTTTATAGAAGTTTATAGAAGATGAAAATAATATCTAAGCAAGAAGTTAACATCTGAAGAAGGAAACAAAAGATCCTAGTGTACAATAAACACACAATAAATCCCTTCCTTGTAGCCAACCTCATTTCTTTCTCCTACATTCTCGGGAATGCCAAAAAGCCCAGTTCAAGCTACACACACAGTTACCCCCACCTGGTTGGATTCCAGGCCCATCTGATGGACCACATCACCATGGCCTGTGCTTCTGTACCTCTGTCAGACTATGGAACAGAGACAGTGATGAGTATATAGAAAGAAGCATATTGACCCAGAAGCAAGTGACCCAAGTCCTGATATTCCCCAGATAAGGAGAATCATTATTTTTATATATTTCCCATTTGGACTACACCATTTGGGAAATTCTATCCAAAGTCTATGAATCCACATAATCAAATAAAAAATTCTTAGACGAAATCTTTCACTTGAGAGAAAATGGTGATTTTTCATAATTCAGAAAAATTCACACAAAATCCCTGGGTTGGGAAGATCCCCTAGAAAAAAGAATGGCACACCACTCCATAATTCTTGCCTGGAGAATTCCATGGACAAAGGAGGCTGGCAGTTTAGTCCATGAGACTGCAAAGAATCGGACACAACTGAATGACTAACAAGCGTACACACCCACGTACAAACCCTAAGACCAAGCTTTTCTAAACCTGGCCTTTGCTTGGGATATATTAATCACATTCTTCATCCCTCATTTGACTGCCTTGGGTCTTTTCACAACCACGTAAGCTCTGGGACCTGGATATCCTTCAATTCACTCCCAACTTAGAGTCATAGCTAACTCCACTGAAGAGTGAGTAGTGGGGTTTGGTTCACAGTTTGCTAACCAGCATGATAGGAAGCTTTAGGGAAACATGGTGTATCTCTTCCCTCATGTTTAGTGTATCTCACTGATCAATAGATTCCTTTCTACTTTTGTCAGAGTTCAACGATATTACAAAATTTAAGACTGGAGTCCTCTTATTTTATAATTTATCATGGTACACCTTAAAAAGAAGAGCACTATAAAAGTATATCACAGGGAAATCTATTTAACATTCTGTGATAACCTATATGAGAAAAGAACCTAAGAAAGAATGAATATAGGTACATGTATAACTAAATCACTTTGCTGTACATCTGAAACAAATACAACATTGTAAATCAACCATATTCCAATAAAATTAAAATAATTTTTAAAAAAGAAAAAAGTCTTTAAAAAAAGTTAAAATCAAGGGTTTTGAAATCCATCTTATAAATAAAAGAAAGAAAACAGCATATTAAAGTATGTAGAAGAATGAAAATAGAAAAAAAAAAAATAGACTCTTGAGAGTCCCTGGTACAGCAAAGAGATCAAACCAGTCAATCTCAAAGGAAATCAATGGTGATTTTTCACTGGAAAGATTGGATGCTGAAGCTCCAATACTTTGGCCACCTGATGTGAAGCACTGACTCACTGGAAAAGACCCTGATGCTGGGAAAGACTGAGGGCAGGAAGAGAAGGGAGCGACTGAGGATGAGATGGTTGGACGGCATCATCAACTCAATGGACACGAGTTTGAACAAACTCTGGGAGATAGTGAAGGACAGGCAAGCCTGGCGTGCTGCAGTCCATGAGGTCACAAAAAATCAGACACAACTAAGCAACTAAATGACAAAAGACCTGAATGAAAAAGAAAACTAAGCAGAAAAATCGACAAACACAAAGCGTGGTTCTTTGAAATCACCACAAAATGCAAAAGGAAAAAAAAAAAAAGAGAGAGAGAAAATTTACAATTCACACGAATTAAAAGAAGATAACACAAAAGATTGGGCTTCCCTGGTGGCTCAGATGGTAAAGAATCTGCTTGCAATAGGGGAGATCCACATTTGATCCCTGGGTTGGGAAGATCTCCTGGAAAAGGAATAGCAACCTATAGCAGTATTCTTGCCTGGAGAATCCCATGGACAGAGGAGCCTGACAGGTTACAGTCCATGGGGTTACAAAGAGTCAGACATGACTGAGGAACTAACACTTCAGCTTTCATTTTAATACAAAAGATAACATAAGCATTACAAAGAGACTATAATAAACATTGTGCAGATAAACTTTTAAATTTTAATGTAAAGGACAAATGTCTTAAAAAATGACATATAAAACTAACATAATGATATAGAAAATCATAATAAATGCATATTGATCTAAGAATTTGAATTCTTTTTTAAAATTTTACTTTATTTTATTGTTTTGGCCATTCCATGCAGCTTGTGGGATCTTAGTTTTCCTACCAGCAATCGAACTCAGGCCCGCAGCAGTGAAAGCACCAAGTCGTGACCACTGGGCTACCACAGAATTCCCTGAATACATAATTTTTAAATTTCTCAAAGAAAAGACTGTAAGTTCAGAGGGCTTCACAAAAACACTGTGCAGAAAAGTTTTACCAAACTTTTCCCGGTACTTTTCCAGGGTCCAGCATTATCATGATATAAAAACCAGATAAAGACATTAAAAGAAAGAAAAATTGCAAACCAAACTGTCTTGGAATATTAAATGACATACCAATGAACTGAATCTAGCAATATAAAAAGGTAATATTCCACAATCTAACTTGACTGGGCAAGTCCAAAATACTCAGGGTCTCCTGTAACAAAGGACAGGGTGGAACCCTTGGGCAGGAGCTGATACTGTTCTCTACAAGCAGAATTTCTTTTTATTTCAGGGAGGCTTTGTCCCTACTTAAAATCAACTAATTATGGACTTCCAAAACATCTACAAAATACCTACAGAGCAACACACAGATCACCTTTTGACTGAATAACTGAGGAATGTAGTCTGGTCAAGCTGACATTAAACTTACCATTAAAAATGGAAATATTTCCCATGTATTTTCATGAAGATACATAAGAAATGATGCTTTTGAACTGTGGTGTTGGAGAAGACTCTTGAGAGTCCCTTGAACTGCAAGGAGATCCAACCAGTCCATCCTAAAGGAAATCAGTCCTGAATATTCATTGGAAGGACTGATGTTGAAGTTGAAACTCCAATACTTTGGCCACCTGATGCAAAGCACTAACTCATTAGAGAAGACCCTGATACTGGGAAAGATTGAAGGCAGGAGGAGAAGGGGATGACAGAGGATGAGATGGTTGGATAGCATCACTGACTCGATTGACATGAGTTTGAATAAGCTCCGGGAGTTGGTGATGGACAGGGAAGTCTGGCATGCTGCAGTACATGGGGTCATAAAGAGTTGGACATGACTGAGCGACTGAACTGACTGACATACTTCTGATAACAAAAGCTGACAAAATATTTTAAGTAAAGCAAATTATAGACCAATATCCTTCATGAACAACAGGTCCAGAAATTCTTGACAAACTACATACAGCAATACAGAAAAAAAGATGCTGCATTATGACCAAGTAAACTCTTTTCCAGGAATGTTAAGTTTAACTTTCAAATACCAATCACTATAATTCACATTAAAAGAGTAAAGATAAATAATTGTATGACCAGCTGAAGAGATGTAGAAGAAATATTTGTTAAAATTCAATACCTATTTTCATTTTTTTAAAAAAGTAAAATTCTTGACAATTGAGAAATTAAAAGAAACATTTTCAATCTGATAACAGATACCTACCTAAAAATTGCAATCAATATTATTTGTAATGAAAAATTTACTGAAAGATTTTGCCCTAAGAATACAAGATTATCTTATCTAACCAATTCTCTTTAACACTAACTGGAAACTCTAGCCACAACAAGTCAAGAAAAGGAAATAGAAGTCATAGATATTGGAAATGAAGATACAAAACTGCCATTATTTACAGCTGACATGATTGCATATGGACAAAATCCTATAGAATTAAAAAAAATAAAAAACATGCCACTATTGACTCCAGGCAATGCAAAGTTAATTCACAAATAAATCAACTATATTTCTATAGACTAGCAACAAGCAAGTGAATAATGGTATCAGAAACAAGACTTCCCTAGTGGTCCAAGTGGTTAAGAATCCACCTGCCAATGCAGGGAACATGGGATTGATCCCTGGTTTGGGAACCACATGTGCAGAGCAGCTAAGCCCATGTGCCACAGTCACTGAGCCCAGGCTTTAGAACCAGACAGCTGCACCTACCAAGCCCATGTGCCACAATTACTGAAACCCATGCACCCTAGAGCCCATACTCTGCAATAGGAAAAGCTAAATGAGAAGCTCACCCACAGCAACTAGTCACCCCCATTCACCGCAACTAGAGAAAGCCCATACATAGCAAAGAAGGCCCAGTGCATCCAAAATAAATGAATAAATAATTAAAAAAAACAATCCAATAATACTATGAAAAACAAATATGCATGAATAAATTTAACCAGAGAAGTGTAATATGTCTATACTAAAAATTACAAAATATTTCTAAAATTAAAGAAGACCTAAATAAGCAGAGAGAGACAAATACTAGTAATTGCAGATCCAACATTGTTAAGACTCAGACTTCTTGAATATTCTATAGCTAAAAGGAAACATTAATAAAATTTTCAGGCTTTTATTTAAAAACAAATTGAAAGACTTCTAAAACTGACACATAAAAGTAAAGAATCCAGAATGATCAAAGCAAACTTGACAAAGAAGCACAAAGTTAGACAATTTAAACTACAGGTTTCATCTCTTATTAAAATGTACAGTAACTAAGAATGCAGTATTGGTATAAGGATCAAAATATTGGCATAACCTGCAACTACTGAGGAACAAAATAAATTATACAGATGCAGATTTCCTTAATCCAATGCATAAAAGTCTTTAGCAAACATGTCCAGAATAATTGGAAAAAATAAAACTCAACCACTAATTACTCTTTCACATATAAAAATTAGTGCAAGATGCATCAATATCGAAAAAGTTAGAACACAGAAAATTATCTTCACACTCCTAAGGATATGCAAAGATTTCTTAGGATACAAAAACACCAACTACGAAAGAAAAAAAAAGGTAAACATTAGACTTCATCAAAATTAAACCTTGATCTCCACTAAGGATATAAATGGCAAGCCACTGACAGGAATAAAATATCCACAAAGGACTAGCATTAAATATATATTAAAAATAAACATCCCCAAGGGGAATTTGAGGAAGGGGTTGGGAAAGGGATCAACACCCACAGAGATCTCAAAATGACAAACTCATTGTTCAGTGGGAGAGGCTGGATACTCTGTACACACTTTCCCTGACATCTCCACACAATGAAATGCAAGGGTCAGTGGTGCTGAGACAAGTAAAGGCTGCAAAAGCAAGTGACCCATAATAACCTATTACACTGAGTCTCAGGCTTCATTCTCAATATCCAGATGCAGTGGCCTGTTGTTTTGAACTCCCCTCTCTGGAAAGAAATGACTGAGGATACCTCCTTCACATTTTATTTTTCTTGGGCATTTTCACTTTATAAAACTGCAGTCAGTGCATTCTGTGTGTGCTGAGGAGGGAATGACACGGTCCCTGGTGGTCCCACCATGGCCGCCATTGGTCACCCAAGTGCCCTCAGGATTAGCCCTTTGTGACCATGCAAGGACGTGAAGACTAGTTCAGCTCTGCCAAGCTGCTGATTTTTTTTTTTTTTTCCTGAATGAGGGATGTGTGGGGAATAAGCGTTTTGCAACTTAGTTTTCCTCAATAAATTACAGTATTTTGCTGAGAGCAGCTGTGTGCAAGTTCACATGCTCAGAGCAGTCCTAAACCTTTTCTTTGGAAAATTACAATGCCTAAGCCTAACTTCCACATCTCACCTTCATTTTCACTTGTTTTAGCAGTAGGAAGACTCCTTGGAGATGATGATTTCAATGACAAGAATTGTAGATAATTTAGACTTCTTACTCAGTGTTTTTTTGGGACTTTGGCAAATTGTTTGAAAATTACATTACTCTGAAATAGTTAATGCTCAATGGTCTATCTTGAAAACAACTTATTTTTATTTTGTGAGTCTATATAAGAAAGTATCCATCAATATCTTCAAGGATTACAAACCTGGAATCTCTGTGATACAAATTCATGAGATGATATTTATGGGCCTTGAAACTGTCTCTGATAATAACTTTAATGCAAAATAATGCCACTTTGCCAAAGGCGAAAGGAGAAGAGGGTAGCAGAGAATGAGATGGTTGGATAACATCACTGATTCAATGACACTGAACTTGGGCAAACTCCAAGAGATAGTGAGGGACAGGAAGACCTGGTGTGTTGCAGTTCACGGGATCACAAAGAGTTGAACATGACTTAGCAACTGAACTACAGCAAATACCACTGTCATCAGACTATTTCTCTTACCTAAAACACACATGTGGTATTTTAAAAATAGATACTTAGTGCTCAACATGCATTTAGATGTTATGCAAAAAATAATATTAAAATGAATTTCATTTTATCTTTCCAACAAACTTAGGAAGTGGATGTTATTTTCTCCATTTTACAGAAAGGACAGTGTGGCTTTGTGGGGCAGAGATGGTAAGAGGGAGAGCTCGGATGGAGGCTTGGAAAGGGAGACTGTGGGGCTCTGCACTGCCACACTTTAAGGCTGTTGACATAATGAATAATTATCAGGTACAATCACACCACATAAATTGACTTTTTTATGCTGCTCTCCTTCAT
The DNA here is from genome assembly GCF_032452875.1 of Bos javanicus. Lineage (NCBI taxonomy): Eukaryota > Metazoa > Chordata > Mammalia > Artiodactyla > Bovidae > Bos > Bos javanicus. Next base: position 71,423,108 of record NC_083879.1, on the reverse strand, counting down.
CCTTTGAAATGGTGGACAGATCCAATTTGCCCAACCACTTATATAATGTGACTGAACAGGCTGGTGGCTGTTACGAGTCAGGGCACAGGATGGTGCACAAACTCATGATCGTCTGTCTGTTGGAATGTGGTCTCTGAGTGAAATCACCTGAGGGGGTGGACTGTCCTGCAGTGTAGACCACTACTCAGAGTCCAGGGTTTTCCTTAGCCACAGGTGGCATCACTATCACCAAATATTAAATAAATTATCTGAAATTTCATTTAAGGGAATGAGAAGGAATTAGATGAGGGAAACTGTATGGAGTAAACACTTTCAGTTCAGTTCAGTTCAGTCGCTCAGTCATGTCCAACTCTTTGCAACCCCATAAATTGCAGCATGCCAGGCCTCCGTTTCCATCCCAACTCCCGGAGTTCACTCAAATTCACGTCCAACAAGTCGGTGATGCCATCCAGCCATCTCATAAAAACAAAAATGATCAAGAATCTTCTAAGGTTTATCAAATACAACAGGGATAAGCAAAATCATAAAAAATGAGTTTGAACACAAGTATGCTAACATAGCTGAAAAAGGACCTTCCAGCCCCTTCCCTTTCCCCCCTGAGCTGGTGATAGAAAGAAAGACTGGGTCCCACACAGAAATTTGGCTTCCACCAGCACCTTTTGCCCCACCATTCACAGCGGCCTTTCCCTCTCATCTGGGATCAAAGGTCACCTCCTAAAAGCTTCTTCCACCTCCTGAACCAGGAGTCAGCTCTTTGCATCAGGTAGACAAAATATTGGAGTTTCAGCTTCAACATCATTCCTTCCAATGAACATTCAGGACTGATTTCCTTTAGGATAGACTGGTTGGATCTCCTTGCAGTCCAAGGGACTCTCAAGAGTCTTCTCCAACACCACAGTTCAAAAGCATCAATTCTTCGGTGCTCAGCCTTCTTCACAGTCCAACTCTCACATCCATACATGACCACTGGAAAAACCATAGCCTTGACTAGACGGACCTTTGTTGGCAAAGTAATGTCTCTGCTTTTGAATATGCTATCTAGGTTGTTCATAACTTTCCTTCCAAGGAGTAAGTGTCTTTTAATTTCATGGCTGCAATCACCATCTGCAGTGATATTGGAGCTCCAAAAAACATATCTGACACCATTTCCACTGTTTCCCCATCTATTTCCCATGAAGTGATGGGACCAGATGCCATGATCTTAGTTTTCTGAATGTTGAGCTTTAAGCCAACTTTTTCACTTTCCTTTTTCACTTTCATCAAGAGGCTCTTTAGTTCTTTTTCACTTTCTGCCATAAGGGTGGTGTCATCTGCATATCTGAAGTTATTGATATTTCTCCTGGCAATCTTGATTGCAGCTTGTGCTTCATCTAGCCCAGCCTTTCTCATGATGTACTCTGCATAGAAGTTAAATAAGCAGGGTGACAATATACAGCCTGGATATAGTCCCTTTTATATTTGGAACCAGTTGGTTGTTCCATGTCCAGTTCCAACTGTTGCTTCCTGATCTGCATACAGATTTCTCAAGAGGCAGGTCAGGTGGCCTGGTATTCCCATCTCTTGAAGAATTTTCCACAGTTCATTGTGATCCACACAGTCAAAGGCTTTGGCATAGTCAATAAAGCAGAAATAGATGTCTTTTCTGGAACTCTCTTGCTTTTTGGATGATCCAGCGGATGTTGGCAATTTGATCTCTGGTTCCTCTGCCTTTTCTAAAACCAGCTTGAACATCTGGAAGTTCACAGTTCACGTATTGTTGAAGCCTAGCTTGGAAAATTTTGAGAATTACTTTACTAGCGTGTGAGATGAGTGCAATTGTGCGGTAGTTTGAGCATTCTTTGTCATTGCCTTTCTTAGGGATTGGAATAAAAACTGACCTTTTCTAGTCCTGTGGCTACAGCTGGCATATTCAGTGCAGCACTTTCACAGAATCATCTTTTAGGATTTGAAATAGTTCACCTGGAATTCCATCACTTCCACTATTTTTGTTCGTAGTGATGCTTCCTAAGGCCCACTTGACTTCACATTCCAGGATGTCTGGCTCTAGGTGAGTGATCACACCATTGTAATTATCTGGGTCGCGAAGATCTTTTTTGTACAGTTATGTGTATTCTTGCCACCTCTTCTTAATATCTTCTGCTTCTGTTAGGTCCATACCATTTCTGTCCTTTATTGAGCCCATCTTTGCATGAAATGTTCCCTTGGGATCTCTAATTTTCTTGAAGCGATCTCTAGTCTTTCCCATTCTATTGTTTTCCTCTATTTCTTTGCACTGATCACTGAGGAAGGCTATCTTATGTCTCCTTGCTATTCTTTGGAACTCTGCATTCAAATGGGTGCATCTTTCCTTTTCTCCTTTGCTTTTCACTTCTCTTCTATTCACAGCTATTTGTAAGATATCTTTGCTTTTTTGCATTTCTTTTTCTTGGGGATAGTTTTTATCCCTGTCTCCTGTACAATGTCACGAACCTCCATCCATAGTTCATCAGGCACTCTGTCCATCAGATCTAGTCCCTTAAATCTACTTCTCACTTCTACTATATAATCATAAGGCATTTGATTTAGGTCATACCTGAATGGTCTAGTGGTTTTCCCAACTTTCTTCAATTTAAGTCTGAATTTGGCAATAAGACACCTTAGCACAGAGCAATCAGCCTATGAAAAGAAAAACTGTCTACAAAAACAAAAGACATTTTCTGAGATGACTTTGATCCCATAATCGAATTACTGGCTTAAAAGCCTTCATATCTTCAAAGCTTCTCGCTGTTAAACTTGTTGGACTTCTCAGGTGGCTCAGTGGTAAGAATCTGCCTACACTGCAGGAGACACAAGTCTGATCTCTGGGTCAGGAATATTCCCTGGACAAGGAAATGGCAACCCACTCCAGGATTCTTCCCTGAGAAATCCCATGGATGGAGATGCCTGGTGGGCTGCAGTCTATGGTGTCACAGAAGAGTCGGACACAACTTAGCAACTAAACAACATTGTCCTTGTTAAAGTATTATTTTCACCTTATTTTTAACCAATCTTTTATTTGTAAGTAACCACACCTGGCTTTATCCAAATAAAATGGTGCAGCAGATATTTGTCCCCTGTGGGACTACAACGCATCATGCTCGTGCTCAATGGTGTCCAACTCTTTGCAGCCCCATGGACTATAGACTGCCAGGCTTCTCTGTCTGTGGAATTTTCTGGGCAATAATACTGAAGTGGGTTGCCATTCTATTCTCCAGGGCATCTTCCCAACCCAGGAATTGAACCCATGTCTCTTGCATCTCCTGCATTTGCAGGTAAATCCTTTACCACTGAGCCACTTGGGAAGCCCAATACAGTGCATAATTTAGTTAATCTAGGTTATCTTTCCATGAGAGGTGAGTGACTGTCTCTCTGTTATGAAATGTGCTCACAGTAAAGGGAATCCACACCAGACACCTGGAAGGCAGAGGGAGAACCATTTACCCAGCATGTCGCTGCTTCAGAGGAACATTGACATGATTGTGTAGCCACTCCTGCCCCAGGGGTTACTCATGTTAACTCAGCCTCCCAATCACAGCCACACCTCTCTCTCAAAAACACAGCCTCTTACAGAAGATAACAGGACACATTACCAGGGTGAAAGGCCCACCTCCAGTCCCTGTGAAAAATCCTTGAGAAACAGGCACTCTGCTCTTCCCTGTGAGAACTCTGGACTGGTACAGCAGGACTGGTACATTACCTGGATGAAATCTTGAAATATCAGGGGCAGCAAGTCATCCATATGCCCAATGTCTTTGAAGAAACGATTTAAAATTCTTCCTGCAAGAATAGGATACAAAAATTACTCATTTCCTCAGATAGGAGTTTTAAGAGAAATAATTCATGAACAGATCAAAACAATATTTTTGAAGTATTGTATTTACTTTCCTGGTAATACAATGTCCCCAGTGCAGGGCACATGGGTTTGACCCCTGGTGCAGGAAGATTTCACATGCCACAGAGCAACTAAGCCTGTGCACCACAACTACTGAAGTCCATGTGCCTAGAGCCTGAGCTCTGCAACAGAAAAAGCGACAACAATGTGCAGCAACAAAGACCCATGCACCTAAAAATAAATAAATATTTTTTTAAAAGTCCACCTGCCAGTGCAGAAGACATAAGAGACAGGGGTTCAATTTCTGGGTCAGAAAGATGCCCTGGAGTTGGAAATGGCAACCCCCTCCAGTATTCTAACCTAGGAAATCCCATGGACAGAGGAGCCTGGCAGGCTACAGTCCATGGGACTATAAAAGAGTCAGACATGACTTAGTGGTAACACAACAACAAATTAAATATATTACAAATTCATATGAAATAAGCCAATGTCAGTGGTAAAAATAAAGACAAAACAGGATGATACCTAAAGAGAAACAAAAATATGACCAAATGGCAGTGGATGGGGAATTGAAATTGAGTCCTGATTTCTACAATAATGGGGGAATCTTGTGGCAGTAACAGGAAGGGTTGGTGGATTTGAGAATGTTCCCTCCCTTTAGATCCAACCCATCTAAGACTTACTCCGAGTGCTAAATTGGTAAATAAATAGTTGCAAAATACCTAAGTTAATCCTAATTGTTATACCAATTTTGCTTTAATTATCAAGATTAATTTTGCCAAGTGATACTTTTTAAATAAACATAATTATAACCTCTCTGCAATTTTTTTCCCCTCCAGATGGCTCACAGCAGCTCACATGTTGGGAAATTATGGCTTGTGGCCATTTCCAAGTTGTAAGTTTACTACTGGGATAATAAGCTGCTATTTTCAGAGGTATACCAGATGTGACAAGCACAGACTTATGAATAAGCATCTAAGAAGACCAGAGGGATGTAGGCAGGAAAACTAAAATATTACTAAATGACCAAGAGTCACTTATCATTGATTTTACTTCTCTTCTCAGAATCCACAATAATAGTATATCCTTAAGGCTGCAGGATAGAATATGAGAATTTCTGGTAAATATCTCGTGTGAACTAAAAATGTCACCTGTTACATCATTAAACAAAGGATGCTGCAGCCATCAGGACTCTGCAGCCACCCCTTCAAGGATGGTGCACCATGAGGAGACTCAGGATGAGAAAGAGCAGGACACTGGCCCCAGACAGGGGAGGGCCACACCAAAGGAACTGTAGCAGGGAGGAGCCAATTTTGACTCCATGCTGGATCTGTTTCTTTGACCATTGCTATGCATTGTTTTTGTCAGGGAACCCTGCCCTCCTGCCTGAATGTTAAACTAAATTGGCTTTTATCAGCTCACAGGGAGACAATCTGACTCTCACCACCTGTGAATGGCTGCAGAAAAACTGCCCTCTTATTGTACAAGATAACTGGCCTTTTGACTTCACTTCCTCGTTCGCTTCCTCTCCCCTATGTTCTGTAAAAGAACCAGGCATCCAGACTCCAGTAAGATGGTTATTTTGAGACATCAGTCTGTCATCTTCTCAGTCTGCCAGGTTTCCAAATAAAGTCATTATTCTTTGCCTTAACATGTCGTCTATAAGACTTATTGGCATTGTGAGACAAGCAGAGCAAGCTTGAACTTGGTAACAAGTAATACCACTATATGTGGTTTTTCTCTTCTTGACATCACATACCAGAAACAAAGACCACCATAAATCATTTACTAAAAATTCTACTTTTGAAAATAAACACAGAGAAGAGTTCAATTTAATATACTTCTAAAAGAGTAAATAACTGATGCCCCTAAACCTTTGGTCCTATCTTTGCAATACTTATTTGGGCTTCTATTTTCTTGAAGGAATGAATTTCTGATAATAGACACAGGAGGGGGAAACAAGATACACACTGGTATGCCTGCTGCTCTAGGATTAGTGATCTTAAAGATTTAAACTTGGTTCCAAATCCTTGAAAAATAAATCAGCATCTGGAGAAGCCTACAGGTCATTAAGAGCCTGGTTAACAGTGGTCACAACCACTCAGAGGCTGTGATAACAGAAATTCAGTCACACTTGATGCTCGCAAATTTATGACTGTAGTTTTCATGTTAACAGGCAAAGTAGAGAGACCTCACAGCTGTAATAGCAAAGACTCTTCCAATCACTTCCTCACTCCAGCTTCACTATAAGATGAGATTCTGTGGGCCTCTGCAGTTTACCATGCTGTGCTCCTCACAACGCCTGGACTAAGGAACATGTGTTGAATAAATCTGCACAAGATGCTGAATTAAACAGTCTTATTTAATCCTCACAACAGTCTTGTGAAACAGGAAGGGCACCAATTATTCCCATTTCACAGGAGAGAAGTTCCCAGACACCATGCCATCATCCTCACTAAGGTTCATTATGCACTGACCCTGTGCTAAGTGCTGTGAATGTATTAACTTGCTTAATGCCCACAACGTCAAGATATTGGTAAGTGTGTGAATAGTATCATCATTTTATAGGTAAAAATATTGAAACACAGAGAAATTAAATAACTAGCATATAAGTATTAACATAACTATAATTGGCTACCACTATTAATAACTAGCACTAGGATTGAACCCAGAAGTTGGCTCCAGGGTCCATACTTATAACCATGACAACATCCTGCCTGGAGATTTGCCTGCCCAGTAGTATCCACCTACTTTGGCCTTGATCACACAGCTAGTTGATGGCCAGGCCAAGGCTACTCCTGTCCTCTCTCCAGTCACATCCCTGCCTCAACAGGTCCTGTCAATCATCACTTGCAAAAACAAAGCCTCCTTGGGCCTCAGCACAAGTCTAACCAAATGAACAGAGTGGGCATGTAGGCTGATGAACTAACTCTTCATTGGAACCTAGGTCACGAGACTACCTTCAGAAGCAAGACAGGTTGAAGGCCTCAGGGAGGAGGAAGCAATCACTGTGAAACCTTCAGGGACACTCAATACTGAGGATCCACCTGCTATAAACCACAAGACCTCTTAAACGTAACCAAAAGTCCATTGTAAAACTAGAGGATTGATTTTATTAAAGAGGATGTTTATATTTCACTGATCTTGTATTTTAATTAATCTTACATTACCATTTAGGTAAAACTCAAAATATGGGCACATGTCAGAGTTCTGTGGTCCCAGAAATGGATGGACAATGAAAGAAAGAAACACACAGCTTGTCTTCAGTAGAGATTTTCCTGGAAGTAGGTCCTTCCTAGTTAGCTTAACACTATGTAACACAGCCAATGTTTCAACAATGAATCAAAAACATTTCAACACATTTGCATCATCCTTTAGGTGTTTCACATGCCACATAACAAATGGACTTCTAAATCATCCTGCAAAGTAAACATTCATGTATTTTTATAGACATGTATAAATTGGAATAAAAGCTTATATGCTCCTATATTCAGATTTTCTCTGGCAGGAAAAATTATCAGTGAAGCTTTTTGTAGAAAATGAATAAACATACACAGTGATTTTCTTCCAAGCATCTCTTCCATTTTCAAATATGAAAATGTAACCAGGCACTTAATGTGTTAACAAGATATATTCACTAAAAAATTTGGTGTCTGACTTACCTATTGGATTTCTATTGAAGAAAAATACCGGAGTTCTTAAAATGGTCTCCAACATTTTGTTGTGCAAAGTTTGTGAAGAATAAACAAGGATGTAGAATATCAACAGAGACCGTGTGATGCCAAAAAGGACAGTAGACACAGTTAACCCTGAAATAAAGAAACATCACTCAGCACAAGATCTCTGTCTGATCCTCAACCATGGTAAAGCATGGCAGGCAGTTTAAAAATATACTGTGTATTTTATTCTATAAATCAAATTTGTATAGAGGGTTACATATATAAAATACAGAATAAAAAACATATATATATATAAAGTAGATTCTCTAAGAGTTCAATGCTTTCAAAAAATACATTTCTGAAGAAAATTGTAAAAATCACTGTTTTCCTCTCACTAAATAGAAATAACACGGGGTGGGGGGTAAATAAGTGTAAACTACAGCTTCCTTCTAGGCTTGCCTAATTCAATTACAAGTTCTAATAAAACTTATAAGACAGATAATTATACAAGTAGCTAATTTAAGTAATGCTCAAAATTCTTCAAACCAGGCTTCAGCACTACGTGAACCATGAACTTCCAGATGTTCAAGCTGGTTTTAGAAAAGGCAGAGGAATCAAATTGCGAACATCCACTGGATCATGGAAAAGGCAAGAGACTTCCAAAAAACATCTATTTCTGCTTTTTTGACTATGCCAAAGCCTCTGACTGTGTGGATCACAATAAACTGTGGAAAATTCTGAAAGAGATGGGAATACCAGACCACCTGACCTTCCTTTTGAGAAACCTATATGCAGGTCAAGAAGCAACAGTTAGAACTGGACATGGAACAACAGACTGGTTCCAAATAGGAAAAGGAGTATGTCAAGGCTGTATATTGTCACCCTGCTTATTTAACTTCTATGCAGAATACATCATGAGAAATGCTGGGCTGGAAGAAGCACAAGCTGGAATCAAGATTGCCAGAAGAAATATCAATAACCTCAGATATGCAGATGATACCACCCTTATGGCAGAAAGTGAAGAGGAAGTAAAAAGCCGCTTGATGAAAGTGAAAGTGGAGAGTGAAAAAGTTGGCTTAAAGCTCAACATTCAGAAAACTAAGATCATGGCATGTGGTCCCATCATTTCATTGGAAATAGATGGAGAAACAGTGGAAACAGTGTCAGACTTCATTTTTCTGGGCTCCAAAATCACTGCAGATGGTGACTACAGCCATGAAACTAAAAGACACTTACTCCTTGGAAGAAAAGTTATGACCAACCTAGATAGCATATTCAAAAGCAGAGAGATTACTTTGCCAACAAAGGTCCATCTAATCAAAGCTATGGTTTTTCCAGTGGCCATGTATGGATGTGAGAGTTGGACTGTGAAGAAAGCTGAGTGCTGAAGAATTGATGCTTTTGAATTGTGTTGGTGGAGAAGACTCCTGAGAGCCCCTTGGACTGCAAGGAGATCTAACCAGTCCATTCTAAAGGAGATCAGCCCTGGGTGTTCTTTGGAAGGAATGATGTTAAAGCTGAAACTCCAGTACTTTGGCCACCTCATGTGAAGAGTTGACTCATTGGAAAAGACTCTGATGCTTGGAGGGATTGGGGGCAGGAGAAAAAGGGGATGACAGAGGGTGAGATGGGTGGATGGCATCACCAACTCGAAGGACGTGAGTTTGAGTGAACTCCAGGAGTTGGTGATGGACAGGGAGGCCTGGCGTGCTGCGATTCATGGGGTCACAAAGAGTCAGACACAGCTGAGCAACTGAACTGAACTGAACTGAACTGAATGCTATGCTATATATATTCTAAATACTCTTGTGAATAGAGACAGTCATGATAATATTAGTCTGGCAAGCCAAATTTTGAATTAATCACACAGTTGGGGAGGAGATAACACTGTGATCTCAGGGTAAGAAAGAGAAGGAATCCTAATTCCAGACACTGGACTTCTCCTGTTTAGCTTCTCAAGTTATTAGTGAAGCCCAGGAGATGAGCAGTGTGCAAATGGGAGCTTTGCATACCTGGGAGGGAATAATGCTTTTACCTGGGGTCCTTGCTGCCAGAGGATTTCATCCAACATCAATAAAAGCCAAGGTTTATTCAGACAGAATCAGAACAACGTGAACCATGGGATGGGGATCCATTTCTAATCCCCTTATCCATCCATACAGTGATATAAGATTTAGTTAAAGCACCTATTAGAATACACAGTAGCTACATATTTCCAGTGGCTGATTTTCTCAATATTCAATCCTGGTTTAACTACCAAAATCCAGTATGGACCAACTTAAGAGTCTCCATTCAACCTCTTTTCTTCTAGTAGATCTTTAAAATAGCTATTCTAATTAATTCACAGAGTAAACATGATTCATATACTTAATCTATTAAGACATTACTGAATTACTCTGGAAGCCCTCTTGCTCACGCAGACTCATTGTAATCACCTTAAACTCTGGTATTATAGAGCAGATGACTCAACTTTACCTGAATAAACTCCTAAGTACCAGTTCAGAACAAACACTACATCTTCATCTTCTTTTACTAATGCCCTAGAATACAGGTCACTTTGTAGATTCGCCCTATAGAACAGGAAATAAAAAATATTACACTATAGATATACATAGAATTTATAAAAGTATCACAAAAAATTACCTCAATTCAAGAAATGTATTTTATACTGGAAAGTGTTTCCCAGCTCACAAGGCCCTCTGTGTGTCTCCCTTTTAAAAATCTGAATCATGACTTTCAGTTTTCAAAATTATCTGTGAAGACAGACTTAGAAAATGAACTTATGGTTGCTGAAGGGAAGGATAGATAGAATGTTTGGATGTTCATGCACATACTGCTGTTTAAAACAGGTAACCAATGAGGGCTTATTGTATAGCACATGGAACTCTGCCCAATGTTATGCGGCAGCATGGATTGGAGGGAAGTTTGGGGGAGAATGGGTACTTATATATGTATGGCTGCGTCCCTTGACTGTTCATATAAAACTATCATAACATTGTTGATCAGCCATGTCCCAATACAATATTAAAAGATCAAAAAAAGAAAAAGAATTGTCTGTAAAGAAGCTGCTAAAGGGAGGGACATAGGGAGAGACCATGAGGGGATCACACACCACCCACAGGAACTTTTATCTTTCTTCAGGGAAACTAAGTGAGGGTCAGAAGAGGAGGCTGAACTTGCCCCATCTCTCCCCCTGACTCTGTGGGAAAGGGGGCTTTGTGTAGATTTCGCAGCACTTTGGGTCAGACCAGGAATCACTCACCAGTAGGAAAGCCACCAGTCCTGCAGGACGTAGGCAACCTGGAGCAGGAAACAGCGGTCACTCACACACTGACGTCACTGAGCCTCACACCCTGCTCACTAGGATGGGGGATGGAAAGGCTCCAGAACACTGAGACGGTCCTTCCACCTCAGGTCTCCACCAAACCCCACACCCCAGATGACCACAGGTCAGGGGAGGGCATCTTACATGTTAATATCTTTAAAAGAAATCTCCTTTTCCCTAGAAGACTTTGTTCCCCAAATATAATGTACATCAATGCACATCCAAGTGGACTGCAAAAGGCAGTAATAACAGTACATATGTTCAGATTTTTTTCAAAGAAAAAGCTTGACAGGTACATTGATGGTGAGTTCTGGGTGTCAGCTTGGCTAGGTCAGTCTCCAGTGATCAACCAAACACTCTTCTAGATGTTGCTGTGAAGGTATTTTGTGGATGTGGTTCACATCCATCATCAGAACTTCAGGAGAGGAGACCACCCTCAACACTGTGGTGGCCTCATCCAGTCAGATGAAGGCTTGAAGAGCAAACCCTGAGGCTTCCTAGAGGAGGAAGAAATTCTGTCTCAAGACATCAGGGTCAGCTCCTTTCTAAGGTTTCAGTCTGCAGGCCTGCCTTTCATATTTCACATTCGCCCAGATAGGCCCAGAACTGCATGAGCAAAGTCTTCGAGATAAATCTCTTAATATATATATTTAAAAATAATTACATTTTATTTTATTTTTTTGTTTGTTTTTGTGTTTTTTTAAAATTATTTATTTATTTATTATTATTATTATTTTTTTACTTTACAATATTGTATTGGTTTTGCCATACATCAACACACATCCGCCATGGGTGCACACATGTTCCCCATTGTATATAAATAAATAATTATAAAACACAGTATAAATAGTACATAAATATCAAGCTGAGTGCACAAACCAAAATAAACACCCTTATGTACCTGAGCTGTGATGTTGACTAGCATAAGGAAGATGATGACAGGCCAGCCAGCACCAGCTGTGAAGTAATTCACATATGTCTTAAAATCAACTTTTCCTTCCAAATGGTCCTCCAGAGGTAGTGTAACCTGTATATTCTCAGTCTAGAATGGAAAAAATGGCAGTAAGAGATGAAATTTTAAAAAATGAATCCCAAATTTTAGAGCTCAGCAATGTCCTCCACTGCAAAGCTGTGGGAAACACACATCTCATACACTGGTAGGAGTGCAGGATGGTCCACCTCCTACAGAGAAAGGTGGGGGGCTATCTGGCCAAACCACATATGTGTTTACACTTGGACTCAGCCATCCTACTTCTAGGAATCTGTTAGAAATAAGGAAATGTCATTCGCATGAGTTCATTCATTCAGCGTTGGGTAGTTTTGCTTAAAATACATCATGACTCTCAACTAACACACAACAAAATCAATTAACATATAAATGCAGAAGTTTGATCTAAGATAACACACAAAATGATATGGAGCTAATGTATCCCTCTAGATGACTTGTGTCATTCAATGATAGAAACATAAAATACTCTTGGGGCTCAAAATACTAGCCAAGTACAGTAAACTGAGTTCACAGAGAGAGCTGGAGTAATATGAGTTTGGATAGCACATTGCAAGCATATGATCTGAATCTATTTGGTTCCTAAGTTTCAGAGAGTGATTCCTGAGTTTAGAAAGTGAACAGCTAATCTGAATACTTATAGAACCATTCAAGGCTCCTGGGTTTGGATGTTGAGAGTTTGGCTATCAAGGGAATATCTGTGTATGTTTTTATGGGAGATCTAGTGCATTTCCTCATCTCTGTCTGGAGGACTTAGAATGCATTACAACATCACAGGAGCCTAGTGTGTCCTCGGCTCTGCCCTGGCCACTGGGGTTCAAGGCTGATAAGACGTGATTCTTAGTCATGAAGGGTAAGAAAGGAGGATGGGAACTAACACCAAAGTGTTTACCATGTGTCAGGTCCTTTGCCCACATTACCTCTGACCTATCACAAACCATCTGACATTGAGGCAAAACACTACCATCAGTCACCTGCAGTGCCAGAACATTCCAACATATAGGAAAAGTAGCTAATTTAACATGGCAACAGCAGGACTCAGTCTAAGAGGGTCTTCACATTAAGCCTCTGGATACATAAGGGAAGCCAGGGGCCACCAGCATGACTAGGATACCTTTACTAAGGTAAACTGAAGTGGCTTACAATCAGTGTGAGCCACATGCACTCCGAAATTCATAGCACAGCACCTGCTACTACTCTCCATAAGATTCTCCATCCTACACCCAAAGGGGAACCCCAAGCAGGCTTGCTCCCCTCATGCTCTTCTAACTCTACTAATTCCATTGAACAAGACTTTGGGAACTTAGGGTCTACTTTGGGACAAATGAAGATGTCACAAGCAGACTGAAGGTCCATGAGGCCACCAAGAGCACACAGACCCGGGCACACTGCAGGATGAGAAACTCACATCTTGGTCCTCTGGAGCTGCATCTTTCAATGAGGGTCTGGGAGACTGGAGAGACTGAACCAAAGACTCAGAGATCACAGTGGGAGCTCCTGGAACTGGAGATGGTTCAGACTGCTCATTCCCCTTCTCAAAAAGGGAAAAAATATCTACCCCGGATTTCAGGAATTCAGAGTAAGTTCCTCTTTCCACCATTTTGCCCTAAAATTAAAAAAAAAATTGAGAGAAATTAATTTATATTTGATAATATTAAACCAACCTAAATACTAATCAAGAAAAGTTATCTGGTCTTAAATTATGATTTTTGAAGAAAAAAAAAATGATGCCTGGGTCTAGAATTCTTGTTAAGAAATCTAGTTCACTCAGCTCAGTACACAACTGAGCATTGTATTCTCTGCCAAACCCTGTCCCTGTGTCAGGTGCTGGGGGATGTGAAAGAAACGTGTTCTCATGTGTTAAAATGGAGGCCACTGACACAACTACCCTGGGCACTTAGGAAAGCAAGAAGTACAGAGGTTGGTGGGAGGATCGGCACAGTCTTTTTAGACAACATGGGAATTGAGAGAAGCCTCATGTGGCAATTCCAGGAAAGGAATTTAAACTTAACCCAGAGGTGGGCACAAGCACATCTGCATATGGGTAAGAGTCACTCATTAAATCTTCACTGACCACTGTCACTGTCACACTATCATGTGCCCGGCTGCGATAATAGGAGCCAGCCCCGGACAGAAAATCCATGAGAGGCCTCTCCTTGGTCTACAACTTCCCCCACACACTCAGCAAGTTCCCAACTGAAAAGTCAATATTCCACCTGATAAAGTAATTAAACAAGGAGGCCATGGGGCTGGAGTGGCTCTAAAGCCTTGGCAGTCTGTGCCCACAAACCAAAACCTCAGCCAGAATCAATGCACTCAGATCCAAGAAAAAACTTAGGAACAACCAACCACAAGCAGCCAACCAGGTTTCCCCAAATCAGGCAACTGCTTAAGCTACAGCTAACCAAATCACTTTCTTTGAACACATGTGACACATCCTTGCACAGTTTCCCTCCCTTCCAAAGTCATATAAAATAATGTGAAAATTTTTTGCTATTTTCTGACCCCATGAAACCAAACTCAGCTGATTCATTTAGTAGCAAATAAAACATCAGAGGAAAAAAATGTCAGGATGCAAAACTCATCAAATGAGAGGAGCTCTGATTGAGGCACCTCAGGTGGAGGGAGCTGGCCCAGGACTCTTGCTGGGACCCCTTTCACCCTCTCCCCAAAGGGGTCCACTGGGAGAAATGCAGAGAAGCATCTGAGTACCATCTGATACTGGAGAACTAGAAAATGATGCAGAATGTACTGTGTCTTGTTCCACTTGGGAGGCAAAATTCACACACCTCTTTAATGAAATCACCACTCACCACATCAAATCTGTAATATGCACAATTAAGTGACTGGTAGTACAAAGACAGCAATTTCTCTCAGCAGTCAAGCGCTGGCAATTCCAAGGGACAAGGGGGCAGCCATCGCTGTGAGAGAGGACCCCTCTCTGCTGTGAGAGCTGGACCTGACCTGCTCTGCTGTGAGAGGGACCAACAGTGAAGATGCAGTTCCCATGAGTCAACATGACACTGGAGTTTCAGCTTTAGCATCATTCCTTAAAGATGGTTCCCAACTCATCCAGGAGTGCTCACCAGTGGACAAATAGTTGTTTTATTAGTACTAAAATTGGGGGGTAGTGTCCTCAAAGGAAGCAATAAGGGGGCCCCAAAACATCTAGGGACAGGGTAAATAGGTTATACTCCTCCTTATTGATCCTATGTTCATAACACTGTCAACATTGGGGTTTACACACTAGAGTCGCCCCCTCTGCACATGAAATCAACTGCTCTCAACCTTGCAAACCTTAGCCCCTTCTAGAGGAGTGGAGAAAGAGTTGACACATGGAACTGCTTCCAGAGAGGCAGGGGTTCTGTATTTCAATAATCTTTCTTGGAGCAGAGATTCATTTCAAAAGTCAGGGATCTGACCAAGGGCCTGTGGAGCACTCAGGGGTTAACAACAAAGGTGCTGAGACCTAGAAGTAAAAAAGCCAAGGAGTGAAGCATCAAACGACCACTAAGTCTGAACACTTCTCACTAATCTCCACCCCACTCTCAACCATGCTAGGAGCTGTGGGTTGGATGGTGCTCCCTCCTCAAAAGGATATGTTCAGACATGACACCTGTGAATGTGACCTTATTTGGAAGCAGGGTCTCTGCAAATGTAATCAAGTTAAGATGAGGTCACACTGGAGCAGAGTGACCTTACATCCAATATGACTGATGTTCTTATGAGAAGAGACCCAGACTGACACAGGGACAATGACCATGTGACATCAGAGGCAGAGACCACAGTGCTGCAACTGGAAGACAAGGAACACCAAGCAAGGCCCGTGAACACCAGAGGCTGGAAGGAAGGATTGTCCCCTAAAGCCTTCAGGGAGAGCACGGCCCTGCCAGCACCTGGATTTGGGATCTGTAGCCTCCAGAACAGGGAGACAATAAACTTCTGCTATTATAAGTCACTCAATTTGCAGTACTAGGTTACAGTAGTTCTAAAAACTGATACTCTAGCCTGAGCCCACACTTCTGTCTTCTCAGCTTTACTAAGATTCCTAACTGCTTCTTCTGTTGCCCCTCCAGTGCATCAGAGGAATCTCATAACTCCCACATCAGACCACATCCCTTTTCTGCTCCGGACTGTGCAAGGCTTTCATCCTACTTCTGGTCCCTGCTCCCTGCCTGGAGACCACCTCCCTTTTGCTCCTCGGCTCACTCTCGTCAGACACACTGGTCTTCCTGTTGTTCCTCAAACCTGCCAGGTCACTCCTTCCTGAGGACCCCCTGCCTCAGACCCCCTCCCCCAGGTGACTGCATGGTCCCCCTACCTTCATGTTACTCAGACCCCATGAGGCATCAGCTCCTCAGGGAGGCAGCCAGGATGTCAGCCCACCCACCTCTCTCTCTGTCTCATCCTCCCCATAAGCCTTGTGAAGGTAGGGCCTTGTCCTCCTGCTGCACAGATTCCCACACATATTGGACACATAGAGACCTGGGCAGGGAGACCAGCAATGGAGACACCAGCAGAGTGGGCGTCTCTGATCTGGGCCCAAGCTCGCTTCTCGTGTTAATGGTAGATGCTCTTGAAGCAAACTAGGTATAACAATCACCTAGATACAAACAGGTATTAGTATCTCTAATTTATAAGTAATACACTTTGACTTAAGTCATGGAAGAAGAAAATAAAAAATTCTAAATAAACATTACACTTAACAGATTTCATTAGAAGAGTGATGATTTAGTAACCTAGGGTTTATGTGGCTTAGAGTGTGAAATAAAGTGAAAGTCGTTCAGTCATGTCCAACTCTTTGCGACGCCATGGACTATACAGTCCATGAAATTCTCCAGGCCAAAGTACTAGAGTGGGTAGCCTTTCCTTTCTCCAGGGGACCTTCCCAACCCAGGGATCAAACCCAGGTCTCCTACATTGCAGGAGGATTACTTACCAACTGAGCCACAAGGGAAGCCCTAGAGTGTAGGCTTAGAGTGTAGTAGTGATATTTCTGGGCTTTCCAGGTGGCATTAGTGGTAAAGAACCTGCCTGCCAGTGAGACAGTGTTTGATGATAAGAGACTCAGTTTCAGTTTCTGAGTCGGGAAAATCCACTGGAGGAGGGCATGGCAACCCCTTCCAGTATTCACGCCAGGGAAATCCCAAGAACAGAAGAGCCAGGTGGGCTACAGGTCTTTGGATTCATCCTTCAAGGCATGAACAGCAGCTCTGAGAAGAAGAGGGCATAAAACTCAGGGAGAAGAGGGCATAAAACTCATCGAGAAGAGGGTGTTTACCATGAATGCGAGGAAAGTGAGTTGCGGGGATGTCTGTCCTTGGACACACCTGAGTGCTAGCAATTCCACAGACTTCTATAAACTACTTACATCTCTCAGTATCAGAATCTGACTTGCATCTTTTAGGTACTGCAGCTGATGAGTCACTAAGATTGTGATCTTCTCCTTCAAGGCCTGACGAATACACCTACAAATGTAAAAGGTACAGTATGCAAAAGCACGTTAATGGGGGTGGTTCAAACTGGAAACTTATATTTTGAAAAGAATAAGACAAAGACCACACAGCAGTCAAAGATCTGCAGTTTAAATACCTAATCGATAATAAATATTAAGTAAACATAAATCCATTAATCCGACTAGGGTCTTAAATTTATCAGCAGGAAATTTGAACCTAACTCTGCTTAAAAAATTTTAAAAAGCAGTCCACTGAAGGAGGCACAAACAGCTACAGTTTTTTAATAAAATTCAGCTTAACAATTATATACATGTTTCATAAAGAAAAACAATTGAGTAATACTGAGATTCCGAATTCTACTGAACTAAAACACTATTCTATTGTTATGTAGGAATGGGAGGAGAGGGATCTATGTAATATAAAAATGTGTACATTCTTAGACAGCTTTCTAGGTGATTATAATTAATGATGTAAATATTAACAACAATAAAAAAAAAAAACTAATAGATTCTAAGTAATCTTTGCCACAATGCATTTGCTAGACACTTGTTCCCAAAGAATGTTAGATAAAAAATGAATGCCAGCGTGGCTTCCATTAGTCTCTGCAATATTCCAGAGGAATATTCCATCCAGGAAGCAAGTCTTCTTCCATTAGGACTGAACACTTTCCAAACATGAACATAAAAGAACGGAATCCAAATGGCCCGAATCACAGTGGAAATCACCCAAGGTCTCAGAGCACGTGCCAGTTCTCTATAGTCAAGATCCCCCTTACTACTCAACCTTAAATTTTTTTTACAGGAGAAAAAAAAAAAAAAAACCTTCCTCCTACATTTTAAATGCAGACCCCTAGGAACTCAGCCCAGCCTAACCCCAAAGCGTCCACAACAACCCCTCTAGGGAAGCAAGTGCCCAAGTGATCACAGGCAGGTCTGAGTGCCCCAGGTCCAGGCCCAAGTGATCCCAGGCAGGTCTGAGTGCCCCATCCCCTCATAGAGAAAATCTCAGGAACCTGGGCCAGAGCTCAGCCTGTGAGTGAGTCAGATGGAGAGTCTGGAGGCAGCAGACTGCAGCTCAGTCCCTCTCCGGAGCCTGACAACATCAGACAAGAGACTAAACCTCAGTTTCTTCATCTCAGAATGTCAATGATAACGTCATCCACACGTTCTGAGAAATCAAACCACCAACACACTCAGTAAACGTCAGCCCCCTTCTCTGCTCTTCCCTAACCAAAAGTGGTCCCGTGCTTTGGATTCAGTACAGAGGATTCCTAAGGGGACGCTCTGGACACTGGGTCTATGATCAGAATCAGGACCCCAGGACTCAGACACACAAACCATTGCTTCATTAAGTCCAAAAGGATTCATTTTTACCCTTTAACATGTGTTAGTTCAGCGTTCATACTAAGTTTCTTGACTAACACTTTTTTCAGATATTGTACTAAAGCATTTAAATAGAATTTTTTCTCCTTAATTCATAATTACTTGCCAGCAGTCTCAGATGATTCGTTAATTGTTAGAAGATTGGATTTGTTAATCAAATCCAATGGGCTGTTACGTCCAAGATGGACCAACACAAAAGTTTTAAAATGTTTTCTCAACAGCCCATCACAGATGAGGTTACATAATTTTAATGAAGTGATCAATTGGTGGCTTTATATTTTTTCCTAAAAAAATGCTTTTATCCAAATCATTAGGAAGATACACTATTTTCCAAGTTTGTAGATTAAAAATTTCCTAGTCATGACATAGATATTACTGAGTCAGCAACCAGTTGTTTAGCTGTTATTCTGATATAAAGACTGTGTTAATCCTATAACCTTACATATAATCATATATAAGGGCTGGCCCCTGATAGCTCAGTTGGTAAAAAGTCTGCCTGCAATGAGGGAGACCTTGGTTTGATCCCTGGGTTGGGAAGATCCCTTGAAGAAGGGAAAGGCTACCCACTCTAGTATTCTGGCCTGAAGAATTCCTACAGTCCATGGGGTCGCAAAGTGTCAGACACGACTGAGCAACTTTCACTTTAAGACAGGACACATCCTGTGGTGGAGGGGACACAAATGAAACAGACAGAGGCCCCACCTCCATTCATTCAATGGGCAGAGGTTTGTTGAGGAGCCAAGCACTGTCTTAGGTGCTGAAGATACACTGAAGTCAAGATAGAAGACAATACTCTGCACCGTGCATAGGGGGACCACTGAAAATGCACTAATGGGCCGTGATGTGTGCTCTAAAAAAAAGCAAGGGGGGCTGCTGTCTTAGATGGGAAGACATTAAGATAGTGGCATTAAGTACATTCACATAGTTGTGCAGCCATCACCACCATCCATCTCCACAACTCTTTCATCACCTCAACACTCAGCACATTTTACATACGGACAGGTCCCATCAAAGACTAACGACCCCTGTTTAGTGGACGTGGAATCCCAGCTCCTCGATTCCAGAGCTCAGAGCTCCTCACACATCTTCCTCTCACACACTGGACTCTGCTGAAGTCTCTTCACTTTGATATTCTGGACCTGCTGTAAATAAGTCCCCTCAAATTCATTTGACACTTTAACCATCAGTACTGTAGAATTCAGTGACAGAGACTTTTAAAAGGTAACCATTACCCTTAATTATACTGGACCTAATTTAATCTGACTGGTGTGCTTAGATGAAGAGGAGACTAAGACATAAGGACATGGACACAGGCATGTAAATCAGTGAAGTTAGAACACACCCTCTCACCATGCACAAAAATAAACTCAAAACGGTTTAAAGACTTAATCACAAGATGTGACACTATAAAACTCCAGAAGAGATTAGAGGTAAACTTTCTCTGACAAAATTATACCAATGTTTTCTTAGGTCAGTCTCCTAAGGCAATAGAAATAAAAGTAAAAATATACAAATGGGGGCCTCCCTAGTGTTGCACTGGTAAAGAACCCGTGTGCCAATGCAGGGGACATGATTTCGATCCCTGGTCCAGGAGGGTCCCATATGCCACAGAGCAACTAAGTCCATGCACCACAACTACTGGGCCTGTGCTCTGGGGCCCAGGAGCCTCAGCTACTGAGCCCACACACCCTAGAGCCGGTGCTCTGCTCAAGAGGAGCCACTGAAATGAGAAGCCCACACACTGCAACTAGAGAGAAACCCCTGCTCATCACAACAGAGAGAAACCCCCACCAACAAAGAGCCAGCACAGCCATAAACAAATAATTATTTTTAATTAAAAAAGTAAACAAATGGGATGTAATCAAACTTACAAGCTTTTCACAGCAAAGGAAACCATAAACACAATGAAGAGACAACTTACAAAATGGGAGAAAATACTACAAATGATGTGACCAACAGGAGCTTAATTTCTAAAATATACAAACAGTTCATACAACTTAACAGCAACAACAACAACAAAATCCAATCAAAAAATGGGCAAAGGAACTAAATGGACATTTCGCCAAAGGACACATACAGATGGCGAATAGGCACATGAAAAGAAGCTCACCATTTTGAATTATTAGAAGAATGCAAATCAAAACTGCAATGAGGTGTCACCTCATGCCAATCAGAATGGTCATTATTAAAATAACAGTGGCTGAGGGAGAGTGGGGTAAAAGGAACCCTCCTACACTGCTGGTGGGAATATCAGTTGTCGCAGGCATTATGGAAAACACTATGGAGGTTCCTCAGAAAACTAAAAACAGAATTACCTTATAATCCAGTAATCCCACTCCTGAGCATATATCTGGAGGAAACTATAAATCAAAAAGATACATGCACCCCTATGTTCATAGCAAAACTATTCACAACAACCAAAACATGGAAATAACCTAAATGTCCATAGACAAATGAATGGATAAAGAAGATATGATACATATAGACAATGTAACACCACTCAGTCATAAAATACAAAGAAAGAAAGAATACCATTTGCAGAAATGTGGATGGACCTAGACTTTATCATACTAAGTGAAGTAAGTCAGAAAGAGAAAGACAAATATCATATATCACTTATACGTGGAATGTAAAATAAGGCAAAAATGAACCTATCTACAAAACAGAAACAGACTCACAGACATAGTGAACAGACGTGGGGTTGCATGGATGGAGGGGGTGGAGGGGAGGGATGGACTAGGAATTTGAGGTTAGCAGATGCAACCTGTTACGTGTATAATGGACAAGGTCCTACAGTATAGTGCAGCGAACTATATTCAATATCCTGAGATAAACCAGAATGAAAGAGTATTAAAAAGAATGTATATATGTGTATAACTGAGCCACTTTGCTGTACAAAGAAATTAACATAATATCAACTATATCTCAATAGAAACTTTAAAACAAAGGGACAAAGACATGGGGGCACTCGAGGACAGAGGGGAGATCGCCTGAGGACACCACGCGGTGGCCTCTGCCAGTGAGCAAGGACAGCATGCTCAGCAGAGACCAAAGCTGCCTGCACGCTGAACTCCCAGCCTCGAGAACCGTGAGAGAATCAATTTCTATTCTTCAAGCACTCCCATCTGTGACAACTTGCTATAGACTGAATGTTTTTTGTCCTCAAAATTAATGCATTAAAAGCTATTCCCACTGTGTTGGTATTAGGAGGTGGGGCCATCGGGAGGATTAGGTCATGAGGGTGGAACCTGCATACATGGGATTGGTGTACTGATAGGAACTACCTGACTCCCTCACCCTTCAACCACGTGAGGACACAGGAATCAGACCCTCACCAGACGCTGAATCTCTCAGCACCCTGACCTTGGACTTTCTCAGCCTCCAGAACCAAGAGAGATAAACTTCCATTCTTTCTAAGCCGCCCAGGCTCTGGTCTCCTGTGAGAGCAGCCTGGACGGACACAGCCCCAGCAAATTGACACAAGACAGCGAGAATTTCCAAACAGCTTCTCTCTGCCAAACACCCCACCTCCTCCAGGGAGGACGTGCCTGCTGTCCTCCTCACAGCCCTGCTTCCTCCTCCCTCCACACCTGAGCTTCTACCCTTCCTTCAGCAAAGAACTGGGTCCTCTTCTCAGCCTCCACACACCTGCCCAGCCTGCAGGGCCCCAGGGCACTGCTCGCCCAGCCCCAGCACAAGGAGCTTTCCAACTTCAGTGAAAGCCTCCAGCTGACACTTCCATTTGTTATTTCCTACCTTGTATGGAAACTCTCTAAACCTTGACTCAGCTGACCTTTCCCCAGGCATCTGTCTTATCAAGCGCCACATAGAGACAGGTTCCTCAGAGGCAGGAATAACAGCTGGGCATCCTAGTCTCCCTTGTTCGGTGTGTGGTCCTTCCTCTCTCCTGGCTCACTGTCCTCCTTGTAAACTGAGAGGTTTTGTGCAGTAACATCTGTAAGGGCATCAATCTCAGTGTACACAGTAGGGTGTTAATAAGTGCAGCTGGAAGGCTCATTGGCTTTAACAAGGTGAACAATTGCAAGAGAACTAACTGTGGGGTAGATGTGGAGGCTGCTTCAGAAAGAGCAAATTCATGAGGCTTTCAAAGAGGTCAGTCTAGACTCCACCAGAGGCCTCGGTCAGCATGTGTTAGGACAGAGAGGCATCAGAGCTGTCCACTTTCAGGAGTTCTGTGGCCAAGAAAGAGCCACTGACAACAAATTGCAGAACAAAGTGAGAGTCAGGACTTCAACCAAGATACCGAGTTTCAAATTCAAGGTAACCCTACATGAGGGTCTAAGAATTAATTCTAGTAAGGATCCATGAAGCAATGTTAAACACCTGAGTCATACTCAGATGTGAAATAAATCATTTGTAAATTCTAGACTTTGTTAAGTATTTCCAAACCAATGGATTAATAAACCAACAGTCTTTCCACGGAAGCCCTATGTTGGTACTGAAAACTTCACTTCTAATGTTTCTTCAACACATGATGGAGGAAAAGGATTGGCATTCAGTTATTAGGTTCCCAAGGCCTACTCTTTGATTTAAAATTTTTACATTATTCTTATCCCTAGGGTTTGGATCCATTACCTGCAAGTCATGGGGCAATCAGCCATCTATCCCTCACTCCCTAAAGCACAGACCCCAATGTCCTTCACACATTGGAAGCATCTGCTGTATTTTCCTGTCCTGACCTCATCATGATGCAAAACATCTCTATGATGGATCTTGTGTGGAGGGAAGGGAGGGGAGGGTGGAACACCAAGGCAGAGCGAGCTGAGACTCCTAAAGCACAAAGGCTTTCCTGAGCTCCCTTCTCTACAGTGTTCTTGGAAAGCAGAAATGATAGAAAACAGAAGCAAACTCACTGTTCGAACAAGTGCCTGCTGACTCCTGCATCCACTGCGCTGAGCGGATCGTCCAGGAGGTAAACGTCTGCATCCTGATACACGGCTCTAGGAAACAGAGACACGTCAGGAGAGGACACTTCACACTCCCTATGTCTCGTCTCTGAATCATTATGGCATCCAACAACTCCATGTTCATTCCAAGAACCCAAGGGAAAGACCAAGACCCTGCTTCACACAGGCCCACCCGGTGAGCGGGGTCTGCATGCTCATGTCCACTAGGAGCCACGGAGGAGGAGGGGCAGGATGACAACTGAAACCCCACTTACCTGGCGAGGCTGACCCGGGCTTTCTCTCCTTCACTCAGCGGGGTTCCTCCATCTCCTCTCACAATTACATCTTCCTTCAAATTCTGCAAATCCTGCATGGAGATAGAAAAGGAAAAAAGAAAAAGACTTAAAACGTGCTCTTCTCCTGTCATCCTAACATTTTAGCATCATTTCTTCATACAAGTATTTAATCAACAGCAATGGGCTTATTTCATAGTGACTAAACTGTAACTTGTGCTTTTATGTATGATCCAAGGAACCCATCCCAGTCCAGAGACTGTAAGGATGACCTTTTATTTTTTCTCCTCAAAAACACACAAAAAATTTCATGACCTTTTATTTTTTCTCCTCAAAAACACACAAAAAATTTCATTCTTAGAAGTGGATTGTGAGAAAAACCTCTTTCCCTCTCTTCAGTTCACTCCTGATTCAAAGGTTTTGAATCATTTCAATTTAATGACCTTTAAGTCAACTTTCATACACACACACACACAGATACACACACACACATACACACACACACACATACACACACACATATATATATATATATATATATATATATATAAAACTATTATTAGAGATGCTTTTTTCTGCTATTCCTACAAAATCTGAGAAGGCAATGGCACCCCACTCCAGTACTCTTGCCTAGAAAACCCCATGGATGGAGGAGCCTGGTAGGCTGCAGTCCATGGGGTCGCGAAGAGTCAGACACGACTGAGCAACTTGACTTTGAAACTGTAACCAGGAAAATTAAAAAAACGTCTTAGGGCTTTTCATTTGTTTTCATTCTGTATTTTTTCGAAGCATTTATGCATTTGACCACTTTAACAGGTATTTATTGAGGACTGACTACACACCAGGCATTGTTCTGGGCACAATGAATTCAGCCACGAGGAAACAGACCCCTAGAATTTCTTTCCATGGTGGGCGATGATGATATGGAAAATTAACCCGAGCACAAGAACTGAGGACAAGAAGGAAAAGCAAACCGGCTCAGGGGGATGGAGAGTGAAGGAGGAAGTGAGTCCACACTGGGGTGTGAGGGCTCTGCTCAGAGGAGCTGTGAGCAGATCTGGGGAAGCGGAGGGCCTCAGGCAGACCTGGAGAGGCTGCTCCACACAGGGTGCAGGGGCCACAGGGAGATTCACAAGGGGTTCAGGACAAGCAAGGAGGCCAGGAGAGCAGATCAGAATAAGAATGAGGGGAGTGAGGGCAGAGACAGAGCAGGAGGAGCCTAGGGGCACTCCAATAAGAGGAGGAGGGGAGGGGAGGATTGACATTGTCTGAGGTTTACAAGGAAACTCCTGTGCTTTGCAGAAACCAGGAAGTAAGTGGGGAAGGATGAAGGCAGATACAAGTGAGAACATTACTGGAATAAGCTAGAAAACAGTGGGAATGGAGAGACAGGGTCACACTGCAGAGATATTTGGAAGGCAGAGTCTGTAAGACCTACTGACAGGATGGGTGTTGGCTCTAAGAGAAGAGGACTGTGGTGTTTGGGTTGAAGAAGGGGAAAGACAGGGTCTCCATTTACTGACTTGAGGAAGATAGCAGATGCAGGTTTAGGAGGCTTTTCTTGTGGACAAGCTGAGATGACCTCTTGGTGATGCCACCGAGTGCCACCAGTGCAGCTGGACATGCAGGTGTGAAGGTCTGTGCCAGCGACACAGGTGTGAGAGCTGGTGGCCCAGGCTGGTGAAGGCACAGGACTTATTGTATCTTAAATTATCACTTTTGCTGATCTTGGTCTCTGCTTCCCACTTTCAGAGAAGGGATAACACCTGACCAATGTCTTCACAGTAATACTTAAGGCAAGTCGAGTTTGATAGATGAGGTCCGTACAAGAAATGGGACCAGAAAGAGTAGGCTGGGCAGGAAAACCAAAAGGAAGGAAACAGTGTGCTTGAAGTACACCAAGCAGATCAGCTGGACTAAGTAGATGCTTGTCTGTGAAAGCAGGAAAAACTCAAAGTTAAGAAGGATATGAAGCTTTGACTTGAGGATCTGGGAATCTACCATAAGTTATATTTGAATGCTATTTAAGAAGTAAATAGACAAATCAGTCTATTTTCCCCAGAGCATCTGGGGAAATTAAAAAAAAAATGACAACAATATCCCCCAAATGACAAGATAAAAATCAGGTTTCAGTTCAGTTAGTCAGTTCAGTCGCTCAGTCGTGTTCAACTCTTGGCGACCCCAAGAATCGCAGCACGCCAGGCCTCCCTGTCCATCACCAACTCCCAGAGTTCACTCAGACTCACACCCATTGAGTCAGTGATGCCATCCAGCCATCTCATCCTCCGTCATCCCCTTCTCCTCCTGCCCCCAATCCCTCCCAGCATCAGAGTCTTTTCCAATGAGTCAACTCTTTGCATGAGGTGGCCAAAGTACTGGAGTTTCAGCTTTAGCATCATTGCTTCCAAAGAAATCCAAGAGCTGATCTCCTTCAGAATGGACTGGTTGGATCTCCTTGTAGTCCAAGGGACTCTCAAGAGTCTTCTCCAACACCACAGTTCAAAAGCATCAATTCTTCGGTGCTCAGCTTTCTTCATAGTCCAACTCTCATATCCATACATGATCACTGGAAAAACCATAGCCTTGACTAGATGGACCTTTGTTGGCAAAGTAATGTCTCTGCTTTTCAACATGCTATCTAGGTTGGTTATAACTTTTCTTCCAAGGAGTAAGTGTCTTTTAATTTCATGGCTGCAATCACCATCCGAAGTGATTTTGGAGTACAAAAAAATAAAGTCTGACACTGTTTCCACTGTTTCCCCATCTATTTCCCATGAAGTGATGGGACCAGATGCCATGATCTTCGTTTTCTGAATGTTTAGCTTTAAGTCAACTTTTTCACTTTCCACTTTCAGTTTCATCAAGAGGCTTTTTAGTTCCTCTTCACTTTCTGTCACAAGGGTGGTGTCATCTGCATATCTGAGGTTATTGATATTTCTCCCGGCAATCTTGACCCAGCTTGTGCTTCTTCCAGCCCAGCGTTTCTCATGATGTACTCTGCACATAAGTTAAATAAGCAGGGTGACAATATACAGCCTTGACGTACTCCTTTTCCTATTTGGAACCAGTCTGTTGTTCCATGTCCAGTTCTAACTGTTGCTTCCTGACCTGCATATAGGTTTCTCAAGAGGCAGGTCAGGTGGTCTGGTATTCCCATCTCTTTCAGAATTTTTTTTTAATTTTATTTTATTTTTAAACTTTACATAATTGTATTAGTTTTGCCAAATATCAAAATGAATCCGCCACAGGTATACATGTGTTCCCCATCCTGAACCCTCCTCCCTCCTCCCTCCCCATACCATCCCTCTGGGTCGTCCCAGTGCACTAGCCCCAAGCATCCAGTATCGTGCATCGAACCTGGACTGGCATCTCGTTTCATACATGATATTTTACATGTTTCAATGCCATTCTCCCAAATCTTCCCACCCTCTCCCTCTCCCACAGAGTCCATAAGACTGTTCTATACATCAGTGTCTCTTTTGCTGTCTCGTACACAGGGTTATTGCTACCATCTTTCTAAATTCCATATATATGCGTTAGTATACTGTATTGGTGTTTATTTTCCACAGTTTATTGTGATCCACACAGTCAAAGGCTTTGGCATAGTCAATAAAGAAGAAATAGATGTTTTTCTGGAACTCTCTTGCTTTAGCCATGATCCAGCAGATGTTGGCAGTTCCTTTTCTAAAACCAGCTTGAACATCTGGAAGTTCATGGTTCACATATTGCTGAAGCCTAGCTTGGAGAATTTTGAGAATTACTTTACTAGTGTGTGAGATGAGTGCAATTGTGCAGTAGTTTGAGCATTCTTTAGCATTGCCTTTATTTGGGATTGGAATGAAAACTGAACTTTTCCAATCCTGTGGCCACTGCTGAGTTTTCCAAATTTGCTGGCATATTGAGTGCAGCACTTTCACAGCATCATCTTTCAGGATTTGAAATAGCTCAAATGGAATTCCATCACCTCCACTAGCTTTGTTCATAGTGATGCTTTCTAAGGCCCACTTGACTTCACATTCCAGGATGTCTGGCTCTAGGTGAGTGATCACACCATCATGATTACCTTGGTCGTGAAGATCTTTTTGTACAGTTCTTCTGTGTATTCTTGCCACCTCTTCTTATCTTCTGCTTCTGTTAGGTCCATACCATTTCTGTCCTTTATTGAGCCCATCTTTGCATGAAATGTTCCCTTGGTATCTCTAGTTTTCTTGAAGAGATCTGTAGTCTTTCCCATTCTGTTGTTTGCCTCTATTTCTTTGCATTGATCGCTGAAGAAGGCTTTCTTATCTCTTCTTGCTATTCTTCAGAATTCTGAATTCAGATGCTTTCTCCTTTGCTTTTCACTTCTCTTCTTTTCACAGCTATTTCTAAGGCCTCCTCAGACAGCCATTTTGCTTTTTGCCATTTCTTTTCCATGGGAATGTTCTTGATCCCTGTTTCCTGTACAATGTCATGAACCTCTGTCCATAATTCATCGGGCACTCTATCTATCAGATCTAGTCCCTTAAACCTATTTCTCACTTCCACGGTATAATCATAAGGAATTTGATTTAGGTCATACCTGAATGGTCTAGTGGTTTCCCTACTTTCTTCAATGTCAGTCTGAATTTGGCAATAAGGAGTTCATGATCTGAGTCACAGTCAGCTCCTGGTCTTGTTTTTATTGACTGTATAGAGCTTCTCCATCTTTGCCCACAAAGAATATAATGGATCTGATTTTGGTGTTGACTATCTGGTGATGTCCATGCATAGAGTCTTCTCTTGTGTTGTTGGAAGAGGCTGTTTGCTATGATCAGTGCATTTTCTTGGCAAAATTCTATTAGTCTTTGACCTGTTTCATTCCATATTCCAATGCCAAATTTGCCTGTTACTCCAGGTGTTTCTTGACTTCCTACTTTTGCATTCCAGTCCCCTATAATAAAAAGGGTATCTTTTTTGGGTGTTACTAAAAGGTCTTGTAGGTCTTCATAGAACCATTCAACTTCAGCTTCTTCAGCATTACTGGTTAGGGCATAGACTTGGATTACAGTGATATTGAATGGTTTGCCTTGGAAACGAACAGAGATCATTATGTCAGAAATCTTTGAATTATCTACTAAACCCCTCAGGCATCAACCTAAGATACATAGCAGTACTTTTCTGCAGATGATGCCCTCACTCTCTGTCTCTACTTTAGCAAATTTGGGGAGAAAGTGGGTAGCACACTAGAGTCTCCATGATAAACAAGTCCTTTGATCTCCCTAAGTCCCACATTCCTCTTCTACAGAATGTGCTACAAAAACAAGTCACTAAATTCAAAAGTGAGAACAACCTCTATCAATGGGAAAAGGACTGAAATTGATTATAACTTGCTACTGGTGGCTGATGCCTATTTTCCCATCAAACCAACAGTGGGACCACATTCACAGTGTGGGTCATAACATGCAAAGCACATGACGATAAAGAGAAGAAAGAAGGTGTCTTCATCGTAACCCTCCCTGACAGGCACACAGACACACAGGTTCCCTGCTCACTCAAAGCTTAACTGGGGTACATCCAATGAAAGGCAGCAATTGGTCTGTCATGAAAATTCATCATTATTTCACCTTCTTTCTTTGTTGAGTTCAGAAGTTATTACCATCCATTGCTTTGGTTTTCATGAACAACAGTGAGCCATTTTAAGACAGGTTCCCAGCCCTACACACACACACACGCACACACACACTCACACGCACACGCACACAGAGTTGTTGGCCTGTATTTCACTGTTCAAATCCTTGCAAACTATTCCACTTAGTTTTTATGCTTTGATTCTATGTTCTTTCATTTTGTTTCTCAAAATAGTAACACATCATAGCACAGCAATCTTAACCATGTTCTAGAAAAGGCACCTAAATCCACTCATTCACTTAGCACAGTTAGGGCACAAGAAACAGGCTCTCTGAGTCTGGTAGCAGTACTGTAAGTGTGTTGTTGACTCTGACGATTATTTATGGACCGGCCGCAAATGGGAAAAACATTTCACAGGATTTGAAATAAAATCCAAGTCAGGCTAATTTCCCAGCCACTATTTTCTGATTAGGTTAAAGGGAAAAGCCTGACTTGAGTATAGACTACAATTCCCCCCACTGACAGAAAGGTGTTCTTATTCACGTTATTTTCCTTTAAGCTAAGTTTCCCCAATTCTTACTGAACAGCAGACACACAAACTAGAGGCAAACTAGGAAATGGCGATGCTGGTTTGGTGCCATCCATCCAGAAGCACATCTAGGGCCCTTCAGCAGTGGTGGAGACTTACAGTAGAAGCACCACGGAGAAGACTGCTGAAATGGTAAATGTGGGTCCGGACATGAGGCCCTGGCTAAGGAGGGATGGACTCTAGAGTCGAGCAGCAGGAGCCCTGTCTTCCTTCACAGCTTTTTTCCCATGTGGAATCGCCCCTCCTCTCACGGCCTGTCAATATTCTGCCCATTTTCCCAGGCTCATCCCAAGCACCCTCTCCCATGGAACTATCCTGGACTCATCCCTTCCTGCTGGGTTCCTAAGGCTCTGTTTACATCTCTCATCTCTCACGAAGGACCGTCTTTTTCTGCTTCATCATTTGTACACGTGCACACAGCTTCTCTCAGCTCCTGGGGAGTAAGATCTGTGCACCAAGCTCTGTGCTGGACCCTGACACTTATTATTTCTAATCCTCACAACAACCTCACGGGAAGTCCTGGCCCCATTTCACAGATGAGGAAACTTAGACAAAGTAATGCCATATCACTGGTCTGAGGATGGTCAACTGCTAAACAGAAGAGCTGGAATCTGAACCAGATCATGTCCTTTTGAACCAGTTCATAGCCTTATGCTCTTTCACACCATGATGCCCAGGTGGTAACCAAAGATTATATTTGAAATGAAGGCAACGCTAAAATAACTCAAGTGTCAAAGGCATCTATACCTAGACACAGAATGATCAGTTAACTTGTTATCCTATGATTGTTAAGGCAGTCTGAAAAGAAAATGTCCAAGTTGGCAGGAATGTGTAAATATAAGATGAAAGTACAAACTTACAGGCATACAAGACGGATTTGTAAGGTCAAGCAATCTATGTGGGAAAATATCAAACTAGAATTTATCAGCATGATACCTCAATGTAATGCCTAAAATTTTTTAAAATCCTTAAAAGCTTTTTATAAAAAAATTTTTTTAAGTTTTTAAAAGTGGTTAAGGATAATAGACAGTCAAATGTTACATACTATATTGCTTATGGTAACAGAATATGTTTACTGTTGATTTATGTGGCATCTGGTCCCATTCAGATCAGATCAGATCAGTCGCTCAGTCGTGTCCGACTCTTTGTGACCCCATGAATCACAGCACATCACGCCTCCCTGTCCATCACCATCTCCCGGAGTTCACTCAGACTCATGTCCATTGAGTCAGTGATGCCGTCCAGCCATCTCATCCTCTGTCGTCCCCTTCTCTTCCTGCCCCCAATCCCTCCCAGCATCAGAGTCTTTTCCAATGAATCAACTCTTCGCATGAGGTGGCCAAAGTGCTGGAGTTTCAGCTTTAGCATCATTGCTTCCAAAGAAATCCCAGGGCTGATCTCCTTCAGAATGGACTGGTTGGATCTCCTTGCAGTCCAAGGGACTCTCAAGAGTCTTCTCCAACACCACAGTTCAAAAGCATCAATTCTTCGGTGCTTAGCCTTCTTCACAGTCCAACTCTCACATCCATACATGACCACAGGAAAAACCATAGCCTTGACTAGACGAACCTTTGTTGGCAAAGTAATGTCTCTGCTTTTGAACATGCTGTCTAGGTTGTTCATAACTTTCCTTCCAAGGAGTAAGCGTCTTTTAATTTCATGGCTGCAGTGATTTTGGAGTCCAGAAAAATAAAGTCTGACACTGTTTCCACTGTTTCCCCATCTATTTCCCATGAAGTGGTGGGACCGGATGCCATGATATTCGTTTTCTGAATGTTGAGCTTTAAGCCAACTTTTTCACTCTCCACTTTCACTTTCATCAAGAGGTTTTTGAGTTCCTCTTCACTTTCTGCCATAAGGGTGGTGTCATCTGCATATCTGAGGTTATTGATATTTCTTCCGGCAATCTTGATTTCAGTTTGTGTTTCCTCCAGTCCAGCGTTTCTCATGATGTACTCTGCATATAAGTTAATTCCCAGAAAATAGGTGAGGAAAAGGTGGAAACAGTGACAGATTTTATTTTCTTGGGCTCAAAAATCACTGCAGATGAAAAAAAGAAAAATCACTGCAGATGGTGACTGAAGCCATGAAATTAAAAGATGCTTGCTCTTTTGGAAGAAAAGCTATGACCAACCTAGACAGCATATTAAAAAGCAGAGACATCACTTTGCTGACAAGGGTCCATATAGTCAAAGCTATGGTTTTTTCCAGTAGTCATGTATGAATGTTAGAGTTGGAGCATAAAGAAGGCTGAGTGCCAAAGAATTGATACTTTTGAATTATGGTTCTAGAGAAGTCTCTTGAGAGTCCCTTGGACTGCAAGGAGATTAAACCAGTCAATCCTAAAGGACATTAACCCTAAATATTCATTGGAAAGACTGATGCTAAAGCTGAAGCTCCAATAATTTGGCCACTTGTATGAACTGCCAACTCATTGGAAAAGACCCTGACACTGGAAAAGACTGCAGGCAGGAGGAGAAGGGGATGACAGAGAATGAGATGGTTGGATGGCCTCACTGACTCGGTGGACATGAGTTTGAGCAAGCTCCAGGAGATGGTGAAGGATGGGGAAGCCTGGAGTGCTGTACTCCATAGGGTCAAAAAGAGCTGGACAGGATTTAGTGACTGAACAACAATGTCTACAGATGAACTAACCTGAGGTCTAGTATATGCTCTGGAATACTGGGGGATGGGGTGGGGTGTTAGGTGGAGGGGTGGCCCAGGGCAGGGGTAATGACCCAGCAAGACTGGCCACCAGCTGACCCCAGCTGAACCTGGGGGTAGGAACATGAGGGTTCATTACACAGTGCTCTCTATTCTTACAAATTTTTGTTAATTGTCCATTAAAAAAAGAATCTAAAAGTGAATGAAACCACCAAATGAAACAAAGGCATTCTGTGACCATCATTATCACACCAGAATTAAAACAACAATGCATATGACTGCATACTTACGCAGAAGTCCAGCTTAAAGCAACAAATAAAAGACCTTTCAAAATCAAATAAAAAGAACTTTCAACAAATCTTAGAGCTTAAACCAATATTATCATTATTTGAAATTTGAGTACATGCAACTCAAGAGTCATTACTCACCTTTTCCAAAGCACAAGCCCTTATTACTTTTTCATATCGGTCTTTTTCATATTTCTTCCCAAATAAAATATTACTCCTCACAGTTCCTGGAAACACCCAGGGCTGCTGAGAAACATACGCGATCTTCCCATGCACTCTGACCTTCCCCTGTCTTGGGGGCAGCTCCCCGAGGACAGCACGTAACAGTGATGACTGAAACAGAAGGCAACACACATGCGTGAACAGGCAGCACTCAGGACGGAACACACCCCACAGCATAGCCAACCCCACCCTGGTGCTTGATAAATGATATCAGAACAGGATAAAGTACAGCTCTGGAAGTTGCAGAAAAAAATGGAAAACAGCACTATTGGTCAACGTAGACTAAAGGTTGGTAAGGAATGTTAATACTGTAACAATCCACTCTGCCAGAGTTTCCCCCAAATGAAGTGCTCTACTCAGCAAAGACTAAGAATGCTTAACATCCTTCACTAGCAGAGCAGACCAGCATGATGTGTACTTTCTGTATCTGATGTGTAATGCAGTTGTTCTTGCATTTGTTATCTTTTTCTTGACAAATACTTTTTCTTAAAAAACTATGTGGGGAGGAGAGGAGCAAAGAACCATGGCCACTATGGTAGCTCTTTGCAGTGGGCTAGGGAAGAGAAAGTTGACGCATTTTACAACAGCTGTTGTCTGCCTCATAAATCCTGGGATTCATGCAGTGCTGTGGAGAAGAAGTTGTTCACAATGTAAACAGGTAACCAGCAACAGGGACCTGCCTATTCCAATGGAAAATCCTTATAAGGAGCCTCTGAAAAAAATGTATCTTGTATTAAAAATGTGTAGATTATAAGAATCTACAGCTTTTATCCCAGTTTATTTCTCCATTTACTGGATGCATTTATGGAAGGCACATAACAGGTGTTTGTGGGAACAAACAAAAGGAAATCACAAAAGCAATTAAGAGAGCTCAAATTTGGGGGTTTATACCAGTTACATACAAGTATCCTGCCTATCTCAAAGACCCTAAAGTTTGTAACATCGAATATAGGGAGTAATTATATAAAGCTATCATCAATAAACATAATTTGCAACAAGAAAAAAAGTTATGTGGGTATTTCCCTGGTGGTCCAGTGGTTAAGAATCCGCCTTCCAGGATGGGTGGAAGGCATAGTTTGGGAGTTCAGGATGGACAGGTACACACTGCTATATTTGAAATGGATCACCAGCAGGGACCTACTCTATCGCTCATGGAACTCTAGTCAATGTTACATGGCAGTCTGGATGGGAGGGGAGTTTGGGGGAGAATGGATACATGTATATATATGGCTGACATACACCCTTCACTGTTCACCTGAAACTATCAGTACATTGTTAACTGGCTACAACCCAATATAAAACAAAAAGTTAAAAAAATAATAACTACATTCAGAATATAAACACTGAAAAAAAAAAGAAGAATCCATCTTCCAATGACAGAGGCTCTGGTCAGATCTGTGGTCCCCTGTGGTCCCCTGTGGTCAGTTCTGTGGTCAGAGAACTAAGATCCCATGTGGCCCTGGGTAACTCAGCCCACATACCACAATTAGAGACCCCAGGCACTGCAACCAAGACCCAATGCAACCAAATAAATTTTAAAATATATTTTAAAAAATTTTTAAAGCTTTGTGTGAAGAATATATCCAAAGATTATTATTTAAAAGAACTCTGAGCTAGTTGCATTTGAAGAATAGAAGTCCATCATGCCCAGGGAGCTCAAAATTCTGTGCTCTGCGACAACCTAGGGTGGTAGGACAGGGTGAGAGGTGGGAAAAATATTCAAGAGAGAGGAGACATCTGTATACCTATGGCTGTTGATTCATGTTGATGTATGGCGATTATTCTCCAATTTTAAAAAATAAAAATTTTAAAAGCCCTTCATGGAGGAAATCATCACCCTGTCCTGTACACATCCCACATTTGGGTTTCTGCATTTTGTCATACAAAACACAGGACACTAAGTGCATCTACACATGCCCTTCAAATCTCCTGTAACACACAGAAATGACATATCCGTGTCCATACCATCAGAGTGCTCACCACACTGGGCTGAAATAACCTGCCTGCATATCTGTCTTGCCCTGGAACTTGGTTGCCTCTGAAAGGCAGAGTCGGGATCTTGCTCAAGTCTGTACCTTTATCTCCAGCACGTGGCTGCACCTTCACTGCATGTGTACCGATGGGACCAAGTCAAGTCACGTAAAGAAATGCTCAGAGCTTCCTAGAAGAGCCTTTACCACCTCCAGAATTCCTGGAGGGGCCACTGTGACAAAAAGAAGCCCCCATTGTCTCTATCCAACCTGAACAGCTGTCACATAGATAATCCCCTTCACTGAGATGTCCAAATTCCTGACACCAATTCACAACTGTGCCACGTAAAGCACCAAGAAGGAAAACACAGTGTGCATTTATCTAGGTTTATGTGGCCACGAAACCTTCTCACAAACTAATATTGCATGGAACACACATAGAGAAACACCGTTCTAAATACAGCCAATTCAAACTGTGTCACACTCAGCTCCGGGTTTCACTCTTGAGAATTTAACAAGGGCTGTGGTGTTGCATCAAGGGCATCACAACTTACCTTTCCTGCTCCCACAGGTCCAACCACAGCTAACAGTTCACCGGGTCTGACAGTAAAGGAAAGGCCTCGTAGAGTTGGGGTTTCTGATTCCTGCAAATTAAAGTTTATAAAAATGTACCCATTTCAATAAAGTAACATACACCTTACTTTAGAAAATAGAAAAAATGTAATAGTTATTGATATGCTCACATTAACCAACATTTTCTCCTTCCTATTTCAATATACTGTGCTCAAAAGGCCTTTTCATCCAATCCTATATCTTTAGGGTGTTGAAGAAGTTTTAGCTGCCTTTAGGAAGGCTCCTTCTTTTACCAGATTTCTGGACACAGCTCTAGACACCCACAGATTTTAAATAGCAGAGATGACAAGGCACCTACCTGAAATGCAAACTGAAGCATGCACACTAGTTTATTAAAATAATGTACTTAATACAATATTCAGTGTGGGAGGTTTTTAATCATGTGGCTCAGATGGTAAAGAATCTTCCAGCAATGTAGGAGATCTGGGTTCGATCCCTGGGTCAGGAAGATCCCCTGGAGAAGAGAATGGAAACCTACTCCAGTATTCTTGCCTGAAGAATATCAGGGACAGAGGAGCCTGGCGGGCTACAGTCGGTGGGGTCACAAAAAGTTGGACACGACTGAGGGGCTAACACTTGCACTTCCTTTTCAAGTTTTCATCATGACCCTTGGTTTTAACTGTCTCATTAATCCACAAGGTGGCAGCATAAGTACCTGGTGTGCCTGGCCCTTCAATAAATAATTTGAAATATCCACAAATGTCTCCATTTTCATTCAATATAGAATGAACCTCAATAATGTTCAGCAAGCAAAATGGCACTTTATATGAAGAAGTCACTCTTGGTAAATTAATTCTTATAAGTAACAGTCAAAGCTCTCATTTAATGAGAGCTATACTGTAGCACAAACACAACAACAATTGGGGAATAAAGAAATTAATTATGCCATTATGGGATAAAGTGATAAAGCCTCAATTTCCTATGTCTTACATTCATTACCTGTCCTGGTTAAATAGGAGCAATAAAGTATTTGTACTGTAAGAAAAACAAAACGTGAAGGTACACGCAACAGTGCACATTCCAATGTGAGGGAGGACAAAGTACTCATCAAGCCAATCACAGGTTGTATTCCTGGTAGACTTAAGGGTATGTGTGTGTCTCTACATATTCAAAGTGTTAATAAAATTGCCAGTAACTGCTGTGTCAAGAAAAAAAAAAAAATAGTGGTTACATGTGATTCAGTAAAATACCCTAAAGACTAAAAGCACAGAGTCTGGATTAAAAGTCTGGATACTCTTCAAACTGAAAATATTTTCTGGAAAGAATTGAACTGATTATATAATACTCACATACTAAAATAATGACAATGATTTTTCATCACCAAAAAAAACTAGTTTCAGATTTGGGGAATGACAAATTATCAATAGGAAGCTAGATTTTAATACACAAGAAATATTTTTTAAGCTTTTTAAGCTTCTCCACTCCTCTCTCCTGCCTGATGCTTGGAATTCCTATTTTACTACTTTTCATTCCGTTATGACTACAAAATAGTGAACCACCTGCAGACATCAGCCTCCTATTGCAGCCCCTCAGTCTGTCATTTCAAGCCAAATGCCAGGCTGGATGAAGCACAAGCTGGAATCAAGACTGCCGGGAGAAATATCAATAACCTCAGATATGCAGATGACACCACCCTTAAGGCAGAAAGTGAAGAACTAAAGAACCTCTTGATGAAAGTGAAAGAGGAGAGTGAAAAAGCTGGCTTAAAACTCAACACTCAAAACAAAAAACAAAAAACTCAACACTCAGAAAACTAAGATCATGGCATCCAGTCCCATCACTTCATGGCAAGTAGATGGGGAAACGATGGAAAGAGTGACAGACTTTATTTTTGGAGCTCCAAAATCACTGCAGATGGTGACTGCAGCCATGAAATTAAAAGATGCTTGTTCTTTCAAAGAAAAGCTATGACCGACCTACACAACATATTAAAAAGCAGAGACATTACTTTACTAACAAAGGTCCACCTAATCAAAGCTATGATTTTTCCAGGAGTCATGTATGGATGTGAGAAAAGAAAGCTGAGCACCAAAGAATTGATGCTTTTGAACTGTGGTGTTGGAGAAGACTCTTGAGAGTCCTTTGGACAGCACAGAGATCCAACCAGTCCGTCCTAAAGGAAATCAGCCCTGAATATTCACTGGAAGGACTCATGCTGAAGCTGAAACTCCAATAGTTTGGCCACCTGATGCAAAGAAATGAATCATTTGAGAAGACCCTGATGGCTGGGAAAGATTGAAGGTGGGCAGAGAAGGGGGATGACAGAGGATGAGATGGTTGGAGGGCATCATTGACTTGATGGACATGAGTTTGAGTAAGCTCTGGAAGTCGGTGATAGACAGGGAAGCCTGGTGTGCTGCAGTCCATGGGGTTGCAAAGAGTTGGACACAACTGAGCGACTGAACTGAATTGAACCTTCTGTCAGGGCCAGGCAGGGTTCCCTCCCTGTTTAGGCTTCAGGATCCGACACTGCTCTGCGGTGACCAGAAAGGGGCAGCACTCAACAGTCCATGGCTGCTGGGTCCCCTCCCCCACTGGTTAACCAGGCTGGGGGACACTGACTCAAGGATTATCATCTGAGCCCCAACTCTGTGCAGACGCAGTTTGAAACCCCGGTCCCGTGAGATCTGCAGGCTCCCACAGGACTATTTTTCTTATTTTGGCTGCTCTGGGTCTTTGTTGCAGTGTGTGGGCTTAATTGCTGCATAGCATGTTGAGATCTTAGTTCTTCACCAGGGGTGGAACCCACATCCCCTGTACTAGCAGGTGGATTCTTAACCACTGGACCACCAGAGAAGTCCTGGAACCATTTATTTTAAAGCATAAAGATTGTGACCAAGTCCCATCATTCCATGAATGAGACCTGAGTCCCCAAGACCTTCCCCACCTGCCCACCTGGCTGTCTAGGGGAGCAGGTTACTGAGCTCATGTCTGTCTCCTGCCTCCCAGCCCAGCAGGGGCTTCATTCAGACTCAGCTTCTCTCCAAAACCCAAATGTCTTCCCCTTCCCCTCCTAGGGCTCTCTCATCCGTGACCTAACCTGACAGCCCTAATCACTAATGACCCCAACAGGGGGCATAGTGCTTCCATAGGCAAGGCCAGGACAACAGAACAGGGTGTTCTGGACTACAGTGCAATTTACACAGAAGTCTGTGACCATGTTATTAAGCTCTTGAAAACAAGATAGTTCACTTTAAAATGCTACATAGTTTGGTACAGAAGCAATTCAATGGACACCTGCACACACTGGGGGGGAGGGTGCAGGGGACAGAAGGACAGACGCAGTGATGGGTCCACTTGAACACCTGCATGGAGGACGTGATGTCCAGGCTCTCCCACCCGCTGCCCTGGGCTGTGGGCTGCCTGGCCACGCTCTGTGTGATGACCAGCTCAGGGCACCACCCTGGCCCTGATGTGATTATAGCCCGGCTTTACTGAGCACCACCATGAGAGCCCCAGTGCCGCCACTCCTCAGAGGCACCTCTTCAGCACCAGAAATCTGGGAAACCACAACAGCTGTGTTTCCTGTTTTGATGCTAAGGTTGCTAATACTAACTTCTTTTGGAAAAAATGAAAGGTAAAAGCTACTATTCAGATAACTCAACATTAGTGACTGTCAGGTGCTGAATTCTGTTCTGTGCCCACTGCCAACCAACACCAACCAATTCTAAATCCACAACTCTGCCTTCCCCTCCTCAGCTCCCACCACAGAGACCAAGTCAGGTACAAGTAACACCACTCTAACTCCGACCTCCCAACCTGTGCCAAAGTCTGCCTTTGACACATCCAGCTTCTTTAGAAGAAATGTCTTTGTCTTGGGTGTGCAGGGTGTCATTTTCTTTCTCTATAAATTCTTCAGATCTAAAAAACAAAACTACTACACTATGAAAACAGACCTGCTAAATTAACAAGTACTGGTGTGTAACTAACTGAAACAATATTTTCTTTCAATATGTCGCACATGGAAGATGTTATTCTACGACCCTTAATTGTTCCCTTATAAGCATCGCCCTTGAAGAAGAATCAGTTAAATCACTTTGTTCAAGGGAATATTTAAAACATTCTGCATGAATCCTTGTGTCTTTTTTTACCTTAAATGACTGTTGCTGTGGTATTAGTTCTCTCTTCTTGACATGTCAGCTGTGACTCTGTAAGTGACAGAAAACACTGTCCTGTGCAGACAACCCCATGACTCTCTTGGCAGTTTTAATGTTGTCATTTTAAAGCCTGAAAGCTGCATTATTTTTATGCAAACTCAGGATGTAGTTTAGTGATCAGAATTCAGAAGAATATGCTGAAGCAGCATCAAGCAGGTGGATTTTTGGCTATCATTTCCAAAGTGGAATAGATTTATAAATTTAGTAGCCTTAGAGCAAAATTCTGTGCTTAATAACAGTTATTCTTTCTACATAGAAACAAGAAAAATAGTAAAGTATAGCAGCTTATTGTTCATACTTGTAAAGCACCTTATATGTTTGAGAAATTAAAAAACAGTGCCTCAAATGGTGATTCGACATTTCACATTAAAGAAGGGAAAAGTTGGTTGGAGGATGTAACTGTTGATGTGGGTAGTAAAAAACCTGCTTTAAGATACTTAAGTGTTAGCATTTAATTGAAAACATCCCTATTTTATTCAAAACCCAAGTGACTTAAACGATGTTATACAAAGTCAAAAGCCTTCATCTATTGAACCACCCAAAAGTTTTCTAATGGCTAATAAAAAGTATAAAGTTGATTTAATTTTATTTTCCTCTGTACTTTAAAAAATTATCCTAACACTGTTGTGCCTCAAAAAGATTTCCACCAAGCTTTCTTGAAAAATAACTTCTATGAGGCAAGAAAGAAGTTGTTTTAGAATCATTTACTCTTTAATTAGACAATCATTTTAAGTTTTAACACAGTAAATGTGAGCAGTGTAATTTCAGAAAAAAATTTAGTTGGTCAGATTACTGTGGATTTTTAATGATGATTGCCCTGGATAAACAGATCATACTTTTTCTTTCTTCTCTCCCATCCTTTACCAGTTTCAATTCCTGTGGTGTGATAACATGCATACTTTCATTTTTTTAGTTTCCTTATGAAGCACTAGTTTTTTCAGGTATAGAGGGATCCCTCTTCCCTGACTTTGACACACAGGATTAGTTCAGGGGTTCAAATCAATTTAAAATGAGCTTTTGCTCATTAAGGCTCCAATTACTAAGGCTTTTTTGTTTTAGTTTCTTTAATCTATAGTAGTTGAATTTAGTACTTGGTTTTAAATATTTTATGGCAAGAAATGACAAATTGCTTTTGTCCATTTTTTAAGCCAAATTTCCTTACATTTAGATAATTAAAGGTTCATAAAATGAAGATTAACTGTTTCTTCATAACTTGCTGGTACAACTAGAGTTTCTTTTCCTTGCAAATCTGTACATATCCCTAGTGTTTTCAAGGGCCTTAATTGTTTAAAATTTCTAGCTTCAGAGATTTCTGGGGAAAGGCAGGCTTACATTTTTGTGTTTCCCCCAGTAGTAACAACCTAGGTACCTCACAATAGTGCCATGACTGTTAGTTTTTAGTGAGTGCTATAAGATACAAGATTTAGTTGAGAATACATAGAATTTCCATTCTCCCAAAGTGGAAAATATTAGCTGCAATGGCATCATTGTCATTTAGGTACACAGGAACACCTTGCCACACAGTAATGTTAACACTGTAGCTATTTCTATGAAAATGTAGCTGATGAAGCCTCTCCTGTAATTTTGAATGCTGCTCTAACAAAACCATAATATGGAATTAGAGTTTACAAGAAACGCCTCACAGCCTTGTTCCTCTTCCTTTAGGAGTTTAGTACCTTGAGTTATTAATAGTTTGATTTTTTTTTTTACTCTAGAAGGTATATAGAAACCTTTTCAGATTTTTCACATGATTTTTTTCACATAGACTGTAGTACAACTAAAATCCCTTATTTTACCTTACAGATATTTGTTGCACAGGCATATACTGTTGTATATAGATACTTTTATTTTAGTTCATTAAAAACTGCAGAACCAATCTGTATCATATATCAAACTGTTTTAAAATAAATCTACAAAAAATAAATAAATGATAAATCTATGTGTTTACTGGGAAAAAAAGAAATCTGCTAATGAGTCATATAAAGGATATGTTAGCATTCACATAGAGTGGCCTTTAAAATGGAATTTTAGTGGTGCTTTCTATAAATGCTTCAAGAGCATTATGCTGAGAAACACCAAGCAGGAGATAAATCTACTATATTAAGGTAGGAGAAACCATCAGGGAAGGTTAGGCACCGTGTGTGAGTTTCCATGTACAGAAGGTGCAGGGATGTGGTTTCATGTATCTGGGAACAAACCACTGTGTTGACGGTGGAGAAGGCAGGTGCTGAGTCAGAATCAGGTGAACACAATGCAGGTGGCACCACAGAGTCACAGGCACTAAAGACAGGGTGACTTTACAGTCAGGACACATGCTCTGTGGTCCCCACTCTAACAGCCCGGTTCCTGGGCTCTGCTCTGGACGGTGGACCCTCTGGTGGAGGTGTCTCCTCCCTGAGTCCCTCCAGCGCTGGACGTGAGGGCAGCTTCCTGCCATTGCTAATCTCCGGGTTGTCTCATGCACTACTGTTTTACCCTTTCTAATTTTTCCTCCCTCTTTTATCACCTACGTAACTAACTTCCTGCATGGAACTCCCTCTCCCATGGTGGGATTCAATTTTCCTGACTAATCCACACTGATGCAGGAGGGTGAGCACAGAGGACCATGAAACCTAGGGTGGGGGGAGCATTTCCGTTGGCAAAGGGCCTGCACTGGGTGTGCAATACTGACAGCTTCTTGAAACCAGACCCGGTCTTTTTTTTTTTTTCATTGCCTGCAACTAACAAATAAACCAAGTTTTGGAAACCACCAACTTGTCATCAACTTGTCAACAACGCTGTTAACTTGTCATCAAGTGCAATCTTTAACTAGGAATCACTGGTGCTCACTATGCCCATGGGCTGTCTCCTCCTGCCCTTGGCTGCCAACAAAGTGTACAGAACCATCCAGAAGCTCAGGATGGGGGAGTCCCCACCCTACCCCAGCCAAAGTCCAGATCACAGCCTCACTCTATGTATAATAATGTGATCTGATAATCAAGGCAAAATTGTACACTAACTCCCCAAAGCCTCTTAAACAACCAGTTGTGCAATTAACCCATTCCACACTGCAGCATTTTGTCTGTCCATTTATATAAATGCTAACATTACAAATGTATGTACTTTAAGTTCAAAAGGTGCTAATACTTTTAAATCTCTCTTGAAAATGAGATAGAGAGCAAGCAATAAGTCAAAGGTCTTAGGTTGATTTTATACTTAATCTCCATTAGATACAACTTTAGTCCCAATTTTGAGAATTTTTAGAACATACTTTCAGTAAATGAGCAACTCACAGTTTACACCACACATAAAATCTAAAAATTCTCCAGTAAATCCATGTCACAGTTGCTGTTAGAAGTCAGGATCCTGGAATGGAAGACTTGTTACCTCATCCCAAAAAGCAGTGAAATCTTGCATGTCCACTATCCTTTCACCATCTGATGGCTGCTGAGGGTGGAGCTCTGGTATCTCATCAAGTAACAGAAAATTCTACAGAAAACAAAACAAACAAACAAAACATATTGTTAAACTGTGGAAGAAAGCACAAACAAAAAACAACTGCTTTCCTGGGATTTGCAATAAAAACCTTTGTACAATCTAAATAATGTTTTACCAACTGTACTTAAAGCATTAGTTCACATCAGAACATATTAAATAACATATGGAATAATATTTACTGTTATTACAGCTCATGGTATATA
The DNA here is from genome assembly GCF_032452875.1 of Bos javanicus. Classification (NCBI taxonomy): domain Eukaryota; kingdom Metazoa; phylum Chordata; class Mammalia; order Artiodactyla; family Bovidae; genus Bos; species Bos javanicus. Next base: position 71,379,439 of record NC_083879.1, on the reverse strand, counting down.
TCAATAAAATCATATAATACAGTGCATTTGTTGTGGTTCAGTCATCAAGTAATGTCTAACTGTTTGCAGCCCTGTGGACTGCAGCACGCCAGGCTCCCCTGTCTTTCACTATTTCCAAGAGTTTGCTCAAATTCATGCTGATTGAGTCAGTAACGCTATCTAACTATCTCATTCTCTGTTGCTGCCTTCTCTTGCCTTCAATCTTCAAAAAGCATCAGGGTCTTTTCCAATGAGTCAGCTCTTGGCATTAGGTGGCCAAGTATTGGAGCTTCAGCTTCAGCATCAGTCCTTCCACTGAGTACTCAGGATTTGATTTACTTTAGGATTGACTGGTTTGAAATCTTTGCAGCCCAAGGGACTCTCAAGAGTCTTCTCCAGTACCACAATTCCAAAGCATCAATTATTTGGCGCTCAGTCTTCTTTATGGTCCAACTCTCACATCTGTCCATTACTATTGGAAAAATTATAGCTTTGACTATATGGACTTTGTCAGCAAAGTAATGCCTCTGGTTTTTAATAATGCTGTCTAGGTTTGTCACAGCTTTTCTTCCAAGGAGCAAGCGTCTTGTGATTTCATGGCTGCAGTCACCGTCTGCAGTGATTTTGGAGCCCAAGGAAATAAAATCTGTCAGTGCTTCTATTGTTTTCCCATATGTTGCAATGAAGTGATGGGACCAGATGTCATGATTTTAGTTTTCTGAATGTTGAGCTTTAAGCCAACTTTTTCACTTTCCTCTTTCACTTTCATCAAGAGGTTTTTAGTTTGTCTTCATTTTCTGCCATTAAAGTGGTGTCATCTGCATATCTGAGGTTATTGATATTTCTCCTGGCAATCTTGATTCCAACTTGAGCATCATCCAGCCTGGCATTTCACATGGTTGCTTCGGTCATGTCTGACTCTTAGGGACCCCATGGATTGTAGCCCTCCAGGCTCCTCTGTCCATGGCAATTCTCCAGGCAAGAACACTGGAGTGGGTTGTCAGGCCCTTCTCCAGGGGATCTTCCCAACACAGAGATCAAACCCTGGCTTCCTACATTGCAGGCAGATTCTTCATTGACTGAGCCTTGAGGGAAGGTGACAATATACAGCCTTAAGGTACTCCTTTACCAATTTGAAACCAGTCTTTGTTCCATTCCTTGTTCCAGCAACAGTTCTAACTGTTGTTTCTTGAACTGAATACAGTTTTCTCAGGAGACAGGTAAGATGGTCTGGTATTCCCATCTCTTTCAGAATTGTCCACAGTTCATTGTGATCCACACAGTCAAAGACTTTAGTGTATTCAATGAAGGAGAAGTAGATGCTTTTTCTGGAATTATATTGCTTTTCCTATGATCCAATGGATGTTGGCAATTTGATCTCTGGTTCCTATGCCTTTCTAAATCCATCTTGTTCATGTGGAAGTTCTTAGTTCACATAAAGGTGGGAATTACAAATTTGAAAAGCAGAGGGCAGTTAGAGAGAGGATTAAGCAGTAATTAAAAGGGGGCAGGGATGAAAAGGCAGATATACAAAAGGCAGGCTCAGATACCAACAAGCAAAACATCTGTGGAGGAAAGAACTCATTTTTGAACACAGAGAATTAAGTGAATCTGAGGCCACTCTTCATGTACAAGCAGCACAGAGCTCTCAGCAAGTTCCTCCCCTCCCTGTCCAGAGAGGAACTCTGTACCCCAGGACTGTGCAGTCACTGCCTAGTCATCGGAGTCAGCACAGGAGATGCAATCTGTTTGCTTCTCTTGCTTTTAGACATTTTAGTCACTCTGCAGGCATCACTACACAAAAGCCCTGTGCCACTGCTATCTATATATACTACTGGCCCTACATGAGAACCAGTTTTAGGATATCTGTAACACACTCTACCTAATAAAAGAAGAGAATACCTACAACATTCTGGGAAGTCTGCCAGCTTTGGCACTGGGAGAGTTAAATCTCACCTAACTGGCACACAGTGAGACCACATAAAGGAGCTATTTTAGGTAAAATCTGCCTATAACTTTAAAAAGTTATTTTTCACTAAACCTTGATTCTTTGGATGCTGACGACGGCCTCTGACACCTTCTCAACAGCCATGGGGAAGTAGAGGGTGCTCGAGAACCGCAGAGCCTCGAACAGCGTCACCACCACAAACACTTGGCTGGCTGTGATCAGGTTGTCAAGGAGCTCATTGGTGATGAAGGTGACAAAAATCATGATTTTGCTCACAGCGAAAAATGATGCCAAATTCATGCCCCTAAGGTAGGAACTTTTCAGAATCTTGGAAATTTCCTTCCTGGAAAAGAGAGAACGGAATAGGTTTTAAAAGAAGCATTGATATCCAAGTCCACCTCGAGGGCTCTGTCCCAACACCAGGACCACACACTTCATCACTGCTTCACTCTTCCAACTAAGCAGAGGCTTCCTGTCACCCTTTTAAACACTGTGGGTCAATCAGACTGGGTTTGAACATTCATTCAACAAGCATTCATAACCACAAGTCCTGGGCGGGGCTCCCCACTGATGACAGAAAGACACAGTCCATCCCCTCCAGGAGCTCATGAACTTGTGGGGGAAGAGAATAAGACACCCCAAAATTGTGAGACACCAAGACATCAGACAGAGGCAGGCACCATGGCCCCTCTGGAAGCACATGTCCTGGCTATTGTAAGTAGTGCTGCAATGAGCATTGAGGTGCATGTGTCTTTTTGAATTCTGGTTTTTTTCAGGGCATATGCCCAGTAGTGGGGTGGCTGGGTCATACGTAGCCTTATTCCTAGTTTTCAAAGGAATCTCCATACTGTTGTCCATAATAGCTGTGCCAATTTGCACTCCCACCACAGAGCAAAAGGGTATTGTTTGTAGATGTTTTCTTGATGGCCACTCCTACCAGTGTGAGGTGATACTTCACTGTAGTTTTGATTTGCATTTCTCTAATAAAGAGTGATGTTGAACATTTTTTTCATGTGTTTATTGACTGTTTGACTTCAGAAGCATATACAATTTTGCCTTTAAGAAGATCATAAATGGAACAGCAGATTAAAATGACATCTCCCCTCTTCCACTTAACCCGCCTGCCACATGTGAGGTGTGGATTCATAATATTTAAGCTCATCTTCATGTGAAAAGTGGTAAGACTTCTAATTTCCGTCTGTAAAAACAGGGGGGAAAGTACAAAAATATGGTGTGATACATACAAAAACTTACCTTCTCAGTCTGGTAATAAGGTCTATAAATGACCTTTCCCAAGCATTCATCTTTACTGTTCTGATGCCAGTTATGACTTCGCTCATGGTCCTGATCCTGTCGTCTGTGAGAGCTGCAGTCTTACTCCTGACGGGACAGACGTGAGATGAGCCATAGTGACCACAGCCCAACTTTCCTCAGCAGCAGCAGGGGCCACAGGGAGGGACCAGGGATCCATGATACCCTACAGCTCTTCTGTGCTGACATCACAGGCAGGTCCTTCTCAAAGTGCAAATGGAGAAAAAGACTTCTAGGAAGTCAACCATTCAGCCCAATTCAAGGAGTAACTTGGAGAACTCTCAGTACTGGCTGAGGAAGACCTGAAGTAAGTCAGGTACAAACTCTCCACCTAAGGTCGCAGTTGGGCAAGGAAGGCAAAAAGACACTGAATCTAATGGGAAGACAGTGTCTGTGCGGTGATAAAATAAGAATGAAGTGCCGGTGAGCAGAAAAGATCGGGCTGTTAATTCCACTGGGAAAGGAGAGCAAGAGCTTCAGAGACCTGGCAGCACTGCAACAGGGCCTCGAAGGGTAAGAAACATCTCTCCACAGCAAGACAGGAAAGAGAATTTAAAATAGAAAAAAATATCACATGTAAAGTCACCAAAAAAAGAAGGAAAAAAACCTTCAAACAGCACAATATCTCCATCACCTGACAACCTGGACAATGACCCACCTCCAACCCTCTGGGACCTGCTTCAGGTCTATCTCATCACCATTAGGCCCTTCATCACCAGCCACTGTTCTATCACATATGCTGCTGGGACTGTGCGGTTGTATAAAGACAAATTAAGATTGACTTTTTCTTTGAGGCACATATAAGTTAATGGAAACACTGAATTAAAACCAAGACATGAACATAGATACCTGAAAATTGCATAACAAAAATACATGCAGCTAAACTTGAGCATATAGGATTGTTACTATTTAATAATACTTAAATAACTTCAATATAGGTAACTTCTGCTCAAGGACACTCGACTTATTCAGGTATGGTGCTGGAAGGAGCCAGTGAGTACCATCACCTTTCCCTCTTCACCATAAGCCTTCAGCTTAGGGCTGGAGCCTCCACTGGCTAAGCCTGAAGGCCCTACAATCCACATAAAGAAGAGACTAGAAAAAGGATTGGTTTTGTTTTTGAAGAAAAGCATCGAGCAAATGGTGAATGTTACCAAGCACATATCACCTAGTTTTTAAACCAGTGTTTCTCTTACCTGAGTGACGAGAACGAATTTCCAACACAGCTTTGCAAAAGCAGAAGAATAATGAGAACCGCCATCCCAGCAAGACATGATATTCCTATTTCCATCCAGAGCAGGGTGGTCACTGCAATAGCCTGCAGTGGCCCAACCCACAGGTAGTGCAAGAACATTGTAACCTTAAAAGAGAAACACAAAGCCTTCTTAGAACTGTATAAAATCAAAACCAGTAAGGACAAAGTGTAGAACAATCTGTTCTAAAGAAACAGGCAGGAATCTAAACAGAAATGATATCAGTGAGTTTTATACCTCATGATGAAGCAGAAATCCAAGTGTCCACCCCAGATGATGCCGTTCTGGGGCAGCACAGGGCCAGCCTCAGGGACGTGCCAGGGAGAACCCAACCAGTAGCACTGAAGGAAGATGTTGATTTTGTCCACAACACAGATGAGCTCAGGGCTTCCCCAAACTCTCTCTGTCCCAAAATTCAGCCCCCATCTCCATAGAAGAGCCTATATTATGGTACCTACCACACTCTCCAATATCTACTTGTGCATTTACCTTCCAGACAGGCTGTGGCCTTTCCAGTGCAGAAATTAAGGCTTATTCACCTTCAAATTAAGTAGAGGCCTTACATCATGTTTAATGAATAAATAATTGAAGGAGAAGTGAAAGTGTTAGTCTCTTAGTCATGCCCAATTTGCAACTCCATGGATTGTAGCCCACCAAGCTTCTCTGTCCATGGGATTTTCCCAGTCAAGAATGCTAGAGTGGATTGCCATTTCCTTCACCAGGGAATCTCCTGACCCAGAGATAGAAACCAGGCCTCCTGCATTGCAGGCAGACTCTTTACCACCTGAGCCACAAGGGAAGCCCCCAAACTTAAAGGTCAGGATCATCCAGGAAAGAGAAGTGGTCTATACAGACCTGACCAACAGCTACAACACTCTGGGTAACATGATTTATTCATAAAGTAAGTGTGAAATGGGTACGATGGGACAGCAGAGAGGAGGCTGTGTCTGACTGGGGACCACACACTTGGCATATTCCTCAAAGGCTCCCTATGCAGCAGGCACTGTACAGGGCACACAGAAAGAACAATCCCTTCCCACCAGGCCTACATCATCCAGAGGAGGAGGAAGACAATCCCACAACACCAACACCACGTACCAAGAAGGGCCACTCCAGGAGGACCCCTAGGAACACTAACCAAGCTGGGCAAGAACACTGTTGCCTGTCTATTACTAAGGTATGTTACAGACAATGTCAGAAAAATAAAACCCTCATCTACAGGACAACACATATTATCACATCTAAGCTGCACACAGAAAATGAGCATTGGATAAAGAGAACCCTTGTTTTATGTCCTCAACTGAACCCTGGCTGACACCAAACCCTGGCACCTGGCATCCCAATAAGCTAAATCCAGTGAGAACGATAGGGAATGGAAGAGGATCCCTCAGGCAGCTTACCTGATCAAACCTGTTCACATCGTTGGACAGCAGGTTGACTATTTGGCCTGTGGTGGTCTTCCCCATGGCTGAGCTACTCAGATGAAGTGACTGAAATGAGAGAAAGATATAGAGAATCGGATTTCTGCAGTGATACCAAGTCAGTCTGAGAACATAGCAAAATGGACTGTATTTTCATGGGGTCTTGTGTGGTGTCAGGATGAGCAGTATGATGCCTGAAAGCAGGGCTCTAGGGACCCTTGTTCATCCTTTGATGATTCAATGTGGCGCCAGCCCTGCCCACAAGGACAGCAAAGGGAGGAGCAGGAGACAGAAGGAAAACCCTCCACCCTGTTTCTCAGTGAACCTGGACCTGCCTGAAGGATAAAGAAATATAGATATAGACTTAGGGGTCAACCAAAGCAATTTTGAGCCAAAAACTAGACAGCATATTAAAAAGCGGAGACATCACTATGCCAACAATGGTCCATATAGTCAAAGCTATGGTCTTTTCAGTGGCCTGTACAGATGTGACAGTTGGACCATAAAGAAGGCTGAGCACCGAAGAATTAATGCTTTTGAAATGTGGTGTTGGAGAAGACTCTTGAGAGTCCCTTGGATAGCTAGGAGATTCAACCACTCAATCCTAAAGAAAATCAACCCTGAATATTCACTGGAAGGACAGATACTGAAGCTGGAGCTCCAATACTTTGGCCAACTGATGCCAAGAGTTGACAAACTGGAAAAGACCCTGATGCTGGGAAAGATTGAGGGCAGGAAGAAGAGGGAACAACAGAGGATGAGATGGTTGAATGGCATCCCTGACTCAATGGACATGAGTTTGAGCAAACTCCAGGAGACACTGAAGGACAGGGAAGGGTGGTGTGCTGCAGTCCACGGGGTCACAAAGAGCTGGACAGGACTGAGTGCCTGAACAACAACAACAAGATGAGAGTGGAGAGCCTGCCTCAAGGAAAGAGATTAATATGAGGTGTGACATCATTTAAACACTTTGGTCTTAATTTCCTCATTCTAAAACTAACCGTATATTCAAAACATTAATCCTGTGAGGAACCTGTGTTCTTAACGCCAGTCTGCTGACTTGACAAAAAGCACAGCCTATGCTGTATAATTCCTTCATTTGATAAAAGGCTCTGAAAAATTCCCTAGAGATCTGAGAAATCGGAACAGACCACCTTGAGCTGTTTCAACAGACCACCAGCTGTAGCCATCGATCCAAACAAAATGTCATGGTTCATAAAAATGTTCCATTTAGTCCTCAAGTTAAAATTGATATAGCCACAATGGAAGAGACTATGGCAGTTCCTCAAAAGACCAAACATGAAATTAACATATAGTAAAGCAATTTCACTTCTGAGAATGTACTCAAATTAAAGCATAAACTTGAACTGATTATTTGTGCACCATGTTCATAGCAGCACTATGTACAATAGTCAAAAGGTAGAAACAACTCAAATGTCCACTAACAGATGAATGGATACATACAATGTTGAATATACATGTAAAAGAATATGATTCGATCTTTAAAAAGGACTTAAATTCTGACATTTGTTCCAAGACAGATGAATCTTAAAGACAGTGTACTTACATGGCATAAACAAAATGACAAACATTGTATGATTTCATTTATATGAGGGACCTAGAGGAGTAAAATTCATAGAAAGAAGCAGTAGAAGGATAATGACTAAGAGGAGGGGACTGGGGAGTTAGGGTTTAATGAGTGCAGAGGTTCAGTATGGGAAGGAGAAAAAATTCTGGAGATGCAGAGTGGTGATGGCTGCACAAGAATGTGAATGTACTTAATGTCACCAAACGGTGCACTTAAAAACAGTTAAAATGGTAAATTTTATGTTGTGTATATTTTACCACAATTTTTTTAAATGAATGAACCAAAGCCAAAAGCAATTTTATCAAAGCTGCAGAAAGGTAAATAAATGACAAGTCATCTTATATATGATGTGTGTACTAGTCGCTCAGTCACGTTTGATTCTTTGTGACCCTATGGATTGTAGCCCTCCAGGCTCCTCTGTCTATGAAAGTCCTCAAACAAGAATACTAGAGTGGGTTGCCATTTCCTTCTCCACTATACATGATACCTGTTCAAAATTAAAAACTATGACTTTGAGCTTAGCAGCCATTCCATTTCCAACACCCGACCTGATTTCTCCTCAGGACCAGGCATCAGGAGGCAGGGCCTCAGCATGAACCACAGATGTTCACAGGGGCCTTTCAGAGCCGCTCGGCAGCACCAGGTTTACCCTAAGGAATTGGTCCACCTGTGACCTGCAAGAAGTGTCTTATTTCTGCATCTCAGTACAAAATCTACATGTAAGGCTGTGCACGAGGAAATTCCCATGTTTCTGGAATTTCAGGTTATGTATACAGTTTCTGACTTTGTAAAGAAACAATTGTTTTAGGCTAATTAAGCCAGTAAATGAACACTTTGGGAGATGTTTACATTCCCATAAGCAACATACAAGGTCAGATCAGATTCCCCAAAGGAGACATTCCAAAGTGTTAGTGGGAAGAGGGAAAAAACCAGAACAGTGGCTCACTTGTGCAGCAAAGAAAGAGCTTTGTTTGACTAAACCATCATCTCAAATCTAACTTAAGGTTTTCACACTGCAGTTCTGGTGAAATTTCCTGCATACTTATGGGAGCTAAGTATGATCTGGAAAGATGAACATCTAGCTAATTTGTGGGGACATCTGAGTATTTGTCTACTAAATGGCAGAAGGTGCAAGAGAATAACAAAAATGATGAAGGCTGACAATGAAGACCCTTAACTGGAAGATATGTTACCCAAGGAGAAACTGGGCTCATGTGCCAAACACAGACAGTGAGATGCCAGGCCTCCGAGTCCACACAGTCCCGAGATTTAACAAGAGTCTGCTCAAGCAAAGATGGGAGAAGACATTCTACATTTTCCCCAGTAATGTATTTCCAAGAAATAGGAGCTCTAGATAAGTAACAAATAGGAAAAGAATCAATAATTTTCATTTAAATCGCCTGGTTTTAGCTTTCATTGAGGATTTTACTCATTTGTAATAAAATTAAATATATTTACTATGTGCAATTTGATGTTTTGATGTAAATAAACATTGGGAAATGGTTACAGTAGGAAAACAAATGAACGAACCCATCATCGCACATAGTTATTCTTCTGTGTGTGTGGTGAGAACACTTAAAATCTATTCTCTCAGCAAATTTCAAGAATAAAATACAGCTAAATAAAATTTTTTTCCTAGAAAAAAACGAACAGCCCAGGGCAAAGAGATATGCAGGGTCAAGTTTATATAGAGCCCTTCAGTTCTTAACACTGTGGCAATTCCCTTGTGAAAACAGCTAAAATCCTTAATTCTTTTAAACTACTTAAGACTAGGTTAAACTATAGAATAATTCCATGGCGATTCTCAACACAAAATCACTGAACACACCAAGTCAGGTCTTATTAAAAGTGCTAAAATGCATACTAAAGAAAAAGGAAATATTGAATTAAGAAAATAACTTGAATGAATAGCAACAAATTCCCACCAAAATTACTAAAAGCTGCATAAGATTTCAAGTTTCATCCCAACATTCAGCTCTATTCTTTAATACCATTATAAAAAATCATAGCTATAGAATATAGCGAGAGAATCTATGTTTGGCATGGATTCCATTTATATTTTTCTTTAGTTCACACAATTACACTCAATATGTCTAGATGGGTCATTTAAACATATAATCATTCCCTTTCTCAAATACATTTTGTGCTCCTAGATTTAATTTCATAAATCTGATCAATGAAGTTTACTTTTAAATACAAAGTTGATGTAAAAGATGGTCTTAATGAACAACAAATTGCCACAAATACAGCTACAAGATTAAGGCATGAAAACACTGAAAACCAACTTGACACTTTTTATACTTATTTTTTAATTAGATTCCATTACAAGCTGCATGGATATTACATAAAAACCTGTGGATAAAATTTATCAAAGGCAGCTCTGACCCGATCTCAATACAAAACTTTTCATTATTTACTGGTAAATTTTACTTAAATGACAACAACAAAATTGGCCTGATGCAAATAGCAAGCTTCTCTAGGAAGGTGTAAATTATCCCAGTTACAAGATGTTTAATTTACAGAGAACTAAATGTTCCTGATGCTTCAGGAGAGGAACATACTGTGGTACCGAGTGACACTCACCTTGCGGTAGATCATGTGGCACATGGCTACTCTCAGCCTCATGCCCACGCGCTGCATGTGGTAGAAGCACAAGTGGTGCAGAACGGCCCACACGAGCACGCAGGCGCTCAGCCCTGCCGCGTAGCCGTAGGCTTCATGCAAAGCGGCAGAATTGTCGGGATCATAGTTTTCGACATAACTAATAATTTTGCCCAAAAATATGGGCAGAACTACTTTGGTGCCTTCCTGAAAGAAAAAAAGCCTTAATTAGAAATACAAGTCATGCCAGTTTTTCTTAACACAAGCTGTACTTTTATTGTTAGCATGTTAAAAAGCCATCTTGACAAAATGCTACATTCATGGCTAACCTAAAAGAAAAATACACAGATCTACTCTCTCCAGTAAGACAAGCAGACAACAGTTTTAACATAAGTCAAAATCTTACATTCAAAGACAATAAAGCCTTAGTATTGGGTTGCCCAAAAAGTTCTTTCAGTTTTTAAGTAAAAGACACATTTTTCATTTTCACCAAGAACTTCGTTGAACAACGTATTCAAAATTCTGTTCCACTATCTCCTGCCATTTTTCAGGAAACCTGATAATTCCATCTTCCCAAAACTTTATATCTTTTTGAGCAAAGAACGATTTCAGGTGCCTTTTACAGTCTTCCTGGGAATTAAATCTTTTTTCATTAAGAGAATTTTGTAAAAAACAAAATAAACAGAAACCCGAAGGAGCAGTGTCTGGTGAATATGGCAGTTGAGTCAGAACTTCCAAGCCAAGCTGTAACAGTTTTTGCCTGGTCATCAAAGAAACATGCGGTCTTACATTATCCTGATGGAAGATGATTCACTTTCTGTTGAATAATTCCAACACATTTCATCAAGTGCTGCTTTAAGTTCGCCTAACTGGGAGAAGTACTCATTGGAATTAACTGTTTGGTTTTCTGGAAGAAGGTCATAATAGAGGACTCCCTTCCAGTCCCACCATATACACACCACCTTCTCTTGATGAAGACTGTACTTTGGTGTGGTTGGTGGTGGTTCATTTCACTTACCCAGTGATATCTTTCATTCCACATTAGTGTACAGTATCTACTTTTCATTGCCCATTACAATTTGTTTTTAAAAAGGAGCATTTTTTTAATAGTTACATTTCAGTAGAGAATTGCATGCAGAAATAACAGTCAAGAAGATTTTTCTTTTTTTCCCTCGCTTAACTTAGGTGGAAACCAAGCATCAAAGTGATTAATATAACCAAGATGGTGAAATGACTTTCAAGGGTTTTGTTTTTTTTTTGATATTTTGAGTATGTTGGCTATCTCCCACAGGACATAACATTGATTGTTCTCAATCAATCTCAATTAATGTCTAGATTTGATCTCTATCAACTTTAACTGGTCTACTCGACAGTAAAACATCATCCACCAAGAAATCTCCAACACAAACCTATTTTTTTTTCTTTTTTTGCTGCGTTGGGTCTTCATTGCAGTGTGCAGGCTTCTCTAGTTGGAAAGCGCCAGCATAGTTGCCCTGAGGCATGTGATATTTTAGTTCCGTGACCAGGGATCAAACCCGTGACCCCTGCATTGGAAGGCAGACTCTTAACCACTGGACCACCAGGGAAGTCCCCTGACAGGTTTGTTTGTGATAGCTCTCTTCTGTCTGTAAAATGTTGAGGAACCCACAAGAGGAAGAGAAGGAGAAGAATCCCAAACTCAAATCACAAAGCATAACTAAAAAGCATTTTCTGCTCAACTAACTAGTGCCTGATCAGATTATTTACAGAAAGCTGACTCCATCTGTCAAAAGGATGTGACACTGAAGTCCTAAACGTCTGTCTTGTTCTACACACACATGTTCACAGGCCTTAACACCTGCCTTACCTCCCACAAGGTCATAGGAGCTTTCATCTACTCCAGAGAAGAGAAGACTCTTTATTGGAAGAATTATGAGTAAGATGACCATATCAGAGGAACATGACCAGTTCTCAAGAACACAAAGGCTCAATGTTACATTTCTAGGAAGCCTCATCATTCACCCCTGGAGGCACTAAGAGCTTAAGAAGAGCCCCTCATAGATTGTAAAACACACTGTTGATACAGTTTACTGAGATAGAAGTCTGGAGACTTATACAGAGAAGCAAAATTCAAACTACACATGACAGTCCCAGCCCAGATATGATCAAGGGAAGCCCAGTGCTGCAGGCTACAAACCTGTGGCTCTCCACCAGAAGCCCAGTGGTAACACCTGCCATCCCAAAATGCCCTAAAACTGTGATTCTCTTTGGAAATCACTGCTGTCTGTTCAGTTCAGTCTCTCAGTCATGTCCAACTCTTTGTGACCCCATGGACTACAGCTTGCCAGGCTTCCCTTTCTATCACCAACCCTTGAGCCTGCTCAAACTGATGTCAGTGATGTCATCCACCTATCTCATCCTCTGTCATCCCCTTCTCCTCCTGCCTTCAATCTTTCCCAGCATCAGGGTCTTTTCAAATGAGTCAGTTCTTCGTAACAGGTGGCCAAAATATTGGAGTTTCAGCTTCAGCATCAGTCCTTCCAATGAATATTCAGGATGGATTTCCTTTAGGATAGACTGGTTGGATCTCCTTGCAGTCCAAGGGACTCTCAAGAGTCTTCTCCAACACCACAGTTCAAAAGCATCAATTCTTCAGTGCTCAGCTTTCTTTATAGTCCAACTCTCACATCCATACATAACTACTGGAAAACCACAGCTTTGACTAGATGGACCTTTGTTGGGTGTTACTCAGCTGTCTGTTACTCATCTATTTGATCCTAATATCATTTCAATTACAGGAGGAGTAAGGAGTAATATCACCCATCTAAAAGAATACTAATAAATGCAAGAAATTCAGCAAAAAAAGAGTGCAAAATAAAGGCAGGTCATTACCGCCTAAGTGTCTGGGTTTATCTGCTGAGAGACAGTCTTTAATAACCCAGGTGAGCAAACAGCCTCATTAAGGAGTAATGCCAGTCCATGGCCTATAGCTTCTACTCTTCTGTCTATTCTGGATACTAATCCTCAACTAGTGAGGAATAAAACAGCTGAGAAAATATTCCCTATCAAACTTGAAACTAACCAAATTAAAACATTCTGGATAAGCAGGCACAAGATCAAAAGTTGTTCCCTCAAACTCTTCATCTTTAACGTCAGTCTAAGTTTGATTTGTGAATATTCTTTCCACAAACCAATTCAGAATAGAGTTATTACATCTTCATAGAAATTCTTCACAACTATGAAACCATGAAAGATTTTCTAAAATAGTCTATTATAATACAACAACATTTGATCAAGTTTCTACAAGAATCTGAGAGTCTCTGGGGCAGACATTTCTTGGTAGAGTCCTTGGTATTCAGCCTCCTGAAAGCACTTGACTTTGGGCCCCATTTCCTGCTTCTTAGGGGAACTTCTCACAGGATTAAGTGCTAAAATTTCCCTACTCATTATAGTTTCTCCATTACATTTCCACACATACTTAAAAGGTTTCTTACCCAACTCCACCAATTCTGCTTCACAAGAAAAATTAAAAAACACAGAAAACAGAAACAAGCTATATCAGACAAAGAAAAAATGCTTGAGTGAAATATATAAGCAGGAAAAATGAGCTTGTGGGAAAAATGAAGGGGCAATTTACCTTCAGAAATGGGAGAACAGGTGACAAACAGCAGAGCTGAGACAGATCCAGAGCTAAGGAGGAAAATCAGTGAATCTGGGAAAATAATAACATTAGGATGCTAAATATAACTTTACTCCTCCTGACACAGTGGTCTTCATCCTGACTGTACCTTAGCATCACCTAGGAGGGGTTAAGAGCACTCTGAGGCCTAAAGCCAAGCCTCCAGAAACTGGGTTAGGTCAACTGATTAAGGATGGACCCTGAAGTTCCCTCTGCCTGGAAGATTCTGGATGTAGAATCTCATCCCATGGAAACATCTGCTATTATCCTGCATCATCATGGCATCTGGGCCTCGAGGAGCCATGAACCTGCTTTGAAGGACTTACAAGTACCACAGAAGGTTTTATGCTGAGTTCCGTGTTACATATCATACTTCTAAGAAAATTCCTTAGGAACCCAAATTCTTGAGACTCCAAATATGAAATTCAGACCTTTCATTTGAAACATGGGAAAAAAATAAATGTTTATAAAATACAGTATTTACAAAATTAAAATATGAATCAAATTTGTAATGTTATATCTAATGAGGGAGAAGAATTAGAATGGAACAAGCATACCAGTCTTCTTTAAAAATAGCCTCTTCTGTTGATTTGACTTTGGAATTGTGAAAACATTATACAGAATTATAATTATAGAACAATGAAGTTTTCAAAATCAATTCATAAAATTTCAGAGTAAAATAAAACAAAAACTATATCCATCCAGTAGGTTGGCAGTTATACAATGCTGCTGCTGCTGCTAAGTCACTTCAGTGGTGTCCGACTCTGTGTGACCCCAGAGACGGCAGCCCACCAGGCTCCTACGTCCCTGGCAATCTTCAGGCAAGAACACTGGAGTGGGTCGCCATTTCCTTCTCCAATGCATGAAAGTAAAAAAGTGAAAAGTGAAAGTGAAGTCGCTCAGTCACGTCTCACTCTTAGTGACCCCATGGACTGCAACCCATCAGGCTCCTCTGTCCATGGGATTTTCCAGGCAAGAGTACTGGAGTGGGGTGCCATTGCCTTCTCTGGCAGTTATACAATAAAGAACTGTTAAAAGTGGTTTAAAAAAAAAAATTGAAAACACATTCCCTGTGTGATATGCCTGTCTAAGAACAATATGAACAGCAACAACAACAACAACAATATGCTTTCAAAAGTCACATTATGGTTAATAGTGTTGATATTATAAGATTTTTAAATGAATAATTATGTCAGTATCATTGAGAACTGGGATTCGCTGAAGTTTCTCAGTCGTGTCTGACTCTTTGTGGCCCCAGGAACTATAGCCTGCCAGACTCCTCTATCCATGGAATTTTTCAGGCAAGAATACTGGAGTGGGTTGCCATGCCCTCCTCAAGGGCACCTTCCCAACCCAAGGATAGAGCCTAGGTCTCCCACACTGCAGGGAGACTCTTTACCATCTGAGCCACCATTAGGCATGGCAGAAAAGAGAAAAGATGATGAGAGGAAAAGAGATACCAATCTAAGCGTAAAAAGATAAAGTACAAGCACTACTGCCCTGAATCTGACTTCAACTGGAAATATCCATATAAACTCAAGGTCTGTTTACTACAAAAAATGTATAATATCTTTGTCCAGTGAAAAAGCTGAGAAACAATAGCCAACTCAGCAGCAGTGAACACCCCTGGTGCCCACACCATAGTCTCTAAATACCATTTCCAATGAGAAGGAGCCATGGCTGCTTGGAGAAATGGAGATTTCAGGGCTGGGCCAAATTTGTACTTAAAGATGCACAGCTTCTTTTGTGTAACCATAAATCAGAACCTTCTCATCACACCAGAAAGTGAAAAATTAGCAATGATTTCTACAGTTTGCACAAAAGACAGGAGTCCTGGGACGAGACCTATTCTATCCTTAATGGCAGAGGCTGTTTCACAAAGGGCTTAGAAAACTCACTGCTGTTTACAGGCCATCATGGCAGAACAAGAACTCTTAAGAAAAGTCACTTCTAGAAGCCAACTTTCCTGGACAGTAATTAAAAGTTTCACTTCTAAGCAGAATTTTGAATTTGTCACCATTATGAAAGTAATCTTTTTAAAGGAGTCACCTATTTCCTTGACTTATTAAAGATAATGGATTGAGGGGGATTGGAGAATGAGTGAAATAGGTGAAGGAGATGAAGAGGCACAAATTTCCAGTTATGGGAATGTAATTTACAACATAGGAAATACAGTCAATAACACTGGAATAACTTTGTATGGTGACAGAGGGTAACTAGACTGATCAGGGTGATCATTTTATAATGTAAAAATAATATTGAATTACTATGCTATACACTAGAAACTAATATAATATTTTAAGTCAATCATCCTTCAATTTTTTAAAAAAAGTTTTCAATGAGACAGTAAAAATACAGTGTTTTTTTTTTTTTTTAATGAATTGAAAAGTACCACCCTCATATACGTCTCAAGGTCGTCACTGTGGATATTACTGACACCTAATGGCTAATGCTAAGCTCTCAGGAACCAGCAGGGTGCACACAGCAGGTCTGCTCTGCAGGTCCCTGTCTGCTTGGCTCAATGCCCCCTCCTCCTTTCCCTTGGTGCGTGATCCTTGGTGGTTGCTTTGAGCCCACAGTATCTCTGCCACTAGCAGCCACTCCTCAGCTTCCCGGGTTAAGCAGAAGTGAGGGACACATGGAAGAAAGGGTTGGGAAATAAATGCAAAGACCACCCAGCTCTTGGGGGAACCAGCCCTGAGTCCAGGCACAAAGCTCACTTTGGAACACAGAGGATTCTGCTTACTCCCTGCCCATCAGTTGAGCTCCCAGGTGAAGATTTATACAAATATGTGCCTTCCTATAGCCTCTACCTAAAACCGACACAACCAGCAAAAGTGGCCTTGGACAAAGGTCAGTGATTAGACAAGGCCAGCCATTTCTAAGGTTCCCACAAAGAGGACATAAACCCCGGTCACTCCTCCCCACTCAGGGTAGGGAGTGAGTGAAACCACTGAGGCTCTTCAGTTCAGTTCAGTCACTCAGTCCTGTCTGACTCTTTGCAACCCTATGGACCGCAGCATGCCAGGCCTCCCTGTTCATCACCAACTCCCGGAGTTTACCCAAACCCATGTCCATTGAGTCAGTGATGCCATCCAGCCATCTCATCCTCTGTCATCCCCTTCTCCTCCTGCCCCCAATCCTTCCCAGCATTAGGGTCTTTTCCAATGAGTCAACTTCACATGGAGTGGCCAAAGTACTAGAGTTTCAGCTTCAACATCAGTCCTTCCAATGAATACCTAAGACTAATATCCTTTAGGATGGACTGGTTGGATCTTCTTGCAGTCCAAGGGACTCTCAAGAGTCTTCTCCAACACCACAGTTCAAAAGCATCAATTCTTCGACACTCAGCTTTCTTCACCATCCAAATCCCACATCCATACATGACTACTGGAAAAACCATAGCCTTGACTAGATGGACCTTTGTTGGCACTTCAAGGTAACCCCATTTACACACCAGCAAGTGGACACCTCATCTCTCAGAGAGAAGCCCTGATGACCTGGGGGGGTGGTCTCTGTGTCTCTGGTCCAGGAAGAGTCTTTAGGATCCTCCTCTCCACCCTGAGGGCCCCAGGCAGGCAGAGACCTGTTCTCCTTCTCCTCACCCAAGATCCCCATGAAAGTACACACAGGGGCCAGGCGTGCTAGGAACTCGCTGGCTGTTCTGTTCTAATTAGGGGTGACCTGCACGTGCTCCAGGTTGAACATTAGCCTGGTACTTGCTTCTCCAAGCATTATGGGCACTCCTCAATTCTCACAGGACAGAGGTTTCACACTTTGAAATCCTAACCCTTAAAGCCTCACCCTAGACTGGTTTCACCCTGCCTCTTCCCACTGGTGCTGCCAGGAGTGCCTGCACTGTGGTGGGTCACAGCACTGTCTGGGAACCATGGGTGACCCATGAGTCATTCTGTGCACCAGAGGAATTAAAAGAGGGCAGGAGGTCAAAAGTAATGTGTCCATGTTTTAGAGAGTCCTGAGCTGAGTTTAGATATTCTGCTATCTAAAATTGTCACCACATAGGGATGGTAATGAGGGCAAGGTTAAAGGGCTCCTGGTCTATCTGAACACAGCATGATGTTGCTTCTAGCATCAATATTCTAGTCAAATCTGGCACCCAGGGGACACGGTCACCTGAACTCTACCCTCATTTACGATCCCAAATCTGACTTCCTGCTCCAGGAAGTTCTTAGCATCCTATTTATTATCTTTAGACAATATTCAGGATGCATGTGTCTGACACTATGAATACAAAGCTCTAAAGACAAGCCTTTCTGACCCTGGATGAGCTCTCAGGCATTGAGGTGAACAGGCTCATAAGTCAGAGTACCCGAAGTGGAACCTCAATTTGTTCTTTATGCTCCGTGTGACCAGGGGCATCCTATGTAACTACTTGAACTTAGAGTCCTCTCTTCTAAAATGGGGGTAAAATGAAACCTACAACTTCATTGAGTTAGCCCAAGGAATAAGAGTGATATTACACATACTGTGCCCACAGCAGTTCCGGATACATAACGTATTTTGAGTACTTACCATTGTTCCTACTGCACTACTAATAGTACTGCTGCTGCCACCACCCTGACTACTGAGTAGGAGCCTCTGTTACTGCTACTGGAACTTCTAGTACTACAGAGAATGAGCTCCCTTGAAATGACCTTGTTTTCAAGGTCCTCGACTCCCCACTTCTCTGCCATGACCACCCCACAACCAGCCCCAGGGGCTGGGGCTCTACCAACTGACACCTGACACAGGCCCCAGGCCTGGCGTTCCTGGATCCGCAGCAGGAAGTGTTACTAGGGCTGGACAACTTTGAAATAAACACTCCAGCCCGCCCTTCACAAGGCACTGCAGCATCTCGGTGGCCAGAGCCCTGTCTAAGGTGGCACTCTGCCCCACACACCTGCCCCACCCTCTGGCACAATGGTCAACCCACCTTTGTCATCAACAAGAACTCCATCTCCCAGGACCACCCAGTCACCTGGGAGCTGCCAGATTCTGTCTCTCCAGTTGTGTGCGTCAGACTTCACTTGCCCACCTGCCCACTGCCCGCAGTGCCCTTCAGTACAACACAGCCTTTAAATAAGAGCCATGCCACCCACCTTTAAACCACCTGGCCCCCCCACCTCACCTCCAACACTATGGACTGAGGACAGCTCACCACCTTCTCCACCTAAAACACCCCTTTCACAGCAACTGCATCTTCCATCCCTCCTGCCCTCACACACTCACACGCCGCCCGTGTCCCTAAGGCAGCACTAAGGGACACAGAAAGCACAAGCCACCCAGGGGGGTCTGCAGCAGACCCCCAGCAGGCTCAGCCAGAACAGGGCGCTGATGGCACTGTGTCCCCAGGTGGACTGTCTCACTGGGGGATCTCGACCCAGGATCTTCAGGGTCATGGAGGTCACTGACCTCACAGCTTTCTGCCTTGGGTTTTCTCCTGCACATCCTCTCCTAGACCCTCTGCCAATGCCAGGATACTAAGACACTCCTTTCAAACACCAAACCACCTCAACAGTCAGGACTGAAACCAGCACAGATGGTGCATGGATTCTCCACGATTCATGGTGAAGCTGGAGCTCCTCCCCACAGGGGTCTCTGGCCTGGATGACTTGGCCCATGGGGAGGGAGCAGCCCAGGGAATGGTGTGCTCCTGGAGGTCTGGCAGCTCCTGCCCAGATGAAGGGCCCCGGGTCCTGTTCCACTGGAATGGGAGAGGTAATGATCCCTTCTTGGGAGAGCATTTTTCAGATGTGTCCTGGGCAAGCTAACAATTGCTTGCTGAGTGACTATAAAATGTCTTAGGTTTTCAGCTCAGGTCCAAGTTTACTTCCTCCAAACCAGGAGGCAAATATTCCTTGAGGTTGTAGGATCTTCTTTTTCTCAAGGATCACTTTTAGCATTTATATCATTTACTGAGCACTAACAGTGTCCTAGTATGGTATAAAATGTCAGTGCCATCCTTCCACAATACTATGTTTTAACTGGTTAAAATAAAAATATTGCCTTAGCAAAAAGTTCATTCAAGTTTTGCCAAAAGCTGTTATGGGAAATCTGAAAGAATTTTTCTGCCAACCCAATAGTAATCCCCTGGAGAATTTGTCTTTAAGCACCTGTCCATTCTAAAAGTAAATACAACCGCTGAACTACATCCTGATTCACAGAGAAGTTTTAACTTCAGACATGAAAGCTCTGTCCTCTCTCGTCCCCATCTCATCCATCTCAGTACTGATCTGCATACACTGAGAAGTTAATGCACAGTTAAGTAAAAACTTTTACCTCAAGAAATATAAGTAGTCCCAAAGCAAAATAGAATTTCCAGTAACACTTGACAATTGTTTTCATTAAAGAAGGCTCCCGTGCATCTTTCTGGGCTCTCAAAATTTCTTGATCCCAGTACCTGCGATGAGAAACAGAGCACAGTGAAGAAGAGCCCTGCTACAGGTAAAATGGGGGAGAGGGCAGAGCAGAAGACGAGCCTTCACTACAGAGTGCTCTGTGGCTGCCCCATAGATGCTGGCTAATGGGTCACAAGGCGCCTGAAGGGTGAGCAGTGTAGACTGAAGCACCAGTAAAAGCACCAGACCAGGTTTTGAGGGAAAAGTCCCAGTCTCAGAAAACAAGTTCCTGTCAAGCTTTGCTGGACTCACAGATCATGAGCAGCTCATGGGTGCAGACACCCTCCTCCAGAGGCGCCACCTCCAGGGACAGAGCTCTGCCTCCAGGGCCGTGGCTGTGGGCTCCCTCCACGTCCACAGATGCACAGAGAACATGGGCTCCCCCAGCCTCCAAAGTGGGCTAAGCCTGGGGTCAGCCTGAGGTGGTGTGTGTGCAGTGTCAGGGAAGAAGGCTCCAGAGAACACAGTGGAAGACAAAGCACACCCCCCAACACACACACCTTTAGCCCCACGTGGAAATTCTCCCTCTCCCTCCCCTTCTCCCTGCTGCCTGTGCTCACCCTTGCAGCTCTTCTCCAAGGCGCTGGGAGCGATCTTCTGGAAGCACTGAGTACAAGTCATCTTGTTTTAATTTCCGTTCGTAACCAATTTTAAACAAGGGGTTTAGCCACCTGTTAAAAATTAAGAGGACAATGACATATATCTAAATTACACAGCTCTAATTAGAATCCTACAGTGATGGGCTTTGTTAAAAAAAAACAAAACTATATTTTAAATATACAGAGATATGATGGGATAATTAGACATGTGTTTACACACTCACACACAGACACATACACAATCCCTAATTCTGTAGGCTGAGAAGCCCCAGAAGCAATAACACACTGGTAGCAAAGAGCATTCCAGCCCCAGTTTCTTGGGGTTTTGTTTAACCTACACAATTACGATTTTTTTCTTGTGGGAAGGACTTTTAAGGTCTACTCTCTTATCACCTTTCAAGTATTCAATACAGTAGGATTAACTATAGTCACCAGACTGGATGTTACACCTTCATGAAAGTGAAAGTTGCTCAGTCATGTCCAACTCTTTGCGACCCGGTGGACTATGGAGTTCATGGAATTCTCTAGGCCAGAATACTGGAGTGGGTAGCCTTTCCCTTCTCCAGGGGATCTTCCCAACCCCAGCGATCAAACTCAGGTCTCTCACATTGCAGGTGGGAATTCCATGAACTGTATAGTCCATGGGGTCGCAAAGAGTCAGACATGACCGAGGGACTTTCACTTTCATGAGGATGTAACGTGCAGTCTGGTGACTATAGTTAATCCTACTGTATAACTTATTTTACAGTGGAAGTTTGTGTCTTTTGGCCCCCTTCACCCAGGTCTTGGCTTTTTAATATCCTTCTTCCCAAAAAGGAACCAACTGAAGAAATGCTGGTTCCAAGGTTGGGGCTGTGTGTGTCAGCATGTGATAATTCTGTTTTTTTTTTTAACAGCAATATAAGTGCATGTCATGAAGCTTTGGAGACATCCATGTCAAAAACATCCATCTCCGGTGAACATGTGACAGCTACACAATGAGATAAAGAGCCAGGCCACCCCACCCGTGAAGTTCCCTCTTTCAGAAAGCTCTGGTTGACCTGATAACAGACCATCTCACTGACTGCTTGCTTCTCCCTTCCTGCACTTTAATTCCCGCTCTTATTTTTTAAATTCATTAATAAAGAGTGAACCTTTAAAATCCTAGACACCCCACTCTCAAACTCAAAAAGGCAGAATCCCAAGTCCAAGCTTGCTCATGAGCTCTCTCTCTCTCTCCACCCAGGACCTTGCTGTGTCACCCCAGGGGTGCCTTGTACCCTCCAGGGCATGTGAGTGATACACCTTGGCATATCAAAGTTCCCTGATGGTTGGTTGTTGCTGAGATGTGTCTCACAATCCTAAGAACCACAAGGGCCGGTCCAGCCACAACACTGACTGTAAAAGGAGAATTTCTGTGGGGGCTGCTCATAAGTAGTATGAGCCCTGGTGAGCAGAGCCCCAGGCAATCCCGGCAAAAGCCTCACTGTCTACAGGCCAAGATCAACAGGCAGAGAAAGTCCAAGATGGGTCTGGGACATCCTGTGCCATAAAATAAGAAAGTGCTCAAGGAATCATGAGGATGTGTAGAAGGACAGAGAAGCTTGAATGGCTCTTGCTAGACAAATCTGAGATACTTAGAGCATCAAAACAAACAAATGGCAATTAACCTTAACCCAGTAAATAATGAAAGAATCCATGAATCCGTAGTGCTACGTAAACAGGAGAGAAATGAAAGCTCTTGCAAACAAATCCAAACAAACATAAAAGGAGTAATCAGTTATTTTAAGCTATGTACATAACTGAAAATGTACTGTACTGAATAATTTTCAAGTGTAAGATATTTTTTATCTTTATATTAGGAAAAGCCCTTGGGAAATTGTTTTGTGAGTCAATCTGTAAACTATGTGTCCCAAGACATGTCTATTCTAGATAGATGCTTAGTCCCGTGTGCAAATCAAGTGCTGGTCCAAAAGACTGCTGAAATTTTATATGCTTACTGATATTTTACAGTTTTTTATCCTGCATGTCCTGTAAAGTTATAAGTCTGCACAATAAAAATGTTTAACAATTCAAAAAAATAAATAAAAAAGGATCAAGAAAATCATCAATGAAAATTAAAAACTGGCTGAAAGTTTGAAGCAAAAGATGATATTTACATAATCTCAACTTACCACTCTGCAATTATTTATTATAAAGGGAAAAAACTAACTGTACAGATGATCCCACAAAAAAACCTCTTCAGATCAATTATGCATTATTTAAATGATAATAGTTAGAATGCAGAGACAGCACATAGGTAAATACCATTTTACTGATTTTGCCAGGGTAAGGAAAATTCCAAGGCCAGACCATAATAACCCATGGATAGAGATCAAACCAGTCATTCCTAAAGGAAATCAACCCTGAACATTCATTGGAAGGCCTGATCTGAAGTTCCAATACTTTGGCCAACCTGATGCAAACAGCTGACTGATTGGAAAAGACCCAGATGCTGGGAAAGATTGAAGGCAAAAGGAGAAGAGGAGAGCAGAAGATGAGATGGTTAGATGACACCACCGACTCAATGGACATGAACTTGAGCAAACTATGGGAGAGAGTAAAGGACAAGGAAGCCCGGTGTGCTGGTCCATAGGGTCGCTGAGTCAGACACGGCTGAACGACTGAATAATAGCAACAACAGAGATTACATTTCTTCTCTCCTCTTATTCCCAGGACAACATAGGTACAGATGCTCAAGAACTATTTGTTGAATGTATGAATATCCATGACTCATTAAAGGAGCGATAAGATAGACTGAACTTCAGATTTTGCTAATCTGGGTAACTTGGCACCCCTAAAGAACCCCAGTCCAGGGGTCAGAAGACTGGACTCTAGTCTCAGCAGTGGTGCTGAGCATCCAGGGCCTCAGCTGTCCTCTGCTCCACGTCTCCACTCCAGTTCAGCAGCTCCACGACCTTTAACATCTCTAGGTCTCAGTTTCCTTCCAAAACAACAGTGTACATCTAGGAGCTTTACCACTAAGCATGTTTGAAACATGTTGGGTGATTTATTCCACACTTGTCCACTATAGAAAATGCTCAGGGAATTAGCACTGGGACTTACCCAGATGATGACACCCTGCCCCCAAAGTGAAAGCATTAGTCACTCAGTTGCATCTGACTCTTTGGGACCCCATGGTCTGTCCACAGAATTCTCTAGGAAAGAATACTGGAGTGGGTAGCCATTCCCTTCTCCAGGGGATCTTTCTGACCTACATTCTCCTGCATTACAGGCAGATTATTTTACCTTTATCTGAGCCACAAGGGAAGCCCACAAAAGACCCTCTTTAAAATTCTGCTTGAAGAGGAAAACATACTCAACATCAAAATATCTTTGGATCCAGATTCCTTCCTAACTTTCTATGGGAAAGTTTAACATTTATTTAGAGAATTATCTAATGTGCAAAACATGACATTTATTTTTTAATTAAACTTTTTATTTTGTATAGGAGTATATCCAATGGCCAACATGATAGTTTCAGGAGGACAGCAAAGGGACTGAGCCATACATACACATGTATCATTCTCCCTCAAACCCCTCTCCTATTCAGGCTGCCACATAACATTGAGCAGTTCCCTGTGCTATACAGTAGGTCCTTGTTGGTTATCCATCCTAAATACAGCAGTGTGTGCACGTCCTTACCAAACTCCCTAACTATCCCTTTCCCCCTTCACTCTCCCTGGCAACCATAAGTTCATTCTCTAAAGTCTGAGAGTCTGGTTCTGTCAAAATGTGGTATTTAATTGAAATGTATAATTAGGATGTGATGCATATTATGACCATATATTTCAGTGCATCTTTCCTTTTTCCAAATTCCCATAAGTAGAATAATTAGTGAAGGGCTGAATTCTTTTCCATTAGGTTCAGACCAATCTGCCCTCTTAACAGCTGTTTGTGAGCTTATTTCATTGCAACCTTTGAGTACCTGAATTACAGTTTTTCTGGGCCTAAATTTAAAAATAATTCAGGGTTTTAATTTGAATTTTTTGACTTATACATGCTTAGTCATTCAGTCCTGTCCGACTCTTTGCAAACCCATGGACTGTAGCCTGTCGGACTCCTCTGTCCTTGGGATTTTCCAAGAAAGAATACAAGAGTGGGTTGCCATTTGATTCATAAAGATGGAACACTTTTTATGTCTCTTGATCATTTGTCTTTCTTCAAATGTCTATTAATATATTTTATATAGAGTATATTTTTGAAATAACTTGTAATAGTGCATTCAATACTTTTTCAGATTTTCATTTGTTCTTTAGATGTTTAAAATTATGTATATCATTAAATAAAATCAAGCTTTTCTTTTTCATTTCTCCTGCTGCTTTTGTAGTATGTCTTCTGTAGTATATCCTAACATCATCTAAATCTCTGTTTTATTATAGCTTTTTTCTTATTTTATTTCTAACAGTAAAGGCAGCTAGAATTTTTTTTTTTTTTTTTTTAGTTTTTGATATAGGATAGGCCCCATTTTTTCCTAAAACAGTCCATTCTCCAATTATGGTTTACTGAATTTTTCTTATTCCTCACTATTGGAAATAAGAAGCACAGTTAATGAAGCGTGTCCAGCTGGGGACTGGATTGTCTAGTCCCTTGAGACTCTGTCCTCACTGCAGCCTCTGGGGTGAGCTCTGTATTTCTGTCTACCCTCGTCCCAGAGGCCAGCAGGTTGGGGGTGAGTGCAGGACCTATCCCCAGTGATGAGGATGGGGCAGGGTCTTGGACTAGATGCACTTGGCCCATCAGGAAGCTGTTAAATCCTTGCTCCCCTGACACTGGCCACATCTCAGTGAACTGTCCCCTTGCAAAGGGAGTGTGGATGTGAAAACTGTCTGGTATCAAGACAGACTCCCTGGAGACACTTTTCAGAGAAGCTGATGACATGAGGGGGGATGTGAACTGGCCGAGTGCTGAGATGATTTAGGGAGGTTGGTCCTGCTAGGTCCTCAGTAACTATCAATTGTGAATGGACAGAAATGTTTAATTTCAAACTATGATTCTTTGCACCATTTTCAGAATACCACCTGTTATTGTTCATTAACAGTCAGAAATCCACATGCTGTAGATGGAGGCTGAGTGAGCTCTCCAGGGCTCTTTCTCTGACCTTGACCTGTTCCCAGTGAATGTTTAGCTTGATGAGTTTTGGTAATTTTATACAATAACCAGAGCCTCAAGCAAGAAATAGAACACCCCAAAGGTATGGTCAAATTTACTGGTATGTCCTTACAACAAAACAAACTGCCGAACAAATTTAAATTTATTTTCTGTAGTTTACTCTTGATTTTTTTGGTCTTTGTAGTTCTGCACCTGATCAGCCTGAGACTAGTATCCTTTCAGAGGTATCAAGTGGATAATTTTCCACCCAGAGTCTTTCATGGGTCCCCCATTGTGTTGATTCCCTACCCTCTGTTGACCTGAAACAAATAGACTGTCAGATATTTCTTCAGCAAAGATGGGCTTATTCAGCATCAGCAGAGAATAGCAGTTTGAGGTCTGCATTTGTGCAGAGCCAAGTGTAAGTCCCCAAAGTGCCAGGGCTGGAGAGCACTTTTACAGAGGGGAAGAGGAGGTTGGGAGGGCTCCTACAGAGTCCATGGCTTTTCATTGCCTGCATCCTTACCAGGAAAGGACAGGAGTCTCTCTTCTTCCTGTTGGGGGCTGCTGTTGTTGTAACCTCATCTATCAAAGTTATCAGAGGCTTTCTACTGGGGACCACATGGGATATGCACTCTGTGGTAGTGATGACTGCTCTTTGTCTGGGGGGACTTTGTCCTGTTCAGAGCATCACCAATCCTCTCAGCATCCCAGGGAGGTGTTCTCTCCGGGTCTTCTCCCCACTTTCCTGAGGCCAGTACTGAGAGGTTATGTGGCTGGTTCACGGTCATATAACCAGGAAGTGGCAAAGTCTAGACTCTATAACACAGGAACACTTCCAAATGAGGCACATCAGGTGCCATTTTTGTTTCACATTAAGTTTTTTAAAACTGTGGAAAATGCACACAACATAAAATTTACCGTCTTGGCAATTTTTCAAGCACACGGTTCATTATTGGTAACTATCTTCACATTACTGTACAACCAGTTTCAGAACTCTCTTCATCCTGTACTGGTGTGCCATCAAACACTAATTTTCTACTTCCCTTACCGCTAGCCCTTGGCAACCATGAGGTCA
This sequence comes from Bos javanicus, assembly GCF_032452875.1. Lineage (NCBI taxonomy): Eukaryota > Metazoa > Chordata > Mammalia > Artiodactyla > Bovidae > Bos > Bos javanicus. The sequence goes on along the minus strand of NC_083879.1, from coordinate 71,352,496 downwards.
CTTTGTTTCTCTTTGAATTTGACTGCTCTGAGGACTTCACATAAATCAAATCATAAAATATTTGTCCTTCGTGATACACATTTTATAAGCCTGCCATCAGTGTGCAGGGTTCCAGTTTCTTCACATCCTTGCCAACACTATTGTTTCTTCCTTTTTTTCCCCATGTGTGACCTGGTGTCTCATTGTGGTGCATAACTAACACATGGTTAAGCAACTTACCCCAATAAAAATCAAGACTAAAAAAACATGAGCTATAATTTTAATTTAAAAAAAATCTGTGTATGTGTAGATATGCAAAGGTTTCTAGGGGAAAGACTGAGAAATAACCAAAATATCAGCAGGTAGACCTGGTTAATAAAAACAAATCCTTATTCCTTTCTTCTTGTATGTGCTCAGTCATGTCCAACTCTTTGCGACACTATGGACTGTAGCCCACCAGGCTTCTCTGCAATGGGATTCTCTATGCAACAATAATAGTGTGGGTTGCCATTTCTTACACAGGGGGATCTTTCTAACCCAGGAATCAAACCTGCGTCTCTTGTGTCTCCTGCACTGGCAGGTAGATTCTTTACCTCTGTGCCACCTATCTGGGAGGCCCTTCTTCTATAGTTTTAAGTTTTTATAGAAATAGAAAATATATATATTCTTTTCTAAAATTCACAATTACCAATAGTCAAAATGTATTCTTTCTCTTAGACTCTCAGTCCTACCTGTGCTGTGAAAACACTAAAACCTCAGTGTGGTCATTTGTATAAGTCAGTAAGCTAGTTAATGGCATCATTTACAAGTTGAGAAAGCAGATGAAATGTGAGAAGAAAAGCAAACAACCAATGAGAAGATGAAAATTCAGTTTTTCTCTACAAGTTGGGCCTTGTCTCTGGGCAGCACTTCCTGCCTGGGCTCATTTCAACTTTCCCAGGACAGCGAGTGGGGGACACGAGGAAATCACAAGGGTACCTGAGACTTCACAAACAGGATGGCAATTGTGGTCACCAACTAACTTCACAAAGTCTGGACCCCTTTTAAAAGTTAGCACTGAAGGAACAATGCCAGTGGGAGGAGAGGCTTAAAGCAGAAGCCAGCCTCCACCTTCCATCAGAATCACCTGGAGCTTGCTTAACCCCACCCCCATTATTTCTAAATTTACAGAATTGGTCTAAAAGGACTTGATAGGGAGATTTGCATTTCTAACAAGCTCCCAGGTGACAAGGATGCAGCAGGTCTGAGAGCCATACTCTGAGAACAGCTGCCCTAAAGCTTGATTATAGAGATGTTTCATGAGCATCATCTCCAACAGCAAGAACTTTAAGAACTTCCCTTGAGAAACTCCTGCCTACAAGATCAAATGTGTGTTTGCATTTGCTTTCTCCCTGCATTTAAGAACAAGTATCCAAAGAGAAGTGGCTCAGAATAGCAATTATATACAGGGCAACACAAACTCGGGAGCCAGGCTCCTGATTTGGGGTCCAACTTTCACTATTAAGTTGTGTGATGCAGGCAAGTTACTCAAACTCTTAGAATTTGGGAGAGAATGGATACATGTATCGGAGAAGGTGATGCCACCCCACTCTAGTACTCTTGCCTGGAAAATCTCATTGATGGAAGAGCCTGGTAGGCTGCAGTCCATGGGGTCCTGAAGAGTCGGACACAACTGAACGACTATGACGGAGTCCGTTTCCTGTCCACATGAGACTCACAACATTGTAAACTGGCTATACTCCAATATAAAATTAAGTTTAAAAAAATTACTCAAACTCTCTGCTTAAGTGACTTCACATATAAAATAAGAGGTAATAGCTCCTTCCATTTCAGCAGGAAAATTGGAAATGGGGGGTCTACCCAAATCAATGAGAAGTCCTCATCTTCACATTTCCACATACACACCTTTTGAAAATCCACAAATAGAACATCCCTGGAGAGTTCCTTGCCCTGCCTGAAGTTAAGGAGAGGTGTCTCTACTTTGGTATCATTTACAGTTGTTGTTATTTAGTCACTCAGTCATATCCAACTCTTTTGCAACCCCATGGACTATAGCTTGCCAGGCTCCTCTGTCCATGGGATTTCTCAGGCAAGAATACTAAAGTGGATTGCCATTTCCTCCTCCAGGGATCTTCCCCACCCAGAGATCAAACCCATGTCTCCTGGGCTCCTTTTATGGCAGGTGAATTCTTTACCACTGAGTCAACAGGGAATCCCACACCCATATTTTTCCTTCTTGACCCTCTTTCCTTAAGGGCTACCAAACGGCCAAGAGATGTAACCACACACACTGAATACACCACCATCAAAACATGCACAGGAGTTTCTGTTTCCTAGGGATCCCCAAGTCCCTCCCACATAACAACAAAGGAAATACCAGAATGTGCGGGAAAGATGAAGGTTTAGGGTCCAGGAACGAAAGATATAATAATCACTCAAGTGTGATTAAACCCAAAGGTTCCACCTACTTAGTGGTCCCAGCTACTAGATTGTGGAGAAGGCAATGGCACCCCACTCCAGTACTCTTGGAAAACCCCATGGATGGAGGAGCCTGGTAGGCTGCAGTCCATGGGGTCGCTAAGAGTCGGACACAACTGAGCAACTTCAGTTTCACTTTTCACTTTGATGCATTGGAGAAAGAAATGGGAACCCACTCCAGAGTTCTTGCCTGGAGAATCCCAGGAATTGGGGAGCCTGGTGGGCTGCAGTCTATGGGGTCGCATAGAGTCAGACATGACTGAAGTAATTTAGCAGCAGTAGCAGCAGCAGCTACCAGATGGAAAACTTCAGTTAAGAGCTTCATCTCTCTGAGTCCCTTCTCATCTGTGAGTTTCTTCCCAGCCCAGGGACCCTTCAGTGGTTTCAGGACCAGAGGACTCCTGGGCAGGACTACCTGCATCAAGACCATGCACTGCTTCTGGAAAGGCTAGAGATGCAGATAAGACCCCATAGGCTTCAGGGACCCCATTCCCAGGGTGACTCTCAAGGCATTCACAGTTAGGTAAGGGGCTGGTCAAATACATCCTCCAGTCTTCTCAATGTATCCCAGGTAAAAGCAAAATGGGTTTAATAAGCATGTCCCTGTTCATTAAATAAAAAACAAGTGTTCTTACACACATGAAATGTGTCACAACTAGATACCAGGATGTACAGTGAGAGATGCACACGGAAAGAAAGAGGGAGGCAGGGAGACATGGTCACAGACACAGGGACAAGGGAACCCAGTGCGGTTGGACTCAGCTGTCACCTTATGAATGTGGGGAAAGGAGGGGACATTATTGGAAGATGGCAACAGGAGCAGAGCACTAATTAGATAAAGGAAGCTGTTCAGGGCTGTTTGCTTAGTGGGGAAAGTAAGAATTAGTTCAGAACTATGAATCCAGAGCTGTACTGAGGAAGCCGGCTAAGGATGGCGTGCGACCGGGTCCTGTCCTTCTCCCGCTGGCGGTGACCCCCCTGGGCAGCCTGCGTTCTCAGCCTCCCTGCCTCCTGCTCCTGCTACCCCTCCTGCTTCCAGGGACTAAGGACGCTGACTGGGCAGCGAGCTGCAAGGCAGGGAGACCCTGCGCCCCCCTACCAGGTCCCTCTTCCCATTCCTGCTACCCCTTCCCGCCTCCTCACCCAGAGGGCACAGACAGGGACCCCCGCGGCCGGCGTGGGGAGACCCCACTCGCTACAAGCAGCCATCGGAAAGCTCTCCCTCGCCCTGACCCTCGACCCTCAGCCCCTGCAAGGCGCAGCAGCGTCAGGCACTGGCCCTGAGGCGGCGCGGTGTCTCAGCCCAGGCGGGCTCTCACCAGGAGAACAGCCGGGAGCAGAAATTCGCGTCCTGCAATGGGTTGGGCTTCTCCTCCGGGGACACCTGCCGCATCTTGCCAGCTTGGACCCGCGGGGGCCGGAGGCGTGGGGTGGGGGCAACCGGGGGCCACAAGCAGGTGAGAGGCGAGGCCGCAGGCGCCGCTGATGGAGGCGGTGGGGGAACCGCAAGGTGCGGGGCGCAGGACCCCAGGCGCCCTCGTTCCCGCACTGGGCCGCCAAGTATACCAGATGGCGCGCTCTGAGCTCGGGTCCCCACCCAGAAGATGGAGAGGGAGGGGCAGGCTGCAGCAGAAACACCCCTCAGCTGTGGTGAAGACCAGAGAAAGCTGGCAGAAGGAGATAGCAGCCCGCCCTCCGGGCACGCTGCCCTCATCAGGACCAAACAACGGCACTGTGGGAAGGTCTCCAACTGGAATGCAGCAGGACCTGGGCGGCCTTCCTGGGAGAGACCCCACCCCGCTGCGAGATACCCTGAACTAGTGGCCAGTACTGGTCAGTGGAGGTGAGCACAGATGACGGGCACAAAGCTGCCAGGCTACTGAGATGACAGCCCCAGGCTCCCCAGTGTCTGTTCTACTGCTAGGCTGGCCCTGAGGAATCCTGTTTTGATAAGATGAAGGAAAAGGAAAGACCACAGCACATCCTTCTCCTGACATGAAGGACAGTTACTCAGCAGTAAACTGATGCACAGAGAAAAGTACATAAGCAAAAAGTCAACATTTACTTTGTTTATCCCTCAAATAAATAAACTTTGAATCAGCCAATAAGCAGGTATCAGTTCAAGAGGGAAATGAGTAACTTCAGACATTTTTCCCATACATGAACCTCATATGAATATATATGAAGAATATAAATGCATTCAAAGAAATATTTCTGGAATGAAAAAACAAAGTGTGCTATAAACATACAATGTCATATCACTCAGCCTTAAAAAGGAAGGAAATTCTGACACATGTCGCAGCGTGGATGAACCTTGAAGACTGTGATGTTGTGACTTATAATTAGAATATGTATTTAGTCTTGATGATGTTGCTGGCACAGAACTCCTAACACCCTTAGGTGCTTTAAGGTAAGCGTGAAGAAGTATCTTTTGATAATTATAACAGGCCCCTTTCAACTACACCTGAGTTTTAGTAAATTAATCTATCAGAAAAACCAAACACCTGATTAAAGGGTTGGCATTTTCAGCCACACCCTCCATGTCTAGGGAGAAGAAGGACTGGAAACAGTTGAATTACCAATGGCCAATGCATTAACCAGTCTTGCCTAAAGTATGCTTCTATGAAGCCTCAATAAAAAACCAATAGGATGGGGTTCACAGAGCTTCCCGGCTAGTGCACCTGTGCAGGTGCAGGAAGAGCGACTCACCTGGAGAGGCCTGGAAGCCCCTGCTCCACCCCCCTACCTTGCTCTCTGCATCTCTTCCATCTGGCTGTTCTGCAGTTGAATCATTTTATAATAAACTAGTGATTTAGTTGAGTAAACTGTTTTCCTGAGCTGTAAGCCACTCTAGAAAATTACAAACCCAAGGAGGAGGTTATGGGAATCCTGATTTATGATCAGTCTGAAAGAAAAACAGGTAACCACCTAGACTCACCACTGGCTTCTGAAGTTGAGAAGAAGGGGTAGTATTGTGGGACTGTTAGACCTATACAAGGTCTAACAAAAACTCCAGGCAGACAGTGTCAGAATTGACTTAATTGTGGGACATAGTTGTGTCTTATAGTCTGAGAACTGGTTCAGTTCAGTTGCTCAGTTGTGTCCGACTCTTTGTGACCCCCTGGGCTCTAACACACCAGGCCTTCCTGTCCATCACCTACTCCCGGAGTTTATTCAAACTCATGTCCATTGAGTTGGTGATGCCATCCAACCATCTAATCCTCTGTCATTCCCTTCTCCTCCCACCTTCAATCTTTCCCAGCATCAGGGTCTTTTCGAATGAGTCAGTTCTTTGCATCAGCTGGCCAAAGTATTGGAGTTTCAGCTTCAACATCAGTCCTTCCAATGAATACTCAGGACTAATTTCCTTTAGGATGGACTGGTTGAATCTACTTGCTGTCCAAGGGACTCTGAAGAGTCGTCTCCAACACCACAGTTCAAAACTTAAATTCTTCAGCACTCAGCTTTCTGTATAATCCAGCTCTCACATCAATACATAACTACTAGAAAAATCATAGCTTTGACTAGATGGACCTTTGTTGGCAAATTAATGTCTCTCCTTTATAATAAGCTGTCTAGGTTGGTCATAACTTTTCTTCCAAGGAGGAAGGGTCTTTTAATTTAATGGCTACAGTCACCATCTGCAGTGACTTTGGAGCCCAAGAAAATAAAATCTGTCACTGTTTCCACTGTTTCCCCATCTATTTGCCATGAAGTGATGGGACTGGATGCCATGATCTTAGTTTTCTGAATGTTGAGCTTTAAGTCAACTTTTTCACTCTCCTCATTCACTTTCATCAAGAGGCTCTTTAGTTCTTCACTTTCTGCCATAAGGGTGGTGTCATCTGCATATCTGAGGTGATTGATATTTCACCCAGCAATCCTGACAGACTGAAAACCACAATCACAGAAACTGAAGATTAGCTGTACTTAAAACAATCAAGGTGACACTGGTCAGACGAACATGACTAATTTCAAGACGACTGTAGCGCTGACTCTGCTCTTTATACTCATAGCCCTCTCCCTCTGCCTATAAAAGTTATTGTCCACTAATTGTCAACAGTGGGGACAGTCAGCCTTTGGACAGGTGCCCACCCTCTCCCCACTCATACATACTGGCATCTAAAATAAAGTTCTTTTCCACCAACCTGGTCTCTTTATTGGCTTTTGAGCACCGAGCAGCCAGACGCCCCCCACCCCTTCAGTATCACTTTTTGGCCTTCTATGGTCAGCCTTTGAACTATCACAGCACCAGCCATGGTGAGAGGGGAGTGACTTTTAGTGTTATAATGCAGGATCAGAGACCAGACCACGCTCAACACCATCTTGATTAGCTGGATCAAGCCAGTTTCTGTGGGATCCTATTTTTCTCAATATATGCGCCCCTCTTCCTTCCTGTCTCAAAAGCATGGATACATTGTTTCCATAGTGACAAGGCCATCTTAGCCTGTCATCTTGAAGACCATACCTGTGTATGGGGTTACACAGGGTTCTCTGTGTATCCTGATGCCTATGTCCTTCCCTTTCCCATTTAAGCAATACCAGGTTGTCTTCCTCAGATGAAGGGCACCAGGGACTCCCACTTATTTCAGGAGCAATATCAAGCCCCAGCCAAGAGGGAGTTACCTTATGCATTAAAGAAAACAAAACAAACAAAACTGATTATATCAATACCTTTCCTATTGAACATTCAGGAATAGGGAGAAATTGGCCTCTTTCTCTTCACCAACATTATCTCCACAGGTAACAAAGGAAACAGTCATTAAAGGTAAGGTGGGGACCTTAATATTCAGGGAGGCTGGGCTGTGATGGAACAGTCATCAACAAAGCCTATCAACAATTCCCCGGGAGTAAAAGTAGAATCTGGATAATGAAATAAAGTGTCACTTTTTTTCTCTCCCTTTGTGCTGAGTCTTGTTTCACTTGCTCACAGGGCACCTCGTGCAGAAGCCTCACACCTGGCCCTTCAGACAAGACTCCCTGGTGTGAAACAGCTGCGCTGACACTTCAGGTCTGAGGGCCCTGTGTGTCTCTGTGCCTGGCACTGTGATTCAAGATGGCAGCAAGGGGGCCATGTGGAGAGATGCTGAGCCCAGCATTATGATTCAAGATGGTGGCCCCAGGGCCGAATGCAGAGACTGAGCCCAGATCTATGATTCCAAATGGCGGCAAGGGGGCCGTGTGCAGAAATGCTGACCTAGCATTACGACCTGGAGCCACGAGCAGCACAGCTGAGCCAGTCCTGTGAGAACCCCTCCATCCCCTAGCTGACAGGAATCACACACAGCAGTCCCAGGAGTGCTTTTAGGAGAGTGTGTCCTCTAGAGCACATTCTATTGGGACAAGCCACACCTGGCAGAGGGGCTTCCCAGGTGGCTCAGCAGTAAAGAACCTGCCTGCCAGTGCAGGAGACTCGCGTTGATCCCTGGGTCAGGAAGATCCCTTGGAACTGAAAATGGCAACCCATTCCAAAAATGCCTGGGAAATCCCACTGACAGAGGAGCCTGCAGGGCAAAGAGCCAGACATGACTGAGTGACTAAGCACACACACAACCTGGTTAAAGGACTCCAAGCCCCACTTTGGGTCTGACTGGGAAGGGTCAGTAGCAAAGTAGGAAGAAATCAAACCATCTCTGTTTTTCCTGGTGACTCAGATGGTAAAGAATGTGCCTGCGATGGAGGAAACCCGGGTTTAATCCCTGGATTGGGAAGATCCCCTGGATAAGGGAATAGGCAACCCACTCCAGTATTCTTACGTGGAGAATTCCATGGAATTCTGGTGGATGGAAGGGAGGCCTGGCGTGCCGCAATTCATGGGGTCACAAAGAGTCAGACACGACTGGGTGACTGAAATGAACTAAACTGAACTAAACTGAACTAATAGCCCATGGAGTTCCAAAGAGTCAGACAAGACTGAGTAACATTTTCTAGCAATGAAAGTTACTGCCATTTGGGAAGAAATGAGATCTTTTGCTTCCAACAGAGGTCCTCTCTTGGCTGCAGGGTGGAATTACCTGTGGGGTTTTAAAAAGCGTTGCCTCCTGCTTTCTCTCTCCCAAGATTCCGATGTAACTGAGATGAGGCTTCAGCACTGGGATTTACAGAGCTCCCCTCGTGATTTTACAAACCACAAGCCTTTGCCATGTTTAGCTATAAGGACTCTATCTGGACGAGGAACAGAGTAAACAAATCAGATGATTCTGTGTCTAGGGTGTATGAGGTGGGTGAGGTGAGGGTCTGTGATACCTGTTGCCCGCTGAGAGGTCTTACTGGCCCCTCATTCCATGGCCTTTCCAAGCTGCTCACCTGGATACATGGATTCTTCTGCCCCCTGGTGGTGATGTTTAGTATAACACAGTTGTCCTTGGAAGTTTTATAGGAGCCCAGCCTAGTTGGCCTTCCCTGGTGGCTCTGGTGGTGAAGAATCTCCCTGCCAGTACAGAAGCTGCAAGGTTCAATCCCTGGTTCGGGAAGATCCCCTAGAGAAGGAAATGGCAACCTATTCCAGTATTCTTGTCTGGAGAATCCCATATGCACAAAGGAGCCTAGCAGACTACAGTCCATGGATTCACAAGAGTCGGACGTGACTTAGCGACCAAACCACCACAGCCTTAGTTCACCACAAACCTGAGCCTGAGTCCCAAGGTGTGGCTTGCTGGGAGGGAAATCTTAGGAGCCATACAGGATGAGCAGCTCAGCAGTAACTTCAGGAGTCTCTCCTGCATAGGGAAGCTCAAGGAGCTCCAGGCCACTGGCCAAGCATAAGTCTATAACAGGGCTGTGACTGCAGTCTTCCTGTGCCTGGGGTCTGAGTGGTGTGTGTATTCAGTCATGATGACTCTTTGGGACCCCATGGCAGAGGATGGGATTTCCCAGACAGGAATACTGGAGTGGGTTGCCATTTCCTCTTCCAGGGGATTTTCCTGACCCAGGAATGAAACCTGCATCTCTTGGGTTTCCTACAGTTGCAGGCAGATACCTTACCACAAGCACCCCTGGAGGGGTTGAGGAAATTGGTTTTATCAGCCAGTGACAGGTGCTTCCCAGCCTCAGTGTTAAAGAATCGGCCTGCCACTGCAGGAGACACAGGAGAGGCAAGTTCCTTGTCTGGGTTGGGAAGACACCCTGGAGGAGGAAATGGCATCCCACTCCAGTATTCTTGCCTAGAGAATCCCATGAACAGAGGAGACTGGCAGGCTACAGTCATAGGGTTGCAAAGAGTCAGATGTGACTGAGCACAGCCAGTAACAAGTGCCTATGATATCGAGCATCAAGAAGTGCAAAGGTGTAAGGTGATGAGCATCCCAATAAACAGCAGCCACCACTTATTCTGCTCAGTGTGCCAGGATGTGTTTTTACTTAACTATCACATTTAATTATTTTTTGGTATATAAAAAGTTATTACTATCATGCTTTCTTCATCCAAATTTATGATCTTGGTCTTTCCTTCTTGCCTTTGTATAAGGCCAAAAGAGAGACACTGGCTAATTTGACAACCTTAAAGCGGACTCCAGGAATGTCACCAACGGCATGACCTTTGCAACCAAATCCAGCAACCAGAATGTCATCATTTTCCTCAATAGAATTCAAGTAACCATCACTGGATACAAAGGCTGTGATTTTTTGCCATTCTTGATGAGCTGAACCCTGACACATTTCCTGATGGCAGAATTTGGTTGTTTGGCTTCAACTCCTACTTTTTCGAGCACAATTCTCTTGGCATGAGAAACGCCTCCGAAAGGGTTGGCCTTCAGGGCTGTGCCCAAATGGGCTTTCTTGTACTACTTACCATGCCACTTCTGGGCTTGTCGGTGGCTACAGAAATTCCTGGCAGTATGAAAACCGTGACACTTGCTCATTCTGCCAGTGTCACGGGCCTGAACAAAAGACTATCATGTTTAATTTTAACACAAGCTCTGAGGGTATTAGAAGCCCCATTTCACAGCACTTTAAGACCTTGATCAATGTCATAGGACTCCTAACTGACAGATGCAGCCTGTGAGCCCAGGCAGCTGGGACCACACTCTGTCCCCACTCCATGTGTGTCCCGCGGGACCAGGAGTTCTCCCTGCCCAAAGACCTGCTCAGCGGCTTCAGCCTGACTCCCTGGGTGGGCCCATGAGGTCCCTCATGGCATTCACAGTCCCTTTGCTCCTACTGCCCCTGACTCGGGTCCTTCCTTCTGCAGGGCAGCCCCCGAGAGCCCCATGGTCGGCAGGAGGACACCCTTGTCCCATTCTGGTAGCTTCTCCCTGCAGCCAGCTCCCAGGGGTGGGGTCAGGCCAGGTTGTGAGGAGAATCAGGAGAGAAGAAGGAAGGGAGTGAGCTCGTGGTCAGCACTTACCTCTGACCTGGGACTCCCTCTCTCTCCCTGACACTTCCCACCACTTGTGGCAGCTCCCCTCCATGCCCACCCCCCCCTCCTTCATTATAAGTGCTCCTGTAGCTCTGCTGTGGATCAGAGTCACCAGAGGAGGGGTCAGAATGCAGGTTCCTGGGCTCTACTCCCAAAGATCTGATCCAGGAGGTCACATAGTGGGGCCTGGGAATTTGAATTTTTAACCAACAACCCAGTGGGTTTTGATGCAGGGGGTCCTCTAAACAAACTTTGAGAAGCATTTAACAGACCTGTCACTCACATCCGTGGCCCCAGGTCAAGAGTACAGATGAAGCCCATACTATACGTTTAAACAGATAAAAGTTATAAATCAGTCAATCAAAGTTGTCAAGTACACCTTCCTAACTATTAAAACCTGGCAGACTGGGGTTTTGGACACTGAGCTCCAAGCCAGAAGGCAGGACAGCAGAGGGAGGGGCTGCCCCAGCCCCCAGCCCTCCCTCTGTTCTTCCCACCTCTGGCTCTGACCCTCTTTGTGCCCTGAACAATCTGCTGCTCAAGAAAGAGCACCCTCAGCCTTCAAGACCAAGCTCAGACCACCCTCTTCTGCCCCTTAAAGAGCTGAATCTTTACCTCCTGTCGGGGGCTGGGACATGGGCCCCGGGAGGGAGGCGGGCACTGGCTCTGGGAGCAGGGATTTGGGGGTCCAGGTGCTCAGAGTATGGCCTGGAGGGGTTGGGGCTCCAGGTGGCCACACCCCCTGGTCCTCTCTGCCTGCCCCTGGGGAGGGTGCAGCCACAGAATGATGGAGCAGGGCTTCTAAACCAGCACTTCTCTGACTGTACTGGGAGCAGGAGTCACCTGGGATCCGGAGATTCTGAGTCAGTGGGTCTGGGTTAGAGACAAGATTCCGTGTTCTAACAGCCTCCCAGGGCAGGCCAAGGACGCTGGTCCACAGGCCTGGCTTAGAATAGCAGGGATCTGGAGCATGGTGGGCAGAGTTTTCCTGTAAAGGACCAAGAAGTGTTTTTCCAGGCTTTTGGGGGCCTTATGGTCTCTACTCAGGAAAACATCTACTTCTGCTTCATTGACTATGCTAAAGCCTTTCTGTGGGTCACAACAAACTGGAAAACTTAAAGAGATGGGAATCCCAAACCACCTTATCTGTCTCCTGAGGAACCTGTATGCAGGTCAAGAAGCAACAGTTAGAGCCGGATATGGAACAACTGCCTGGGTCAAAATTAGGAAAGGAGTATGACAAAGCTGTACATTGTCACCCTGATTTAATTTATATGAAAAAGAATGTATGTATCTGTGTAACTGAATCACTGCTGTACAGCAGAAATCAACACATTGTAAGTCAACTATACATAAATAAATTTTTATACGAACAAAAAAAAAGCTAAGGGTGTCATTAGGTTCATTATAGTAATGTTTATTTTGGTTACTTGATTAGCCTGGTGTTTGCCAGATATTTCTACTTAAAAATATAATTCTTCCCTAAAGAATTAATCTGAGAAAATATTTTGAGTCCTTGAAAATGCCATGTCTTCCCCAACCCCCAAACATTCACTGTCTATTCAGCCAATGATGAAATTTGCCTGAATTATTTATGACAATGATAGCTGCCATATGGTACTTTTATGTAAATCTGTTTAGATTTGTGAGTTGGCATTCTACTGCAAAAAAAAGAGCTTTCCCTTCCTCCTATTTTCTGTCTTATTGGAATCAATATAAATTCAGATTTTAAAAAAACTTTTATTGTTGTGAAATGTAGGGTTTAAAGACCCTCAGTCCTCTGTTTATCATTACTCATGACATTTCTAATGTGATTTAAACTACATCTAAGAGATTCATTCTTTGTCTAGATAGTCTGCAAAATGTAATTTTAAAAATGTTTTTCACATAATGTTCTCCAGAATTAAATATGATTAGATTTTGGATCAAACACTGTTTTGGAATACCCCAAGCTTCCACCGATTGGGATGAATACTTGTGAGCATGGTTGTTGAGTGAAAGAGTGAATTTAGTCAGAACTATTCAATGTAAACTTTGTGTAAAACATTCTTCGTGTGTCTTAACCTTGGTTCTTAAAACACACAGTCACACACATACACACAAACACACAATCCCAGTTTGACTCGTAAAGCAAGTCAGATGGGTCTGGAGTACAGATGGAGGTTTCATTGTGCTGGGCATGTTATTCCTTCTTGTAATGTTATTTTTTAGGTCTAAATTCAAATAAATATATGTTTATCCCAGCTTTCAACACACATTGCTATTTTAGTTTTCAGAAAAAAAAAATTCCTTAGAACATTAGGTTTAAAAAACAAAAGCTCAGTTAATCCCTATTCTTTCTGTTTTTAAAGGAAAATTAAGAGCTCACACATAAAATCTTGTGTTTAAAAAACTCTGAAGAGTTTTAAAGTAGCCTGTTGTGTTTCCAGGTACCTTCTTCAACTTTAGGACAATGTTGCTGATTCAAAGAAAGGAAATTCAAGAATAGCATCAGTATAAATACATGCACAGTATTAGCTTTGGTGGGGGGGCACCTCTAAACGTAAAGAGAAATTTAATTATTTCCAACTTTTTAATGCTATTAAAAATATTGATAATGTACAATATGGCCTTTTGAAAGCCCATATGGTCTCATTTTAAGCATAAGTAAGATGATAACAATTAATAACAAGGGTAGAGCTGGAGAGGGTAGTACTGATCGACAGCTAATCACATATCCAGCATTGTTCAAAAGCAGTGTTTCTCACCTGTCTGGGATTAAGCATCAGTTTTATCTAATTTCACATTTTCAGTCCATTGCGACCTAATCACTGAAACACTGTGCACAGCTAGTGTGCAACTCAGCCCTGTGCCCCTCCCCCTGCAAGTGCAACAGTCACACTGGTCTCTGGGATGTTCAGGATCCCACCATCCTAAGTGTGGATGTCACAGCAATAGCTGATGGCTCTGAGTTTCTAGCTTTCTTAAATTTCCTGTGCGTACTTCTAACCTGGTTACAAACAGTTAACGGAGTGGCACTAGTGCACAGAGCACATTGGGCGTGTCACTGTCATAGTTAATCTTTGCATCAGCCCTCTGAGAATCATACTATCCCCACTTCAACTTTCAGACAAAGACGCTGAAGCACAGTGGACTTCCCAATCTTAAAAGCCCATGATTAGCAGGAAGCTGACATCGTATCTAAACCCAGTTAGTGTCCAGAGGAGCCCGGATTTGTCCTTGGAAGGCTGACTCCAGAGCTTGTGCTCCTCCCCATGTGCTGGTGTCATTTTAACAAGAGGGACAGTCTTGTTTAGCCCATCAGAAGAGGACCTCCTCAAATACACCTTCTACAGTCCACAAACCTCCTTCATCCACACCCATTTTGCTCTTTTCTCGTGGTGATTAAGAATCACCAAGGTCAGTGATTCCACCCTGTGTCATTGGATGCTCCTGGTCCATCCATCATCCCAACCAAAGCAATGGTTCAAGAGCAGGAATTATATTTATTTTCCAGACAAAGTAGCTGAGAGGCAGAGGTTAAGATACTCTCCCAAGCATGAAACTAAGTCTACATGGCTGTAGGGTGTCCAGAGCCCATTTTATTAAGGATGGTGCCAGTTTATTTCCCTGGAATCTTGGCTGGTTATCGGTTTCCCATCACTCTCAAGTGTCCCACTCTGGACAGTACATTCTTTGGGCACCCACACTGCTGGTGAGAGCAGAGAAAGACCTGACAGGTAGGTCAGTGTGACTGATTCTAAAACCAGGGCTGTCTGTTATCCCAGGCTACCTCTTAGAATTTCAAAATTATAAATTTGAAAAGGAAGGTTTGTTCTCAGTCAACATTTATTCATTCAACAACCATTTACTGAGCACCCCCTACATGATGCGCACTGTGCTGGAAGATGTAATTAAAAAGCGGATAGGGCATAATTCCAAGTCTTACTCTCACTTGATTTAATGAGAAAACAGACCACGTGTGAACACTCACAATCAGGGTGAAAGTGAAAGTGAAATCGTTCAGTTATGTCCGACTCTTTGTGACCCCGTGGACTGTAGCCTACCGCCCATGGGATTCTCCAGGCAAGAATACTGAAGTGGGCTGCCATTTCCTTCTCCAGGGGATCTTCCTGACCCAGGGATCGAACCCAGGTCTCCTGCATTGGAGGCAGACGCTTTAACCTCTAGGCTACATCATATAGAAGCAGTGCACAATGAAAAGAACAGGCCCCTTGTTTACAGATGAAGTGTCTCAGGATGGAGACAACAGGACGCTAACCAAGCATGGTTAACAAACGAGAGGCACTCAGGGTCCTAGGGAAATACGATTGGGTCATTTATTTTTCTGGAGTTGAGCTGTAGGAGTTGCTAGTATATTTTTGAGATTAGTTGGGAGAATGGCATTGAAACATGTGAAATGTCATGTATGAAACGAGAGGCCAGTCCAGGTTCAATGCACGATGCTGGATGCTTGGGGCTGGTGCACTGGGACGACCCAGAGGGATGGTATGGGGAGGGAGGAGGGAGGAGGGTTCAGGATGGGGAACACATGAGAAATAAAGGAATAAAAATTTTTTAAAAAAAAGAAAGAAAATACGAACTACCTAGGATGGTGACTTCCTAGAAGAGGTGACAACTAGGCTGACCCTAGAGAATGAGGATATCTCCCTTATATGGGCATTCTCCTCTATTTTTCAGACCAGAGGGTATTGAGGAGAATCACTAAATCACCGTTTGACTTAGATATCAGTCATCAAGAGTTTCCCCCACAGTACACCCTCATCACCTACCTCTTGAGCTGTGATACATGCTGTGGGGGGAACATGGAGATGTTCTGTCCTGACCTCCCTTCAAGGACTCACTGTCCAGCATTGAAGTGCTGCCAGTGGGCAAGTTTAAACCACCAGCCCCTCTGGAAGCAGCCTATGTGCACTACCCATACAGGAAGCGGTATGGCAGCCTGGCCAACGGATGTGTCAGGACAACCCTGGAAAGCCATCATCACTCCAGACCCCTATGTGGTCAGCTAAGGTCATCTGGCCAGTGTTCCTCTGCCCTATCCCGTTTCGTCCCTCCTGATTCCACAGTGTTGACCCCAAGGGTACCCCTGATACACATTCCAGCACTAAACTTCATCTGAGTCTGCATCCTAGAGAACTAACCTGCATGTATCAGAAAACATTCCAGTATTTGGGGAGCATTTTTATTTGAAAATTACTGGTTACATACATATTTATAACATTATAAGACCCCCAAATAAAATACAAAATGGTAGAAACAAGGACTTTTTGTGTGAATGTGGTTACCTTTGGTTTAAAATCCACAATCTAATGTGGTCTGACCAAAATGAAATTGTTATATATTAATAACAAAAGAAAATGATTATGTTCAACCATATGAAAGTGCCATTTTATAGCTTATAAAAAGACTGGATGTTAGCAGTTCCACATGGTTCAATCTAACCTTTACCAAAAGTTACCTAGACAAGATGGTTGCAAAACCTTGTAAACATGATTAATGCCACTGAATTGTATGATTTAAAGTGGTTATATGGCAAATTTTATGTTATATATGTTTTACCACATTTTTTTTAATGTAAAAAAAAATTAAATCTTGTATCTAGAAGACAGTCTAGCACACGTTTGTGCTTCATGAGCAAATCCCAGGAAGGGTTCCTACTTTGAGAAAGCATATTTTCTCTTTCTTCTCTTTTAGAGGGCTTTCCAAGCGGCTCAATTGTAAAGAATCTGCCTGCAATGCAGGGGACACAGGAGACGAACATAAAATATTGCTCTATATTTTAACCATATTTTATTTTTGGAGGGCAACACCTCTCTTTCCTATAATGTCACTTAAACTCCACGTATCGTATGTTTTTCCTATTAGTTATCTCTAGTATTTTAACCAGAGATCTTTGAGTGGAAAAATGGATCATAGTGTTAAAGGAAGTAGTGACACAAAACAGCAACTTCACACAGTCTTCAAGTAAACAGAAGCCCTGACATAATTGGAAAGTAATATGTAATTCTGGAAACAGTAAAAAAAAAAAAAAAAAAAATCTGTGACAACTTTTTCTCAAATCTTAGAAAATGAGTTTGGCTCTGGAGTCTCTCAAGACACAAAACCTGGGAGACAGGTTTATTGGTGGCCTGCACTCTGATTTGGATAAAAAAGAAAATACTGTAAGATATAAATAAAGATAATAAATCTGTTTGCAAGAGCTTGAAATCACTGAGTGAAGGTGGAGGAAAAAAATATAGAAAAAAATAAACATCTTGTGATACGTAAATATTTGTTGCTAATGCAAAAAAAAAAGTATAATATAATTTATGCAGTGCAAAAACCTATTGGAAAAATGCCTTTGGAATAGACATGAAGTCATGGTAGAATCACAGAGATGACCCAGAGGGATGGTATGGGGAGGGAGGTGGGAGGCGGGTTCAGGTTGGGGAACATGTGTACACCCATGGTGGATTCATGTTGATGTATGTCAAAACCAATACAATATTGTAAAGTAATTAGCCTCCAATTAAAATAAATAAATTTATATTTTAAAAAATTGTTAAGGCTGAGTGCTGTCCACTGGACATTCATAACATTCATAAAACCACACAATCACTGTGAGTGATATCTGGCTATTTCCTTCAAAATGCACCTGGGGGTGGGGAAAGCCAAAAACAAAATGTTTGAGAGTTTTAAAGTCCTTCTCCTAAGGCAACACATTTCTAGGTCCACTTCTTCATTTGAAGCAAATCATATTACTACTGGAGACACAATTTAAAATGACGGGTGTGTTTATTCTATGGAGGAAGTAGCCCCATTAGAACCTTCAGTGGGGCTGAACTTAATGCCAAACAACCTGTAGATCCACTAGAGTTCTGATCATTCTGATTAACAAATAAGTTTTATCACTAGAGCAAATTGATAAGTAAAATCATTTTACTAACTCAAAGCCTGGAGATAAACACAGGGTGACAAAAAGGCTGGGAAATCTATTAATATTGTCAGCCCAAGGGTTTCTCATTTTCACACATAATATGAGCACAACAAATTTGGATGTTAATATCAGGTTGTAATCCCTATGTTTTAGAAACTCTGCTTGACAAGTATTGAAAATAAGGAGTAGGAAATGGAGAAACTGTAACACTGCTGCTGCTGCTGCTAAGTCGCTTCAGTCATGTCCGACTCTGTGCGACCCCATAGACGGCAGCCCACCAGGCTTCCCTGTCCCTGGGATTCCCCAGGTAAGAACACTGGAGTGGGTTGCCATTTCCTTCTCCAATGCATGAAAGTGAAAAGTAAAAGTGAGGTCCCTCAGTCTTGTCTGACTCTAGCGACCCCATGGACTGCAGCCTACCAGGCTCCTCTGTCCAAGGGACTTTCCAGGCAAAAGTACTGGAGTGGGGTGCCATTGCCTTCTCCGAACTGTAACACTATGTAGCCATTAAAGGGAATGAGACAACTATATGCATTGATATAATGTGAAATATAATATTAGCTGAAAAAGGAAAGAATAGCTATCACCTCTGCTTAAAAACAGGAAGACCACATGTTCACAAGTTCTTCCTGATGCACAGAAGTCAACAAGACAGTCAACAGTGGTTCTGGGGCTCCACCTGGGGAGGAGCTCTGTGATGACGGGAGTGAAGGGTGACTTACATTCTGTTCATAAATTCTTAAAAAGTATTTTTAAAAGATTTTAAATTTTGTAGCAGTATATTGCTGGGAGCCAGCACGGGAGTCCCCACCCATGACAAGGTCATGTGGGAGAGCTCTGATGAGCAAGGCAAGTCAGAGCTCGAGGGGCCTCCCCCTCCCTGGACCTGCCTGAGCATCTACCCCAAAACCAAAATCTGTCTGTTTTACTATTTTATAACTTTTACCAACTCCCCTGACATTAACGGGGGCCTATCCCCGACCACCTTTCTCTGAAGAAAATTAACTTAGAGCTCTAGTTAATAATTATCCTGGGCATAATAGGAGTGTTTCAATTCAAACCCCTCTGATGACTTTCTAGCTTGCCTGACAGGTATGTTCAGATTCACAGCCTCCCGACCATGAGAGGCACAGGAAGCTTAAGATATTCTAACAATGCAGAGCTTCTCAGAGAGTTAAAATTGTTAGAATAGAACTAGTAGAGGATTTCTTTTTTGAGCTAATGCTTGCTGCCAGATTTCCATATCCCTTACCTACTGTGTCCGTGGGAGTGTATTGATTAATATAGTTGGTGTATAGAAATGTAAGTAGTAGCTTTAATGTTTGTAACCTTGGACCTTTGAGTTAATCCTTTTCTTGTTATAGCCCACCACACTTTTGCCCTATAGGAATGCAACTTTATCTAATACTTTTGGAGTGTGGAACCTGACTTTAGAATAATCACCTTTAGAAAAAAGTAAGTTTTCTGAAGAAAGGGTCGTAAAATGTTAACAGGCCTCCTGGCTAGAAGATGATGTAAATCACCTAAAACTTTTTGCATATGACAAGTTTGCAGAAAGAAAGTCTGGCTTCAATAAGGATCAAGGACTGCTGACCTTGCATGACTCTACCCCTTGCCCCATTATCCTCCATGCACAGCTTAAGGTATAAAAACTACTTTGGAAAATAAAGTGCGGGCTTTGCTCATCAGGCTTGGTCTCCCCTTGATGTTCTTTCTCTTTTCCTTTTCAGACTGATTTCCCTGGAGCACAGGGGCCCTCTGCATTCACTTTCCTGCCTGGGCTTCTAAGACCCACTCAAGAAGGTGCCTAAGGTGGGGCACCTTCCGCGATTCGAGAGGGCGCCGGTGGCCTACGTGAACAGACAAAGTCCCATGCTGGGGCTTTACTGGCTTCCTGCGTAAACCAAGGAATATCAGCCTCTTTTCTCTCCTCTATTTTCTTAACTGCAAAATTCTTTCCTTATCTCTTTATCTATTCTTTTAATCGCCGACGCCGTCCTAGCGAGGGAATCCCTGGATCCAAACTGGGCTGGACCCTGGTAGTATATGTATGATTTGTTTCAAAACTTATTATTAAAAATACATTTTAATCATTTGCAGAAGCAGTCCCCAACCTTTTTGGCACCAAGGACCCAGTTTCATGGAAGAAAAGTTGTCCACAGACAGGACAGGGGTGAGAGGGGAGGAGGTTCAAGTGCAATGTGAGTGATGGGGAGCAGCAGATGAAGCTTTGCTCACCAGCCCATCACTCACCTCCTGTTGTGCGGCCCAGTTCCTAACAGCCCATGGAGTGGTACAAGTCTGTGGTCCAGTGGTTGGGGATCTGTGATTTAGAGTCTCTGAAGCTACTTAGAAGAACTATGGATATATTTATTTTATTGTTGGGAGGCAAGGCTTCTGACTACAGCCTTTTTAAAAATGACCCCTTTTAATTCTTTTTTAATTGAAGGATAATTGCTTTACAGAACAGTGTTGGTTTCTGCCAAACATCAACATGAATGAGCCTTAGGTATACATATGTCCCCTCCTTCTTGAAGGGGTATACATATGTCCCCTCCCTCCCACCTCCCTTCTCATCCCACCCCTCTAGATTGTTACAGAGCCCAGGTTTGAGTTCCCAGAGTCATATAGAAAATTCCAACTGTCTATCTATTTTACACTCAGTAATATGTTTCCATGTTACTCTCTCCATACATCCCACCCTCTTCTTCCCCCCACCCCCATCCCACCAGGTCCATAAGTCTGTTCTCTATGTCTCCATTGCTGCCCTGCAAATAATTCCATCAGTACCATCTTTCTAGATTCCATATATACAGGTTGGTATATGATACTTGTTTTTCTCTTTCTGACTTACTTCACTCTATATAATAGGTTCTAGGTTCATAATAATCTTATTAGAACTGACTCAAATGTGTTCCTTTTTATGGCTGAGTAATATTCCACTGTGTATACATACCACAGCTTCTTTATCCATTCATCTGTCAATGAACATCTAGGTTGCTTCCATGTTCTAGCTATTGCAAATAGTGCTGCTACAACATTGGGGTACACATGTCTTTTTCAATTTTGGTTTCCTCAGAGTATATGCCTAGTAGTGGGATTGCTTGGTCATATGGTTGTTTCATTCATAGTTTTTTAATGAATCTCCATGCTGTCTTCCATAGTGGCTGCATCAACTTACATTCTCACCAAGAATGAAAGAGGGTTCCCTTTTCTCAACACCCTCTCCAGCATTTAGTGTTTATAGGCTTTTTGATGATTGCCATTCTGATGGGTGTGAGGTGATATCTCACTGTGGTTTTGATTTGCATTTCTCTAACAATGAGCGATGTTGAGCATTTTTTCATGTTTGTTAACTATCTGTATGTCTTATTTGAATAAATATATGCTTATGTCTTTTCCCCACTTTTTGATTGGGTTGTTTGTTTTTCTGGAACTGACTTGCATGGAAGTGTGGTAGTGTTAGCATCGCCGACTCTTTGCAACCCCATGGACTGTAGCCCACCAGGCTCCTCTTTCCATGGGAATTTCCAGGCAAGAATACTGAAGTGGGTTGCCATTTCCTACTCCAGAAGATCTTCCTGACCCAGGGATTGAACCTTGGTCTTGCACATTGCAGGGTTCTCCCTCACTTCAGGCAGATTCTTTACTGCCTGAGTCACTAGGGAAGCCTTGCATGGGGAGCTTGTATATTTTGGAAAATAACCCTTTTGTCAGTTGTTTCATTTGCTATTATTTTCTCCCATTCTGCGGGTTGGAAAAATGATCCCACTTTTTTTTTTTAATATACTGTAAAACACTCTATAGTCTCAAAGCATTTAAGCACCTGTTCTCTCATCTGATCCCTGTAATGAGTGTGAGGAAACTGGCAGAGCTGTAATCCCTGCTCTACACACAGGTGAGGACCTGAGGCAAAGAGGCCTCGGGGGACATAAGGCCACATGAATGCTAAGTGCCTCCTCCATCGATTCAAACTGATCCAGGCGCCTAGAACTAAGATATTAGGATTTTGTAACTTCTGGGCTATATTAAGTGATTTCATGAGTAGATTAATAACACCTTTGTTACACACCAGGAGCAAAGAAACTTCAAAAAACTTCAACCAGGTCTGCTTCATCACAGAACAGAATGAATGACAGGCATTTATTCTTTGTTTGAGTTGAACTGTGTCACCTCCAATTTTACATGTTGAAGTCCTAAACCTGCCAGTACCTCAGAATGTGACTGCATTTGGAGACAGGCTCTTTAAAGAGGCAAAAAGTTAAAATGAAGTCAAACAGGTGGATCCTAATCTAATAGACTGGAGTTCTTACAAGAAGAGAGGATCCGTACATAGGTACAAACAGAGGGAAGGCCCTATGACGACACAGAGGGAAGACTGCATCTCCAAGCCAAGGAGAGAGACCTCAGAGGAAACCAACCCTACTGACACCTTGACCTCAGATGTCCATCCTCCAGGGCTGTGAGAAAATAAATTTATGTTGTTTAAGTCGTCTACTCTGTGGTACTTTGTATGGCAGTCCTAGCAAACTAATGCCCCTTCAGCTTTGTGTATCTGAAATGTAATTTCTTTGTTATCTCATGGATCATCTAAAAGGGTCAATCAGACAGTGATTCAGCTCCCCTGAACTATGTATTTTTTAAAAAATGTGACTTGGAAGCACCTTTTGTCACCTGTTGAGTTTTCTTTTCAGATGAATGAATTCTGTTCTATTAGAGTGAAAATTTTGATGACTTAGGCTAACGCTCCTGGTGTTATAGCTCTGAACAATGCATGGGTATCTGATGCTTGCAATCCAAAACCTGATATTCTGACAGCTTACCTAAGAGGATGCAGAGTATGCAGAAATAATGTCAAGAAGATGTTCAACTGGGATGAGGATCAAGAAATGCATTTTTTTTTTTTTTTCTGTAGAGGTGACCTGACCCAGTGGCAGGACTCCAAC
The DNA here is from genome assembly GCF_032452875.1 of Bos javanicus. Taxonomy (NCBI): domain Eukaryota; kingdom Metazoa; phylum Chordata; class Mammalia; order Artiodactyla; family Bovidae; genus Bos; species Bos javanicus. Next base: position 71,329,818 of record NC_083879.1, on the reverse strand, counting down.
TCAAGAGTGAGGTTCTGCCACTCTGTGAACTTGCATGATGGCCCCATCTTGGCTACCACGTGAAAGAAGCAGTGTTCCCAGAATTGACACAGAACACAGTACCTAGGGTGGCCCTCAGCCTCCCCCAGCAATTGCCCCCTTGTGCTTCCGGGACCAGCTTTGTGACCTTAGGTGAGCCCTGGACCCACTCTCCCCAACCATGACATGGATAAAAATGGACCATGATGAGATTACGTGAAATCATACATGTGAGAACAATGTAAAATAAATTGAGAAGAACTACACAAATGTAACTTACCCTGAATATTGTTAGAATAGGTGCAGGATTACTAGACCAGGAAGCACAAGATTTCTAATTCTATGACCCATGTCTGTTTTTATATGTATGTTACACTTGATTTAAAACATTTACTGAAAGAAAAGATTTCTCATTCTCTGTCTGCTGCAAACTAACTTAACACCAATTATATACATAGGGCCACCTTCCTTCTAAGGGGCCTTAGGTTCATCACCTGTAAAATGAGGTTGTTGAAACCTATTATCTTATGTGATTTGGATCTATCAGAAGTTCTGTGATCTATTTCTCATTATTCAATGTCTTGATAATATATAATGATAACACACTGTTTAAATGAAAACTCTGACACAGGTGGATACACCTCTTTCTGATGTGAAATGCCTACGGTGGAAAGACCAAAAGGGTTTGGGAGATTCCTGCTTGGTTTGTGATTTTCTCACCCGGAAAATGACAAATGCTTATCAAGTCTTCAATGACTGGCAGACACTCGAATTAATGAAAGTGCTCTGTGAATTTCAAGCATTAAAAAAATATATACGGTGATATATGGCTCAGATGGTAAAGAATTTGTCCTCAATGTGGGAGACTGGAGTTCGAGCCCTGGGTTGGGAAGATCCCCGGAGAAGGGAATGGCAACCCACTCCAGTGTTCTTGCCTGGAAAATTCCATGGACAGAGGAGACTAGCAGGCTACAGACAATGGTGTTGCAGAGTCAAACGTGACTTGACGACTAACACACACACTCTATGCTGCTGCTGCTGCTGCTGCTGCTAAGTCGCTTCAGTAGTGTCTGACTCTGTGCCACCCCATAGCCCACCAGGCTCCCCGTCCCTGAGATTCTCCAGGCAAGAACACTGGAGTGGGTTACCGTTTCCTTCTCCAATGCATGAAAGTGAAAAGTGAAAGTGAAGTCACTCAGTCGTGCCTGACTCTTAGCAACCCCATGGACTGCAGCCTATCAGGCTCCTCTATCCATGGGATTTTCCAGGCAAGACTACTGGAGTGGGTTGCCATTGCCTTGTCCACACACACTCTATACTTGCATACAATATAAGTACTTTGGAAATGTTCACAACTCAGACTTCCTTGTCCCTAAACCTAAGTATGAACTCTAACTCTGCCATCTCTTCAGTCAGCTCTGCAACCCAGAAAGTCTCCTACAGTATGAGCAGTGGACGGTACTGCTCTGCATTTCCTCATTTCTAAGGAGGGTTGAGATGAGACAGTGATGAACTAAGGCCACATTTTAGATACATCTTTTATATAGTAGTACTTAGGATACTGGGACATGTTTTCTTTGAGACATTTAAAATATTAAACTAGTAATCCTATTCTACTTACAAGTGAAAATCTGGGAAATGCACAAAAGTATGAAGAATAGAAAACACACCCATAATTTAATACTTAGAGATGAGTTTTCTATGGGGAAGCCTTACCACAGGCAGCTGGAAGCCTTATCCCACCAAAAACCACACATGTCAAGGGTCAAGAACACCAGACCTTCCTTCCCTCCATCTTCCCATCAACCCTATTCCCACTCCCACCTTCTTCCAGAAAAACTTACAGATGGCTGTCTGACAATGGCTAAGTCTCTTAAACTAGACCTCAGTTACCATCTCACCTTTCTTAGGAAGATGTCATGTGACCTGTGTTACCCATCGAGCACCTTCCTCACACCATGCACAGTGCTTAGTGCTTCACACACCTCATCTCTGAGAAAGTGCTCTGTAAACCTTCAAGCACAATTCAGATTACAGTGTGACGGTATTGTGAGTTCTTGATTTGTCCTGATGACAATTTCACTTTCTAGAAGGTAGAGGAAGCCTGGGGGTGTTGAGTGGCAAATACACCTAAGTCTAAACAACAAATAATTAGGGAGAAGCTGACAGTATCATGTAGAAGTTTTCTTCACAGATTAGAAAACAGAAGAGACCTACACCTTTCCCTGGAGGATCTTCCTAGAATAAGAATGTTTCAAAAATTATCCCCTGAAATCTCAAATTTCCTGGATATTCCTTGACAGAACTTGCATCACAAATATGCTGAGCACCAATCAAAATGAATGTAAAGGGTTTGCAAAATGAGAGTGGTCTGTGCTCTATGAGAATCTAAACCCAGAGTCCAGAAGTGTGGAAGTCCAATCTGAAATCTCTGTCACAGGCACATGTGTGTGCACACAGAAGGGTGCACACATGCTGACCCCACCCCCACCACTGCTGCAGATTCTCAGCAGACCTGCTCTTAACCCGCCTTGTGTTGTTAAGACCCATTCATGAAGCTTAGTCTCTAGAGGTTTATAAGGCCACAGAGTGCTTGTTATCAGACCCCTGATAGAGATCTTGTGAAGAAGGAACCTGAAGACAAACTTTAATGACAACTGCCTGTCCTATTTTGCTCTTTCAGTGAGGACAGCTACTTCCTCCTTGCCCAGTTGTTGCACCATTTTGTAAAACAGACTGTTTCTATTCTGCAGCAAATTATTTGGCTGACCAGTTTCTTTCCGTTCCCCTGAATCCAAAACCTGTAAACAGCAAAAAGAAACCCATTAGTACATAATGTCTCCAAGTAACATATTATAACTCAGACAATATTTCAAAAAGTGGCAGGATAGGGAAACAGAAAATCTATTTGGGTAGTAGGGCTGGCTGATGTTTTAATAGTTTGATTAATTTGTTTTACTAGGCAGACAAAGGCCTAACCTGACCTTTTAATATTATAATGTTATAGGAAATAAAGAAAATAGAAGCTTTAGACTATGGCTACTGGTACTCTATAGCATCTTATTTTCTCTTCAGGGCATTTGGGGTTTTATCATTAGCACTTTTAGCACTCAGACTCTGAGCTTTGAGGAAATTTTTACAGATACACAGAGTTGGCAAATGTGTTCATTCAAGAAAATCAAACTCCATTTACCTAAAAAATAGGTTAATGTCATACAAACCAGAGGGCAGTGCCCTGACAACAAATTAATGGTCGATTTGAGAATCTGAGCAATATTTGGGGAAAAAAGCAAATGCTCCCAGGATTTCTTAAGGATCCTGGATTGTGTCAGCTTCTAAGAGGAACAGAATCCTTGTCCAAGGGGTTGAGATGCTTCTTGAAGCTGGATGTGGTCATAGTGTATTCTTCTGAAAGAGAAATCCTGGCAAAAGGAGCTGGTACATAAGCAGCTTTTGAAAAACTGCTTTGCACAGAAGAAATATCTAGAAATCCACTTTTCTCTTTGGATAAGGCTAAAGAAGCAAGAAAGAATTTGAGCTCCAAATTCCAGTGATCATGGCCTACAGAGCACATGGGTCCAGCCCAACCTGAACTGCCTAGGATCTGAATCTATTTCCACAAATTATCTTTCTTTTCTTGTTTCTTTCTTTCTTTCTTCAGCTGCTTCCCTTTCACCCCTTTTACTGCTCATTAATAAGTCTGCTAAATGCAAACTGAAAGGGAGAGGAAGGGGTCCTTCACTCTGCCTTTCTACTTATTAGTGACTTTGGTTAATGATTCTGGACGGGGGAAAAGTGTCTGAAAAAATTGGCCCAAGTGATATAATTATAAAAACAGTTCTGATGTTCAGTAGTATTTAATTCTTCATTTAGGTCATATTTGGAATAAATGCATATTAAGAGAATATGCTGGATGGGCTTCCCTGGTGGCTCAGTGGTAAAAGAATCTGCCTACCAGTGCAGGAGTCTTGTGTTCCATCCCTGGTCCAGAAAGATTGCACATCCCACAGAGCAACTAAGCCCATGTCCCATAACTACAGAGCATGTGGTCTAGAGCCTGGGAGCCTCAACTATTGAGCCCACATGCCTAGAGCCCGTGCTCCACAACAAGAGAGCCCATGCAATGAGAAGTCTGCACACTGCAATGAAGAGTAGCTCCCACTCGCTGCAACTAGAGAAAAGTCTGTGCAGCAAGGAAGACCCAGCAAGAACAGAATATGCAGGAACTCTAAATAAGACATAGTTTCTCCCCCCCCCCCAACAGTTAATTTTATCCTTTGCATTTAATTGGAAACACCTATTAGTCTCATAAATGCCATTTTCTTGTTAATCATTTGTTTACTACTGTGAATCACTGCTAAGGACAGCTTTCTCAAAAGAGTCTGAGAATAATCGAATCTGTTCCATCCACTTAATGGACTTCCAAGGCAACTCAGTGGGTAAAGAATCTGCCTGCAAACAAGGAGACACAAGAGACACAGGTTTGATCCCTGGGTTGGGAAGATCCCCTGGAGAAGGGCATGGCAACCCATTCTAGTATTCTTGCCTGGAAAATCATATGGACAGTGGGGATGGTAAAGAGTCGGACATGACTGGGCAACTTTCGCTTTCACATCTGCATAACAATTTAAATGTTCGGTGAAAGTTGCTCAGTCATGTCTGACTCTTTATTACCCCATGGGACTGTAGTCCACCAGGCTCCTCTGTCCATGGAATTCTCCATGTAAGAATTCTGGAGTGGGTAGCCATCTCCTTCTGCAGGGGATCTTCCTGACCCAGGGATTAAACTCAGGTTTCCTGTATCGCAGGTGGAATCTTTACCATCTGTGCCACCAGGGAAGCCCTGTAACTTGGCATGTCAATTTAGATGTCTCAAATGTGCAATTCTACTTAAGCATAGATAACAGAACATAACTACCACTCCTGACGTTGAAGAAGAAAAACTGCAGTTTTAAAACACTGGTCTCCACACATCTACATCAATTAATCTATGAAACAGTACACAAGAATTGGAAAAAAGACAGTTTCTATGGTAAATAGTACTGGAAAAGCAGAACACCTGAAAATATTGGAAATTAAACACTCCCTCACATCATGCACAAAAATAAACTCAAAATGGCTTCAAGATCTAATATAAGGCTGGGAATTATAAAACTAAATGAAAATACAGGCAAAAGACTCTGACATAAATCACAGCAATTTTTTTTTTTTGATTAGTCTCCGAAAGCAAAAGAAATAAAAGGAAAAACAAATGGAACCTAATAAAACTTAAAAGCCAAGGCTCACATAGGGGCTACAAGAGCTGAGATGGGACACAGACTGAAAAAAGGCCAGAAATAGAATTTTACCAACTTAGCCTTTACATTTACTGGTTTAGTCAAAGACTCTAGATATTTTAGAATAAATAAACATAAAGCAAATCCAAATTCTTGTTATGTACAGAAAAATAGGTATAACTTTGGATTTTTAACATTCCTTATAAGAAAAAGCTCCTACAATCTCCCGTTAGGTCCCCAACTCTTCTCATAACCCAAGATAAACTATAAACTAAAACACATATTCAAGTTGGTATGATAACAATCCCTGAACCCATAGGATCTCTCCAGGAACCCCAACCCTGAATTGTTTATAAAGCTCTAGTAGGTTAAGTACAAATACATTATGTTGGATGAGTAAGTCAGTTACATAAGCTCAATGAAGATGTGTTTATGAAGCCTGTTTATGTGCAGATATTCCAGACAGCTGTCCTAGACATAAAAGTGAAATGGACCAACTGCAAGATAATTTGATCCATTTTCACTGGCAGGATGTCATCAGTGATAAAGAAGAATGCAGCGAGAGGTGGGTCAGTGCACCAAGAGGTGGTGGTGCTCAGGAGAGGATGGAGGAGAAGCCTGATAAGAAAGATGCTGGGAAGTGATGACAACAATGGAGAGAGATCCCAGTGTGCAACAAGTAGAGTGGGGAGGGGAAGGTCTGAGTGTCAGATTTGTCTCTGGCTGCCAGGTGATGACACGGGACAGCTGTCCAATCCTGGAAGGTGGGTCCTCATCAGTAAAATGGGTGCCTGTGATTTTCTCAGTTCTGGACAATGTGGCAAGTATTAACTCAAAATCCTGTCTTGGGTCTTTAAATAGTAAATCATTCTTCTCAGTGGGGTGAGATGAAGGCTGGGTTAGGGTGACCTCCACAGCCACTCTCCCAAAGCTGCTGCCTTGCACACAAGCGGCCCCCTCATAAAGTATCTCCCCAACTGTACTTTCTACCTCAGTGTTAGTTATCTTTCCTCTGAAAACTTGAGTGAAATCTCTTGGAGTGTTTTTGAAGGAGCTTTTCTCTTCTCACATGTTCTAATTGTAGCATGTAGGTTTATGAAAGAAAATTTCCATGAATGTGAAAAATAGAATTTAAGTAAAACTCTAGTTAGGTATGAGCTGTTTTATGCTTTTCAGGTGGGGGTGTTACAACCGTTTCTGATTTTCACTTCTGTAGGAAAAATTCTAAGAAGAGGTTTGAGATGAGGAAGAAACAAAGAATATAAAACCAAAAGATGGACTATAAACCCCAATGTTCATCGCAGCACTGTTTATAATAGCCAAGACGTGGAAGCAACCTAGATGTCCATCAGCAGATGAATGGATAAGAAAGCTGTGGTACATATACACAATGGAGTATTACTCAGCCATTAAAAAGAATACATTTGAATCAGTTCTAATGAGGTGGATGAAACTGGAGCCTATTATACAGAGTGAAGTAAGCCAGAAGGAAAAACATAAATACAGTATACTAACGCATATATATGGAATTTAGAAAGATGGTAACAATAACCCGGTGTACGAGACAGCAAAAGAGACACTGATGTATAGAACAGTCTTATGGACTCTGTGGGAGAGGGAGAGGGTGGGAAGATGTGGGAGAATGGCAATGAAACATGTAAAGTATCATGTAGGAAACGAGTTGCCAGTCCAGGTTCAATGCATGATGCTGGATGCTTGGGGCTGGTGCACTGGGACGGCCCAGAGGGATGGTATGGGGAGGGAGGAGGGAGGAGGGTTCGGGATGGGGAACACATGTATACCTGTGGCGGATTCATTTTGATATTTGGCAAAACTAATACAATTATGTAAAGTTTAAAAATAAAATAAAATTGGAAGAAAAAAAAAACAAAAAACAAAAAACAAAAAAAGCAAGAGAGTTCCAGAAAAAAAAAAAAAAAGAGGTGGGATCTGAGTTTCTCAGCTCTGCTTTTGGTTCTTCATCATTCATTTCCAGAGAATTCTCTAACTGAGGACAGTGAAAGTGTTGACCACAGATAACACTATTAGAGCAACTGCAGATTGTCACATGCTTCCTTTGTTCACACTAACAGGAGAATCCGAATGATGTGAAGGCGGCAGTGTGCAGAGACTGGAGGGAAGAGCTGGGCTGTTGGCTGCAGAGAAAGAAGGTCATGAGCACCAAGCTACTCTTAAAAACTACAGGAAGAACCCTCTAGTGGAGACAGAGCAGTGAGTCTTAGGATAAAGAGCATTTCTAATTTGTCTGTCTTGCTCCACTGTTGTGGCAACAGAGAAAGTAAGGAAGATTATATGAGATGTCATTATGACTCCATCATGTTTAATAAACTTAATATTGAGAGAACTTCTTTGTGAAATAGAATTTTAAGCCTGACACATGAATGGTGCTTAATGAACCAAAGCACGGTAAATCCCTTCAAAGAGACAGCAGATAAACAAAGCTATTATTTAAGTCACACCTGTTTCCCAACAAGCCCTTTCTCTGATTTAATTACAGTGAAGAAAACCATATCCATCTAATCATTTCAAGATTTTTTATAAAAGTGACAATTTGGAAAATATATAGATGTCTAAGTTTGAGATTAATTATGCTCTATCCCTATGATGAAATTTTAGGCAGCTTTAAGAACTGAGCTGTGGAAAATAAATGACATGGGGAATTTTAAGAATACATAAAAATTCTAGTAATGAAATATTCTGTTTTGCATAATAAAACAAATTACTAAAATGGTTCTAATACTATCCAAATAATATTATAGCATTATATAACTGCCACTTTCGGGTAATGGGTATTTTTTAATTTTCCTTTTATGAGATTTTCTTTTATTTTCCTATTTCTACCTTGTACATTTATTGCTTTTTTATAACAAAAATATATTTTTATGGATTAGATTCAATTAAAAATAGAATTAAAAAAACATATTCATCTATCTTTCTGTAGAAGTATTCACATGCAATAAAATGTAATTATTACACCTTATCACTTGCAATGATAGGACTTTATGGTGACAACCCTGTCAGTTATGCCCTTCATCAGCATCTGTCACTTTCCCAGCTACTCCTTGAGGTCAGTCACCCGCCCTCTGGAGCATCAGGCTTTGAAGCAGATTGACTTGTCTTTATATCCACATTAAAGTTTTCAGAATACACAGTCACCTGTTTTCCAGAAAGGAAGGAGATACAGTCATCCCTCAGTGTGGGTACAATTCCAGAACACTGGAATGAAGTGAATATGGCAGTAAAGTGAGTCATATGAATGTTCTGGTTTCCCAGAACATACAGAAGTTATGTTTGCATGACACTGGCCTATCAAGTGTGCAATAGCATTATGTCTGAGAAAACAATGTACAGACCTTAATCTAAAAACAATGCATTGCTAAAAAAGAAATACTAACCAACAGAGGAGACTTCAGCAAGTCATAGCAGTAGCATTGATGTTACAGATCACCAGAGCAACTATAACGGTTGTGAAAAAGTTTGACATATAATGAGAATTACCAAAAGATGAGACAGAGTCATGGAATGATCAAGTACTGTTTGAAAACTGGTGTCCATAGACTTGTTCAATGCAGGGTTATGATAAACTCTCAATTTGTAAAAATGCAGTATCTGGGAAGTGCAATAAAACATGGTATGTCTATTTCTAAAGCAAGAAATACAAATAAGTTTCAAATTGGGAAAGGAGCATGCCAAGGCTGTATATTGTCATTCTGCTTATTTAATGTATATGCATATCATGCATAATGTCAGGCTGGATGAAGCTTGAGCTGGAATCAAGATTGCCAGTAGAAATATCAATAACTTCGGATATGCAGATGACACCACTCTATGGAAGAAAGCAAAGAGGAACTAAAGATCCTCTTGATGAAGGTGAAAAGAGGAGAGTGAAAAAGCTCTTAAAACTTAACATTCAAAAGATGAAGATCCTGGCATCCAGTCCCATCATTTCATGGCAAATAGATGGGGAAACAATGGAAACAGTGACAGACTTTTGTTTCTTGGGCTCCAAAATCACTGTGGACAGTGACTGCAACCATGAATTAAAAAGACACTTGCTCCTTGGAAGAGAAGCTATGATAAACTAAGACAACATATTAAAAAGCTGAGACATTACTTTGCTGACAAACGTCCATCTAGTCAAAGCTATATTATTTTTCCAGTAGTCATGTATGGATGTGAGAGTTGGACCATAAAGAAGGCAGAGTGCCAAAGAATTGTGCTTTCAAACTGTGGTGCTGGAGAAGACTCCTGAGAGTCCCTTGGACTGAGAGAATATCAAAGCAGTCAATCATATAGGAAATCAACCCTGAATATCCATTGGAAGGACTGATGCTGAAGCTCCACTATTTTGGCCACCTGATATGAAGAGCTGACTCACTGGAAAAGACTCTGATGCTGGTAAAGATTGAATGCAAGAGGATAAGGGGATGACAGAGGATGAGATGGTTGGATGGCATCGTGGACTCAACAGACATGAGTTTGAACAAACTGGGATATCGTGAAGGACAGGGAGGCCTGGTATGCTGTACTCCATGGGTTTGTGAATAGTCATACATGACTAAGCAACTAAATAACAACGATTTTCAGGAAAGAGAGGAGAAACTAAGAGAAAATCACATTACTGGAGGTTCCTTTCAAGTTTTATAAGGATTTATGCACAGAAAAATTGAACATAAATGAAAACAACTAAAATGGTGAGGGTCTTACCAATATCTGTCGACAGTCAATGACATTGCTCAACCTGTGTGTGATGGTTAGCACAGTGCAGTGAGCAAATTTCTCACGAATTTTTTTTTGTATTAACTCATCAGTTCTAGAATCAAAGATATTGATTTAGTTCAGTTAAGACAGGAAAATCAGCTTAAGAATTAAAAAATATCATGATACTCTTATGATGTTTTTAAAAATCAATACCTTAACATATAATCTTGTTCCTAAAAAACTAAGTATAAAAAGTCTATTTGGAAATTTACCATTTTCATAAAATGATGGAAAATAATCTTCCCTCAAACTTGCTTGAAATTATAAGGAGCAGGATTTAGGAATCTAACTCTCTCAGAATGCCTCATAACAACATTAACCCCATATAACATGTCTTGGCTTTTCCTTTGTTTTCTGGAATTACTATTACCAAGAAATACCAATGGGGCCAAAAGAACACTTAGAAACATTCCTAAGCATCACTAAATGTTTTCCATTTACCACATTTAGAAGTCAGATTCAAAGTTTCCTGGGTCTCAGCTCCATACCTTGGATCCACGTTTGATGTGGCTTTGTCAATAATCAATATCTGATTTTTCTTGAGAATAGCCCTGGCAAGGCACACCAGTTGTCTCTGTCCAACACTCAAGTTCAATCCAGATTCTGCTAATTCAGTATTCATTTTATCAGGAAGACTTTCGATGGTGTCTTTAAGTTGCGCCTGTGGATACAGAAAGAATGGCATTTTCCTAAGCAAACTGTTACCGAAGTTGAAAAGCCTCTTACACATTAGAACTTTAACATCCTCAGGACTTCTTATGTATCTTACATGTACAACCAGGTGAAGGGGAGAGCTCTTTCCAAAAAGCGTTCACTGAGAAAGATGATGGAGTCAAGTCAGGACAGAAAGGTCTCAATGTCACCCATCCCCACCACAGGGTATCCTCCAGAAACCCCACCTAGGGTTTAAAGAAGTCTCTCAAAAAATGAAGCTATTTCTCTCAATGTGGTTTAAACAGAAAAATTAAAACAATATTCATGGTTGACTCAAGTTTCCCAAAGTTCATTTTGCATAGGAGTTGGTACAATAAAGAGAAACTTCAAAAATTTTTACAGTAAAGTCTTTTTCTCTGAAGATAAAATCTTACCAGCACTTTATCATTTGGTGAAGTTTAAAATACACAAATTCAAACAATGGCAAATACAACCTATACATTAGTAATCCTGGAACCTGCTCTGGTGATGGTTCTTTCCCAAATTTAATTCTATAAATAGTGGAGCAATAAAGTGCATTTTCCTCAGTGTCATAATGTCTCACAGTGAATGAAAACTTATGAGAAATAAGATACAACATCTTATTTCCCCCAGAATATGGATATAGGTGATGTTTATATTACTCTATCTTCATAAAATTGTACTCATGGATTAGAAAAAAACAAACTTTTAATTGCCAAATATAATCTGAAAGTACATTTGGTGGCAGGGGTCAGTTCAATAAATATTTATTTTGGAAAAATATTATAGAGCAAGAACCAAACTCAAAGAACAAAGAAGAAATACACTTCAAATTAAGAGATCAACAGATTGATGAGTGATGGCTGATAAGTTATCTGACACATTATAATGTCAGATAGCAACACACCAAGAGTCAGTGAGCAGTGTTTTAATTTTTTCACTTTTAAGGTATCCTAAATGCTGGAGCAAGTCTATAAATGTGAACCTGAACTGTGTTCCTGATGGAGTCTAATCCCATGAAAGGGGAATTCTGAGTTAGGATTAAATATGGTATTGGTGGGTAATGTTAGCATGAAAAGTACACAAAATCTAAAGGGTAAGATTCAGACTGTGATGGAAGTGGTTGGACTTACTTAAGACTGATATCCTGACTCACACTTGCCTCTGACTTGGATGACATCTCATCACTAATTTGATTTTATTCTTTCCTTCGAGTTTGCCCATGTCTACTTCATGAGGACAAAGGGTTGTGAGGGGAAATGTTTTTCAGAAAATGCTGTTTTCTGAGACTCTGTCTTCATTTCTACATCAGGGATGGTTATGAGAATATATGAATATGAAGGCCTTCTGTAGTGTAATGATAAAATCAAATTATAATTAAGTGTTAAAATGGGAAAAAAGGACAATAGAAGCAGTAGACAATAATAACTAGGAGTCACAACTAGAGAATCTGAAAACACACTAGATAATAGTATAATATTACATTGAGCTTATTAATTGAGATAACTGTGTTAAGACATATAAGAGAATATCCTTGTTCTTACAAGGTGTACATTTATGTATTTAAAGGTGAAATCCAACTTTTAATAAACATTTCTACAACTTACAGATGTTAAGATGTGTACCTCTTAACACTGATAGAGTATAAAATGAATCAGTACATGTAGAATTTATGGCAGATAAAATAGATACTGTCCATTATTAATAATTGCCAGCTAGTACACTTCATGTTCTGTTTCATTTTCCTCCTGTGCATGTGTCAGCACTGAGACCTTGTTACATATGCATTGGCTTATTTTCCATCTTCTCCAAGAGAATTTAAGCTCCAAAAGGGTAGAGACTTTGTCTTTTGATGACTGTGATAGCCCCAGAGTTTGCAACAATGCCTGTCTAACAAGCTCTCAGTAGATATTTGTTGGCTGTATGAATGAAGGCATAAGTGAATCTCATTGTGTGACACATTTGTTCATATAAATTAGAACACAAATCCACATAGATAAATAATTTTTATAAAACACTATTTTCTTATTAAGTGTAAGTGTAAAAGGAATATATTCTTATAACAATTAACTGGGTCCAAGGTACCACAACATCACACTTTAAAGAGTGGAAAGCACTGAAAAAAGTTATGATTTAATATGCATATAATATGAATAATACTATTCAAAATTATACATCTCAGTACAGAATTCTTCAGATTGTTTTTGAGCTTTGGAAAATAATAGAGTATAGCAACATTGAAAAACACACTGAAATTGAAGGCACCCTAATTCTATCACCATAAACATTTCACTGTAACCTACTACATGTACTCTATCTACCAACCAGGCACCAACATCCCTCACAGGAGGTCAACACAGATGTCATATAGTTTATATATTTTGTGGAACCTTATTACTTTTCAAAAAGAAAGGCTGCTGTGGGCTGAAAGGAGACAGGGAAATGCAATCAACAGATAGGGAAGAGCTTTTACTAGAGCAGGACCGGCAGGAAAGAAAGTAAAAGGACACCCCATTCACCTAAATACAAGGCCTGGCAAATGGCATGTGACCTGTCCCACAGCCAGGACTGAACCACGTGGTTCCTGATGCACAGGCTGCTGATGCCCAGGTTTCTGTATCTTAGTTTCCTGTGTGCTGAGACACACTTCTGTCCAAACAGAGACACTATCAATATCGAACATTTGACTGCATGATTTCTTCCCCAGTTTTGACAGGACAGACCACGTGCTTAACTTCATAGTCCAGAATCTAAGCTGTTTTGTTTTTATTTTTTAGCAGAAGAAACACATTGATGATTCATTTTGAGAGTTTTATCTATTGTGATAAAAAGGACAGAAATGGTATGGACCTAACAGAAGCAGAAGATATTAAGAAGAGATGGCAAGAATACACAGTAGAACTGTACAAAAAAATCTTCACAACCCAGATAATCACGATGGTGTGATCACTGACCTAGAGCCAGACATCCTGGAATGTGAAGTCAAGTGGACCTTAGAAAGCATCACTATGAACAAAGCTAGTGAAGGTGATGGAATTCCAGTTGAGCTATTCCAAATCCTGAAAGATGATGCTGTGACAGTGCTATACTCAATATGCCAGCAAATTTGGAAAACTCAGCAGTGGCCACAGGACTGGAAAAGGTCAGTTTTCATTCCAATATCAAAGAAAGGCAATGCCAAAGAATGCTCAAACTACCACACAATTACACTCATCTCATAGGCTAGTAAAGTAATGCTCAAAATTCTCCAAGCCAGGCTTCAGCAATATGTGAACCGTGAACTTCCTGATGTTCAAGCTGGTTTTAGAAAAGGCAGAGGAACCAGAGATCAAATTGCCAACATCTGCTGGATCATGGAAAAAGCAAGAGAGTTCCAGAAAAACATCTATTTCTGCTTTATTGACTATGCCAAAGCCTTTGACTGTGTGGATCACAATAAACCGTGGGAAATTCTGAAAGATATAGGAATACCATACCACCTGATTTGCCTCTTGAGAAATTTGTATGCAGGTCAAGAAGCAACAGTTAGAACTGGACATGGAACAACAGACTGCTTCCAAATAGGAAAAAGAGTACGTCAGGGCTATATATTGTCACCCTGTTTATTTAACTTATATGTAGAGTACATCATGAGAAATGCTGGACTGGAAGAAACACAAGCTGGAATCAAGATTGCTGGGAGAAATATCAATAACCTCAGACATGCAGATGACACCACTCTTATGGCAGAGTGAAGAGGAACTAAAAAGCCTCTTGATGAAAGTGAAAGTGGAGAGTGAAAAAGTTGGCTTAAATGAAAATGAAGATTTTGAAGATGAAATGAAGATCATGGCATCCAGTCCCATCACTTCATGGGAAATAGATGGGAAACAGTGGAAACAGTGTCAGACTTTATTTTTGGGGCTCCAAAATCACTGCAGATGGTGACTGCAGCCATGAAATTAAAAGACGCTTACTCCTTGGAAGGAAAGTTATGACCAACCTAGATAGCATATTCAAAAGCAGAGACATTGCTTTGCCAACAAAGGTTCATCTAGTCAAGGCTATGGTTTTTCCAGTGGTCACGTATGGATGTGAGAGTTGGACTGTGAAGAAGGCTGAACGCCGAAGAATTGATGCTTTTGAACTGTGGTGTTGGAAAAGACTCTTAAGTGTCCCTTGGACTGCAAGGAGATCCAACCAGTCCATTCTGAAGGAGATCAGCCCTGGGATTTCTTTGGAAGGAATGATGCTAAAGCTGAAACTGCAGTACTTTGGCCACCTCATGCGAAGAGTTGACTCATTGGAAAAGACTCTGATGCTGGGAGGGATTGGGGGCAAGAGGAGAAGGGAACACAGAGGATGAGATGGCTGGATGGCATCACTGACTCGATGGACATGAGTCTGAGTGAACTCCGGGAGTTGGTGATGGACAGGGAGGCCTGCCGTGCTGCGATTTATGGGGTCACAAAGAGTCGGACACGACTGAGTGACTGATCTGATATCATCTTCAGCATATTTTGAAAAATAACCAAGATAAGATGGGCAGCATCCATGGGACTGCCTCCCTTCTGAATGTCCATCTCTTCCAAGGAATAAGAAGGAAACAGAATTAGAGGACTTTTAAAGAGGAAAATATAGCGGTTCTCTCCTACTGACTCTCAGGCCCCCCCCTGGGAGTTTGGGTTCACATGCCCATTTTGGCACCATTTACAAACTAATAACTAGGGTTTTGAGTTCACTTAAAAACTGACCTCACTGACTTAGTAATACCTCTTAGAGTAATGGGCTTTCAGGTGGTTCATTGGTTATGAATCCTCCTACCAATGCAGGAGATTCAAGAGATGTGGGTCCAATTCCTGGTTTGGGAAGATCCCCTGGAGGAGGAACCAGCAACCCACCCCAGTATTTCTTGCCTGGAAAACTCCATGGACAGATGATTCTGGTGGGCTACAGTCCCACAGAGGGTCACAAAAAGTCAGACATGACCAAGCATGCACACGCACACACAGAGTGATAAATCACCCCATTATTCTATTTCTTTAGGAATTTTTCTTTATCACAGCTGTTTGTTTTCAATGAAAGATTTGGTAGGTTTTCTTTAAAACAGTCATAAAGAAGCAGTTTCTAGAGAAACACAGTGATGGGATGATTTCTGTAGATGATATCACCAACATTAAAAAGGTCAATTACAGAAGCAACACATGGAAATCACATACTGGTTTCCATATATTTTTTTAAACCATACTTTTAAAATAGATTCACATCTATCTATTTCTTTTTATAGAAAGCTCCAAATGTAGTTTAAATAAAGGTAGATCTTAGTATTATCTTCCCCTTCTACCACTTCATCATTTTTAGAATTTATATTAACGTTGCCTCTCTGTCCATGGAACAATGTGTCCTAAAATCCTAGAGTAATTTTTCTACCTGAGAATCTGTGAAAAAAGATATAATCTAGGAAACAAATATAAAAATAATTTACCAGTACTTCCAGTTTTTTTTTAAGATGTCATAGTTTCACCATTAAATCTGCCCTGTGAATTCAGTATCAGTGGATCATCCCATTTTTATTATATTTGATGGTTAACTGCTCTCCCCTCTTCTCTTCTAGAATTTCATTATAGACTCACAAACTTAAATAAAGTCAGAGGTGCACTTCTTTTGGGGCAGGAGAAGGTAAAACAATTGGCCCAATTTAAGAAAAGTAATTAGCCTCCAATTAAAATAAATAAATTTAAATTAAAAAAAGTAAAACTTAGAAAACAAAACAAAACAAAACAAAAAACAAAAACAAAAAAAAGAAGAAGAAGAGAAGAAGAAGAAAACAAAATTCCCACATTGCTGGAAAGCTGGGTGGGTGTACTAAGACTCAGTGCTGACATATTTCAGAAACCAGAATTACTGTCCAGAAATTCTCAGGCCTCCAAATCTGCTCACTCACAGTTAATGCTCATCTACATATTACAGATTTCAGAGCTTACCTGGAAAGGTAACATTAAATGACAAACACATCAATTAAAAACAACACAAACAATCACTCAGATTTTGTGTTAACAACAACAACAAAATTAAAGAACTATGCCACACTTCTCTGAAATGAAGAGAGCAATCAAAAATTTAGTAGTTGCTTATTTATGTCAAAGAATGTTTTTCCTATGTTTCCTCTAAAAGTTTTATTGTGTCTGGCCTTATATTTAGGCCTTTAATCCATTTTGAGTTTATTTTTGTATATGGTATTAGGGAGTATTCTAATTTCATTCTTTTACATGTAGCCATCCAATTTTCCCAGCACCACTTATTGAAGAGATGTCTTTTCTCCATTCTATATTCTTGCCTCCTTTGTCATAGATTAGGTGACCATAGGTATGTGAGTTTATCTCTGGGCTTTCTATACTGTTCCATTGATCTATATTTCTGTTTTTTTGTGCCAGTACCATATCATCTTAATTACTGTAGCACTGCACTGAATTTGACAAAAAGTTCATTTGCGTTTTTCTATAACATCTTACGTAACGAACTTTTTGGCCAACTTAATAATGTAGTCTGAAACCAAGGAACCTAATTTCCCCAACTTCATTTTTTCTTAAGATTGCTTTGGCTATTCGGGATCTTTTGTGTTTCCATAAAAATTTTAGCTCTAATTCTATGAAAAACGCAATTGTAATTTGATAGGGATTGTATGGAATCTGTAGATTCTTTGGGTAGTATAGTCATTTTCACAATATTGATTCTTCAAATTCAAGAACATGACATATCCTTCAATCTCTTTATGTCATCTTTGGTTTCCTTTGTCAGTATCTTATGGTTTTCTGAGTACTGATCTTTTGCCTCCTTAGATACGTTTATTCTTAGGTATTTTATACTTTTTATTGCAATGGGAATGGGACTGTTTCCTAATTTCTTTCTGATCTTTTATTGTTAGTGTACAGGAATGCATGTGCTTACATTTTAGAAGCAAAAGACTGAGCTAGGTCCTATGAGGAATTTGAAGACTGTCTACGGCTTAGAAATCTAGAGTCTCAGCCCTCAGTAGAATCGATTTGTAAAATGAGGGCAAATACACAAAATAATTTGCATTAAATATTCAAACCAACAGGAAGTTAATAGTCAAAAATGTTTTGGGAAAACATGACATAAATGACAGAAAATCCTCTAAAAATGAACCTCTCCATATAAAAACTTAGCACATTCTCCAGGGTTCTGTTACCTGCATTCATGCTGCAGCATTTAAATGACATAATCACCAATAAATAATCATTCTCACATTCCAGGGCTTCCCTGATGGCTCAGACAGTAAGAATCGGCCTACAATGCAGGAGACTCAGGTTCAATCCCTGGGTTGGGAAGATCCCTGGAAAAAGGGAATGGCAACCCACTCCAGTATTCTTGTCTGGAGAATTCCATGGACAGAGAAGACTGGCAGGCTACAGTCTTTTGGTTTGCAAAGAATCAGACATGACTGCATGAATCTCTGTCTTCTGTCTTCTCACAGTCCAACTCTATAATATACTTTTATAAACACTTTACTATGAAACATTCTTATTTTATTGGTCTGACCTCATTCACATCTTTCATTTAATAATGAGAAACTATTATTGTCTCTACATAGTGGATATTCCCTAAGACCAGAGGAATAAAATGAACATTGGATGGTAATTAGGATAATTAATCGACCAGGTCACTAGTAGAATTTAATCCTACAGCTTTAATGTCTAATTTAGTGCTCTGCTAATCCCTAAGAAAAAGAAATGCAAAAAAGCAAAATGGCTGTTGGAGGAGGCTTTACAAACAGCTGTGAAAAGAAGAGAAGTGAAAAGCAAAGGAGAAAAGGAAAGATATACCCATTTGAAAGCAGAGTTCCAAAGAAAAGCAAAGAGAGATAAGAAAGCCTTCCTCAGAGATCAGTGCAAAGAAATAGAGGAAAACAATAGAATGGGAAAGACTATAGATCTCAAGAAAATTGAGATACCAAGGGACCATTTCATGCAAAGACGGGCTCAAAAAAGGACAAAAATGGTAGGGACCTAACAGAAGCAGAAGATATTAAGAAGAGGTGGCGGGAATACACAGAACTGTACAGAAAAGATCTTCATGACCCAGATAATCATGATGGTGTGATCACTCACCTAAATCCAGACATCCTGGAATGTGAAGTCAAGTGGGCCTTAGGAAGCATCAATATGAACAAAGCTAGTGGAGGTGATGGAATTCCAGTTGAGCTATTTTAAATCCTGAAAGATGATGCTGTGAAAGTGCTGCACTCAATATGCCATGAAATTTGGAAAACTCAGCAGTGGCCACAAAACCAGAAAAGGTCAGTTTTCATTCCAATCCCAAAGAAAGGCAATACCAATGCTCAAAGTGAAGTCGCTCAGTTGTGTCTGACTCTTTGCGTCCCCATGGACTATAGACTACCAGATTTTTCCATCCATGGGATTTTCCAGGCAACGGTACTAGAGTGGGTTGCCATTTCCTTCTCCAGGGGATCTTCCTGACCCAGAAATCGAACCCGGATCTCCTGCATTGCAGGCAGACGCTTTACCCTCTGAGCCACCAGGCAAGCCCTTACTTACCCAATGCTCAAACTACCACACAAGTTTACTCATCTCACACACTAGTAAAATAATGCTCAAAATTCTCCAAGCCAGGCTTCAGCAATATGTGAGCCATAAACTTCCAGATGTTCAAGCTGGATTTAGAAAAGGCAGAGGAGGGGGCAGTCCTAAGATGGTGGAGTAATAGAATGGGGAGCCCACTTTCTCCCCCACAAATTCATCAAAAGATCATTTGAACGCTGAGCAAATACCACAAAACAACTTCTAAACTCTGGCAGAAGACACCAGGCACCCAGAAAGGCGGCCCATTGTCTTCAAAAGGAGGTAGGACAAAATATAAAAGATAAAAAGAGAGACAAAAGAGTTAGGGACGGACTCCCGTCCTGTGGAGGGAGTAAAGAGGAGAAGTTACCAAAAACCAGGAAACCCTCTCACTGGAGGGTCTGTGGGGAGTTTAACTGGGAGGAAAAAAACAAATAAAACCCACAGAGTACGCACCTAACTGCAACTCCCAGGGAAGAAGTAGCCCAGATGCTCATGTCCACCACCAGCAAGCGGGGGCTGAACTGGGAGGTGCAGGCTGCATTGCTTAGGGTAAGTCCTGGGCCTGAATGCAATCTGAGGGAGCTAACGTAAGATAGTAACCCAAACTGTGGGATAGCCAGAGAGAGAAAGCGAGGGAAAAAAAGAAAAAGAGGAAAGAGACAGAAAGAGAGAGCTTTCCCATGAAAAGCTCTAACCTAAGGCACTGCCAGGTCCACTGACAGAACAAAGGACTGAGCAAATACCAGAGGAGAGCTAGCTGGCAATGGACCAGCTCATCCCTCATGGGAGGCAGAGAGGAAGGCGAGAGACAGCTAGAGCCAGAAAGGGGCAAACTTAGCCCCAGAGACGGCATCCTCTACCAAACTGCGAGCAGGCTTCCAGTTGCTAACCAAATCTTCCTGTGATCCTGGATGGTTGACATCCACTAGGAGAATCACAGCTAGAGATCAGCTCCCCAGAGGAGACACATGGCACACCTGAGATGGTACTTCCGCTGCTCACCCAGGAAACTCAGCAGCTGGGAATGGGGAGGTGATAAGACACACTGCCCTACCTGGGGATAGTGTGCTTGCCAAGCACCTGGTCGCCTCAGCTGCTCAGACCTGGGAAGGGCACAAAACACAGGCCCAACTGAGTCTGTGCCTTTGTGGAGTGCCCGAGAACCTGAACCTGAGTGGCTTAGACCTGGGAAGTGCACACATCCCAGGGACTGCTTTAGACAGTTCCCCTGCAGAGCAACTTGGAGCCTGAGCTATGTAGACCGGGAAAGCACACACGCCATGAGTGGGGAAAACCCCAGTGTGACCCAGGCACTGCGAGCACTCCCCACACACAACAGTGATATTTGTTTGCAGTGTTCCTCCCTCCCCACAGCACAATTAAACAAGTACACCTAAATAAATGACCACCTTAGCCCCTTTGTGTCAGGGCAGAAGTTAGATACTGAAGAGACTTGCAAACAGAGGAAGCCAAAATAAATGAAGAAGAGGAAGCCGCTTTGGAAGTGACAGGTGCAATAGATTAAAACCCTGTAGTTAGCATTGACTACATTGGAAAGGACCTATAGACCTTGAGAAGAAGTATAAGCTGGAACAAGGAAATATCTGAAACTGTACTGGCCCCACACTGCCCTCAACAGCTCCAGAGAAATCCCTAGATATATTTTACTATTATCATTTTTTAATTTTTAAGTTATTACTCCTTTAATTTTCATTTTTAAAACCTACTATTATTTAACTTATTTGCAGAGTACATTATGAGAAATGCTGGGCTGGGAGAAGCACAAGCTGGAATCAAGATTGCTGGGAGAAATATCAATAACCTCAGATATGCAGATGACGCCACCCTTATGGCAGAAAGTGAAGAGGAACTAAAAAGCCTCTTAGTGAAAGTGAAAGAGGAGAGTGAAAAAGTTGGCTTAAAGCTCAACATTCAGAAAACTAAGATCATGGCATCTGGTCCCACCATTTCATGGGAAATAGATGGGGAAACAGTGTCAGACTTTATTTTTCTGGGCTCCAAAATCACTACAGATGGTGATTGCAGCCATGAAATTAAAAGACACTTACTCCTTGGAAGGAAAGTTATGACCAACCTAGATAGCATATTCAAAAGCAGAGACATTACTTTGCCAACAAAGGTCTGTCTAGTCAAGGCTATGGTTTTTCCAGTGGTCATGTATGGATGTGAGAGTTGGACTGTGAAGAAAGCTGAGTGCTGAAGAATTGATGCTTTTGAACTGTGGTGTTGGAGAAGACTCTTGAGAGTCCCTTGGACTGCAAAGAGATCCAGCCAGTCCATCCTAAAGGAGATCAGTCCTGGGTGTTCATTGGTAGGACTGATGCTGAAGCTGAAACGCCAATACCTTGGCCACCTCATTTGAAGAGATGACTCACTTGAAAAGACCTTGATGCTGGGAGGGATTGGGGACAGGAGGAGAAGGGGACGACAGAGGATGAGATGGCTGGATGGCATCACTGACTCGATGGACATGAGTTTGAGTGAACTCCAGGAGTTGGTGATGGACAGGGAGGCCTGGCATGCTGTGATTCATGGGGTCACAAAGAGTCGGACACAACTGAGTGACTGGACTAAACTGAATTACCTTGCAAAAAAAAGACCTTATTTTTAAAGCAAATTACATATATAGAGTTTTTATAACTTTTGTGATTTTGTTTTATTAATATTATATTTTTGAGAGTCTAACCTCTACTCTAGATTTTTAATCTTTGCTTTTTGGTATTTGTTATCAATTTTGTACCTTTACAAATCCAAACTTCAATACCCATTTTTACTTATGAGTGTGATTACTGGCTTGATTGCTCTCTCCCCTTTTGACTCTCCTTTTTATCCCCCAAGTCACCTCTATCTCCTCCCTCCCCTTCTCTTCTCTACTTAACTCTGTGAATCTCTTTGGGTGTTCCAGGCTGTGGAGAACACTTAGGGAACTGATCACTGGCTAGATTGGTCTCTCTCCTTTTGACTCCCTCTCCTCTCCTCCTGGTCACCTCTATCTCCTTCTTCCCTCTTCTCTTCTCTATGGAACTCCATGAACCTCTCTGAGTGTTCCAGAGTGTGGAGAGCAAATAGGGAAGTGATTACTAGCTAGATCGCTCTCTCCCCTTTTGATTCCCCCTCTTTTCCTCCTGGTCGTCTCTATCTCCCTCCTCCTCCCTCTTCTCTTCTCCATGTAACTCTGTGAAACTCTCTGGGTGCCCCTCACTGTGTAGAATCTTTTCACCATTAACCTAGATGTTTTATCATTGGTGCTGTATGGTGGAGAAGTCTTGAGGTTACTGCATGAATAAGACTGAAAGCAAGAGGCAGGAGGCTTAAATCCAAAACTTGAGAATACCAGAAAACACCTCCAGGGAACTTTAATCAACAAAAGCTCATCCAAAAGCCTCCATACCTACACTGAAACCAAGCTCCACCCAAGAACCAACAAGTTTCAGAGGAAGACATAACAAACTAATTCTCCAACAATGCAGAAACAGAACCCCGAGCACAAAATTATAGCTGGCCAAAAATTACACCAAACCCATAGACACCTCACAACTCGCTACTGGACACTTCACTGCACTCCAGAGAGAAGAGATCCAGCGCCACCCACCAGACACCTACACAAGCTTCCCTAACCAGGAAACCTTGACAAGCCACTCATCCAACCCCACCAACAGGGAGGAACCACCACAATAAAGAGGAACCACAAACTTCCAGCATACAGAAAGGCCACCCCAAATATAGCAACCTAAACAAGATGAAAGGGCAGAGAAATAGCAGGTAAAGGAACATGATAAAAGCCCACAAAACCAAACAAAAGAGGAGGAGATAGGGAGTCTACCTGAAAAAGAATTCAGAATAATGATAGTAAAAATGATCCAAAATCTGGAAAACAAAATGGAGTTACAGATAAATAGTCTTGTGACAAGGATTGAGAAGATGCAAGAGATGCAAGAAAAGATTAACAAGGACCTAGAAGAAATAAAAAAGAGTCAATCAATAATGAATAATGCAAGAAATGAGATCAAAAAAATTCTGGAGAGAACCAAGAGTGAAATAACTGAGGCAGAAGATAGGATACGTGTGGTGGAAGATAGAATGGTGGAAATAAATAAAGCAGAGAGGAAAAAAGAAAAAAGAATTAAAAGAAATGAGGACAACTTCAGATACTTCTGGGACAATGTTAAACACCCCAACATTCCAAGCACAGGAGTCCCAGAAGAAGACAAAAAGAAAGGCCATGAGAAAATACTTGAGGAGATAATAGTAGAAAACTTCCCTAAAATAGGGAAGGAAATAGCCACCAAAGTCCAAGAAACCCAGACAGTCACAAACAGGATAAACCCAAGGCGAAATACCCCAAGTCATATATTAAACACATTAATGAAGATCAAAAACAAAGAACAAATATAAAATGCAGAAAGGGAGAAACAGCAAATAACTCACAAGGAGATCCCCATAAGAATAACAGCTGATCTTTCCACAGAAACTCTTCAAGCCAGAAGGGGATGGCAGGACATACTTAAAGTGATGAAAGAGAAAATCCTACAACTCAGATTACTGTACCCTCCAAAGATCTCATTCAAATATGAAGGAAAAATCAAAAGCTTTACAGACAAGCAAAAGCTGAGAGAATTCAGCACCACCAAACCAGTTCTTCAACAAATGCTAAAATATTTTCTCTAGACAGGAAACACAGAAAAGGTTTATAAACTCGAACCCAAAACAGCAAAATAAATGACAATGGGATCATACATATCAATAATTACCTTAAATGTAAATGGGTTGAATGCCCCAACCAAAAGACAAAGACTGGCTGAATGCATACAAAAACAAGACCCCTATATATGCTGTCTACAAGAGACCCACCTTAAACCTAGGGACACATACAGACTGAAAGTGAAGGGCTGGAAAAAGATATTTCATGCAAATGGAGACAAAAAGGAAGCAGGAGTAGCAATATTCATATCAGATAAAACAGACTTTGAAAAAAAGGCCGTGAAAAGAGACAAAGAAAAACACTACATACTGATCAAAGGATCAATCGAAGACAAAGATATAACAATTATAAATATATATGCACCTAACATAGGAGCACCACAATATGTAAGGAAAAAGCTAACAAGTATGAAAGGGGAAATTAACAGTAACACAATAATAGTGGGAGACTTTAATACCCCACTCACACCTATGGATAGATCAAGTAAACAGAAAATTATCAAGGAAACACAAGCTTTAAATGATACAATGGGCCAGTTAGACCTAATTGATATCTATAGGACATTTCACCCTAAAACAATGAATTTCACCTTTTTCTCAAGTGCACACAGAACCTTCTCCAGGATAGATCACATCCTGGACCATAAATCTAGCCTTGGTAAATTCAAAAAATTGAAATCATCTCAAGCATCTTTTCTGATCAAAACGCAGTAAGATTAGATGTCAACTACAGGGGAAAAAAAACTATTAAAAATACAAACATATGGAGGCTAAACGGTACACTTTTGAAAAACCAAAAAATCACAGAAGAAATAAAAATATGCATAGAAATGAATGAAAATGAAAACATAACCCAAAACCTATGGGATTCAGTAAAAGCAGTGTTAAGGGGAAGGTTCATAGAAATACAAGCTGACCTCAAGAAACAGGAGAAAAATCAATAAATAACCTAACTCTACACCTAAAGCAACTAGAAAAAGAAGAAATGAAGAACCACAGGATTAGTAAAAGGAAAGAAATCATAAAAATTAGGGCATAAATAAATGCAAAAGAAACAAAAGAGACCATAGCAAAAATCAACAAAGCTAAAAGCTGGTTCTTTGAGAAGATAGATAAAATACACAAACCATTAGCCAGACTCATCAAGAAAAAAAGGGAGAAGAGCCAAATCAACAAAATTAGAAATGAAAATGGAGAAATCATGAGACACACAGAAATACAAAGGATCATAAGAGACTACTATCAGCAACTATATGCCAATAAAATGGACAACTTGGAAGAAATGGATAAATTCTTAGAAAAGTATAACTTTCTAAAACTGAACCAGAAAAAAATAGAAAATCTTAACAGACCCATCACAAGCACAGAAATCGAAATTGTAATCAGAAATCTTCTGACAAAAGCCCAGGACCAGAGAGCTTCACAGCTGAATTCCACCAAAAATTTAGAGAAGAGCTAACACCTATCCTACTCAAACTCTCTCAGAAAATTGCAGAGAAAGGTAAACTTCCAAATTCATTCTATGAGGCCACCATCACCCTAATACCAAAACCTGACAAAGATGCCACAAAAAAAGAAAACTACAGGCCAATATTACTGATGAACATAGATGCAAAAATCCTCAACAAAATTCTAGCAAACAGAATCCAACACATATTTAAAAGATCATACATCATGACCAAGTGGACTTTATCCCAGGGATGCAAGGATTCTTCAATATTTGCAAATCAATCAATGTGATACACCACATTAACAAATTGAAAGATAAAGACCATATGATTATTTCACTAGATGCAAAGGAAGCCTTTGACAAAATCCAACATCCATTTATGATAAAAACTCTCCAGAAAGCAGGCATAGAAGGAACATACCTCAACATAATAAAAGCCATATATGATAAACCCACAGCAAACATTATCCACAATGGTGAAAAATTGAAAGAATTTCCCCTAAATTCAGGAACAAGACAAGGGTGGCCACTCTCACCACTACTATTCAACATAGTTTTGGAAGTTTTAGCCACAGCAATCAGAGAAGAAAAAGAAATAAAGGGGGTCAAAATTGGAAAAGAAGAAGTAAAACTCTCACTGTTTGCAAATGACATGATACTCTACACAGAAAACCCTAAAGACTTCACCAGGAAATTACTAGAGCTAATCAATGAATATAGTAAAGTTGCAGGATATAAAATTAACATACAGAAATCCTTTGCATTCCTATACACTAACAATGAGAAAACAGAAAGAGAAATTAAGGAAACAATTCCATTCATCGTTGCAATGAAAAGAATAAAATACATAGGAAGAAATCTACCTAAAGAAACAAAAGACCTATATATAGAAAACTATAAAACGCTGATGAAAGAAATCAAAGGTGACACAAATAGATGAGAAATATACCATGTTCATGGATCGGAAGAATCAATATAGTGAAAATAAGTATACTACCCAAAGCAATCTATAGATTCAATGCAATCCCTATCAAGCTACCAAATGTATTTTTCAGAGAACTAGAAAAAATAATTTCACAATTTGTATGGAAATACAAAAAGTCTCGAATAGCCAATGCAACCTTGAGAAAGAAGAATGGAACTGGAGGAATCAACCTGCCTGACTTCAGGCTCTACTACAAAGCTATAGTCATCAAGACAGTATCGTACTGGCACAAAGAGAGAAACATAGGTCAATGGAACAAAATAGAAAGCCCAGAGATAAATACATGCACCTATGGACACCTTATCTTTGACAAAGGAGCAATAATATACAATGGAGAAAAGACAATCTCTTTAACAAGTGGTGCTGGGAAAACTGATAAACCATTTGTAAAAGAATGAAACTAGAGCACTTTCTAACACCATACACAAAAATAAACTCAAAATGGATTAAAGATCTAAATATAAGACCAGAAACTATAAAACTGCTGGAGGAGAACATAGGCAAAACACCATGACCCACCTCCCACAGTAATGGAAATAAAAGCAAAAATAAACAAATGGGACCTAATTAAACTTACAAGCTTCTGCACAATGAAGGAAACTATAAGCAAGGTGAAAAGACAGCCTTCAGAATGGGAGAAAATAAAAGAAAATGAAGCAACTGACAAAGAATTAATCTCAAAAATATACAAGCAACTCCTACAGCTCAATTCCAGAAAAATAAGTGACCCAATGAAAATATGGGCCAAAGAACTAAACAGAAATTTCTCCAAAGAAGACACACAGATGGGTAACAAATAAATGAAAAGATGCTCAACATCACTCATTATCAGAGAAATGCAAATCAAAACCACAATGAGGTACCATCTCACGCCGGTCAGAATGGCTGCTCTCAAAAAGTCTACAAACAATAAATGCTGGAGAGGGTGCAGAGAAAAAGGAAACCTCTTACACTGTTGGTAGGAATGCAAACTAGTACAGCCACTATGGAGAACAGTGTGGGGATTCCTTAAAAAACTGGAAATAGAACTGCCATACGACCCAGCAATCTCACTGCTGGGCATACACACCGAGGAAACCAAAATTAAAAGACACACATGTACCCCAATGTTCATCACAGCACTGTTTATAATAGCCTGGACATGGAAGCAACCTAGATGTCCATTGGCAGACAAATAAATAAGAAAGCTATGGTACATATGCACAATGGAATATTACTCAGCTACTAAAGAAAGTGCATTGAATCAGTTCTAATGAGGTGGATGAAACTGGAGCCTATTATACAGAGTGAAGTAAGCCAGAAAGAAAAACACCAATACAGTATACTAACGCATATAGATGGAATTTAGAGAGATGGTAACAATGACCCTACATGAGAGACAGTGAAAGAGACACAGATGAAAGAACAGATTTGGACTCTGTGGGAGAAGGCGAGGGTGGGATGATTTGAAGGAATAGCATTGAAACATGCATATTATCATATGTGAAATAGATCATCAGTCCAAGTTCAATGCATGAGACAGGGTGCTCAGGGCTGGTGTACGGATTACCCTGAGGGATGGGATGGGGAGCAAGGTGGGAGGGGGGTTCAGGATGGGGAACACATGTACACCCATGGCGGATTCATGTGAATGTATGGTAAAACCCAAAATATTGTAAAGTAATTAGCTGCCAATTAAAATTTAAAAAAGAAAAGAAAAGGCCGAGGAACCAGACATCAAATTGCCAACATTCACTGGATCATCGAAAAAAGCAAAAGAGTTCCAGAAAACATCTATTTCTGCTTTATTGACTATGCCAAAGCCTTTGACTGTGTGGATCACAATAAACTGTGGAAAATCTGAAAGTGAAGGGAACACCAGACCACCCGACTTACCTCCTGAGAAGCCTGTATGCAGGTCAGGAAGCAACAGTTTGAACTGGACATGGAACAACAGACTGGTTCCAAATAGGAAAAGGAGTACGTCAAGGCTATATATTGTCACCCTGTTTATTTAACTTATATGCAGACTACATCATGAGAAACACTGGGCTGGAAGAAGCACAATCTGGAATCAAGATTGCCAGGAGAAAAATCAATAACCTCAGATATACAGATGCCACCATCCTTATGGCAGAAAGCGAAGAAGAACTAAAGAGCCTCTTGATGAAAGTGAAAGAGGAGAGTGAAAAAGTTGGCTTAAAGCTCAACATTCAGAAAACGAAGATCATGGCATCCGGTCCCATCACTTCATGGCAAATGAAACAGTGGCTGAATTTATTTTTTTTGGAATCAAAAATCACTTGATGGTAACTGCAGCCATAAAATTAAAAGACACTCCTTGGAAGGAAAGTTATAAGCAACCTAGAAAGCATATTAAAAAGCAGAGACATTACTTTGTCAACAAAGGTCTGTCTCATCAAGGCTATGGTTTTTCCAGTAGTCATGTATGGATATGAGAGTTGGAATATAAAGAAAGCTGAGCGCCAAAGAATTGATGCTTTTGAACTGTGGTATTGTAGAAGACTCTTGAGAGTCCCTGCAAGGAGATCCAACCAGCCCATCCTAAAGGAGATCAGTCCTGAATATTCATTGGAAGGACTGATGTTGAAGCTGAAACTACAATACTTTGGCCACCTGATGCAAAGAGCTGACTCATTTGAAAAGACGCTGATGCTGGGTAAGATTGAGGGCAGGAGGAGAAGGGGACGACAGAGGATGAGATGGTTGGATGGCATCACCAACTCAATGAACATGAGTTTGGGTAAACCCTGGGAGGTGGTGATAGACGGGGAGGCCTGGTGTGCTGTGGTTCATGGGGTCACAAAGAATCAGACACAACTGAGTAACTGAACTGAACTGAAGGACAAGGTAATGTATCAAGCTGCCCATGGTTCTAGGTAAAAAGCAAAAATGCAAACATGAGGCATTATATTGTTGATTTCCATCATCATCATCAATACACACATTGTAAGTGCAATCATGTCATCAGTATTTTCCCAGGAGGTAAACAAAGTCAGTTAAATTGATGAGTTCCATTTAATTACTCACAATGTTAAAAATGTACGCACACATACATTGATGCCAACACGTTAATTACGTTTAATAAATTACCTCTTCTAAGACATTCCACAGTTCCACATCTGTATGATCATTAAAGGGATCCAGATTTTTCCTCATTGTTCCAGTAAATAAAACAGGTTCCTAAATGGAACAAAATAGTGAATGTTATTATCTTAACCTATTTTCATTTTATTCCAGTGCTTACAGAATTAAAATATAAAATATCAATTCACTGTGATTATTAGTAATAAATTTGAAAATGGATGTTTACAAAATAGTATCTCTAAAATAATTTTCTATGTACAAAGTGTGCTGTAAAATATCCTCCAGACTATTGAATACTAACAGATGGTAGTGTTGGATAAGTTTTTCATCTTAAGAAAAAACAAGAGAAGAGAAAGGAAGATTTTCTTTCTTAAAAAATACCTTCCTAGTAATAAATATCTGCTTAAACACACATACACACAAGGAGGATATAGTTATTTGAGAAACTTTACATCAAGATCTACATAAATTAACTGTCAATCCTGCTGTGATGTTGGGAAACATCAATAGCGTGAGTAGTTGAGGTTTGTACCTCAAAGCAAAATTGTTAATATTTTCACTGAAGAATGAACTAGGATATTTTCTCTATTGGTAAAACAGTCTTCTGGGATGGGGACTCTCTCCACAGGTGTGAATGGAATGTCTGTACATGTGCAAAGAAAACGTCAGCTCCTGAGGCCTGTGGCTCCTCTGTCCACAGAGAGATCACCTCTGATCCTATACCAGCTGGTCCCACATTCTCTCACCTGTGTGTCAGGATGACCTGCCTCATAGAACCTCGTTACTAATGCAAGGCCAGGAGGACCTGAAACCCACTGTGACATGTGCCATAGTAAAATTATTTAAATAGATTTTCCTATTCATCTACTTCAGGAGGAGCTACAGGTAAACTACTCTGGTAATATATGCCTCCTCTGGTGGTAAAGAGTCTGCCTGCAATGTGGGAGACTCAGGTTCAATCCCTGGGTTGGGTAGATCCCCTGGGGAAGGAAATGACAACCCACTCCAGTATTCTTGCCTGGAAAATCCTGTGGATGGAGGAGCCTGGTGGGCTACAGTCCATGGGGTCACAAAGAGTCGGACACAACTGAGAAACTTCATTTTCTTTCTTTTCTTTCTGTGTTTAAGAGAGAATCTTGTACATAAGCTCATGTAGGCCATTTAAGTTTCTTCTGAAAGGCTCTAGTAAGCCAGGACACAGAATATGAGCAGCAGTGGAAAGCCCAACTGGCTCCTATCAATGAAGGGGGCAGAACAAGGGGAGGCACATGTGTGGGAACCAGAGGAGACCTGACACTTCCACAAGTGCCTGGAACTGCTCAGAATCACCATGTTGAAATCCTGCCTGGCCTTAGAGCTGTTCTGTTCCTCCTCATTTCACAAAAGCCTGAGAAGGAAAAAAAAAAAATATATATATATATATATATATATATATATATATATATATATATGTATATTTCTTCACTTCAACCATGAAGAAGAATGACACTCAGAGAGCCTCCCACATCATCTTTCCCTGTTGTCTCAGTTTTAAGTCTGGTAAGAGAGAAATTGATGAAGCAAACACATGGTATGCCATCAATAAAAAGACATACCCCCTAAGTATAATCCAAAATTAAAAAGACATTATAAAGGGAGCTTCATTTGCACATTGTTGAGCAAGAAGCCAATATGCCTCCAAAGCAGTGAAAATCACTGGTCATAGGATGTTTCAAAATGATTACTGAATTGAACTGAAAAATCACAAGAACCACATTTAAGGTGTCCTTTAAAACTCTGGAATTTAGGACCAAAGACTAAACAATCGTCTAAGCAATGGTAAGAGTTCCTTGTCAGAGAATAATCATCATTCTACTTCAGAATTTTAGAAAAACTTTTCATTCTCTGTAAGATTCCAGCATGCAGGCAATTTCTCTTCCTTTAGCTGTTTCCATGAAATTTACACGAACAAGGTCACCAAGAGAGACCACAATATTCCTCCCTCTCCCCTGACTCTCCTCCACTTTCTCTCCAAGGCTGTAAATTATGGCAGGATTTTACTCTGTGGCCCAAAGCAAGAGACTCTTCAAGCATCTGTATTTGAGGAGATAAAGGGCCCGAAAGAGCCCAGCTTAAATAACCAGCTTTGAGTCCAACTGGGAAAAGTGAGATGGAGTCTCTTTGCTTATAATGATGACAGGAACATTTCTTTGCTCATCCTGCCATATGTGACCTGAATATTTTTTCTTTCAGGTTCCTCTCATAAAGCAAATTCACATCCTGTTTTGATGTCTAAGGTATGAAGCATCCACCTGGTTTTCAAAGTATAGTCTATAAAAGTGTTACCTAAGCTAGTCTACGAAATAAATCAGTTTATTTTTAAAAGACCTTTCTTCCTTCCTTAAACAATAAAAAGCCTCACAGTATTAGCACATTTGTGAAAGGCAGTTTTGGTGATTCAGGAGAATAGGCACAGTGTCTCCATTTAAACTTCAATCACTGATTTCATAATTAGAGCCTCGTTCTACTGTCACGTCCCTCACCTTCTTCTCTTGAGAACACCCCTTGAAGCGGATGAAGTTCTCCAAAGCCTGGGGGACTGAAGCAGGATTGTTTGCAGAAAGAGGAGTCTGTCACTTCTGAGCCCCTGACCAGCAGCTGAAGCTGCTTCAAACTGAGCTTTCATCAGAGCCCTCAGACACTATGTAGGCCTTAAAGAGGTTCTGCTAATTATCACCAAACAACTGCTGAATGTCATACAAAAAAAAAAAAAAAAAGCATTTCCCATTGTGCTAAGAGTAGTACACAACTGAGCGACTTCATTTTCACTTTTCACTTTCATGCATTGGAGAAGGAAATGGCAACCCACTCCAGTGTTTTTGACTGGAGAATCCGGGGACAGGGAAGCCTGGTGGGCTGCCGTCTATGGGGTCGCACAGAGATGGACACGACTGAAGCAACTTAGCAGCAGCAGCAGCAGCAGCAGTGTCCCTGTTTCAAAAGAATGAGCAATCACCTGAAGTTGTTTTAAACATTGGTTTATTTTTCTTATTATTATTTTTTAATTACTAAACCCTCCGAATGAACTGATCATCATCCATGTTCAGATGAAAACATTCTTTTCCAAGAAAGGACAAAGAATTTAAGTCCTATTAAAGTCCTTTTGCGGGCTTCAGGAAGCAGTTCCACGGGATTTAATGGAGACTTCGGTGTCAGGAACAAAGGGCCGGATGCATTAGGCTAGATTCCAGCTGTATTTCTTAACAACAGTAAAGAAATGTACAGTACATCCACCTCTTCTCTCAGTTTTTTTCTCAATAAGGAAAAAGGGAAAGAAAACCAAGTAATCAGGGAGAAGTAAGAGAGCCAGTGCTGGTTCATCTTCTTCAACATACTGAAGAAAACTCAGGGACTAGAAATACCAAAAAAGCAGAGTGTGCTGTTTAAAAAATACTCTGCTTTTGCTTTGATTAAAAAAAAAAAACTATTAAATATATTGATTTATTTTTTGATTTCTTCTGTGATTTGTTGGTTATTCAGCAGCGTATTGTTCAGCCTCCATATGTTGGAGTTTTTAATAGTTTTTCTCTTGTAAGATCTAATCGTACTGCATTGTGGTCAGAAAAGATGCTTGGAATGATTTCAATTTTTTTGAGTTTACCAAGGCTAGATTTATGGCCCAGGATGTGATCTATCCTGGAGAAGCTTCTATGTGCGCTTGAGAAAAAAGTGAAATTCATTGTTTTGGGGTGAAATGTCCTATAGATATCAATTAGGTCTAAGTGGTCTACTGTATCATTTAAATTTTGTGTTTCCTTGTTAATTTTCTGTTTAGTTCATCTATCCAAAGTGGGGTATTAAAGACTCCCACTATTGCATATTTAAAAGCAGAGACATTACTTTGCCAACAAAGGTCCGTCTAGTCAAGGCTATAGTTTTTCCTGTGGTCATGTATGGATGTGAGAATTGGACTGTGAAGAAGGCTGAGCACCAAAGAATTGATGCTTTTGAACTGTGGTGTTGGAGAAGACTCTTGAGAGTCCCTTGGACTGCAAGGAGATCCAACCAGTCCATTCTGAAGGAGATCAGCCCTGGGATTTCTTTGGAAGGAATGATGTTAAAGCTGAAACTGCAGTACTTTGGCCACCTCATGCAAAGAGTTGACTCATTGGAAAAGACTCTGATGCTGGGAGGGATTGGGGGCAGGAGGAGAAGGGGATGACAGCGGATGAGATGGCTGGATGGCATCACTAACTTGATTGATGTGAATCTGAGTGAACTCCGGGAGTTGGTGATGGCCAGGGAGGCCTGGCGTGCTGTGATTCATGGGGTCGCAAAGAGTCGGACGCGACTGAGCAACTGAACTGAACTGATTGTTGTGTTATGGTTAATTTCCCCTTTCATATTTGTTAGCATTTGTCTTACATATTGTGGTGCTCCTATGATGGGTGCATATATATTTATAATTGTTATGTCTTCTTCTTGCATTGATCCTTTGATCATTAGGCAGTGTCCTTCTTTGTCTCTTTTCACAGCCTTTGTTTTAAAGTCTATTTTATCTGATATGAGTATTGCTACTCCTGCTTTCTTTTGGCCTCTATTTGCATGGAATATCTTTTTCCAGCCCTTCATTTTCAGTCTGCATGTGTCCCTTGTTTCGAGGTGGGTCTCTTGTAGACAACATATATAGGGGGTCTTGTTTTTGTATCCATTCAGCTAGTCTTTGTCTTTTGGTTGGGGCATTCAACCTATTTACATTTAAGGTAATTATTGATAAGTATGATCCCGTTGCCATTTACTTTATTGTTTTGGGCTCAAGGTTATACACCGTTTCTGTGTTTCCTGTCTAGACAAGACCCTTTAGCATTTGTTGGAGAGCTGGTTTGGTGGTGATGAATACTCTCAGCTTTTGCTTGTCTGTAAAACTTTTGATTTCTCCTTCCTATTTGAATGAGATCCTTGCTGGGTACAGTAATCTGGACTGTAAGTTATTTTCTTGCATCACTTTAAGTATTTCCTGCCATTCCCTCCTGGACTGAAGAGTTTCTATTGAAAGATCAGCTGTTATCTTTATGGGAATCCTTATGTGTTATTTGTTGTTTTTCCATTGCTGCTTTTAATATTTGTTCTTGTGTTTGATCTTTGTTAATTTGATTAATATGTGTCTTGGGTGTTTCACCTTAGATTTATCCTGTTTGGGACTCTCTGGGTTTCTTGGACTTGCGTGATTATTTCCTTCTCCATTTTAGGGAAGTTTTCAACTATTATTTCCTCAAGTATTTTCTTATGGTCTTTCTTTTTGTCTTCTTCTTCTGGGACTCCTATGATTCGAATGTTGGGGCATTTAACATTGGCCCAGAGGTCTCTGAGATTGTCCTTGTTTCTTTTAATTAGTTTTTCTTTTTTCCTCTCTGTTTTATTTATTTCTAGCATTCTATCTTCTACCTCACTTATCCTATATTCTGCCTCCGTTATTCTACTGTTGGTTCCCTCCAAAGTGTTTTTGATCTCATTTATTGCATTATTCATTATATATTGACTCTTTTTTATTTCTTCTAGGTCCTTGTTAAACCTTTCTTGCATCTTCTCCATCTTTGTCTCCAGGCTATTTATCTGTAGCTCCATTTTGATTTCAAGATTTTGGATCATTTCCACTATCATTATTAGGAATTATTTATCAAGTAGATTCCCTATCTCCAAAAATGAATTTGATTCATCATGATAAAGATGATGGCTCCTGATCTGTGCCAACACTTGCAGTGCAAACATAAATACTGAATGTGCATGGAATCCCTCTTCATCTGAAAACACGTTCTTTGTGCCAACAGCATAAGAGAGTCTCTTGGTGCAGAGAATCATCTGAAGAGGTTCTGAAATCCATTTTCCTGATTCTTTCAATAAGCAGCTAATCCCTGAATATAATCTCCACTAGGTATTCTTTCTGAGGGACATACTTAACTAAATACTTCAGGCTATGAGCACAAAGGATCCATACACTTCAGCAACCTGTTCTGTTTCAGGAAATTATTTAGGAATTGGCTTCATTTTTGCTTATTCCTGAAACTGAACACAAACTGAGGAGTCCCTTCTTGAAGATACAGTGTTTGTCTCTGAAAGTTGCCCCAGGACTCCAGGACTGATGGTCTATGTCACCACTCCCCTGCCTCTGGTTCCTATGCAGGCCCTTGATGCTGTCATACCTTCCCCACTTCTGACCTGCTCATGGTGTAGTCAGCAGTGATGGGGGTGAGCCTGGGAGGGGAGAGAGAGAGAGACCAACCTGGAAGCTCACCGCTGCTCCCAGGATCACAGGGAGCAGGAAGCCAGGGAGGATGATACGGGCCTGGCTCACCCAAGTGGGGCAACTCACAGAAACAGCACTGGGTTCGCCCTCTGAAGAGTCTGCTCTCAGCTTCCCAAAATCAGGGTGTTGTGACTGCTTCCTACTCATTTCAGGAGAAAAGGGATGTAAGCTCTTTGTACTTAGACAAGTGGCTTCAATCAACCAAACCAACAGACTTTCTCCACCTCCACAGCCAGCTAGACAATGTAAAGAGAAGCAGCTCTTGGCTGAGGAAGAGTGAGATTTTGAGTATCTTTTCCTGACACTCCATTGACTGAAAATATTGCTGGCATTTATGTCAAATAGTGTTCTGCCTATGTTTTCCTCTAGGATTTTGTAGTACCTGGTCTTACATTTATTCATTTAATTCATTTTAAGTTTATTTTTGTATATGGTGTTAGAGAATGTTCTAATTTCATTCTTATACATGTTGTGTCTAGATTTCCCAGCATCACTTATTAGAGAGACTCTTTTCTCCATTGTATTATATAGTCTTGGCTTCTTTGTTTTAGATGAATTGACCATAAATGTGTGGGTTTATTTCTGAACTTTCTATCCTGTTTCACTAATCTATACATCTGATTTTTATGCCATTATCATACTGTTTTCATTAAAGTAGCTTTTATAGTATGGTCTGAAGTCACAGCTTGTGATTCCTTCAGGTCCATTCTTCTTTCTAAAGGCTGCTTCTAGTATTCAAGTTTTCTGTTTTCATACAAATTTTAATCTTTTTATTCTTATTCTAAGAAAAATGCTATTGCTAATTTGATAGGAATTGCACTCAATTTGTAGGTTGCCCCTGGGTAGTATGGTCATTTTAACAATACTGATTCCTCCAATCTAAGAACATGGTATATCTTTCCATCTGTTCACGTTGTCTTATGTTTCTTTAATCAGTGTCTTATAGTTTTCTTTTGCCTCCTTAGGTAGATTTATTCTTAGATTTCTTTTCTTTTTTTTTTTTTTTTGATGCAATGATAAATGGATATTTCCCTTAATTTCTTTTTCTAATTTCTTGTTGTTAATGTATAGAAATGCAAGAGATTTCTGTATGCTGTTGTTGCTGCTAAGTCACTTCAGTCATGTCTGACTCTGTGCAATCCCATAGATGGGAGCCCACCAGGCTCCCCATCCCTGGGATTCTCCAGGCAAGAATACTGGAGTGGGTTGCCATTTCCTTCTCCAATGAATGAAAGTGAAAAGTGAAAGTGAAGTTTCTCAGTCGTGTCCGACTCTTAGCAACCCTATGGATTGCAGCCTACCAGACCCCTCTGCCCATGGGATTTTCCAGTCAAGAGTACTGGAGTGGGTTGCCATTGCCTTCTCTGAGATTTCTGTATATATAACAGCTTATATAGCTTAATACCAAAAAAAACAAAAAACCCAATCAAAAAACAGGCAGAAAACCTAAGTAGACATTTCTCTAAAGAGGAAACACAGATGGCCAAGAGGCACATGAAAAGATGCTCAATATCACTAATTATTAGAGAAATGCAAATCCAAAATACAATGAGGTATTGCCTCACATCAGTCAGAATGTGTGTTAGTTAATTGCTTAGTCCTGTCCGACTCTTTGCAACCCCAAAGACTGTAGCCCACCAGGCCCCTCCGTCCATGGGATTCTCCAGGCAAGAACACTGGAGTGGGTATCATTAAAAAGCCTACAAAAAATAAATAATGAAGAAGATACAGAAAAAAGGGGACCCTCATACATTTTTGGTAAAGTGGGAATGTAAATTGGTGCAACTATTATGGAAAACAGTGTGGAGCTTTCTTAAAAGAACAAGAAAGAGTCACCATATGATCCAGTAATCCCACTCCTGGCCATGTATCCAGAAAAGACAAAAGTTCTAATTCAAAAAGATACATGCAACCCAATGTTCACAGCAGCACTACTTTACTTACAAGACATGGAAGCAACCTAAATGTCCATTGACAGATGAATTGATAAAGAGATGTGATTCCTATTTATATACACATACTATATATATATAAATATATATATATATATATATATATATATAACTATATTTATCCACACTATATATACCCACTCCCCCCACACACACACAGAGTCACACATGGAATATTACTCAGCCATAAAGAAGAATGAAAGAATGCAATTTGCAGTAACATGGATGGACCTAGAGATTATCATACCAGGTAGGTCAGAGAAAGAGAAATATAGTATGATATCACTTATATGTAGAAACTAAAAAGGATGAGAGAAATGAACTTATTTATAGAATAGAAATAAGTTCACCAACATAGAAAACAAACTGCTGCTGCTACTGCTGCTGCTACTAAGTCACGTCAGTTGTGTCCGACTCTCTGTGACCCCATAGACAGTACCCAACAGGCTCCTCTGTCCCTGGGATTCTCCAGGCAAGAATACTAGAGTAGGTTGCCATTTCCTTCTCCAGTGCATGAAAGTGAAGTCGTTCAGTCATGTCCTACTCTTAGCGACCCCATGGACTGCAGCCTACCATGCTCCTCATGGGATTCTCCAGGCAAGAGTACTGGAGTGGGTTGCCACTGCCTTCTCCAGAAAACAAACTAAAGGTTACCAAATGGGAAAGTAGGTGGAAGGGATAAATTAGGAATCTGTGATTAACAGATACACACTACTGTATATAAAATAAATGAACAAGAACCTATTGTATAGCACAGGGAACTCTGCTCAGTATTTTCTAATAACCTATTATGGAAAAGAATATGAAAAAGAAAATACCTACTCACATACATATATACAAATTCATATACACACACTGCTGCTGCTGCTGCTGCTAAGTCGCTTCAGTCGTGTCCGACTCTGTGCGACCCCATAGACAGCAGCCCACCAGGCTCCCCCATTCCTGGGATTCTCCAGGCAAGAACACTGGAATGGGGTGTCATTTCCTTCTCCAATGCATGAAAGTGAAAAGTGAAAGTGAAGTTGCTCAGTCGTGTCCAACTCTTAGCGACCTCATGGACTGCAGCCTACCAGGCTCCTCCGTCCATGGGATTTTCCAGGCAAAAGTACTGGAGTGGGGTGCCATATACACACACACATATATAATTGAATCATTTTGTTGAACACTTGAAACACTGTAAAACAACCATGCTTCAATTTTAAAAAATAAACACAGACATACACAAAACTCAAATCCTGACTCTGCTGCTTGCTGCTTACCTGGGCAGTGGGTTAAGCTCACAGCTATTGCTGTTGTTGTTTAATCACTAAGCCATATTTGAATCTTTTGCAACCCCATAGACTGTAACTGTAGACTCCTCTGCCCATGGCATTTCCCAGGCAAGAATACTGGAGTGGGTAGCCATTCCCTTCTCCAAGGAATCTCCCTGACCCAGGGGTCAAACCTGTACCTTTTGTATTGACAGGCATATTCTTTACAGCTAAGCCACCAGGGATTCCCAAAGCTCAGGTGCCTTGGTTTTTAAATCTGTCAGATAAGGATAACAAGTGAATTGTGAGGATTTAAGTAGGAGATGGTAGGGAAAAAAGGCTAAAACCTGTTATGGATTCCCAACCCTTTGGAATTATTACTAATACCTGTGTAACTTGTCAGAGTCTGCAACAAGCATTGGAGCAACAGAAATGAGAGACACAGGCCCTGTCCTCAAGGAGAGGAAGACAACAGTCAAGAATGTGGGGAAGACTGAGAAAAAGGCCAGAGGTCTTGGTGGGGGACTGGAAAGTATGAGTGGGTACAGGGTAGTCATCAGGAAAGAATCTGGTAGGAGAGGAATATGAAATCAAAAGGAAATTAAAAAGTGCTATTCTCTCCCACTGTTCCCATAGAAAAGAGTTTAGACACATTTTTCTGTTTTACTTTTTCCAAAATCTCCTATTGTGTCTGTGTGTTGGGGTAGCGGGTAAGGGGTCTGGCATTTGTTTTTCACTTTACTCTTTATTTATATTTTTATTATTTTTAAATTTTATTTATTTTTTAAACTTTACAATATTGTATTAGTTTTGCCAAATATTGAAATGAATCCGCCACAGGTATACATGTGTTCCCCATCCTGAACCCTCCTCCCTCCTCCTTCCCCATACCATCCCTCTGGGTCGTCCCAGTGCACCAGCCCCAAGCATCCAGTATCGTGCATTGAACCTGGACTGGCGACTCGTTTCATACATGATATTATACATGTTTCAATGCCATTCTCCCAAATCTTCCCACCCTCTCCCTCTCCCACAGAGTCCAGAAGACTGTTCTATACATCAGTGTCTCTTTTGCTGTCTCATACACAGGGTTATTGTTACCATCTTTCTAAATTCCATATATATGCGTTAATATACTGTATTGGTGTTTTTCTTTCTGGCTTACTTCACTCTGTACAATAGGCTCCAGTTCCATCCACCTCATTAGAACTGATACAAATGTA
Organism: Bos javanicus; assembly: GCF_032452875.1. Taxonomy (NCBI): domain Eukaryota; kingdom Metazoa; phylum Chordata; class Mammalia; order Artiodactyla; family Bovidae; genus Bos; species Bos javanicus. Next base: position 71,289,533 of record NC_083879.1, on the reverse strand, counting down.
TTCTTTTTAATGGCTGAGTAATACTCCATTGTGAATATGTACCACTGCTTTCTTATCCATTCATCTGCTGATGGGCTTCGAGGTTGCTTCCATGTCCTGGCTATTATAAACAGTGCTGCGATGAACATTGGAGTACACGTGTCTCTTTCCTTCTGGTTTCCTCAGTGTGTATGCCCAGCAGTGGGATTGCTGGATCATAAGGCAGTTCTATTTCCAGTTTCTTAAGGAATCTCCACACTGTTCTCCATAGTAGCTGTACTAGTTTGCATTCCCACCAACAGTGTAAGAGGGTTCCCTTTTCTCCACACCCTCTCCAGCATTTATTGCTTGTAGACTTTTGGATCACAGCCATTCTGACTGGCGTGAAATGGTACCTCATAGGGGTTTTGATTTGCATTTCTCTGATAATGAGTGATGTTGAGCATCTTTTCATGTGTTTGTTAGCCATCTGTATGTCTTCTTTGGAGAAATGTCTATTTAGTTCTTTGGCCCATTTTTTGAGTGGGTCATTTATTTTTCTGGAGTTGAGCTGTAGGAGTTGCTTGTATACTTTTGAGATTAGTTGTTTGTCAGTTGCTTCATTTGCTATTATTTTCTCCCATTCTGAAGGCTGCCTTTTCACCTTGCTAATAGTTTCCTTGTTGTGCAGAAGCTTTTAAGTTTAATTAGGTCCCATTTGTTTATTTTTGCTTTTATTTCCAATATTCTGGGAGGTGGGTCATAGAGGATCCTGCTGTGGTGTATGTTGGAGAGTGTTTTGCCTATGTTCTCCTATAGGAGTTTTATAGTTTCTGGTCTTACATTTAGATCTTTAATCCATTTTGAGTTTATTTTTGTGTATGGTGTTAGAAAGTGTTCTAGTTTCATTCTTTTACAAGTGGTTGACCAGTTTTCGCAGCACCACTTGTTAAAGAGATTGTCTTTAATCCATTGTATATTCTTGCCTCCTTTGTCAAAGATAAGGTGTCCATATGTGCATGGATTTATCTCTGGGCTTTCTATTTTGTTCCATTGATCTATATTTCTGTCTTTGTGCCAGTACCATACTGTCTTGATGACTGTGGCTTTGTAGTAGAGCCTGAAGTCAGGTAGGTTGATTCCTCCAGTTCCATTCTTCTTTCTCAAGATTGCTTTGGCTATTTGAGGGTTTTTGTATTTCCATACAAATTGTGAAATTATTTGTTCTAGCTCTGTGAAGAATACCGTTGGTAGCTTGATAGGGATTGCATTGAATCTATAAATTGCTTTGGGTAGTATTCACTTTATTCTTTAAATTTATATAAATAATTTGGTTTATAACCAATAAAGAAAATCACCAAAAAACATAAATAGAAATTAAAAATCAAAGCCGCTGCAGAATGTGTTACTCTCTTTATTTAAGTAGAAATAATCCCTGAATGGCCAGTGCCCCAATCCTTAATAAAAATTATAATTTCAACTGACTGAACATTCTCAAGAACCAGACATGGGCCACAAACATTTTCTCACCCAGCTACATCTTCACAACACAGCTGAGCAACAGTACTTCCTAGATCTAGTTTAAGGATGAGGAGTATGAAGTTTGGAAGCTGGGTGACGCCATCAAGTTTCCACAGTCATATGAGGCAGAACAGAAATAAAAATGTCAGTCATGTTGACATTTGATTTAAACTCTTAAACATTCTATCTTTGGCTGCCCTCTGTGTAATTTCCTGAGACCTTTACACATTACAGGGTCTCTCCAGATTCTCTCTCTTTAACCAACCAACATTGTGACTTGGAGACAAAGGCAAATAAATTAGAATAATAAAAGTTGCAAAATTATAATGTTTGGTGATCATTATCTATATGGATATAAAGCTTAGCACTGTTTTGTAAGCATGTTCCCTAGAGTGTGTACACAGATCATGATCAAAAGTATAGTATAAATTGATGGAACAGAACCAAAACCTGGTGATCTCGAGGGATGTTTAGTCTTTGCTCAGATGTGCTTCCAAACATTACCAGCAAAGCCAAGAATCATGCAATGTTTTTCTTTATTTATAAAGTTCTCTTATGTACAGGCTTCCCTGGTGGCTCAAATGGTAAAGCATCTGCATGCAACACAGGAGATCTGGGTTCAATCCCTGGGTCAGAAAGTTTTGCTGGAAAAGGAAAGGGCAACCCATTCCAGTACTCTTGCCTGGAAAATCCCATGGATGGAGGAGTCTGGTAGGCTACAGTCCATGGGTTCACAAAGAGTTGGACATGACTGACGGACTTCCCTTCCCTTATGTACATAAGCATACACCTTTTTTTATTAAGAGGTATTAAAAATAACGCAGGGCACTTTTCTGGATCCTTTCATCCAAGGACATAAAAGGACTTTGCAGACACACCTACTATTTCTGCTAACTAGTTTCATTTGATTCATGTCAGAGATTGGTACAATCCAAACTTAAAACCTGGAATCTAAACTCCTTTGTTTTCTACTGCAATCACTAAGTCACAAATCTAATAACCAGAGGAAATCTTTAAATACAGGGGTTACAGGTGCTGAAAATTTCTTCCCATTTTTTCTGAAAGGAATATCTTTTAAAAATTGTTTTTAAACTGTGGTAAAATAGGGTGACTCAGTGGTAAAGAATCAGCCTGCCAATGTAGGAGACATGGGTTCGATCCCTGGGTCAAGAAGCCCTGTTAATTAGCCTCCAATTAAAATAAATATATTTAAATAAATAAAAACCTAAAAAATGAAAGCTGTGGTACATATATATACAATGGAGTATTACTCAGCCATTAAAATGAATACATTTAAATCAGTTCTAATGAGGTGGATGAAACTGGAGCCTATTATACAGAGTGAAGTAAGCCAGAAAGAAAAACACCAATACAGTATACTAATGCATATATATGGAATCAGAAAGTGGTAACAATAACCCTGTATGTGAGACAGCAAAAAAGACACAGATATATAGAACAGTCTTCTGGACTCTGTGGGAGAGGGAGAGGGTGGGATGATTTGGGGAAATGGCATGGAAACATGTATAATATCATATAAGAAATGAATCGCCAGTCCAGGTTTGATACAGGATGCTTGGGGCTGGTGCACTGGGATGACCCAGAGGGATGGTACAGGGAGGGAGATGGGATGGGGGTTCAGGATGGGGAACACGTGTATGCCCGCGGCGGATTCATGTTGATGTGTGGCAGAACCAATACAATGTTGTAAAGTAATTAGGCTCCAATTAAAATAAATAAATTTAATTAAAAAAAAAAAGAAGCAGCAACAGCAACCCTGGAGAAGAAAATGGAAACCCACTCCAGAACTCTTGATTGGAAAGTCCCATGCACAGAGGAGCCTGGCAGGCTATAGTCCATGTGGTGCAAAGACGGACATGACTTGGTGACTCAACAACAAGAACACATAAAATTTACCACCTTAATGACTTTTAAACGTACACTTAAGTGGTATTAAATACATTCCCATTATTGTACAGCTATTACCACCATCCAGCCACAGACTCCTTTCATCTTGCATGAGTGAAACTCTGTAGACATTAAACAACAATTCCCCTCTCTCCTCTCCCTGCAACTCCTGGCAATCACCATTCTACTTCCTGTCTCCATGAACTGACTACTTCAGGTACTTCATATTAATAGAATTATATACTAATTATCATTTTTGACTGGCTTATTTTACATTAGCATACTTTCCTCAAGGTTCATCTGTGTTGTAGCATGTGTCAGAATTGGCTTCCTTTCTAAGGCTGAATAATATTTCATTGTATAGAAATGTACCATGTTTTGTTTATCCAGTCATCAGTCAATGGACCCTTAGGTGCCTCCACATTTTTGCTATTGGGAATAATGCTGCTATGAACACACATATACAGATATCTCCTCAAGACCCTGATTTCAATATTTGGGGTTTATACCCTAAAACAGAATTGCTGGGTCATATGATATTTCTATTTTTAACTTTCACGAGTTTCTACTGTCTATATTAATATAATTCAGCCTCTAAAACACTCCCTAAAAGTCATAGTTCTTTAACAAGCAGAACAACAACAAAAGAACCAAAAAAAAAAAAAAATCCCATACAAAACAAAGAAGCAGAACAAAAGAAAATAGACTCAGAGCCTAGGAAGAGATGCTCAGTTCAAAGCTTCACCATCACAGCAACCATGTATTGGATCTACATGAAGCACTGCACACGCACTGGCCCATTTAGCCCTCATGACAGCTTAAGGAGTTGGACTGTTAGTTGCCTTGCAATGGAGAAAAAACTGAGGTACACAAAGATGGAATTCAAAGTCTCCTGTTCTTCCTCATTTTTCTGTACTGCTTCCCTGGTTAAAATAATTTACTAATAGCTGAATTCTAAAAGACTCCCCAAAGCATCTATACATCCTATAATTCTCAAAGCCCCACAGTTTCACAGAAAGCCTTCCAAGGAGATAATCAGCCTTGAAAAGATGGCTTTATTTCCTACAACAAAATTCCATTTTTAAGACACAAAATTCAGGTTTTCCTATAGGAACCACTCTAGGGCTACACAAATCAGTTATCATTTTGTTTCAGAATTATGTGGTTATCGATATTCAGAACCATGGCACCTGAAGAAGTCTGAGTCCAGAAATCTGTCCAGGTCAGTTTGCACACAAAACAAACAAATGAACGAATAAACAAAGTCTAGTATCTGATAACGTGTCTGCTAAAAATATTCTGTATTGGGGGCGGGGGAGGATCAACTCTTTCAAGCAATTTGAAAAAAGAAAGTAAAAGCAATTAAATTTAGATGCCTTATTAAAAGAACATGTGAAAATACTCTGATGTGCATACCTGAGGTGCAACTGACATTTTCTTCCTTAAATCATGAAGTCCAATACTGGTTGTCCTGATCCCATCAATCCAAATGTTACCTTCAGGCTCTGACAATCTAAGAAGGGCAGCGATGAGGGAACTTTTTCCAGCTCCTGTTCTTCCCACAATGCCATCTTTTGAAGAGATCTAGAAGGGATTAAGAATTAACAATACACAACCAACCTGGGAGAAAATATAATTGCTGAAGATGAATTTTAAAAGTTCTATATAAAGAGTAGTTTGTAAATTTCTCAAACATGTTACTGTTGACATTTTGGGCCAGATAATTCATTGTTGGGAGTATGTGGGGCTACCCTGTATATTGTAGCAGGGTTAGCAGTAGCCATGGGCTCTACCCACTAGATAGCAGAAGCACCCCACAAACAATGCAACCAAAAATTTCAGACATTGACAACTCTCCCCTGACTGGGACTCCATGGTCACAAGACAACTTAAAACTAACAGAATCAATATACTAGCAATGAAAAGTCAGAAGCCTTCTAAGTGGTCCATAAAAATTCAGTTTATAAATACATGTCTGGGTATTTTGATCTTTAGAATTATGTGGGTTATTTTACAGAGATGTCAAGTCTAGTCAGAAGTGTTATATGTAAACAAATACTCACTTTTTCATGGATCTGTTATTTAAGAGGAATTATTCTTTGGTAAAGAAATTAAATCACTTCCTTATGTTAAATATTTTAATTATATTCTATCCTGAAAGGAAACATCTTAAAATTGTAAAGTACAGGTCTCAGGGTCTCATAAGACAGTGGCCAGTAGACAAAATGCAAATAATGAGTCAACAACAACACAAACAACATTTGCTATTTATATGGGGACTTTCATCTGAGCAGTTCAAAAGGCATTTTACTAACAAATCAATACTTACAATTGCACCTTGTAAGAATACATGTTGAGTGTCAGTCTAGTTATTAAAACCAAAACAGAAAGATAGCGAGTTTGGGATTGACATGTACACACTGCTATATTTTAAATGGATAACCAGCAAGGACCTACTGTATAGCAATAGGAACATTGCTCAATGCTATCTAATAACCTAAATGGAAAAGCATTTGAAAAAGAATAGACACATGTATATGTATAACTGAAACACTCTGCTGTACACCTGAAAGTAACATGACATTGTTAATCAACTATACTATAGTATAAAATGTAACATTTTTTTTGTTTTTTTGTTTTTTTTAAAGCAGAGAAAAAATGCACTAACAATAAGATTAAAGGATCTACATAGTGCAGGTAAAATGCTGGTGGGGAATAAAACTGTACTGTAAAAATTGGCCTTTAGCTGTGTGCATTCAATATGTATGCAAAAACTGGCCCTTCTTTTTTTTTTTCTAACCAACAAGCTTTCTCAACTGCTAATTCCCTGGTAGGAGCTTCCCAAGAGATGATTTCATCTCTATTTAGGGATTTGGAATCAATGAGGGGTGTAAGACATGCTTTCAATCATTTGTCAATTAATTCAGCAAATTTTTATAACTCAGATTTAAACAGTGAAAAAATAATTTTTCTGAGCACTGTAATCATAATGCTCATGCTCAGAACTTTTCATATTTTATTATTTGAACATTTCCAAATTGTCAAATCTTAGTCCATAAAATCAGTCATGGCATTTCAAAAAATAATTTAATCATCACAGAGGTTAAATGTAAGAAAAGAGGGTTTAGATTATTTCTTTGTAGCCATTTTGTACTGTACATTAAACCATACTTTACATAATATAGATGGACCAGTTTCTGTATATAACCAGGCCTAGTATATGTGTGTGTGTGTATGTGTATATATATAGATAGATATATAGATATAGATATAAAACTCATGTGTTCTGTGTACAGAGAGGCCTCAAAGATATCATGGAGTTGGTTCCAGACTACCTCAATAATGTAAATAATGCAAAGTGAAGTAAATCATACAAAAAATTTTGCTTCTCTGTGCATATAAAAGTTATATTGCCACTATGCTATAGTCTACATTATGTCTACAAAGTACATACTTTAATTTTCAAATACTTTATTGTGACAAAAAGACACCATTATCTGAGCCTTTACTGGGTTATAGCAACATTAAAGAACACTGATTCCAGATCATCACAACAAATGCAATAACAAAAAGTTTGAAATATTGCAAGAGTCACCAAAACATGACAGAGATACAAAGTAAGCAAATGCTGTAGGAAAAATGGTGCTGATACACTTCCTCCATGCAGGGTTGCCATAAATGTCCAATTTGTAAAAAAAAAAAAAAAAAGCACTATCTGCAAAGCACAATCAAACCAAGTATGCCTGTATTTCTGGCTGTTCTCATATGTAAATCAACACAATCAGGATACAGGTAAGAACTATCTCTAAGAATGTATGTTTCCATACTCTCAGTTATACTGAAACTGATCCACCTGTGCAAAGTGGAACAGACTCTTGGTGAAAGCCCAAGATGCTCAGGGGCACCACAGGCTGCTCACAACAGGATTGTGAGCTCCAAACTCCAGTGAGGAAAGTAAAGAAAAAGGCAACTCAAAGAAAACCTGACTCTGGCTAATTCTACCATTCAGTCATCAAAAACATAACCTGAAGTCTTTCCAAGGTCATCAATGTGTTTTACCAATTGCCCATGGACAGTATCTCCAGCATGAGTAAGTTTACATTCTTAACACAAAGACACTAGGAGACAATCTTATTTTAGCTGCTTTGTGATGGCCCCTTGCTGTTTTCCCAGACTAGGCTGCTGTTGGCCTCTGATGACCACACTAACTTGTTAGACATTTGTAGCTAGATCTCTCTTCATACACCAAACCTAACATAATCAGAACCCAATGCCCCAGACAAAATAGCCACTTCCTCTGACGTCCCCACTCTAATATTATTACTTCTTTCCCAAGTGCATAGGCTCAAAATGTCCACCTAACTTCCAGTTTTCCCCATGTCCAGTGTGGTGCCAAGCCCTGAAGATTCTACTCCTGCAATGCTTCATGACTCAACCCCTCATTTTAAGGACCACATTCAGTACCTGAGTGCCAGGCTGCACTACTTTTGAAAAACAAAATAAACTCTTTCCTTTTACATTGCTGTTGTTTAGTTGTTAAGTCATGTCTGACTTCCTTGTAACCTCATTGACTGTAGCCCACCAGGTTCCTCTGTCCATGGGATTTCCCAGGCAAGAACACTGGAGTCAGTTGCCATTTCCCTCTCCATGGAATCTTCCTGACCCATGGACTGAACCTGTGTCTCCTGCATTGCAGGTGGATTCTTTACCACTGAGCCATCTGAGAAGCCCACATAAGTTTAATTAGTCTGCCTGAAATAAGAAAGCCTATAAAGCACAAGATGAGACTCAAGTCCATATATGTTGGCCTCTTTTCCATCTGCTGACGGTTTTCTTATCACCAGGATGGCCGGACATCTTATCATGTCCCTCTGTGTAGCTAGAACAGAGAAAGTGGGGAGAGGTGTAGCTGCAGTTAAAGAAACAGGCCTACCATAGAGATCCTATGGTCAGAGAGTTGAAGCATGACTTGAACATGGATGCATATAATGTGGTGGTTAAGACAAGAGGGATGAAATCATTGAGAAAAGTGTACCTGAGGTCACTGAGGCTGTCAACAGGAAGAACCAGCACCCACAGCTAGGCTGGGAGAGAAACCTGCTGCTAAATGGGGCACATGGTGACTAAGGAACAGGCCAAACAGACTTCGAGCCCTGCTTGGGAGCAAGACTTATTTTTGATCCCATCAGGTGGTGACAGAGGCACACATACACTGCAGCACGGGGTTGTCTCTGACTCCAGGTCCAGGCAGGGCTGAGCCTGTGGGAAATCCCTTCAGTCCCTGCAGTAGGTTGGTGGGGAAGTTGGGAGCAGGATGAAAACTGCCTGTGATGAAGACAGACTCACTGAAAAGATGCAAATAAATGCAATGGAATCATACAGAGTTGAATTATGAAGTAAAGGTGCAATTTGCAGAATATGAAAATAAGTAAATCTATAGGGTGTTAAGTGCTGCAGAACGTTCTAGAGTCTCATGCTCAGACACAACAGGTGTTTGGGTGATTCATGAGTTCAGTTTCAAACTGTCAAAGGATATTTCTTAGAAATCATGGGTTATCTGTCATCAAAACCTGCCCATGGGAGAGAAAGGAGTTTACTGGGAGGTCTTGTTCAAATGTGATGCTGAGTCAAGAGGTCTGGGTGAACCTGAGACTCTGCATTTCTAAGAAGCTCCAGGAGATGCAAGTGATGCTGGCCCTGGCAATACAGTCTGAGTCCCAAGGAATCAGGAAACTTGGAAAAGAAGTGGGACAAGCTGGGAGTGAGGGGAGATGTTCCTGAGAAAATATTATGTAAAAAAAGGAAAAAATGTAGGAAACTAATATTTTTGCACATTATAGCAAGTTCTAGTAAGCATCTGTAAAAGTTCAAGAAAAGCTCTGAGCAGGAAAAAATAACAAACCCAAATTAATATACCTCTAGAGCTGGAAAATGCTTTAAAGTGGCCCAGGACTCTCTAAAATTATCAAATCAACCAAAAATCATCAAAATGAGAAATGCAGCCCATGTTCCGAATCTACCCAGGAAGTCTAGGGTTGCATTTACCTCATTGTGAGTCTTTATTTTTAATTGGCATTTCTTCCATGAATCATAAACCAGCAGAGTACCAACTACACTTTCCTATTAATTCTAACTTCCATGAATCAGGACAGCTGAGGACATGGCGGAAAGAGAATAGAGCCCCGTTTCTTCTGGGCGAACTCACTCCCAAGTCTTCCCCTTCCCTACAGCAGCTTGTCTCAATCAAAGTCAACACCAAAGTGGTGTCCTGCAGTGATGGGAGCAGAGATAGGTGAGCAGGAGAGGGTACCTGGGATATACAGAGGTAGAGTGAAATCATTTCAAGAACAAATTGCCTGGGTATCATCTCCCAATATAGAAGTGAAGCTAACGGTGATGCTGAGTGGACCAAGATACAGGTCAAAAGGCAACTTATCACATTTATTATTTCAGTCTCAAAATTAAACATTCCTTCAAAAATTTTAGAATCTCAGATAGTACTATGATTTGGAGGGTTTTAAGAAGGAATAATTCAAAACTGTATTTTTCTAAGCTGTACTATGAAGTTTTTTAGATAATTCATATTTTATCACTTTGTAGGAAATTTAAGACACAAATGAACAGAATTATATTGACAATACAAGATCTGATCAACATGGTGCTATGAGTAAGCAAACAATGATGGCCTCCAGCATGTTCAGGGACAGAGCTGAAGCAAGAACTGTGGTTAATGTTTTCTAGACACAGCAGTCTTCACCCTCTTCCTGACCTATGGTGAGACTGGAAATAATTAGGAGCCAGCTTTTACTCAGTGACTAACTGAAGCTGATCCCTGGGCATTAAGTTGAATACTTATTCTTTCATGTAACAAGGGTATCATTCATTATATCATAGCTATAGTCCTCTAGGTGGGTCGGTGGTGGAGTTCTCAAAGAGTGATTATTTAAGTGCAATCTGTTGCTTACTCCATTGTCGTGTGTGTGTGTGTGTGTGTGTGTGTGTGTGTGTTGGTTACTGGTTGTTCACACCTGTGTGCTACTCACTCAGTCTCCCAGCCAGCAGTCCTCAGCACCCTCTCTGTGCCCTGCAAAATGTCTTTTAATTTCATGGCTGCAGTCACTGCCCAAGTGATTTTGAAGCCCAATAAAATAAAGTCTGTCACTGTTTTCATTGTTTCCCCATCTATTTGCCATTAAGTGGTGGGACCAGATGCCATGATCTTAGTTTCTCGAATGCTGAGTTTTTTCACTCTCCTCTTTCATTCTCATCAAGAGGTTCTTTAGTTCCTCTTTACTTTCTGCCATTTAAGTGGTATTATCTGCATATCTAAGAGTGTTGACAGATCTGATCATAAATGTTTACAGGTGAAATCTCATCCACTTTGAGTAAGTCTCCAGGCCCTGTCTCCACCTGGGGGCTCTGGTTCCTCACCCCTGACTGAGTCATGATTCAGGCTCTTCTCTAGTGGCTATAAGCTCATCCCATGGCCCCTGCTGGAGTGGACTTGGGGCTGTGCTCTGGTTCCAGCAGCAACTCACCCACACCAGTAAGGATCAGATTGTATTAAAGAAAGAAGCAGTCTGTGGGGGGGAGGGCAGGGGTATGGCTCAGTGTGGGTGAGTGGAGGACAAGTTTATGGGAACGGCCAAGGGACAGAGGAGGAGGCTGCAACAAGAGGGGACCATGGGAGGAGGAGATCTCAGAAATACAAAGAAGAAAAGATGGAAAGGAGGAAACAAAGAAGATATTGGACAGTTAGGCACATGGAGCCAGCGCTGACTTCCCAGATTTAGTATGAATAATCAGGTATCACATATAGTGCCCTGGGTCAGGTTAAGATCGAGCCCTGGAGCCCAGGGCCCACCACCTGCCATGAGGGAGCTCATTACACAGGGAAAGAAATGCTTGGATCCCCATCCCATGGTTGGTTTTCAAGAAAGATTCACATAGTGTCATTGATCTAATCTACATCCAAGAGAATCCTCCTGACTCACTAACAAGGAAGGCAACAGCAGACATGCACTAAATCTTTAGCTGGATTTTAAAGGGGCAAATGGCTTAAACAAACCTTTAGTGTTGAGAATATGGTTTCTTGCAGGTTCTTCAATATCAGAGGCCCATCTAAGCTGTACCTGAAGTTCACACTGTAAAACTCAATCTCTCCTTTATAGGGCCAGGCTGTTGGTGGTCTATACTCGTATTCCCAGGGTGCTTCTTTCTCACACTCTGTATATTCAAGCCCCCTCTCTACAGAAATCATCTGAAACACATAAGACATCACAGGAGTTAGGAAAGGTCTTGCTTATGGATGTTTAGAGATTGTAAATGAAGCATTCTACTTTAATATCTTTACATCAGCTTTTCTATGTTTCAGAAGATCTCAGGTCTTAGCATCCATAAGGGACAGAGGTAAGAGCTGGATGAGGCTTTTGATGATTTACAAACTTGCTCATGGTCTTGTAACACTGTTATTTACAGCTACTTCCTTAAAAACTATATAAAAACTAAAAGAATTAGAGAAATGAATGCAAAGATTTTATTGATCCACTTTTCACAACTGAACAAAAAAAAAGAGAATTTTTATAAGAAAAAAATACTTATGGACACCAATCAGTAACGTGTGGCTACAGAAGAGCCATTTGTTATAAACGAGCAGAACTGAACGGTCATCAAGCCTCATTTTAATAATTAGTCACTCTCTGCTTTATTAAAAGAGATAAGTGGAAAGTTTTCACTTTTATTTGTTTTTCTCCCTTTAGGAGAAGGTGTAAATATTCAAAAGGGATGATAATTTACATACTGACTAACATCTCTTAAAGTGATAGAACTCCACTCTAATAGCACATTCTGAGCAGGAGCTTATCCTATCAGAAAGAAGAGACACCAGCAAATTCAGGTGTTCAGCACACACAATAATAGATGATAAAACGGAGAGTGGAGGAATCTAATTAAATAAACAAATCTTAAAACAACAAATTCTATATTTTAACCAACAATGGGGAATTATCTGTTAAGAAACATAGATAAACAAGCCACTAAGAAATTAGCTTGTATTCTCTCCAGGATTTCAGAACCTTTCTCCTGCAGAGATATTTATTATATCTGAAGAGAGTTTGTGATGAATATAAAACCTGCTGACATGGTGCACATAAGACTGAGAAAAACACATATATATTTAATTTTCAGTTTTACATTTACTTTAAACAAACAGAAGAGGATGTAAAAAAAAATTCTGTTAATCATGATATAAAAACAAAAGTTTCACTATTTTACATAAGAATTGCTTTTATGCCAGTTAATGGCAAGGAGATTAGAAAAGGCTAAGAACCATAAGATAAACATCACCATATTCTCAGCTTCAATGCTTTGCCTGACGCACCACTGGAACATCCCCGTGAGCGTGAGGGCGAGAGATAGCACCAAGCCAGCCTCCCCAGGATATAAAGCTAAATGAGGAAGAAGAAGAGGAATCAAGTCAGTCTTGTTCTTAACGCCCTGTTCAGCTCCTTCTGTAACTTAATAAAGAAGACTCCTTTATAATATTTAAATCATTCACATGTAATGATCATATTATTCATACTTTTACTATCTGTTCATTGAGACCATAACAACAGTACATAAAAATGACTATGAATTCAGAAAGACTGTTAAATGTGTTTATTAATCCCTATAGGATTGACATATACTTGACCACATTATATAGGTGAGGAATCAAGTCATTATTCAGACTTTTGTCATTATGGATGCAAGAACCATTAGGTAATTTCACTTTCTACAAGTCCAATGCAGCTGCAGTTGAAACCACAAAAACAAGACAATGGGTTTTAAGAGCAAATGTTTTTAAATCTAAAATACTACTTTCCTTGTTCCATATTAAAGATTCAATGCTGTTAGATTGGAATCATTAGGGATGGTGAATTCATGCCACACACACCAACAACTGCTCATCTGGTACCCATACAGCAGTGAGGATACTGTTCTTTGCTACAGAAAATCTTTCTCACCCAGTGTGTACCAGGCACCTACATCCAAGAGATTTGAGTAGCCCTAAAACTAAAACCTAAACTCTACACTGAAGAAAAACCTTAATGGTAAACTTGGTTCTCTCTTCACAACTACAGGATACTACCTAGAATGTTCAAAAGGTCAGCTTGCTACAGTTGTTCAGACTCCAACCCATTCAACAAAAGATAAAAGGATAAAAGGTAACATATCAAGACACAAATGACTTCATATGGACCACACTGTGGAATTACATGCTGCAAGCATTTTAATACAATTCATTACAACAAAACAGTATAAATTATTAGACAAGGTAGCAACAATTTAATAATTGTTAACAAAGCTATAAACTGTAAGCATACCACAACACGTTATTCACATCTGTACTTACATTGTGCCAGAATTAGGGCCCCAAAGGCAACAACAGTGACAAAGATGGCACAGATGACATCCAGATACACAGCGAGCCATCGGGACGTCGTCAAAAGCAGGAACCAAGCCTCTGGATTTGTAAAATCATAATAAGTGTAATACATAAACAGAAAAACCATGTTAATTGCTTCTAATGAGGAAGAGCATTTTCCTCAGTTGAACTAAAAAAGATTTTTACACAGGGTAGAATAGCAAAAATACACACACAAGGAGCCTGAAGATTCCAAAAAGCTAGGTTTTGACACAAGACAACATATAGGACAGAGGGATCAGTCCAGGATCTTTGTGGGGAGCATGCACTGAAAAATTCAACTCACAGATTATAAACAGAAACATGATGCTAATAAAGAAGATGGGAAATGGTCTCATCGGTGCACTTCCTGCAATGCTGGGCTTCGATGCAAAGATCATCCTCTCACAAGTTGACTGTTCCAGCTCTCAGACAGCAGACAGCACAGCTCTGCTGTTTCCCGCATCTTCTGCACTTACTAAAGAGCCCTGCACAGTGTTTATTCTCAGGAGCCAGTGTCTACATGACCATGAGCTAACCAGATTGGCATGTGGCTTTCGAAATGCCATTTTATCTTCAAAATACAATAAAGACTGGAAAGATAGGCCGAATTTTTATAGACTTAGAGGAAATTCTGAAATTTCTATCTAGAAAAAATACTTCAGGAAAACAAAGGATGATATACATCAAGTGGGCAGTAAATGTGATGATCAGGAAATTATTTTCTTCAATCTCATCAGCCACCGTGCATGCTCTGAAAAGAGAGTTGGTAAACTAGTCTGGGGACCAAGAACACTTACCACTGGGTTCTGAAAACAGAAAATAAAGTTTCATTGGAACACAGCCACAGCAACTTGCTGATGTATTATCTTTTCCTGTCTTCGTGCTATAATAGCAAAAGTGAGTAGTTGCAACAGAGACAGTATAGTACACAAGGACTAAAATATTTTCTATCTGCTTTGTTCCAAAAAAAAAAGTTTTCTGAATCCTGTTGTAAAAGGATAGAAAGCCATAGAGCACAGTGATGGAAGGACAATGCCAGGCAGCCAGGGGAGAAAAGCAGGGATGAGAGGGGAAGAGGGGAGCACAGAGGGCATCCTGAGAGGTGGAGGTTGGGGAGGCAAGTGGGCAGAATGGGACATGGGGGTGACAGAGAGAGATGCTGGCCAGCCATGCCACTTGAGAGGGAGGTCAGGCCTCAGAAGGCAGCACATCTCATCCTTTGAAATCATCTCCAGAAAATTACAGACCTGAGTGCAAATCCTGGTATGTATTGAACACTTCCTGAAACTTCTGTTCGGCTTTGTACGCCCGGATGGTCCAGAGTCCCCGCAGAGAAGATGCTAAGTGGGAAAACACCAGGCTTTGTGCTGGGGAAGCAGAGACAGACACACAACAGAGAAAGTCAGGGAGGCTGGAGGTGAGGAAACTACTGCCTCCCGGGCTCTGTGGTCACACATCCCACCAAAGAGCACACCCATGGCTTCCTGGCGGGCTGCCTGGGAGAGGAGGGATGATACCCCTTCTGGACAGATCCTTCATGTGACCCTCAAACTCCTGGTTACACCAACCTTCACTTTAATAACCTGGAAATGAAAGATTCTCTCTGAACCTGTCTTTGACCAAATTCTAACCACAGCTAAATTTAGATAAAGAAATTCTTTACTATCTCTTTCATCAAGGTCATCTCAAACACACCTCCCTCCAAATACTTCTGGCATCTCTCCAGGTAGAAATTGTTCATAATTTTTTAAAAATACATTGAAGCAGAGTTGAATTACAATAATGTATCAGTTTCAGATATATAGAATACAGATCTAGTTATTTTTTCCTGATTATATTCCATTATAGGTTATTACAAGATACTTAATAAAATTCCCTGTGCCTTACAAGAATCATTGTTACTTACCTCTTCTACATGGCACTTTGTACCTATTAATCCCAAACTCCTAATATGTTCCTCCCTGTCCCCCAGTCCCCTTTCATAACTATTTGACATGTTTGTTTTCTATGTCTCTATTTCTGTTTTGTTGTATATAGACATTTGTGTTATTTTTTAGTTTCCATGTATAAGGGGTATCATATCATATTTGTCTTTCTCTGACTTACTTTACTAAGAATAATACTCTCTAGAGCCATTCGTGTTGCTGCAAATGGCAATATTTCATTCTTTTTCATAGCTGAATAATTGCTGCTCACTAATTTTTGAATCAGTGGCATTGTAAAATTTAATTCCTCATTAGAGTCCTCACCACACTGAATTCTGATGAGCTCCCTGTGTGTTATCTCCACCTTATATGAGTAGCCTAAGGGCTGGGATAGAGTCAGTACATCCCCCACCTTGGACCAGAGCCAGACACAGGACAGGGTGAGATGAGTAAGGGGAGCAGACAATTTGCTGTCTCCCCCATCCTGGGACTCTCCCTGCACCTGTGCCAGGAGTCTCTGTGAGTCATGGAACACCTGGTATTGCACCACCCTTGTGTCCACAGGACCCGGCAAATGAGGAGTCCCTGAATGGTCTTGACTTCCACTCTGGAAACCTGATGAATATTTTTATAACTGCCCTGCTGGATACCTGTCCTGGCATTTGAAGGGCACTGTGCCATGTGACACACACATCGCTCTTTTAGAATCTGATGGTAGCCTTGGTGTCCATTCTATTTTGAATGATTCACATGGGTTTGGGGTCTAGTGTCACATCACTGGTCATTTGTTTCCTGCTATCTTCTCTAAGAGCACACTGACCATAAGCACCAGGGTCAGGCTCCTGCCCGTCAGGGAACAGGTGGGTTTCAGGCTGCTGGGCAGGGAGGATACGGTTCTCATTCCCCACCGTGGACAAGGCTATTACTTGCTGTTGTCAGGGGCAGATATTGAGTCTGTGACCTCTGTCTGGGATGAGTGATAACTTATGATTTATCAGCAGGAAATAATGACATCACTTTGTTACTTGTACATCTAAAGATGAACTGATAGCAAAACCTGGGTGTTTAGAGGAAGTTAGGGTCAGTTATCTTACAGGAGGCTACTGAGATTTAAAAAAAAAAAAAATGATAGGGAAAACAATCAAGGGAGAGAACTCCAAATTAGTTTCAGGGCCTAACTCCTTAGCTTAACATCCAAATGTCTGTCTGGGTGACAGCACAGTACCGACATGCACACAGGCATTACAGTGGGGGCATGAGCGGGGCTGGGGTACAAATGGGAAAAGACACACAACCTGCCCTTGTGCTTAGTGTCCCTGGTTCTATAAGCAAGGAAGGAACAGGCTCCCTCTATGAGACACTGGAGCTCAGAGAGGGTAGGAAGCCCTGAGCTAGGGGCCAGCTGACCATCCACTCAGCCCTTGGGTTCTCTCCACCAGGAACATCTGACCAGAAACATTAACTGTGAGGAGTTCTCATCCGTGATGTTGATTTAAGAAAAAGCCTCTGAACTGGGACAAGTTTTAACATTTTCCCTTTGTACTTTATTCAGGCAAAGAGCTAAAAGTGATTTGGAGGTGTTTTTTTTTTTAATTTTAAAACTTTTTATTTGTAAATAATTGTGTACTCACAGATATTGCAAAGATAGTACAAAAATATCATATATTCTTACCCCAGTTTTCCTTCAGTGGTTATAATACAATATCATACAAGGAAATTGACATTGGCATAATATATATGTATAGCTCTGTGCCATTTTGTCATGTATGTAGATCCATCTAACACCCCACACAATCAAGATACAGAATGATTCCATCACCACAAAGGTCTCCCTTGTGCTTCCCTTGGTGGTGCTTTTGACCATCAAGTTGTTCAGCTGTGTTCTCATGCCAGCATCCACACTGCTCTCTCCTCATTCAGTTGAGTAACTTTTTATTTTAGTTTAACATAACTTTGCACTTGTAAGAGCAACAAAAACACCAACTGAGCTCATGCTCCAAATAAAAAAGGCTGGGAGCTCTGCACAGGCCTTTTCTGCACCCCAGCAGGTATCCTAACCCACCCCCAGAAATCAGTCAGTCTGGACACTGGGTGCTCACAGGGATGACACAGGTGAAATCTGGGGCCACCACCCTATCAGGAGGATGCTGAGAATCCAGCTCCAGAGAGCAAGGAAAATTCACTAAAACCAGGCTCTCATTTCCAGAGCAAATGTTATGATGTCAACACTATTCATCACAGACAAGGCTTTTGAAGAAGTAGATGTGTCTGTTCACTCAAGGAGAGTCCTACCTGCTTCCCTGTCAGGAGATCAAAGCTGCAGCTAATTCTCTCCAGCAGGGAGGGAGGCAGTGTTGACTTTAGAAATCAGGTGTCAACTCAGCCTTGAACGTCAGGAAACCAAACATCCTACCACTTTACTGCACTTCATGCCCAAGAGTTACAGCAGGCCAGCAGGAATCTGGACCCATGAAATAATATCCTGCTTCTTTCAAACCCCACTAGGGGTAAGCAGGATGGCAGAATGAATGAAATGGAGGGTCAGCAAAGAAAATTAACTAGTATGGGGGGTGGGGGATGTGATCTCAAGGCTCTGGTATTACACTGCCCAACATAACATCCTTTTCCCCACAAACACTGAGCTCACTATCCTGAAGCAGGCTATATAATAGTCATGCCATGACTCAGCAGTCACAGACACGTGTAACTTTACATTTCATGTGTCTGATGGCTACATTTTCCACAACCTGAGGACACTTGGGAACACAATCCACAAGGACATCACATCTTCCCTGGCAGGGGGAGGGCAGGGAACTGCATGCAAGGACCCTAGGATGACAGCCTTCCTGCAGGTGTCATTCATGCTCTGTGAGACCTGATAGTTGTTGTTGTTCAGTCCGCAAGTTGTGTCTAACTCTTTGTGACCCCATGGACTACAGCATGCTAGGCTTCTCTGTCCTTAACTATCGCCCTGAGTTTGCTAAAATTCATGTCCATTGAGTCAGTGATGCCATTCTAACATCTCATCCTCTGTAGCCCCATTCTCCTCTTGCCATCAATCTTTCCCAGCACCAGGGTCTTTTCCAATGAATCAGCTCTTCATGTCAGGTGGCCAAAGTATTGGAGCTTCAGCATCAGTCCTTCAAATGAATATTCAGCGTTGATTTCCTTTAGGATTGACTGCTTTAATCTCCTAGCTAACTAAGGGACTCTCAAGAATCTTTTCCAGCACCAGTTTGAAAGCATCAATTCTTTGGCGTTCAGTCTTCGTTATGGTCCAACTTTCACATCTATACATGACTAATGGAAAAACCATAGCTTTGACTACACAGACCTTTGTCTGCCAAGTGATGCACTGCAGTGCTTAGTCAATGAGTCATGTCCGACTCTTTGCAACCCCATGGACTGTAGCCCAACAGGCTCCTCTGTCCATGGGGATTCTCCAGGCAAGAATGCTGCAGTAGTTGCTATGCCTTTCTCCAGGAGATCTTCCCAATCCATGGGTCGAATCCAGGTCTACTGCACTTCAGGCTGATTGTTTACCATCTGGACCACCAGGGAAGCCAAAAGCAAAGCAATGTTTCTGCTTTTTAACACATTATCTCATTGTTCAGTCACTCAGTCATATCCGACTCTTTGCAACCCCATGGACTGCAGCACACCACACTTCCCTGTCCTTCACGATCTCCTAGAGTTTGCTCAAACTCATGTCTATTGAGTTGGTGATACCTTCCAACTATCTCATCCTTTGCCATGACCCTCTCCTCCTGCCTTCAATCTTTCCCAGCATCAGGGCCTTTTCTAATGAGTTGGCTCTTCACATCAGATGGCCAAAGTATTGGAGCTTCAGCTTCAGCATCAATCTTTCCAATGAATATTTAGGATAGATTTCTTTTAAGATTGACTGCTTTGATCTCCTTGTAGTACACAGGACTCAGAAAAGTCTTCTCGAACACAACAGTTTAAAAGCATCAATTCTTTGGCTCTTAGCCTTCTTTATGGTACAACTCTCCCATCCATACATGACCACTGGAAAAACCATAGCTTTGATTAGATGGGCCTTTGTCAAAAAGTAATTTCTCTTCTTTCTAATATGCTGTCTGATTTGTCATAGCTTTTCTTCCAAGGAGCAAGCATCTTTTAATTTCATGGCTACAGTCAACATCTGCAGTGATTTTGGAGCCCAAGAAGATAAATTCCATCACTGTTTTGATTGTTTTCCATCTATCTGCCATGAAGTGATGGGACCAGATGCCATGATCTTAGTTTTTAGAATGTTGAGTTTCAAAGCAAGTTTTTTCACTCTCCTCTTTGACCTTCATCAAGAGGATCTTGAGTTTGTCTTCACTTTCTGTCTTAAGAGTAGTGTCATCTGCATATCTGAAGTTATTGATATTTCTCCTGACCACCTTGATTCCAGCTTGTGCTTCATCTAGTTTGGCATTTCACATGACATACTCTGCATATAAGTTAAATAAGCAGGGTGACAATATACAGCCTTGACATACTCCTTTCCCAATTTGGAACCAGTCTGCTGTTCCATGTCCAGTTCTAACTGTTGCTGTCTGGCCTGTATACAGGTTTCTCAAGAGGCAGGTAAGATAATCTACTTTTCCTATCTTTTTAAGAATTTTCCACAGGTGTGGTTATCCACATAAAGTCTTTAGCATAGTCAATAAAGCAGAAGTAGATGTTTTTCTGGAATTCTCTTTTTCATTTTTTTTCTATGATCCAACAGATGTTGGCAATTTGATCTCTGGTTCCTCTGCCTTTTCTAAATCCAGCTTGAACATCTGGAATTTCTCAGTCACATACTGTTGAAGCCTAGCTTGGAGAATTTTGAGCATTACTTTACTAGTGTGTGAGATGAGTATAATTATGTGGTAGTTTGAACATTCTTTGGCACTGCCTTCCTTTGGGGCTGGAATGAAAACTGACCTATTCCAGTCCTGTGGCCTCTGCTGAGTTTTCTGAATTTGCTGGCATAGTGAGTGCAGCACTTTCACAGCATCATCTTTTAGATTTGAAATGGCTCGGCTGGAATTTCATCACCTCCATTAGCTTTGTTCATAGTGATGCTTCATAAGGCCCATTTTACTTTTCACTCCAGAATGGCTGGCTCTAGGTGAGCTGCCAGGGTCCAGCCCTGGTGGATCCAGGGAATTCGAAGCGGGGACGGCGTCAGCAAGGATCAGGAAACAATTGCTTAATTAAACATTAATTAAGGATATAAAGAGTAATACAATAAAGATAGCTCAGTAAGGAAATTCAGTGGAGAAAAGAGGCTGAATAATTCAGCCAGAAGGTGAGAGAAAGAATGACATGGGGAGACCAAGTTTCAGTGAACAAGGCCTGCACTTCATTTTCCAAAGTAGTTTTTATACCTTAAGTTATGCATAGAGGATAATGGGGGAAGGGGTAGAGTCATGCAGTATGCCAGGCTTTCTTCCTGCAAACTTATCATATGTAAAAGTTTAGGTGATTTGTATCATCTTCTGGCCCGGAGGCCTGTTAACATTTTAAGACCCTTTCTTCAGAAAACTTATTTTTCTCTAAAGGTGATTAGTCAAGCGCCACCCTCCAAAAGCATTAGATAAAGTTGCATTCCTATAGGGCAAAGGTGTGGTGGGCTATAACAAGAAAAAGAATTAACTCAAGGGTCTAAGGTTGCAAACATTAAAGCTATTACTTACACCAATTATATTAATCAATACACTGCCAAGGACACAGCTGGTGAGGGATATGGAGACTTAGCAGCAAACATTGGCCCAACAAGTGAAAAACTCTTCACCAATACAATTTCTAATCAATCTTTTAACTGCTCAAAGGAATCTGTATTTAGACAGTTTAGAACATCTCATGCCTCTCACAGTTGGGAGGCTCTGAGCAATCACATGTGGCCAGAAAAACCTATGCAGGCAGGCTAGAGGACTTCCAAAGGAGTTTGTAGGTTGAAACACTATCACATCCATGAACTTTATTAACTGGAGCTGTGAGTTAACTCTTTTTTTCAGAGAGAGGTAGTGGGGGATAGCCCCCCATAAAGTCAGAGGTGTAGGTGAGAGCACAAAGCAGAAAGTAGGCAGACTCTGGTTTTGGGGGTAGATGCTCGAGAATTTCCAGGGGGATTCCTGAGGCTCGATCTCGCCTTTGCGTATGCCAAGCCTCCTTCCTCATGACCTTTGCCAGGGGCGGAGCTCCTGCTCCCGGCAGTGAGTGATCAACTATTGTGGTTACCAAAGTTATAATGGTCATTAAGATCTTTTTTGTATACTTCTGTGTATTCTTGCCACCTCTTTTTAATATGTTCTGCTTCTGTTAGGCCCATACATTTTCTGTCCTTTATTATGTCCATCTTTGCATGAAATGTTCCCTTGGGACTCTAATTTCTTGAAGAGATCTCTAGTCTTTCGCATTCTATTGTTTTCCTCTATTTCTTTGCATTGGTCACTTAAGAAGGCTTTCTTATCTCTCCTTGCTATTCTCTGGAAATCTGCATTCAAATGGGTATATCTTTCCTTTTCTCCTTGGCCTTTCACTGTTGTATTCAGTGCCCCTGATCCTGCAGCATGCCAGTGTAGATCTATACCTCTGCCAGAGACTCTTGGACACTCACAGGCAAACTGGCTCAGTCTCTTGTAGGTCCTGGTGTGGACAAGGTTTTATTTATGCCCTCCAAGAGTCTGTTTACCCAGTCCTGTGTATGTTCTGTAATCAAATCCCACTGGCCTTCAAAGTCAAATTCCCTGGGGATTCTCAGTCCCTTTGTCAGATCCCCAGGTTGGGATATCTATTGTGGGCCCTAGAACTTTTGCAAGAGTGCAAGAACTTCTTTGGTATAATTGTTTTCCATTTTGTGGGTATCTCCTCGGTGGCCCTATGGTAGGGCTAATGGCAATCTCCTCTAAGGGGACTTATGTAACACACCATGCCTCTCAGGTCTACTGCAGCCTGAGCCCCTGTCCCTGTGGCAGGCCACTACTGACCCACGGTTCCATAGGAAACATTCAACACTCAAAGGCAGGTCTGGCTCAGTCTCTTGTTGGGGTCATTGCTCCCTTCCTTGGGTCCTGGTGCACACAAGGTTTTGTTTGCATCCTCTGAGTGTCTCTAGCAAGTATAAGGTTTGGTTCTAAACATGACTTCATTCCTCCTACAATCTTGTCTAGGCTTATCCTTTGCCCTTGGACATTTGGTGTCTTTTTTGATGGGATCCAACGTTCTCCTGTCAATGGTTCCTCAGCAGCTAGTGGCAATTTTGGTATTCTCACAGAAGATAAGCACATGTCCTTCTACTCTGCCATCTTAAGGAGATTGTCTAGGTTTGCCATACCTTTTCTTCCAAGGAGCAAGTATCTTTTAATTTCGTGGTTGCAGTCATCATCCACAGTGATTTTAGACCCCAAGAAAATAAAATCAGTCACTGTTTCCACCTTTTCCCATCTATTTTCCATGAAGTGATGGGCCCAGATGTTATGATCTTAGGTCTTCAAATGTTTGAGTTTTAAGCCAGCTTTTCATTTTCCTCTATCTCCTTCATCAAGAGGCTCTTTACTTCCTCTTTGCTTTCTGCCATTAGAGTGGTATCATCTGCATATCTGAGATTGCTTATATTTCTCCTAGCAATCTTGATTCCAGCTTGTAATTCATCCAGACTGGCAAAATGATGTACTCTGCATATAAGTTAAATAAGCAGGGTGACAACATACAGCCTTGATGAACTCCTTTCCCAATTTTGAACCAGTCCTTTGTTCCATGTACAGTTCTGTTTATTCTTGTCTTGCATACAGATTTTTCAGGAGACAGGTAAGGTGGTCTGGTATTCCCGTCTCTTTCAGAATTTTTCTGAAACTGTGATCCACACAGCCAAAGGCTTCCATGTAATCAATGAAGCAGAAATAGATGTTTTCCTGGAATTCCCTTGCTTTTTCTATGATCCAACAGATGTTGGCAATTTGATCTCTTGTTCCTCTGCCTTTTCTAAATCCAACTTGTACATCTGGGTAGTTCTGAGTTCATGTACTGTTGAAGCTGAACTTGAGGGATTTTGAGCATTACCTTGTTAGCATGTCAAACAAGTGCAATTGTACAGTAGTTTGAACATTCTTTGGCATTGCTTTTCTTTGGGCTTGGAATGAAAACTGACCTTTTCCAGTCTTATGGCCACTGCTCAGCTTTCCAAATTTGTTGTTGTTTTGAGTGCGGCACTTTAGCAGCATCTTTAGGATTTGAAATACTTCATTGGAATTTGATCACCTGCACTAGCTTTGTTTGTAGTAATACTTCCTAAGGCCCACTTGACTGCACACTCCAGGATGTCTGGCTCTAAGTGAGTAACCACAACAGCAGTTATTACTATGTTCTTATTTGCTCTTGTTCAAGGTTCTGTTATCTTTGGTAGTGGCCAGCAAGTACTTTATAAGCATCAACTCAAGCAGTTCTCATGCAAATCCCCAAAACTGTGGGATTAAGAGCACTCACTGCCCAAGATTACTTAAATTGACCCACCTAAGAAGTAGAGCAGGTGTGAGACCCAACTGTCTTATTCTCAAGTTTGTGCATGCATGCTAAGACACTTCAGTCATGTCTGACTCTTTGCAACCCTGTGAACTGTAGCCTGCCAGGCCCCTCTGTCTATAAGGATTCTCCAGGCAAGAATACTGGAATGGGTTGCCATGCCTCCTCCAGGGATTGAACCTCCATCTCATAAGTCTCCTGTATTGGCAGGCAGGTTCTTGTGCTTTTATCACAGCTGCAGTGTCTCTGAAGGAGAATAATCAGGGTTAAGGATGCCCATGTGTGACTACATGCATTTTTCTCAAGATTTTATTTACGTTCAGAAAACACCCAGATCTTACTCAGCTAATATCCAACAACCTTTGCCATCACTGTACATCTTATCAAGCACCAGAGGTTGAACAGAGTTCCTGGGAATCTGGTATGATCACCTCTTAAAACAGCAGACTTGAGGATCCATTGTCTGAATACACCTGACAAATGTGCTAACCCATTGCTAGCAATGTCTGTGATAGACATTGCTAGCTGATCACAGCAGCCTTTCAGACAGAATTTGGATATGGCTTAATCATATCCAAGCACTGCTAAATGCAAAGAGTTAGATAGACCATTAGAAATAAAATAATGCCATTTGCAGCAACATGGATGGACCTAGAGAGTGTCATACTGAATGAAGTCAGACAAAGAGGAAGACATATCATATGACATCCCTTATATGTGGAATCTAATAAGAAATGATACAAATCAACTTACTTAAAAAACAGAAATAGACTCAACACACTTAGAGAATGAACTTATGGTTGCTGGGGGGAAGAATGGGAAGAGGGGATAGTTAGGGAGTTTCGAATGGACATGTACTAACTGCTATATTTAAAATGGATAACCAACAAGGCCCTACTGTGTAGCACATGGACTATTAATGGATGGAAAAAGGAGTTTGGGGGATAATGGATACATGTATGTTTGGCTGAGTCCCTTCACTGTTCACCTGGAACCATCACAATGTTGTTTGTTAATTGGCTATACCTCAATACAAAATAAAAAAGTTTAAAAACAAACAAAAAAGAGTTGGCTAGGAAAATGTAATCAAAAGTGTTCCAGGTTTTATGCACTGCTCTGTGACTACTGTTATGCTCAATTTTGCAAAAATGTACCAAATAAACTCATTATAATAAGCTGCATATTCATTAAGATGAAAATGTTAGCCTAAGCTTCTAGAGACAACTAGGCAGTAGGATCTGAAACTAAACCTCAGCACTTCAGTAGTCCTTCAGAGCACAAGGATGAAGCAGGTTTATGCCTTCTGGACACAGCAGTCAGGTGTCCTTCTTTTTGCTGGTGGCTCCAGCAGTGACCTTAAGATATACTATCAGTTACTATTTAGAGAAAACAGCAGTGTTATTATTTAAGGCACAGACCCACCACCTAGAGTGGGAACACAAACAATTCTAATTAACTAGCCACCACATGTCATTATCGAGGGTATGGAGGAGGGGGTATCTGGATTGAATTTATTGTCTAATATTGTTGCAGCCTACTAGGGTACAAAAATATTCCAATATTCCACAGAGATGGGGCCAAAGTTCTCAGACTCTTCAGATGAAACACAGAAAATCCTATACTGCTTCTTCAAAAAAAAAGCCTCAGGAGGTTTTCTCTCCACTTCTGTATGGATGGGAAGCAGCCCTTTCCCCAGGCATAAAATCTCAGCCACATGTTCCTTCTGGGACAATTCCTCTTTGAATGTATCAGAGACCTGCTTTCCAATAAGACTCTTGAATGACTCCATTCATGGGCAGCCTCAAATCATAAAACATCTGAAGCCTTGTCTACACAGAAGACTGGATGGAGCTCATCACTTCTTCTTCTGCCTCCCCAGGTCCCATCATCCTACCAAGTCACATACCCCTGGACTCTACTGCTCTGCATCCCATTCAAATGCCTCACAAGACCAGACGTCACAGGATTTTAGCTGATTCTGCTGATGAGTGAAAATTTTCTACAGCTTTTATGAAATTGATGATTACTATCCTTTTTGTAAATAATAAGTGCCTCTTAAGCATTTTTTATTATTAAAACAGAACATAAAAATGCCACAATAAAAAACTCCTTTGACTGGATGAACTTAGATTTTTTTCCCACTTAGTAGACACAAAGAACCATAGGACTCAATATGCTTCTCTTCTTGGCTTGGTTTCTAGAAGGTTAAGTTGGTATTAATTTGCAATAATTATTCATGATTGAGGTCTCTGATACAAATACATTCCTTATTTTTTAGCTATAGTTCTTATAACTTTTAAAATATGTATAACAATTATTTTGTTCTAATATTGATGAAATATGTGCATTAATAATGAGGTGAATCTAATTTTTTCATCATCTGTGATTACTTGTTGAATAAAAGGACTAATCATAAAATGTGTCCCCATTATTCTATTCTTTTTTTGGCTGTACTGTGTGGGATCTTTGTTCCCCAATCAGGGGTTGAAGCTGTGTCCCCTGCAGTGGAAGCACAGAGTCTTAACCACAGGATCACCCAGTTCCCCATTATTGTAAAAGTAGAAAATTGATTGGAGTAATAGAAGAAATGCATACTGAACAGATTCCCCATCCTGTGTCCTCCTAGGGAAATATTTTTAGCATCGTTTTTATGAGAAGTTTTGAGAAAGAGGGAATCACAGTGTGGTATCACCCCAAATACTGGTGATGATAAAGAGGAAACCTGAAACTAACAGGACTTATCTTTTCAATACATTTAACAACTGCTGCTTACTTGAACACGTGAAAGAATGTATTATTCAAATATATCACTTCTGACATATATTTCCTAATGTCTCCTTTCCTTGTTACTTCTGGTAATTTCCAGGAGAAGAAAAATTCCCTACTTTCCTTCTACACTAGTTCCCACATGATATTTTATTTTTAAGAAAAGTGTTTATAGAGTGGAATCTCTGTGTTAGAAAGTAGGTCATAAACAAGACAGAAATGGTCCCTGTCCTCATCATGCTCACATTCATCCTCTTTGTGTTTAATGCAAAGCTGCAGCTGACCTGCTGCAGCTCCATTTGCCTTAAGGACCACACAGACTCACAGTGGCCCTCCCATTCAATTACTTAATGTTAACTTAGTGAGAAGTTCCAGAAGACAGAATCTATGGAATTTCAGGGGTCTGGTTACTTGCAGCATAAATGGAAGCCAGCCTGCATTGCCTTCCCAACCCGAGAGCCCCAGTACTGACTTGTAGATTCCAGGCGTTTCACATCTCGTGATGTCCTTAAGAAATACCACCGGAGAACAAAGAAAATGATGCAAAGGGGAATCACAGGTATAGCAATCCAAGGAATTGCAGCCACCATCACACCTACCAAACCAATCACAAGTAGAAATATCTGAAATAGAGAAAATAGAAACAGAGGCCTCCTTATAAAGAATACTTTCCAAAGATAAACTGTAATGGTTTGTTCTGTTAGGATTAAACTCCTTTCCTCAAAAGATCTGTTTAAACAGTAAGGAATGCTTTCCCATCTGAAGAAATAAAACTATAGGTGATCCTAATGATGTTTATTGCATGAGCCAAACATTAAGATAAGAACCTTCTCAGTACTGTTGTTCATTGCTCAGTCATGTCCAACTCTTTGTGACCCCATGGACTGCAGCATGCAAGGTTTCCCTGTCTTTCACCATCTCCTGGAGTTTGCTCAAACTCATGTCCATTGAGATGGTGATGCCACCCAACCATCTCATCCTCTGTCGCCCCCTTCTCTTGCCTTCAATCTTTCCCAGCATCAGGGTCATTTCCAAAGAGTTAGCTCTTCACGTCAGGTGGCCAAAGTATTGGAGGTTCAGCTTCATCATCAGTCCTTCCAATGAATATTCAGGATTGATTTCTTTCAGGATTGACTGGTTGGATTTCCTTGCAGTCTAAGGAACTCTCAAGAGTCTTCTCCAACACCATAGTATGAAGCCATCAATTCTTTGGCACTCAGCCTTTTTTATTGTCCAGTTTTCATATCCCTACATGACTAATGGAAAAACCATAGCTTTGACTACATGGACCTTTGAAGGCAAAGTAATGTCTCTGCTTTTTAATATGCTGTCTAGGTTTGACATTGCTTTTCTTCCAAGGAGCAAGTGTTTTTTAATTTCATAGCTGCAGTAACTGTCCACAGTGATTTTGGAACACAAGAAAATAAAGTTTGTCATCCTTTCAATTGTTTCCCCGTCTATTTGTCACAAAGTGATAAGACAGGACTCCATGATCTTAGTTTTTTGACAGACCTCCCACAATTAGGATCCCAAAGGCAGAAAGGGACAAGTTTCTGGATGTGTTCCTCCCCTGGGGGACTGGAGGAGACCCTTGAAGGGAGGGCTTCATGCCTGACTCACCCCTGTACCTCAGGACCTCAAATCTATCCCTTTTGTTAAAGGGAAGGAGGGAGAGGGGGAAATACCCCCTCCACCCCACACACACCTGACTCAGAAATTAAAAATCCAAACAATCAGCAACCTGTCCTCACACCCGACATTCCAGATGGATCTCTCTCCTGCTTCAGTCAAACTCCTTCTAAGAGCAGCCTGCATTCACCTCAACTCCTTCCATGCCTCCTGGATTTGCATCCCTTTGCAGTCTGGTTTCCTCCCATCTGAAGGTCACCATATACCTCCTGATTCCAAATCAACTGACAATTTTCCATAGACTCACCTTCTAATCTGCATTGAACAAATCTGTCCTTCCTTGGTTCCCCAACCTACTTCCTCCATTCTCCCTTGCTATTCATTGTGTGTCTCCTCTTTCCCTTCTCTCTGAATATCGAGGCTTCTTATCTTGGCCCCTAAAAATGATTCCCTCTCTCTGGGCAATCTTGTCATCTTCATAGATTTATCTACTACTTGCTCAGTGAAGAATATGCAGGCTCCATGCTTATCCCAGGTTTCTCCCTCAAACACCAGACTCTTGCAATGACCTTCAGGATGCCTCCACCTTCAATTTCAAGATAATTGAACTACAAGTGGCTGAGCTGTGATTGGAAATCAATGAGACTAGAATTTTCTCTCCTCATACTGAGACTGTATCCTAGTAAAATCAAGTAGCATCTATCTCTGTTCCTCTATATGTCATGCAAAAATATGTAATGATTCTGATTATGACCACTAACTAACCATGTACCAAAATCACTGCAGATGGTGATTGAAGCCATGAAATTAAAAGACGCTTACTCCTTAGAAGGAAAGTTATGACCAACCTAGATAGCATATTCAAAAGCAGAGACATTACTTTGCCAACAAAGGTCTGTCTGGTCAAGGCTATGGTTTTTCCAGCGGTCATGTATGGATGTGAGAGTTGGACTGTGAAGAAAGCTGAGCTCCAAAGATTTGATGCTTTTGAACTGTGATGTTGGAGAAGACTGTTGAGAGTCCCTTGGACTGCAAGGAGATCCAACCAGTCCATTCTAAAGGAGATCAGTCCTGGGTGTTCTTTGGAAGGAATGATGCTAAAGATGAAACTCTAGTACTTTGGCCACCTCATGCAAAGAGTTGACTCATTGGAAAAGACCCTGATGCTGGGAGGGATTGGGGGCAGGAAGAAAAGGGGACAAAAGAGGATGAGATGGCTGGATGGCATCACCGACTCGATGGACGTGGGTTTGGGTGAACTTCAGGAGTTGGTGATGGACAGGGAGGCCTGGTGTGCTGCAATTCATGGGGTCACAAAGAGTTGGACACGACTGAGCGACTGAACTGAACTGAACTGAAGCACATGCAGAAAACCCAACCTTGGCCTAACTTGTCGTTAACAAAGAAACAGCTTTTCACAAAATCTTTTCAAAGTAATTCACAGTCACTGTTAAAATGTAACTCTGTTTATAGGGAAGACTTGTTCCTGAGGATAAATTATGTAGTTAAACTCAGCAGGACACATTTATGAAATAAGTTTTCAGAAGAGGAAAAAAAGTAAAATGGACATCTCTGCAGTAAAAGCACTCTGCCTCCGAGTCTCAGCTTAATTCACATTGGTAACACTGGAAGCCTTGCCCACAGGCTACACTGTCTGCAGTCAGATATTGACTGCCACAATTCTGTGCTCAACTTTTGCTAATGCATTTCATTTCTGAAATTAACACTTGGATAGAAAAAGAAAATTCCCCACAGACTTAATCATGAAAAAGTAGACAGAATTAAATAACAGAAAAAAACACTCCACATGAGCAACAATACTGAATGAAGAGATGAGAGCTGAGATGACCCAACATCATTCTTTACGACCTCAAGTTCACAGATAAAACAGAGGCTGGATAGAAGGTATTCCTATAGTTCTCTCTCTCTTTTTTTAAGAAACCTTAAGACAGAGCAATCAACTTGTGAAAATAAAAACTGCCTACAAAAACAAGACATTTTCTGAGATGACTTTGATCCTGGAATTGAATTACTGGCTTAAAGGCTTTGTATCGTCAATAACTGTTCTCTGTTATACTTGTTGGACTTCCCAGGTGGTTCAGCGGTAAAGAATCTGCCTGCCAATGGAGAAGATGTGGATTTGATCCCTGGGTCAGGAAGATCCCTTGGGCAAGGAAATGGCAACCCACTCGAGTATTCTTGCCTGAGAAATCCCATGGATGGAGGAGCCTGGCAGGCTACAGTCCATAGGGTCA
The DNA here is from genome assembly GCF_032452875.1 of Bos javanicus. Classification (NCBI taxonomy): domain Eukaryota; kingdom Metazoa; phylum Chordata; class Mammalia; order Artiodactyla; family Bovidae; genus Bos; species Bos javanicus. The sequence continues at coordinate 71,258,607 of NC_083879.1, read as the reverse complement.
CAAAGGAGTTGGACACAACTTAGTAACTAAACAACAACAACATTGTCCTTGTTTTTTTTTTTTTTTCTTTTCCTTTCTTAATGTCACCCTCCCTTCCACTGGGCCCCCTATCCTGCTGGTACTGGATTTTACAATAGCCTGGTTTTTAGTTTTCATTGTTTCCCACTTTACTGAGTGCTTTCACCAACTTTGTGTTATTAACCATATGGATGGGATCTGAAGCTGGTCGCTCTACTCCCTAGGAAGGGCTACAGAGACTGGAGCGATGAACCACATCTGGACCTCAGATGGGAGCTAGTTCTAGCAAAGAATGTTTCTCTATCACACACACCAGGAGTTAGTTACCTTCCCCAGTCAGACAGGACACACATCCCCACCCAGCTTTCAGCAAAGTGAGGACCCTGGTGAAGTGAAGTCGCTCAGTCATATACAACTCTTTGTGACCCCATGGACTGTAGCCCACCACACTCCTCCATCCATGGGATTTTCCAGGCAAGAGTACTGGAGTGGGTTGCCATTTCCTTCTCCACATTGTCCTTGTTAAAGTATTAACTTCACCTTATTTTTACTACTCTTTTCTTTGTAAGTAACCACACCTGGCTTTATCCAAATAAAATAGTGTAGTAAATATTTGTCCTCTGTGGTAATACAATGCATCATGCTCAGTAGTGTCCAACTCTTTGCAACTCCATGGACTACAGCACATCAGGCTCCTCTCTCCATTAAAGCCTCCAGGTAAGAATACTGGAGTGGGTTGTTATTTCCTCCTCCAGGGGATCCTCCTGCCCCAAGAATAAAACCCACATCTCTTGCATTGCCTGCTCTGGCAGGCAAATTCTTTACCACGCCCAATACAATGCGTAATTTAGTTAATCTAGGCTATCTTTCCATGAGAGGTGATTATTTCTTTATTATGAAATGCAATCACAGTAAAGGGAATCTACACCAGACACCTGGAAAGTAGAGAGAGAACCACTAACTCAGTATGTCGCTGCTTCAGATAAACTGTGACATGACTGTGTAGCCACTCCTGCCCCAGGTGTTACTCATGTTAACTCAGTCTCCTTTTCTCTCACAAACATGGCCTTTACTGAATATAACAGGTCATATCACCAGGCTGAAAGTCCATCCTCAACCCCTGTGAGAAGCCCTTGAGAAACAGGCACTCTGCTATTCCCCAGGAGAACTCTGAGAGGATTGGTACATTACCTGGATGAAATCTTGAAATATTTGGGGTAGCAAGTCATCCATATGTCCAATGTCTTTGGAGAAACGATTTAAAATTCTTCCTGCAAGAAGAGGATATGAGGAATTACTCATTTCCTCAGATAGGAAACAATTCACAAATAAATCAAAACAGTATTTTTAAAATACATGTATTTAGGGACTTCTCTTTTGGTACAGTGTACGGAGGACACAGGTTCAATCCCTGATCCAGGAAGATCCCACATGCCACAGAGGAACTAAGCCTGGGCACCAAAACTACTGAAGCCCCTGTGCCTAAAGCCTGAGTTTCACAATAAGAGAACTCACCACAATAAGCTCAAGCACTGCTATGAAGAGCAGCTCTTGCTTGCTGTAACTAGAGAAAGTCCATGTGCAGCAACAAAGACCCAATGCAACTAAAAATAAATGAATAAATCAATCTTAAAAAAAAGAATGGCATGCATTAAATATTTAATGTATTGGACTTCCCTGGTGGCTCAGTGGTAAAGAATCCACTTGTCAATGCAGGAGACATCAGAGATGTGAGCTCAATTCCTGGGTCGTCAAGATCCACTGGAGAAGGAAATGGCAACCCACTCCAGTATTCTTGTCTGGGAAATTCCATGGACTAAGGAGCCTGGTGGGCTACAGTCCATGGGACTACAAAGGCATCAGACATGATTTAGCGATTAAACAGCAAATTTAATATATTACAAATTCAGATGAAATAAGCTGATGTCTGTGGTAAAAAGAAAGAAAATAGGATGATACCTAAAGAGAAACAAACAAACAAAAAAACACAAAGTGGCAGTGGGTGGGGAGTTGAAATTGACCTCTGATTTTTAAAAGAATGGGAGACTCTTGTGGTAGTATCAAGAAGGGTCAATGGATTTCAGAATGTTCCCTCCTTTTAGATCCACCCCAGCTAAGACTCATCCCAAGTGCTAAATTGGTAGATAAAACATTGAAAAATACTTACATTGATCCTAATGTTACACTAATTTTGCTTTAGTTATCAAGATTAATTTTCCCAAGTGATAATTTTTAAATCAACATAATTATAACCTCTCTGTAATTTTTTTTTCCCTCCAGATCATTCACAGCACCTCACATTTGGGGAAATTGTGGATTCTGACCATTTCCAAATTGTGAGTTTACTACTGGGGTAATAAGTCATTATCTTTAGAGGTGTACCAGGTGTGACAAGCACAGACTTATGAACTAGCCTCTAAGAAGATCAGAGGGATGTACTTGGGAAAACAAAAATATTACTAAATAACTAAGGATCACTCATCATTGATTTTATTTCCCTTCTCAGAATCCACAGCAATAGTATACCCTAAAGGCTGCAGGATTAGAATATGAGAACTAATTTATATTAAATATCTAGTGTGAACTTAAAACACCAACTGCCACATCAGTAAACAAAGGATACAACAGTAATCAGGACTCTGCAGCCACCCCTGAAAGGGTGGTGAACCCTGAGGAGACTCAGGATGAGAAAGCACAGGATACTGGCTCCAGATAGAGGAGGTGTACATCAAAGGAACTGTAACAGGGAGGAGCCAATTTTGACTCCATGCTGGATATGTTTCTTTGACCATTGCTATCCATTGCTTTTGTCAGGGAACCCTGCCCCTCTACCTAAATGTTAAATTAAAGTGGCTTTTTTCAGCTCACAAGGGGACAATCTGACCCTCACCACCTGTGAATGGTTGCAGAAAAGTAAAACTGAATAAATAACCTCTTGTGCAAGATAAATGGCCTTTTGACTTTACTTCCTCACTTCCTCTCCTCCATGTTCTATAAAAGAACCAGGCATCCAGACTCCAATAAGATGGTTATTTCGAGACATTAGTCTGCCATCTTCTCAGTCTGACAGGTTTCCGAATAAAGTCGTTATTCTTTGCCTCAGCACATCGTCTGTAAGACTTATTGGCATTGTGTGGCAAACAGAGTGAGCTTGAACTTGGTAACAAGTAATACCACTCTATGTGGTCCTTCTCTTCATGCTATCATGTACCAGAAACAAAGATCACCATAAATAATCTATTACAAATTCTACTTTTGAAAATAAACACAGGGAAGAGTTCAATTTAATATACCACTAAAAGAGTAAATAACTGAAGCTGCTAAACCTTTGGGCCTATCTCTTCAGTACTTACTTGGGCTTCTATTTCTTAAAGGAATGAAGTTCTGATAATAGGCACAGGATGAGGAGACAAGATACACACTAGTATGCCTGCTGCTCTAGGATTAGTGACCATGAAGATTTAAACTTGGTTCCAAATCCTTGAATAATAAATATATAGCATCTGGAGAAGCCTACAGGTCATCCTCAGCCTGTTGACCTGTGGTCAGGAGCACTCAGAGGCTGTGATAACAGACATTCAGTCCCACTTGATGCTCCCAAATTTATGACTGCATTTTTCACATTAACAGGCAAAGCAGAGTGGCTTCACCAGAGAAGGCAATGACAACCCTCTCCAGTACTCTTGCCTGGAAAATCCCATGGACAGAGGAGCCTGGTGGGCTGCAGTCTATGGGGTCGCTAAGAGTCAGACACAACTGAGCGACTTCACTTTCACTTTTCACTTTCATGCATTGGAGAAGGAACTGGCAACCCACTCCAGTGTTCCTGCCTGGAGAATCCCAGGGATGGCGGAGCCTGGTGGGCTGCCATCCATGGGGTCGCACAGAGTCGGACATGACTGAAGCAACTTAGCAGCAGCAGCAGCAGCAGAGCGGCTTCACAGTCATAATAGCATGGAATCCTCCAATTACCTCTCACTCTGGTTTAAAAAATGATGAGATCTCTGTGGGCCACTGCATCTTACCATCCTGTGCTCCACACAGTGCCTGGACTAAATAATACATGTTGAATAACTCTGCACAAGATGCTGCTGCCCTAAATAGTCTATTTAATCTTCACAACAGTCTTGTCAAACAGGAAAGGCAGCAGTTATTCCTATTTCATAGGAAGAGGAAGTTCCCAGACACCATGTCATTATCCTCACTAAGGTTCACTAGGTACTGCCCATGTGCTAAGTGCTGTGAATGTATTAACCTGCTTAATGCCCACAACAAAATCAAAATATTGGTAAGTATATGAATAGTATCCTCATTTTATAGGTAAGAAAATTGAGACACAGAGAAATTAAATAACTTGTACATTAGTATAACTGGCTATTATTAACTAGCACCAGGACTGAACACAGGAAGTTGACTCCAGGGTCCATACTTATAACCATGATATGTTATATATAACCTGGAGATTTGCCTGCCCAGTAGTATCCACCTACCTTGACCTTGATCTCACACCTAGTTGATGACCAGGCAACTCCTGTCCTCCCTCCAGTGACAGCCCTACCTCAACAGGTCCTGTCAATCATCACTTACAGAAAAAAACTGCCCTGGGCCTCAGCACAAGTCTAACCAACTGAACAGAGTGGGCATGTACATGGATGAACTAATTCTTCATAGAAACCCAGGTCAGGAGACTACCTTCCAAAGCAAGACAGGTCAAAGGCTTCAGAGTGGAGGAAGCAACCACTGGGAAACCTTAAGGGACTCTCTTACTTAATAACGAAGATCTACCTGCTATGTACCACAGGTCTCTTAAATGTAACCAAAAGTTCAATGTAAACCTAGAGGGTTGATTTTATCAAAGAGGATGTACATTTCACTGATCTTGTATTTAAATTAATTTTCCATTACTATTCAGGTAAACCTCAAACTATGAGCACATGCCAGAGCTTTGTGGTCCTAGATATGGATGGGCAATGAAAGAAAGAAACACACAGGCTGTCTTCTACAGAGATCTTCCTGTAAGAAGGTCCTTCCTAGTTAGCTTGACACTATGTAACACAATGTTTCAACAACTAGTCAAAAATATTTCAACACATTCACATCATATATTGGGTGTTTCATAAGCCACATACCAAATGGAGTCTTAAATCATCCTGCAAAATAAACATTCATTTATCTTTACAGTCATGCATAAATTGGAATAAAAGCTTAGACGTTCCTATATTCTGATTTTTTTTTCCTACCAGGAAAAATTATCAATGAAGTTTTTTGTAGAAAATGAAAAAACACAGACAGTGATTTTCTTCCAAGCGTATCTTCCATTTTCAAATATGAAAATGCAATCAGGCACTAAATGTGTTTACAAAACATATTCATTGAGAAACTTCATGACTGACTTACCTATTGGATTTCTATTGAAGAACAATACCGGAGCTCTCAAAATGCTCTCCAACATTTTATCGTGCAATGTTTGTGAAGAATTAACAAGGACATAGAATATCAACAGAGACCTTGTGATGCCAAAAAGAATGGTAGACACGGTTAACCCTGAAATAAAGAAATATCACTCAGCACAAGATCTCTGCCTTATCCTCAATGATGCTGAAGCATGATAGGCACTTGATAAAGATACTGTGTATTTTACCCTATAAATAACATTTACATAGACATTTACATACATATAGAATAAATAAAATTGTATATATGTAAATACATATAAAGTAAAATCTGTAAGAGTTTAATGCTTTCACAAAATATATTTATAAACAAGAATATAAAAATCAATGTTTTCCTCTCACTAAATAGAAACAACACAGGGGGAAAAATATCATGTGTAAACTACACTTTCATTCTAGGCTTTCCTAATTCAATTACAAGTTCTAATAAAAACTCACAAGATTGATAATTATAAAAAGTAGTTGATCTTCTCTCTGCATTTCAAATCTCACTATTTACACCATGCCCTGTAATCTAAAAGTGAGGTATGCTTTAGTACCAAGTTATGACCAACCTAGACAAAATATTAAAAAGCACAGACATTACTTTGCCAACAAAGGTCCATCTAGTCAAGGCTATGGTTTTTCCAGTGGTCATGTATGGATGTGAGAGTTGGACTATAAAGAAAGCTGAGTGCTGAAGAATTGATGCTTTCGAACTGTGGTGGTGGAGAAGACTCTTGAGAGTCCCCTGGACTGCAAGGAGATCCAACCAGTCCATCCTAAAGGAAATCAGTCCTGAATATTCATTGGAAGGACTGATGTTGAAGCTGCAGCTCCAATACTTTGGCCACCTGATGCGAAGAACTGACTCATTTGAAAAGACCCTGATGCTGGGAAAGATTGAAGGCAGGAGAAGAAGAGGATGACAGAGGATGAAATGGTTGGATGGCATCGCTGACTCAATGGGCATGAGTTTGAGTAAACTCTGGAGTTGGTGATGGACAGGGAGGCCTGGCGTGCTGCAGTCCATGGGGTCACAGAGTCAGACACGACTGAGCAACTGAACTGAACTGAATGCTTTAGTACCAACATGTGAATTAACAGGGAATAGGAGAAATGATTTACCATTTCCCTGTAGTTTACAATGAAATTTACTTCCATGTAAACTAGCTTCTCAAGAACCTACTGTATAGCACAGGTAACTCTACACAATGCTCTGCTGCTGCTGCTGCTAAGTCGCCTCAGTTGTGTCCTACTCTGTGCGACCCCATAGACGGCAGCCCACCAGGCTCCCCCATCCCTGGGATTCTCCAGGCAAGAACACTGGAGTGGGTTGCCATTTCCTTCTCCAATGCATGAAAGTGAAAAGTGAAAGTGAAGTAGCTGAGTCTTGTCTGACTCCTAGCAACCCCATGGACTGTGGCCCACCAGGCTCCTCCATCCATGGGATTTTCCAGGCAAGAATGCTGGAGTGGAGTGCCATTGCCTTCTCTGACACAATGCTCTATGGTGACCTAAATGGGAAGGAAATCCAAAAAAGAGAGGATATATGTATCATTGGTTCACTTTTCTGTACAGCAGAAACTAACACAATATTGGAGAGCAACTATACTGAAATAAAAATTAATAAAAATTAAAAATATTAAAAATAAAGTAGCTACTTCTATGCTCAAGTAGCTTTAAAGAGTATAAAAAGACCATGTGTTAAGTTGCATGTGGACAATCACTTTAATAATTGAACTGTAAGAAACTACAAATTATGTTTTGACATGGGGTAATTAATCTAAACAAGCAAATAATCTCTTAACTGTTTGATAGAACCCAAAAGTATATGTAAATAAATATTATCATTTAAATTTATGTTTTATCAATGACATAAATGAACACTACTATGCATATAAATCAATAACTTCAGATTGCAGACAACACCACCCTGATGGCAGAAAGTGAAGAGGAACTAAAAAGCCTCTTGATGAAAGTGAAGGAGAAGAGTGAAAAAGTTGGCTTAAAGCTCAACATTCAGAAAACTAAGATCATGGCATCTGGTCCCATCTCTTTGTGGAAAATAGATGGGGAAACAGTGGAAACAGTGGCTGACTTTATTTTTTTGGGCTCCAAAATCACTGCAGATGGTGACTGCAGCCATGAAATTAAAAGACGCTTACTCCTTGGAAGGAAAGTTATGACCAACCTGGATAGCATATTTAAAAGCAGAGACATTACTTTGCCAACAAAGGTCCATCTAGTCAAGGCTATGGCTTTTCCAGTGGTTATGTATGGATGTGAGAGTTGGACTGTGAAGACAGCTGAGTGCTGAAGAATTGATGCTTTCGAACTGTGGTGTTGGAGAAGACTCTCGAGAGTCCCTTGGACTGCAAGGAGATCCAACCAGTCCATCCTAAAGGAGATCAGTCCTGAGTTCATTGGAAGGACTGATGTTGAAGCTGAAGCTCCAATACTTTGGCCACTTCATGCCAAGAGTTGACTCATTGGAAAAGACCCTGAAGCCCAGAAAGATTGAGGGCAGGAGGAGAAGGGGATGACAGAGGATGAGATGGCTGGATGGCATCACCACCTCGATGGACATGGGTTTGGGTAGACTCCGGGAGTTGGTGATGGACAGGGAGGCCTGGCGTGCTGCAGTTCATGGGATCGCAAAGAGTCGGACATGACTGAAGGACTGAACTGAACTGATGCATATAAAAATTCAAACAGCCCTCTAAACATCTCTTCAACTCACAATGCTGAATAGATTTGGAGTAACTTCTATAATAAATATTCCATCGAGCAGTTTTTTCCATTCAGCTGACCCGTGTTATTTAAATTCTGAAAGCTGCTCAAATTCCTGAATTCCATTAACAGGCATTTAGCCTTAGTCCACCATCCCATATGGATGAGTAACAGAATCCCTTTCTTCTTCTCTAAGCTCTCATTGTCCACCAATTCAAAAGGTAAACTGCTGGTAGACTCAAGTTTCTTATCAAGTAATAAACAAAATAAATGCCAAATTTCAATGAGTGGATTTTTACATAATTCAGTCTTCATTAATCTTTGTACAAGCACTTGTACAAGCAAACTTTGCCCAAGCATTTTCTGTGAGGATATTTAAATTTTTATTTAGTTTAAAAAATTTTATTAGGGTATAGTTGCTTTACAATGTTTAGTTTCTGATGTACAATGAAGTTAATCAGCTACATGTATATGTATATTCCCTCCCTATTGGACCTCCCTTCCCCCCCCATGCCTCCCCTCTAGGTCACCACAGAACACTGAGCTGAGCTCTCTGTACTATACAGCAGCTTCCCACTAGCTATCTGTCTTACACATGGTACTGTATGCATGTCATGCCTAATCTCCCAATTCATCTTCCCCACCTCCCTACCCCTTGCTGTGTCTACATGTCTGTTCTCTACATTTATGACTCCATTACTGCCCTGTAAATAAGATGTATCTGTACTATTTTTCTAGATTCCATATATATGCATTAATATAAGCATTTTGTTTGTTTTCCTCTTTCTGACTTACTTTACTCTGTATGGTAGACTCTAGGTCCATCCACGTCTCTACAAATGACCCAAATTCATTCCTCTCTATGGATGAGTATTCTAGTGTATGCTGCTGCTGCTGCTGCTAAGTCGCTTCAGTCGTGTCAGACTCTGTGTGACCCTTTAGACGGCAGCCCACCAGGCTCCCCGTCCCTGGGATTCTTCAGGCAAGAATACTGGAGTGGGTTGCCATTTCCTTATCCAGTGCACGAAAGTCAAAAGTGCAGTCGCTCAGTCATGTCTGACTCTTAGCGACTGGGGTCCCTGGCTGTAGCCTACCAGGCTCCTTCATCCATGGGATTTTCCAGGTGAGAGTACTGGAGTGGGGTGCCATTGCCTTCTCCAATTCCAGTGTATAATGTACCATAAATGAGGTGAAAAGACAACACTGAGAATGGGGGAAAATAACTGCAAACTAAGCAACTGACCAGGGATTAATCTCCACAATATACACTTTATGCAGCTCAATATCAAAAAAGCAAACAAGCCAATCAAAAAATGGGCAGAAGACCTAAATAGACATTCCTTCAAAGGAGACATACATGTAGGCAAGAGGCACATGAAAAGATGGTCAACATCACTATCAGAGAAATGTAGGTCAAAACTACAATAGGTATCACCTCACACCAGGCAAAATGACCATCATGAAAAATACACAAACAATAAATGCTAAAGAATGTGGATGAAAGGTCATCTTCTTGCACTGTTGGTAAGAATGTAAATTGATACAGCCACTATGGAAAACAGTATGGAGGTTCCTTAAAAAACTAAAAATAGAACTACCATATGATCCAGTAATCTCACAACTAGGCCTGTACCCTGGGACAACCATAATTCAAAAAGATACATGTACCCCAATATTCATAGAAGCAATATTTACAAAAGCCAGGGCATGGAAGCAACTTAAATGTCCATCAAAAAATGAATGGATAAAGAAGATATTTACAATTTTAGGTGAAGATATCCTTTAAGTAACATGCAAGCTATTAAGCTATATGTATTCTAAACACACTTGTGAATAGAGAGAGTCATGTCAGTCTAGTCTGGCAAGCCAAATGTTAAATTAATCACACAGCTGAGGAGGATATAACACTGTGATCTCAAGGTAAGAAAGAGAAGGAATCCCAATCCTAGACACTGAATTTCCCCTGCTTAGCTTCTCTAGTAATTAGTGAAGCCCAAGAGATAAGCAGTGTGGTAAAGGGGAGCTTTGCATACCTGCAAGGGAATAATGCTTTTATTTGGGGCCCATGCTGCCAAAGGATTTCATCCAAGATCAATAAAAGCCAGGGCTTATTCAGACAGAATTGGAACAACCTCAATTACAGCAAGGGGCTCCATTTCTAATCCCCTTACCATCTATATAGCTATAAAAGATTTAGCTAAAGCAATCTATTTAACAAACAATTGCCATGTATTTCCAGGGGCTGATTTTGTGAATGTGCAATCCTGGATTAACTACCAACATTCAGTACAAAGCAAATTAAGAATATACATTCAAACTCTTTTCTTCTGGTAGAGCTTTAAAATAATTATTGTAATTAGTTCACAGAGTAAATGCAACTAAGACAATCTGTTAAGGCATTGCTGAATTACTCTGGAAGCCCTAGTTTATCACTCAGACTCATTATAAACACCTTAGACTCTGGTATAATGGAGCAAAGGACTCAACTTTACCTGAATAAACTCCTAAGTACCAGTTCAGAACAAACATTACATCTTCAGCTTCTTTTACATATGTCCCAAAATGCAGACCACTTTGTACATTTGCCCTATGGAACAGGGAAGAAAAAATATTACACTATAGATTATATATAGAATATACACAAATATAAAAAAAATAAAATTCTAGAAATGTATGTTATGCTATAAAGCATTCCCAGGTTCATAAGACCCTGTGTATATCTCCCTTTTAAAAGTCTGACACAACCTTCAGCTTTCAAAATTATCTGTGAAGACAGACTTAGAAAATGAACTTATGGTTGCCGAGGAGAAGGATAGTTAGAGAGTTTGGATGGTCATGCACACATTGCTATATTTAAAACAGGTAACCAATAAGGACTTATTATATAGCATATGGAACTCTGCCCAGTGTTATGTGGCAGCCTGGATGGGAGGGGTTTAGGGGTGGGGAATGGATACATGCATATGTATGACTGAGTCCCTTCACTGTGCACCTGAAACTATCATAAGATTGTTGATCAGCTATACCCCAATACTATATTAAAAGTTCAAAAGAAGAAAAAAAAATTCTTTGAAGAAGTTGCTAAAGGGAGGGACATGGGGACAGACCATGGTGGGGATCACACACCACCCACAGGAACTTTCATTTTTCTTCAGGGAAATTACATAAGGATCAGTCCCTCTGACTCTGTAGGAAAGTGAGGCTTCATGTAGATTTCACAGCACTTTCAGTCAGACCAGGAATCACTCACCAGAATGCAAGCCACCAATCCTGCAGGACATAGGCAACCTGGAGCAAGAAACAACAGTCACTCACACACTGACATTACAGAGCCTCACACCCTGCTCACCAGGCTAGGGGATGGAAAGGCTCCAGAACATGGAGACGGTCCTTCTAGCTCAGGTCTGTGCCAAGCCCCAAACCCCAGATGACCACAGGTCAGGGGAGGGGCTCTTGCAATTTAATACCTTTAAAAGAAATCCCCTTTTCCCTAGAAGACTTTGCTTCCAAAATATAATGTACTTCAATGCAAATCCAAGTGGACTGCAAAAGGCAGAAATAACAGGACAAATGTTGGGATTTTTCAAAGCAAAAAGCTTGACAGGTACACTGATGATCAGTTCCGGTGTCAGCTTGGTTGGGCCAGTCTCGACTGATTCAACCAAACAATCTTCTAGATATTTTTGGGAAGGTGTTTTGTGGATGTGGTTCAAATCCATCATCAGAACTTTAGTAGAGAAGATTCCTCAACACTGTGGTGGCTTCATCCAGTCAGTCAAAGGCCCTAAGAGCAAAACCTGAGGCTTCCTGGAGTAGGAAGAAATTCTGCCTCAAGACAGTAGGGTCAGCTCCTATCTGAGGTTCCAGCCTGCAAGCCTGCCTTTCAGATTTCACATTTACCCAGCAAGATCCCACAACTTCATGAGCCAATTCTCTGAGATAAATCTCTTAATACACAAAAATAATTATAAAATACAGTATAAATAGTACATAAACAACAAGCTGAGTGCATAAACCAAAATAAATGCCCTTACGTACCTGAGCTGCAATGTTTACTAGAATAAGGAAGATGATGATAGACCAGTCAGAATGGGCTGTGAAGTAATTCTCATAGGTCTTAAAACCAACTTTTCCTTCCAAATAGTCCTCTGGAGCTAGTATAACCTGTATATTTTCAGTCTGGAAGGGAAAAATGGCAGTGAGAGATGAAGTTTTAAATAATGAACCCCAAATTTCAAGAGTTCAACAGTGCCTTGCTCTGCAAAGCTGTGGGGAAACAGATACATCTCATATACTGGTAGAAGTGCAGGATGGTCCATCTCCTATAGAGAAGGGTGTAGGAATATCTGGCCAAATCACGTATGTGTTTACCCTTGGACCAAGCCATCCTACTTCTAGGAATCTATTAGAAATAAAAAAAACATTTGCACAAGATTATTCACTGTTGGGTACCTTTGCTTAAAACAGATCACGACTCTCAGCACACACACACAAAAATCAATTAATGTATAAATTCAGAAGCTTGCTCTAAAATAACACAGGAAATGATATGTAGCTAATGTATCCCTCTAGATGACTTTTGTCACTCAATGATAGAAACATAAAGCATACTTGGGGCTCAAAATACTGGCCAAATACAGTAAACTGAGTTCACAGGGTAAGTTGGAGTAATACGAGTTTGAATAGCACATTGCAAGCACATGATCTGAATCTATTTGATTCCTCAATTTTAGAGAGTGATTCCTGAGTTTAGAAAGTGAACAACTAATCCAAATACTTATCAGAATCATCCAGGCTCTTGGGTTTGGATATCAAAGAATATCTGTGCATGTTTTTAAGGGAAATCTAGTGCATTTCTGCATTTCTGTCTGGAGGACTTAGAATGCATTATAGAGTCACAGGGGGCTAGGATATCCTCAGCTCTATCCTGGTCACTGGGATTCAAGGTGGATAAGATGTGATTCTTCGTCTTGAAGGGTAAGAAAGGAGGATGGGAACTAACACTGAAGTGTCTACCATGTCTCAGGTCCTCTGCATACATTACCTCTGGCCTATCATAAACCATCTGACAGTGAGACAAAATAATATCATCAGTCACATGCAGTACTAGAACATTTTAACATATAGGAGAAGTAGGTGATTTAACATGGTAACAGCAGGACTAAGTCTAAGGGGGTCTTCACATTAAAGCCTCTGGATGCATAAGGGAAGCCAGAGGCCGCCAGGATGAATAGGATGTAACTACGGTAAACTGATGAGTTCTCAATCAGTGTGAGCCACATTCACTCAGAAATTCATAGCAGTGTACCCACTACTGATCTCCATAAGATTCTCCATCCTACACCCAAAGGGGAACCCCAAGCAGGTTTGCTTCCTTCATGCTCTTCTAATTCTACCAATTCCATGCAACAAGACTTTGGGAACCTTAGGGTCCACTTTGGGAAAAATGAAGATGTCATGAGCAGAGCAGACTGAAGGTCCATGAGACCACCAAGAGCAGACAGACCCAGGCACAACTCACATCTTGGTCCTCTTGAGCCACATCTTTCGATAAGGGTCTTGGGGATTGGAGAGACTGAACCAAAGACTCAGTGATCACAGTGGGAGCTCCTGGAACTGGAGATGGTTCAGACTGCTCATTCCCCTTCTCAAAAAGGGAAAAAATATCTACCCCAGATTTCAGGAACTCAGAGTAAGTTCCTCTTTCCACTGTTTTGCCCTAAAATGAAAAAGTTGAGACAAATTAATTTATATTTGATAATATTAAACCAACTTAAATACTAATCAAAAAAAGTTATCTGGTTTTAAATTATTACTTTTGAAAAAAAATGATCCCTCGGGCTAGAATTCTTGTGGAGAAATCTAGTTCAGTCAGCTCAGGACACAACTAAGCATTGTGTTCTCTGCCAAACCCTGTCCCTGTGTCAGGTGCTGGGGGATATGAAAGAAACGTTTGCTCATGTTTAAGAATGGAGGCCACTGACATGACTAACCTGGGAACTTAGGAAAGCAAGAAGTACAGAGGTTGGTGGCAGGATCAGCACAGTCTTTTTAGACAACATGGGAATTGAGAGGAGCCTCATGTGACAATTCTAGGAAAGAAATTTAAACTTAACCCAGAGGTGGGGACCAGCATATCTGCATATAGGTAAGAGTCATTCATTAAATCTTCACTGATCACTGTCACCGTCACATTATCATGTGCCCGGCTGGGATAATAGGAGCCAGCCCTGGAGAGAAAATCCATGAGAGGCATCTCCATGGTCTCTACAACTGCCCCACACACACTCAGCAAGTTCCCAACTGAAAATTCAATATTCCACCTGATAAAGTAATTAAACAAGGAGGCCGTGGGACTGGAGTGGCTCTAAAGCCTGGCAGTCTGTGCCCACAAACCAAAACCTAAGGCAGAATCAATGCACTCAGATCCAAGAAAAAAACAGGAATGATCAACCACAAGCAGCCACCAGGCGTCCCCAAATTGGCAACTGCTTAAAATACAGCCAATCAAATCACTTTCTTTGAACACATGTGACACATCCTTACACAGTTTCCCTCCCTTACAAAGTCATATAAAATAATTCGTAGATGTTTCACTATTTTCTGACTCCTTGAAACCAGACTCAGCTGATTTATTCAGTAGCAAATAAAACACCAGGGGAAAAAAATCTCAGGAGGCAAAACTCATCAAATGAGAGCAGCTGTGGTTAAGGCAGCTCAGGTGGAGGGAGATGGCCCAGGACTCTCGCTGGGACCCCTATCACCCTCTCCCCTGAGGGCATCCACTGGGAGAAACGCAGGGCAGCATTTGCATAACACCTGATACTGCAGAACTAGAAAATTGTACAGGATATATTGTGTCTTGTTCCACTTGGGAAGCAAAATTCACACATCTCTTTAGTGAAATTACCACTGATCACTTCATACCTGTAATATGCACAATGAAATGACTGTTAGTAGAAAGACAACAATTTCACTCAACAGTCAAACACTGACAATTTCAAGGGGACAAGGGGGCAGCTATCCCCTCTCTGCTGTGAGAGAGGGACCAGACAAACAGTGAGGATGGACCCCAACTCATGCAGGGGTGCTCATCAAAGGACAAATAGTTGTTTGGTTAGTACTAAAAATCGGAGAAGGCAATGGCACCCCACTCCAGTACACTTGCCTGGAAAATCCCATGGACAGAGGAGCCTGGTAGGCTGCAGTCCATGGGGTCGCTAGGAGTTGGACACCACTGAGCGACTTCACTTTCACTTTTCACTTTCATGCATTGGAGAAGGAAATGGCAACCCACTCCAGTGTTCTTGCCTGGAGAATCCCAGGGACGGGGAGCCTGGTGGGCTGCCGTCTACGGGATCGCACAGAGTCGGACACAACTGAAGCGACTTAGCAGCAGTACTAAAACTGGGGGTAGTGTCCTCAAAGGAAGCAATAAGGGGACCCTAAAACATCTAGGGATAGGCTAAATAAGTTATTCTCCTGCCCACTGATCCTGCGCTCGTAACACTGTCAACACTGGGTTTACACACTAGAATAGCCCCCTCTGCATATGAAATCAACTGCTCTCAAACTTAAAAACCTCAGCCCCTCCCTCCATTCCTAGAGGAGTGAAAAGGAGTCAACACATGGATCTGCTTGCAAAGATGTAGGGGTTCTGTATCTTAATAATCTTTCTTGGAGCAGAGATTCATTTCAGAAGTCAGGGATTTGACCAAGGGCCTGTGGAGCAGTCAGGGGTTAACAACAAAGGTGCTGAGACTCAGAGGCAAACAAGCCAAGGAGTGAAGCATCAAATGACCACCAAGTCTGAACACTTTTCACTACTTTCCACTCAACCCCCAACCATGCTAGGAGCTGTCGGTTGGATGATGCCCCCTCCTCAAAAAGATAAGTTCAAACATGACACCTGTGAACGTGACCTTACTGGAAACGGTGTCTTTGCAGATGTAATCAAGTTAAGATGAGGTCATACTCGAGCAGGATGACTCTACATCCAATATGACTGATGTCATCATGAGAATAGCAGAGACTCAGATTGACATGGCAACAACGGCCATGTGACATCAGAGGCAGAGACCACAGTGCTGCAGCTGGAAGCCAAGGAACACAAGGAAGACTGCTGCTGCTGCTAAGTCATTTCAGTCATGTCCGACTCTGTGCGACCCCATAGACAGTAGCCCACCAGGCTCCCCCATCCCTAGGATTCTCCAGGCAATAACACTGGAGTGGGCTGGTGAACACCAAAGACTGGAAGGAAGGATTGCCCCTGAGCCTTCAGGAGAGAACGGCCCTGCCAGCACCTGATTTGGGACCTGTGGCCTCCATAACAGGGAGACAATAAGCTTCTGCTGTTTTAAGTCATTCATTTTGCAGTACTTGGTTACGACAGCTCTAGAAACTGATACTCTAGCCTCAGCCCACACTTCTGTCTTCTCACATTTACTAAAATTTCTAACTGCTTCTGCTATTGCCCCTCCAGTGACCATCAAAGGAATCACTTAACTTCCATATCAGACCACAATACTCCTCTGCTCTGGACCGTCCAAGGCTTCCATCCCACTTCTACCCATTGCCCACTGCCTGGAGACCAGCTCCCTCCACAGCCCCCTGCTCACTCCCCTCAGACATGCTGGTCTTTCTGCCATTCCTCCAACCTAACAGGTCACCTTCTTCCTTAGGACTTGCTGCCTCAGACCCCCTCCCCCAGGTGACTGTGGGGCCCCCACCTTCATGTCATTCAGACCCCGTGAGGCACCAGCTCCTCAGGGAGGCAGCCAGGATGTTAGCCCACCTCTCTCTCTTTCACATCTGTCCCCATAAGAACAGGAGCCCCATGAAGGCAGGGCCTTGTACTCCTGCTGCACAGGCTCCCACACATATCAGGGACATAGAGAGACCTGGGCAGTGAGACCCAGCAACTGGCGACACCAGCAGAGTGGACATCTCTGACCTAGGGGTTTGGCTACCCAACCTCATTTCTGGTGTTAGTAGAAGATGCTCTTTAGGCAAACTATGTATAACAATCAATTGGATACCAACAGATCTTAGATCTCTAAATAATATACTTTGACTTAAGTCTAATTTCTAAAAAATACACTTGGACTAAATAAAATTGCATCATTATCCCAAACAAATTTCATTAGAACATTGATGATTCAATAACCCTCTGGTTGCATTTCTATATACTTTAGGGTTTATGTGACTTAGAGTGTAGTAGTGACATTTCTACAGGTCTTTGGATTTATTCTCCAAGGCAAGAACACCAGCTCTGAAAAGAAGGGAGTGAAAAATTGAGGGAAAAGAGGGCGTTTACCACGAATCCAGGGAGAGTGACCTGTTGAGAGGTCTGATCTTCAGCATGCCTGAGTGCTAATGATTCCACAGACATCTAGAAACTACTTACTCCTTTCAGTATCAGAATCTGACTTGCATCTTTTAGGTACTGCAGCTGATGAGTCACTAAGATTGTGATCTTCTCCTTCAAGGCCTGACGGATACACCTACAAATGTAAAAGGTACAGAATGCAAAAGCACATTCATGTGGGTGCTTCAAACTGGAAACTTATATTTTGAAAACAATGTGACAAAGACTACACAGCAGTCAAAGATCTGTAGTTTAAATATCAAATCAATAATACAAATTAAATAAACATAAATCAATTAATCCAAATAGGTTCTTAAACTTATCAACAACAAATTTGAACCTAATTCTGCTTAAAAAATTCTACAAAGTGCTCTAGCGAAGGAGATACCAAGAGCTAAGTTCTTTTCCTAAAACTAGGCTTAACAATTATTTACATGCTTCATAAAGAAAAATGTCTGAGTAATACTGAGATTCCAAAACTTAACTGAACTAAAACATTATTTTATCACTATGCAGGAATGGGAGGACAGGGATCTATGTCATATAGAAATGTGTACATTCTTAGACAGCTTTCTAGGTGATTATTTATAATGAATGATGTATGTATTAGCAACAAAAACTGAATAGATTCTTGGTAACCTTTGCCAGAGTGCATTTTCTAGGCACTTGTTCCCAAAGAATGTTAGATAGAAAATGAATGCAAGCATGGCCTCCATCAGTCTCTACAACATTCCCATTTGCAACCAGGAGGCAAATCTTTTTTCATTAGGACTGAATATCTTACAAATATAAAAATAAAAGAACAGAATCCAAACAGCCCAAATCACAGTGGAAACCACCCAATAACTCAGAGCACATACCAGTTTTCTATATCTAGGACCCCACCCCTCACTCAGAGAAGGCGATAGCACCCCACTCCAGTACTCTTGCCTGGAAAATCCCATTGACGGAGGAGACTGGTGCCCTGCAGTCCATGGGGTTGTGAAGAGTCGGGCACGACTGAGTGACTTCCCTTTCACTTTCACGCATTGGAGAAGGAAATGGCAACCCACTCCAGTGTTCTTGTCTGGAGAATCCCAGGGATGAGGGAGCCTGGTGGGCTGCCATCTATGGGGTCCCACAGAGTCGGACATGACTGAAGTGACTTAGCAGCAGCAGTAGCAGCTCCCCTCACTAATCAACCTTAAATTTTATTCACCATAAAAAAAAAAAAAAGCTCCTACATTTAAAATGCAGCTCCAAGCTCACCCACAGGGTCTACAACCTGTCAAGGGAAGCAAGTAGCTGGGTCCAGGGCCCCAGTGACCATGGGCAGGGATCCAGGCAGATACTCTGGGAGCCCAATGCCTTCACAGAGTAAATCTCAGGAACCTGGGCCAAAGCTCAGCTGAGAGAGTCAGATCAAGAGTTTGGAGGCAGCAGACTGCAGCTCAGTCCTTCTCACGAGCCTGACAACATCAGACGAGCAACTCAACCTCAGTTTCTTCATCTCAAAACAAAGTCAATGACAACTCATCCACACCTTCTAAGAAATCAAACCACCAATACACTCAGTAAACGTCAGCCCCCTTCTCCGCTCCTCCCTAACCCACAAGTGGTCCTGTGCTTTGGACTCAGGACAGAAAAGTCCTAAGGGGACACTCTACACTGAGTCTGTGATCAGAAGCAAGACTCCAGGATGTAGACCCATACACCATCGCTTCATTAAGTCCAAAAGGATTCATTTTTACCTTTTGACATGTGTTAGCTCGGCGTTCATAACTAAGCTTCTTGATCAACACCTTTTCAAACTTAGTACTAAAACATTTAAACAGAATTCTTCTCCTTAATTCACAATTACCTGCCAATAGTCCCTGAAGGTGGATGTTAACCAAATGTGAAAGGCTGTTATGTCCAAGATGGACCAACCCAAAGTTTTAAAACATTTTCTTCCTCACATTCCATCACAGATGAGGTAATATAAATTATTACAATGAAGTGATCAGTTGATTTCTTTGAATTTTTCCTAAATAATGCTTTTATCCAATCACTAGATAAATACACTATTTTCCAAGTTTTTAGAGGAAAGATTTCCAAGTCATGCCATACAAACGACTGAGTCAACAACCAGTTGTTTAACTGTTATTCCTATATACAGGCTGTATTAATCCTATAATCCCACATATAATCCTATATAAGGGCTGTATTAAGAGGGGACACATCCCGTGGTGAAGGTGATACAAATAAGACAGAGAGAGTCCCCACCTCCATTCATTCAATCAGCAGAGGTTTGTTGAAGAGCCAGGCACTGTCCTAAGTGCAGAGGATACACCCATACATCAAGATGGAAATCAATACTCTGTACTGTGTACAAAGGGACACACAGAACGAGTGTAGAAAATGCACTATTGCACTGTGACATGTTTTATGAAGGAAAAGCACAGGGTGCTACTGTCTTAGATGGGGAGACACAGGAATCCTGAGCCTCTCTGGGGAAACATCCTGGAAGAAGACACAGCAGGTGCAGGGGTCCTGGAACAGAACACGCTGGGCTGAGGCGCTTTCCTGCATTCACAGCTTAGGAGGGCTTGGGGGGACTCATAAATGGTCAAGTGCACCTACTGAGGGCTGTGGGAAGACAGAGGGCACGGGCACCCTGGAGGAGCAGGAGGGAATGGCAGGGCTCATCTTTCACCTTCTTTCTGTGTCTTGGGACACTGCTCCCTGGCTCTGGACAGAGGAACCAGTATGTACAGACAGAGAGGAGTGAGAAAGAACCCACCACAAAGCCAGCACAGCTGGACACCAAGTTGGTGTGGGTTTCCAGTGATGAGCTGGAAAAGCTTATGGGAGCAGATGACAAAGAAGCCTGTTCTCTGAGCACCTGGAGCTGCATCCTGAACAAGAGGGGTCGAGGGGGCTCTGTGAAGGGCTGGAGCAGGAGGGTGAGCTGTGTATATGGCAGTGTGGGAATCTGATCAGGACAGACCTGAAGAGCTGATGATACAAGAGGAGTGGGTCTGGGATGTGGGGCTGAACCAGGATGGGATCCATAGCATGATAAAACTCCATCAGTTCACCTATGGCCTCTTACCTTCTGTAGGTGATAGAACCCACTTAGTGCACCCAACATAAAACTCCCCAACATAAACTCACAAACCTCAATGTCCTTGGAGATAGAGTCATGACTGTAGGAAACTGCTAATGGCAAGTAGAAGTGTGATTCATCCACTTTTAATACAAAACCCTCCCCATGACTAAGTCTCCATATGACCACCATCTCTCACAGCATATTGTTCCATTCAATTCTCTAACTTGAGAACACTCTCCAGTTGCTGCTGAGTGGTTTCCTAAATTGCTTTCATGTTTTCTGCTTTAAGTCACCCTAAAGGATGTGGTTCTGATCAGCAGACAACAATCTTAAGCTTGCTTCTATCAAGTATATATCCAAAGTAGTACACCCGAAATATCTGAGAGAATTTTACAAATATCTCCTGTGTTTGAAAAAAAAATTCAGGAGAATTTCTGTGATCAGTACACTGTACTTGGCACTAAAATGCCTGCTCTCCCCTCCCTGTGACACGGATGCAACCACCAGTAGAAACTATTCCTACAGTGATGGGGAACTTGTGCAGATGCTCACAGGGTGACAGACACTTGTAAGTCTGGGGTGGGGCACTGGGAACAAGGAGCCTGCTATACTCACGATGCCAGGAGGGTAGGGGTGGGGAATCCCTGCACAGCACTAGCTTCTGTCATTCAATTCACGGCAAGACACAAGGCACATCTCTAAGGGAAAATTCATCAATTCATGATGAGGAGAGGGTGGGAAATGGGAGTCAAATCAGAGAGCTGGGGGCCATGCCATGTGTCAGCTGCCCTGTTCACTCACGTTCTAAAAGATTCAATGATACTATACAGTTTTTTTTTTTTTAATTGTGGTAAAATATACCTAACATGAAATTTACCATTTCTGCCATTTTAAGCAGACAGCTCAGTGGCATTAAGTACATTCACATTGTTGTGCAGCTATGACCACCATCCATCTCTACAATTCTTTCATCACCCCAACACTGAGTACATTTTACATTCGGGCAAGTTTCACCAAAGACTAACGACCTCTGCTTAGTGGATGTGGAACCCCAGCTTCTCATGTCCAGAGCTCAGAGCTCCTCACACGTCTCTTTCTCACATTTGCTGACTCTGCTGAAGTCTCTACTTTGCTATTCTGGGCCTGCTGTATATCAATCATGTTCCCTCCAGATTCACTTGCTGATACCTTAGTTATTAGTACCTTGGAATTTGGTGACAGGGACCTTAAAAAAGTAATCCTTACCCTTAGTTATATTCAGTTCACTTCAGTCGCTAAGTCGTGTCCAACTCTTTGCAACCTCATGAATTGCAGCACACCAGGCCTCCCTGTCCATCACCAACTCCCGGAGTTTACTGAAACTCATGTCCATCAAGTCACAGATGCCATTCAGCCATCTCCTCCTCTGTCATCCCCTTCTCCTCCTGCCCTCAATATTTCCCAGCATCTGGGTCTCTTCAAATGAGTCAGCTCTTTGCATCAGGTCACCAAAGTATTGGAGTTTCAGCTTCAACATCAGTCCTTCCAATGAACACACAGGACTGATCTCCTTTAGGATGAACTGGTTGGATCTCCTTGCAGTCCAAGGGACTCTCAAGAGTCTTCTCCAACACCACAGTTCAAAAGAATCAATTCTTCTGTGCTCAGTTTTATTTATAGTCCAACTCACATCCATACATGACTACTGGAAAAACCATAGCCTTAACTAGATGGACCTTTGTTGACAAAGTAATGTCTCTGCTTTTTAATATGCTATCTAGGTTGCTCATAACTTTCCTTCCAAGGAGTAAGTGTCTTAATTTCATGGCTGTAATCACAACCTGCAGTGAGTTTGGAGCCCCCCAAAATAAAGTCTGACACTGTTTCCACTGTTTCCCCATCTATTTTCCATGAAGTGATGGGACTGGATCCCATGATCTTAGTTTTCTGAATGCTGAGCTTTAAGCCAACGTTTTCACTCTCCTCTTTCACTCTCATCAAGAGGCTCTTTAGTTCTTCTTCACTTTCTGCCATAAGGGTGGTGTCATCTGCATATCTGAGGTTATTGATATTTCTCCCAGCAATCTTGATTCCAGTTTGGGCTTCCTCCACCCCAGTGTTTCTCATGATGTACTCTGCATATAATTTAAATAAGCATGGTGACAATATACAGCCTTGACATACTCCTTTTCCTATTTGGAACCAGTGTGTTGTTCCATGTCCAGTTCTAACTGTTGCTTCCTAACCTGCATACAGGTTTCTCAAGAGGCAGGTCAGGTAGTCTTGTATTCCCATCTCTTTCATAATTTTCCACAGTTTATTGTGATCCACAGAGTCAAAGTCTTTTACATAGTCAATAAAGCAGAAATAGATATTTTCTTGCTTTTTCAATGATCCAGCAGATGTTATACTGGACCTAATCTAATCTGACTGGTGTGCGTAGATGAAGAGGAGACTAAGACATAAGGACAGAAACACAGGCATAGAAATCAATGAAGTTAGAACACACCACATCATCATGCACAAAATAAACTAAAAATGGCTTAAAAACTTAATCATAAGATGTGACACCATAAAACTCCTAGTAGAGATTATAGGCAAAACATTCTCTGACATAAATTATACCATTGTTTTCTTAGATCAGTCTCTGAAGGCAATATAAATATAAACAGAAATGTACAAATGGGGGTTTCCCTGATGGTTCAGTGGTAAAGAATCCACCTGTCAATGTGGGAGACATAGGATCCATCCCTGGTTTGGGAAGACCCTACATGCACAAAGCAACTAAGCCCATGTACCACAACTACTGAGCCTGTGCTCTGGAGCCCAGGAGCTGTAATTACTGAGCCCACATACCCTAGAGCCCATGCTCTGCAACAAGAAAAGCCATCACCATGAGAAGCCCATGCATTGCAACTAGAGAGTAGTGCCTATTCACCAAACTAGAGAAAAAAAACCCACAGCAGCAAAGACCCAGGGGAGTCATAAATAATTATTTAAAAAAAATTTTTAAATGCATAAATGGGACCTAATCAAACTTACAAGTTTTTGTACAGCAAAGGAAACCATAAACAAAATGAATACACAGCCTACAGAATGGAAGAAAATATTTCCAAATGATGTGACCAACAAGGGCTTAATTTCCAAAATATACAAACAGCTCATACAACTCAACAACAACAAATCCAATTTTAAAATGGGCAAAATATCTAAATAGACATTTCTCCAAAGGACACATACAGATGGCCAAGAGACATATGAAAAGAAGCTTACCACTGTGAATTATTAGAGAAATGCAAGTCAAAACTACAATGAGGTATCACCTCACACTAGTAAGAATGACCATCATTAAAATAACAATAACTGAGAGGGTATGGAGTAAAGGGAACCCTCCTACACTGCTGGTGGGAATACAAATTGCTGCAGGCACTATGGAAAGCAGTATGGAGGTTCCTCAGAAAACTAAAAATATAATTACCTTATAGTTCAGTAATCCCACTCCTGGGCATATATCTGGATGAAACTATAAACCACATGTACCCGTATATTCATATCAACGCCAGTCACAACAGCCAAAACATGGAAACAACCTAAATGTACATCCACAAATAAATGGACGTGGTACATACAAACAATGCAATACTACTCAGCCACTGAAAAATAAAAAAAAATGTCATTTGCAGAAACATGGATGGACCTGGAGATTATCACACTAAGTGAAGAAAGTCAGAAAGAGAAAGACAAATATCATATAATATCACTTACATGTGGAATCTAAAATATGGCAAAAATGAACTTATCTACAAAACAGAAACAGACTCACAGACAGTGAACAGACTTGCAGTTGCGTGGGTGGAGCCAGTGTTGGGGAGGGATGAACTCAGAATTTAGGATTAGCAGATACAAATTATTATGTATAGAATGGATAAACAAGGTTCTACAGTATAACACAGCAAACTATATCCAGTATTGTGAGAGAAACCATAATGGAAAAGAATATTAAAAAGAATGCATGTATGTGTATGGGCTTCCCACGTGACTCAGTGGGTAAAGAAGCCACCTGCAATACAGGAGATGCAGATGCAGGAAACACAGGTTCAATCCCTGGGCAGGGAATATCCCCTGGATGCAGGCATGGCAACCCACTTCAGTATTCTTGCCTGGAGAATCCCATGGACAGAGGAGTCTGATGGGCTACAGTTCATAAATGTGCAAAGAGTCGGACAGGACTGAAGCAACTGAGCATGCATGCACATGTATGTATATAACTGAGTAACTTTGTCACATGAAGAAATTAACACAATATTACAAATCAATTATATTTCAATAAAAACTTCTTTAAAAAAAGACAGAGATACAGGGGTGCACAAGGACAGAGGGAAGCCCATGTGAGGACATCGTGGTGTGGATGCCATCTGTAGCCAAGGAGAGCAGTCTCAGCAGAAACCAAACCTGCCTACACCTTTAACTTCCAGCCTCAAGAACTGAGAAAATTAACTTCTATTTTTTAAGTACCCCCAACTGTGACAACTTGTATAGACTGAATGTTTTTGTCCTCAAAATACATACATTGAAACCTAATCCCCACTTTAACGGTACTAGAGTATAGCCACTGGGGAGTGACCAGGTCTTGGGGATGGAGCCTGCCTGAAATGGATTAGTGTCCTTATAAAAGGGACCCACACTGCTCCTTCATCCCTGCCACAACTTGAGGACATAGGAACTGGACCCTCACCAGACACTGAATCTTTTGGCACCCTGATTTTGGACTTTCTCAGCCTCTAGAACTGAGAGAGATAAATTTCACTTCTAATGTGCCTTCAACGCATGATGGAGGGAAAGAACTGGCAGCCAATTACCTGGTAACCAAGTCCTACACTCTGATTTAAAAGCCGTACATCATCCTTCTTGTTTCTGAGGTCTGGATCCATCCACAGTGTCTGGATTCATCAGCTGCAAGTTGCAGGGGAAATCTGCCATCTATCCCTCACTTCCTAAAGCACAGACTCTACTCTTCTCCACACGCTGGAAGCACCTTCTGTATTTTCCTGTCCTAACCTCATCAGGAAGTAAGATTTCTCTACAATGGATCTTCTGTGGAGGGAAGGGAGGGGACAGAAGGACATGAGGGCAGAGCAAGCTGAGTCTCCTGGAGCACAAAGGCTTTCCTGAGCTCTCTTCCCTGATCTCTACAGGGTTTTTGCAAAGCAGAGATGACAGAAAACAGGAGTAAACTCACTGTTCAAACAAGTGCCTGCTGACTCCTGCATCCACTGCGCTGAGCGGATCATCCAGGATGTAGATGTCTCTGTCCTGATACACGGCTCTAGAAAACAGAGAGAGATGTCAGGAGAGGACATTTCATACTGCCTGGGTCTCATCTCTGAATCATAATGGTGTCCAACAAATTCATGTTCCTTCTACAAGCCCAGGGAAAGGGCCAAGACCCTGCTTCACACAGGCCCACCCAGTGAGTGGGGTCTGTGTGCTCATGTCCACTAGGAGCTGCAGAGGAAGAGGGGCAGATGGCAACTGAAACCCCATTTACCTGGCAAGGCTGACCCGGGCTTTCTGTCCTTCACTCAGCGGGGTTCCTCCATCTCCTGTTACAGTTAGATCTCCTTTACTCAATTTCTGCAAATCCTGTATGGAGATAAAAAAGGAAAAAAAGAAAAAGATTTAAAATGTGTTCTCCTCCTGCCACCTTAACCTTTATAGTTCTTCATACAAGTGTATAATCAACAGCAATGGGCTTATTTCACAGTGACCAATCTGTAACCTGGAAAATTAAAAAACCTCTCAGGGATTTTCATTGTTTTCTATTCTGTATTTTTTCAAAGCATTTTTGCATTTGACCATTTTAACAGATATTTATTGAGGACTGATTATACTCCAGGCATTGTTCTGGGCACAGCGAATTCAGCCATGAGGAAACAGAGCCCCCAGAGTTTCTCTCCATGGTGGGAGATGGACACAATGGAAAAGTAACCTCAGCGGAAGTACTGAGGACAAGAAGGAAAAGGAAGCCGGCTCAGGGGGGTGGAGAATGAAGGAGGGAAGTGAATCTACACTGGGGTCGAGGGTTCTGCTCAGAGAGGGTGTGAGCAGATCTGGGAGGGGTGGGGGGCTCAGGTAGACCTAGAGAGGCTGCTCCACACAGAGGGAGGGGTGGGTGCAGGGACCACCGGGAGATGCCCAAGGGGTTCAGGACAAGGACACAGGGGAGCGGAGCTAAGTAAGAATGAGGGGAGTGAGGGTAGAGATGGAGTAGGAGGAGCCTGGGGTCACTCCAGTAAAAGGAGGAGGGGATAAGGGAGGACTGATATGGTCTGAGGTTTATAAGGCATCACTCCTGTGCTTTGCAGAAAACAAATAGCCAGGTAGGGGCACGGGTGGATGGAGGGTAAAGGTGGATACAAGTGTGGAGGCTACGAGAATAATCTAGGGAGCAGTGGGAATGGAGAGATGGGGTCACACTCCAGACACACTTGGAAAGCCAAGTCTTTAGGACCTGCTGACAGGATGGATGTGGGCTATAAGAGAAGAGGAGGACTGTGGTGTTTGGGATATTAAGATGGGGAAGGAAAGGGTCTCCATTTACTGAGTTGGGGAAGATGGTGGAGGCAGGTTTAGGATACTTGGCTTGTGGACAAGCTGAGATGACCTCTTGGTGATGTCACATTGCAGCTGGACATGCAGATGTGAACATCTGTGCTAAAGACACAGGTTTGAGAGCTGGTGACCCAGGCTGGTGAAGGCACAGGATTTATTGTATCTTAAATTACCATTTTTGTGGGTCTTGGTCTCTGCTTCCCACTTTCAGAGAAAGGATAACACCTGACCAATGTCTTCATAGTGACACTTAAAGAGTAACAGACACAGACAAGGTCTGTGCAAGAAATGGGAACAGAAAGAGCAGCCTGGGCAGGAAAACCAAAAGGAAAGAAACACTGTGCTCAACAGGCCAGCAGATCAGCTGGACTAAGTAGATGCTTGTCTGTGAAAGCAAGAAAAACTCAATGCTGAGAAGGATATGATGTTTTGACTTGAGGATCTGGGAATCTATCATAAGTTGTATTTGAATATTATTTAAAAAGTAAATAGACAAATAGATCTATTTTCCCCAGGGTATTTGGGGAAATTAAAAAAAAAATGACAACAAAATGACAAGATAACAATCAAGTTTAAGTTACACAGTTATCATATTAGAAATCTTTGAATTATCTACTAAACCCTTCAGGCATCCATCTAAGACACCCAACAGTACCTTTCTGCAGATGACACACTCACTTCTCTGTCTCTACTTTACCAAATGTGGGAGAAAGCATGGTACACTGGTATCTCCATTATAAATAAGTCCTTTGATCTCCCTAAATCTCACTTTCCTCTTCTACAGAATGTGCTACAGAAACAAGAGTCACTGAACTCAAGGATGCTGTGAGAATCTAAGTATGAACACCCTCCATAATGGAAAAAGAATAGGAATTGATTGTAACTTGCTACTTGTGGCTGATGACTATTTTCTCAACAAACCAACAGTGGGAACCCGTTCACAGTGTGGGTCATAACATGCAAAGCACATGACCATAAAGAGAAGAAAGATAGTGTCTCCATCATAAGCCACACTGAAAGCCACAATGACACACAGACACACAGTTTCCCTGCTCACTCAAAGATTAACTGGGGTGTATCCAATGAAAGGCAGCAATTGCTCTGTTATGAAAATTCATCATTATTTCATCTTCTTTCTTTGTTGAGTTCAGAAGTTATTACTATCCCTTGCTTTGGTTTTCATGAACAATAATGAGCCATTTTAAGACAGGTTCCCAGCCACCCACACACACACACAGGTACTGACCTGTGTTTCACTGTTGAAGTCCTTGCAAACTGTTTCACTTAGCTTTCACACGCTTTAATTCTATGTTGTTTCATTTTGTTTCTCAAAATAATAACATATCATAGCACAGCAACATTAATCATATTCTAGAAAAGGAACCTAAACCCACTCATTCACTCAGCACAGTCAGGGCACAAGAAACAGGCTCCCTCCGAGTCTGGTAGCCAGGACTGTGAGTGTGTTGTTGACTCTGACAATTATTTATGGACCAGCCCCAAATGTGAAAAACATTTCAGAGAATTTGATGCAAAATCCAAGTCAGCTAATTTTCCAGTCACTATTTTCTGATTACGTTAAAGGTGAAAGCCTGACTTGAGTATATACTATAATTCCTCCCACTGACAGGAAGGTGCTCTTATTCACGTTCTTTTCCTTTAAGTTAAATTTTACCAATTTTCACTGAACAGCAGACACACACACTAGAGGCAAACTAGGAAATGGCGATGCTGGTTTGACACCATCCATGCAGAAGCACATCAAGGGCCCTTCATCAACTGCAGAGACTTAAGAGTAGAGGCACCACAGAGCAGACTGTTGAAATGCTTAATGTGGCCTAGACATGCCCTGGCAGAGGAGGGCTGGACTCTAGAGTCTAGCAGCAGGAGCCCTGCCTTCCTTCACAGCTTTTCTTCCATGTGGAATCATCCCTCCTCTCACAGCCTATCAATACTTTGCCCATCCTTCCAGGCTCAGCCCAAACACACTCCCCCATGAAACCAACCTGGATTCATCTCTTCCTGCTGAGTTCCTGAGGCTCTCTTTACATCTCTCATCTCTTATGAAGGACCATCTTATTCTGCTCCATCATTTGTACACATGCACACAGCTTCTCTCAGCTCCTGGGGGGTAAGATCTGTGCACCAAGCTCTGTGCTGGACCCTGACACTGTTTATCTCTAATCCTCACAACAAGCTGCACAGGAAGTACTGGCCCCATTTCACAGATGAGGAAACAGACTAAGTGAGGTCATGTAACTGGTCTGAGGACGGTCAGCTGATAAGCAGAAGAGATGGAATCTGAACCAGCTTATGTCAGTTCATAGTCTTTTGCTCTTTCACATCATGCTGCCCAGGTGGTAACTGAAAAGCATGTTTGAAATGAAGGCAACACTAAAATAACTCAAGTCTTGAAAGCGTCTATACCTGGACACAGAAGGATCAATACACTTATTATCCTATGATTGTCAAGGCAATCTGAAAAGAAAATGTCCAAGTTGAAAGGAGTGTGTAAATATAAGATGAAAGTACAAACTTACAGGCAGCCAAGAGGGATTTGTAAGGTCAAGCAATCTATGTGGGAAAATATCAAACTAGAATTTGTCAACATCATAACTTTAACTATGTAATGCATAAAAGTTCTTTTTTTTTTTCTTTTTTCTTTTTTTTTTAAATTTTATTTAATTTTTAAACTTTACATAATTGTTTTAGTTTTGGCAAGTATCAAAATGAATCCATCACAGGTATACTTGTGCTCCCCATCCTGAACCCTCCTCCCTCCTCCCTCCCCATACCATCCCTCTGGGTTGTCCCAGTGCACTAGCCCCAAGCATCCAGTATCGTGCATTGAACCTGGACTGGCATCTCGTTTCATACATGATATTTTACATGTTTCAATGCCATTCTCCCAAATCTTCCCACCCTCTCCCTCTCCCACAGAAACAAGTTTTTATAAAAAGCTTTTAAAGTTTTTTTTTAAAAAAAAACTTGTTTAAAAAAAAACTTAAGTTTTTTAAAGTGGTTAAAGATAATATACAGACAAATGTACATATTATATTTCTTATGGTAACAGAATATGTTTATTGTTGATTTATATGGCATCTGGTCCCATAACTTCATGCAAATAGACAGGGAAAAAGTGGAAACAGTGACAGATTTTATTGTCTTGGGCTCAAAAATCACTGCAGATGGTGACTGCAGCCATGAAATTAAAAGATGCTTGCTCCTTGGAAGTAAAGCTATGACAAACCTAGACATAATATTAAAAAGCAGAGACATCACTTTGCCAACAAACGTCCATATAGTCAAATCTATGGTTATTCCAGTAGTCATGTATGGATGTGAGAGTTGGACCATAAAGAAGACTGAGTGCCAAAAAATTGATATTTTTGAATTGTGATGCTAAAGAAGACTCTTGAGAGTCCCTTGGAATGCAAGGAAATCAAACGAGTCAATCCTAAAAGAAATCAACCCTAAATGTTCATTGGAAAGACTGATGCTAAAGCTGAAGCTCCAATACTTTGGCCACCTGGTATGAAGTGCCAACTCATTGGAAAATACCCTGATGCTGCGAAAGACTGAGGGCAGGAAGAGAAGGGGACGACAGAAAATGAGATGGTTGGATAGCATCACCGACTCAATGGACATGAGTTTGAGCAAACTCCAGGAGATGGTGAAGGACAGGGAAGTCTGGCCTGCTGCAGTCCATGGAGTCGAAGAGAGTTGGACAGGACTTACAGACTGAACAATAACAACAATGAAATGTTTACAGATGAACTAATCTGAGGTCTAGGTCTGCTTTAGAGTCCCAGAGGATGGGGGTGGGGGGGTTGAGTGGAGGGGTAGCACAGGGCAGGGGTAACGACCCAGCAAGACTGGCCACCAGCTGACCCTGGCTGAACCTGGTGGTGGGAACACAAGGGTTCATCACATGGTGCTTTCTATTCTTACAAATTTTTGTTAATTGTCCATTAAAAAAAAGAATCTAAAAGTGAATGAAACTTCACCAAATGAAATAAAGGCATTCTGTGACCATTATCACATAAGAATCAAAACAGCAAAGTACATGACTGCATACTTACCCAGAAGTCCAGCTTAAAGCACAAATAAAAGACTTTCGAAATTCAAATAAAAAGAACTTTCAACAAATCTTAGAGCTTAAACCAACATTGTCATTATTTGAAATTCAAGTACACGCAACTCAAGAGTCTTTACTCACCTCTTCCAAAGCACAAGCCCTTATTACTTCTTCATATCGTTCTTTTTCATATTTCTTTCCAAATAAAATGTTACTCCTCACAGTTCCTGGAAACACCCAGTGCTGCTGAGAAACATATGCGATCCTCCCGTGCACGCTGACCTTCCCCTGGCTCGGGGGCAGTTCCCCCAGCAGAGCAAGTAACAGTGAGGACTGAAACAGAAGGCAACACACACACGTGAACAGGCAGCACTCAGGACGGAACACGCCCCGCAGTACAGCCGACCCCACACTGGTGCTTGATCAATGATATCAGAACAGGATAAAATATAGCTGTGGATATTGCAGGGAAAATTGGAAAAGAGCACTACTGGTCAATGTAAACTAAAGGTTGATAGTTCAGTTCTGTCGCTCAGTCATGTCCGACTCTGCGACCCCATGAACTGCAGCATGCCAGGCCTCCCTGTCCATCACCAACTCCTGAAGTCCACCCAAAACCATGTCCACTGAGTCGGTGATGCTACCCAACCATCTCATTCTCTGTCGTCCCCTTCTCCTCCTGTCCTTGATCTTTCCCAGCATCAGGGTCTTTTCAAATGAGTCAGCACTTTGCATCAGGTGTCCAATATATTGGAGTTTCAGCTTCAGCATCAGTCCTTCCAATGAACACCCAGGACTGATCTCCTTTAGGATGGACTGGATGGATCTTCTTGCAGTCCAAGGGACTCTCAAGAGTCTTCTCCAACAACACAGTTCAAAAGCATCAATTCTTCTGTGCTCAGCTTTCTTCACAGTCCAACTCTCACATCCATACATGACCACTGGAAAAACCATAGACTTAACCAGATGGACCTTTGTTGACAAAGTAATGTCTGCTTTTTAATATGCTGTCTAGGTTGGTCATAACTTTCTTCCAAGGAGTAAGCGTCTTTTAATTTCATGGCTGCAATCACCATCTGAAGTGATTTTGGAGCCCAGAAAAATAAAGTCAGCCACTGTTTCCCCATCTATTTGCCGTAAAGTAATGGGACCAGATGCCATGATCTTAGTTTTTTGAATGTTGAGCTTTAAGCCAACTTTTTCACTCTCCTCTTTCACTTTCATCAAGAGGCTCTTAGTTCTTCTTCACTTTCTGCCATAAGGGTGGTGTCATCTGCATATCTGAGGTTATTGATATTTCTCCCGGCAATCTTGATTCCAGCTTGTGCTTCCTCCAGCCCAGCATTTCTCATGATGTATTCTGCATATAAGTTAAATAAGCAGGGTGACAATATACAGCCCTGACATACTCCTTTTCCTATCTGGAACCAGTGTGTTGTTCCATGTCCAGTTCTAACTGTGGCTTTGTGACCTGCAAACAGGTTTCTTAAGAGGCAGGTCAGGTGGTCTGGTATTCCCATCTCTTTCAGAATTTTCCACAGTTTATTGTGATCCACACAGTCAAAGGCTTTAGCATAGTCAATAAAGCAGAAATAGGTGTTTTTTTGGAACTCTCTTGCTTTGTCAATGATCCAGCAGATGTTGGCAAAAGTTATAAGGAATATTAATACTGTTAAAATCTACTCTGCCTGAGTTTCTCCCAAATGAAGTGCCCTACTCAGCAAAGACTAATAATGTTTAACATCTTTCACTAGCAGAGCAGACCAGCACGATGTGTGCTTTCTGTATCTGATGTTTAATGCAGTTGTTCTTGCATCAGGGTATCATATACTTGAGAAACACTTGTTCTTAGAAAGCAATGTGGGGACTTCCCTGATGATCCAGTGGTTAAGAATCCACCTTCCAGGATAGGGGGAAGGGACAGTTCAGGAGTTCAGGATGGACAGGTACACACTGCTATATTTAAAATGTATCACCAACAGGGTGACTGTTGTAGTCAACATGGTGACTGAAGCCATGAAATTAAAAGACGCTTACTCCTTGAAAGAAAAGTTATGACCAACCTAGACAGCATATTAAAAAGCAGAGACATTACTTTGCCAACAAAGGTTCATCTAGTCAAGGCTATGGTTTTTTCAGTAGTCAGGTATGGATGTGAGAGTTGGACTATAAAGAAAGCTGAGCACTGAAGAATTGATGCTTTTAAACTGTTGTGTTGGAAAAGACTCTTGAGAGCCCCTTGGACTGCAAGGAGACCCAACCAGCCCATTCTAAAGGAAATCAATCCTGAATATTCATTGGAAGGACTGATGTTGAAGTTGAAACTCCAATACGTTGGCCACCTGATGTGAAGAACTGACTTATTTCAAAAGACCCTGATTCTGGGAAAGATTGAAGGTGGGAGGAGAAGAGGACGACAGTGAATGAGGTAATGGATGGCATCACTGACCCAATGGACGTGAGTTTGAGTAAACTCTGGGAGTTTGTGATGGACATGGAGGCCTGGTGTGCTGCAGTCCATGGGGTCGCAAAGAGTCGGACACAACTCAGCGACTGAACTGAACTGAACTGACTGAACCAACAGGGACCTACTGCACAGCACATGGAACTCTATTCACTGTTACATGGCAGCCTGGATGGGAAGGGAGTTTGGTGGAGGATGGATGCATGTGTACGTATGGCTGGCATATTCCCTTCACTGTTCACCTGAAACTATCACAACATTGTTAACTGGCTACAACCCAATACAAAATAAAAAAGTTAAAAAAAAATAATAACTACATTCAGATAATAAACATTGAAAAAAAAAAAAAGAAGAAGAATCCGCTTTCCAATGCCAGAGGCTCTGGTTAGATCCCTGGTCCCCTGGTCAGGGAACTAAGATCCCACATTCCCCAGGGCAACTCAGCCCATAGGCTACAGTTACAGATCTCATGCACTACAACCAAGACCCAATGCAACCAAGTAAATTTAAAAATATATTAAAAAATTTTAAATCTATGTGTGAAGAATATATCCAAAGATTATTATTTAAAAGAACTCTGAAGGAAGGGGGGTTTGGGATGGGGAACACATGTATACCTGTGGCGGATTCATGTTGATGTATGGCAAAACCAATATAATATTGTAAAGTAATTAACCTCCAATTAAAATAAATAAATTCATTTTAAAAATAAAAAAATAAAATTATAAAAAGAACTCTGAGGTTGTTGCATTTGAAGAATAGAAGTCCATCATGCTCAGGGAGCTCAAATGCTGTGCTCTGTGACAACCTACGGGGGTAGGATGGGTGAGAGGTGGGAAAGAGGTTCAAGAGAGAGGAAACACATGTATACCTATCGCTGATTCATGCTGACGTATGGCAGAAACCAACACAATATTGTAAAGCGATTATTCTCCAATTAAATAAATTTTTTAAAGTCCTCCATGGAAGAAATCATCACTCTCTCTTGTACACATCCCATGTTTAGATTTTTGTATTTTGTTGTACAAAATACAGGGCACTAAGTACACCTACACATGCCCTTCAAATCTCTTGTAACACATACAAATGACATATCTGTGTCCACACCATCAGAGTATTCACCATACTGGGCTGAAACAACCTGCCTGCATATCTGTATTGCCCCGGAACCTTTTTGCCCCTGAAAGGCAGAGAGTCAGGGTCTTGCTCAAGTGTGTACCTTTATCTCCAGCACATGGCTGCACCCTCACTACACGTGCACTGATGGGACCAAGTCAAGTCACATGAGGAAATGCTCAGAGCTTCCTGGAAGAGCCTTTACCACCTCCAGAATTCCTGGAGGGGCTGCCGTGACAAAAAGAAATCCCCATTGTCTCTATCCAACCTGAACAGCTATCACATAAATAATCTCCTTCACTGAGACATCCAAATTCCTGACACCAGTTCCCAACTGTGCAACATAAAGCACCAAGAAGGAAAGCACAGTGTGCGTTTATCCAGGTTTATGTGGCCACGAAACCTTCTTACAAAACAAATATTCCATGGAACACACATAGAGAAACACCGTTCTAGATATTGCCAATTCAAACTGTGTCACACTCAGCTCTGGCTTCCACTCTTGAGAGTTTAACATGGGCTGTGGTATTGCATCAAGCTGACAAAAGGCATCACAACTTACCTTTCCTGCCCCCACAGGTCCGACCACAGCTAACAGTTCACCGGGTCTGACAGTAAAGGAAAGGCCTTGTAGGGTTGGGGTTTCTGATTCCTGCAAATTAAAGTTTATAAAAATGTACCCATTTCAATAAAGTAACACACAACTTACTTTAGAAAGTAGAGAAAATAATGTAATAGTTATCGATATGCTAGCATTAACCAACATTTTTCTTCTTCCTATTTCAATATACTGTGTCCAGGAGGCCTTTTCAACCAATCCCATTTCTTTGGGGGTATGAGGAAGCTTTAGTTGCTTTTAGGAAGCCTCCTTTTACCAGATTTCTGGACACAGCTCTAGACACCCACAGAATTTAAACAGTAGAGGTGACAAGGCACCTGCCTGAAATGCAAACTGAAGGATGCACACTAGTTTTTTAAAATAATGGACTTAATAGAATATTGAGTGTGGGAGATTTTTAATCATGTGGCTCAGATGGTAAAGAAAATACCTGCAATGTGGGAGAGCTGGGTTCGATCCCTGGATCAGGAAGATCCCCTGGAGAAGGGAATGGAAATCCACTCCAGTGTTCCTGCCTAGAGAATATCAGGGACAGAGGAGCCTGGTGGGCTACACACCATGGGGTCGCAAACAGTAGGACCCCTGAGCGGTCTGAGCAACTAACTCTTACTTCCTTTTCAAGTTTTCATCATAACCCTTGGTTTTAACTGTTTATCTCATTAATCTCCACAAGGTGGCAGAGTAAGTACCTGGTCCTTTAATAAACAATTTATAATATAAATAAATATAAATAGAATAATAATCTCCACAAATCTCTCCATTTTCATTTGATAAAGAATGAAGCTCAGTAATGCTCAGCAAGGAAAGGAGAACTTTAATATGAAGAAGTCACTCTTGGTAAATTAACTCTTATATGTAACAGTCAAAGCTCTCATTTAATGAGAGCTCTAATGTAACACCAACAACAAAACAATGGGGAATAAAGAAATTAATTATGACATCATAGGATCAAGTGATAAAGCCTCAAATTCATATGTGTTACATGCATTACCTGTCCTGGCTAAATAGGAGCAATAAAGTACTTCTACTGTAAGAAAAACATAAAACATGAAGGTACATGCAACAGCACACATTACAATGTGAGGGGGAAGGAAAAAGTACTCATTATGCCAATCACAGGTTGTATTCCTTGGAGACTTAAGGGTGTGTGTGTGTGTGTGTGTGTGTGTGTGTGTGTTTACATATTCAAAGTGTAAATAAAATTGTCAGTAATCACAGTGTCAAGAAAAAGAAAAAGGAGTGGTTACATGTGATTAAGTAAAATGCCCTAAAGACTAAAAGCACAGAGTCTTGATTAAACGTATGGATAATCTTCAAATCGAAAATTTTTTCTGAAAAGAACTGAACTGATTATACAACATTCAATACTAAAAAATGACAATGATGTTTCAACACCAAAAAAAGCTAGTTTCAGATTTGGGAAATGACAAATTATCAACAAGAAGCTTGATTTTAATACACAAGAAATATTTTTTAAGCTTTTTAAGCTTCTCCATTCCTTCTTCCTGTATGACACTTAGGATTACAATTTTACTACTTTTCACTCAGTTATGACTACAAAACAGTGAACCACCTACAAACATCTGCTTCCTATTGCGGGTCTTTAGTCCCTCAGGGCCAGACACTGAGTTCCCACCCTGTTCAGGCTTCAGGATTCAGCACTGCTCTGGGGTGAACAGAAGGGGGCAGCACTCAACAGTTCATGGCTGCTGGGTCCCGTCCTCCACTGATTATCCATGCTCGGGGGACACTGACTCACAAAGATCGTCAACTGAGCCCCCACTCTGTGCAGACACAGTTCAAAACTCCTGTCCTGTGAGATCTTCAGGCTCCCACAGGACCATTTATTTTTCTTATTTTGGCTGCACTGGGTCTTTTTTGCAGTGTGTGGGCTTAAATGCTCCACAGTATGTGAGATCTAAGTTCCTCAACCAGAGGTGGAACCCACGTCCTCTGCACTGAAAAGTGGATTCTTAACCACTGGACCACCAGAGAAGGCCCTGGATCATTTATTCTAAAGCTTAAAGATTGAGACCAGGTCCCATTATTCCACAAATGAGAACTGGGTCCCTGAGACCTCCCCCCACCTGCCTACCTGGCTGTCTAAGGGAGCAGGTTACAGAGCTCTTGTTCGTCTCCTGCCTCCCAGCCCAGAAGGGGCTTCATTCAGACTCAGCTTCTCTCAAAAACCCCAATGTCTTCTCCTTCCCCTCTGAGAGCTCTCTCAACCATGACCTAACCTAACAGCCCTAATTACTAATGACCCCAGCAAGGGGCACAGTCCTTCCATAGGCAAGGTCAGGGCAACAGAACAGGGTGTTCTGGACTACAGTGCAATTTACACAGAAGTCTGTGACCATGTTATTAAGCTCTTGAAAGAACAAGATAGTTCATTTTAAAATGCTGCATAGTTTGGTACAAAAGAAATTCAATGGACACCTCCACACACTGGCGGGGAGGATGCAGAGGACAGAAGGACAGACGCAGCGATGGGTCCACTTGAACACCTGCACGGAGGATGCGATGTCCAGGCTCTGCTCTGGGCCGCGGGCTGCCTGGCCATGCATTGTGTGATGACCAGCTCAGGACACCACCCCGGCCCTGACATGACTACAGCCCAGCTTTACTGAGCATCACCACGAGAGCCCCAGTACCGCCACTCCTCAGGGCAACCTCTTCAGCACCAGAAATCTGGGAAAAGCACAACAGTTGTGTTTCCTGTTCTGATGTTAAGATTGCTAATACTACCTGCTTTGGGAATAAATGAAAGGTAAAAGCTACTGTTCAGATAATTCAACATTAGTGACTGCCAGGTGCTGAATTCTGTTCTATGCCCACTGCCAGCCTTCGCCAACCAACTCTAAAACCACGACTCTGCCTTCCCTTCCTCAGCTCCCACGACAGCGACCACGTCAGGTACAACTAACGCCACTCTAACTCTGACCTACCAACTTGTACCAAAGTCTGCCTTTGACACATCCAGTTTCTTTGGAAGAAATGTCTTTGTCTCGGGTGTACAGGGTGTCATTTTCTTTCTCTATAAATTCTGCAGATCTAAAAAAAAAAACTACTACACTGTGAAAACAGACCTGCTAAATTAACAAGGACTGGTGTGTAACTAACTGAAACAATATTATCTTTCAATATGTCCCACGTGGAACATGTTATTCTAGGACCTTTAATTGTTCCCATATAAGCATCGCCCTTGAAGAAGAATCAGGTACATCACTTTGTTCAAGGGAATATTTAAAACATTCTGCATGAATTTTTGTGTCTTCTTTTACCTTATATGGGCATTGCTCTGGTATTAGGTTCTCTTTTCTTGACATGTCAGCTGTGACTCTGTAAGTGATGGAAAACTCTGTCCTATGCAGACAACCCCATGACTCTCTTGGCAGTTTAAATGTTGTCATTTTAAAGCCTGAAAGCGTGGTGCTGGGAAATCTGGTCAACCACTTGTAAAAGAATGAAACTAGAACACTTTCTAACACCATATACAAAAATAAACTCAAAATGGATTAAAGATCTCAACGTAAGACCAGAAACTATAAAACTCCTAGAGGAGAACATAGGCAAAACACTCTCTGACATACATCACAGCAGGATCCTCTATGACCCACCTCCCAGAATATTGGAAATAAAAGCAAAAATAAACAAATGGGACCTAATTAAACTTAAAAGCTTCTGCACATCAAAGGAAACTATTAGCAAGGTGAAAAGACAGCCTTCAGAATGGGAGAAAATAATAGCAAATGAAGCAACCGACAAACAACTAATCTCAAAAATATACAAGCAACTCCTACAGCTCAACTCCAGAAAAATAAATGACCCAATCAAAAAATGGGCCAAAGATCTAAATAGACATTTCTCCAAAGAAGACATACAGATGGCTAACAAACACATGAAAAGATGCTCAACATCACTCATTATCAGAGAAATGCAAATCAAAACCACTATGAGATACCATTTCACACCAGTCAGAATGGCTGCGATCCAAAAGTCTACAAATAATAAATGCTGGAGAGGGTGTGGAGAAAAGGGAACCCTCTTACACTGTTGGTGGGAATGCAAACTAGTACAGCCACTATGGAGAACAGTGTGGAGATTCCTTAAAAAACTGGAAATAGAACTGCCTTATGATCCAGCAATCCCACTGCTGGGCATACACACTGAGGAAACCAGAAGGGAAAGAGACACGTGTACCCCAATGTTCATCGCAGCACTGTTTATAATAGCCAGGACATGGAAGCAACCTAGATGTCCATCAGCAGATGAATGGATAAGAAAGCAGTGGTACATATTCACAATGGAGTATTACTCAGCCATTAAAAAGAATACATTTGAATCAGTTCTAATGAGGTGGATGAAACTGGAGCCTATTATACAGAGTGAAGTAAGCCAGAAGGACAAACACCAATACAGTATACTAACGCATATATATGGAATTTAGAAAGATGGTAATGATAACCCTGTATACGAGACAGCAAAAGAGACACTGATGTATAGAACAGTCTTATGGACTCTGTGGGAGAGGGAGAGGGTGGGAAGATTTGGGAGAATGGCATTGATACATGTGAAATGTCATGTATGAAATGAGATGCCAGTCCAGGTTCAATGCACGATGCTGGATGCTTGGGGCTGGTGCACTGGGATGACCCAGAGGGATGGTATGGGGAGGGAGGAGGGAGGAGGGTTCAGGATGGGGAACACATGAGAAATAAAGGAATAAAAAATTAAAAAAAAATAATAAAGCCTGAAAGCTGCGTTATTTTTATGTGAACTCCAGATGTAGTTTAGTGACCAGAATTGAGAATATGCTGAAGGAGCATCAATCAGGTGGATTTTTGGCTATCATTTCCAAAGTGGAATAAATTTATAAATTTAGTAGCCTTAGAGCAAAATTTTGTGCTTAATAACTAATTTTTTCTACATAGAAACAAGAAAAATAGTAAAGTATAGAAGCATATTGTTCATACTTGTAAAGTACCTTATATCATTGAGAAATTAAAAAAACAGTGCCTCTGGGATGACCCAGAGGGATGGTATGGGGAGGGAGGAGGGAGGAGGTTTCAGGATGGGGAACACATGTATACCTGTGGTGGATTCATTTTGATATTTGGCAAAACTAATACAATTATGTAAAGTTTAAAAATAAAATAAAATTAAAAAAAAATAAAAAACAGTGCCTTAAATACAGACTGAAAGTTATACTTAACCTAAAATTTTGGTGATTCGATATTTCACATTAAAGAAGGGAAAAGTTGGTCTGAGGATGTAACTGTTGATGTGGGCAGTAAAAAAAACAGCTTTAAGATACTTAACTGTTAGCATTTAATTGAAAACATCCCTGTTTTACTCAAAGCCCAAGTGACTTAAAGGAAGTTATACAAAGTCAAAAGCCTTCTTCTATTGAACTACCCAAAAGTTTTCTTATGGCTACTTAAAGTATAAAGTTGATTTAATTTTACTTTAATTTGTACTTTAAAAAATTACCCTAACACTGTTGTGCTTCAAAAAGGTTTCTACCAAGCTTTCTTGAAAAATAACTTCTATGAGGCAAGAAAGAAGTTGTTTTATTTTTTTTAAGAAGTTGTTTTAGAATCATTTACTCTTTAATGAGACAATCATTTTAAGTTTTAACACAGTAAATGTGAGCAGTGTTATTTAAGCAAAAAATTAGTTGATCAGATTACTGTGGATTTTTAATGATGATTGCCCTGAGTAAACAGATCATATTTTTTCTTTCTTCTCTCCCATCCTTTACTGGTTTCAATTTCTGTAGTGTGATAACATGCATACTTTCACTTCTTTAGTTTCCTTATGAAGCACTAGTTTTTTCAGGTTTAAAGGAATCCTTCTTCCCTGCCTTTGACACACAGGATTAGTTCAGGGGCTCAAATCAATTTAAAATGAGCTTTTGCTCATTAAGGCTCCAGTCACTAAGGTTTTTTTGTTTTAGTTTCTTTAATCTATAGTGGTTGAATTTAGCACTTGGTTTTCAATATTTTATGATAAGAAATGACAAATTGCTTTTGTCCATTTTTTAAGCCAAATTTCCTTACATTTAGATAATTAAAGGTTCTTAAAATGAAGATTTACTATTTCTTCATTGCTTGTTGGTACAGCTTGAGTTTATTTTTCCTGCAAATCTGTACATATTCCTAGTGTTTTCAAGGGCCTTAATTGTTTAAAATCTCTGGCTTCAGAGGTTTCTGGGGAAAGGCAGGTTTACATTTTTGTGTTTCCCTCAGTAGTAACAACCTAGGTACCTCACAATGGTGCCATGACTGTTAGTTTTTAGTGAGTGCTAGGAGAAGGCAATGGCAACCCACTCCTGTGTTCTTGCCTGGAGAATCCCAGGAACGGGGGAGCCTGTTGGGCTGCCATCTATGGGGTTGCACAGAGTCGGACACGACTGAAGTGACTTAGCATAGCATAGAAGATACAAGATTAAGTTGAGAATACATAGAATTTCTATTCTCCCAAAGTGGTAAATATTAGCTGCAATGGCATCATTGTCATTTAGGTAGACAGGAACACCTTGCCACACAGTAATGTTAACACTGTAGCTATTTCTGTGAAAATGTAGCTGATGAAGCCTCTCCTGTAATTTTGAATGCTGCTCTAACAAAACCATAATATGGAATTAGAGTTTACAAGAAAAACCTGACAATCTTGTTCCTCTTCCTTTAGCAGTTTAGTACCTTGAGTTATTAATAATTTGATTTTTCTTTTTTACTCTAGAAGGTATATAGAAACCTTTTCAGATTTTTCACCTGATTTTTTCTCATAGACTGTAGTACAACTAAAATCCCTTATTTTACCTTACAGATATTTGTTGCACAGGCAGATACTGTTGTATATAGATACTTTTATTTCAGTTCATTAAAAACTGCAGAACCAATCTGCATCATATATCAAACTGATTTAAAATAAATCTACAAAAAATAAATAAATAGATAAAATAAATCTACATGTTTACTGGAAAAAAAGAAATCTGCTAATGAGTCATATAAAGGATGTGTTAGCCTTCACATAGAGTGGCCTTTAAAATGGAATTTTAGTGGTTCTCTCTATAAATGCTTCAAGAGCATTATGCCGAGAAACACCAAGCAGGAGATAAATCTACTATATTAAGGTAGGAGAAACCATCAGGGAAGGTCAGGCACCGTGTGTGAGTTTCCATGGACAGAAGGTGCAGGGATGTGGTTTCATGTATCCGGGAACAAACCACTGTGTTGACAGTGGGGACGGCAGCTGCTGAGTCAGAAGCAGGTGAACAGGATGCAGGTGGCACCACAGAGTCACAGGCATGGAAGACAGGGTGAGTCTACAGTCAGGACACGTGCTCTGTGGTCCCCACTCTGACAGCCCGGCTCCTGGGCTCTGCTCTGGAGGGTGGACCCTGTGGTGGAGGTGCGGCCTCCCTGAGTCCCTCCAGCACTGGACGTGAGGGCAGCTTCCTGCCATTGCTAATCTCTGGGTTGTCTCATACACCACTGTTTTACCCTTTCTAATTTTTCCTCCCTCTTTTATCACCTACGTAACTAACTCCCTGCATGGAACTCCCTCTCCCGTGGTGGGATTCAATTTTCCTGACTAATCCACACTGATGACCACAGAGGACCACAGAACTGGGGTGGGGGGAGCACTTCCATTGGTAAAGGGGCTGCACTGGGTGTGCAATACTGACAACTTCTTGAGACCAGACGCGGTTGTTTATTCTCTTTGCCTGCAACTAACAAATAAGTGAAGTGTTGGAAACCACCAGTTCTCTGTCAACTTGTCATCAAGTACAATCCTTTAACTGGGAATCACTGGTGCTCATTATGCCCCTGTGCTGTCTCCTCATGCCCCTGGCTGCCAACAAAGTGTCCAGAACAATACAGAAGCTCAGGATGGGGGAGCCCCCCACCCTACCCCAGCCAAAATCCAGATCACAGCTTCAGTCTATGTATAATAATGTGATCTGATAATCAAGGCAAAATTGTATATTAACTCCCCAAAGCCTCTTTAACAACCAGTTGTGCAATTAACCCATTCCACACTGCAGCATTTTGTCTGTCCATTCCTGTAAATGCTAACATTACAAATGTATGTACTTTAAGTTCAAAAGGTGCTAATACTTTGAAAGCTCTCTTGAAAATGAGATAGAGAACAATAAGTCAAAGGTCTTAGGTTCATTTTATACTTAATCTCCATCAGATACAACTTTAGTCCCAATTTTGAGAATTTTTATAACATACTTTCAGTAAATGAGCAAGTCACATTTTACGCCATGCATAAAATCTAAGAATTCTCCAGTAAATCCACATCACAGTTGTCTGTTAGCAGTCAGGATCCTGGAATAGAGGACTAGTTACCTCATCCCAAAAAGCAGTGAAATCT
Source organism: Bos javanicus (assembly GCF_032452875.1). Taxonomy (NCBI): domain Eukaryota; kingdom Metazoa; phylum Chordata; class Mammalia; order Artiodactyla; family Bovidae; genus Bos; species Bos javanicus. Next base: position 71,214,731 of record NC_083879.1, on the reverse strand, counting down.
TGCATGTCCACTATCCTTTCACCATCTGATGGCCACTGAGGGTGGAGCTCTGGTATGTCATCAAGTAATAGAAAATTCTACAGAAAAGAAAAAAAAAAACAGATTGTTAAACTGAGGAATAAAGAACAAACAAAAACAACTGCTTTCTTGGGATTTGCAATAAAAACCTTTGTACAACCTAAATAATGTTTTACCAACTGTACTTAAAGTATTAGTTCACATCAGAACATATTAAATAACATATGGAATAATAGTTACTGTTATTATAGCTCATGGTATATATCAATAAAATCATATAGTGCATTTGTTGTGATTCTGTCACCAAGTAGTGTCTAACTCTTTGCAGCCCCATAGACTGCAGCATGCCAGGCTTCCCTATCCTTCACTATCTCCAAGAGTTTGCTCAAATTCATGCTGATTGAGTCAGTGACACTATCTAACCATCTCATCCTCTGTTGCTCTCATCCTTCTCCTGCCTTCAATCTTCAAAAAACATTAAGGTCTTTTCCAATGAGTCAGCTCTTGGCATTAGGTGGCCAAGTATTGGAGCTTCAGCTTCAGCATCAGTCCTTCCACTGAATACTCGGGGTTGATTTCCTTTAGGATTGACTGGTTTGAAATCTTTGCAGCCCAAGGGACTCTCAAGAGTCTTCTCCAGTACCACAATTCCAAAGCACCAATTATTTGGTGCTCAGTCTTCTTTATGGCCCAACTCTCACATCTGTCCATTACTACTGGAAAAATTATAGCTTTGACTATATGAACTTTTGTTGGCAAAGTAATGTCTCTGCTTTTTAATATGCTGTCTAGATTTGTCACAGTTTTTCTTCCAAGGAGCAAGTGTCTTTTAATTTCATGGCTGCAGTCACCATCTGCAGTGATTTTGGAGCCCAAGGAAATAAAATCTGTCACTGCTTCCATTGTTTTCCCATATATTGCAATGAAGTGATGGGACCAGATGCCATGATTTTAGTTTTCTGAATGTTGAGCTTTAAGCCAACTTTTTTACTGTCCTCTTTCACTTTCATCAAGAGGTTTTTAGTTTGTCTTCACTTTCTGCCATTAAAGTGGTGTTATCTGCATATCTGAGGTTATCGATATTTCTCCTGGCAATCTTAATTCCAGCTTGAGCGTCATCCAGCCCAGCATTTCACATGATATACTCTGAATATAAGTTAAATAAGCAAGGTGACAATAAACAGCCTTGATGTGCTGTGCTGTGCTTAGTTGCTTCAGTCGTGTCCAACTCTTAGGGACCCCATGGATTGTAGCCTGCCAGGCTCCTCTGTCCATGGCAATTCTCCAGGCAAGAACACTAGGGTGGGTTGTCATGCCCTTCTCCAGGGGATCTTCCCAACACAGAGATCAAACCCTGGTTTCCTGCATTGCAGGCAGATTCTTTATTGACTGAGCCTTGAGGGAAGGTGACAATATACAACTTTAATGTACTCCTTTCCCAATTTGATACCAGTCTTTGTTCCCTGTCATTGTTCCAACAACAGTTCTAACTGATGCTTCTTGACCTGAATACAGTTTTCTCAGGAGACAGGTAAGATGGTCTGGTATTCCCATGTCTTTCAGAATTTTCCAGAGTTTGTTGTGATCCACACAGTCAAAGACTTTAGTGTATTCAATGAAGGAGAAGTAGATGTTTTTCTGGAATTCTCTTGCTTATTCTATGATCCAATGGATGTTGGCAATTTGATCTCTGCTTCCTATGCCTTTATAAATCCAGCTTGTGCATGTGGAAGTTCTTGGTTCACATAATGTTAGAATTACAAATTTGAAGAGAAGAGGGCAGTTAGAGAGAGGATTAAGCAGTAAATAAAAAGGGGCCAGGGATGAAAAGACAGATACAAAAGGTAGGCTCAGACACCAACAAGCAAAACATCTGTGGAGGAAAGAACTCATTTCGAACACAGAGAATTAAGTGAATCTGAGGCCACTCTTCCTGTCCAAGCAGCAGGGAGCTCTCAGCAAGGTCCTCCCCTCCCGGCCCAGAGAGGAATCCTGTACCCCAGGACTGCACAGTCACTGCCTGGTCACTGGAGTCAGCACAGGAGATGCACTCTGTTGGCTCCTGCTTTTAGACATTTTAATCACTCTGCAGGCATCACTACACAAGAGCCCTGTGCTACTGCTATCTATATATACTACTGGCCCTACATGAGAACCAGTCTTATGATATCTGTAACACACTCTACCTAATAGAAGAAGAGAGTACCTACAACATTCTAGGAATGTTGTCTCAGCTTTGGCACTGAGAGAGCTAAATATCACCCAACTGGAACACAGTGACACCAAATAAAAGGAGGCATTTTACAAAAAATCCACCTACAACTGAAAAAAATTATTTGTCCCCAAACCTTGATTCTTCGGATGCTGACAATGGCCTCTGACACCTTTTTGACGGCCATGGGGAAGAAGAGGGTGCTCGAGAACCGCAGAGCCTCGAACAGCATCACCACCACAAACACTTGGCTGGCTGTGATCCGGTTGTCAAGGAGCTCATTGGTGATGAAGGTGACAAAAATCATAATTTTGCTGATGGCAAAAAATGACGCCAAATTCATGCCCCTAAGGTAGGAACTTTTTAGAATCTTGGAAATTTCCTTCCTGGAAAAGAGAGCATGAAATAGGTTTTAAAAGAAGCATTGATGCATATATATGGAATTTAGAAAGATGGTAACAATAACCCTGTATACGAGACAGCAAAAGAGACATTGATGTATAGAACAGTCTTTTGGACTCTGTGGGAGAGGGAGAGGGTGGGATGATTTGGGAGAATGGCATTGAAACATGTATAATATCATATATGAAATGAGTCATCAGTCCAGGTTCGATGTACGATACTGGATGCTTGTGGCTGGTGCACTGGGACGACCCAGAGGGAGGGTATGGGGAGGGAGGAGGGAGGATGGGGAACACTTGTATACCTGTGGTGGATTCATGTTGATATATGGCAAAACCAATACAATATTGTAAAGTTAAAAAATAAAAAAAAGGTAAAAAAAAAAAAAAAAAGAAGCATCAATATCCAAGTCCTCACATGGAGGGACTATACAGTGCACCTCCAGGGCTCTGTCCTGACACCAGGACCACACACTTCATCACCACTTCAGTCTTCCAACTAAACAGAGGTTTCATGTCACCCTTTTAAATACGGTGGATCAATCAGACTGGGTTTGAACATTCATTCAACAAGCATTCATAACCACAAGTCCTGGGTGGGGTTTCCAGTTGATGACAGAAAGACACAGCCCCTCTCCTCCAGGAGCTCATGAACTTGTGGGGGAAGAGAATAAGACACCCCAAAATTGTGAGACACAAAGACATCAGACAGAGACAGGCACCATGGGCCCTCTGGAAGCACATGTCCTAGCTATTGCAAATAGTGCTGCAATGAGCATTGAGGTACATGTGTCTTTTTGAATTCTGGTTTTCTCAGGTCATATGCCCAGTAGTGGGATGGCTGGGTCATATGTAGACTTATTCCTAGTTTTCTAAGGAATCTCCATCCTGTTGTCCATAATAGCTGTGCCAATTTGCACTCCCACCACAGAGCAAAAGGGTATTGTTTGTAGATGTTGTCTTGATGGCCATTCCTACCACTGTGAGGTGATACTTCATTATAGTTGCATTTCTCTAATAAAGAGTGATGTTGAACATTTCTTTCATGTGTTTATTGACTCTTTGACTTCAGAAGCATGTATAATTTTGCCTTTAAGAAGATCGTAAATGGAACAGCAGGTTAAAATGACATCTCCCCTCTTCCACTTAACCCTCCTGCCACATGTGAGGTGTGGAGTTCATAGTATTTAAGCTCATCTTCATGTGAAAACTTGGTAAGACGTCAAATTTCATTCAGTAAAAATAGGGGGGAAAGTACAAAAACTTTGGTGTGATACATACAGAAACTTACCTTCTCAGTCTGGTAATAAGGTCTATAAATGACTTTTCCCAAGCATTCATTTTTACTGTTCTGATGCCAGTTATGACTTCACTCATGGTCCTGATCCTCTCGTCTGTGAGAGCAGCAGTCTTACTCCTGAGGGGACAGACATGAGATGAGCCTCAGTGACCACAGCCCAACTTTCTGTAGCAGCAGCAGCAGGGGGCACAGGGAGGGACCAGGGGTTGATGATTCCCTAGAGCTCTTCTGTGCTGACATCACAGGCAGGTCCTTTTCAAAGTGGAAATGGAGAAAAATACTTCTAGGAAGTCAACCATTCAGCCTAATTCAAGGAGTAACTTGGAGAACTCTCAGTACTGGCTGAGGAAGACCTGAAGTAAGTCAGGTACAAACTCTCCTCTCAAGGAGGTGGCAGTTGGGCAGGAAAGGCAAAAAGACACTGAATCTAATGGGAAGACTGTGTCTGTGCTGTGATAAAATAGGAGTGAAGTGCTGGGGAGCAGAAAAGATCGGGCTGTTAATTCCACTGGGAAAGGAGAGCAAGAGCTTCAGAGACCTGGTAGCACTGGAACAGGGCCTTGAAGGATAAGGAACATCTCTCCACAGCAAGACAGGAAAGGAAATTTCAAATAGACAAAAATATCACATGTAAAGTCACCAAAAAAAGAAGAAGAAAAAAACTGAAAGAAAAAAAAAAAAAAAAAAAAAAACCTTCAAACAGCACAATACCCCCATCACCTGACAACCTGGACAATGACCCACCTCCAACCCTCTGGGACCTGCTTCAGGTCTATCTCATCACCATTAGGCCCTTCATCACCAGCCACTGTTCTATCACATATGCTGCTGGAAATGTGTGGCTGTATAAAGACAAAGTTAATTAAGATTGACCTTGTCCTTGAGGCACATATAAGTTAATGGAAACATTGAATTAAAACCAAGACATGAACATAGATACCTGAAAATTGCATAACAAAAATACATGCAGCTAAACTTGAGTATATAGAATTGTTACTATTTAATAATGCTTAAATAACTTCAGTATAGGTAACTTCTGCTCAAGGACACTTGACTTATTCAGGTATGGTGCTGGAAGGAGCCAGTGAGTGCCGTCACCTTTCACTCTTCAAGATAAGCCTTCAGCTTAGGGCTGGAGCCTCCACTGGCTAAGCCTGAAGGGTCTACAATCCATGTAAAGAAGAGACTAGAGAAGGCATTGGTTTTGTTTTTGAAGAGAAGCATCGAGCAAATGGTGAATGTTACCAAGTACATGTCACCTAGTTTTTAAACCAGTGTTTCTCTTACCTGAGTGATGAAAACGAATTTCCAACACAGCTTTGCAAAAGCAGAAGAATAATGAGAACCGCCATCCCAGCAAGACATGATATTCCTATTTCCATCCAGAGCAGGGTGGTCACTGCAATAGCCTGCAGTGGCCCAACCCACAGGTAGTGCAAGAACATTGTAACCTTAAAAGAGAAAGATAAAGCCTTCTTAGGACTGTAAAAAATCAAAACCAGTAAGGACAGAGTGTAGAACAATCTGTTCTGAAGGAACAGACAGGAATATAAACAGAAATGATCTCAGTGAGTTTTAAACCTGATGAAGCAGAAATCTAAGTGTCCACCCCAGATGACAGTTTTCTGGGGCAGCATAGGGCCAGTCTCAAGGATGTGACGGGGAGAACCCAACCAGTAGCACTAAAGGAAGATGTTGATTTTGTCCATAACACAGATAGCTCAGGGCTTCCCCAAACTCTCTCTGTCCCAAAATTCAGCCCCTATCTCCCCAGAAGAGCCTATTATAGTACCTACCACACTCTCCAATAATTACTTGTGCATTTACCTTCCAGACAGGCTGTGGCCTTTCCAGGGCAGAAATTAATGCTTATTCACCTTCAAATTAAGTAGAGGCCTTACATCATGTTTAATGAATAAATAATTGAAGGAGAAGTGAAAGTGTTAGTCGCTTAGTCATGCCCGATTCTTTGTGACTCCATGGATTGTAGCCCACCAAACTTCTCTGTCCTTGGGATTTTCCCAGGCAAGCATGCTGGAGTGGGGTGCCATTTCCTTCACCATGGAATCTTCCTGACCCAGAGATAGAAACCAGGCCTCCTGCATTGCAGGTGGACTTTTTACCACCTGAGCCACAAGAGAAGCCCCAAACTTAAAGGCAGAGACCATCCAGGAAAGAGAAGTGGTCTATACAGATCTGGCCAATGCTACAACACTCTGGGTAATGTGATCTATTCATAAAGTAAGTGTGAAATGGGTATGATGGGACAGCAGAGAGGAGGTTGTATGTCAAGGCTCCATATGCAGCAGGCAATGAACAGGGCACACAGAAAAAACAGTCCCTGCCCACCAGGCCTTCATCACCTAGAGGAGGAGGAAGACAGTTCAGCAACACCTACACCACGTGCCAAGAAGGGCCCCTCCAGGAGGACCCCTTAGGACACTAACCAAGCTGGGCAAGAACACTGTTGCCTGTCTATTACTGAAGTATGTTACAGACAATGTCAGAAAAACAGAACCCTCATCTATAGGACAATACATATTATCACATATAAGCTGCACACAGAGGAAATGAGGGTTGGATAAAGAGAACCCTTGTCTTATGTCAACAGAACCCTGGCCAACACCAAACCCTGGCACCTGGCATCCCAATAAGCTAAACCCAGTCAGAAGGATGGGAAATGGAAAAGGATCCCTCAGGGGGAGCTCACCTGATCAAACCTGTACACATCGTTGGACAGGAGGTTGACTATCTGACCTGTGGTGGTCTTCCCCATGGCCAGACTTCTCAGGTGAAGTGACTGAAATGAGAGAAATATACAGAGAATCAGATTTCTACAGTGACACCAAGTCAGTCTGAGAACATAGCCAAATGGAGTGTATTTTCATGGGGTCTCGTGTGGTGTCAGGACAAGCAGGATGATGCCTGAAAGCAGGACTCTGGCGACCCATGTTCATCCTTATGTGATTCAATGTGGCGGCAGCCCTGCCCACAAGAACAGTAAAGGTAGGAGAAGGAGATAGAAGCAAAACCCTCCACCCTGTTTCTCAATGAACTTGGACCTGCCTGAAGGATAAAGGGATACATATTTAGACTTAGGGGTCAGCTAAATCAATTTTGAGCCAAAATCTAGACAGCATTTAAAAAGCGGAGACATCACTATGCTGACAAAGGTCCATTTAGTCAAAGCTATGGTCTTTCCGTAGTCATGTACAGATGTGAGAGCTGGACCATAAAGAAGGCTGAGCACCAAAGAATTGATGCTTTTGAATTGTGGTGCTGGAGAAGATGCCTGAGAGTCCCTTGGACTGTAAGGAGATCCAACCAGTCAATCCTAAAGAAAATCAACTCTGAATATTCATTGGAGGGACTGATACTGAAGCTGAAGCTCCAATATTTTGGCCACCTGATTCCAAGAGCTGACAAATTGGAAAAGACACTAATGCTGGGAAAGAATAGGGCAGGAAGAAGAGAAGTAACAGAGGATGAGATGGTTGAATGGCATCCCTGACTTGATGGACATGAGTTTGAGCAAACTCCAGGAGATACTGAAGGACAGGGAAGGTTGGTGTGCTGCAGTCCATGGGGTCACAGACAGCTGGACAGGCCTGAGTGACTGAACAACAACAACAGGATGAGAGTAGAGAGGCCACCTCAGGGAAAGAGATTAGGGGACTTGGACTATAAACGTGGTCAGTCCTTAATACCAGGTGTGACATCATTTAAACAATTTGGTCTTAGTTTTCTCATTCTAAAACCAACCAGTATAATATTCAAAACACTAATCCTATGAGGAACCTGTGTTCTTAATGCCAGTCTGCTGACTTTACAAAAAGCACAGCCTATCCCGTACAATTCTTTAATTTGATAAAAAGCTCTGAAAAATTCCCTAGAGATCTGAGGAACCTGAACAGACCACCTTGAGCTCTTTCAACAGACCACCAACTGGAGCCATGGATCCAAACAAAATGTCATAGTTCATAAAAATGTTCCATTTAGTCCTCAAGTTAAACAGAAAAATCAATGATCAACTAAGGCTATAAAGTGATACAGCCACAATGGAAGAGAGTATGGCAGTTCCTCAAAAGACCAAATATAAAATTAACATATAGTATAGCAATTTCACTTCCAGAAATGTACTCATATAAAAGCACAAACTTAAACTGATTTTTTGTGCACTGTGTTCATAGCAGCATTATGTACAAAAATCAAAAGGTAGAGAGAACTCAAATGTCCACTAACAGATGAATGGATACACACAATGCTGTATATACATATTAAGGAATATGATTCAATCTTAAAAAGGACTTAAATTCTGACATCTGCTCCAAGATGAATGAATCTTGAAGACATTGTATTTACATGGCATAAACAAAATGACAAACATTGTGTGATTTCACTTATATGAGGGACCCAGAGGAGTCAAATTCATAAAAGAAGCAGTAGAAGGGTGATAACTAAGAGGAGGGGACTGGGGAGTCAGTTTTTAATGGGGGCAGAGATTCAGCTTGGGAAGAAGAAAAGATTCTGGAGATGCACAGTGGTGATGGCTTAACATGAATATACTTAATTTCACTAAATGGTGCACTTAAAAACAGTTAAAATGGTAAATTTTATGTTGTGTATATTTTACCACAATTTTTTAAATGAATGAACCAAAGCCAAAAGTAATTTAACCTAAGCTGCAGAAAAGTAAATAAATGACAAGCCTTTTATACACAATCTTATATATGATGTGTGTACTAGTCACTCAGTCACGTTCGATTCTCTGTGACCCTATGGACTGTAGCTCTCCAGCCTCCTCTGTCCATGGAATTCCCCAAGCAAGAATACTGGAGTGGGTTGCCATTTCCTTTTCCATTATATATGATACATATTCCAAATTACAAACTATGACTTTCAGCTTAGCAGCCATTCCATTTCCAACACCCAACCTGCTTTCTCCTCAGGACCCAGGGTCAGGAGGCGGGGCCTGAGCATGAAACACGGATGTTCACAGGGGCCTTTCAGAGCTGCTCAGCAGCACCAGGTTTGCCCTAAGGAATTGGCCCACCTGTAACCTGCAAGAAGTGTCTTATTTCTGCACCTCACTAGAAATCCAGATGCAAGGCTGTGCACGAGGAAATTTCCATGTTTCTGGAATTTTAGGTTATGTACACAGTTTCTGACTTTGTAAATAAACAATTATTTTAGGCTAATTAAACCAGTACATGAACACTTTGGGAGATATTTACATTCATATAAGCAACACACAAGGTCAGATCAAAATTTCCTTTAGGATTCCAAAATCATATTTCCTAAAGGATTCCAAAGTGTTAGTTGGAAGAGGAAGAAAACTAGGTGGACAGTGGCTCACCTGTGCAGCAAAGCACGAGCTTTGTTTGACTAACCCATCATCTCAAATCTAACTTAAGGTTCTCACAATGCAGTTCTGGTGAAATTTCCTGCATACTTATGAGAACTAAGCATTATCTGAAAAGATAAACATCTAGCTAATTTGTGGGGAAATCTGAGTATTTTGTCTACTAAATGGTAGAAGGTGCAAGAGAATAACAAAAATTACGATGGCTGACAGTGAAGACCCTTAACTAGAGGGTCTATCACCCAAGGAGAAACTGGGCTCATGTGCTGAAGCCAAACACAGACAGTGAGATGCCAGGGCCCTGAGTCCACACAGTCCCGAAATTTAACAAGAGTCTACTCAAGGAAAGATGGGGGAAGACATTCTACATTTTGCCCAGAAAAGTATTCCCAAGAAACAGGAGCTCTAGATAAGTAAGAAATAGTAAAAAGAAGCAGTAATTTTCATTTAAATTGCCTCATTTTAGCTTTCATTGAGGATTTTCTTCATTTGTAATAAGAATTAAATATATTTTATATGGGCAACATGGTGTTTTGATGTAAATAAACATTGGGAAACAGTTACAATAGGAAAACAAGTGACCATACCCATCGCACATAGTTATCCTTTCATGTGTGTGTGATGAGAACACGTAAGATCTACTCTGTCTGCAAATTTCAACTATAAAATATAGATAAATAAAAAAATTTCTCTAGGAAAAAGCAAACAGCCCAGAGCAAAGAGATATGCAGGATCAAGTTTATAAAGAGTTCTTCAGCTCTTAACACTGGTGTATCTGTGGCAATTCCTTTGTAAAAACACCTAAAATCCTTATTTCTTTTAAACTAGTTCAGATCAGGGTAAAATATGGGATAATTCTGTGGCATTTCTTAATACAAAATCACTGAATACATCAAATCAGATTTTATTAAAAGTGCTAAAATTCATATTAAAGAAAAAGGAAATATTGAATTAAGAAAATAACTTGAATGACTAGCAATAAATTCTCACCAAAAATTACTAAAAACAGCATAAGATTTCAAGTTTCATCCTAACATTCACCTCTATTCTTTAATACCATTATAAACAATCATAACTATAGAATATAGTGAGCAAGTCTATGTTTAGCATGGATTCCATTTATTTTTCTTTAGTTCACACAATTACATTCAACATGATTAGATGGGTCACTTAAACATATAATCATTCCCTTTCTCAAATACATTCTGTGCTCCTAGATTTAACTTTACAAATCTGATCACTGAAGTTTACTTTTAAATACAACTTTGATATAAAAGATGGTCTTAATGAACAACAAAATTGCCACAAATGCAGCTACAAGATTAAGGTTTGAAAACCAATTTGATAATTTTTATACTTATTTTTAATTAGATTCCATTACCAGTTGAGTGGATATTATGCAACAACCTGTGGATTAAAGTTATCAAAGGCAGCCCTGACCCTATCTCAATACAAAACTTTTCATTATTTACTGGTAACGTTTGCTTAAATGACAACAAAATTAGCCTGATGCAAATAGCAATCTTCTCTAGGAAGGTGTAAACAATCCCAGTTACAAAATTTGTAATTTACAGAGAATTTTCCCCAAATGTTCCTGATCCCTCAAGAGAGGAACACACCGTGGTACCGAGTGACACTCACCTTGCGGTAGATGTTATGGCACACGGCTACTCTCAGCCTCATCCCCATGCGCTGGATGTGATAGAAGTACAAGTGGTGCAAGACGGCCCACACGAGCACGCTGGCACTTAGCCCTGCCGCATAGGCATAGGCTACTTGCAAAGCGGCAGAATTGTCAGGATCATAGTTTTCGACGTAACTAATAATTTTCCCCAAAAATATGGGCAGAACTACCTTGGTGCCCTCCTGAAAGAAAAAAGCCCTAATTAGAAATACAAGTCATGCCAGTTTTTCTTAACATAAACTTTACTTTAATTATTAGCATTTAAAAAACCCAACTTGACAAAATGCTACATTTATGGCTAATCTAAAAGAAAAATACACAGATCCACTATCTCCAATAAGACAAGCAGATAATATTTTTAACATAAGCCAAAATCTTACATTCAAAGACAATAAAACCTTAGTATTGGGTTGGCCAAAAAGTTCTTTTGGTTTTTAAGTAAAAATAAAAGACACATTTTTCATTTTCACCAAGAAATCTGTTGAACATATTCAAAGTTCTGTTCCACTATCTTCTGCCATTTTTCAGGAAACTTCATAATTCCATCTTCCCAAAACTTTATATCTTTTTGAGCAAAAACAATTTCAGGTACCTTTTACAGTCTTCCTGGGAATTACTGTTCTTTCCATTAAAAGAATTTTGTAAAAAACAAAATAAATAGAAACCCGAAGGAGCAGTGTCTGCTGAATATGGCAGATGAGTAAGAACTTCCAAGCCAAGCCATAACAGTTTTTGCCTGGTCCTCAAAGAAACATGTGGTCTTACATTATCCTGATGGAAGATAATTCATTTTCTGTTGACTAATTCCAACACTTTACATCAAGTGCAGCTTTAAGCTGGCCTAACTGGGAGAAGTACTTGTTGGAATTAACTGTTTGGTTTTCTGAAGGAGTGCATAAGAGGGGACTCCCTTCCAGTCCCACCGTATATACACCACTTTCTCTGGATGAAGACTGGACTTTGGTGTGGTTGGTGGTGGTTCATTTCATTTACCCAATGATCTCTTTCATTCCACATTAGTGTACAGTATCCACATGTCATCACCCATCACAATTTGTTTTTAAAAAGGAGCATTTTATTAATAGTTACATTTCAGTAGAGAATTGCATGTGGAAATAATGGTCAAGAAGGTTTTTCTTTTTTCCTCGCTTAGGTGGAAACCAAATATCAAAGTGATTAATTGAACCAAGATTGTGAAATGACTTTCAATGGTGTTTTTTATTTTTATTTTTTGGATGTTTTGAGTATGCTGGCTATCTCCCACATGATATAACATTGATTGCTCTCAATTAATGTCTAGATTTGATCTCTATCAACTTTAACTTGTCTATTCGACTGAAAAACAGAATTCACCAAGAAATCTCCAAAACAAACCTTTTTTTTTTTTTTTCTGTATTGGGTCTTCATTTCAGTGCACACCCTTCTCTAGTTGGAAAGTGCCAGCACAGTTGCCCTGAGGCATGTGATACCTTAATTCCCTAACCAGGGATCAAATGCATGACCCCTGCATTGGAAGACAGGCTCTTAACCACTGGATCACCAGGGAAGTCCCCTGATGGGTTTGTTTTTGATAGCTCTCTTCTGTCTGTAAAATGTTGAGGAGTCCACAGGAGGAAGAGAAGGAGAATCCAAAATTCAAAACATAAAGCATAACTAAAAAGCATTTTCTCCTCAACTAACTAGTGCCTGATCATATTATTTATAGAAAGCTGACCCCATATCTCAAATGGATGTGACACTGAAGCCCTACACTCCTGTCTTGCTCTACACACACATGTTCGCAGGCTGTAAAACCTGCCTCACCTTCCACAAGGTCACAGGAGATTTCATCTACTCCAGAAAAAAGAAGACCGTTTAGTGGAAGAATTATGAATCAGATGACCATATAAGAGTTTGATGACCAGTTCTCAAGAACACAAAGGCTCACTGTAACACTTCCAGCAAGCTCCATCAATAAAACCTGGAGGCACTAAGAGCTTAAGAAGAGCCCCTCATAGATTATAAAACACTGTTTATACAGTTCCCTGAGATAGAAGTCTAGAGATTTACACAGAGAAGCACGAAAGTCAAACTACACATGGCAGTCCCAGCCCAGATATGATCAAGGGCAGCCCAGTGCTGCAGGCTATAAACCTGGGGCTCTCCACCAAAAGCTCAGCAGTAACACCTGCCATCCCAAAGTGTCCTAAAACTGTGATTCTCTTTTGGAATCGCTTCTGTCTGTTCGGTTCAGTATTTCAGTCATGTCCAATTCTTTGTGACCCCATGGACTGCAGAATGCCAGGCTTCCTTGTTCATCACCAAGCCATGGAGCCTGCTCAAACTCATGTCTATCAAGTCAGTGATGCCATCCAACCATCTCACCCTCTGTCATCTCCTCCTCCTGGCTTCAATCTTTCCCAGCATCATGGTCTTTTCTAATGAGTCAGCTCTTTCCATCAAATGGCCAAAATATTGGAGTTTCAGCTTCAGCATCAGTCCTTCCAATGAATATTCAGGACTGATTTCCTTTAGGATTGACTGGTTCGATCTTCTTGCAGTTCAAGAGACTCTCAAGAGTCTTCTCCAACATCACAGTTCAAAAACATCAATTCTTCACTGCTCAGCTTTCTTTATAGTCCAACTCTCATATCCATACATGACTACTGGAAAAACCATAGCTTTGACTAGATGGACCTTTGTTGACTGTTACTCAGCTCTCTGTTACTCAGTTATTTGATCCTAACATCATTGCAATTATGGGAGGAGTAAGAGTAATGTCACCCACCTAAAAGAATACTAATTAGTGCAACAAATCCAGCAAAAAAAAAAAAAAAAAGAGTGTGAAATAAAAGCAGACCATTACCGCCTAAGTGTCTGGGTTTATCTCCTGAGAGACGGTCTTTAATAACCCAGTTGAGCAAGCAGACTCATTAAGGAGTAATGCCAGTCCATGGTCTATAGCTTCTACTCTTCTGTCTATTCTTGACCTGAACTAGTGAGGAATAAAACAACTGAGAAAATATTCACTATCAAACTTGAAACTAACCAAAATGAAAACTTTCTGGATAAGCTGGCACGAGATCACCAATTGTGCCCCAAAACTCTTCATCTTTGACGTCAGTCTAAGTTGATCTGTGAATATTTTTTCCACAAACCAGTTGAGAAAAGAGTTCTTACATCTTTATAGGAATTATTCACAACTATGAAACCATGAAAGATTTTTAAGAGTCTAATATAAAACAACACCATTTGATAGCAAAAGAGACACAGATATATAGAACAGTCTTTTGGACTCTGTGGGAGAGGGAGAGGGTGGGATGATTTGGGAGAATGACCTTGAAACCTGTATAATATCATATAAGAAATGAATTGCCAGTCCAGGTTCGATGCAGGATACAGGATACTTGGGGCCGGTGCACTGGGATGACCCAGAAGGATGGTACGGGGTGGGGGAGGTGGGAGGGGGGTTCAAAACGGGGAACACATGTACACCCGTGGCAGATTCATGTTGGTGTATGGCAAAAACCAATAGAATATTGTAAAGTCATTAGCCTCCAATTAAAATACATAAATTTAAATTTAAAAAAATAAAATAAAAATAAAAAGACAACAACAAAAATACTAAAAGCATCTCAGAGTCTCTGGGGCAGACATTTCTTGGTGGAGTCCTTGGTATTCAGGCTCCTGATAGCACTTGACTTTTGGACCCCATTTCCTGCTTCTTAGGGGAACTTCTCACAGGGTTAAATGCTAAAATTTCTCTAGTCAGTATAGTTTCTCTGTTACATTTCCACACATACTTAAACGTTTTCTTACCCAACTCCACCAACTCTGCTTCATGGGAAAAATTAAGAAAAGGAAGAAAACAGAAACAAGCTATATCAGACAAGGAAAAAAATGCTTGAGTGAAATATATAAGCAGAAAAAAATGAGCTTGTGGGAAAAATGAAGGGACAATTCATCTTCAGAAATGGGGGAACAGGTGACAAACAGTAGAGCTGAGACAGATCCAGAGCTAAGAAGGAAGAGCAGTGAATCCTGGAAAATAATAACCATTAGGATGCTAAATATAACTTCACTCCTCCTGACACAGTGGTCTTCATCCTGACTGCACATTAGCATCACCTGGGAGGGGTTAAGAGCACTCTGAGGCCTGAAGGCAAACCTCCAGAAACTGGTTTAGTTTCAACTGATTAAGGATGGACCCTGAAGTTCCCTCTACCTGGAAGATTCTGGATGTAGAATCTAATCCCATGTAAGCATTTGCTATTCTCCTGCATCATCAGGGTATCTGGGCTTGGAGGGGCCGTGAACCTGCTTTGAAGGACTTGAAAGTACCACAAAAGGTTTAAACCTGAGTTCCATGTTACATACCATACTTCTAAGAAAATTTCTTATGAACCCAAGCTCTTGAGATTCCAAACATGAAATTCAGATCTTTCATTCAAAACCACAGAAAAAAAAATAAATGTTTATAAAATACAGTATTTACAAAATAAAAATATGAATCAAAATTTGTAATGTTACATATAAAGAGGGAGAAGAATTCGATTGGAACAAGGATACCAGTCTTCTTTAAAAATAGCCTCTTCTGTTGATTTGACTTTGGAATTGTGAAAACATTATACAGAATTGTAATTATAAAACAATCAAATTTTCAAAATCAATTCCTAAATTTCAGAGTAAAATGAAACAAAAACTATATCCATCCAGAAGGTTGGCAGTTACACAAAAACAAATTATTCATCACAGCACTGTTTATAATAGCCAGGACATGGAAGCAACCTAGATGCCCATCAGCAGATGAATGGATAAGAAAGCTGTGGTACATATACACAATGGAGTATTACTTAGCCATTAAAAAGAATACATTTGGATCAGTTCTAATGAGGTGGATGAAAATGGAGCCTATTATACAGAGTGAAGTAAGCCAGAAGGACAAACACCAATACAGTATACTAACGCATATATATGGAATTTAGAAAGATGGTAACAATAACCCTGTGTACGATACAGCAAAAGAGACACTGATGTATAGATCAGTCTTATGGACTCTGTGGTAGAGGGAGAGGGTGGGAAGATTTGGGAGAATGGCATTGAAACATGTATAATATCATGTATGAAAGGAGTTGCCAGTCCAGGTTCGATGCACGATACTGGAAGCTTGGGGCTGGTGCACTGGGAAGACCCAGAGGGAGGGTATAGGGAGGGAGGAGGGAGGAGGGTTCAGGATGGGGAACACAGGTATACCTGTGGTGGATTCATTTCGGTATTTGGCAAAACTAATACAATATTGTAAAGTTTAAAAATAAAATAAAATTAAAATAATAATAATTGAAAACACATTCTCTGTGTGATATGCCTAAGAACAATATCAACAGCAACAACAACAACAATAAGTTCAGTTCAGTTCAGTAGTCAGTTGTGTCCAACTCTTTGTGACCCCATGAATTGCAGCACACCAGGCCTCCCTGCGGAGAAGGCAATGGCACCCCACTCCAGTCCTCTTGCCTGGAAAATCCCATGGGCAGAGGAGCCTGGTAGGCTGCAGTCCATGGGGTCCCTAAGAGTCGGACACAACTGAGCGACTTCACTTTCACTTTCCACTTTTATGCATTGGAGAAGGCAATGGCAACCCACTCCAGTGTTTTTGCCTGGAGAATCCCAGGGACGGGGGAGCCTCGTGGCCTGCCATCTTTGGGGTCGCACAGAGGCGGACACAACTGAAGTAACTTAGCAGCAGCAGCAGCAGCAGCAGGCCTCCCTGTCCATCACCAACTCCTGAAGTTCACCCAAACTCATGTCCATCGAGTAAATGATGCCATCCAGCCATCTCATCCTCTGTTGTCCCCTTCTCCTCCTGCCCCAAAACCCTCCCAGCATCAGAGTTTTTCCAATGAGTCAAATCTTCGCATGAGGTGGCCAAAGTATTGGAGTTTCAGCTTCAGCATCAGTCCTTCCAATGAACACCCAGGACTAATCTCCTTTAGGATGGACTGGTTGGATCTCCTTGCAGTCCAAGGGACTCTCACGAGTTCTCTCCCACACCACAGTTCAAAAGCATCAATTCTTCTGTGCTCAGCTTTCTTCACAGTCCAACTTTCACATCCATACATGACCACTGGAAAAACCATAGCCTTGACTAGACGGACTTTTGTTGACAAAGTAATGTCTTTGCTTTTGAATATGCTATCGAGGTTGGTCATAACATTGCTTCCAAGGAGTAAGCATCTTTTAATTTCATGGCTGCAATCACCATCTGCAGTGATTTTGGAGCCCAGAAAAATGTCAGCTACTGTTTCCCCATCTAATTGCCATGAAGTGATGGGACCAGATGTCATGATTTTCGTCTTCTGAATGGTGAGCTTTAAGCTAAATTTTTCACTCTCCTCTTTCACTTTCCTCAAGAGGCTTTTTAGTTACTCTTCACTTTCTGCCATAAGGGTGGTGTCATCTGCATATCTGAGGTTATTGATAGTTCTCCCAGAAATCTTGATTCCAGCTTGTGCTTCTTCCAGCCCAGCGTTTCTCATGATGTACTCTGCATTTAAGTTAAATAAACAGGGTGACAATATACAACCTTGATGTACTCCTTTTCCTATTTGGAACCAGTCTGCTGTTCCATGTCCAGTTCTAACTGTTGCTTCCTGACCTGCATATAGGTTTCTCAAGAGGCAGGTCAGGTGTTCTGGTATTCCCATCTCTTTCAGAATTTTCCACAGTTTATTGTGATCCACACAGTCAAAGGCTTTGGCATACTCAATAAAGCAGAAATAGATGTTTTTCTGGAACTCTCTTGCTTTTTTGATGATCCACTGGATGTTGGCAATTTGATCTCTGGTTCCTCTGCCTTTTCTAAAACCAGCTTGAACATCTGGAAGTTCATGGTTCATGTATTGCTGAAGCCTGGCTTGGAGAATTTTGAGCATTACTTTACTAGCATGTGAGATGAATGCAATTGTGCAGTAGTTTGACCATTCTTTGGCATTGCCTTTCTTTGGGATTGGAATGAAAACTGACCTTTTCCAGTCCTGTGGCCACTGCTGAGTTTTCCAAATTTGCTGGCATATTGAGTGCAGCACTTTCACAGCATCATCTTCCAGGATTTGAAATAGCTCAACTGGAATTCCATCACCTTCACTAGCTTTGTTCATAGTGATGCTTTCTAAGGCCCACTTGACTTCACATTCCAGGATGTCTGGCTCTAGGTCAGTGATCACACCATCATGATTATCTTGGTTGTGAAGATCTTTTTTGTACAGTTCTGTGTATTCTTGCCACCTCTTCTTAATATCCTCTGCTTCTGTTAGGTCCATACCATTTCTGTCCTTTATCGAGCCCATCTTTGCATGAAATGTTCCCTTGGTATCTCTAATTTTCTTGAAGAGATCTCTAGTCTTTCCCATTCTGTTGTTTTCCTCTATTTCTTTGCATTGATTGCTGAGGAAGGTTTTCTTAGCTCTTCTTGCTCTTCTTTGGAACTCTGCATTCAGATGCTTATATCTTTCCTTTTCTCCTTTGCTTTTCACTTCTCTTCTTTTCACAGCCATTTTGCTTTTTTGCATTTCTTTTCCATGGGAATGGTCTTGATCCCTGTCTCCTGTACAATGTCACATGTCTCCGTCCATAGTTCATCAGGCACTCTATCAAATCTAGTCCATTAAATCTATTTCTCACTTCCACTGTATGATCATAAGGAATTTGATTTAGGTCATACCTGAATGGTCTAGTGGTTTTCCCTACTTTCTTCAATTTAAGTCTGAATTTGGCAATAAGGAGTTCATGATCTGAGTCACAGTCAGCTCCTGGTCTTGTTTTGGCTGACTGTATAGAGCTTCTCCATCTTTGGCTCTAAAGAATATAATCAATCTGATTTTGGTGTTGACCATCTGGTGATGTCCATGTGTAGAGTCTTCTCTTGTGTTGTTGGAAGAGGGTATTTGCTATGACCAGTGCGTTCTCTTGCAAAACTCTATTAGCTTTTGCCCTGCTTCATTCTGTATTCCAAGGCCAAATTTGCCTGTTACTCCAGGTGTTTTTTGACTTCTACTTTTGCATTCCAGTCCCCTATAATGAAAAGGGCATCTTTTTTGGGTGTTAGTTCTAAAAGGTCTTGTAGGTCTTCATAGAACCGTTCAACTTCAGCTTCTTCAGCATTACTGGTTGGAGCATAGGCTTGGATTAGTGTGATATTGAATAGTTTGCTTTGAAAACGAACAGAGATCATTCTGCCATTTTTTAGATTGCATTGAAGTACTGCATTTTGGACTCTTTTGTTGACCATGATGGCTACTCCATCTCTTCTAAGGGATTCCTGCCCACAGAGGTAGATATAATGGTCATCTGAGTTTCTGGTGGTCTAGTGGCTAGGAATCGGCATTCTCACTGCCACTGCCTTGGTTCGATTCCCAGTCAGGGAAAACAACAACAATACATTTCCAAAAGTCACATTATGGTTAATAGTGTTGATATTATAAAATTTTTAAATGAATAATTATGTCGGTATCATTGAGAATTGGAATTCACTGAAGTTGCTCAGTCATGTCCAACTCTTTGTGAACCCAGGGACTATATCCTGCCAGACTCCTCTATCCATGGAATTTTCCAGGCAAGAATACTGGAGTGGGTTGCCATGCCCTCCACCAGGGCACCTTCCCAACCCAAGGATCAAACCCAGGTCTCCCACTCTGCAGGCAGACGCTTTACCATCTAAGCCAACATTAGGCATGGCAGAAAAGATAAAAGATGATGAGAGGAAAAGAGATACCAATCTAAGAGTAAAAAGATAAAGTAAAAATACTACTGTCCAGACTCTGATTTAGATTGGAAATACCCATATAAACTCAAGGTCTGTTTACTATAAAAAATGTATCCTAACTTTGTACAATGAAAAAGCTGAGAAACAATAGCCAACTCAACAGCAATGAGCACCCCTAGTGCCCAGATCATAGTCTCTAAATACCATTTCCCACTAGAAGGAGCCATGGCTGCTTGGACAAATGGAGACTCCAGGGCTGGGGCAAATTTGTACTTAAAATGAACAGCTTTTTTGTGTGTAACAATAAACCAGAAACTTCTTGTCATACCAGAAAGCAAAAAATTAGCAAAGACTTCTACAGTTTGCACAAAAGACAGGAGTCCTGGGAAGAGATCTATTCTATCTTTAATGGCAGAGCTTGGTTTCACAAAGGGCTTAGAAAACTCACTGCTGTTTACAGGCCATCATGGGAGAACAAGAACTCTTGAGAAAAGTTACTTCTAAAAGTCAACTTTTCTCGACAGTAATTAAAAGTTTCACTTCTAAGAAGAATTCTGATTTTTTTTCACCATTATGAAAGCAATATTTTTAAAAAGGAGTCACCTATTTCCTTGACTTATTAAAGAAAATGGATTGAGGGGGATTGGAGGATGAATCAAATAGGTGAGGGAGATTAAGAGGCACAAACTACCAGTTATGGGAATGTAATGTACAACATAGGAAATATAGTCAATAATATTGGAATAACTTTGTATGGTGACAGAGGGTAACTAGACTGATCAGGGTGATCATTTTATAATGTACACAAATATTGAATTACTATGCTATACACTTGAAACTAATATAATATTTTAAGTTAATCATCCTTCAATTTTTTTTAAAGTTTTCAATGAGACAATAAAAATACAGTTTTTTTTTTTAAATTAATTGAAAAGATTCACCCTCATATATGTCTCAAGGTCATCACTGTGGATATTACTAATATCTGATGGCTAATGCTAATGCTATGCTCTCAAGAACAAGCAGGGAACACACAGCAGGTCTGCTCTGCAGGTCCCTGGCTGCTTGGCTCAATGCTCTCTCCTCCTCTCCCTTGCTGTGTGGTCCTCAGTGGTTGCTCTGAGCTTACAGTATCTCTGCCACCAGTAGCCACTCCTCAGCCTCCTGGGTTGACCAGAAGTGAGGGACACACAGAAGAAAGAGTTGGGAAATAAATGCAAAGACCACTCAGCTCTTGGGGAACCAGCCCAGAGTTGAGGCGCAAAGAGACAACCAGCAAAAGTGGCCTTGGACAAAGGTCAGTGATAAGACAAGGCCGGCCATTTCTAAGGTTCCCAGGAAGAGGACATATACCCTGGTCACTCCTCCCCACTCAGGGTAGGGAGTGAGTAAAACCACTGAAGCTCTTCAAGATCATCCCAGTTACACACCAGCAGGTGAAAACCTCTACTGGGGTCTAGCCCTGGTTGGATCCAGGGATTCCCTCGGGAAGATGGCATTGGTGATTAAAAGATACATAAAAGGAAAAAGACAGAGGTGAACTAACTGGTTTACATGGAAAGCCAATAAAACCTGTGACATCAGGTTTGTTCTGACCACAGAGGCCGCAGGCACCCTCTCAAATAGCGGAAGGTGCCCCACCTTAGGCACCTTCTCGAGTGGGTCTTAGAAGCCCAGGCAAGTAAGTGGTCTCAGAGAGCTCTTACGTTCTGATCAGTCACCCTGGAGGAACAACAGAGAAGAAAAGAAGAGAAAAGGAAGCAAGAAAGAACAACATGGGAGACCAAGCTTTTAGCAAGGTCCATAGCTTTATTTTCAAAGGGAGCTTATATACCTTAAGTTGTGCATAGAGGATAATAGGGGGTGTAAAATCATGCAAAGTCAGCAGTCTTTGATCCTTTTCGAGACCAGGCTTTTGTTTTCTGCAAACTTATCATATACAAATGGTTTAGGTGATTTACATCATCTTCTGGCCAGAAGGCCTGTTAACATTTTATGACTCTGATAAAGGTTTGTCAACCATAAGACTTATTTTCTCTAAGAGTAATTATTTTAAAGTTTGGCGCCATCCTCCGAAGGTGTTAGATAAAGTTGCATTCCTATAGGGCAAAGGTGCAGTGGGTTTACAACAAGGAAAGAATTTATTACGTTAAGGGCCTAAAGTTGTTAACACCAAGGCCACTACTTATTTTTTCTATATACCAATTATATTAATTAATATGCTTCCAGGGATACAATACAAGGGATTGTATTGGCAGCAAGCATTGGCCCAACAATGAAATCTTCTACTAGTTCTATTCTAACAATTTCTAACTCTCCGAGAGTCTCTATACTATTTGAGTATCCTAAGCTTCCCGTGCCTCTCACAGTTGGAAGACTGTAAACAATCCTATGCGTAGATGTAGGAGTCTGGGTAAACCTGTCAGGCAAGTTAGAGAGCCATCTGAGGGGTTTGGATTGAAACACTCCTATTATGCCCAGGAAGCTAATTAACTAGAGCTTTAAGTTGATTTCCTTCAGAGAAAAGTGGTCGGGGATAGCCCCCCATTAATGTTAGAAGAGTTGGTGAAAGTCGTAAAATAGTAAAACAGACAGATTCTGGTTTTGGGGTAGACGCTCAGGCAGATCCGGGGGTGGGGGGGGGGGTGGTCCTCAAGCCCTGACTCGCCTTGCCCGTCAGGGCTCTCCTGCATGACCTTGCCATGGGTGGGAACTCCCGTGCTGGCTCCTGGCAAACCTGACCTCTCAGAGAGAAGCCCTGATGACCTGGGGAGGTGGTCTCTGTGTCTCTGGTCCAGGAAGAGTCTTTAGGATTCTCCTCTCCACCCTGAGAGCCCCAGGCAGGAGGATACCTATTCTCCTTCTCCTCACCCAAGATCCCCATGGAGGTGCACACAGGGGCCAGGCATGCTGGGAAGTCACTGGCTATTCTAAATAAGGGTGACCAGCACATGCTCCAGGTTGAACATTAGCCTGGTACTTGCTTCTCCAAGCATTATGGGCACTCCTCAATTCTCACAGGTCAGAGGTTTCACACTTTGAAATCCTAACCCTTAAAGCCTCATCCTGGACTGGCACCACCCTGCCTCTTCCCATTGGTGCTGCCAGGAGTGCCTGTGCTGTGGTTGGTCACAGCACTGCCTGGGAACCATGGGTAACCCATGAGTCGTTCTGTGCACCAGAGGAATTAAAAGAGGGCAGGAGGTCACAAAGTAAATGTGTTCATGTTTTACAGAGTCCAAAACTGAGTTTAGATTTTCTGCTATCTAAAATTACCACCACTTAGGGATGGTAATGAGGGGAAGGTTAAAGGGCTCCTGGTCTATCTTAACATAGCATGATGTTGCTTCTAGCATCAACATCCTAGTCAAATCTGGCATCCAGGGGACATGGACACCTGAACTCTACCCTCATTTAGGCTCCCAAATCTGACTTCCTGACCCAGTCACCTGGGAGCTGACAGATTCTCTGTCTCTCCAGTTGTGTGGGTCAGACTTCACCTGCCCAGCTGCCCAGTGCCCACAGTGCCCTTCAGTCCAGCACAGCCTTTAAACAAGAGCCATGCTGCCCACCTGTAAACCACCTGGCCCATCACCTCACCCCAACACAATGGACTGACAACAGCTCACACCTTCTCCACCTAAAACACCCCTTTCACAGCAACTGCATCTTCCATCCCTCCTGCCCTCACACACTCACAGGCCATCCGTGTCCCTAAGGCAGCACTAAGGGACCATGGAGAACACGAGCCATCCAGGGAGATCTGCAGCAGACCCCCAGCAGGCTCAGCCAGAACAAGGAGCTGACGGCACTGTGTCCCCAGGTGAACTGTCCTCTGGGGGATCTTGACCCAGGATCTTCAGGGTCATGGAGCTCACTGACCTCACAGCTTTCTGCCTTGGTTTTCTCCTGCACATCCCCTCCTACACTTTCTGCCAATTCCAGGATACCAAGACTGCCCCTTCAACCAGCAAACCATCCCCACAGTCAGGACTGAAACCAGCACAGATGGTGCATGGATTCTCCACGATTCATGATGAAGCTGGAGCTCCTCCCCATGGGGGTCTCTGACCTGGATGACCTGGCCCACGGGGAAGGAGCAGCCCAGGGAAGGGTGTGCTCTTGGAGCTCTGGCAGCTCCTGCCCGGATGCAGGGCCCCAGGTCATGTTCCACTGGAAGGGGAGAGGTGATGATCCCTTCTTAGGAAAGCATTTATCAGATGTGTTCTGGGCAAGTTAACAACTGTTTGCTGAGTGACTATAAAATGTCTTAGGTTTGGGGCTCAATTGTACTTCCTCCAAACCAGGACACACATATTCCTTGAGGTTTTAGGATCTTCTTTTTCTCAAGGGTAACTTTTAGCATTTATATCATTTACTGAGCACTAACAATGTCCTAAACAAGTAAAGTCACTCAGTAGTGTCTGACTCTTTGTGACCCCATGGACTGTAGCCTACCAGGCTTATCCGTCCATGGGATTTTCCAGGCAAGAATACCGGAGTGGGTTGCCATTTCCTTCTAGTATGGTATAAAATTCTTTTCTTGTCAGTGCCATCCTTCCACAATACTATATTTTAATTAGTTAAAAGAAAAATATTGGCTTGGCAAAAAGTTAATTCAAGTTTTGCCATAAGCTTTTATGGGAAACCTGAAAGAAATGTTTGGCCAACTCAATAGTAATCCCCTGGAGCATTTGTCTTTAAGCACCTGTCCATTCTAAAAGTAAATACAACCATTGAACTACATCCTGATTCACAGACAAGTTTTATCTTCTGACCTTAAAGCACGGTCCTCTCTCCCCACCATCTCATCCATCTCAGTATTAATCTGCACACACTGAGAAGCAATGCATAGTATGGAAAAGCTTTTACCTCAAGAAACGTAAGTAGTCCCAAAACTAAATAGAATTTCCAGTAACAGCTGATGATTGCTTTCATTAAAGAAGGCTCCCGTGCATCTTTCTTGGCTCTCAAAATTTCTCGATCCCAGTACCTGTGATGAGAAACAAAGCACAGTAAAGAACAGCCCTGCTACAGGTAAAACGGGGGTTGGCGGAGCAGAAGATGAGCCTTTACTACAAGGTGCTCTGCGGCTGCCCCATAGATGCTGGCTAATGGGTCACAGGGCTCCCGAAGGATGAGTTGTGTAGACCGCTGTACCTGAAAAAGTACCAGACCAGGCCTGGAGGGAGAAGTCTTAGACTCAGAAAACAAGTTCCTGCCAAGCTTTGCTGAACTCACAGTTTATGAGCAGCTCAGGAGGGCATACACCCTCCTCCAGGGGCCCCACCTCCAGGGACAGAGCTCAGTCTCCAGGGCTGTGGCTGTAGGCTCCCTCCATGTCCACAGGTGCACAGGGAATACGGGCTCCCCCAGCCTCCAAAATGGGCTAAGCCTGGGGTCAGACTGAGAGGATGAGTGTGCAGTGTCAGGGGAGGAGGCTCCAGAGAACCCAGAGGAAGGCAAAGTGTACCCTCCCCCCACACACACCTTTAGCCCCACATGGAAATTCTCACTCTCCCTCCCCTCTCCCTGATGTCTGTGCTCACTCTTGCAGCTCTTCTCCAAGGTGCTGGGAGCGATCTTCTGGAAGCACTGAGTACAAGTCATCTTGTTTTAATTTCCGTTCATAACCAATTTTAAACAAGGGGTTTAGCCACCTGTTAAAAATTAAAAGGACAGTGACATATATCTAAATTACACAGCTCTAATTAGAATCCTACAGTGATGGGCTTTGTTAAAAAAAAAAAAAACAACTATATTTTAAATATATGGAGATATGATGGAATAATTAGACATGTGTTTACACACTCAAACACAGATGCATCCATACTCCCTAACTCTGTAGGCTGAGAGGTCCCAGAAGCAATGACATAATGGTAGCAAAGAACATTCTAGCCCCTGGTTCTGGGGGTTTTGTTTAACATACACAATTACAATTTTTTTCTTGTGCGAAGGACTTTTAAAGTCTACTTTCTTATCACCTTTCAATTATTCAATAAAGTAGGATTAACTATAGTCACTATATATATATATAT
This sequence comes from Bos javanicus, assembly GCF_032452875.1. Taxonomy (NCBI): domain Eukaryota; kingdom Metazoa; phylum Chordata; class Mammalia; order Artiodactyla; family Bovidae; genus Bos; species Bos javanicus. The sequence goes on along the minus strand of NC_083879.1, from coordinate 71,188,976 downwards.
ATATATATATATAGTTACATTATATAGTCACATTATAGTCATAACTTCCCCGGTGGCTCAGATGGTAAAGCATCTGCCTACAACGTGGGAGACCTGGGTTTGATCCCTGGGTTGGGAAGATCTCCTGGAGAAGGAAATGGCAACCCACTTCAGTATTCTTGCCTGGAAAATCCCATGGATGGAGGAACCTGGTAGGCTACAGTCCATGGGGTCGCAAAGAGTTGGACATGACTAAGCGACATTGACTTTTTACTTTATAATGTCCAGACTGGACATTATACCTTCATGAAAGTGAAAGTTGCTCAGTTCTGTCCAACTCTTTGTGACCCCATGGACTATACAGTTCGTGGAATTTTCCAGGCCAGAATACTGGAGTGGGTAGCCTTTCCCTTCTCCAGAGGATCTTCCCAAAAAAGAGATCAAACTCTGGTCTCTCACATTGCAGGTGGGAATTCCATGAACTGTATAGTCCATGGGGTCACAAAGAATCGGACATGACAGAGGGACTTTCACTTTCACGAGTATGTAATGTGCAGTCTGGTGACTATAGTTAATCCTACTGTATAACTTATTTTATAATGGAAGTTTGTGTCCTTAGGCCCCCTTCACCCAGGTCTTGGCTTTTTAATATCCTTCTTCCCTAAAAGGAACCAACTGAAGAAATGGCTGGTTCCAAGGTTGAGGCTGTGTGCGTCAGTACTGATAATTCTGGTTTTATTTATTTATTTTTTTTATAGCAATATAAGGGCCTGTCATGAAGCTTTGGAGACATCCATGTCAAAGACATCTATCTTCAGTGAACACGTGACAGCTACACAATGAGATAAAGAGCCAGGCCGTCCCACCCATGAAGTTCCCTCTTTCAGAAAGCTCTGGTTGACCTGATAACAGACCATCTCACTGACTGCTTGCTTCTCCTTTCCTGCACTTTAATTCCTGCTCTAATTTTTTAAATTCATCAATAAAGAGTGAACCTTTAAAATCCTAGACACCCCACTCTCAACCTCAAAAAGGCAGAATCCCCAGTCCAAGCTTGCTCATGAGCTCTCTCTCTCTCTCCACCCAGGACCTCACTGTGTCACCCCAGGGGTGCCTTGTACCCTCCAGGGCATGTGAGTGATACACCTTGGCATTTCAAAGTTCCCTGGTGGTTGTTTCCAAGACGTGTCTCACAATCCTAAGAACCACAAGAGCCAGTCCAGCCACAACACTGGTTGCAAAAGGAGAATTTCTGTGGGGGCTGAGCATAACTAGTATGAGCCCTGGTGAGCAGAGCCCCAGGAAATCCCGGCAAAAGCCTCATTGTCTACAGGCCAAGACCAACAGGCAGAGAAAGTCCAAGATGGGTCTGGGACATCTTGTGCCATAAAATCATGAGAAATCATAAGGATGTGTAGGAAGGACAGAGAAGCTTGAATAGCTCTTGCTAGACTAATTTGGGATACTTTGAGCATAAAAACAAACAAATGGCAATGAACCTTAACCCAGTAAATAATGAAAGAATCCATGAATCCATAGTGCTACATAAACAGGAGGGAAAGGAAAGCTCTTGCAAACAAATCCAAACAAACATAAAAGGAGAAATCAGTTATTTTTAAGCTGTGTACATAACTGAAAATGTACTATACTGAATAATTTTCAAGTGTAAGATATTTTTAATCTTTATATTAGGAAAAGCCCTTGGGAAATTGTTTTGTGATTCAGTTTGTAAACTATGTGTCCCAAGACATGTCTGTTCTAGATAGATGCTTAGTTCCATGTGCAAATCAAGTGCTGGTCCAAAAGACTGATGAAATGTTATATGCTTACTGATATTTTACACTTTTTTATCCTGCATGTCCTGTAAAGTTATAAGTCTGCACAATAAAAATGTTTAACAATTCAGAGAAAAAGGAACAATCAAGTCAGAAAATCATCAATGGAAATTAAAAAGAGTGTGTGAAAACTTGAAGCAGAAGATGATATTTACATAATCTCAACTTATCTCTCTGAGATTATTTATTATAAAGGGAAAAAAACAGTAACTGTACAGATGATCCCACCAAAAAACCTCTTTAGATCTATTATGCATTATTTAAATGATAATAGTTAGAATGCAGAGACAGTCCATTGGTAAACACCATTTTACTTATGTGCCAGGGTAAGGAAATTTCCAAGGCCAAACCATTATAACCCATGGATAGAGATCAAACCAGTCAGTCCTAAAGGAAATCAACCCTGAATATTCATTGGAAGGCCTGATGCTGAAGTTCCAATACTTTGGCCAACCTGATGCAAACAGCTGACGGATTGGAAAAGACTCAGATGCTGGGAAAGACTGAAGGCAAAAGGAGGAGAGGAGAGCAGAAGATAAGATGGTTAGATAACATCACCGACTCAATAGACATGAACTTGAGCAAACTATGGGAGACAGTAAAGGAAAAGGAAGCCTCGTGTGCTGGTCCATGGGGTCACAGAGTCGGACATGGCTGAACAACTGAATAACAGCAACGACAGAGATCACATTTCTTCTATCCTGTTATTCCTACGACAACATGGGTACAGATGCTCAAGAACTATTTGTTGAATGTATGAATATCCATGACTCATTAAATAAGCAATAAGATAGACTGAACTTCAGATTTTGCTAATCTGGGTAACTTGGCACCCCTAAAGAACCCCAGTCCAAGAGTCAGAAGACTGGATTCTAGTCCCAGCAGTGGTGCTGAGCACCCAGGGCCTCAGCTGTCCTCTGCTCCACGTCTCCACTCCAGTTCAGCAGTTCCTTGACCTTTAACATCTCTAGGCCTCAGTTTCCATCCAAAACAAAGGTGTACATCTAGGAGCTTTACCACTAAGCAGGTTTGAAACATGCTGGGTGATTTATTCCACATTTGTCCATAGAAAATGCTCAGGGAATTAGCACTGGGACATACCCAGATGATGACATCTTTCCCCCAAAGTGAAAGCATTAGTCACTCAGTTGCCTCTGACTCTTTGTGACCCCATGGTCTGTCCACAGAATTATCTAGGCAAGAATACTGAAGTGTGTAGCCATTCCCTTCTCCAGGGGATCTTTCTGACTCAGGGATTAAACCAGGTTCTCCTGCATCACAGGCAGATTTTTTTACCTTTATCTGAGCTACAAGGGAAGCCCTCAAAAGATCCTCTTTAAAATTCTGCTTGAAGAGGAAAAGATACTCAACATCAAAATATCTTTGGATACAGATTCCTTCCTAACTTTCGATGGGAAAGTTTAACATTTATTATAGCATTAAATAATGTTCAAAATGTGGTATTTATTTTTAATTAAACTTTTTATTTTGTAAAGGAGTATATCCAACGGATAATGTGATAGTTTCAGGAGGATAGCAAAGGGACTGAGCCATACATAAACATGTATCCATTCTCCCCCAAACCCCACTCCCATCCATGCTGCCACATAACATTGAGCAGATCCCTGTGCAATACAGTAGGTCCTTGTCGGTTATTCATCCTAAATCCAGTGGTATATACACGTCCCTACCAAATCCCCTAACTATCCCTTTTCCCCTTCACTCTCTCTGGCAACCATAAGTTCATTCTCTAAACTCTGAGAGTCTGTTTCTGTCAAAATGTGGTATTTAATTGAAATGTATGAGGTCTTTCACTTTTGTTTAATACAGTTTATTGCTAATTAGGATGTGACGCACATCTATGACCATATATTTTGGTGCATCTTTCCTTTTTTTGAATTCCCTGAAGTAGAATAATAAGTGAAGGGCTGAATTGTTTTCCATTAGGTTCAGATCAATCTACCCTCTTAACAGCTGTTTGTGAGCTTATTTCATTGTCAACTTTGAGTACCTGAATTACAGTTTTGCTGGGCCTAAAGTTAAAAATAATTCAGAGTTTTAATTTGAATTTAATTGACTTATGTGTGCTTAGTCATTCAGTCCTGTTCGACTCTGCAAACCCATGGACTGTAGCCTGTTAGACTCCTCTGTCCATGGGATTTTCCAGCAAAGAACACAAGAGTGGGTTGCCATTTGATTCATAAAGATGGAACACTTTTTATGTCTCTTGATCATTTGTCTTTTTTCAAATGTCTATTAATATATTTTCTATAGATCATTTATATTTTTGAAATAACTTGTAATAGTGCACATAATACTTTTTCAGGTTTTCATTTGTTCTTTAGAGGTTTAAAAGTATATATCATTAAATAAAATCAAGCTTTTCTTTTTCATTTCTCCTGATGCTCTTGTAGTATGTCTTCTGTAGTATATCCTAGTGTCATCTAAATCTCTATGTTTTATTATAGCTTTTTTCTTATTTTATTTCTAACAGTAAAGGCAGCTAGAATTTTTTTTTTTTTTTAGTTTTAGTTTTTGATATAGGATAGTTCCCATTTTTTTCCTAAAACAGTCCATTCTCCCATTATGGTTTACTGAATTTTTCTTATTCCTCACTATTGGAAATAAGAAGCATAGTTAATGAAGTGTGTCCAGCTGGGGACTGGATTGTCCAGTCCCTTGAGACTCTGTCCTCACTGCAGCCTCTGGGGTGAGCTCTGCGTTTCTCTCCATCCTCAACCCAGAGGCCAGCAGGTTGGGGGTGAATGTAGGACCTGTCCCCAGAGATGAGGGTGGGGCAGGGTCTTGGACCAGATGCACTTGGCCCATCAGGAAGCTGTTAAATCCTTGCTCACCTGACACTCAGTCATTCCCCCACATCTCAGTGAACTGTCCCCTTGCAAAGGGAGTGTGGATGTGGAAACTATCTGGTGTTAAGACAGACTCTCTGGAGACACTTTTTAGAGAAGCTTATGACATGAGGGGGGATGTGAACTGGCCAAGTGCTGAGATGATTTAGGGAGGTTTGTCCTGCTGGGCCTTCAGTAACTATCGATTGTGAATGAATAGAAATGTTTAATTTCAAACTATGATTCTTTGTACCATTTTCAGAATACCACCTGTTATTTTTCATTAACAGTCAGAAATCCACATACTGTAGATGGAGGCTGGGTGAGCGCTCCAGGGCTCTTTCTCTGATCTTGACCTGTTCCCAGTGAATGTTTAGTTTGATGAGTTTTGGTAGTTTTATACAATAACCACAGCCTCAAGCAAGAAATAGAACATCCCAAAGGTATAGTCAAATTTACTGGTATGTCTTTATAGCAAAACAAACTGTCTAACAAATTTAAATGTATCTTCCATAGTTTACTCTTGACTTTTTTTTTTTTTTTTGGTCTTTGTAGTTCTGCACCTGATCAGCCTGAGACTAGTATCCTTTCAGAGATATCAAGTGGATAATTATCCACCCAGAGTCCTCCATGGGTCCCCCAGTATGTTGATTCCCTACCCTCTGTTGACCTGAAACAAATAGACTGTCAGATATTTCTTCAGCAAAGATGGGCTTATCCAGAATCAGCAGAGAATGGCAGTTTGAGGTCTGCACTTGTGGAGAGCCAAGTGTAAGTCCCGAAATTGCCAGGGGTGGAGAGCACTTTTATAGAGGGGAAGAGGAGGTTGGGAGGGCTCTTACAGTGTCCATGGCTTTTCATTGCCTGTGTCCTTCCAGGAAAGGAGAGGAGTCTCTCTTCTTCCTGTTGGGGGCTGCAGTTGTTGTAACCTCATCTATCAAAGTTATCAGAGGCTTTCTACTGGGGACCACATGGGATTACTCGAGCACTCTGTGGTGGTGATGACTGCTCTTTGTCTGGGGGGACTTGGTCCTGTTCAGAGCATCACTGATCCTCTCAGCATCCCAGGGAGGTGTTCTCTCCAGGTCTTCTCCTCAGTTTCCTGAGGCCAATACTGAGAGGTTATGTGGCTGGTTCATGGTCATATAACCAGGAAGTGGCAAAGTCTACACTCTAACACAGGAACACTTCCAAATGAGGCACATCAGGTGCCATTTTTGCTTTGCATTAAGTTTTTTAAAACTGTGGAAAATGCACACAACATAAAATTTACCATCTTGACGATTTTTCAAGCACATGGTTCATTATTGGTAACTATCTTCACATTACCATGCAACCAGTTTCAGAACTCTCTTCATCCTGTACTGGTGTGCCATCAAACACTAACTCCCCACTTCCCTGGCCCCCGCCCCTGGCAACCATGAAGCCACATTGTTTCCCTTTGAATTTGACTGCTCTGAAGACTTCACATAAATCAAATCATAAAATATTTGTCCTTTGTGATACACCATTTTACAACCCCACCGTCAATGTGCAGGGTTCCAGTTTCTTCACATCCTTGCCAACACTATTGTTTCTTCCTATTTTTCCCCGTGTGTGAGCTGGTGTCTCATTGTGGTGCATAACTAATACAACATGGTTAAGCAACTTACTCCAATAAAAATCAAGTCTAAAAAAACATAAGCTATAATTTTAATTAAAAAAAAAAACTGTGCATGTGCAGATATGCAAAGGTTTCTAGGAGAAAGACTAGGAAATAACCAAAATATCAGCAGGTAGACCTGGCTAATAAAAACAAATTCTTATTCCTTTCTTCTTGTATGTGCTCAGTCATGTCCAACTCTTTGCAACCCTATGGACTGTAGCCCACCAGGCTCCTCTGTCCATGGGATTCTTTATGCAACAATAATGGTGTGGGTTGCGATTTCTTACACCGGGGGAATCTTTCTAACCCAAGAATCAAACCTGCGTCTCTTGTGTCTCCTGCACTGGCAGGTAGATTCTTTACCTCTGTGCCACCTATCTGGGAGACCCTTCTTCTTCTATAATTTTAAGTTTTTTATAGAAATAGAAAATATATACATTCTTTTCTAAAATTCACAATTACCAATAGTCAAAATGTATTATTTCTCTTAGACTCTCAGTCCTACTGGTGCTGTGAAAACACTGAAACCTCAGTGTGGTCATTTGTATAAAGTCAGTAAGCTAGTTACTGGCATCATTTACAAGTTGAGAAAGCAGATGAAATGTGAGAAGAAAAGCAAACAACCAATGAGAAGATGAAAATTCAGTTTTTCTCTACAAGTTGGGCCTTGTCTCTGGGCAGCACTTCCTGCCTGGGCTCGTTTCAACTTTCCCAGGACAGCGAGTGGGGGACATGAGGAAATCACAAGGGTACCTCAGACTTCACAAACAGGATGACAATTGTGGTCACCAACTAACTTCACAAAGTCTGGACCCCTTTTAAAAGTTAGCACTGAAGGAACAATGCCAGTGGGAGGAGAGGCTTAAAGCAGAAGTCAGCCTCCACCTTCCATCAGAATCACCTGGAACTTGCTTAACCCCACACCCACCATTTCTAAATTTAAAGAATTGGTCTAAAAGGACTTGATAGGGAGATTTGCATTTCTAACAAGCTCCCAGGTGACAAGGATGCCACAGATCTGAGAGCCATACTCTGAGAATAGCTGCCCTAAAGCTTGATTATAGAGATGTTTCATGAGCATCATCTCCAACAGCAAGAACTTTAAGAACTTCCCTTGAGAAACTCCTGCCTACAAGATCAAAGGTGTGTTTGCATTTGCCTTCTCCCTGTATTTAAGAACAAGTATCCAAAGAGAAGTGGCTCAGAATAGCAGTTACATACAAGGCAACACAAACACGGGAGCCCGACTCCTGATTTGGGGTCCAACTTTTGCTATTAAGCTGTGTGATGCAGGCAAGTTACTAAACTCTTAGAATTTGGGGAAGAATGGATACATGTATCGGAGAAGGTGATGGCACTCCACTCCAGTACTCTTGCCTGGAGCCCATGGATGGAGGAGCCTGGTAGGCTGCAGTCCATGGGGTCGCGGACACAATTGAGCGACTATGACACAGTCCGTTTCCTGTCCACATGAGACTATTACAACATTGTAAATTGGCTATACTCCAATATAAAATAAAGTTTAAAAAATTACTCAAACTCTCTGCTTAAGTGACTTCACATGTAAAATAAGAGGTAATAGCTCCTTCCAATTCAGCAGGAAAATTGGAAATGGGAGGGGTCTACCCAAATCAATGAGAAGCCCTCATCTTCCCATTTCCATATACACACCTTTTGAAAATCCACAAATAGAACATCCCTGGAGAGTTCCTTGCCCTGCCTGAAGTTAAGGAGAGGTGTCTCTACTTTGGTATCATTTACAGTTGTTGATATTTAGTCACTCAGTCATATCCAACTCTTTTGCAACACCATGGACTGTAGCCTGCCAGGCTCCTCTGTCCATGGGATTTCTCAGGCAAGAATACTAAAGTGGATTGCCATTTCCTTCTCCCGGGGATCTTCCCCACCCAGAGATCAAACCCACATCTCCTGGGCTCCTGCTATGGCAGGTGAATTCTTTACCACTGAATCAACAGGGAATCCCACACCCATATTTTTCCTTCTTGACCCTTTTTCCTTAAGGGCTATCAACGGCCAAGAGATGTAGCCACACAGACTGAATACACCACCATCAAAACATGAACAGGAGTTTCTGTTTTCTGAGGATCCCCAAGGCCCTCCCACATAACAACAAAGGAAATACCAGAATGTGCAGGAAAGATGAAGGTTTAGGGTCCAGGAACGAAAGGTATAATAATCACTCAAGTGCGATTAAACCCAAAGGTTCCAGCCCACCTAGTTAGTGGTCCCAGCTACCAGATGGTAGAGAAGGCAATGGCACCCCACTCCAGTACTCTTGGAAAATCCCATGGATGGAGGAGCCTGGTTGGCTGCAGTCCATGGGGTTGCTAAGAGTCAGACATGACTGAGCAACTTCACTTTCACTTTTCACTTTCATGCATTGGAGAAAGAAATGACAACCCACTCCAGTGTTCTTGCCTGGAGAATCCCAGGGATTGGGGAGCCTGGTGGGCTGCTGTCTATGGGGTCACACAGAGTCAGACATGACTGAAGTGACTTAGCAGCAGTAGCAGCAGCAGCAGCTACCAGATGGAAAACTTCAGTTAAGAGCTTCATCTCTCTGAGTCCCTTCTCATCTGAGTTTCCTCCCAACTCAGGGACCCTTCAGTGGTTTCAGGGCCAGAGGACTCCTGGGCAGGACCACCTGCATCAAGACAATGCTCTGCTTCTGGAAAGGCTAGAGATGCAGATAAGACCCCATAGGCTTCAGGGACCCCATTCCTAGGGTGACTCTCAAAGGTGGAAGCACAGACATTCACAGTTAGGTAAGGGGCTGGTCAAATACATCCTCCAGTCTTCTCAATGTATCCCAGGTAAAAGTAAAATGGGTTCAAGAATCATGTCCCCGTTCATTAAATAAAAAACAATAGTGTTCTTATACACATAAAATGTGTCACAACTAGACACCAGGATGTACAGTGAGAGATGCACACGGAGAGAAAGAGGGAGGCAAGGAGACATGGTCACAGACACAGGGACAAGGGAACCCAGTGCGGTTGGACTCAGCTGTCACCTTAGGAATGTGGGGAAAGGTGGGGACATTATTGGAAGATGGCAACAGGAGCAGAGCACTAATTAGATAAAGGAGGCTGTTCAGGGCTGTTTGCTTAGTGGGGAAAGTAAGAATTAATTCAGAACTATGAATCCAGAACTGTACCGGGGAAGTCGGTTAAGGATGGCATGCGGGGTCTGTCCTTCTCCCGCTGGCGGTGACCCGCCCTGGGCAGCCTGCGTTCTCAGCCTCCCTGCCTCCTGCTCCCGCTGCCCCTCCTGCTCCCAGGGACTAAGGACGCTGACTGGGCAGCAAGCTGCAAGGCAGGGAGACCCTGCGCCCCTCCCCCCCAGGTCCCTCTTCCCGTTCCTGCTACCCCTTCCCACAGCCTCACCCAGAGGGTGCAGACAGGGACCCCCGCGGCCGGCGTGGGGAGACCCCACCGCTACAAGCAGCCATCGGAAAGCAATCCCTTGCCCTGACCCTCGACCCTCAGCCCCTGAAAGGCGTGGCTCAGGCACTGGCCTGAGGCGGCAGGGTGTCTCAGCCCAGGTGGGCTCTCACCAGGAGAACAGCCGGGAGCAGAAGTTCGCGTCCTGCAACGGGTTGGGCTTCTCCTCTGGGGACACCGGCCGCATCTTGCCAGCTTGGACCCGCGTGGGCCGGGGGCGTGGAGTGGGGGCAACCGGGGGCCACACGCAGGTGAGAGGCGAGGCTGCAGGCGCTGCTGATGGAGGTGGTGGGGGAACGGCACGGAGTGGGGCGCAGGACCCCAGGCGCCCTCGTTCCGCACTGGGCTGCAAAGTCTACCAGAGAGCACGCTCTGAGCTCGGGTCCCCACCCAGAAGATGGAGAGGGAGGGGCAGGCTGCAGCAGAAACGCCCCTCAGCTGTGGTGAAGACCAGAGAAAGCTGGCAGAAGGAGATAGCAGCCTACCCTCTGGGCACGCTGCCCTCATCAGGACCAAACAAGGGCGCTGTGGGAAGGTCTCCAACTGGAATGGAGCAGGACCCTGGTGGCCTTCCTGGGAGAGACCCTACCCCACCGCGAGATACCTTGAGCTAGTGGCCAGTACTGGTCAGTGGAGGTGAGCACAGATGATTGGCCCAAAGCTGCTAGGCTACTTAGAAGACAGTCCCAGGCTCCCCAGTGTCTGTTCTACTGCTAGGCTGGCCCTGAGGAATCCTGTTTTGACAAGATGAAGGAAAAGGAAAGACCACAGCACATTCTTCTCCTGGCATGAAGGACAGTTACTCAGCAGTAAACCAATGCAAAGAGAAAAGTACATAAGCAAGAAGTCAACATTTACTTTGTTTATCCCTCAAATAAATAAATTTTGAATCAGCCAATACGCAGGTATCAGTTCAAGAGGGAAATGAATAACTTCAGACATTTTCCCCATACATGAAGCCCATATGAATATATATGAAGAAAATAAATGCATTCAAAGAAATATTTCTGGAATGAATAAACAAAGTGTGGTATAAACATACAATGAAATATCACTCAGCCTTAAAAAGGAAGGAAATTCTGACACACGTCACAGCGTGAATGAACCTTGAAGACTGTGATGTTGTGACTTATAATTAGAATATGTATTTAGTCTTCATGATGTTGCTGGCACAGAACTCCTAACACCCTTAGGTGCTTTAAGGTAAGCATGAAGAAGTATCTTTTGATAATTATAACAGGCCCCTTTCAACTACACCTGAGTTTTAGTAAATTAATCTGTCAGAAAAACCAAACACCTGATTAAAGGGTTGGCATTTTCAGCCACACCCTCCATGTCTAGGGAGAAGAAAGACTGGAAACAGTTGAATTACCAATGGCCAATGCATTAACCAGTCTTGCCTAAAGTATGCTTCTATGAAGCCTCAATAAAAAAACCAATGGGATGGGGTTCACAGAGCTTCCCGGCTAGTGCACCTGTGCAGGTGCAGGAAGAGCGACTCACCTGGAGAGGCCTGGAAGCCCCTGCCCCTCCCCCTACCTTGCTCTCTGCATCTCTTCCATCTGGCTGTTCTGCAGTTGAATCATTTTATAATAAACTAGTGATTTAGTTGAGTAAACTGTTTTCCTGAGCTGTAAGCCACTCTAGAAAATTACAAACCCAAGGAGGGTGTTATGGGAAGCCTGATTTATGATCAGTATGTAAGAAAAACAGGTAACCACCTAGACTCACCACTGGCTTCTGAAGTTGAGAAGAAGGGGTAGTATTGTGGGACTGGGTCATTGACCTATAACAAGGTCTAACAAAAACTCCAGGCAGACAGCGTCAGAATTGACTTAATTGTGGGACACAGTTGTGTCTTATAGTCTGAGAACTGGTTCAGTTCAGTCACTCAGTCGTGTCCGACTCTTTGTGATCCCATGGGCTGTAACACAACAGGCCTTTCTGTCCATCACCAACTCCTGGAGTTTACTCAAACTCATGTCCGTTGAGTTGGTGATGCTATCCAACCACCTCATCCTCTGTCGTTCCCTTCTCCTCCTGCCTTCAAACTTGCCCAGCATCAGGGTCTTTTCAAATGAGTCAGTTCTTTGCATCAGCTGGCCAAAGTATTGGAGTTTCAGCTTCAACATCAGTCCTTCCAACGAATATTCAGGACTGATTTCCTTTAGGATGGACTAGTTGGATCTACTTGCTGTCCAAGGGACTCTCAAGAGTTTTCTCGAAAACCACAGTTCAAAAGCTTAAATTCTTCAGCACTCAGCTTTCTTTATAATCCAACTCTCACATCCATACATGACTACTAGATATACCATAGCTTTGACTAGATGGACCTTTGTTGGCCAAATCATGTCTCTCCTTTATAACAAGCTGTCTAGGTTGGTCATAACTTTTCTTCCAAGGAGCAAGGGTCTTTTAATTTAATGGCTACAGTCACCATCTGCAGTGACTTTGAATCCCAAGAAAATAAAATCTGTCACTGTTTCCACTGTTTCCTCATCTATTTCCCATAGAGTAATGGGACAGGATGCCAGGATCTTAGTTTTCTGAACGTTGAGCCTTAAGCCAACTTTTCCACTCTCCTCATTCACTTTCATCAAGAGGCTCTTTAGTTCTTCTTCACTTTCTGCCATAAGGGTGGTGTCATCTGCATATCTGAGGTGATTGATATTTCTCCTGGCAATCTTGACAGACTGAAAACCACAATCACAGAAAACTGAAGATTAGCTGTACTTAAAACAATCAAGGTGACGCTGGTCAGACCACCAATGACTAATTTCAAGATGACTGTCAGCGCTGAGTCTGCTCTTTACACTTATAGCCCTCTCCCTGTCTATAAAAGCTCTTGCCCACTATCAACAGTGGGGACAGTCAGCCTTTGGACAGGTGTCCACCCTCCCCAGACTCATACATCCGTTCAGTTCAGTTGCTCAGTCATGTCTGACTCTTTGCGACTGCATGAATCACAGCATGCCAGGCCTCCCTGTCGATCACCAACTCCTGGAGTTCACTCAGACTCACGTCCATCGAGTCAGTGATGCTATCCAGCCACCTCATCCTCTGTCATCCCCTTCTCCTCCTGCCCCCAATCCCTCCCAGCATCAGAGTCTTTTCCAATGAGTCAACTCTTCGCATGAGGTGGCCAAAGTACTGCAGTTTCAGCTTTAGCATCATTCCTTCCAAAGAAATCCCAGGGCTGATCTCCTTCAGAATGGACTGGTTGGATCTCCTTGCAGTCCAAGGGACTCTCAAGAGTCTTCTCCAACACCACAGTTCAAAAGCATCAATTCTTCGGCGCTCAGTTTTTTTCTTCACAGTCCAACTCTCACATCCATACATGACCACCAGAAAAACCATAGCCTTGACTAGACGGACCTTTGTTGGCAAAGTAGTATCTCTGCTTTTCAATATGCTATCTAGGTTGGTCAAAATTTTTCTTCCAAGGAGTAAGCATCTTTGAATTTCATGGCTGCAGTCACCATCTGCAGTGATTTTGGAGCCCAAAACAATAAAGTCTGACACTCTTTCGCCATCTGTTTCCCATGAAGTTATGGGACCAGATGCCATGATCTTCATCTTCTGAATGTTGAGCTTTAAGCCAAATTTTTCACTCTCCACTTTCACTTTCATCAAGAGGCTTTTTAGTTACTCTTCACTTTCTGCCATAAGGGTGGTGTCATCTGCATATCAGGTTATTGATATTTCTCCCGGCAATCTTGATTCCAGCTTGTGCTTCTTCCAGCCCAGCGTTTCTCATGATATACTCTGCATATAAGTTAAATAAGCAGGGTGACAATATACACCCTTGACGTACTCCTTTTCCTATTTGGAACCAATCTGTTGTTCCATGTCCAGTTCTAACTGTTGCTTCCTGACCTGCAGATAGGTTTCTCAGGAGGCAGGTCATGTGGTCTAGTATTCTAATCTCTTGAAGAATTTCCCACAGTTTATTGTGATCCACACAGTCAAAGCCTTTGGCATACTCAATAAAGCAGAAATAGATGTTTTTCTGGAACTCTCTTGCTTTTTTGACCAGCGGATGTTGGCAATTTGATCTCTGGTTCCTCTGCCTTTTCTAAAACCAGCTTGAACATCAGGAAGTTCAGAGTTCATGTATTGCTTAAGCCTGGCTTGGAGAATTTTGAGCATTACTTTACTAGCGTGTGAGATGAGTGCAATTGTGCAGTAGTTTGAGCATTCTTTGGCATTGCCTTTCTTTGGGATTTGAATGAAAACTGACCTTTTCCAGTCCTGTGGCCACTGCTGAGTTTTCCAAATTTGCTGGCATATTGAGTGCAGCACTTTCACAGCATCATCTTCCAGGATTTGAAATAGCTCAACTGGAATTCCATCACCTCCACTAGCTTTGTTTATAGTGATGCTTTCTAAGGCCCACTTGACTTCACATTCCAGGATGTCTGGCTCTAGGTCAGTGATCACACCATCGTGATTATCTGGGACATGAAGATCTTTTTGTACAGTTTTTCTGTATATTCCTGCCACCTCTTCTTAATATCTTCTGCTTCTGTTAGGTCCATACCATTTCTGTCCTTTATCAAGCCCATCTTTGCAAGAAATGTTCCCTTGGTATCTCTAATTTTCTTGAAGAGATCTCTAGTCTTTCCCATTCTGTTGTTTTCCTCTATTTCTTTGCATTAATTGCTGAGGAAGACTTTCTTATCTCTTCTTGCTCTTCTTTGGAACTCTGCATTCAGATGCTTGTATATTTCCTTTCTCCTTTGCTTTTCACTTCTCTTCTTTTCACAGCTATTTGTAAGGTCTCTTCAGACAGCCGTTTTGCTTTTTTGCATTTCTTTTCCATGGGGATGGTCTTGATCCCTGTCTCCTGTACAGTGTCACAGATCTCTGTCCATAGTTCATCTTGCACTCTATCTATCAGATCTAGTCCCTTAAATCTATTTCTCACTTCCACTGTATAATCATAAAGGACTTGATCTAGCTCATACCTGAATGGTCTAGTGGTTTTCCCTATTTTCTTCAATTGAAGTCTGAATTTAGCAATAAGGAGTTCATGATCTGAGCCACAGTCATCTCCTGGTCTTGTTTTTGTTGATTGTATAGAGCTTCTCCATCTTTGGCTATAAAGAATATAATCAATCTGATTTTGGTGTTGACCATCTGGTTATGTCCATGTGTAGAGTCTTCTCTTGTGTTTTTGGAAGAGGGTGTTTGCTATGAACAGTGCGTTTTCTTGGCAAAACTCTATTAGTCTTTGCCCTGCTTTTTTCTGTATTCCAAGGCCAAATTCCAAGGCCACCCATACATACTGGCATCTAAAATAAAGTTCTTTTCCATCAACTTGGTTTCTTTATTGGCTTTTGAGCGGCACGCAGCCAGACGCCCCCCACCCCTTCAGTGTCACTTTTTGGCCTTCTATGGTCAGCCTTTGAACTATCACAGCACCAGCCATGGTGAGAGGGGAGTGACTTTTAGTGTTATAATGCAGGATCAGAGACCAGACCACCCTCAACACCATCTTGATTAGCTGGTTCAAGCCAGTTTCTATGGGATCCTGTTTTTCTCAATATATGTGCCCCTCTTCCTTCCTGTCTCAAAAGCATGGACACATTGTTTCCATAGTGATAAGGCCATCTTAGCTTGTCATCTTGAAGCCCATACCTGTGTATGGGGTTACACAGGGTTCTCTGTGTACCCTGAGCCTATGTCCTTCCCTTTCCCATTTAAGCAATACCAGGTTGTCTTCCTCAAATGAAGGGCACCAGGGACTTCCACTTATTTCAGGCACAACATCAAGCCCCAGCCAAGAGGGAGTTACCTTATGCATTAAAGAAAACAGGGAGGAGCCAAGATGGCGGAGGAGAAGGACGGGGAGAACACTTTCTCCCCCACAAATTTAACAAAAAGAGCATTTAAATGTCGAGTAAATTCCACAAAACAACTTCTGAATGCTGGCAGAGGACATCAGGCACTCAGAAAAGCAACCCAACTCCTCAAAAGGAGGTAGGAAAAAATATAAAAGACAAAAAAAGAGACAAAAGAGGGAGGGATGGAGTTCCGTCCCGGGAAGGGAGTCTTAAGAAGAGAGAAGTTTCCAAACACCAGGAAACTTTCTCACTGCCGAATCTGTGCCAAGCTTTGGAAGCACAGAGGGCAACGTAACAGGGAGAAAAAATAAATAAATAATTAAAACTCGCAGATTGCGAGCCCTATGGTAACTCCCCCAGTGGAGAAGCAGCACAGACGCCTGCACACGCCATTAGCAAGTGAGGGCTGGGCAGGGAAGCGGGGCGCAGGCTGCATCGCTTAGAGTAAGAATCTGGCCTGAATACCCTGAGCGCTATCTGAGCGAAATAATTTGGGCTAGCAAACCAGACTGTGGGATATCTACCACGCGAAAAGCCAGTCCTAACCTAAGACACCGCCAGGCCCATGCACGGAACGAAGGACTGAACAGAGACAGCCGGCTGCAGACCATCCCCCTCCGGTGACAGGCAGCCAGAGCTGGAAGGGGGCAATCGCAGCCCCAGAGAGACATTATCTATAAAACTGTAAGCAGGCCTCTTTGCTAACTAAAACTTCTTGGGGGTCTGGACGGTCAACATCTGCCTGAGAAGGTGCGCTGGTTTTACACCCAGATA
Source organism: Bos javanicus (assembly GCF_032452875.1). NCBI lineage: Eukaryota > Metazoa > Chordata > Mammalia > Artiodactyla > Bovidae > Bos > Bos javanicus. Next base: position 71,172,584 of record NC_083879.1, on the reverse strand, counting down.
ACTGAGTGGCGGGGAGGCGATAAGTGACAGCATTGGCGCTCGCCAAACACCTCATCACCTGAGCTGCTCGGACCTGGGAAGAGCACAAAATGCAGGCCCAACTGAGTCTGCACCTTTGAGGACCACCCAAGGGCCTGAACCTGAGCGGCTTGGACCTGGGAGGTACATGCAGCCCAGGGCTGGCCTCGGATTGTTCCCGGCGGAACAACCTAGAGCCCGAGCAGTGTGGGCAGGGAGGCTACACACGCCGTGAGCGGGGGCACACCCAGTGTGGCTGAGGCACTACAAAGTGCACGCCAGTGTTATTTGTTTGCAGCATCCCTCCCTCCCTCCCCACAGCATGACTGAACAAGTGAGCCTAAAAAAAAAAAAAAAGTTTCCTCCACCGTCCCCTTTGTGTCAGGGTGGAAACCAGACACTGAAGAGACCAGCAAACAGAAGGAGTTATAACAGAGGGAAATGCCTTGGAAGCTACAGGCAATAGATTAAACCCTGTGGTTACTACGGACTACATAGGAAGGGGCCTATAGATCTTGAGAAATATAAGTTGGACCAAGGAACTAGCCAAAAATAAACTGAACTCACAATACTCACAACAAAACCAGAGAAAGTCCTAGATATATTTTTACTATTTTTACGATCATTCTTTCTTTTTTTTTTTTAATTTTTTTTTTTAAATTTTAAGTCCTCTATTGTTCCTTTAATTTTCACTTTATAACCTATTACTTTGCAAAAAAAAAAACCCTATTTTTTTCTTCTTCACCAAACTTCATATATATATATTTTATAATTTTTTGACTTTGTTTTTTTTTTTTTTGAAATTCCAAACTCTACTCTAGATTTTTAATTTTCGCTTTTTGGTATATGTTATCAATTTTGTACCTATAGTCTTTTTTATAATTTCTGTGACTTTTTTTTTTTCTGTTTCTTTCTCTTCTTCTTTTATATAACATTGTATATCTGAAATTCCAAACTCTACTCTAGATCTTTAATTTATGCTTTTTGGTATTTGATATCAAATTTGTACCTGTACTTTATAATTTTTGTGACGTTGTTTGTTTTTGTTTGTTTGTTTGTTTTCTCTCTTTATGTTTCTTCTTCCTTTTTTTTTAACATTGTATTTTTGAAATTCCAAACTCTACTCTAGATTTTTAATTTTTGCTTTTTGGTATTAGTTATCAATTTTGTACCTGTATTTTCTTTATAATTTTCGCAACCTTGTTTGTTTTTCTTTGTTCATTTTTTCTCTCTTTCTTTTCCCTCTTCTTTTCTTTAACATCGTATTTTTGAAATTCAAAACTCTACTCTAGATTTTTAATTTTTGCTTTTATGTATTTGTTACCAATTTTGTACCTTTAAGAACCCAAACTTCAGGACCCATTTTTCACTAGGGAGTGAGATTACTGGCTTGACTGCTCTCTCTCCCTTTGGACTCTCCTTTTTCTCCACCAGGTCGCCTGTGTCTCCTCCCTAACCCCTCTCTACTCTACCCAACTCTGTGAATTTCTGTGTGTTCCAGACAGTGGAGAACACTTAGGGAACTGATTACTGGCTGGATCTGTCTCCCTCCTTTTCATTCCCCCTTTTATCCTTCTGGCCACCTCTGTCTCCTTCCTCCTTCATCTCTTGTCTGTATAACTCCATGAACATCTCTGAGTGGTCCAGTTGTGGAGTGCACATAAGGAAGTGACTACTGGCTATCCCACTCTCTCCACTATTGATTCCACCTCATCTCATTTGGGTCACCTCTAACTCCCTCCTCCCTCTTCTCTTCTCCATGTAATGCTGTGAACCTCTCTGAGTGACCCTCACAGTAGAGAAACTTTTCATCTTTAACGTAGATGTTTTATCAATGGTGCTGTATAGAAAGAGAAGTTTTGAAACTACTGTAAAAATAAGACCGATAACTGGAAGCAGGAGGCTTAAGTCCAAACTCTGACTCCAGGGAACTCCTGACTCCAAGGAACATTAATTGACAGGAGCTCATCAAACGCTTCCATACCGACACTGAAACCAAGCACCACACAAGGGCCAACAAGTTCCAGGGCAAGACATACCAAGCAAATTCTCCAGCAACACAGGAACACAGCCCTGAGTCTCAAGATACAAGCTGCCCAAAGTCACCCCAAAACCATAGAGATCTCATAACTCATTACTGGACATTTCATTGCACTCCAGAGAGAAGAAATCCAGCTCCACCCACCAGAACACCGACACAAGCTTCCCTAACCAGGAAACCTTGACAAACCACCTGTACAAACCCACACACAGTGAGGAAACACCACAATAAAGAGAACTCCACAAACTGCAAGAATACAGAAAGGACACCCCAAACTCAGCAATTTAAACAAGATGAAGAGACATAGGAATACCCAGCAGATAAAGGAACAGGATAAATGCCCACCAAACCAAACAAAAGAGGAAGAGAGAGGGAATCTACCTGATAAAGAATTCTGAATAATGATAGTGAAATTGATCCAAAATCTTGAAATTAAAATGGAATCACAGATAAATAGCCTGGAGACAAGGATTGAGAAGATGCAAGAAAGGTTTAACAAGGACCTAGAAGAAATAAAAAAGAGTCAATATATAATGAATACTGCAATAAATGAAATTAAAAACACTCTGGAGGCAACAAATAGTAGAATAACAGAGGCTGAAGATAGGATTAGTGAATTAGAAGATAGAATGGTAGAAATAAATGAATCAGAGAGGATAAAAGAAAAACGAATTAAAAGAAATGAAGACAATCTCAGAGACCTCAAGGACAACATTAAACGCTACAACATTTGAATCATAGGGGTCCCGAAGAAGAAGACAAAAAGAAAGACCATGAGAAAATACTTGAGGAGATAATAGTTGAAAACTTCCCTAAAATGGGGAAGGAAATAATCACTCAAGTCCAAGAAACCCAGAGAGTCCCAAACAGGATAAACCCAAGGCAAAACACCCCAAGACACATATTAATCAAATTAACAAAGATCAAACACAAAGAACAAATATTAAAAGCAGCAAGGGAAAAACAACAAATAACACACAAGGGAATTCCCATAACAGCTGATCTTTCAATACAAACTCTTCAAGCCAGGAGGGAATGGCAAGACATACTTAAAATGATGAAAGAAAATAACCTACAGCCCAGATTATTGTACCCAGCAAGGATTTCATTCAAGTATGAAGGAGAAATCAAAAGCTTTTCAGACAAGCAAAAGCTGAGAGAATTCTGCACCACCAAACGAGCTCTCCAACAAATACTAAAGGATATTCCCTAGACAGGAAACACAAAAACGGTGTATAAATTCGAACCCAAAACAATAAAGTAAATGGCAACAGGATCATACTTATCAGTAATTACCTTAAATGTAAATAGGTTGAATGCCCCAACCAAAAGACAAAGACTGGCTGAATGGATACAAAAAGAGGAGCCCTACATATGTTGTCTACAAGAGACCCACCTCAAAACAGGGGACACATACAGACTGAAAGTGAAGGGCTGGAAAAAGATTTTCCATGCAAATAGGGACCAAAAGAAAGCAGGAGTAGCAATACTCATATTGGATAAAATAGAATTTAAAACAAAGGCCGTGAAAAGAGACAAAGAAGGTCACTACATAATGATCAAAGGATCAATCCAAGAAGAAGATATAACAATTATAAATATATATGCACCCAACACGGGAGCACTGCAGTATGTAAGACAAATGCTAACAAGTATGAAAGGAGAAATTAACAACAACACAATAATAGTGGGAGACTTTAATACCCCACTCACACCTATGGATAGATCAACTAAACAGAAAATTAACAAGGAAACACAAACTTTAAACGTTACAATAGACCAGTTAGACCTAATTGTTATCTATAGGACATTTCATCCCAAAACAATGAATTTCACCTTTTTCTCAAGTGCACATGGAACCTTCTCCAGGATAGATCACATCCTGGGCCATAAAGCTAGCCTTGGTAAATTCAAAAAAATAGAAATCATTCCAAGCATCTTTTCTGACCACAATACAGTAAGATTAGATCTCAATTACAGGAGAAAAACTATTAAAAATTCCAACATATGGGAGATGAACAACACACTGCTGAATAACCAACAAATCACAGAAGAAATCAAAAAAGAAATCAAAATTTGCATAGAAACGAATGAAAATGAAAGCACAACAACCCAAAACCTGTGGGACAGGGTAAAAGCAGTCCTAAGGGGAAAGTTCATAGCAATACAGGCACACCTCAAGAAATAAGAAAAAAGTCAAATAAATAACCTAACTCTACACCTAAAGCAACTAGAAAAGGAAGAAATGAAGAACCCCAGGGTTAGTAGAAGGAAAGAAATCTTAAAAATTAGAGCAGAAATAAATGCAAAAGAAACAAAAGAGACCATAGCAAAAATCAACAAAACCAGAAGCTGGTTCTTTGAAAGGATAAATAAAATTGACAAACCATTAGCCAGACTCATCAAGAAACAAAGGGGAAAAAATCAAATCAATAAAATTAGAAATGAAAATGGAGAGATCACAACAGACAACACAGAAATACAAAGGATCATAAGAGACTACTATCAATAATTATATGCCAATAAAATGGACAATGTGGAAGAAATGGACAAATTCTTAGAAAAGTACAACTTTCCAAAACTGGACCAGGAAGAAATAGAAAATCTTAACAGACCCATCACAAGCATGGAAATTGAAACTGTAATCAAAAATCTTCCAGCAAACAAAAGCCCAGGTCCAGACGGCTTCACAGCTGAATTCTACCAAAAATTTAGAGAAGAGCTAACACCTATCCTGCTCAAACTCTTCCAGAAAATTGCAGAGGAAGGTAAACTTCCAGACTCATTCTATGAGGCCACCATCACCCTAATACCAAAACCTGACAAAGATCCCATAAAAAAAGAAAACTACGGGCCAATATCACTGATGAACATAGATACAAAAATCCTTAACAAAATTCTAGCAATAAGAATCCAACAACACATTAAAAAGATCATACACCATGACCAAGTGGGCTTTATCCCAGGGATGCAAGGATTCTTCAATATCTGCAAATCAATCAATGTAATATACCACATTAACAATTGAAAAATAAAAACCATATGATTATCTCAATAGATGCAGAGAAAGCCTTTGATAAAATTCAACTCCCATTTACGATAAAAACTCTCCAGAAAGCAGGAATAGAAGGAGCATACCTCAACATAATAAAAGCTATATATGACAAACTCACAGCAAACATTATCCTCAATGGTGAAAAATTGAAAGCATTTCCTCTAAAGTCAGGAACAAGACAAGGGTGCCCACTTTCACCATTACTATTCAACATAGTTTTGGAAGTTTTGGCCACAGCAATCAGAGCAGAAAAAGAAATAAAAGGAATCCAAATTGGAAAAGAAGAAGTAAAACTCTCACTATTTGCAGATGACATGATCCTCTACATAGAAAACCCTAAAGACTCCACCAGAAAATTACTAGAACTAATCAATGGCTATAGTAAAGTTGCAGGATATAAAATCAACACACAGAAATCCCTTGCATTCCTATACACTAATAATGAGAAAACAGAAAAAGAAATTAAGGAAACAATTCCATTCACCATTGCAACGGAAAGAATAAAATACTTAGGAATACATCTACCTAAAGAAACTAAAGACCTATATATAGCAAACTATAAAACACTGGTGAAAGAAATCAAAGAGGACACTAATAGATGGAGAAATATACCATGTTCATGGATTGGAAGAATCAATATAGTGAAAATGAGTATACTATCCAAAGCAATTTATA